>NC_136696.1:9618641-10881141 GCF_947650265.1 Symphodus melops | reverse complement strand
ATTACATTGATTAAATATTTCAGAAAAGAAATAATGGAAAGATGATGTGAAGGTGTATCTAAATATAAATATTCTAATTATACATTTTCATGGGATTTTAGTGTGCAGAATCTCAGGAGATCTGCCCATAATTTGAATTTTGGATAGACTGGGTTTTTTTTTTCCAAATGTTATGTATTTTTACATTTGGTGCTTTTTGCCTTTATTTGAGGACAGTGAATAGAGTAAGAAACCAGGGAGAGAGAGTGGGGGATGACATTCAGGAAAGGAGCCAGGGCAGCACCGTTAAGCCATCTGTGCCCCAAATTTGGCATAGACTGTTTACAACAAAAGTGCCACAGATATACACAGACATGTAAGGCTTCATCCACAGCAGGTACCGTGCCACTTTATTAAAAAGAAAAAATTCTGATCAACATACAACTGACAAAGCCCTTTTTCTACTGCTATACAGAAATTCTTTATTTTTAGGTCAAAATTAAATAACGTTTATCAATTCAAAAGTTTACCTGTTATTTCCAAACAATCAATGCCCTCAGGAGTAAAACATTTTTAACATCATAGACTAAGAGCTGAACTTGTCTTTCCCCCTCTGCAGGCATTATCATGGTGGGGGTGATTCTTGGTTCCAAGCGCATTGGGATTAACCCAGACAACGTGGCCACACCTATGGCAGCTAGCTTTGGGGACCTGATCACTCTGGCCCTGCTGGCTTGCTTCAGTCAGTGGTTCTTCTCCTTCATAGGTAAGCAGAGACTAGTATAACAAGTTAGTCTGAAAGGACAGGGACAATTTCACTGATTGTCCGAGGAGAGTACTTTAAACCCCTGAACTCAAATAACCACGAGGATCAGAAAAATGACCCAATTCAATTCAATTAAAAAAAAAATTATTTGTCCCCGTGGGCAATTCAAACATTGATTTAGATAGATTCCTGGTTTAAAAAATGGCTTTAGCGTGATGTTTTCTCTTGACAGACATGTATCCCTATGTGTTGTACCTGGTGGATCTGTTGTTATTGTGCCTGATTCCTCTTTGGGTGATGATCGCCTCCAAACATTCAGCCAGTCTCATCCTGCTCCAAACAGGCTGGGAGCCCATTATCACAGCCATGATCATCAGCAGGTAATCACCTCCTCTTAACTTTTCCAAATCAGACTTATCAGAAGACATTATGAGGCAAACACCCAGATACATGTACAATGATAGAGCTGAAATGTTAATATCTGGTGACTTGTTATTAAATGTGGAACAATGTATACAACCTTACATTCAGAAAGACGTTGTGAAAAATGTAAATAAAAAAAGCTTGTAATAATTTGCGAAGCCCCATTACTGAGTGAAAAGACACAGAGACAACATGATGATGTAACTGAGACATTTCTTTATTTTATTAAATGATAGATCCAGTTTTAAGTTGATGCTGAAATCACTGTTGCACAGAAGCTGGGACAGTGTCTTTGGAAAAGTTGGGGAAATCTTTTTCTCAAAAAAATCTGATAGGAAATTTCCCAGTTGATCAGGTTAACGATTAGGTATAAAAAGACATTCCAGAGAGGCAGAGTATTTCTAAATAAAAAAGAGAGGATGTTTGTAGGTTTATGAAGCATAAAATAAGACAAAGGAGACCTTAAACCGTTGAACTGAAGTCCTGCATAAAGCAAGCATAGTAAACTTTCCAAACGACAGCAGTTACTTTACTCAGTCCCTAAAACTCTTATAGTGTTGTAAAAAGAAAAAGTGATGCGCCGGAGTTGTAAACATGAACCTGTCTCAACCCTTCTGAAATGTCTTTCTGATGTCTCATGTCCCATCTTTTTTAACTTAGGCTATAGAAAGCAAAGGTTTGACACCAGTGCTGCTCAGTTTGGTCTGATGAAGATCACGGTGGCCAGGATGTTGACTGTACTTGATGTTCCTGTGTACTAGATTGTTATTTTCTGAATATGTAGCACTTTAAAAAACATACTCTGGGTTTTTATTCTTTCAGTGTCGGAGGCCTTATTCTGGACAAGACTGTGTCTGATCCAAACCTGGCAGGACTTATAGTGTACGCTCCTGTCATCAATGGCAAGTTTACCTCTTTTAAAATTGTTTAAAAGGATACTTTTTTTTTATTTATAAAAAACATTTAAAAGAACCACAGTGAAATACGTAACTACTTCATGTCATGTGTTTTGCTACTTTTAAACATTAAATAATATAAATTAAATTCTGTTGACTTAAAATAAACTTTTTACCTTTTAGCAAGACATGTTGATATTATTTGGACATTAAAATTTCTCCTGTTATGAACACAATACACATTTGTGTATATTATTAAACACATATCATGTAAAAGGAGCATCTCTCATCTTTCCCTTCATCTTCAGGTATCGGAGGAAACCTCGTCTCCATACAGTCCAGTCGTATTTCTACCAGTTTGCATTTGAATTACCCTCTTAGAGAGGTTCCCGAAGACCGTCAGGGCTGCTACAACCCATGTCGAACTTTCTTCGGAACAGGTAAAGATTAAAGAATCAAAACATTTCAAAATAGGCTGCATGTCTACTGTCCACAACATACACACTGTATGATCTGTTCATCTCTGTGACGGCAGGAGCAAACAACCGATCTGCTCAGGTTCTGCTTCTTTTGGTCATACCTGGTCAGCTGGTCTTTATTCACACCATTCACCTGTTAAAAGGAGGCCACACCCTGCCCAGTCCGCTTTTCATTGTCACCTTCCTGTCTGCTTCTCTGATTCAGGTGAGTCCTCTGTGTGTGTGTGTGTGCCTGTGTGTGTGTGTGTGTGTGTGTGTGTGTGTGTGTGTGTGTGTGTGTGTGTGTGTGTGTGCGTGTGCGCGTGTATTTTCCTCTGCATACTTTATCTCAGTTAAACAGTGTCCCTCCTGTGTGTCTCTCAGGTCTCCTCTCTGCTGTGTACAGCTGACTGCATGGTCCACTGTTTGTGGCGCAGGGGTAAAGACCCAGACAGTTACTCCATACCTTACCTAACAGCTCTTGGAGACCTTCTTGGGACTGCTCTCCTGGCTCTGTCATTTCTAATACTGTGGTGTGCTGGTGACTCAGGCAGTGTGTAGCTTTTTCTTTCATAAGAAAAAGTTCAAGAAAGAACATGTAAAACAAAACCTTATTTACACCCAAATACATACACAGATAAAACTACAAACATTTCAGCTACATGGACAAAGAAGCAGAGGATTTGGCAAAAACTTCACCAACATACAAGGTGCATGAGGAGTGACATGCTGAAAAGAGATCAATTTGCTCCAGCAACACTTGTAGTAAGAAGATCAACTTTATTAACAAATTAGACCTCAGGTACATGGACGAAGAAATTGGTTATTTTTACAAGTGTACTCTTGTAAACTAACGCTTCTTATCACTAAATACCATGAACCTTCATCAAAGGGGCAGCTTACAGGGTGAAGTAAGATTTTTGGAAATGTTTTAGAAAGTTTCCTTCCCACGAGAAGGTTTTTTTTTTTTATGGGGTTAAATTAAGTCACCAACTTCATTTAGACTCTGATATATCATATAGACTAATATATTAAGTATCTCCAAAAGTTCACTGTGCCTGAGGAGAGTTTTTTCAGTGGAAACATGAGTGCTTTTACACTACTAGTTCAAGGCGAGACTCTTGCGCCCCTGTAAGAACTCAGCGTTTATGTAAATGTCACCAAGGGGAATAGTTTGATGAGTCCACTGATCACTGGCATCAGGGGTAGAAATGGTTCATACGGGTGCATTTGTATCAGTATAAAGTGGCAGAACCCACAGAACAGGGTCGTAACGTCTGTTGACGAATTGTTTGCAATATAAATTATTTTTACAGTCTATGTGTAAATCACACACTGGGACACATTATGATGTTGCACATTCAATGTGATAGTATAAATGCGCTGTGACGGCAGGGCTTCTTTACACTGCTGCAGAATTGCCAGAGAAAAAGGACGATAGCTTATCAGCTGAGTGTTTACCTTTTACCCTGTGTTTTCTGACTTCAGGACACACTGCTCAGATTTTTAATTTTTTTTTCACAAATAGACTCAATTTTTAAGTCAAGTGCACTAACCCATTGTTTGTCAGACAGAAGTTGTGTTGTGCATGGACCTTGCACAACACAACACAGGTTTTCATTCATTCATGCCAAAACAAACCAAAACCAACAATTTAACATTCTTTTTTCACAACTTTAGATCCACTGAGCAGATGGAAATGAAAACAGAAGTGCGTCCTTGTTTTTGATAACATGTTCTATTTCGTGGGAAAGAAAGGTTTTTATATCAAGATTATTTTAGTCTGGGCATAAACCTCTGTCGTGGCATGGGGCATAGCTGCAAGGAAATGACTTACACTGTATATTAAAGTCTGTGGCAGAAAAACAACATTTGTATTAAAAGTATTGTATTTCTCCCTCACGTGTTTACTGGATAAATAGTTGTATCCAGTTGCATTCTGTGACTTACAACTCTATCGACCATTACTTAAACATATCTCATGTCTGTCTAATTCTTGATGTAAGAGTTCCTAAAATGTTACACAGAGGACAAGTACACCACAAAGTGTAAGAGGTATCTGTCCTCACACTACGCTTTGAGAAATTCTGACTTACAAACATGTTTGTTTTTTTGTTTTTTTTAAATATTAATAGACTGTCTCCTTTCAGGATCAGAAACATATTTCTTCAATCCAGTTTATAAAATCATTTTTTTGTATAAAAAATATAGAATCTCCTAAGCAGCTCTCTATCTGATGAATTCTTTTACATAGTAAATCTATCATAAAATGTTTCACTTTCTGACAATCCAATTAATCTTTCAGTTTTCTGTTCTGTTTCATATGGTGATGGGTTGAAATACTGTTGAAGTTCCCCCGGTCTTCTGAAAAGGGACAATAAAAACATGAACATACACCACAACATTGTAGTTCAAACTTTTTTATTCCATGAAAATATTAACCATTGGCACTTAATTTACTCTGTTAAAATCAAAATTTTAAACATTTTGAACCATAAAAATAAACCAAATCAGTCCAGGATTGTTGGACCAAATCATGTGGAATAAATGGTTCTGTTACTGCAGATCGTCTGTATCATCTGAAGAGTCGTCACATTATTCTGACATTTACCCACGTGCTCGTCCTCCAGAGAGAATGCATTCATAAATCACAATCAAATGTAAGACCGGACAAAGTCACAGGAATCATAATTAAAAATCCTGTTTATGAAAGAGTCAAATCAGGAATTTCTATACCAGTTAAGAGTTTTCATTCAAAATGTATCTAATTTTATATCTAAATGCTTTTTCATTTGGTGCAACCTCTAAATGTAAGTAGTGTGTGAGCTGCAACTTCAATTACATGTGAAGTCAAACTTGTTGAATTCAGACATAGTTGGTTCAACTCAGTGCTAGAAACTTGCAGTCTGATGAGAGAAATGACAAATCTGTCCTGGATCAGGATTCAATTTGAGTCCTGATTTGACGACTTTTTCTTCAGTTTTGTTCATAATTTCTTTTTTGTTTTGCTTCCCTAGTAGAAAAAAAGCCTTTCTTTTTCCAATTTAGCTTAGAATCTTTGAAGCTGAAATCAATGGTAAGGTGTTTACATCGAGAGCTGCTGTAACAGAACCAGAGAGCACACAGAGCGCTAATTTCACCATAAAAAAATAAAAATTCTCTTACAGCATAAAAGCAAGGCCGAGGGCTCACATCAACTATTCATCCAAACAAGGCTCATTCGTTTCGAAGAGTGTCAGACTACACTTCAGTTCGATGCTATGATTCTTTTTTTTAATGCGTCAACAAATCTTTGAGAACAAACATGTATACTTTCATTTATGTCCGCTTAGTAACTCCACCTCACACACAAAGTGATGCCACACTCCTGAAATTAGAGCTGCAGTGATCCATCAACAACCTGTCAACTGTTTGTGTGACTTCTTTGATCCTCTTTTAAACACTTTGAGAACTTCTTTCTAATCAGTAGTGTTTTTTTTCCAATCAACATTTCAACTCTTTTAAAACAAAGACGACTGGTTGATTCACAAACAGAGCTCGAGTTTTAACTGAATGTCGTGGTTCAGTGTGGTTGGGGATTTCATCTGGAGGCTTAAAAGCTAAAGACTCTGACCTTAAGTGTGTACTTAAGTGGGTGCTAAACTCCTGTACACTTTTTTTATACTCTATGCACAGTCATCAAAGACAACCTCGTACTGTCTGATTATCATTCCCTCTTTCTAAACATTGAATTTACTTCTCTTCTCTGAAGCCCAAAATTCCACATTCTACCTTCGATGTCATTTGTTACATATTTACACGCACATTTCAGACAATTGATATCGACGTTACACAACCGACATGTAGCTTGTAAGATACACATGAAGAGTTTAAGCCATCTTTGGTTTTTGAGGGTTAAAAAAGATCTTCGAAGGGATAATGAAGAAATCGGCTTTTAGAAAAAGGTTCAGTGATTCTTTTATATATCAAAGTGTTCATCCAGCTTCAAGGAGACTGGTTTTAATGACGCATGAAAGAAAAAAATAAAGCTGCGGCCCAGATGGCGAAGAAGACATTTAAGTGGCTGTTGAGCTTGGTCACGTTTGGACAGTATTACAGGGTTGGGATTTAAAATAGAGAAAAACAAAAGTTTCAAAATGGAATGTCATGTGCAAAACAAACCAATCAAATTAGATCTCAAAGAAAAGCATTTAAAGCCCAGTAGATAAAAAGAAATGTGCAGCCTTGAGGGGGACAGAGGAACCATGGCCCTATTTTGGGTAATAATGTCATACAGGTACACTAAATGTTCTACATTTCTCCAGCAGACTGGTTCAAGTGGCAGCCACAAACTGGCCTGCAGAAAACAGGAGTTGTTGGTCTACCACTGCCCTGGATTTGTTATAAAAACATTGTGTTCGTTCAGAGCTACACACTAAATATTCATCGGTTAGATAAAACAACACTGATTCGACAGAAAATTTGAGTAATAGAAATATGCTGAGATCGAGGCAGCACCAGACCAGCAACTCCTGTGTCCTAAAGTTCAGTTGACTGTTTCTGTCAAAGGAGTCCGGCAGCTTTAGAGAGTGACGTTACAGCTGCTTCAAGTTATACTAAAAGAAAAAAAAACTGTTTTAACCAGGGAGCACTAAAACAAGCACTTCAAATTAAAGGACTCTGATCTGTTTTTAAACAACAGCCATTGCAAGACAACAGGCTGAAGCAATCTACCAAGACAAAAGCTTTTTTTTTTTGTTTGTTTACAAGATATTTATTTAAACCCCAAAACGTGTCAAAAAAGACCTATGTAGAAAAATAAAATGCCTAAAGATGGCTGCTGAAAATATCCAAACTGCGTCCCCGTCTCTATGGCAACTTCCAGAAAGTTAATCTCAGTCCGATCTGAAGAAAACATGTCTTCATGTTGGTGTTGAATCAGAAGCAGCCTTTCATCAAGACGAAGATGACAAATAAATCATTCAAAATGGAAAGTAAACTCACTGAGCTCTGCCTCTGCTGAGTAACATCACATCTACTAATAATGTCTGCCACTCATTTTAAATAATTACTGAATTACTCCTAAGCGCCAGTGTTTTAGACATTAATAAGTATTACATCTAGACCCCATAAGAAGCATTTTCAAGTGTACCTGTCAACTACCAAAAGAAAATACAGGCAGCCGGTGAGGACTGGGGATTTGATGAGCCTGTTAAAACACAGAGGGAGTGCCTTTTCTTCAAACACTCTTCGCATCTATGCAGAAAAATAAACAACAAATTCATGTTTGGTCATAAAGAGTAAAAAGCTAAAAAGGGACTGGAAATAAATTAGGATTGTTTTCATTTAAGGGTTTGTTCAGTGCCAGACGCATCGTGTCGACAATCTCTAAAAAGTCAAACTCAATCTGCAAAACACTCCTCACTTGTATTCTAATAAAGCTTAGAGGGAACGTATGTTAGTGGCTCTGAACTAAGTTTGAATCAACCAGAACACAGGCAGTTGGACATGAAGTTATTCGAAGAAAAAATAGACGAGGAAGAACAAAAGGAGCAGCAAGAGAGAGCCCTGAAGATCAAAAACACTTTGGAAGTTAGAAAATAGAAATTAAGGCCTCTGAGGGAAAAAGCCAGAATCTTGCATATAACCATCATTCTCTTGTTTTTCTCTCTGCATCATTGCACGAAGTCAGACGGACTTTGACTGAGACAAACACAAACATAAACACACAAAGAGTCCCTGAGAAAGGTTAGTGTTGTCCTGCTGCCAACCTGTAACCCCCGGCAACAGGGAGAGCACAGCGCTCTGCTGTCAACCTGTAACCCCCGGCAACAGGGGGAGCACAGCGCCCTGCTGCCTTCACATCAGAAAAGGAGCTGAGAAGACACTTTTAATCATCAGCTCATACGCTGTGTAGTGATGTGAAAGCAGCATGGTGCTGTCCCGCAGTGGACATCATAGTCTGAAGGCTTAGTGCTGATAACACAAAAACACTTTACACTCTGTAGAAAGTCTTGTATGGTCTTGGTCCATCAGTAGGAATTGACATCATGTCTCGGCCCTGACTGGTTCACGTGTCCCAAGGTTTGACAGAAATCAATTCTTGTTACCGTGACAAACTCAGGTCCCGTTCAGTAGAAGATGTGTCAGCCGTCAGCCTCAGTCGGCAGCATCTGGGCCAGGCAGGCTGGCCTCAGTGCTGCTAAAGGGTGGCAAGTACTCTGAGGAAAGAGATGAGGAGGAGAAAAAACGACTGTCCGACCCCAAAAACAAGAGCCTCCAGAGAGATCATCTGCTTCCCTGCTGCTTTGTACACACCTGCTATGGCCGCACCTGAAAAGGTTGAGGAAAACAACATGAGAAGGACCATGAGAAGAAGACCTATGAGCAAAACCACAGACAACAGTCAAATACTCTTACTGTATAGATTAGATAAAATGAACTCTGCTGGATGAGGCTTGGAGTCATAACTGTGTGCCAAACTTAGAGGCAACAGCTCTTATTTCATATTCCAGATATTAAACCATCGTCATCATTCATTTTTATATTTTAACATACATATTGAACATCAAATTACAAATATTCATTCCAGGATCAATATATATATATATATTTGATCATTTAAGTGTGTACTTTAATTAAAAAAAAACAAAAAAAACAAACAAACTATTAGATTGGCCTCGGTATTGGGAAACAGAACATCCTGGGATCTCAAATACGTCTATAAATGCAGCACTTACTGGTAAGGACTCCCCCACAAATTGGTCCTAAGATTCCCATGAGTACGATGGCGATGGGCATGAAGCGGGCAATCTTGTGCTGTCGCAGTGTGGCGAGGGCGAGCAGAGCTGCAGGCAGGTGGAAGATGAGGGAGGAGACCGCTGCCCACAGAAACACGCCGTACCACATCTCTGTTCAAACACACGGTTATCACACATCAGTGTTCAGCAATGTGTGATTTGCAGTTCTTACCTATATGGATTATATGCAACCGTATGACCGCTAACGAAAGGAGGAAGCAAAAAGAGGCAGACCTCTTCTATACATGGCGAAAACAGTGTAAATTCATTCATCTCAAAACAATGTGAACCAACAATCACAAGATCCCAGATCAAATGAACAGTTGTCTCATTTCACATCAACATTACTTTGTAAAAGTACCCGGCTGTCAACTCTCCTAAAAAGAAAATTTCGAATAAAAACACATAACTTTCTTTTAAGACATTGACAATATATTCCTGTGTTTACAATCGTCTTTGCTACAAAGCCGCAAACACTTTCAAGAGTACTCTGGATCCTCCGAGCCAGTCTGAACAAATAACATTTTAAACACAGTTTCTGAACACTTCAGTTGTGAACGTTTCAGTGTTTCATATTCATTCAGAACAGAATAAGAAAAACTTATTTACTGACAGGTTTCTAAAGTGCATCGTTCTAGATAATGTATAATATTGGATAAATTGACATCTTTACAGGGTCCTGCCTCCTTTAGTCTATGTATTATATGATCAGCCTCTTATATAACCCCAAACACTAATCTGTAGTATTTCCACTGCTACGATGCATTTCTTACTACATAGACTTCAGACATTAAGGAGAACATTATCAAACACTACATTTACTTGTTGCCTTTTCTCCGAAAACAAACAAACAAAAGAGTATAAACTAATTTTACTCACAAATAATTATCGGTAATAAGTCAACGCAGCCTTCAAACAATAAAAAATATCATACTTTATTAAACATGGCTCTCCATTGTAAAGTATTTGAGCCTTGAGTGAAGCTCATTGTAAATTCAGAAGATAAAAACAAACCATGTAGGTGAAACAGGAAGTTAGCTAGCTAGCGTTAGCATAGCACCTGCAGGTTGTACACCGATAAACATGCAAAACTCAACCATCATGGAGACACATGTTCATCTAAACGGTATATTATATTAGTCTGTTACAAATATGAGGACCCACTTAACGTTAAAGTAAGACCTTTAAACACTGACCCACAGCCTAGCACACAAAGATTAGCCCACCTGAGAAGTCGCTCAGAGATGTGTCGTTTCCTCGCTGTGATCCGTTTTTTCTCGGCACTAAATTCAAACCCAGTATCTGCTGGGCAAAGCCTATCTCACTGTACCTATTCTGCATTCTGTCTCAATAAAAGTAGTTAACACTACAGGAATGAAATGCGGCCAGCTGATGGGAAAAACCATCAGAGGCGATGAAGGATTTGCCTTGACGCAAGACCAACTAGCATGAGGCTAGCTAAGCAGCTAGCTGTCAACACAACTTCTTGTGACGTCATTTAGGATCGTTTAACCCCGAGGTTGGTTTTTCAGGCAGCAGCTCGCGCGCCTCTCAACTGTAGGGGCTTGTATAACACATACTTGGGGATTAAACATATCTTTAAAATATTCCCCACACCGTGAGTAAAATCGTCAAAAAGCCAGGACACGTTCCTCAAAGAAAATAAATGAAATTATAAACTTCTGTTTACATTTAACCAGTCCTTTACGCATTACTTTCCAGAGTTCAGTAGATTTAGAAATAAACATAAAAACAAAACTTAAGTGGTGTAGTAACTGTTCCTAAATCATGAAAACAAATGTAGGCTTTAAAAAGTAAGCATTTAATTTGATTATTCCTTTATATGAATACACAAGTACGACTGTTACTTCACTTGTAAAAATCTTTAACTTTATTTTGAAAATGCATTTATACATGTTTAGGCTGCAGTATTTATCCATTTGGCATGTCATAAAATACATGCTGTGCAGATGTTCCCATTTTTATACATTCAAATGAAACTTCAGTAGTGACGTGTACATTAACTCCAGTTATACACTTAGAAGCACTTACTATAGAAAGAGGTCATTGGCACAGTCAAATGTTGAAGTGAATATACTAATCCATTGAGAATTTTTTAAAATTCTTTTACTCACTGTAATGTTTTAGACTTGCAGTTAAATAAAACGTTATCAAAAATGCCCCCCACACGTTTAATTTCTTCTTTACCTTTGTTTAAAAAAAAATAAAAAAAAATCACTGACCTTATTCCAGTTCTTCATGAGTGCAGCAGTAAGGTCATCAGTGCTCTTCAGCTACAGCCACTGTTCAATCGCTCTCAGCCACAGAGAACTGCTCACATCAAATGTAAACTCCTTTGAGATATTTCTTCTTTTTCACCAGGACAAAACTAGTCGGGATTAACTTAATCTGGATGAGGAATAAAGGCTGCAGACAGTCAGTTCTCCACAAACCATTTCTAGGGACTTCAGGCTTTAACAAAACCTCAGTCATGACCTCCAAGTACATTACTTTTAAATGACTTGAAATCTGAAAATATTGGTTAGAATTGTACTAGAAACGATCTCCATCAAATTCCGATATCTATGGCTACAAACTTTTCTGAATTGGACGCAAATCACATTTAAAGAGGAATGAGGAAACTCTTAGGACATGTAGATGTATTGGTCCTTTTAGGCCTCAAAAGTTAGTGGGGATTTTCCCCACAGATTGCTCCTTTTTGTTTTATAACGTATGACATCTCGTAGCTCAAGACCAGGACACTTTTCTTGTGTAAGGGTGCAGAACAAATGAAAGCCTACAGGCCGCATACATAGACAAGTAGGACAGAGAACATGAACGACGGTCTCTTTAAATAAGTCTGTTTTCAAAGTCAGTCAACGACCTTCTGAAACTGATTTTTAAGTAGAGATGAGAACCAGCGTGACAATAGCTTTAAAATCATTTTTCATAGCTGCTCTACCTAAAAAACATTTATTGGATTAAACTTCAGTGTCAAACACAGTTTGAAATCCACACCCACAGATTAAAAAAAAAAAAAAAGAAGTTCTCAACTAAACCTCGGAGGGCTCAGAAGGTTTGTATTTGGCCAGAAGCCGAAGACATGATAGTATAATCTTAATATTTTTAAGATCTTTATAGTCTAAATCACAGCAGGCTCTACAAGATGCTCACAAGCTCATCTTTCAGATCTTTGTTGTAATTTTCAAATAATAGTCCTGCATTTAGTGTGACTTTAGAGATCCCTTTCACTGCAGCCCTACGTTGCTGAAAAAGCAGTAGCTGTTTAAAGTTTCTTTAAACCTGGACTGTCATTGATTTTGTGGTTAAACAGGTACACAAAGTTTTAAAATGTCTTTTGTAGATTCTTCCAGCACACGACCACAAACGGGCTGCAACAGCTACAGGGTCATTCTTGCAAGCAGATCTAACATATGGAAGAACAACCAGTAAAAGTGCTTATACTTCAGACACTGACAATTGTGCCGTGCTTGTGCTGCATTTTATCTTTGCTAATCTTAGAAAACAGTGGTCACACTAAACAGACTAATCAGGGCGGCAATTCCAACAACTCCGACAACGCACGGTTATATTCCAACTTTAGCGATCACGTCTGCAGATTTAAATAGAGAAATATAACAGTTGTTTCTGGCTTTAAAAAAAAAAAAAAGATCTTCTTGTAACAATGTCAGCTGCTTAGGCTGCGTTCACACTGCAGCCAACAGTGACCTGTTTGTGAATTTCTCCTGTGCGACTCAAATCTGTCTTTTAATGAAAGTGTAAAGCAGACAAGTCACTAAATCTGATCAGAATCTGGATTCTTCCACACGCGTGTTCCTTGAGAATTCTAACAAAGGTCACATGACAAAGCAGAACTGTGCATTAAGGCCCCTCAGTGTGAACGCAACCTTTGAATCACAGTCTGAGCAGGTTTCGTAGAAGTCCTATTATTATTAGAGCCTGCGTCATACCTGCCTGCTGAAGTGATTCTAAAGCAATTCCAGATGTTTTTGTATCTATTAGTCGTTTGGACCCAAAATGTCAAACAGGGCCAGATCAAAAAGAAGTTGTTTAATTGACCTTGTAATCACAGCACACTCGGCTGATTACCTTCATTCAGCCAATGAACAAAATCTGAAGGGAGAATCTGACCAGAGAACTGCCGGTCTACGAAGCGATTGAGATGTTAAAGAAGTGTGGGGGGGAAAAAGAAGAGGACTGCTGGTTCTGAATAAGTTTAGTTGGGACTAAAAACACAAGCTCAGAATGCATTTACAGCTCCACGTGTTAGCTGTGGTGAGGACATCTCTCTCTCCTTTTTAAAGCCTTCTAGCTGCGAGGTAAGAACCCAGTGAGCATGAATGCTGCCTGCTAGAAGGGGAGAGGCTGTGTTGGTATGGCTCTTTAGTAACAAAACATCATCTTATTTCAATAAATAAAAAAAAAAAAGGATATCAGAAAAAGGCTCGTCAAATCTTACTCAATGAATAAGAATACAAAAGAAAACATTTACAAATACCTGCAGCAAAATAAAACTTTGATGTGTGGTTTTAAAACATGTTTCAATAGTTGGGAGTAGCTCTGCTCAGAGACACAGACCAATGGTGGGTGAAGACTTAAATAAAGCAACTGTTGTATTAAGTGTCAGTGACTGTTGTATGCAGAATCACAGATCCAGCAGGTAACACCAGCTCAGTGGGCGACCAATTAGCTACACCTGTGGTAAGTCATCTTCTGTTCCTGTATACATTTCTTTTTATAAAATATTTTATTCATACAATCATTTCTTTAACTATAGCAACATTACTATTTAATTTTGAGTGGCAAGTTATCAGTCGCACATCACCTCATAAGAACAATAGTATATAAACAAATGCTGAAAAAAAATTATTCTGTATCCGGTTGGGTACATTTTGCTTTTCAGTTCATTCTATGTCTGTACACCTGTCTGTCCGTCTCTTTGTCAGTGATGAGCCGAAGGGGGGGTATTGCTGGTCCTGGTGGGGTGGGGGGGGGGTGTTGTGTGATTGGTACAGCTCTGAGCAGTAGTCTCCACTGGCTGGTCAGGAGGAGCGCCCTGCGAGGCGGAACAGGCTGGCTGTGAGCTGGCTTTAGCCTCATGCCGGCCCGTTTACAGCTGGCTCTGACGCGGCACTCTGGTCCAGTCTGAAAGAAGCACAAAGATGAAGATGAGAAAAGACGCAAGGAGAAAAAAAAACATGAGCTAGCTCGCTCTAGACGGACGCTCTCTGTGCAGCACCATTTTGTTTCTCTTTTTATTACTTGAGAGTAGGGATACAAGTAATTGGCTGCACAGTTGTATCAGGTGAAACAACTTTAAAATGTAATACGCGTATTATTACTGTTCAACTAGTAGTGTGTGATGTAACAATCTTAGATCATGAAACCTTTGAACATGTTGACGATCTGCCAAAGCAGAGAGATCGTAGAAACGAGATAATGCGTTTATCTCATCATGCTGCACTTTACACTCTCACATAGACTCATCTCTAACCTTCCGCTCTGCAGGGATAAAAATGAATCTCAAGAGTTAGTCTGCAAAAACAACTCCATCCCGGTTATATGCAACCGTTTAGACATTTTTGCAAACCGACACGGTGTGAGCAACAGTTAACTCATCTGCTTAGATTGCACTGATAACTTTTTATCTTGGACAGCGACACAACAAACTACACAATGGTGTCTGTCAATCAAAGCCCCGTGTTTAAATACAAAGTCTATTGGGTTTTTTTCGGCTGTACTCAGCCTTCTCTGAAACACAGCTAGGTGAATAAGTTTGGGCAAACTGATCAGTGACTTGCAAATTAGTCTTAAGATCAGTATGTATAAACATCTTTTTTTTATGATTTTATCATAAAAAATAAATAAATCGTGATATGGTATTTTTCCCATATCGCCCACCACTATGTTCAACTTGTAGCTTTGACTGAATGTCAGCTTTATTGGCCAGGTAACACGCAAAGGAATTTAACTTTGGTAGACCGTGCTCTCAAATGTAAACATGAAGTATTAGCAATTAACTAAAAAATATAAACAACTAATTAAAAACTAATAAGAACAAGACTAAATAACATAAGTGAACGTTAGTTGTCTTTGACAGTATTTGTTTTCTCACGTTTGCATGGAGTCTGTTCGTACAGGTTACATGAATTATGTGCATCAGCGAGTGGTGCAGCTGAGAACATCTTAAGATTCATTGCTTACACAAAGTGCATGTGGCTGACGGGGACTTACTTGGCCTCCTCTATGGCTGACATTTCCTCCAGAGGACCATTGGGAAGCTCTACAGCGGATCGACAGTTGTCACTGCTGACAGGACACACAGGAGAAGAGGGGGAGAAGTTCAAAGAAGAGCTCACCTAAAGTGGTTTAACATTACTCCTTTTAGGTCACATTCAAGCCAGTGATGGTAAAATGTGAATACAGTCAAACTACAGGGGGAGGTTCAATATTCAAATGGAGTAAGTACGTCCTCGAAATAAAGTCCCTGATTCTAAAGACCTATTGGAAAGCACATGTCAGTGTCCATACTAAAGGCCCTGAGATAAACAGCTCACTCTGCACCTTCTTTCAGGTCTAAGTGTTCAGACCTAGGTTGATGGGCAAGTTTGACGCGTGGCTCATACCACAGAAAACCAACTGAAAGAGACGACTGCTTCTATTGGAAAATGGTCTGGATTAACTTTACGGCTGCATCCAGCTGCTTGAGGAAGACCAGTGCCACAATTAATAACCTGTAAGCTCGGATCAGTAGCAGCATTTCTTGGATAGACACCTAAGTCCCGTCTTCATTCGCCACCTGTCTCTCGCGTCATGCAAGTCACAAGTATGGGTTACTCCAGCAGTACAACAACAACGTTAACACATTCTGCTTGGTTTGAATTGCAATCAGCGGCTCCAAAGACCGACTAAAACTTCGATATTATGCAGACTGGAGCAGTGAAATGAGTCAGGTCTGTCTGGAATACAAAAATTACAAAAACCATACACTATACAAACCAAGACTTTTGATGTTTGCCTGAAATGATAGATAACAGAAGAGAGGATCAATAGAATCTAAACTATGAAAGGTTTTAAGAAACGTCGACTTTGTAATTGACGGTGATAAAATATGTTTAGCTTTTGGTCTGAAAAGTCTTGACAGACGTAAACTCTTACTGCCCCTGAACTGGAAACTTCTTTAGTCTCACCTACAGACACTAACAATTGGCACACTAAAAAAATATATCAATGTAAGATAGAATTATAAAGATCATTGATATGAACAATTTGTTGAGCCTGTGTGTGTGTGTGTGAGTGTGAGTGTGAGTGTGTTTTGTGTCTGACCCTGTTTTGGGACAGCAGGCTGCGGCCGAGCTGTTGAGGCCTGTTCTCTCTGAATCACCGCAGTCCACTACTGCGCACGTCTCTGATGAGCTCTTCTCTTCATCACTGGAACACACACACACAGATATACATTAATAACATGTGAGCTGATCCATACCAACCACTTTGCCCACAGAAACACACACATACGCACACACACAACACAGTGAGGTGTGAACAGTGATGCATGCTGGACTGACAGACAGAGCAAACGGTAAAACAAAGGATGCAGGTGTTGAAATGGAAAACTATGAACACTTCGAAGGAAAAGCATCAAAATGTACAGCAAATGGAGAAAGTTTGAAAACTGATTTGGTCATTTGGCTAAATGCTTTGTTTACTTTGAAGCTACAGAGCCAGCAGATAGCATACAGGCCTACACACTGATTAGACCAAAACAGATTGTGCCAGCCGTCAGTCTTCTTTTGTCTCAGAGAACCACCAATAATCCTGTAAGCCTCAATCAAAGCAAAACACCAACAAACATCCAAATAGAATCCTACACTTGAGCAGCAACTCCACAATCGTTTAGAGTTTTCCAACATGGTTTATTTCTCGAGAAAAAAACAAACAAACAAAAAAAAAAACAGTTCATACTTGTTTCTTTTATTTAATTTATATAAGAAGCTTCTAAAAATTAAAAACGCTTCCATCTTTCCAATTAATGCACAAGAACTGTAATGAGTGGATGAGATCGGGGCAGTAAATCGATTCCTGTCATTCATGCTAATTAGTGGTTAGGGACAATTTAAGGAATGAAAATCCATATTCACTTAAAGTTGGATTATCATCGTAAGGAGACGGTCGCCACTAAATGGGTTTCTGTAGTTTATAGATATAAAGGGTGGACTTTAGTCGCGGCTGAAACGTCAGCATAAGGCTTCTAAAGTGAGGAGATCAGTCTATAAGAAGTCTCCTCAGCCATCTGTTCTGTTCAGATGTAAAGACGGTCACGTCTGAAGCATTGATGATTTATTCTAACGTGTCAAACCCAGGTGCACAGTGTGTTACAGACGGGTTTACACATCACCAGGTTTCACTGTGCTTGAATGATCTCAGAGACTTGTCCAGTATTGTGACTGTGTACACAATTAGAATTCATAAAGCAATGTCTTTTTAACGTGTATTCTAATCACAACAACTCGCATGTTAAGACAGAATGTTTTAAGGCCGACGTCTACACCAACAAAGATTCATCCAATGACCTACAGAAATGTTTGCACCTGATAAAGAATCCTTTACGGCCCCTTAGAGTTGTATCAGATAGTTTGGTCCTGTTCACATAAAAGCCATTAGAAACTGAAGAAACTAAAAACTGCACTTGGACAAAAACACCTTTGGTAGAAAAAACATGCAGAATGGAGATAATGACATAAACAAACAAGGAGCTGAAACCAAAGAAGAAGAAGTTTAAAATTGGGAAAGAAAAGTTGGTGGTTGACGTGACAACAAGACTACATCACGGCTGCAGGCTGATCTCTGATTGGCTGTACATACCGATAAGATTTCAACACTCTGAAGGAGACCACACCCACAACGCACAGCAAGAGAGAGAGGGGAAGCTCAGGTTGTAAGTGTCGCTCAGTTCATCAGACAGTTTGTTATTTACTCAGACAGACGGACAGACAGACATCATAATGTTGCATCAACAGAGGACAGAAGGACAGAGGACAATCGGAAATCTGTGTTTAACACTCCGTGGCTTATTACTTTGTGGAAACTGGGACTATAGATAGAACCATGCTAGCTACTACGGAGGATCTCTAAAGTAGAAGTTCATGGTGGGAAGAAAAACAAAATCAACTTTTATGTGAAAATGTTCAAACAAATACTGCAAAATTAAGATTTGTGATTTTTCACTTAAGAGTCAACTCGACTCTCAGTTCAAAATCCAAAAGAATAGGACCCCATATGGGCTTTTACCATTGGGCCACATGCTAATGGACAACCTGTGAACTTGTGTGTCCACAGAAAGTGACTCAAAATGCAACATTTTCCTGAGTCAAAACCTTCAAGATTATAACCTGAAGCCTCAGTACTAGAACAAAAACTGTTCTGAAACCAAGACAGAACCTACGACACCAAAGTCCTTTCTTGAGCTGCTGGTCTGTCTTGAATCTTGCTAATTTATTGAGCTGTAGTTCTTACTCTGTACATACAGTACTTTATTCTGTTTTTAGGGTTTGAGTCCCTCTACAGTCTGCCTTGCCTTCTCGTTTTAGTCATTCAAGCACGATCTACTATTGCTTGGGTTTTGATATCAAACTTATTAAACGTTTATTCTATTTGTATTTATTTGATCTGATTGATAATATGAAATATTGAATAGTCTTGGCTGATACAGTAAGAATTGTGGCCAATGAGCCACTGGAGAGTTTCCAGTTCTGTCAGATAAATGTTTTAAAAGTGGTGGAAATCTTGATTTTTCTCTGCTGTGCTGTGAAAAATGTGCGTGTCTGTCGAACCTCTTGAAGACGGCGGTCTCAGTTTTGGCGTCAACAGTGAGACTGACGGTTTCTTTCATGGAGCCGTTGATGACTGTCTCAGTAATACTGCGCTGCTCACAACAGGCGGTTTCCTCCTCTGCTTTGGTTCTCCCACAATCCTTTGATGTGGTAGAGGAGGGAGAAGCCGCACCTGTACCCAACCAGCCGTCACATTCTGACGAGTGTGAAGAAAGGCAACGACAGTGTAAGAGATGACCTTTACACAATCACTACATCTATCCTGATAGGAGGGAGTTCACTCATTGCTCATGTTAGACTATTGAGATTGTCCTGCTGAAAGACACTTAAAGTGAAATTGTAAAAATAGATATTAAGCAAGTGAACATTTCATATTATTCTGTGTCCTGGTTTCATCTGTTACAGAGTCACAGATAAATCACAGAGAGCCTGTAGATGCATTAGCACTCGTCTCACCTTCAGGCTGCATGGGTGCATTGACCCCCAGAGGGTCCATTGTCTCTATGCTGGTTTCCATAGCAACAGGAGAGTTGCACCTCAGAGGGTCTTTGGGGCTAAAAGAAAATACATGTAATTCAATAAATACTCTCTGATCAGCGTAAAACAAAAGCAGTGATGAAGAGTTTGTCGTAACGTCCTACCTGACGGGGACGAAATTGGAGAAATCGGCCCACCCTGTCTCGGAGTTGGTTGTTGCAGCAGGAGTCGAGCTCCAGGCTGCCTCGGGGAGAGCTTCTGTGGAGGAGGAGGAAGGGGGGGCCAGAGGAGAGGGGGCAGGGTTGTTAGGGCTGGAGGCAGGATTTGTTGATGTACCTGTGTCCATTGGGATGTCATCAAAATTGGCCGTCCATACAGGGCCTAAAAAAAAAAATATAGAAATGCAAAAACTCAAGAAAACGAAGGCATGCACTAACACTCCCCATCCACACTGAACACAAGCAACCTTGTAAGTGTAGATCATGTGACGTCAATGTGCTAAATTCTGACACACACACACACACACACACACACACACACACACACACAGGATTGTGTCTATTATCTGAATTCATAGATGTTTAGAGGCTTGCTCGTGGTACCTACAGTTTCTAAATGTACTGTGGGAGGTAAAGCTTTAACTTATTAGGCGCCGCTCCTCTGGAATCATCTACTATCATCTAATAAACTTTTCTTATGGATAAATCTTAAAGTTAACAGGGCTGGCACAGGTATAGACCAGCTCATAGTTATTCTGCTATAGGCCTAGACTATATCATATTACTGCATGTCACTATATTTACATCTCAGTTGGTAACCACTCCTCTCTGGGAGCTCAGATTAAGCAGGGTTCTTGTAATATAGCAGTAAGTAAGGTCCTTTACCTGCGTTTTGTAAACATAACGATGAGCATGGTCTTTTTAGCTGCTATTCTGTTACCAGACAAAGAGTAAGGTCCTTTACCTGCTTTTTGTAAAGTGTCTTGAGACACTTGTTATGAATTGACCCTATACAAATAAAGATTGATTGATAACTTCTACGAGGACGGCAGCCCTCGAAGTTAGCCAAAGACCATTGTATCTACAAACCTGTATCGACTTCCATTCTGTCATCGGTGGTGGGGTTTGAAGCTTCAAACTGATCTCTCTTTACATCCTCTTCCTCTGAGTCGGTGCTCTCCTCGCTGTCTGTGCTGCCTGAGCTCCTGAGATGGACAAAAATGGTTTTATTCAATTAGCATCATCAGAGAACATCCTCTCTCTACACAGCGGAGACAACGATAAGTCCACATGCACACGGCTTGGCTGTTTGGTCCGGTGCAAATAAGTTAATGGTGCTTTTCAGTTTGGAGTGCGGTGAATAATCAACAAAAACAAAGTACACTTATGACTGTACTGCTTAATGCTGAGCAAAGAGAAAACGATAAAGCCATTATTTAAATTTAGCTGAATTAAAAACAGTGTATGGATGTTTCTACAGAGCTCTGTATGGTTGTTAGCTAAAAAAAATATTACATTGTGGAGTAGAAACATGTTGCTGTTTGTTACAGTAGAACACTATTGATATTGACAATAGTTTGGATAGATGTGTGGGCTTGTAATGTGTAAAAAGACTAATGTGCGTGTGTGCGTGCGTGCGTGCGCGTCTGTCTGTCTGACCTGGGGCGTCTCTGTGCCTCTGGTGCAAAGGTGACATCTTTTTCATCCCAGATATCCTCCTCATCTGAACCAGCATCTTCAAACTGCTGGATTTTCTCCTTACAGCGAGCCTCAAACAAAGCTATATTCGCCTGGAGAAAAAAAACACACACACACAGACCACATAGTTAAAAGAATATTGGAATACAATGAAATATCAAATGGTGAAAAAATGAGACTTAAAATTTTGAAAAATGGTATCACTATACTTAAAATAAGATAATTCTTTATTCATCTCGCGAGCGGAGAAATTTACATTGAAAGGTGCACTGAAATACCCTGCACGCACACACATGTACGCACGGAATGACTAAACAAAGTCAAATAGATCCAAAGAAAACGCACACACAGCTCTGAGTTAACGTTTAAACCAGAATTTAATCTTTCAGACTTTGTTCTGGATATTTCTGCCTGTGACTTAAAACAAACAAAAATCAAAATTCCTAACGGACATTTGTTGCTCTGTGAGAATTGTAATGTCTGAGTGTTTTGCTTCAGAGCTTCATGGAAACTTCAAGAGTCTTATCAATGAACTATCAACTTCATGTTTTCCTACACAGTTTTATTTGCTGAGACTTTGACTTTTCATCTCATTTATAGTAAACATGTGAAGTGAAGATTAATATTTAAAGTACTTACACTTTCATTTGTATTCAGTGAAAAATTGATGTCTGATATTCTATCAAAGGGAATACTGCAAGGTTAAAGAGAACAGAGTTTAGTTTAGTTAGGATCGTTAGGCATTCACAAATATGGTGACTCAGGCAGACAGGATCCAGCACATGGCTGTAACACTTTCTCACCCCATGGCAGGCTCATGAGAAGAGAAACGTACTGATGAAGATGCATGGTTTTTATAGACATTGTTGTTCTTAACATGCACATTGAAAAACGATCAGAGAAAAGCAAAAAGAGAAACTGTGATCCATGGAAAATAAAACAGATGGCAGGGTTTCCTAAAACATGACTATGATCCTAACATTTAAGAAGTTCCATGTCCCAAGTCTGACATGTGCAACCTAAAGGCTGGTTCACACGGCAGGATAATTAGGCCAATTTTGGCCCCGATTCTCCCCTTCCGATAATCTTAAGGACGCCCCGATCATCATAAAATAATCTTATAAGATCATCCTGCCGTGTGTGGTGTGTTAAGACTGCTCTCGACATGTCGGGACCGCTCCGATCTCAAATTGGGGATATTCAACGTGTTGGATTGATTTGGCCCGATTTCTCATCCTGTGTCGTTGTCTCCCCCCCCCCCCATGTCATAAATGTGTCTTAATGATCTGTGGATCTACCGTGTCTGAGTGAACACTGTTCTGTTGAAATGATGTCAGGCCTTAGGAACAGACTGAACAGCCAATGAGAGGTCTTGATCATGGTTTTATAAATCTAAGCCAAAGGTTTATGTAGAAAGACAAGAGGCTCGAATTCACCACACAAACAGACATTTTTCAATCAAGTACCAGCTACCTTCCACAGCCCACAAGATTAAACCCCCGAGCAAGCTCTTCCTGAAGGATGTAAAGAGTGACAGGACACGACCATACAAAAGCTGGATATAGATTCTTATTTCAAAGTCAGACTTTTTCTTTGAAGCCACATCATAAGGACTTCAGATCTGTCCTGGCTGTGACTGCATCAGTTTGAGCCGTTCATTATCAGAAGTGACAGCTGACCAATTCAATCCTAAAGTCCTTGGCGTTTACATTTTATGGTGAACACGATGACTTCAAAAAGAAATCAAACTGTGTTTTTCAGTTAGGACATGCAAAAATAATGAAACAGAGAATGGAGCCTTTGTGGAAGCGTTTCTTCTTATTTTATTTGATGCTGTTTGTAAACGCAGAAAAGAAAAAGCTCTTCCTTCTCTCCACTACTACCAGCTTTGTAATGTTGTTCCTGCCACGTCCCTTCAGTGTTACAGTTATAATTAGACAAGTCCAGCCATGCAGGATGAGTACTCACTCCGCAACATCGTCCTGATCAGCAAACTCTTCGTCATTGAAGCCGAACTGCTCAATAAAATTGGACGTCATTTGTTGCATCTGATAATCAGAAAAGGCCTGGCAAACCCAGGACCAACGATAATGATATAGTCTCGGAGCTACACAAATCTTGTCATTATTTGCAGTACAGAAAATAGCAGATACATAAACTGAGCTGTGAAAAAACATGTTAACATGTAGAGTGGACAGGTTAATCGCTAAAATAAAGAACACATGCATTTGCAGACAAATGCCAAAATGCTTTAAAATGAGTTAACTCTCGTAGCAATAATGTCAAATAACATTAGTCGTTAATATATTCCATGTTTTAAATCAAGTTACTTAAGATTTAGTTACTAAATACATAGAGACGTGTATATATGAGCATTTTTGGAGTGCGCACAGGGTGTTTAAGACTTACTTGTTGGAGAGAAGAGTCTTGGTGAAAGCCACTGTCTTTGAAGTCCACCTCATCATCACTGGAAGAATGGATGTGGTGTGTATTCACCTACAAAATATTTAAAAAAATTTATTGGAGCAAGAAGGGTTGGCTTTGGATTAAAAAAACCCAACAACACCGCCTTAAATGTGCATCACTCAAACGACTGTGACATTACTAAACAATTTAGTTCACTACATGCTGGATTCCAGATACAACACAGTAAATAAACAATGATGACTTTTTTAAATGACAGCATTGTCCGTCATATGAAAGACTGACATCAATGTGAAGGGGGTGACTCACCAGGTCGACAGTGTTTCTCTTGTTTGTGTCAGTCAGCTGCCCAGAAATAAAGGCCTCCCATTTGTCTCTGTCTTCTTCTGGGAGCTCTGTTAAACACACAAATAGAAGACATACCTAGCACTCCTTCTATACAAACTGTACATTAACGGAAATGTTTGAGGACCGTTCTCTTAGCCTGTCGTGAAGATAACCAGTGGCATCTAACATTGACCTGTTAGCCGAGTCTGGAAAGCAACACTGAAGTATCGGCTAATGTACCACGGGACGACAGAGCAGCCTCTGTGAGACTTTTCAAATCAGTCTGTTTTTCAACAGAGTGAAAACAATCTTTTTGCTCCATCCGCTAATGACTGGTGGTATGTCAAAAATCTACATGTATATATTAAATCAATTAAAAGTAATGAAATACTTTGACTTCAGAACTGAGTTAAGTTAGAGGATGTTGTACTTTATGTACATATTTGTAGATTAAGACTGTTGGTACAAATGTGGGATTTTTTTGTAGCGACATGGCTCCATTTACGAGTGTAAATATAAGACAGAAAACGTAATAAAACTAAACTAATCTATTTTTGACACTTGATCCATAACATCACAGAGGAGTTTCTTACTTTGTCAATGGATTGAGTGACCTTTGTTAGCAACTTTGAAGAGAAGGAACTATTACAAAACATTAAACTAATAAACTGATGTCTGTGACGAGATGAGGCCAAAAATCGCCCAATCAACGTTCGAGTGAAAATCAGCTCCACGTTCAGAAGCTGCAACAAGTGAAGTATTTCATACCACAAGATAAGAATTGTAAACTGTGTACATCTTTTTGAAACTCAAGAAGCCGGCTACCTTGAGAGAAGTAACTTTAAAATCTGAAGAATAGACAAAATAATCCAATGTTAATGTAGCATAGCAATTTGACATGGATACTTATTCTTTCCTACAAAGGGCATCCACGGCCTGCATCTACTGAGTGGTCCTATTAGACCGTGCTGCCTGCCACATGTTGCGTCTTAGTGAGCAGATGAGCATGCTGGGGAGAGTTGAGAGCTTTCTAAAGCCTCAGACAGAAGGGTCTCCTTACCAGAGATGAGCTGTTGTATCTGGGGTCCATTCGGGCCTTTGTCACAGTTGTGAACTATAGAATTGGCTATTCTGGTGAGGTGACCCATGTAGCCTCGTCGCCGGCCACCTTCAGCCCTAAAACAAACATTAATACAATCATGAGGACTCTCCCTTACAAGTACCAGCAAAACAGATCCAACTGATATGATCCCTTCACTCTTGTGAAACATGAGCAGAAGTGATTACAGTGAAGGAGTAAAGGGCTTTGCCGACTACTCTGTTCTACTTAAAACGCCAACACAATAGAAACACTGTTGGACTCTGAAAGGTGACTTATTCACACCAGAGGAGAATACTTACTGTTCTTTCTCATTGGAGCTCCAGGCGTCTACGATTCTCTGAATAAACTGGCACTTTTGGAACAG
Organism: Symphodus melops; assembly: GCF_947650265.1. Taxonomy (NCBI): domain Eukaryota; kingdom Metazoa; phylum Chordata; class Actinopteri; order Labriformes; family Labridae; genus Symphodus; species Symphodus melops. Next base: position 10,855,598 of record NC_136696.1, on the reverse strand, counting down.
CTGTTAGTGGGGGAAAAAAAAAAAGACAACAGGGAAGTTAATCAAAACACATTTTTTATATCCATGACGTAGTAGGTTGACGACAAAACCAAATAAAAACAAGCCGTCACTAACTGACATGACCGCTTTTATTGATGTTTGTCAGACAGGAGAGTCGGTAGAACACACAGAATATAGAATATCAAAACTCAGATGTGTGTAAACATCTAACTACTTTCTGACACTATCTCCCTTGAGCTCTTTTAAGCAAACATTGTTATAGAGCTTGTGGCAACCCAAGAGTGTTACTGATGATGTCCGGTTTCAGACAGGGTTTATAGAAGTGCTCGTGCAGAGAATTGGCAGCTACTGTGTGTGGGCCAGTCTACTCCAGTCAGTTAAAAAAAAGTCTCTCGGCTTTCTGAATCATGCCTTACATTTTACTGTAACATATTGCACAATACTCACATTAATCAATGAAGTAACGGCAACAAGTACAGAAGCAGTCCATAAAAACGGTGACAGACCACCTTTTGGATATGAGACCTAACATGTTCAGATGCTTCATTTCCCATCTTTAAGAGCTTCTATCGTATATAAAATCAGATGAAGCCGTGTTTGAAGAGCTTTGTGTCCTGGAGCTTATGATCCTCTCATCAAATAAAAACAAGGCCAGATACCTCCATGCTTTACTCACCTATCACTAGAATCAACAGTTCAGCTTTGCACTAGCTATCATGATCAGGCATTAACAGCATTTCAATGTTTACACTGAGTGTTCAGTTTGAACTCGTGCACGCACGCGTCCCTCTTACTCTGGTTGTTGGGGCTTACATGTTTGATAAGGATGCTTTCCCTTGCATGTTCTTGCTCTGTGTCTGGCTGAGGGTCGGTGGGAGCAGGAGGCATAGCCAGGATCATGGCTGTACAGATCTCCACCTGAATGTGGAGGAAGTTGTTCCAGATGTATTTAAAATACATATCCTGTGGAGAGAAGGAACAATAAGTGAATTAAGGAATGCTTCTCATCAGTTCTAATCCCATTTTGAGTGTTATTTTGTTCCCAATATCTGCGGTTCAGTAACTGTAACTTGTTATTGTGTGTAAATCAGCGACTTTATGGATAACTTCAGAAGATTCTGCAAATGTTTGGGATGCTTCGCTTTGTCACATTTTGTGAAGATGTCATTTGTGCTACATCTATTCACATTCAAACAACAATCCGAGGTCAAATCAACAAACGATCAAACAAAATGTTTCGACAATAAAAGCACTACATGTTCACTTTTTTCATTTATTCTTAGTGGAAAAAGTTTCAATAAATAAAATAGAACATGATCGTAAGCCAGTGACTTCGGATGATGTTCCACTCTTCTCTAACAGTTTGTACAGACACATTCACAAACAGCAGTACTCACTAGTATGACTCCCAGTGTGTTGAGGTTAATGAGTTCTGTGTTGATGCTGTGTGTGTTGCTCTGCAACAGGCTGGCCACCAGTCTGACCACATTGAGCCTTGTGTTTCCCACAGGGGGGTCCAGTACCCCCCATGTCGTCTTCATCATATTCCTCTGTTGGTAGAGAACAAATATATAAATAGATCACCGATGGGAACATGTACAACATTGACAAATAAGTGCAAAAAAAAAGACAAAACGTCACACCACTGTAATCTCTGCCATGTGTGTGTGTGTGTGTGTGTGTGTGAGAATTCAGCTAGAGTCAAAGAAAAAAAAAAAAAAAAAAAAAAGATCTTACATGTAAACAAAACATTACATTTGATCAGTCGCAGTGCACAACCATAAATATTTAATCAACCAGACTCTCTGGTATTAAATATCATCCTGACAACTCTCAGGGTGGGTTTTACCTTTGGGGGCTCCAGTAGCAGCTGGTGGAAGTCTTTAAGTCGGGGTCTCACAGCCTCCAGGATGCTGTGGTTGACTGAGAATGAAGGATGAGACATCCCAGGGGGACAATCCATGTGACCCTCAAACCTAAAACAGGATTTTCAAACTTCAGGTTGTAGCATCTTTAAAGCACGAAGACCGTGTTTCCCCTGCCAACATTTCTGGGAAATGGTGTGCTGCTGGGGATATTTCAGACAGACATGAGAACTGTTGTATGAATTCAAAATGTATATTTAATATTTTAACATCTTAAAGGATTTCTGACAGATAAGTTTGGTGGTCATATGATCATAGTTCTTTTAGGTCTCAACAGAATCTTCCATTGTACTTTCACACTGATTTCTATCAGGTGAGCTCAAAATTCAGGATTTTGTTTGTCGTCACATCCCATCCAATCATAAAACCATTTGTCTGTCACACTTTGTTCTCCAGCTGTGACTTAATAGAACAGAAATTCAATCCATTTCATGTTTATCATATACTCAAACAACTCTCAGCTTGGGCCAAATTATACTATATATCATGTATAGAGGATTATATTTTTTTGTTCTCTTTCCACATTCTTGTAGAAACTCATCACCAAGTGTTCAATTCAATGTTGAATAAAAGAAATAACGAGAGGCGGAGCCAGAGGACGTACGCTGGTCTTCTGGTCTCAAACAGTGTGAGGAGGATCTGGATAACGCTGACAATTGCAGAATCATTTTTCTCCTTGTCAAAGATGTTCCCCAGCAGCTGCTCCACTGTCTCTTGTCTGAGGAGGAGGACACACAAGAAGATAAGAAAAATAACCATCTCAGTCATTACTGATCTGCATGCAGGGTTTTTCTTGGCTCAGTATGACGCGTGTAAACTTGTACACATGCATGTGTACTGTGCATACAGACTCAACCCAACACTTCTAAAGCAAGAGATCAAATCATGGGGGATTAAAAAAGGGCACTTCTCACATTAAAGTCCGATTTTATACAAAGAAAATCATGTAATCTGTTCAAAATGTTGACGTTTTAGTATTCATATTTAAAGAAGATTATTCAGTGGTAGTTTCATGTTTAGATTTTTTTCGTCATGCTTAAAAATTGACACCCTCTCCCTCTGTGGAAAACTTGTCACTTCCTCTGCTGGCATGTTTGGCACCATTTCTGGTGCACAGGACTTATGACACAGTGTTGCCACTACAACAGTGTTACGCTGTAATTGCAGCTAAAAATACAAATTCACAGATTACTGTCTTTGGAAAGCTGTGTTCTTCATGCATCAATAGGGATGGTACCAAATATGTCAGAGAGAGGAAGTATAAAATATGGAGGGTGCAGCTTTCACCTCGTTTCATGTGCAGGAAAAACACCAGCATATTGTCATGAAAGACCTATTCGGTAAACATTACAATATCTAAATCTGTTATGACAGAAAAAAAAGTAATTAACTTTATTAGAATAATTTGTAAAGGCCTGAGATATACACACATACTTTATGTGAAAGGGTAAGGTAAAAAATGTTGTGAAGTCATGACTCAGATTCTTTGCAGGGAAACAGATGCTTACTTTTCAAGTGTTGCCAGGAGTGGGTCGGGTTCAGAGCAGCCCTGGACCTGGAACATCTGGTCTCTGCTCAGTCTGATAATCTCACACAGGGACTGAGAGGCATTCGAGTGTCTCTGTACAGGGAAAAGAGGACACATAGGAGAAACATGACTATGAACCAGAAGCCCTTAGTTTGAAGTGTAAAACACTAAAAGTCATTATATCTTAATGTCTTCAATTAAAAAAATCTGAGCCATGAACAGGGCCCAATGCAGGGGTCCTCAACAGGCGGCCCACGGCCCACCGGCTGCCTGTTTGTGGTCCTTGAGCTGTTATTCCTTTACTGGTATACACATGGCATGTGTATACCAGGACTGGTCTCCATGAATACAACTATACACAGATAGCCTGTTACTGGGTCACTCACTGCTGCAAGCAGTTTTAACTTTCATTTTTGGAGCAGTTCGCATATTGCTGTTTTGCTGGCTGTAAGGACGTACCGTAAATTCCGGACTATTGAGCGCACCTGGATATAAGCCGCACCGGCAAAAAATAAGTAAATAAATGTATTGGTACATATATAAGCCGCACTTGATTATAAGCCGCAGGTGTCCACGTTGTAACAAAGCGATTTACACAGAAAGACGTGACACAAAAACGTTGTTTTAACTTTTAATTAAATACGTAGGCTACCGGCTACATCCGCAAATACGAAGCCTAGTGGAAATCCTTTATCGAACAGTGTCTGTAACACGGCTGATGAAAAAGATTACCGTAATATATTTCACAAGAAAAAGTCCATCCATTCACTGCCTCAGAATGACTTCATTACTCACTTCCTCAGTCTCTTTTTCGATGTCGCTGTCAGTTTCAACTTTACGTGCAGCAGCTCTGTTAGCTTCTTTGACAGCCGGGTCAATCGCCTTTAACTTGAAAGCTGCATCATATGCATTTCTCCGTGTGTTAAGATCTGATATTAAGATCCGATGTGACAAGGTCAAATGTTTTTGCGGCAGAAGCTCATTGTCCCCCAAGAAAAATCCATAAATAAGCCGCATCGTTGTAAAAGCCGCAGTGTTCAAAACGTGACAAAAAAGTAGCGGCTTATAGTCCGGAATTTACGGTAATTCACTTAGATCCCAAGTAAAGAGTAGCCTACTAAATTGTGAGTTCAAGATTGCACGTTTGGTTGGTGGTGCTTTACGGGTGAACTACTAAGAAAATGTGCGTGAATGATGATGATGGCACGGTCACTTGGACCATTGTTGCGCATCATCAGCTGTGTAAGATCGGACATATATGCTCTTGCAAGAGGTCTCGAATAAGGAGGTACAAGCAGTGGTGAGGCCCCCCGATCCAAGCGTCCTACAGAGCAGCAGCACAGGGCTGTAGAGGGAGGAGACGAGAGTGATAGAGAGAGAAGCGCACCGAACTGGACGAGATGGGGAAGAGACGTGCAACACGAGAAAAAAAAAAACAACCAGTTTAAAATGTAATGTTGGTGAAAAGAGGGAAACAGGAAGACATAACGTTACATATACATATTAATGTTAAAATTATTTAGAACGCAGAGGCTGTGAATGTTCAGTCATATTAATTTAATCATGGTGTCTCTTTATTAACTATTATTGAAGAGAAATCAAAAATAAATGCATGTCAAAACAAACGTGCGGGGGGGAAGAATCTTTACACTTCATTTTATTGAGTCTATGTCTCCTCCTAACTGCAGCCTGTTGTGTGTAACACTGGGCTCCTGGCTTGGTAAATTGCATTAGTTGTACTAACTTAACTTCTTGACATTTTCTCCTCCCAGTATTTTGCACACTGAGGCAGAAACGCCTCATGTTGCATATTCATTAAGGCAAACGTACTAAAAAGGGACAGGACGTATTGTTTTACTCATATGAAAGACACAATCCTCACTTCACGTTGTGGTATCAAGTCAACACATTTGCACACCTAAAACATACATATTTATGATTATGCTACCAAAGGTCCCTTGTAATCCGAACAGATCGTTCACTGGAGCCCATTGATGACTTGTAAATGGTGATCAATTTATGCCGGCCAATGAAGAAAAAGGAAAAATGTGCTTGATACTCACATCCTCATCTTGAGATGGTTGCACCATGTCCACCAGTCTCTGAATCACCTTCTCTTCATTCAGCCACTGAAGGATATTTACCAGAGCAAAAACAGAGAGGCTTCACTTGATATGTCAGTGAAGAACAGCGTTAAATGTTAAATGTCTTCTGTAAATGTTTCCTGAGTAATGGCAGGTCAAAGTGAGCTAAACTGAATTTGCTGGTCTGTAGCTTTGGTCTGTGATGGTCCAAGAAAGCCTTTTCAGGACAGCCAGGGGAGTGTTATTCTGATACTCACGTTGAGAACGTCCTGCCGTAGCTGCTGTGGTTCGATGCAAGTGAGCATTCTGAGCAGCAGGTCCATGATGGCAGATGTCCCGATGTGTTTGATCATCAGGTCTACGAAGTCCTCCCGCTTTCGCAGAAATTCCACAATCTATTACAAAGAAGGCAAACAATCAATAAAGGACCTCCAAAGTTTACAGAAGACGGATGTTTCTTCTTATTCTCCTGATGTCACAAGAGGCGTGATATCATGTTTTACATTCTTCAAACACATGACCCCCTGGTCTTGCTGACTAACCTGTTCAGGCTTGCGCCCTATGAGAATGGAGAGGACCTTCGAGAAGAAGCTGGCAAGTAGCGGGTTGAGAGGCGGCTCATTCTGGAGAAAGCCGTACAGCTTCATCAGCAGTTTTTCATCTTCTCCCAGTCTGTCATTGATCTGGCCCACATCTGATGTAAGCAGCTCACAGGATATGTTGGGATACCTGATAAGACAACAAAAGTCCCCCTTTAATGTGGAGCTCAAATGACAGAGATGCAAAGTCAAGGTGACAAATACGCTGACTGCTCTAACAACCCACCAGTCAACGCTACGTATCATTAGGAGGGGAAAGGGCACCGATATTTCATGTAACATTTCAAATCGTTCAGACTTTGTCTCCTGTTCTTTTATTATGATCCATTGACTAGTAAAGGCTACAAAAAGTTGGAGCTTTGTCCAACTTTTGTTGGATCTGCTTTGTGTCTGAAAGGTATTTGCATCAGAGAATCACTTTGATTAAAACAACAGACAGAAAGCCTTGTCTTCCTCTCGTGATCTACCGTATTTTCCGCACTATAAGGCGCACCGTATTATAGGGCGCACCTTCAATGAATGACATATTTTAAAACTTTTTCCATATATAAGGCGCACCGCATTATAAGGCGCTACAGTAGAGGCTTGGGTATGCATCCATCGGACGGTGCTAGGCTAAAGCTAGCGCTAGCTCATCCTCTTGCTTCCTCCACTTCCGCACCATTGATTCGTTAATGTTAAACTCTCGCGCTGCTGCTCTATTCCTGTGTTCTACTGCGTGACTGATCGCCTTGAGTTTAAACTCTGCATTGTAAGCGTGTCTCTTAATAGGAGCCATTTCAGGGTCTTTACACAAACACAAATGGAAATAAAACGTCGTTTTATATATCCCAGCATGCATCGCGCACTACTTCTTCTACGGGGGAAAATTGAGTCGGCGGCTGCTTACCGTAGTTGTGAGACCTGTTGCGGCTCAATATTGTAGCGATTGTAGAGCCAATCGTGGGGTGTTGATGCCGCAAAGCATTATGGGTGTTCAGGACTTTGGTGTAAACCATGAGTGTTCTGGGTATTGCTGTTCATGACTTTCTGCTGTTGGCAGTTTTCGTGTTGTAGTTTTATGTTCTGTCTAAATAAATGCCCCTGCTTGGGGCGGCGTGTGTGTTGACTGAGACTTATAGCTCGTCTTTGAGTCATTCTTCCACGCAGCTCGCCACAATATTTATCCATATATAAGGCGCATCGGATTATAAGGCGCATGGCCAGCTTTTGAAAAAATGTAACGCTTTTAGGTGCGCCTTGTAGTGCGGAAAATACGGTAATCACCTCAAATAACACACAAGTGATCATCTTAACTCCATCCTGTGGCAACATACATTGTGGAGTCCTTGATTATAAATGTAATGCTTTACATTGTTTATGGTTTGATTACAATTTTACCAGAAAATGATGACAGTAATGACTGAGGATCACAGCAGAGTCAGTGAGGAGAAATAAAAACATCACAATACTGAGCCAGATACGGATGAGCTCACAAAAACCAAGAGTCACTATTATGAACATTAAAGCAAGGGCTGGATGTTCTTTACATATACAGACTAAAGAAGTAATACATTATTTGTAAAGAGAGTGTAAAGCAGAAAGAGAACTGACAAAGAATATTGAAGGAGGAGGGTGAGACCAAAGGAGACGAGCAAAGATATTTCACTGAATCTGCTTTTAGCTGAACATCATCAAAGTCACACCAGAGCAGAGAGCGATCACTACTACACGACGCTGCACTTTGTTTTAAACATGCTTGTACAGAAGATTAAATCAAATGTCACTAAAAAGTAAACAACAGGTCCTTCAGTTTGACCGCTCTTATCATCTGCAGTGTCCTCTTACTTGTATTTCACTTTTTCCTCAACATCAGTACAGGGCTCCTGTGTGATGAAGGTGACGAGGTCCTCCATGCACTGTGGTCTCAGTATGAAGTCAACCAGCTTGTGATTCTGGGCCTTGCACTCCTGCAGGACGTCGTCCTCATCCATCACCTCCGTCAACGTCACATCCTCCTTCTCTAACAGTGTGTCTATGTGCGACGTAGTGTGGAGGTCAAACTTCCAAAACATGTTGGCTCTAAAACAAACAACATGAGTCAGAAGAACAAACACAACATGACATCTTCTGCCTGGGCTTATCCGAACATATAAAAGTCGAGTTCAATGATTCACCGTGGGATTATTCTTCTGCCTACCTGCGGGTATATTGGGAGTCCAGAGGGTGGAGCTCAGGTTATAAAGAGGTGTGTTCTAGTCTTTGGGAGTTGTGGCCCATTCCAGGCTAGCCGGATGGACAGACAGGCAGACTGTGGTGATGGACAGACTGACAAGCAGCACACATACAGCAGTTCAACAGCATACACCTGCGAGGGCCGATACAAAAACACATGGAGACAAGTTAACAACGAAATGTTCCACTGCTATTAGAGCATTTTTCTATTTGTAATTGCAGACGCCATGAATCCCCGACAATAAAGGAGCTGTTGACTGCCACATACAGGCTCTGCTACGTGCAAAGATCAGGTCACCTGTCTCCACAGCACATTTTCCAAGGTGCATACATTCTATTTTTATTACAAGTATTCTTTTATATTATATATTAGATATCATATTTTTCAATTGTTTCTCCTATGAATTAATGTTTACAGTTCAGAATCATCGACAATCAACTCCAAAGTGGCAAAAACTAAATATTGATACACTGACAATTGATGTGCGAAAGACACATTTTCCTTTTCAAGAGTGTTATAACACCCCATTCACTTCATAAAGTGTTCATTTAGAGGTGAAGCATGCAGGTATACCTGGATTGTCTCTTAAAAAAACAAACGGTATGGCATATCATGTCATTTAAAAAAAACTACTTTTAAATGCCACCGTCAGGATCAAAGTGTTATCTCTCTAACTGTGGAAGTGTAAATTTCCTTTTTCATCTTTCAGAGTGCATTTTGTAGCTTCAAAAACTTTTCAAACTGCAGGTAACCTGAGAACATGTTGATAGTGAGGGATTTAAAAATATTAAAATGAGTCTTTATGGAAAATTATTATAATAGTAGTGAACAAACATAAATCCAAAGGATGGCCATTTGAAGCAGTTCTAATGTTTACGTTCATACATTGATCAACTGATCAGTAATTAAAAAAGGAGGCATTAGCTTGATAATAGCGTAGCAGCGATGCCGTCACTGTAGACTTTCTCTAACACGCCACAGACGTGGGCTGCTATGCTTTCTGCAGAATGATAGTCTATTGCCATGGCAGCTTGTACTTCGGCCCAATAAACACTAACAGAAGCTTCGTCCATCCAGATAGTGTAACAGGACAAATACAGGGTTATCATTTTTGTGAGAAGCTAGTTCATCCTCTGTGCCCTGATGGCATCAAAAGGGCATTTTCTAACAGAGCGGGTTTAAGTGCTGAGTAGAGATCGCCTGTGATCTGTTTTTTTCTATTTACCACTTTGTGCTTGATAAAAGAATCATCACTGAACTACTGTGTTTATGGTCTTATTGCATTTTGCTTGTGTTTACTTTGTCAAACATGGTTGGAAACAACATATGCCTGCTGGCTCCACTCTGTCAGGTTGGATAGGCTGAGGATTTGATGTCTGACAGAAAAAAAAAAACTTGCTTTGGCTGCTTAAATAGTATGCTTCTTTAACATTATTTATATGTTTTTGAGGGTGCCTTTTCCAATCCAAAATGGCACCTTATCAAAATGGAAGGGGGAGTTAGTTATTATTTAATGAAAGAAATACTTCAAACATTGAATTGCGCACTTACAGCCTGCCCCTAGAAAATATTTTTAAAAGACTGCCAAACAATTCCTAGACTATGCTGAAGATTTTCAATCATGATAAGAGATCATATAAATTGTTATTAAAAATACATATATACCAAAAAAAAAAGTCAAGTCACTTTCTGCAAGGAGTAAAGACGTATAAGAACTTGTCGTTTATGTTCTTGTCAGGAACAGAAGAAGACCTTCTGTTCAATTAAGTTTGTTCCACTTTATGCAGGAACACAAGTTCAAACAGCTAATGTTCATTGGACTTTACATTCATCTTCTTACATGCACTGTCTTTTCTACATTGTGTTTTTTTATTCGTTATAATATAAACGTAATAAAAATTTGGCATACTATAGGACATTTTTAAATCTTGTTTTATATATCATAATTTCACTTTGTATATTTTATTTTTATTTAAGTTCTTAGTAACTGTTTTCCTCATTCCTCATATGTGTAAATGTACTTGGCAATAAAACCTGATTCTGATAAGCTTCACAGGAAAATACTTCCCATTAGGCACGGATTCTTTATGTGGAGTAAGTGTGAGCAATCAGAGTGAGGGATTAAGGGAATCCCAGTAAATACAGCTGGACCTCAACTGGAAAAGTGGTCATTCTTGGCCATTCTCACTTTTCAACTTTTAAAAGAAAGGGTAATAGGGTATTTCAAGATATCATTTTTTTTAAAGCTTTTATAAAATAAAACATTACAACTCAACTTTGACTGTGAAGAATCTGAAAGTATTGCAGCAACAACGTATTAAGATAATAGATGCTTGATTAACTTCATTTGCATTCAAAGTTAATGTTTCTCCCTTCTGTTTGTTTTGACTAGGCAACATCCTCCCACCACTTTAACAACTACCATTGATGAAATTAAAAAAACTTAAGTGACCCCCCCCCAACAATATATAAGAGACAAATACACAATATAGTACAGCAGACCAGAAAAACAAACTTTCGCACTGCGCCTGTCCGTTGTCACGAGACAACACAATCAAAGTCGACATTTACTGACTAATGACCGGTAGTTATGTTGAACTGTGAACTCACTAAGTATGCAGTTATCCTCAGTCCACGTAGAAGGACATCAGCTGATTCTTATCTAAATCGACACAGCTTGTATAGCCAAATACACGGATGCACACGGTAATACAGTTCAGCAGCTTCATCTGAGAAAACAGACCGCCTGCTGGAACGCGATTCTGAATCAAAATGCAGTAACGTAGCAACCACGAATAACAGGGATCAGTTTACATGTTTTTCAGATTTTTTTTTTTTAGAAATTAAACACAAAAAAAACAGATCAGGGATTACTCGTGACAGTCGATATATTTATAACAACGCTAGAAATTCAGTTTTTTTAATCGTGTAGCGATCCTACTGGTTTATATAATGTAACACAGGCTGGCGTTATTTTCATTTTACTGTCGAAATACTTGGTTTACAGTAACGTCAGGTCATTAACATGCGAGGGCCCAAAACACCGCTAACGCACCAGAAACACACCGGCACAGACACATATACAGGCTAACGATAGTAGCTGGCTATTGTTAGCTAACCTGGTCACTTAAAATCAGGATCAAACTCACGTAAAGGACTATTACGTCAGTTTGGCCGGTGTCACTGAGACATACGAAAACGGTTAATTAGCGGAAAGGTTAGCCAGCTAGGCATCAATATAACATCATGGTAGCTCACAACACTGATGTTTCCCCCTCTACAGACTAGAGGTACACCAACAGTGTCTGACAGCAGAGCATTAAGATGGCCAAGTGTGTTTCTTGATAGCCAGCTAACGTTAGCCGGCTGCTGAAGACTGCTGGCTAATCTTCAGCACCAACCAAGAGCAAGTGTACCTACCGATAAACAACGGTAAACGGTGAGTCTCCAGGATGTAGCTTATGTTGCCATCAGCCCCCAACCTTTACAAAACGAACACGGAGATTACACGGAGTTCCGGTAAAGAAAATAAAGCGTTTAAAACTGATTCTGACAGGCGCGAAAAGGGAGATCATCGGAGGGCACTTTTCAAGATGGCGGTTCCGTCAACTTCAGCGACCCCCTTCCCCCACTACAGCCACAGCTCCTGTCACTCAAACTGTTGGAGCTCAGCGATTGGCTTTCGGCCCATCACTCAAACCAGGTCTCGAGTTTCCATTGGCCATTGGAGTGTGTCACTTCATGGTGTCGTTTGAGCAAGGTATATTATCATGTGAACCGGAAGAGCGGAGTTTATACTGGTTTGTCAATGTATGTTTTAAGCAAATCTTACTTGTTACTCAAATTAATGTACATGTGTTAGATTATATAATAATTGCTTTATAACCGCATATGTTCGGCGTACGCGGTTATAAAGCAGTTAACCCCGCTCGCACGTTTTGCTATATATAATAAATCGAACAGACGCGTTAGTATGAGCACACCCGAGCCCTACAAGAAACGCCTTTTTCACTAAAGGTTCTGGATACAGGAAAGTGGAAATGTTTACACAATTTATAAATGTACCATTGTACACAAACACAATATCTTTTTTTGTCATGCTAAACAAGTAGGCTATACACTTGTACAATGGGTTTTGGGGATATGTTTTATTATTCCCACAACATCAACAGAACTGAAAAATGAAGCTTCTTAAACTAAATGATGAAAGATCTTTTTAACTTCTTAATATTGCATAGTAGAGGTGTACTTCATTAAATTACTGCAACACACCATTTAGTCTATTTTTATCTGTGTGGTTAAATGTGCCTTAAAGTCCATCCAAAAACACCAGCAAATAGAGTCTTTTCTTTTATGGATATTGAGGTGCTTCTGCATTCTCACATTTTCAAGGTAGTAGTTCAAATCATTAGTAAAGTGTTCTCTCAGTAGTTATAGTGTGTTATTTAAGGACATTCTAGAGGTTGGACATCTGATGAGCTAAAACCTTACAGAACGTCTTCTGAGTAAGCGTTGTGTTTCACATCTTATAGTCGCAGCAACATACTTGTAGCAAGAGGACTGAAGTCCAACACAATTACACCAATGGCCGTACATACACTCAAAGTTATAATGCAATTCCCAGGGCCATCAACATTTGATTCTTAATGGACTCAGTGTGTGGTCTATGACACATTTGTATTCATTTTTAAAGTGATCACAGACTTGTATACAGAACATTATGAGGAACATTTTAACCTTTTTAAAAAACGATATACCTGAGGATGTTATTCCCCTGAATTGGGCACGACACAAAATGTGCAGGTATGTTGTGATGAAAAGGCTCTTACTACTTAAATTTCATGGTTCTTGAAATTAGTATACACAAGCAAGAAAACATATAATTCAATACAAAATCTTATATATACAGTATATGTGTAAATGTTGTATGTATGTATGCATGTGTGTGTGTGTGTGTGTGTGTGTGTGTGTGTGTGTGTGTGTGTGTGTGTGTGTGTGTGTATGTATGTATGTATAAATAAATATTAACAAATAGCCTACTGAAGTTACTTACTGTTTTTTATCTGTTAAAAATCGACTTTAAAATCTTCTCTTGTATCAGAGCTGTGATACTACTATCACACCTTTCAATGTTCGTAATTTATCAAAATTGTTTTGTTCTTAAAACAGTTCAACTTAAATTGACGAAATCGTTGCTCAAGAGACTCGAAGTGCATTGGTCTACAGTAAATTACATAAAATTTCATGACTGGAAGTGAATGCTTGACATTCATAGACAATGGTGAAATTTGTTTTGGTATAGGAGAAAATCTGCTGAGTTTATGCAAACAGAGGATACTGGGTCACGTAAACATTTTTACATAGAATAGGCTTAATTATCATGTGGCATTTATAAAACAGTAGGTGTAGGTGGGTATTTACAAGCATATACTTAAGAGACTTCCATGAAGTGTGTACACTTTGTACAGTTTACTTTCCTCCCATTCATGTATTTGTATCCTATTTGGATAAAAAAAAATCTAATACATTAGCTGAAATATGTTAATTAGTCAAACATTTGATTTAAGACAGCATTATGGTTTATGTGAAAATAATGAATTATCAAAACTTTACTCTGCTTGATAATTGTTTTGATGTAGTTTTGATGTTGAATGTGGACGTAATTATTCATAAATAGTGACTGATTACTTTGATTTTGTCTTCATCCTTCACAATTGGTTTATGATTTCGTATTTGTCCTTAAAAATGACTCACAACAAACCTAATTTGTTTTACCACCTCAAAATATGTTTTTATTTGTTGGTGAAGAATAATTTCTAATTGTACAAATGAAATTATGGCCATTTTTTTTACTGTATACAATATTGAAAATGTCTAATATATATTCTTTAAAAATCAAGGCAAACCCTTTGTTATTATTGTGAAAACGGAGAAGGAATTGCACTTCCTTCCGTCCGTCTATCCCTGTGACACCTGAACGCAGCTCTTGACTCGCAGTAATCCTCTCGGTTAATCGCCTCTCGCCGGCTGGTCGGGGTTCAGACAGCATGCAGTCAGCTGTGGGTGGAGACAAACCATCGCGTGGACTGTATATGTGAGTGTCAAAGTGACGCACAATCATACTCACACAGGCTCCTGGAGTGACGGTGATTCAGGAGGACACTACAGAGTTTAATGGCGATGAAGATGGATTTAAATGTCACCATTGAGCAAATGGAGACGGGGGAGCAGGACGCTGCTCTGACAGCACTGCAGAGCTACAACAAGGAGGTAAACATCATTAGAACAGTGCTGTTTATCAAACATAAATTGTGTCATCATTTTCTAATTACCTCAAGGTAAAACAAAAAAAAAATAAAGAAAAAAAAACCTTCAGGTCGGCTATAAGCACACTTTAGATCATAATTATTAGATCATCTGGATAGAAAGCCTCACCTTAAATAATAAGCATTATCCTAACCAAAATGAGTGTCCTGCAGCTAATTATATTTCACAATTTGCCCTGGATTAACAGTTGATTATTTATGATAAACCTACGAGAGAAGACTGAAGATTTCAAAATTAAACTGAATGTTTTTAACTAAACCACTATTAAAGCTGCACTATAGTTCTTGCCACTTGGGGGCAGCAAAACAAGCTTTAAGCACAACCCTGACATAGGCTACTATTAGTTTATAAAGCTATTTACAAACGTGAGGTTACATTTTTCCTTTTCATTTGAGTATTAAAACCACTGTGAGGTGCAATTTGTCAGTCACCTCTGGTCTTTATCGCGTTGTAAGGCCAGACACTGTCTCTCTCTCTCTGAGACCAACTCAGATAGAAATAATCTTGGAAAAAGTTGTCAAGTACGTCTTCCAATATCATGTGTACATAACACAGATGAGGCGTAAAAAAATAACTAGGTGTGTTTTTTTATGGATGTTGCCTTATTTATTTCAGATGCTAACAGATAGGAGACAGACTGGAACAATAATCAGAAGGAGAAAGGCAAAGTGCAAAGGACCTGGGTCTGACTTAAGGCCTGACTTACATCCAGAGCTTCCTTTGATTGTTCAAATGTTCACCTTCTCAGTATGAATGCATGGCTCCTCTTTATCACATTTCATTGCAGTGTGTGATGTTGTCGCATATTTTCGTTTTGTGATGACTCAGAAAATGCAGTTTATTCAAACCAAAGTTTTACAGCCCGAGTCAGAATGTAACCTGCACCACTGCAATGAGGAATCAGCCCACGCATGTGGTATGCTCTTAACCAGCTACTTAAACGCCTTTAACTTGTCTTTTTTTTTAGCTCTATGAATTTTGGAAAAACCCAGTGAACACAGAAACTATAACTGTCATTAATCATTATCCTGTTTTTGTAATTCAGGTCTTTACCAAAACCCTTGCTTAATTCTGAAGATGTGATGAAAAAGCAACAATTCAGCTTATATTTGGTTGAAGATGTTTGAAAACGGAACTTAATGTTAAATATAGTCATCATGGTTTAGAGAGCTTTAGTCGCTCCTGTGGTTCACATTAACGTGAGAGTTTTATAACTCACAGGTAAAATGTCAAAATGGCAGCCATTTGCTAATGCAATTAAAAGAAAGAAGTTCTTTGCCACGGGTTCAAGGAGTGTGGGAGGTCCCAGGAAAGTTCGCCAGATGAATGGGGACAAATGTGTTTACTGTTGTAAAAGGTGCGCTATGTAGTTTTGTCAAAGAAATGTGAAAGTTGGAGAAGTGTACATATTATGTTGTATATGTTTATAACTCTATACACAAATTGTCCTCAGAGGAAAATGTGGTCCCTGAAACAATGTTTGCCCACAACAGGAAAACCGTAACTCTCCTTGAAGCTTTTTAGTTCCAAACAGTGTTCAGGGACCCATTTTTTCCTTTGAATAACATTTGTGCATTTAAAAAAAAACAACAAAAAAACAGCACAGTATTGTTTTACTTCTCCAACTTTCAAATTTCAAGACCTAATCTACATTGTACACTTTTAAGGCTGCTCCATACAGTATGTCCCGACCACCGAAGAAGTTTCTTTAACATGTTCACAGCAAAGATTCAGAGTGTGTGACATGTTTGACTGCTAAACAGAACATAACATTTGCCAAAAAAACCCCCACTACCTACACATGTATAAGATCAGAAGGATCAATCATACCACTTTGTCCATGAGGGGCTGCAAAATCCATGTCAACAAAAAGTTCCTCACAGCTTTGAGTTCAAAGATCCCTCCATCCATTATCCATACCACTTTTTTCATTCGGGGTCGCGTGGTTTCATATTGGGTTGCGGGTCAATCACAGCTGACACATACAGACAGACAATTAGACACATTCACACCAACAGGCCATTTAGAGTCACCAATTAACCTAAGGAGCCTCTCTGTGGACTATG
The DNA here is from genome assembly GCF_947650265.1 of Symphodus melops. NCBI lineage: Eukaryota > Metazoa > Chordata > Actinopteri > Labriformes > Labridae > Symphodus > Symphodus melops. The sequence continues at coordinate 10,838,854 of NC_136696.1, read as the reverse complement.
GGAGAAAGCTGGTGTACCCAGAGAGAACCCACGCAGGCACAGGAAGAACGTGCAAACTCCACACCGAGAAGCTCCTGTCTAATGTAGATTCAAAGCAGGAACCTCCTCGCTGTGAGGCAACAGCAGAAACCACAGCCTAAGTGGAAACAACAACACCATAACGCTTATTAAAAACTTTTGTTATGAAAACATTAAAAACAGAGATACAATTCAACCATGTTAGTAGATGATATTAGATATTAAGTATGTGTGCGCACATACAGAGAAGTTATCCTATTGTTGCATTGTTGACAGCCAGTCAGTGACGATAAATAAATGAGGCGTTACTCAGAAATGCTCAAACCTGTGCTGAAAGCTATTTATTTACTACGGTGAATCCATCTTAAAGAGACCATAAGTTGAGCACAAAAAGCTTTATTCATCTTTACAGAATCCTCAAGCAGTGAGTTTACAAGAACTGACACATATGACAGACCATCCTCTTTATATAGTGCTAATTGTAGGCATGACAAGAAGCCTCCACATGCCTTATTTCCTTTCATCCACACTTGTTTAGCTTCATTCCATTGGTGCTCTGTTCATATGTCAGTCTTTTAGATGTGACTGTTTAATAGTGCGGTGAGCTTGGCCTTTTCTGTTGCTGGGAATTTAGATTTCTTCCCCAGACTCTTATGTTGCCAGGTGCAGTGACCTTGGTTCTTTGTGCTGCTGGGATTTTCTGGACTCTCTCTCACACTGATAAGAACTCTCCTCGTACGACTCTGCCTTTAAGATTTAGTGAGTTTACCTCTAAAACTCAGTTTTTATTTGTATATACTTTAGGTACATTGCACATTTCTAGCATTGGTGGATTATTAAGATACATACACACGAGTCTAGTGGAAACGTCTCTACAGAAAGGACACGACAGCTGCCATGCTGGAAATGCTATCTCGCCCTTTCAGTCAACTTAAGACAGGTTAAGAGCTGGAGGTGAGGCAGGTTTTAAGCCTCTTGACAAACTGTTATATCGCAGCTGCCTGCTTAATCAGGTCAGCCTTATTGAAAATAAAGTAAAGCCTTCAGAAAATCAAAACGGATGAGTTTCAAAACACAGTGTGTCGACAAAGACATGAGCCAATCAGACCTATTTTGTTTTTGATCGAGTCTGTAAACATGTTACTTTCTGCTGTAAAACAGACTGCTGGTGCGTCTGCAGCCAGTCTTGCTCAGGATTTTGCTCTTCAACATCGGCTTTAATTTTCAAGATAGGAGGTTGCCACTTGCTAAAAAAACTGCTATCCTCGAATTTGTCTTGTTCATTTTGAGAAACAAGCATATGACCTTGGAATATAGCTTGAGCAACATTGCTGCTTTTGTGAACGTCAGACTTCCACTCATATTTTACATAGGTCGAAACTGCAATAGGAAAAAAGAGTTTGAAGAAGAGAAAAAACACATTGAACATAGGTCGCACAGATCAATGAGACATCCTGCATCTAATTAAACTTCAGTTCCCACTCAGAGCTCAGCCAGGCGCCTTCAGTAATAACCCTGTGTAACCATCGCAACAGCTATATGCTTCATCTTATTAACAACGAAGGTCACAGTGTTTCCTGAGGCTCAGCATTATATTTTTTGGTTTACATGTACAGTAGATGCAGACCAACATGGAATAGAACATGTCTGCAAAATTGTAGTGATGATCCCACCAAAAAGGTGTTATTTGAAATATTTACATTGATTTAAGGATCCATAGCAAATTCAAGTTTATGACATATTTATAAGATTGAGGCAGGTACTGATCTCCACATTATGTGATATATAACTTAAAAAGATGTATCAATATGCAAAACTATTGACCACAGGATTTCCAACCTTTGTCATGACAGAGAGTGAGCTGTGTTTACATTGTCAGAGATGTGTAGGAAAATAGAGCCTTCAGTCCCAAAGAAAGTTTACTTTGAGTGCTTCATTTGCCTCTAAGCGTCTGCTAGCACCAGGTGAGTCGTCCCGCTGTATGGTTTTCTCAGCCTCAGAGACTTTTAGCTGTGTGGGAGTCGATCATGAAGGCAATAGGATTAGATTCAGTGATACACAAATAGTCTTCCACGGGCCCATCAAATCCTACTGTAGCTCAGAGCTCTCGGAGAAGAGGAGCTTAGTGCTGCAGAGACTCTGCTTCTTAATCTGCATCGTCTTTCTTTACTTATAAACCTGCTCCAGTATGTTCAGGTGTTTCTCCGCTGTATTTAGTCTGCTCTTATTCATTCTAAGAACCCCCCCCCCCGCTCTCTCTCTCTCTCTCTCTCTCTCTCTCTCTCTCTCTCTCTCTCTCTCTATATATATATATATATATATATATATAAAACAGAGGCCACCCTTGACTAAACAACATTTGTACATTTCTGAACCCCCCCCTTTTTTTCCCTGTTTGATGGAGGCCTCAGTATAATGGCCAGGTTTGACCATGATCATCTCAGTTTATGCCAAAATAATGATTTGCAAATCACATACTCCTCAGTATCATGCATATCAATATCAAGTCTTTACCTGGACAATTGTTGGTTGGTCGGTTTCAAGAAAAAACAATACAAATTACAAATAAAAATACAAATACAAATTGGTATCTACATGTTTGCATTTTTAAAATCTTTTTAGCTGATCTGTGTTTTTTTTGGCTCATAACACTCGACTGTCACCAGATTTGTTTCAAACAGCAATAAGCACATCTTCCTTTATGTCTCTGATACACATGCAAACTAGACATAAAGCAAAGTGAATATTTGGCACGGAACAACTCAGAATTCATGCCTATATATTTCTGGTGGCAGGTGGTCAGAAAACTGAATTCCAAAATATATTTATAAATGTTTGTGTAAATGTGTGGTCTGCTGACACCAACTGAACCAGAAAAACAAAGCAACAGTTAATTAGACTTGTTTAATGCTTTTTGTTTGGCTCTGGTTTAAAAAAAAAAGTTAAAGAGTAAAATGTTGTTTTAAGAACCAGTAAAAATGTGTTCAAGTGGGAAATTGAGGCAAGTTGTCGTTAGGTCAAGTCCTGCCTGTGTCAGAGTTGTGATGCACTGTCAGCTGACATGTTTAGAAGAAATGTTGTCTGCTAGATTTCTCAACAAAACCTTGGGGCAAAGCCTCCCAAAATCAAATGTTGTTTGCCATAAACTGCTGTCTGGTAGGTTTGTGAACTTCAGTCGCTTGTATGAAGATCAGAATCTGTGTAGTTTGATGGCGTCGTTTAAGATTTTTAACAAACAATGAATGTCCTGTCGTATTGATTTAATGACCATCAAGATTTGCAGCAAAATGTGTTCCTTGTGTGTTGCTTATTCTCTTCTTCTCCTTCATGTTTATGCTGTTTGTATTTTGGCTTTTCTTTTTTTAATGTGCCTTTTCCTTCCTTTAGATGAACCAGTGCTTCACATTCAGCGCCGAGGAGGAGCAGGACAGAGAGGTATTACTTACTCTTCAATCTCAACATTTTAATCAGGAATATTCCCATTGACATCAAAAACCTCTTTTCCAAGTGAATCCTGGCCAAGAAAGCAGCAAAATGTCACATTTAAAATAAAATGCAAGGCACAAAACACAATAAAACAAGCAAGTCAGTTCTGAGCAACCAGACATGTACACACTGTGGTCAAATAGTCCTTAATCCTTCCTTTGAAATCGATCATGGTGATTTGGGATTCCAGTTTAAGGTGTTCCTGTAGCTTACCCCATGACGAGGGTGCAAAGATTTAAAGGCACTTTCACCAAACGTAGTGCGGGTCCGAGGAAAATTATAACGTAAATCATAAAACTGCTAGACCAAAATAAATAATAATAATAATAATAAAATAAAAATAAATGAAACCCCTGAGATCTTTGGTGCACCCCTGAGTGGGGCCTGGACCCTAGATTGGGAACAAATGCAATAGTTGATGCAAAGTATTAAAGTGGCATCAACAAATCCCACCCAAAAAAACACAACTTCACAAACCAGCCAAATCAAGAAAGCTAGAGAAAGATAGTCTATTGTTTTTACCACCCAACCCCCCCCCCCCCCCCCCCCAAAACATCTACGTACTTTATTTAAGTAAAGAAAGCTAAAAAAGTTGTGAGTCTAAACTGTCATGTTTGCCTGGGTCAGGAGACTAACCCTCTTCCCTTGTATGAAAGTCAAAAAATGAAAAGTACCTGTTCAGGCCTAACCATAAAAATGTGTTAAAGTGTCCTCCAGGTGCCCTTTCAGTGAAGAGAACGTGAAGAGTTACACAGTGTGAGTCCACTGGTTGGAGTCTAAAGGCAAAACGGCTCACTAAGTATCTTTCAGCGTTAAGATTAGTTCAGGTGCAGCTTATGTGCCTTTGCGTGTCTTCATTATCCTACAGCCATGTGCACACACTCGGCATACATCTGCACTGCAGGAAGACATTATGCAAGACAGCTCAGCAGACATTTATCAGTGTCAAGTTACCTGCATCTGGGCTCAACATCAGCCAGGAATCACAGGTGATCCTGAAAATGTTTAAAATGTTCCTTTACCGACAGAGTCGCCAGGTATTGGAGATTCACAAAGTCCTATTTTAAGATTCATATTCCCTCTCAAAGGACTTCTGTGTCATAGATAATTCATGATGTACGTAAAATACTGAGACAGGGAACAGATTAGATGCAGCTTTTACAGTGGAAGTACACTGCTCCTGCTGCAGAGAAAAGTATGCACCACGTCAAGATTAAAACTCCCAGACTCATAACTGCTGAAAATGTTTTATTTTGTATTGCAGTTGTTTTATATTATTAAAACTGAACATAGCATAGTTTCACACAGTGCTTGGGAGAGGGAGTTTATGTAAGCGTTGAAGTTTACATAAACTGTTCTTCACAGTGTTTGTGATGTGTAGTCCCATGATGTTAGCAATGTTGCTTACAGAACAGAAACAGAATTATGCACTTTGCATCAAATCTTGTGTGCCATATAAGTAACAAAACACAAAAATGACAACATACAATGTGATGAATACATTATGGTCTAACCTGATATATTTTCTGTGTCACAGCGTCTGGGGGAATTGGTGCTTGGTTTCCTGAACAGGGATTTGCAGCCTTCCTGTCAGCTGGCCTGCTTAGAAACAGTTCGAATCCTGTCCAGAGACAAAAACTGCCTGAATCCTTTCATCAGCCACTCTGCCATGTCCACGCTGGCCCGCTACGCCGGCATTTCTGTTGAAAGTTCTGCCATATCTGAGTGCACCCAGCAGGTGGAGGGCCAAGGTAAATTCCCATTGTGCTGCTCCTGTTTCGGTGTTTCTCCCATCAAAGACCCTTGAATCGCCCGTTTTTCAAATACAACATTTCTCAGTAAATGACACTTACTGAGTTTGAAGCATGTCTCCTCAATTAATCAAACATTTGTATCCTGTTTTACACATTTAAAAAAAGAAACAAAAAAAACAGTTTTTGTTTCTTGTCTTGTCTTGTTTTGTTTTTGTCCTTGAACAGCATTGTATTTGGTTTCAGTGCCTCAAAACAAACCTCCTTATTTTCTCTTTTACTTTAATAGGATCAAAACGACAAAATGAAATTTCCTATTCTAAAGTATTCCAAAAAAGGGAGACCATAAACTCAGCAGAAAGTTTATAGTGAGTGTACAGAGTGAAGTAGAGTCATTTCCAAGAAGTTTACACACAATCCGACTTACATAAAGCTGCAGTATTCCTGTAAGAGAGAAGGAAGGTTCAGGACACTTCTAAATAGGCATTCACTTCTCATGTAGTCTACTGTTATTTGTTTGGAAAACTAGGTTAGAAGTGGACAGATTGCCCAAACTGTGCGATTTAATTATACCTCATGGATTGTATCTTGATTCAGCTTTGGGATTCTCTGAACACTGAGAGAGATTTCTCTTTTTACGTCCCAAAGGAACAAAGAAAGAATGAGTCACTTTGCACTTTTTTGACCAAAAATGTTATAAATATAGGTTGAATGTATGGCTCTACTTTGTTTTCCTTTCTCCTCCCAGAGGAGGGTGAGGGAAGGGAAGAAGAGGAGGTGTTAAAGAAAGTCTCTCAACCCTCAGAAAACGCCGACCAGGAAGTAATTGCTGAGGCTCTTAAGTCCATCTGTAACATCCTGCTGCACAACCACACAGGGCAGGTCAGTATGCAGAACTACATTTATGAATGTACCAATTAATGTTTGGCTGGATTTATTGAATAATGCATTGTTGGATGTGTAATGGATGGATTGCAGGTGGTGGCAGAAGATTTGCAGCTGATAAAGGGTGTGGCAGAGAGGTTAAAGCAGAGTCACGATCCCACCTGGAACCATGAGGTATGGAGACCAGGATCTCTTTGTTGATGTTTGAATAAGCAGAAGTGTTAGCCTGACAAAAACATGTATTTACCTATTTGAGGTTAATGTTCTGCCTTAAAGCAGATAGATCCTGAAATGATTCATAACTTCAGTCTCTGTATTTATTTTAGTTGTGTCTCGTGGTCATTTTGTTGAGGTGTATTGTAGTGAGACTTAGGTGAAAGACAGACTGAGATGATAACTCCGAAGACTCCTTCTTTACTTTCAGTTTAAACATGTTTGAACACAAATGTGTTTAATTGTGTTGATAATAAAACCAAAATGTCTCTGCTGTTGCAATCCAAACAATATAAAGACCTGGTATCACTAAAACAGGCAGTGTATCATTAAAGTTTCTAAATTAAGATACCAGTGTGACAAGGATAAGGATAAACTTTATTGAACCCCCAATGAGGGAAATGTGGGTGTTACAGCAGCTTAAAAACAGGGAACAGGAAATATAAAGAGCATTGGAGTTATGGTAAAAGTTCAGTGTGTTGTTTTTCCTCTCCTCTGTGAGGGTCTTTACAACCGTTTTTTCAGTTTGACAAAACCTTTGAGATAAAGTCACATGTTTACAGCTAGCAGAGAACTCTAAAAATAAGAATTTATGCCATTATGAAAATGTTGAAGAGAATATACATTGCTATGCCGAAAAACCACACTTGGGGTGATGTTTGTTTCGACCAGCCCTGTCTGTGGCCCATGTCACACATCTTTGGAGCTGACTGGAAGTTTGTCCACGGATCATCCGCAGAGGTCTGATAGTGCATGTTGAAAGATGTCCTTCATGTGTTGGATTTTGTTGTCCAGGTGCGGTTCTTTGACCTCCGTCTGACCTTCCTGCTGACGGCTTTGAGAGTGGACACAAGGGCACAGCTGGCTCAGGAGCTTCACGGCATCAGGCTGCTAGGTAAATGATCTCCTCTGAACCAATTGACATACCTCAGCTCTGTAGGTTAGTAGTCTCAAAGGGTAACTAACACTGAGACAAAACTAACCCACTAGTTCACTAATGTTTGTAAAGCCTAGGATGTTCTTAAGTCAAACCACCTATATTACAGCTTTAAAATGGGCCTGGGAAGCGTTATCACATACTTAGGCTAAGTTAAAAGATGACATCTTTCCTGTTATTTTTCCAGGTAATCAGTTAGATGCCACTCTTGGTCTCTGTTGGCCGGATTCACTGGAGACAGCCCGGGCCGGGTTTGAGGGAGTCCCACCTGAAGAAATGCCTCTGCTGAGCAGAGAGCAGACAGAACTTGCCATGGAAAGTCTGAAGATACTATTCAATATCACATTTGACACAGCCAAGCGCAAGGTTGACGAGGTACTGAAGAAAATGACCCAGTCACCCTTCATGTTTTGTCTTTGTTCATAGCAATATTACGGGGTTTTTTTTTTTTTCAGTTTTTACTTTCAGTTAAAGATTTTCTACAAAATCACTGCTACCATATAAATGATTGTTTAAAATGTAAACATCATAATTCTAGGAATGTTGTCACAAATAAAAGGAAGACATCTTATCTTCTACTCTTCTTGCTCTTTTGAATATTATTCTATTGATGTACATCTAATGCTGCTTGTATTGAGTGGATTCTGCACTTTACTTTTATTTTGATGCAAGCTGCTGTGAGCCTCAGTCAATGATCATGACTGGTCGTTCCTTTATGAATAGTGTATTTGGTGCATCTTGCATTGTCACCGTGTTGATTATGTAATTTTGTCCTTTGTCTTTTTACTGTTTTACTGTATCTAGTTATGTGTACCTTTTTTATAAAAGGCAGTTGAATTGGTTCGCTGAAGAAGAGTGCACCCAATTTGTGATGCCATCGTCAATGACGATGGTTTTTTCTTCCTCTATCTTCCTGTTACACATGTATGAAATAAAAATGTGTCGCACTAACAGAATAACACTGATGAGGGTCGTCCGTAAAGCTTGTTGTGTGATGTGTTTGTGTGCAGGAGGAGGCCGCAGAGTACAGACATTTAGGTGCCATACTGAGACACTGTTTGATGAGCCAGGCAGAAGGAGAGGAACGCGTTGAGGAGTTTCACAGGTAGTAACGCAGGACACATGCTTTACCTGTGTGTCTGCTTGGAATGACATTAACACAAGCTGCTCTCTTTTCCTCAGCCATACTGTCAACCTGCTAGGTAACCTCCCTCTGACATGTTTGGATGTCCTGTTGATGCCTAAAGTGCAACACGGCTCCATTGAGTACATGGGGGTGAACATGGACGCTGTCAACATGCTGATGGGCTTCATGGAGAAAAGACTGGACCGGGTAAGAGAAGCTTCAGTGTTGTGGGTGTTTCTATGAGACAGAGTAATAAGAAAAAAAGCATGAATAAAATGAAACAATGGTTACAGTGCAGTAGATTAAAATTGATACTTTTTGGAGTAACAAGCAGTCAAATAATGGCGATGCATAATCTGAGACTAATCTTCGTCACTAGAGGGAGCTGTTTGTTAACTGTTGCAAATTGACTCCTCTTAAAACACAAGAGGAAGCTCACAGAAACTTTACATTTACAGGGTTTTCATTAACCACACATTAATGTGATGTCGTGAATGTATGGGAGAGCGCAAAAATAAGAACATTCAAAAGGATCAGATGGAGAGATGTTGCGTCCCTCTGATCACAAATATACATTTTCAGACAGCATGGACAAAAAGTGCTTTATACAGTATGTTAAGCTGCTTTTTTTAATGAATGACTTTCTTTGTTACACATAACTATTCAAATCAGCTCATATCTGATAACGAAATTATACATATTTCTGAAAATGTGTGGCTGAATAAGATTAAACAGTTCAGTAGTAGGACTGTAATCATATCATCATGTCATCAACCTTTGTACATTCTGGATTATTACATTTTTCCGACACGTACGTGGATGTGTTTGATGAAAGTCACTTACTATTTCAGTCAAGCTGGTGAAATGATACACGTTTGTTTGTCCGTTTTGCAGGGACATAAGCTGAAGGAGACCCTCCTCCCCTGCCTGAACCTGCTGACGGAGAGTGCCCGCATCCACAGAGAGACCAGGAAGTTCCTCAGGTCAAAGGTCAGCACTGGACTGAGAAAAAGCAAGGCCTTTCTCTAACCTGTCCCACCCAACTCACACTCTCACTGTATAGTGAATATGCTGTTTTGAAGGTGTGTCTGAATGCATAAGTAAGCATTATCATACCCTATATAGTCAACTCATTGCATCCCGCAATCCATTGTAAAATATGGACGAGCGGTGGTGTTAAATGGCTCTCAGATGGACAAGAGGGGCGACCAGCATGAACATAGAAACAGAAACATTGAAAAGTAAATATTTGGTGGCATTTTTTCTGAAATCTAGAAACAGTTATAATAAAGGATAAAGAACTTTAAAGAGATTAATGTCAGTATATCTTAATGCTGATGCAGGAACAAGACCGTAGTCTGTGCATGCACTAATACATTGATCTCTTTATTGATTAAAAATGAAATATTATATAATAATTCATTAAGGTGAACTTTTATATATGAAAATAAAGTCAGTATAATGTTTGCTATTATCATTATTATTATCTCAGCAGTCGCGGGTAGTTTTAATGTTTTAATGTTGCTAAATGGGTGCACTGTCCATGACATATAAATGAGTGTGGGATTTCTTACACAACCTCTGTCACAGAGACTTCTTTGGAAGTGACACTCAAAGCTGAAGCACCTTTCATTAAGTTTTCCTGATTAGAAACAGCAGCAAGCCTTAGGACCAACTCCCCTCACCCCCATGGAAAATAGGAACGTTATGTTACCATGGTTTCATGTCACTAATAGCTACATAAATAACAGTGAGACAGACTCTTTACAAATCCAAATCCTTTTTTTTGGTGGCATTGCTTTTTTGTAGGAATCTAACTTTTTTAAATCAGGTTTTTACAAGATGGATGTCTCTGTACAAAATGGTTAAATCAAATAAAAATGTGTGCTATGTCCACAGCTAGAAGGATAAATGAGATGTAAACTTTGACACTTGAACATCAGTATATCAAATGTTATCTTATATAAAACAGTGTATTGGTAGTCTCATAGAGTTTCCATTTTTGAAAGATGTTCAACAAGTCAGTCTAAAAGGGTTTAACAATCCACTCCGACTCCACGTACAGTACTTCACATGGCGGACCCTTCATGTGTGCATGCGGACAGAGTGCAGGGAGTGGTTTCAGAAATGCCAGATGTGTGATTACTCCAGGTGTTTTTGTGGCTCAGGTTTCATGTATGTCTGTGTGTTTAGGTCTTGCCCCCCCTGCGTGATGTGATAAACAAACCAGAGGTGGGTGGAGCCTTGAGGAACAAACTGGTTCGTCTGATGACACACATCGACACTGATGTCAAGGACTGTGCAGCTGAGTTCCTGTTTGTTCTCTGCAAAGAAAGCGGTGAAGGAAAAATCTGTTCATTGATTTAAATACGCTTCTTAAAACATGGCTTCAAATCACATAAAAACTGCTATATTAATAATATGTATGTTGTCCAGTTTCAAGGTTCATTAAGTACACCGGATACGGTAATGCTGCTGGACTGCTGGCTGCCAGAGGACTCCTGAGGGGGGGCAGAGACTCTGGGATCTACTCTGAAGATGAAGACTCTGAGACCGAGGAGTACAGAGAGGCTAAAGCCCAGTCAGTACTAATACAACAGTGTCAACTTAACTCACAGTGTCTGATGCAGAGAGATGTACTACTGCCAGCTCAAACAATCAGCTGGAGCTTTTTTTGTTTGCAATGTTTGTATCCACAGCGATAAGTAACCCAAAAAACCAATAATGGGTCTATTGAACACCAACATCTCCCTTCAACTTTGAAAAATAATCAAGATGTATTTACTGTGATCAGTGTAATAAAGAATAATAATACCTGATTTCTGCATGAGGCTTTTCTCTGTTCTCCCTCTAATTCTCTGTCTCTTGTTTCTGTCCAGTATAAACCCAATAACAGGAGTTGTCGAAGAAGAGCAGCCAGACCCCATGGAGGGAATGACGGAGGAACAGAAGGAATATGAAGCTATGAAGCTGGTTCGCATGTTTGACAAACTGTCAAGGTCTATAAAAGCAGCAACCACACACACACACACACACACACACACACACACACACAGACACACACACACACACACACACACACACACACACACACACACACACACACGCATGTTAAAAATGTGCTGGTGCTGCTAATGCTAATCAACTACATTAACTTGGACACTGATCACAGCTGTCATTGGGTGAGAGGCAGGATAGACGCTGGACTGTTCATCAGCCAATCACAGGACTGACATGTGGAGACAGACAACCAGCCACACTCACACAATTCACACCTACAAGCAATTTAGAGTCACCAATTAACTAACGAGAATCTCTGTGGACTGTGGGAGGGAACCGGAGTGAGAGAACCCTGACATGCACAGAGAGGCCATGTAAGAAGGGAATTCAAACCAACAACCTTCTTGCTGTGAGGCCAAAGTGCTAACCACTGCACCACATGCAGCCTAATAATTCATTACTTTAATAATAAGGTGCTGCATTAAAGAATGAAGTATTTTCTAAAAGTGTATTTTTGTGACTGAAAATTAAAGAATGAGTTGACACAGAAAGGAATCATCTTTAACTGCAATTACTGTAAATGTTTTCATTATCTAATTCTTACACTGTTTTAAATACTGCAGCAGACTCAATACAGTCTATACTGATAAATTCATCACATTTCATTTATTTCTTGTTTCAGGACCAACCTGATCCAGCCAATGCAGCTCGGTATGGACGGGAAGATGCGAGAGATGACTCCAGGTGATCTGCATAACCACACCAACAATCCTCTGTTCCAGCCAGAAGAGCCGACCAACTCAGGCAGTGAAGACGAGTCTTAGAAACGCTGAAGCTTAGAGGGGACAGGAGGGGGAAGTCTGTTTAATCATTTAAGGTATTCATATGTCACACAGTCCAAACTATTCTTGCTTACTTAATCAGACAGGAGGCAAGAAAAATGAAGACAGCATGGAGTACATGGAGGCACCTTAAAGGAGCATGTTAGTGGTTTGATGTCTACCTTCCTCTCACGGACAGTTCACCGGTATTTAACAGCTGACCACTTCTCAAAGAGCACCATAAATGTGTAGACGTATATTTCCGTTCATATCAGGACATTAATAAGATGATTCAGAACATTAATCAAACAAACATAAACCTCATCTGCTTCACAAAGGTAGTGTGCGTTTGTATAGGCCTTATTACCCGCATGTTTCAGAGGACTAATGATCACTGCAGTCTTATCAGGCAACTCTCAAGATACTAACATTGAGCCGAGTACTGAGTCAAAGGAGCGCCATAAAAACAGGAAAGATAAGAAAAGGAATGAGAAAAATATCAGTATATTATTATATTTTATTAATATGTGTATCTTAAAAGAATATATATATATATATATATATATATATATATATATGTTGCACATAGTGAGTTTGTTTGTCTTTTGTTGATGTACATATTTAAATTGAGTCAGAATGTATTTATTTTTTTTATTCTTTTATCATCACTTTCTTTATTTTTTACTCCTTCACTGTTGCTTTGAGATCTCCATGAAGCTCTTGTTCAGCCGCTCTGACATTTTTAAACTAGATCTTTAAAAATAACAAAATGGAATAAAAAGACATTTTTATATGCAATAGAAACAAATATTGATATAAATGGATAGATGAACAATGAGGATGAAAGAATTGGTTATAAGACTGCACTGTATATAACTATAGACTTTTCCACATTTTATTTTGATGACTGCTTTTAAAGATGTCTTCTTTAAATGGCTCTCCTTTGACTCTAGCTGTGGTCTCACATCTACCTGACATCAAACAATTCATGCCAGAAGGATGGGAAAGTGATGTGTTCGTGAATGAATGAAAGTCTTTCAGACTTTAAGGACATTTAGATTTCAACCCAAAAGAATTTGAAAGCTACATTTGAAAACCAACACAGCATGAAGTTTTTCTCAGCTCTGTTACACAATATCATTCACAGACCTCACTGTCAACAGTCTGAATGAAGAACTTTTTTGAAATTGAAATTGTTGATCACAAATTTACAGTCAATCAGAAATTACCGTAAATTCCGGACTATAAGCCGCTACTTTTTTCTCACACTTCGAGCACTGCGGCTTCTACTCCGGTGCGGCTAATGCATGGATTTTTTATGGGGGACAATGAGCTTCTGCCGCAAAAACATTTGACTTCGTCACGTCGGATCTTAATATCAGTCATTTTGCGCTTCATGCACGCACCCTCATGATGGAAGACACACGGAGAAATACATATGATGCAGCTTTCAAGTTAAAGGCGATCGACCTGGCTGTCAAAGAAGCTAACAGAGCTGCTGCACGTTAAGATGACACTGACAGCGACAACAGAGACTGAGGAAGTGAGTAATGAAGTCATTCTGAGGCAGTGAATGGATGGACTTTTTCTTGTGAAATATATTACGGTCATCTTTTTCATCAGCCGTGTTACAGACACCGTCGGCTAGGCTTCGTATTGTAACGGTTCATGTTGTAAGTCAGTAGTTGATAATGTGTTCATAATTCCGATTATGTGGAGAGTCAGTGAATGCACCAGCGAGAACGTGTTGAGTGGCTGTATGAGAGAACGCTGGGGGAGAGAGTTGGATTGTTACGGCAAGTTATGTGTTGCTCTCTGCTGTAAACGGCGTGGTCACGGCCGACAGTGATCGGGTTATTAAAAGTTATTATTTGAACGCTCTCGTCGTCCTTTAACGTCCGTACGGACGCTACAGTATTAGCGGATGTTACCGGTAGCCTACGTCTGTGTAAATAGCTCTTGTTATAGCGTGGACACCTGCGGCTTATAATCAAGTGCGGCTTATATATGTACAAATACATTTATTTACTTATTTTTAGCCGGTGCGGCTTATATCCAGGTGCGCTCAATAGTACGGAATTTACGGTATATCATAACACTGGTTGGATTACATAGCGTACTTCTTCACAGCCTGCTGGTATATGTCTCTTACTCTTTTTTTTTTTTAAATGTAAGAGGAACAAAAAGTAGAGAAAAATAGTTCACAATCCAACAATCACAGTCAGCTCTAGCCTCACAGTACAAACCTGGGCAGACAATACACCATGTACCTGATCCACATACAGAATAAACATCTTCATTCACTTATCACCTATCAATGAGTAAAGGACAGGGCCCCATAGTTCACTTAACAGATCCTTCCTCTGAGCCTTTCTATAAGTATCTCGCCCATAGCTTGTGATTGTACTCAATACCCCGATCCATTCTTTAAAATCGGCCACAGTGGATGATTTCCAGAGACGTAGAGTTATCCTGTTATCAGAGCTAAATGGCACCATCATTTGTTACATTTTCCAGCAGTATTCCTAAGAGTCAAACGGTTTGATTTATCGTCAAATGTATTGCAAACACTGCTCTTCAATTCTGAACCATGAAGTAATAAGGATAAGGATAAGCTTTATTGATCCCCCAATGGGGAAAATTTGGGTGTTACAACAGCTCCAAAAAAACAGTGAAACAGGGAATATAAACAGCATCAATAGCAAAAAAGAAAGAAAAAAAAAAGAACAGCTATGAGCTGATGTTGGTTGGAGGAAGAAGCATTTTAGCCAACGATGATGAAGAGAAAGACAGTTGATACAAGTACATTCTTGATCAAACTGCTGAGTTTGTGATGATATATTTTTGAGAGAAAATAATACTGAATTTTAGATGTCTGTTGTTTTTCATAAAGCCCTTGAAATGTTTTATTTTTAGAAGAAACTGCAGACAGAGAAGTTCCAATTTTAAAATGGAATAAAAAGAATGTAAAATCTGAAGCATTGATATATGAAATTTAAATGTATTATCCTTTATATTGTTATTATGTAGCGGCCAACTTTACCAAGCACTGTATACTATATATTAAAGGTACGTAAAAGACATGTGGCTCGTGTTATGTTTGTTAGGTGAAGTGATAATCTGACTGTCTTTCCTACAGACTGTTGTGTACAAGTGGTGTCAACCTGTTTGGATGTCAAGTGTGCATACTGTGTATTTAAAAAGTGGTCATACATAATGTAGTTCAAAAATACACAAGGGGCCATCAATTACCAGGAAGTCTTCAGTCTTCATGTTGAGTTCTGCCAGCACCTTTTAAAAGCTTTTTACCACATTGACGAGTTTTTATCAGCACAGGGATTTTTCTGCATGGAGCCGTAACAAGAGAAGTTCCATGTTTAGTTATTCATGCTGAATGCCAACAGAGCTGTTTGTACACACTGACAACTGAATCCACTGAGGATCTCTACATGCAGCGACAAGCTCCTGAAAATTAAAAAAAACAATCACACTGGAAACTTTTGACACAACTCATATTTTTAATAATCATTAACAAGTATAGGTATTGGATTTATACTCTGTTCATAACTTTGTTTTTGTTTTCTTTCTGTAGTTTTGTACATATTTTGTGCGTGCAAGGCAAAGACAAAAATGATGGTAGAAAATAAATTCTCCCCGAGAGGAGGAGGAGGAGGAGGATCAGGAGCTGACAGCACATGGAGCTGATCTGAGGTCTGCTCTTACAACACACATGCACACACACACACACACACCATCCAGCACAACCCCCCTGAGAGCTTGATAGACTGAATAGTTATCTCACACTATAGCTGATCATATATTTCTCTGATATAAGAACTTCTCTGGTCCTGATGTTTCCTTACAGAATGACTAAACATGGATTGATATGAATGTCACAACATTGTGTTCACAGAAATACTCAGAAACATAAAGCACTTGTACAGAAAGTGTCCATGTATTTATCTGACGATTCAAAAAGGCTAATGTGAGAACAACTACTTAAGGCAAAATAAATACTCAGAGCACGAAAAATATCTGAACATGGATGGTGTGAATGGATCGGGAAATACAAAAGAAAGGGAAATCCTTTGACATCAAAATAATCAGAATAAGAGGTCAAATGCTTTCATTGTAAAAGTTGTTTTCAACATACTCAGAGCCACTTTACGCCTTTCTGAAGCAGTGGGATGAAACCTAAAAATGTAAAGGTCAAAGGTCAGGTGCAAGCCTTGTAAGCATAGCTTTAAAAAAGCATCCACAAACAACACCTCGGTATTTGAAAATATCAGCTGGTCCCTTGGAGCACATGAGCAATCGTGAGTCAACTCTCAACATTTCCCCTTTTTGATCATCATTATGGAGAGTAAAGAAGAGGAGTAAGAAAGTAATGACGGGGGGAAGGGAGGTGCTGTGGTGATGTCACATCATCAGTATTCCCAGCAGATCGTCTTCTAAGCCTAACCCATCATAGGTGTGAAGTCTGTCTGTCGTCTAAATATGGTCACTTCTGTCTTTAAAAACAAAACCAAAAAGAAGCTGTTTTGACCGCTAAGGTCCACATGCCGTAAAGTAATGTCACGATGGCTATGTCTCTCAGAAACGTATCACACAAATGAAGATCCTGGTTTGAGGATGGCATGCCAACAACACGTGGCTGTTGTTTGGTGCTAGCTCGCGACAGAAAACATCTGTACACCTGCTGTTTGGGCTGAATATCATAGGAATAATTTGAAACTTTAAAAATTGGTTACAAAGAGAAATAACAGTTTGTGTCCACATATTAGCCCTCACACTGGTTATAAAGTGTGTTAATTAAGAACATTGAAAATGTGTTTGACTAAACAGCAACAATACAGATGTGAGCTGTACGCAGCAGCTGTGTCTTACTAGCTAATTGACATTCAAGTCACTCTCAGACCTCGTAGACCCTCCCAGCTCCTGATCTCAGTGACGCCAAAGCCTCCTCCCTCCTCTCTCTTGTTCCAAGGTGTCTCCTTAGGTGAGTCAGTCTTTGTGTTCTTCGGACAGGGGGGGCTCAGTTCTTTGGTCTGCTGGCTCTGCCTTCTCTGTGTGCTGTTTAGAGACCGCCTCCCCCCTCTCCTGTGTGCTCTTTCTCAGATCTCCTGTGCCTGGGCTCTTCTCCTTGTGTGACTGAGGACTACCTTCAAGTGGTTCAGATGCAGCTGGGCTAGTGCTGGGGGTCTTTTCTTGAGGTGATTGGGAAACAAGCAGTTTTTCTAGAGTTTGAGAAAATGCAAGGGATGTGCTGGGGCTCTTTTTCTGGGATGTTGGGGTCACAGGAGGTTTTTCCAGGGTGTGGGTTTGTGCTACAGGCCTCTCCAGGACAGACGGAGCTTTGTCGAGCGCTGCAGCTGGACTTAAGAGTCGAGCTGATCCTTCATGTTGAGCCTGAGCTGTAGAAGAGGGACATACAAAGCCGGGGGATTTCTCCTTTACTGGGGGAGGCGGTGGCTTGGTTTCAGCGACCGTCCTTGCATCTTTTTGGACAACCTTCTTCTGATCTTCTGCTGCCTGTTTCCCTGTGTCACCGGATGGGCAGATCAAAAACAAACAAACAGACGAATAAGTTTGCATGTCAGACAGAAAAGGAAAGTAAATTAAAACATGACTGAATAAAAAGCTCTTACCCTCCTGGTCTCTTTGTGCTGCCTCCCCGCTGGATGGATCTTCTGTGCAAGTGGCTAAGTCTCCCCTGTTCCCGCGGAAACGGATGGGTGATCTCTGTAGCACTGCCTTCAGCTCTGAAGGGGACAGACGAAAAAATACTTTAGACTGGTTGGACATGTTCAAAATGACAACCTCATAAAAACACGATCTGAGACTGTGTTCAGACCGAAATGAAGGAAGATTTTGTCGTGACGCTTTTATTATTTTGATGTTTGTGAAATAATCAGGAGCTGCACACAGTTTGGTATATT
The DNA here is from genome assembly GCF_947650265.1 of Symphodus melops. NCBI lineage: Eukaryota > Metazoa > Chordata > Actinopteri > Labriformes > Labridae > Symphodus > Symphodus melops. The sequence goes on along the minus strand of NC_136696.1, from coordinate 10,820,678 downwards.
TTAGCTTCTTCTCACGGACAGTCTGGATTAACTTTAGTTCTGCTTTTAGCTATTTGAGGCCTATTAGTGACCAGTGTGATGACCTGTTAGCTTAGCTCTATACCAGGATATTTCTGTCCAGACAGTGGCAGATTTATTGTATCTAGTCAGGTACACATGAGCATTAGATAGATAGATAGATAGATAGATAGATAGATAGATAGATAGATAGATAGATAGATAGATAGATAGATAGATAGATAGATAGATAGATAAAGATAAAGTCTAAATTCAAGTTTTCTAAGATCTTCCTGCAAAATGAGACTTTGATGGAGTTTTAAAAGAAGGCCGACAGACTTTCAAGTTGACAAACCAATGTACATCACTGCATGACTTTGTAAGTAGTTGTGCTGGTTGTAAAATGTTTCTCACACATTGACCCACATTCATATGTAAAGCTACATTAAAGAGTATTTATGTAAAAGGAATGTGAAATCCATCTGAGCTGGTTCATGTGATGTGCTGTCTGACCTTTTGTAAAGGCTGAAGTATTCTGACCATTTTATGCAGGCTTGCTGGAACAGGCGAGGTGAAGCTTCTTTAGCTGAGATGACTGCAGTCACACTAAATGCATGGACTCTTTATCTGCTGCCTGATATGTCTGCCGTGTGTCAGACTCTGTTTCAGTGTTTTTTTACTTCACATTTTCGGTACTTTTGTAGCAAAAGGTTGGTTTATAAAATGTTTGTTATAAAATTGAACACAAGTTTACTCATCTTTTAACAGCTTGTGCTTTCATGTTAGTGTGTCTTACAATTCTATTATTGCTTTTGGTACTTAAAGGGACCTGTTTTAAGTTTTCATTTCATTTTAATACATTAACAACAATCGTACCTTGTGTCATGGTCAAAGTATCCTCATGGACAGACACAGCTCTGCGTTGTGGGAGGGGCTTGATGTGTTGGCGTGGCTTAGGAAGACTCTCTAAAGGAGTGCAAACACACACACACACACACACACACACACACACACACACACACACACACACACAGTGTTATAAATGTAACATCTGTCCCCTCTAAAAACAGAAAAGGGGAACACAGAAAAATGCTGGTAAACCTGAGGTCATATTTGTTTTTACAGTAAATTAATATTTGTACATTTAAAGTGTAAATGTTTAAATACTGGCCGAACCTTTTAAATGCTAATTGATAAAAAGTATTTTTCTGCACAGTTTGGCTCAGTGGTTTCACAACATGACTGATGTCAGCGTTCTGCGTGCAGACCGCCATGATGCAGTCTTCATTAAAGAACATTGAAAAGCATCATAATGAAAGGACCACGCCTCCCCTGATCTTTCATACAAGCTCTTAACCTTCACTCAGCCGACCTCTTATGAGGATGAATTATTTGGTTTAACAGTATTATCAGTGCAGGCGTACCATCGGTCACTGATTGTGCCTTCTCAGAGCGACCCTGTGCGCTGTGACCCCTCCATGGAGACGTGGCTGGAGGGAGCAGCTCTTTTCTGGGAGACAGAGCTGGGGCTGCACCCCGGGGACCCTCCTGACTTCCATTCTGCAATGAAGATAAGAGGGGTTCAGTGCAGGCGGATCAAAGTGACTGTAATGTCTTATGACTAAGATGAGCATACAATGGCAGAGAACAATGCTGCCAACCTGGAATATATGGTGATTTCCTATATTTCAGATGTTGATCTTCAATGATGTTTTCATTAGCTTCACTTTGCCAATCAAACAGTTCTGCAACAAAAATCTATTTCTATGTATGATTGCTCTTCAACTCAGCTTTTTACAAAGCGGAGAGCAAAATTCAAAAGTGTAATTTTTTCAAATGAATGATCATAAACTAATTGTCTCTGAAGAGTCCATCATGATCCTTAAACAATAATAATCTTTTGCATTCTTTAAAAAAAAAAAAAAATCGATGCAAGCCAAAAGATCGCTAATCCCTCACACATCACACTCTGTGTGACTCGTTTTCAAGGATTAAGTAAATTCAACAAAAACTAACATTCATTCTGAAAACATCCATTTTGCTTTCCAGGCTGTAAACTCCAAAAACTCAAATCTATTCTTTGCTGGAAAAACACTTCCATTATTACTCCGACAGAATTTATGGCATTGCTGAAGTCCTTTCAGAAGTTCTTTTTCTCCTTCAAAGTTATGAGCAGCTGATCCTCTAAATTGCATGACTTTCTTCCAGTAAATTTCCTTAAGTTTTTACACAATAACGATTTTTTTGTTTTTTGGACTTTCTGCCACAGCGTCTCACCTGTGCTGTAGTCTCTGCCGGTCGGCCTTCATGACTGTATGATCGAAGCTGGACTCTCTCTGCTGAGCTGCTGGAAGGAGGAGCAGAGGAGGGACAAGCTCCCCCTCCTGCAGAAGCAGTCGGCGTAGGAATAGGAGGCTTGGCTGCGATGGCAGGTTTGGGTGGCAGAGGGCCGATGGGGCGCTCGGGAAGGGTGGGCTTTGGGTAAATGGGAGGTTCTGGACGGATAGGGTCCAGTACTCTCATTGGATGTCTGGGGTCCGCTGAAAACAGAGAGGGAAAGTAGAAGTAAGGCTGTGTTTGCATATATCCATACTTTATAGTAAGATACAAATCATTTGGAAGAATTTTTTTCAAGTTGCTCTGACCCTCAATCCTTTACACAGAGTAAAATCTGACTGTTAGGCAGAGAAGCATAGATGTGCAACAGACTGTGAGCTACATTTTTTTGTGTAAAGAATATATATATTGTATATATTCACGTTCTAAGCATACTGTATGCAAATGATGTACTTCGAAGAGCAGCTGCAGAACATACTGCAATGAAAAGAGAAATATCTCATGTGCAATGTAGGTTAAGGACCCTCTGTGAATGATTCAGGTTAAACCAATCAGTTTAACCAGAAGAGGTGGGTGAGAAGGTGAGGAGGCAGATACATGGCATGTCCAATCTCAGAAACGTTTGGTGTCTGGCTGGCATCAAAGAGATTTTTGCTGACTCAACAGATTTTACTACTGCACCAGCTACCATGGGAGTAGTGCAAATATTACCATTCACAAATGGGCACAAGCTGCTTTCAGTGTTGCAGCTGAGTCACCAAACGTCAAGTCCGAATGAGAGCACATTTTTGAGTTCCCAGTGCTCAAGTCCGATTCGAGTCTCAGTCTTAGAGTCTGAGTCGAATCCCTGTTACCATGGAGTCTGAGAGGACGAAAACTGTGGTAACGTTCGTGCATTGAAAGGAAGAGGGAAACTCTCCACAGAAGAGTCAACCTTTAGCATCCTAATAACATTTCGAAGAAAGCTCTGATGGGATTATCAGGTGCTTAAATGTGCACTGCACCCATCTTGGAAGTGTGGAGACGCACTGATTGTTGCTGCTACAGTGGGATCACGGTACGTTTATTAAACTCAGAAATCGCTCAGAGTTCATCAAACAGAGTTTTGCATTTTCATTTCCCATCGCCCAGTTCACCTTGACCTGACTGCAATCAGCAGAAAACCACAACACACAAAGTGCTGCTGACAAGACGTGATGTGAACGCACATGCAGGAGAACACTCGTGCCTTGGCTCTTCAGCACATCAATCATTAGTCTTAAACAATAAAACAAACACAAACAATAACAATTGTTTTATCAATAAATAAATGGCATCACTTGTCTCCATCTTCTGTCTCCTAATGCAGTGAATGCTCCAGTCCACACTGAGTCAAAGAGCTCAACCTGGTTCAACACTGACAGAATTATTACCCGATGACGTAGACATTGTTCTGGGTTTCAGGAAGGTAGGAGGAGGTTCAGGTTTTTCCAGGATAGTACCTAAGGGACAGAGACAGCAGACAATAATGCAGCCGAGGAATCCAAGATGTACAAGTCATTCCTAAATCTGAGCTTCAGGCTCCACTGAAACAGAACTAATTAAGTTACAGAACATTTAAGTAGTAGGTTTTAAAAAAGGTTAAAGAGCTGGGTGTGCTGGCAGCCTCGTGTTTAGTGTGAGCCCCATGTACAGTGACTGTAGTCCTCCCAGCAGGTGGCTCAGGCTCGAATCCAACATGTGGCTCCTTTCCCATCTCATTCACCTCTCTCTCACTGTCCTATCTTGAAATAAAGGCATACAAAGTCCCCACCACCCCCAAATTTAAAAAAGTTAAAGTGACTGTGTGCTAAAAAAAAAGCTGGAGAGAGTCAGAAAGAAAGAAAACTGAAAACCATGAAAACCAACAGGACTTCATAGACTGAACAGTGAATGCTTCTAAGTTTGTCATTATAATGCAAATGAGGTCCAGATAACGCATGTATTTACTCACTCCCATGTATCAAACTCAAATTATCTTCTTGATATGTTTAAGCCTTCATCGCACCTGCTGGCAAATTTGAAAGCACTTTTCTGTCTGTACAGGACCTTATTTTTGAAACATAAAAAGCCAATGAAAACAAATTAATTATTCATCTCAGTGCCATAAAGGTAAGACTCTGTCATAAAGACTCATGTGTTAAAGAGGTTTCATTCTGCCCTGAACCGCTCCTGATAACGCTTACAGCAGATTGTTTGAAACTCATCTACCTTTCTAAACACACCAACAAACCAAACACACCATACAAGTGATACGAAATAAGTTCTGATGTTCGGGTCAACATGTGAACTTACCTTCAGAGTTGGCTTTTCTCAGCTCCTCATCCTTATTCTACAACAGACATATTGGACAATTTTATACAATGTTTTTTATTAACCTTTGTGATGATTCATTAAATGTTTTCCATAACAAAATGTGAAAACATAAAAAAAAAATTAAATCAACCCTTTATCGTAATATTTGTAAAACGGCCAAATTATAGCATGTCTTCATTCAAATCTTTAAAAATGATATCAGAGCAGTTTAGTGTTTTCTTATTTGCATCAATAAAACTTCGGTGCTATGTACAAGTAATCAATGCTCTTTGGAACAATCCAAGAAATTAATGTAGAAACTGGTCCATCAGGAAGGTTTTAATGATGTTTTAATGTTTTTGATTTTTTATAATCCTTCGTATGAAATTAAAAAAACCTATAGCTTGACAAAATTATCATTTAAAATAGTTGTTTACTGCTGTTGTTTATCTACATAACAAACTTGTAACATAAGACTTTATGGACTCTTAGATATTTGTATTTTGTTGGCCTAATCAACAAATAAATCAGAGAACTAAACAAAGATCAATCAATAATAAAAAAAGCAAAATAACATGTTCTATATGTGTTAAAAGCAAACTGTGGGACACTCATCTACACACACATTAAACTCTGACACATCCTACCTGGCTGGTCTTGGGGTCAGCAGGTGGAGTTTTGACCACGCCCATTCTATGCAGCATCACCTGCAGCCTCTGTTCAAAACTAGACGAACTCTCAGACGAATGCTTCTACAAGAGGTTGGAGAATGTTTGGAGTGGAAAACATAAATGTTAAAACAGAAAAAATGTGTGAAGCTTCTTTAACCCTTGGATTGTTGAAATACAAGGTTTGAGCTGCTGAGAGAAGCAATTAATATTACAGCAATTATTACAGAGACTCACATGACATCTGTTTATGACATTTTTATTACAAATATATTACAGACAGACAGACAGACAGACAGACAGACAGACAGACAGACAGACAGACAGACAGACAGACAGACAGACTATTAAAGATTTACTGGGCTCAAGTCGACATGTTACCATTTTCTTTGTTAGCGGTGTGCCTGCACCCTGCCCAGTTAGCGCTCAGCTTTTTCATGTTCAGACATGCTCTAGGTTATTTTAGGCCTTCTGGCATCAAAGTAACTGGACATCAAAAGAAACAAAACCTGTTTCTATCATATTTGTCAACTTGTCCACCAGAGAGCTGACTCCCTAACACGCAGATTGAGGGCTGTATGCAAATCATTCATTGATTAAGGTGTTTGCCTACATTTAGAGTGAAAGTATAGACAGTCTGCCTCTTAGGCCTGTCTTTAATGTGAGGTCAGGCTGTCAGCTGTTGTTTGCTGATGTTTCTCCTTTGAGATGATGTTTTTGTTTGTTCAGTGTTCTGTCAGACTGACCTTAATGTTTGCGTCCTCCTTGTCCTCAGGCTCTAGTCCAGTCAACAGAATGAGACTCTGACTCTTTCCCTCCCTCAGAGATCTCTTGGTCACCTTCAGTCTCCTCTCTCCAAATGGAGAACCTCCCATCTTCATCTCCTGCTCTGTTAAAGGGGGGATGACCACAGAGCTCGGGGAGCGATGTGGCAAAGCAGGAGCTACATCTTCTTCCAGATTGGTGAGGTCGGGGCTAGTGGTGATGGTGGGGTAAGAGGGTGTGGTCTCACTGGGAGGTGTCGTCGTGGGTAAAGTCTTGGCAGTCACCATCATTCCCCTCGCATCGCCCGCAAGACGCTCGCCGACGGCAGCGGTTCCTTCTGTGATGGCGGCATCATTAGAAACGTTAGCATCCTCCACTGACCTTGACCCTCTCCCCTTCTCTCTCTCCCTCTCTCTCTCCCTTTCTTTGGCCTCTCGGAGGGGTCGGATGAGGTCTGCGATGGAGGTCCTTTTGACCTTCACCCCCTCTCCCCCTCCCTCTCCCCCTCCTGCCTTGGCTGCTCGGCCGGCTCGAGCTCTCTTGAAGGCAAAGAAGTCGCCAAACTTTTTCTTGATGTTTTTGGTGGGAAGTGTGGTGGGATTGGTGGTGGTGTCAGAAGCAGGGGTAGGGGGGGTGGGGGAGGATGAAGAGGGGGGGGGTACATCGGTGAGTATAAAGGATGTGTCAATAGATGGTACAGAGGGGGAGGTGACAGTGGTGCTAGTAGTGGTGGTGGTGGTGGTAGAGGGGATGATATTATCAGACGAAGAAGAAAAGGGGGTTGAGGCTGAGGGAGTGGAGCTTGACTCTGAGGGAGTGGCTTGGGCAGGGTATGACTCCTCCCACCGGCCTTTTCTGCAGCAAGGAGACAGCAGAAAGAGCAACACACAAGAAGAGACACTCAGTACTAAAACTACCACTACAGAACTCAAGACACATGCTCAGTTCAGGTTCACAACAAAAAAGATCATGCAAACAACACAAAGAAGGAAAAAAACAACAACTCAGTGATTGCAACTCTAGGCCCAGCATGATGATGGTGCCAATCCATCCACTGGTCAGATCAGCATCAAAATAAAAAAAAAAGGTGTTTGTCATCCCTTAACTTTGTTGGTTACCTGCTCATATTTTTATAGCACCATCATACAGTCAACAAGTGCCTCAAAATTAAGAGTTAAACTTCCAAAAATGTCCTTAAGTGAGTCCAAAAGACTTGATTGAGCTCTTCTGAAGGCTCTGTGGGCTCAATGACCCGAAGACCCAACCACATGTCCCAAACGTTCAGCACTAGAATCAAGTCCCATGGTGGAGCAGGAAACATGTTTAATATCTTCACTTGTCCAAAAATCTAATAGAATTTTTTTTTGGCTTGTTTACATACGCTGATGAGTACTGCACAGTTTTATAACTGGAAAAAGCCAGATAAGAACACAGAAATCAGATCATTTTGTAGCTCTCCTTGCAAACTGCTTTTGGTCCTGCTAACAAAACTGTGGAGGTGACTGAAACTCTTCAATCAACCAAATCGATGCTTCAGTCATGAAAAAAAATAAAATACTGCACTCCCAAACAGAAACCCGCTAATAGGATGCTAGCGTCAGACGGCTAGCTGTAATGCACCTCGACTTACAGACCTGTTTCTGCCCTGCGGCCTGGTTTGGTTCAGTACAGTTTGGTACAGTTCAATACAGTAAACCCTGAACTTGCTCATGTTTCCACAGCCAACCACACCCTTATATGGAGTGAGCGGAGTGTAAGCCAGATGGAGATAGCTGCATCAGGTATAGCATGTTGTAGCGTGACATCATAGCAGCCCAACACAGTGTAGCCCACTAGTAATTAGGTTAAATGTTCAAAGGTACGGATCCCTCATTTGGCATCATTCCCAACTTTTGATGGTGGAAACGACAATGTATTGGTACTGTACCGAACTGAACCGGACTGCTTTGTTTAAGGTTCAGGTTCCTAAAACAGGAAACTTAGAAAGAAGAAAAGGAAGAGGAGGAATATGTGTTTTTATGTTGTGAAAAAAACTGAATTGGAGGGTTTGTCAAACACTACATAAACATTCACCATGCAGTCAACTCAAACACAAAAAGGGCTTATTAAGACAAAGAGCAACGTTCAAACACAAGTCAGGGAAGTGGTGTAAACTTTAACAATCAGGGTTTAAAATGGTCTCATTGAGGGTCGTGTTCTTACATTGCCAAACCTGTCAGAGTTTGGCAGCCAGCCCCTGTGAGGCCCCTGTCACAAGCTGCTGAATATTGAGTTTGAGATTCATTAAATATGAGTTTTTAAGAAGGCGAATTTGGTGTTTATTGCTCTTTCTCCTGTTAATATATGTTTAAAATCTAAAGTCAATTCATAAATATAACCAGTGATGAACAAATGTGCAGGTTTTTTAAATGACGTGAACCATTATTATAAAAGCACAATAAAGACGCAGGATAAATACGAATGTTCACTTTAAACCAGGATATAACAAGGTGTATCTGGGTTCATATACAGTAGGAGTCACAAATGATGGGATAAATCAGTTCACATGACTAAATCTCACAGGCCAACATGTTATCGTGCTCCTCTATTTGATCTGTTGTACAGTATTTTTCTTTATGCTCCATTTTCTTGTTTTGTGTCTTCCTCTTTTTAAGAGGGATTCCGAGTAAACTTCTCCCCTAATGTGTACTTTATGCGTGTGCGTGTGTACATGTGCATGTGTGTGTGTGTGTGTGTGTGTGTACATGCATGCGTTAATGCAACTCACAGTGCATAGTCAGGGATGATTTTCTTGGTGAAGAACTCTTCTACTCCTTCGTCCACACGGCCCATAACCTCAGTCGCCTCATTTTCTACCTTTGAAACCGGCTCCTGAAACAGAAAACACAATGCGACCTTTAATGTGAACATCTTGTATTGATGCAAATTTAAGTGTGTTGTTTTGAAGTTAAACACAAAAGTGTGAGAGTGAATGTTTGATTGACAACATGACAAAATGATCCCTACAGTGATTGTATTTTTGTAAAAGAGAAAGATTAAGTAAATAAACACTGTTTATACAGTTGTAGACCACCAAATATCTCGTCCTGAAAGGTAACTGTGTAACGCCACAATCATACTCCAGACGTAGACGCCTTTTCTATTTTTTCACCTCATCATTTTTATACCCAGCTCCCATTTGGGTAAACAGCATGCAAAGTTGACTACACCTCAAGAAGTGTCCCTGCACAAGCAAAGAACTGCAGCGAAGACCAATATGTAACATTTCCACCTTCAAACAGAAGCCGATATAATAGACCAATAACTTTCAACAGGGCCTCCAAAACATTTCCACAGAGCACCCCAGAGGCTGAGAGATGTAAGAGGAAAGAGACAGATGAAGCTAAGAGCGGAAGAAGACAAGGTGGACAGGTAAGAAGCTGGGTCAGAGTCAATATTGGACAGGCTGTTACACGAGCTTTGTGAGTAGTTCTGGAGAATTTCAGGAGGACAGCCGCTGAAATCCTCCTGACATATTCTCAGGAGGCTTCATAAACCTGATTAAAGGCATACAGCGACTCTGACCTTTGACCCCATGATGTAATATGTTCATCCTTGACGTAATGTGGATGTTTGAGCTAAATTCGAAGACATACCCTTCAGGCATTCCTTTAAAATCGCATTCACATATATGGGTCAGACAGAATTGAAGCGTAATGGTGATGAACACTTTAGTCACAGTCGGTGATTAAACCCAAGTGCATCCGGAAGGGAATTTACGGAACTGTCTTTAATTTAATGTGAACATCCCTACAGGACACAGATCGTAATAAAACACATGGCGTTCAGCACACAACTTTGTCTGATAAACGTCTCACAGTTTATAGATTAGGGGCAACATTTTATGAAAGTGTTCAGGTTAGAAAGGTTAGAAAACATCCCAAAACTTTGTTGCTTTTCAGGAGATTAAAGCGAAATCTGTTCTGGTCCAAAGGTGCAAAAGACAAAATCTGTCATTCAAACTTAAAGCTAATTTTTCTATTTGAGAAATTAAAGCAAACACGATTTTAAGAAACTAGACTAGTACAGTAACTCTTTGTCAACATTTTTGAATGTCTTCAAACAAAAATCTTCAAACAACTATTAACGTGGAACACTGAATGAAATGAAGATCTCTCACAAAGCAACTTCTTTTGAGTTATTAAGATTAAAGCATGGTGGCGAGTTCGGAATGATGCTCAAGCTGCTGTGAACTGAGCAATAAGGAGCTCCTGTTTAGGACAGTTGTCATGTGTAAGCATTATTTTAACTGGGTCAAGCATCGTCTGCAGAAACTCGCATCAGCCTACTGGAGCTGCTGTTACAAGTCCTGCTTACCCTTGACATAATGTCCTTTTACACTCTTTCGTCTGTTTGTATAGGTAGCAACACAGAGAAACGTGATGTTACGTAGTAATGTCATGTTAGTGCAATAGTAGCAGTTCAGGAAAACGGTCATAAGTCCATTATTATCCCTTAACTGCACCGAAAAACTGTAGTACAGACAACTCATTCAAGATATTCTGGCAAACTTCTCAATTTATATAATAATACTTTTCAAAGATTTTTACATTAACAAGGGAAAATGTGATGTTTGGTTACATGTGTACTAAGTGCCTTTTGTTGTTTTGTTAGCAATGACAATAAAGATCTATTCTATTCAATTTAATAATAACACAATTTACAAAAGGTCGATCATTCATCTGTGAACAACCTTCAGTCTTCACAGATCAGATTGCTGCTAAATATGAGCAATGGAGAGTACAAAACCGTTTGTGACAACCTCTGAGTCTTTATTTTGGGATAAAAAACAATGAACTCTACAAAGCAGTGTTGGAGCTAAGTAAAGAGTACTAAACTAATATAATCTCATTTTAAATAACTGTTTTTAGCCTCTGAATTTTGATGATTTACGGTTCTTCATCTTGAAGCAAGAGTAATCTGGAAGTCTTTCACTTTGGGCTGTAATGTGCGCTAAACTAACCATCCTGGATAGTGTTAGTTTTGCTTTTAAAAATAAGACTGTCACAACAAACATGGAAAAAAACTAATAAATATCAAACATCTTCATTAACCCTTATTGTTCCCCCTGGTGGTAAATATATCTTCTCCAGACATTGATACAGCTGCTTGACCAATTATTGAATCGTATTCTACAGTACTACTCTCTACTGCAGTATGAGTAGATGAACATTTTAAAGACAACCTGTCGGTTGTAATTACACGGTTTGCCACATTGTCAAACTGACTCCAGCACACTTTCTAATGGCTTGGTTCAAATGTGAAATTGTGCTTTAAAACATTTAGTTTGTGGAACACTTTCTCATCAAGACATCCCTAGTTACCATGGTTACTATAGGGCGTGTCCACCTAGTCAACCTTTTCTGAACTCGCACTAGGGAGCGTTGGATGACGTGTTTGTGTGCTGAGAAGAACAGCACCGTCCAGTCTCAATGACAACAGTCTGGGGACAACAGCTGACGTATGATCAAGACTGATTCGTTGCAGGGAGCAATGAGGATAAGGGTACAAGATCCGATCTGTAGGTGGCATCCAACAGATTTTCGACTCAAAGTGTTTGGAGCAGGCGCACAAAAAGAAAGACTCAAGCCGCCTACTACTGCAAACGCTCAAAAATGTCTTTAATTTTTTTGACTAACAATAACCAAATCACTCATATTTACAAAAAAACTATCTTTTTCTTTCCCAAGGTGAAAAGACAAAAACGGACTAAAATTAAGGATCCAGAATTCCTCCCTGTGAATGCAGTGTTTGTCTCCATCTCAGACTGTTCCATCTATTATCCAGTGAAAATACTGTGCCTCTCTTTCATTCTCTGCCACCTCCTTTATAGCCACCTGTCTCTGTGTGCTACATGCCAGCATAGCTCACAAGAGTTGGCATACACACTCTCTCTCTCTCGCTCACAAGCAAACACACTCACACATTAGTCATACACTTGTTACTAAGGGGCAGCAGATCAGTCTGTACCTAATGAACATGTGGATGTGGACAGTCGTACATACGGCAGGCTGATACAAAACAACATCCACAGACTTTGTGACAATCAGTGAGTGTCAAAGTTGATTTTTCACAGTTTTAAATGTTTAAAAGCAGCAGATATTGTTACAGTTATGTTGACTCTGGATTAAGCTATCCTTTGCTAAGACAGCAAGCATGCAACACTCAGTTCCCCCCATGGGAGTACAGGCCAAAGAGCAAAAAGGCAGCAGCACACTGCACACACTGCCAGCCTGACTGGGCAGAGTGGAAGAGAAGCTTTAGCAGGCAGCAGATGGGTGGGAGATGTAGTTTTTGCAGGATGTAGAGGAATGATTTTTCATTATAACAGACTTTCTTCTGATTAAAAAAAATATCCTGTATTTCAGCTTGTCCAAAGTGCTGCAGCCTACAGTATGTATGGATAAGAACTAGAATAAAATTCAAAAATCCTTCTCACCTTAAAAGCTCTTCATAGTTCAGCTCCATCCAGAGAGCTCATAGTGCACTATCAACCCCCGAGAAAAATGAGCTTTCAGTATGTGGGTCTGCTTTCAGACACTAAAATGAGTGGCAGAGCCTTCATCAGGTCCATCTCATGTGAAGTTGTTTCCAAGCTTTGGTCTGGGAGGCAGACACCCTCTCTACTCAGATTTTAAACTGTCCTTTTTGATTAAGCTAATAATTAGGTTGGTTCAGGCTGCTATCGGCTTGACTAGGGACTTGATATAGTTATTACACCGCGCTCCAGACTCCTATCTCAATCTGTATGCAATTATTTACCATGTTTGGGACCTTAACATCTGTCATATTATTATTCCATTAGTCTAAAAGTTGTAAAAGTAGTCGGTGGCAGTAAGTGGTTTATCTGTTGTTCTTTGTGTTGCTGCATGTACTGCTGCTGACCCGTATTGAATGGTTACTCAGCAAACACATAGGTTCCAATGATCCCATTGAAGGTAAGAACTGATACATCTGTCATAACCACCAGGACAGAGAGGCCGTGTTCTGTCCTTCTTCATGTGGCTTATGACGATTTAAACAGTTAGTGGTAACAAACTAGTCCAACACATACCATCGCTGAGTCTTGTACTCCTGAGAGTCACCGGATTTCTGTTCTTAATTCATTTCCTTTTGGCGCCTGTGTTTTTACTTATAGGTCCATTGTACACATTGGAGTGTGAAGGTTTTCTCCTGCACTGCCAGATCCTAACATGTTGCCTCGTGTTTGGACCATCTGTCCCCTTCCCTGTCTCTTTCCTTATTATGATTGCCGTACGCCTGCCTGTTAAAGAGATTGTTCACACTTGTACCAATGTCACTCTTCTATAATGAGGGATCACATTAAATAGGTTTTATTGTGATCCCTGTGACTGGAGACTGGAAGGGTGAATTGCAGAGAAAGTTTAAACCCGAACGAAGAAACTTCAAGGCTATTTGGCTAATATTATCATCAACAACATGGGAACATGAATCCTTCTTAAATCAAACCAGCTGATAAATAGAATTAATAATTCAAAAAACCAAAACTTGAATTCTACAAGGTTAGTATAAAGATCTTTCTTATAAATCGTGCAAATGTGATTATGCTAGAATGAATTAAACCTTGATGAACATATTACTTCAACAATATTTCATGAAACAAAGAACTAGCTAAAACCAAAGAAAAGCCAATTTAAGGTGTCACCCATCAATAATCAAACTGCCTCCATATGGTCAGGTAGAGGACCACTCTGGGAAAAGGAACTGGTCTTGTCAGGGCCGGCACCCTGCTCTGGATGTGGCTCTAAAGACAATAGATCACCTGATGAATTTGAATGCAGTATTATATAAGAATTGAGAAACATATATATCTTGTTTTCGTGGCTGTATTCTGTGGCAGCTGTACTTCCCTATAATCATGTACACGTTGGGATGGACCTGTGATCATTGCATCTGTGTCTCATTATCTTTTAGTATGTGCCCTGGGATATGATCCCGGTGAACTGTGAATGTTTGTGTTTGAGTGTGTGTGTGTGTGTGTTTGTGTAAGTGTGTATGTGTGTGTTTGTGTGTGAGTGTGTGTGTTTGTGTGAGTGTGTATGTATGTGTGTGTGTGTGTGTGTGTGTGTGTGTGTGTTTGTGTGAGTGTGTGTTTTGTGTGACTGTGTTTGTGTGTGTGTGTTTGTGTTTGTGCGTGGGGCGGAGCTTGATGTTCGTATGTTTTGCTTCTTATGTGCCTGTAAAATTGTTCTCCCTGTTTTGTCATTTGTGCCACTGTTTCACTTGATACATTATTTTAAGAATTTATCTTTTGTTGTTGTTTGTTAATATGTTGCGAAAAAAATTGATGTTCCAAATACTAATAAATGTTTTTATATATTATTACAGTTAAGTGTCATTACATAATATACTAATAGCTAAATTAACAGTAAAGTACGTCTGGTCATTGCTGAACACATGATTAAAATAAACCGTAGGATTGACAAACCTATTCCATACTGTTCAACATGTCATAAATATGACAACCTTTAAGTGACACCTGCAAACAGCAAATGTGTCACAAGCAAAAAGAGAAGTCACACAATTTAAACCTACAGTATACAAGGTCAGTACTTATGATGAGAAATCCTCTGTTTTCATTAACACACTGACAGCATGGAGAAAGAGACCCCCATTAATGGGAAACATGAATAATTGAGTTAGTGAAAGTATTCCCAGGAGAGAGAGAGAGAGAGAGAAATCAGCACTGGGAAAAACCCAGGGAACACCACTCCCAATATGCATGTGCCTATTCTCTCTCTCTCTCTCTCTCTCTCTCTCTCTCTCTCTCTCTCTCTCTCTCTCTCTCTCTCTCTCACACACACACACACACACACACACACACACACACACACACACACACACACACACACACACACACACACACACACACACACACACACACACACACACACACACACACACACACACACACACCCTGAGCACGACTTCATGTAGAAATAGAATGCAAAGATAAAGATGGCTACCATTAGTACTACAGCATTACATTACAGATAGATAGATAGATAGATAGATAGATAGATAGATAGATAGATAGATAGATAGATAGATAGATAGATAGATAGATAGATAGATAGATAGATAGATAGATAGATAGATAGATAGATAGATAGATAGATAGATAGATAGATAGATAGATAGATAGATAGATAGATAGATAGATAGATAGATAGATAGATAGATAGATAGGTCGATCGATTTTGATATATTCATGCCCTCTTCCTCTCTTCACTCTACCTTCTTTTTTCTTTTATTGTATTATTTTATACTCTCCTTTCCCTCGTTCTTTCCTCTGGGATCTCTTCGTAGTCATGCAATTAGCTTCCTGCTTCATCTCTCTCCTCGCTATATATCCATCTGTCCTTCCCTTTGGTCTCTCATCTTTCTGTCCCTGCATCCTGTTTGTACCTTTCACAGTGTCACTGAGAAAGATGTTGTTATAAAGCCCATTTTGTATGCAAATGAGTGTGGTATGCAAAAATGCAAATTGAACTCATTTTTGCATGACCACAAATGTATGTTTGTGTGTTTGTGTGTGTCTATGTGTGTATGGCCATTGGTGGTTGGTGTTCATGTATGTGTTCTTACCTGAGGCCTGAAGGAGGGGGGCTGTGTGTGTGTGCGTCGTGGCCGCGGTCGGGAGGCGGTGTAGTGCCTTAGAGTCTGGCCCTGGGTGGGTAGAGGCTCCATGGGAGAAGCAGGGGATCCAGAGCCGGGAAGAGGGCCTGGGCAAGAAGCCTCTCTTCTGGATAAGCCTCCGTGGCCGACAGCCTCCTCCTCTGGAGCTCGAGCGGAGATGGAGTAAAAGAGGGGAAGACCGCGAGAGGGAATCAACGATGCTCCTCTCGCTCCTGATATTCCTGCTGCAGCATCCACTGCCGCCACCTCCCCCTCCCCCCGCCTCCTCCCCCTCCATCCTGAGGGGGATGGGGGCGGGGAAGTGGAAGGGGAGGGTCTTGAGTCTGTGACTGACAGGGTGGTTGCTGTGGGTAACCCAGGGAGGCCACCCCTTCCTCCTGCTCCTCCTTCCTCCCGCTCTCCTGCTCTGTCCCTCATTTGCTGCTCCCAGTCTGCATCCACGAGACCTGAGAGTGAATAACATGACCGATGAGAGGGGAGGCACAAGGAGGGAGGATGAAAGAAGGAAAGGACAGAGGAGGGATGGGAAAGATTGGGAATCAAACCCCTGCAGAGAGCATCATTTGTCATGGCGTGTACTGTACTCTAGGTATATACTGTATATGTAGGGCATTGAGACCTGTACAGTAAAGGGAAGACATAGTGGGATGGGAGAAGGGAGTTAAGTAGAGAGACATAAAGAGGGAGAATAAAGGAGGACAGAGCTTATAAGTGAAAAACAATGAGTTAAGCAGAGAAATGCAGAGAAGAGGCAGAGCAGCAGATGGATGCTGCAGTTGCACTGTGCTGCACACTTTTCAGCCTGCCACATGAAGTGAACTCAGTCATACACAAAAGGTAGAATCTGAAAGGGTTAAACCTTTTTAATTATTTAACGTACAACTGATGGTATATTTTGAGAGATTAATACATTTTAGTGTTTATAAAGACGTTTCATAAAACTCTGACCCAATTCTTTTTTCTTTTTTTTTTTGACCTACATCTGCCAAACACAAGCAAACAAGAACACACAATCATTATTGTATTTCGTATGTCGTTCTACCATGCCTTCCTTCATAGATAAATATATCAAACAAAGGGAGAGGGGGTTGGGTGTTTCAGCTGGGCCACCCCCAAATCCCCCCCTGTGTTTCCCCCCTCTTCCCTCATCCTCCCCCCTCATCTTCTCCCCATCTCCTCCATGGTGGAAGTCACTGGTGTGAAAGTAAACGGGCCATGCTCCAATTAGCCAAACAGAGCTGTCTGCCATAGAGTGGTTCATAATGGCACAGCACACATGCAGAGCACAAAGGAACGAGACAAAATAGATGCCAGCAGGTTAGGACCTATGTCTGTGCTCAGACATGTCGTCGCAGAACAGATCTGAGTATAAGTCAATGATGAAATCATGAATAATGTTTCATACACAAGCTACTTTTGAAGAAAGAAAAAAGAAACACAGCTATTGTGATACTTGATATCTTTTGAATAACCTTAATTTTGCTAAATGAGTTATTCCCTTCTCATTTTCATGATATTTTTTCACTGAATCCTTCAATTTGCATTGAATGTGTCCATATGTATGGAGAAAAATAATAAGCTCCTATCTCAAATGACAGATAAGAGCTCTTGAATTGTCTTCATAATATTTATGAAGAAAGTATATGTCAAACTGTTTAAGCAATAATATTCTATATTTTTATTGTTAATGTATATATTAAGCATTGCCTTATCTCACATGAAACAGTTCAATAGTCCTTTCCAAAAGAAGGTTTTGAAATCTTCAGGCCCAGCTGTGTAAGTAGCTAAAGTCCATTATGGTATTTCTCCATCTTCAGTAGATATAATGTAACTAAAAGAATGTGTAACTTAATGCAGAATATACAGTAACAGCTGTCAGAAAATAGGGGAGTCACTCTACAATAAATGAGCTACTTGAATCAAAACAGAACTATAAGGAGACAACAGATAATGATTGTCAAATCAAAACCAATAGCAATGTTTAAGTAACAGTGTAGCCCATTAGGGTTTCCAAAAACAATGCTACCGGTATGTCATTATGCCTTAATAATTCTTCCAGCGCAGCCTGCCAGTGTTAAATTGTTATAACACTAAAGATTCACATCAGCTACTGACACGTGCATGGGAAGTTATTTTCCAAAGTCGGGGAACAGGGCAAGTATTAATCAATACGTTTCATCAGATAGCTCTTTCAAGGAAAACAAAGGTACGTATAAAAATGATCAGATCTGAAGTGGAGTGAGGTTAGATTCAGAAAGAGGGAGAGAGAAATGATTGCATATCATCGTTATATTGATTGTGTCTTACTCTTAATTGAAGAGGCAGGCCGCAGGTTGTTTCTCCAAATTGCTGGACTGTACTGATGGTGAACAAAATGTGAATCAAGGAGTCAATAACGAAAAACACTGATGCATAAACTAGATGAGTGTGAGTCTCTTACATCATCAGTCGGGAAATCACTTTCAACCAGTCGCAGCTCTGGGATGTTGAAATTCTGAGTACTACATGAGTTTTCTTTTATGAAGCAATCCTAAACGGCAAATAAAGAGAACTATTTTGTGAGCACAGCATACTCTATATTTATATTTATGTATATATATATATATATATATATATATATATACATACACACATACATACATATATACACACAGTGTGTGTGTGTGTGTGTGTGTGTATATATATATATATATATATATACATACAGTGCAACAAAATGTTGTCTATTTTCCAGTTACCACACATTTACCATTTTTTCCTGTGTTGTTGTCAGATCCTGCAGAACCTGTTCAATGATGCTTTCAGCCAGAGAGACACTCAGAGTCTTTTTCAGTTCACTGGATGAACAGAGAACACAGGAAATACAGCAGAGTGATTACAGCAAAGTGGAGAATGCTGGGAACAGTTTGAGAGGATCTATTCGTTTTCTAACATTGGATAATTGATAGAAATACGGTTCTAAGGCTTAAATTGTTCCACTCCAAGATATTATACAAAGGCAGATTTTCCGAATTATAAATCATCATAAGGAAGTAAGTTCAGTTTTCAAAGGGTCTGGGGTCTAATCAAGCAAAGGTGTTATGAAGTGAGGTGATGCATCTATAAGGTTTATATAGATGAAAAGACATAGTTATGGGCCAGAGAAGACCAACCAGCCATGTTATTCAGATTACAATGGTTAGTGTCATAGTGATCCTTAGTCATATTTCTGAGGGCAGAGACATAAACCTGGGGGTTGAGGGAGGAAGCAGCAGCATGTCTTCAGACAATATCACAGTCAGGAAAGACAGAAAGACTGCCTTTGTTTTGTTTTTATGTTTCAAAGGATCCTGCTAGTGTTACGTTGTGGTTTAAAGGGAAATTTTGCCTATTGTCTAAGTGTATAATTAATTCTTTAAGATGGTCAACAAAGGTTCCTAATCTGAAAGCCTGAATAAATGAGCTGTAAATTGATATACTATGCTGACAAGTATTTCATGGTTACCACTACATGTCCTGCTCACTCTCCTCTCATTCACAACCTTTTTATCAGACAGCTCAGACAGTGTCTAATGTGATTACACAGTGTAAATGAGGTTAATTAAACGGACTGAAAGGACACCGTCTGACATGAACGTCCCTACCTCAGTCTGGTGCTGATGATAGGCCCAGTGTGCTTCATCAGAGTGCTTCTCAGGAACGTTTGCGTTTGTCTGACTTTTTTGGACACACACTCTGACAGACTCTCGCACACACTCGACCGCTGGACAACCCTTGGACACACTGCCTCGGCACTCCTTGTCAGGCCTTGAGCCAAATCCTGCAACACAGAGCGGTGGACACATGCATTGTCCAATATTATACAATTCAAAATGGGAAAAAAGCAGCACTGAAATACCCCCTGTGATAGAGGAGAAGCAGCAAAATGTAACTTTACCACTTGAAAGGTCGATTTAAAAACAATCAACAAGGATGTCCTCAGGTCTACTAAAATATGTAACTTTTTTATTCAAAGTAACTTTTTGGACCTTAAAAAGTTGTGTCAAAGAGCAACATAGATAACAGCACTTTGTCTGTCTTAAGGCAGTGTAGTTGGACTCAAAGACCTTGAAGATGCCAAATCAAATTTCTCAATATTGTTGCTGTAAGTTGTAACTGGAAAGAACAAATTATATTACAAACATGTTTTGATAATTCTATATGAAATTCTTTAATTTAAATTATTCTGCATGTGTGGCACACCTTTTATCTCTAAACTACCTTGCATGACACCACACTAAAGGATGCAATTCTTTAGACTGGAGTTCAAGCCCTGAATGACACTAATAGTCAAGCTTCAGTTTGTTACGTCACTGAGCTAACTCACAATCAAATAAAACCAACTGAGCCAGTCTACACATATTGATCTATGTACCTATGTTCTTTTCTCAACTTAAACAAGAATGTCAAGTCCTGATTTTGATCCTGTGTTTGAGCCCAACGCCCTGGACTTCCTGATTACATTATGTAGTGATTCATCCCTGTGATTGGGCCCAGTATGCTTAGTCACAGAGTGGCTATAGTCAGCCGTGTACCTGTATGCTTCTATTGAACTCATTCGTCAGTGCTGTAGCAGCATCATTAAGGATGCAGTTCACCGTGTCTCCATCAGAGGTGCACATATTCCCAGCCTCATACAGAGAGGGGAGCAGCTGAACAAAGACAAAAAAACAAAAAACATTTGTTGCAAAAAATCAATATTTACATGTACATCCATCAAATGCAGCTCTGCCACATGTTGTACCCACCACAGAGGTCTTAATAGAGCCATATGTCCTTATTCGAGGTCTAATGGTTGTGACGTTGTACTGGACTTAAACATATTAAAATATATTTCTATCATTCTTTCCCTTTCACCACATTATTATTGGTAAACATAGTAATAATAATAATATATAGTTGTTGCCAATAATTACATAAATCATAGAGATGATCAAACCCATCGGAGCAGCTTGTACCTTCATGGCCTCCCTGGCGTTGTGCAGTACCTCGTATGCATTCAAGACGTCGGCCTGGACTTGATGAGTGTCGCAGTTTACATGTTGAATGCTGTCTTCCAACTGCCGACTCAAACCTTGGACCAACTCCAATTAAACACAAAGGAACAGACTGAGCTGAAGATACAGAACTAAACAATTAACATGGCAGTATAGTTTGGAAAGTGTAATGTGCAATGCTCCTCGCACTGGATCCTTATCGTCTCACTATCTTCTACTCTGTTAGGAAACAGTTTTCCCATAGAAGGAAACACTTTTCAAACTGTATCTGTGTCTTATCCATAGTTATTTTTTACTCTTCCCTAAATACATTTCTGTGGGTTAACCGAGTGCAGAATATTTAAAAGTTCAATCCAAATGAAATGTTCCACATTGATATGTTTAAGTCATTTTCCATACTTTCTTTATTATTATTGTAAAAAGACCTTCGAACACATCATACATGTTCTTCTTACCTTTTCAGAGTTTTGAGCTCTCAACATTTGCTGGAGTTCCACTCTTTCACATGGTCTCTGGTTATTTCTGTCTAAACACCTCTGAATCTGTCCACGCACACAAACACAGAATTACTAAACATTGAACTCTAACATTTGCACTGTCTCACTGAAACAGGAAGGCATGCTCAAAAAACAAAATGTGAGAAACGGCAGATGCTTATTTTGCACAGTCTGTCATTCAGCTTTTTGAACATTTTCCACACTGCAGTAAAATAAACTTTATCAATAGATGTTTTTGCACATTGATAAGTGCTAGAAGCTCTGACCTTGTGCAGGGCCTCACTTGTTCTGTCAGGGTCACTGCGGTAACTCTGTGTGATGTCAGCCAGCGGGAGACTCACCTGCTGCAGAGTGAAGTTTCTGTAAAACACAACAATGTACTCAACACACTTCACTTGACATTCAAATATCCCTGAGCCATATTTTAAGTCCAGGTCTATTAAGGAAATATTTGCATTCTAACAGTCTAAACTAAGCTAGTGGACATATAAAAACGTAAACCTACTAAATGTCAGGTTGTGACCATTTTCACTCCAAGCTGAGTTTAAGTTTAAATTAAAGCATAAACCACTGAGCCGCTTGATCAGACACTCAGTCTGTATCAATTTAAGACTGTGTTTTATTTAAAGATGTGGATAAAGGCTTCAAACCCAGATGTCCTGAAGATTTTTTTTATTTATTTTTTTTACATGTAACAAGGATTAAAAGCAAAATATGTAGTGAATTTGATCTCTGTAATATGACTCTTTCACAGTGGTTACTACATTGAGATTTTAATCCTTTGCACAGATTATTTTTTAGTAAACCTGGCCAACTTCTACCAGATGTGCACGCGGTCAGTCTCCGCTCTGTTCCAGAAAACGTTCCGTTTATTTTCAGAATAAAACAAGTGCATTTTGACGGTTCAGAAATTTATGCTTATCAGGTCTAAATACTGTAGAGTTTAATACCATATACAGTGCATTATTTCATGCTGTCGCGGATTAATCTTTAAGATACTGCAGGAATTCCTTTGTCTCTGAACCCCAGCTGTCCGGCTGTGCTCAACCGGTGAGTGTTGACGGTCGGGGGTGCCATGTACACATCTGGTGGAAGTTCGAGGTGAGAGTTGTTTGCAAATATTTATTGTACTGATTAGCTCTCATTGATGATTTTTTGAGGTGTTCAAGCGCTTAAATCAGCAAGTTGGCATCGCTCTCGCCAATCTTGTTTTCTCTTTTCATATGAGGCATTTGTTATATTAATGTTTTTGGTGTTTATATATTGACTTTTTGTATTGTTTTTTTTAATTTTATGTCATAGTGATGGCACAATATATATATATTTTCTTTTAATGGGTCTGAATAATCATATGATAATCAGGAAAATAAAGATTTATTCATTAATGTTAATAATAAGTGCAGCGAACGCTTAGCTAGCTTTTCAGGATTAATGAAACTTTGACTTTTTGTGGATTTAAGCAGACTTTGGTTTATGTGTAGATACAGAATGACTTTAGAGAGTAAATGTGTGTTAAATGACCTCTCCAAGGCGTCAGCCACATCCTGGAAGCCTCTGGCAGTCACGTTGTTTCTGTCCCATGCTAGACGTCTTGAAAGACAGAAACAGAGTTCACTTCATGTTTTGGGGGAAAAAGGCAACACTGTTGTTCAATTGATTAATTGATTTTAATTTATCTGTGAACCTGATAAACAGATGGAAAAATGAATGACATTATATGTCACAAACCAACAAGCATGTCCCAGCTTTGTTTTTCCCCTCAAGTGTCCCCTGGAAGATCAGATCAAACAGATTCTAAGGAAACTACATCTTATTCCTTAAGACTGGTTCTAGCTTCAATAGGCCACATGCCGTATCGATGAGCTCTCTGTTTAGTTGAGTCACATTTAAATTCATGTAAGGCTGCAGTTATACTGTAGATCATTTTAGTTATGAATTTAGTAACTGAATGTTATATTCATATAACGTAATGATGTCATTTAGTGATAAAAAAATATATAAGAAAAGGTTTTCATTATGTTCAGCTGTATTGACATGAAGTCCAACAGTTTCCATGACAACAGAAACAGCTGGGAACACAACACTGTGTATTCACCTCAGTCTGGTGTTACTCATCAGAGCTTTGGCCAACATTTTGGCTCCAGTGTCTCCAATGCTGTTTCCACTGATATCGACCTCAGCCAGAGCAGCATGGCCGCCCAGAGCGCTCAGCAGGATGTTTATCCCTGTCTTAAGCCTGGAGTCACACAGCGAGAGGGACTGCAGAGGCTACACACACACACACAAACGCACAAATATATAAGACATGTTAGCATTTTATACTGGTCATCATCATCTGGAAAAAGACATCCATTCAGAAGATTAAAGGGGACATATTATGAAAAATCCACTTTTACAGTGTTTTTGAACATTTATTTGGGTAACCTGAGTGTTTACTGACACAGAAAGTTTGAAACAAACCCTCCCAGTCCTTTGTTTGTGGTCTTACCACACAGAGAAAATTGTTTCAAATTTTTTATAAATCACAAATTGGATTCTGGTAAGAAAATACCTTCCCCCTTCCCTGATATCTCCAACCATGGACTCCACCCCCAGCCTAGAGTAAAACTTTGAAGCAGGTCTGCCATTTTTATTGTCTGAGGAGTGATGTCTACCGGGTCATTACATTTAAAGATACACACGCCAAAATGAAGCATCCTGAGAAAGCTGGTTTCTACAGGGTCACAAACCTCCTCTGGTGCTTGATTCATGTTAAATTTGGACCAAAGCACAGCACAGATGTTTCATTTAGAGCACAAAGAACTGTTTGAAAAGGTGAAAAGGGGGTATAATATGTCCCCTTTAAGTTTTATATAGCCTTTATGTGTTTCATTTATACAATTGTGCGCTCATATAAATATCTAACAGTAAACAACATGAAATGTATTGTCACTTACACACTCTTCATCCTGAATGAGCTGAGCTATACGATGAAGAACATCAGTGAGAGCTCTGGTGGACAGAAAGCGTGAGGAAAAAGGGAAAGAAGGATGGAAGGGAAGAGGACATACATGATACATAAAAGAAGGGTTTTAAACATAGACTCAGTTGATATGTTAAAGGACAGGTGTCTGTCTGGTTAAAAAGGCTAAAGGTAAGCAATTAAAACTTGGTAGCCAAATTTATATATTAAGGGTATATACAAAAAAGATACTGTATCAAACAGAAACCATAGGTGGGCACAGTAAGTGAGAACAAAGCAATACATTTGATATCAATTAATCTGTTAATATTTAACAGAAGTTAAAAGTAACGTTAACATTTACCACTCATATTAATAAGCGACAAAAACATCCTCTTTTTTTAATTTTATGTTTAATTTAAAGAGGCTATCATAACTTAGAAAACTCTCAATTATACATTTGCCGCTGTGTTGAATTTAAACAAATAACAATTTTTAATTTTATTTATCACCTCCCCTGACAAATAAGCGTATTTTTTATGATCACTGCTGACAAACAACTGCTGTTTTGTGTGAATCACTCAGGCTGCACATCCTTAGAAAGCTACGATTCTTGTGATTCTGACTGTGTAAACCATTTCAAAATCCAACAAACGCAGCAGCCACAATCGACGCATCTGTCAAACAAACAACTAACTGAATTGATTTCTGACCGTTGTTGGTCTACTGGAGGAGAGGCGACTCCTCCGGTCATTATATTTCAACAAAAGCAGTCCTGTTGTTCCAACAAGGGTCCTCAATGATCTGAAACTTTCCCTTCCCTTTTTTCTCCATACAAACTAATGAACTGAAGTTTTGAATAACACCAAATCTGACCAATCAGATCCTTTCATTTACTGTTCCTAGGCCACTATAGCTAATGAGAGCCTTAATAGAAACAGGACTTTATTTCTCTCCCCTCCATGGCTGCATTGGACAAGATGCAGATGTATCCGAAAAAGGGAAAACAACATAGTCTGTCGTCTCTTTGGAGATTCAGGAGCAAATAGGGTCATCTGACTTGAGTTGGTGAAGGTTAACTTAATTATCGAAGTGATGTTAGAAGAAATAAAATATAAAGGAAGTGAAATGTTCCAATAATCCTTTTTCAACTTAACATTTAGTTTAAACTTAATAAAACATTTAACTGTAATAATTTACAGCACATTGATGACAGACAAGGGCCCAGCACTGACATAAACTGTTATTCATGCTCAAGATGTACACACACCATACATAAACATAGACATACACATTACATGAGAGTTAATTAGAGTAAAGAGATCATGTGAAAGGAAGCATATACAGATGTGTCCCCCAGACCTGGACTTCATGGCAAAGTTTCTGCCCAGAGCAAGTTGTTGAAGACAGCGACATCTACCAACAGACAGAACCAGAGTCACCAAGTCATTCTCAAAACCTACAGGCAAAGAGGGAGAGAGAACAACACAGAGGATTTCAGTCATTCTGCCATCAATTCATCTGGTGCTATAAAAAAGTCCCTTCATGCACAGGTAGGATTTTCAATATTACAGCATGATTTCTCACTGTTCAGCTCAATGTCCAATTTCTCCCCACCTAATAAGTTTGGAGACACTAATTCAGTATCTGAAATCTACCACCTGTTCTCCTGTTCCTATCCCCACCAGACTCTTTAATACTGTCTCTCACTGCCTTATCAGTAACATAACCTCGATCCATTAATAGTCAATTAACTACATATTTCAATAACAATTTAAAATATCCTTTTTATTAGTAAAATACTGGAAACGTTTTTTACGTTCAACTGGACAAATATATTTTCAATCAACAATTTATAAGACAGGTAATAAATAAATCAATGACCTTATGATCAATAGTGACCATCAGAGGTCAACCATTTAAGTACTACTTGATCTCCAGCTGCCTTTGACACCGTGGCTCTTAAAAGCTTAATACAAACAGTCAGTTGGTCTGTCAGGCCCTGTTCTTGACTGGTTTAAATCCTATTTAAAAGATCAAATTGGACATCTCTCTAAGCAATTTTCAATCAGTACCAAAAATCATCAAGGATCTGTCCATCTTTATCTATACCTGCTTCTGCTCAGTGCAATCATCCAGACACATAACTATCTTATCATTAATTCCCTGACGATAAAACAGCTGACAATCTCTCTTTCATCTGGAGGTCATGGTCATATTAACTAACAAACTACATAAAATGCATAATCATTACCATTGAAAAAACATATAAAAACCTCTGCTCATTCATATTGTGTACAGATGCTTAGAAATATGTCCATGCATTTATCTCAACCAGTTGAGATTACTGTAACACTCTGTCTGCAGGATCATCCCAATAATCTGTAGGAAGACCAGCAGCCAGAGTCCTGACATGTACAAAATTTGAATGTACCACTCATGCCCTCAAAACACTCCACTGGCTCCCCAAACAATTCACTTTTAAAATATGATTTTTAGTCAATAAGTACTCAATTGTTCAGATCCTGAGTACATTTCTGAATTGCTCACAGATAACAACCCAACACGGCCCCTCGGATCATCAGGTGGGGGTGTTTTAGCCAAAAGTAGATCAAAATCTGGACAAGGAGCCTTTCAGTTACTCTTGAACCAGCTTCCTGTTGCTTTGTGGTGAGTGATTTTATTGATTTGATTTCTGTTTATTTTTAATAACTGACGAAGCAATCTGTTGTTGCATGTTATGCTTTTAACATCACTGTAAAGCACATTGAGATTATGTGTAATGAAATGTGCTTTGTAAATACGTTAGGCCGTTAACACTTATAGCAGTCCAGGCCAAAGGACCATTCCATGTGGGCATGTGTGTGCATGTTCTTGCACGTGTGGTTTAGCATACCGTTGTCAGAGATATCCAGACTTTTTATAACTGTGGCTTCCGAGATGTGCTCTTGTATGACCTGGGCCCCTGTTGAACGTAGCTACACACACAAAGACAATCGCACGTAAAAAAAACACTAAAGTTTACTCATACTACTCACAACATAAAAAAGTGTGTGTGTGAGCGTATTTTACTTCACAGCTACTGATGTCCAGCTCCAGCCCAATGAGACGAGTGTTGGTTGCCAGACCTTGCAGTAATAACCTAAAACAAAATGTTTTGATGATCAGTCTGTACATGTAAACAGCTTTGCTTTGACACTCTTTAATATATCAGTTTTGACGGTGCTGGCTGACAATAATCAACACTACCTGTTTTTTCTGCAAATCTGTCATGAAGAACATGTATCTAGAAAAATAGAGTAAACTGTGTGCAGCCAAACAAGCTGAGTAAGCAAACATTAGAGGTTTGCTGATCAATCAAATTAATTTAAAGAGAGCTTAGTCCCTCAGGTTTGGGGGAGTGCACAAAGGGAAAAAAGAAAATAAATTGATTGTTAGCTATCAATAAAAATCAACAAATTTAAATACATTAAACTTTGGGAAAATATACAAGAACAACTGGGATTGGCCCAAGCCTCCCAAAGCCTAATCAGGAAAACGAATGGATGGAAAATAAGCATTGTGGTTCTCTTGTTTGAACAATGATATAACTAAAACCTAGAAGTGAGTTATAAAATTGGGTCTGAATCTACAGACTTCAAAAACAGTTTGCAGGCATAAAAAAAATACAAGTCTACAGAAAATGTGCTAGATATGATCTCAAAGTTACATGTTTGAATACATTTTTCACTGGTCCTCCCCATTCTTAAAAGGACCTACAGAAACTCTCTCTTTTTTTTTTGTAAGACTACGCAGAACTTGAACCCTTTGTTGAAATGTTCATCATGTCATTCAAACATACACTTTGTCAGCAGAGAAACAAACCAGAGAAGGTATTCAGGTCAGATATTGAGAAAAAAGAAAAGATCGAATTTCAGAGTTTATAAAAAATCATCAAAAATGTATTGAGTGGACAGTTGACCGCACCTGAGAGCTTGTGGAGGTAGTTTGGTTGCAGACAGATTCACATATTTCAGCTCACAACTCTGACTGAAGAATTCTCGAATGCTCTTGGTCACCTCACGCACCTTTCTAAACACAAACGCACAACTGCATCATCAGTTGCGTTTTCTTTCGGAGGTATTTTATGAATTACACCAAACATCTGTGTACACTCAAGTATGGAAATGTGCTGCTCAGGTATCTTCTGTCTGCTTGTGGTGCTCTATGATCAATTAAACATAGAAACTAATGTCAGAAAATCCTTCAAATTACAAAAGATGAATTAGTATTTAAACTTAAATTAAAGAGCAAATGCCTCTGTGGTGTTTGTAGTCAGTTTTGCACAAGCAGATAATAACCATTTGACTAAATACAGACCAACTATAAAAACAATCAAATAATACAAAGGTTTGTAAGTGTGGAGTTTATACAGGATCAGTGTTTTTTCAGTGAATACAGATGTGTGAAAAGGGGTCTAAAAATAATAGACTACTGAAAAGCTCTCTATCACCTGAACAGGCTCAGTGATAAGATGTTCAAAGTTACATGTGTTAACAGTATGGTCTCATTATGTTGTATTACACTGGATATGGAGAATCAATGTGTCCATAAGTGCAGCCTGAGGACTGACCTGTGGCTGAAAGGATTCTTGGCCAGGTTCAGGTGCATCAGTTTGTAACAACATCCAGCAGACAGAGACACAAATAACTTCAGAAGAAAGATAGAATCAGTTATGTATAGAAAAACAAGCATTTACTACAAAAAGGTGTGATGTTTTGCTATAGATTAATCAATTTGGATACAATAGACTTTTTAACTATTTAGTCAACAAATAATTAAAGTTCTTAAAAAAAAGAAAGTTTTCCAAATTGCAGACAAAAACAAAACAAAAAGGATATCAGAGAGTTTCCATGGTAAAACTGATGTATGAAGATAAATTATTTTGCTTCATTCACCATCGTCGGATGTTAGTCTGTTGTCTGTTAAGATGTGTCAGTACTGTATAAAAGCTTGCTAGCTCAAATACTAATAGCAACCAAACCCAAAATGTTTCTTCTGGACGTTTCTTAAAATGACGTTATATAACACGTTGCTAAGCTCTGGAGTTCAGTTGTGATGGAAGCGATAAGATAACGTTTAAATAGAGTTTATCTGACTGACCGTGTCCAGGGGGCAGGAAGTGTCACTCAGGTCCAAATGACACACAGAGTTAGTACTGGACAGGAAATTGAAGAGGAACTGCAAACACACACACACACACACACACAAATGTATAATTCATAAACTTTCTGTTTATAAAAGCCAGTGACAGATCCACCTGGACTCTCAGCTCAGAGGTTTAACAATGTATGTAAGATGTTTGATATATATTTATAACAGCTTCAGTTTTGTTTTTTGATCTGAGAGGTTCAGAGGGGTTCGACTGTCCAGCTCTACATGAGCTCGACATGTCTCTGTCAAAGATGGGCCCAATCTCAATATCCACCCTCACACACTCTCTGACTTATATATAAGTCAGTGAGACCTTTGGGCTGTCTGACCGTAGAATTGTCAAGTACAAGACGGATCTGTCGTAGACTTTTTGAGCCTTTTATGCACCCTGTCTGTAAGAAGGCATATCTGCAAACTCTGCATGAGGGATTACCCATAGTTCATAGCATTGTGACCTGAAACATATCATACTCAGGAGAAGCAGGCAAAAATAGAAGTGTAAACAAACGCCATGAAACACAGGCTAAACAAGCAGGGAGGTGAAACAACTATCTATTCAAGGTAAACTAAAAAAGTATACTGGGAAACTATAGAGAAGAGCGAGAGAGAGTATAGTCCTGTTATATACAGTATGTATATAACAGGACTATATATGTATATATAAAATTAATACCTTTAATAAGAACCATGGCTTCGAATAAAGGCAAAAAAGTCAAATAATAATTCCTTTTGCCACATAACATTATATTGTCATGGTTACAGAGAAGTCACTTTCCGACTCGTATTAAAGCATTTCGAGCTCTTGCAGTCTTGTGCTCGGTATCACTTTCAAGTCCTTAAATGCTCAGAGGGTTTCGGGAGGAAATTGAGCTTCAGCCACAGACTCAGCGTGTACTTCTCGTGCAGCAGAGAAGACGCCTCTGAGACGGACCGTGGCCCCTCTAGTGCTAACATTGGTATTAACTATTCTGGCCTCTATCAGCGAAGGAGGGTGAGGTACATGCGTGCTGTACATTCATGGCTTTACATTAATAATCCGTGCAGAGTTACTGCACCATGTCGTTAAAACATGTTCAACAAGAATACCTTTTTATAATTAAGACTATGCTAGGGGAACATACTTTCTGAAACACAGCTCTGTTTATGAATGGCTCTGCACACTACAATGTGTGTATCATTGTGTGCATTCCTCTAAATAACATTATCCACACACACACAGAGCAGAGAGTACCATGGCATCTTCAGTGACCAGGCTGCCCGGGTTACCAGACAGATCCAGGTGAGTCAGAGTCGCTGAGAACAGCTGCGTAGACGATAACACCTGGCTTAGACATCCAACGCCTGGAGAGAGAACAGAGCAGGTACACATGGTGAGCTTAATGGAATAAGATATCTGTATGTAAAGGCGGCTCGAGCAGATATATGATGTCATATCTTACCTCTCGCAGTCCCTGACACTCGGGACAGAGAGAGGTACTTCAGTCCCTCAGGTAGATTCCCAAACTCCTGACTGACCGCTATTATGCCTAGAACAAACACACAAAATGTTTTATATATATATATATATATAACATGCCCGTGAGCAAGACAGGCTGCTCTCGCTGCTTCGTCACTGGTGTATGCATGCATGTGAATGGAATCAGTTACTTCTAATGGTCACTGTCCATGGTGACCTCTGCCCTGAGTGTGTGAATGGGTAAGTGTGACAGGAAGTGGAAAAAGTGCTTTCAGTAATCAGAAGACTAGAAAAATGCTACACAAGCTCAAGTCCATTTACCATGATGATGTATTTAAAAATGTCACCTTTGTCTTCGATTGGATTTCCTGAAAGGTTGATCGATTGCAGTTTAGAAGAGGTGTTCTCCCGTAGCGCAGCAGCTACTTTAACTGCAAAGTCCCTGTAGCAGAATCAAAGTGTACTTCTCAATCTCAGTCAGTCCTACATGCCAGACTTAATATCAGGCTCATAAATGACGTGCTGACATTATCAGATTTGATGTGAAAAATGGCATCTAATTCTCTGTCCTGCAGCTGGAACACACCCTGTGACTTTTGTTCCAATGTAAACATTCACATCCTCATAAAACAAACAAAAACAGACTGGTGCCCAAAAACATGACATTGGAGGGATTTATTGTTTTCTAAATTGATATTCATGTTTGTCAGAAGACGAGTCAGGTGAAGAGGATTGTTGTTGTTTTTTTTTAGCAGAACATACTGCTACATGTACAAGAGAGGATCAGAGTAGAGAGCAGAAAAAGAGCATCTCTTTCTATATCTCTATCGAAGTGTACAAAACAATGAACACACACAGATTTCAACAGGTGGGACAGTCAGTTGTTCAGTGTGGTTTGAAATGCACTTTTAAAAGTCTTATTGACGGAAGCACTTGTTAACTGTGCCTGCTTCCCTTTCTGTGTAAATGATCAATCCTTCTGACGCCAGTTCCCCACACACTCACGGTTTGAGTCCACAGGCCTCCAGTGACAGCTCCTCAAGACCAATAGATCTGGACAGCAGGAAAGTCAGCTGCTGCTGGACGTCTACTGACTGAAGCAGGACAGAGAGAGACACATGCAGTCTGAAACAATAATACTCGATAACGATAAAGTCGGATATTAAGCATTTTCATTTTTTTGGGTCAGTGTAATGTGTGGAAACTGTGAACCAAAGATAAACGTTGCAATACAACTGCTATAGATTCTTGATATACATGAATCCAAGGACCAGTCAGGGGTGAAATTTTAATCTTCCTTTGAATGTACCATGTCTCATTCAAGTTCAAATATCAATACCTCAGAGCCTAGCGAGGCAAACCTCAATGAATCCAACTTGCCCTGATGCTGGACTTGCAAGCTCTTCACAATCTAATGCATGTGCTGGGTACTTTCCTGGTTGAGAGGAGAGGTCACGTGTTCTATAAATCCTCATGAAACACATCTGGACGTAGGGTTAAACAATTTGCAATCTGATTTGATCTTATGATTTTTGAACAAGAGCTCAACTTCTTTTTGATTCTGTCTGTCTGAAACAGAGCTTGCCAAAAAAAAATCTAACAAGATGGATAGTAAAGTCTGCCACCAGCTGCTCCTCTTTCAGAAAGGACATTCATGTCAGAGAGACTTTGTTCATACTGAAACCCCCTCCTTCAGTCCTACTTCAGAAGCGTTTGTCTCACTAATTCATGGAGATGCATTTTCAAGGAAACTACTCGACTACAAACCAACAACAGAAAACAAACACAAACGATTCCCAGCATATGGTACAGGAGGGTACGTAAGCATTTACATGGGAAGCAGTATTTCCATCTATCACGGTCTAGGTTTGTTTCTTGTGTGCTAGGACAGGGAAGAGAGAAAATAATATTTCATATTTTACCAAAACATTGACATAGTTTTGGTTTGTCTGTCCTACCTTGTTCATGGACAATATATTTCTTTACACCTGCAGGTTGGTAAATTGGGGAATAACAGTGAAACCTTTTTTTTCTCCACATTGACTCATGCCTCGCATATAAATTTACTAATCTTCCCATCAGTCTGACTTAGAACTCACTAACTAACATAAATAAGATCGTATACGTGAGTTACCAGTTTGAGCTCCTTGCAGTAGATCTTAGTAAACCAATGGCTGAAAGACTGAGCTGCAACTGCTAATGCCAAGTCCCTGAGAGGAGAGGAGGGGAGAGGAGAGGAGAGGAGAGGAGAGGAGAGGAGAGGAGAGGAGAGGAGAGGAGAGGAGAGGAGGGGAGGGGAGAGGAGAGGAGAGGAGGGGAGAGGAGAGGAGAGGAGAGGAGGGGAGAGGAGGAGGAGAGGAGAGGAGAGGAGAGGAGAGGAGAGGAGGGGAGGGGAGGGGAGAGGAGAGGAGAGGAGAGGAGAGGAGAGGAGAGGAGAGGAGAGGAGAGGAGGGGAGGGGAGGGGAGAGGAGAGGAGAGGAGAGGAGAGGAGAGGAGAGGAGAGGAGAGGAGGGGAGAGGAGAGGAGAGGAGAGGAGAGGAGAGGAGAGGAGAGGAGAGGAGAGGAGGGGAGGAGGAGAGGAGAGGAGAGGAGAGGAGGGGAGGGGAGAGGAGAGGAGAGGAGAGGAGAGGAGGGGAGAAGAGGAATTAGAAATGAAACTAAAACTGGATGATAGAGCACTGTGCTGTATCTCACCTGCTGGCTAAGTGGCTGAAGTCCTGCAGCTTGAACTGCCTCAGGTGATTTGTGTAGTAGATATTGTCGACATCCTACCAAGATAGGAGAGCCAGCTTCAGTGTTTGCATTTGTTTGTTGTTAAGCATTTATGAAGTGTCAGTTTGAAGCTTTTGTTTTGAAAGATAGAAAGGAATTTTCAGTGGAAAGAAAGTTTTGATGTTAACTTAAGCCCAGCAAAAGAAATGTGCAATGGATTGAAAAGTTAATGAAAAAAGTTCAATGTTGGATGTGCATATTACTTTTGACTAAGTTACTGATCTGTGAGGGAGTTTTGTTTGTGTAAGTGGAATGTGCTGTGCTCTTTATTTCCATCACACTGGCTGTAAGAAGATGCAGCGGTTAATCAACTATGGTGCCCCAAATAAGGCATAATTAACACACTGATTCTGACAGCCCTGTTTGGTATACATAGCATATGTACATGTTCCGTGCATCATTACAGTAATTCTTACCCACTGAATCTCTTCTCTAAATGGTATCTCATTGAAATCACACAGAGCAGCATAGGTTTCAGAAAATCCTCCTGAAACAATGTTTTTAAACACATGGTTGTTCAGTAGCTGAGAAAGGTTCAAAGGTTTCTCTGATAAGTTTTTTAACACTGATCATGCAGAATAGCCTTAACTGTCCTGTTATAGATATCATCTTTACTTGTCTATACTGAGTAAAAGCACACACCACAGGGTCCTGGCTGATTGTGGAGCCGCTCTTCTATCACACCTGTCAGCTTAAGAAGTCTTTGCTGCAGATCAGGGGGAACGGTCTTCAACAAATTTCTGGGGATTGAAGGGAAAATATACTGTGTTAGCCCAACATGGTGTTACAAGACAAACATTCAACAGTCACTGTGGTATTGTATGGGCCTTATGAATGCTGCATTCAAAAAGAAAAACCCTTGAAAATGTCTGGAAATGTGTGTTAAATAAATGTCTGTAAAGTGCTGTATAAATGTGTGCTTCACAGAGAGGTCAATGCTGCAGAAGTCCCTTTAAGTCTGCCTGTTATTATAAATGCAGGTTTGTGCAACAAGGCGTCAGAAAGCTCATTTGAAAGTCTCACCACCTATTACAACATGGTATTTATTTGTAAATGATTGTGTTGTTCAGAGGAAAACTGAAGATTAATAGTATTCTTTAGTTTGTGGCTCCACCACAGGTGGATGCAAAATGTCTGGTTCATCTTTACTTTGTACCATAAGCTACTAGAGGAATCTTCTTTTTCTGTTCAAAGCCTTGTTTTGCTATTCAAAATCACAAAGTTGTATCACAGTTTACCTGTTTTATGAAAGCTGCTTTCTGACTTTGCTAGCACAAGAGTTAGTTAATAACTTAGCATTCGTTAAACTATTATGCTCTTCTTCCCAAACTTCACCTTTTGGTTTACCATCAACCTGCCACATGGAAATTACCCTGTGGCTATAATCAGTCATATTCACATCTTTATGTTCATTTATGTGCACCGGCCCTATTTCAATAAATCAACAAATGAGAATGAATTTCCACGCCAATCCAAAAAACAAAGATGGCTGCCACTGAAATTTAGGATTTAGGACCAAAACCTTTAACCACTGACACCAACCATCAAATGTACATATTGTTACATCAGTTAATGACAAGTACACATGCTATCAGAGTACACACTGTACAACTGTAGCCTTCAAACCTCAGTTCATTAGCCTAGTTATGGCACCAATGGGGAACTCATGACACATTCAATGTCACCTCCTTAAAAACGCTTCAATGATCGAGAAGTTTGTTTACAATGAAATTAATACTTTTTATTGTATTTATTAAAAAATGCCTTCATACTTCAAACTTTTGTCTTTACTTTTTGTACACAAAGTGGAGAATTAGGAATTAGATCCTCAAATCATGATAATCAGTTCATCATAGTAAATACATTATAGTCTGTTAATTGATAGGCTACTACCTTTGTGATGATTTATCATTTTCTTAATAATAAACCACTACAGTTTTACCAATTACACATAATTCAATTAATACTAAAAAACTTAATCAGAGTCACTTTTTTTGCAGGGATTTTATTCCTAAGTAAGTTATACTATAGGCCTTATAGGTTAGATTAGGTTTGTTTCGTAAAGATACTTTAACAGGACAAGTTCACAAAGTGCCTTACAAATTTATAATAAATAGAAGAGCATTCATGAAGTCAAGTTTTACTACTCTTTGTTTAATCAAGTGCTTTTCATTCATATTTGAAACTGAAAAAATAGAAAAAGAATGAAATTCCAACTCTGAATGTAAAGTATCATCTAATAACTTATCTCATCATTGGTGTGCCTGTATATATATGGGTGCTATAGGTTATAGGTGGTGCCATGAGACTCACAGTGGCGAGGAATTAGGAAAGGTCCTCTTGAGTGAAGCAGTAATGTGACTGACCATGGACTCCAGATCTTCACCATGTAAGACACTGAAAGAAAGAGTCTTCCTCTCTGTCTCTAAGACAATCTGCAGCACAAACGACATGTCAGACATGTTTGATGCTTTGTATCAGCTCAACACTGACTGTAGAGAAATGTTACTTTACATTTGACCACAAAATACATATTCTGTATTCTGTTTTAAATTGCTTTGTGGTGCTATAATAAGCTGAACTGAATATTATACACAAGTTACCTCTGTGAGACTGTGAATGTTGATGGAGCGAATCTCCAGGTAGCTGAAAGTGTTCTCCACCTGTACACACATAGACATGGACACGACTTGAAAACACTGCATACGTCAGGTGAAAGGTTTTTGAGGTGTTGATGTGATTGTGTTCTACAAATAATGTAAAAATTGAACAGAGGTATACACATTTACTCTGTAACCCTTTACCAAACCCCCATGATCCTTTACATTGATCTTGTGTCAAATTAGAAAAAGTCAGAATTAAATGTTTCACACTGAGAAAATATCTCACCCAGACATTTCAGTTCTTGTGATAAAATGTACATAATGTTTGTGGTGTTTGTTTTATGATTTACCCTGACAGGGTGCTTGTTCATAACCAGGTAGCCTCTCCACAGACTCAGCACCTAAACACAAGGAGAGACAAGACGTTGGACATGTGACTGACAGACCTGCAGCTCCCTCTGCAGGAGCAAGCTGGCTATAACATGTTGCACTTGATGTAATACTTTGCACCAGTGTTATTATGCTTTAGTTCATTTGTGGTGACTTTACATTGAGAAGAAAATCATGTAAAGGTCTGGTTGGGAGCTTTCAGGGCTATTGGGGGCTTTTGTTTGACGACGGGACTCTCTAAACCGAACAAGATTTGACTTATTTAACAAGAAAACACTGATGTTTTGAAATATGTTAAAATGTCTTGTATTGAAAATTGAATAGAATATCCTCAGGAGGGATTTTTCCATCACTCACCATAAACCTGTTGGCTGATCTTTCTCCAGGCTGACTTAAGTTCAGAACAACAGGAGTCACCAAACAGACTCTGTGAGGCTTCAGCAGCTCTGAGATCTGATCTACACACACACACACACACACACACACACACACACACACACACACACACACGCACACACACACACACACACACACACACACACACACACACACACACACACACACACACACACACACACACACACACACACACATACACACACACACACACACACAGACACTTTATATCAAATGTGTTGCTGAATATCTGAACATAAAACTGTGATTTCATTGCATCTTCCTGAACACTTGAACAAACTTCAGGGATATCGTTCCTTTAGTTAACCAAAGTTTAAATCATTTTGGTTGTGGCTGTAGCTCAGTCCGTAGAGACTGAAGGGGAGTTGCCGGTTCAAGTCCCGATGCAGAACAATATATTGAAGTTGGTCTGATAGCTGAAGAGGTGCCAGGGCACTTCCCAAGCAATGCTGAGGTGCCATTGAGCAAGGCACCAAACCCCCCAACTGCTCTGGGGCGCTCCCTGCGTAACAGCCGCGCTCTGACATCTCTCCACTTATGCATGTCCACAGGTCCTGTTTGTGCAGGTCTATGTGTGTGAGAAGCATGTCACTAAAAATAACAGAGCGTAAACTGAATGTCCCCTCTGGGATTAATAAAGTATATCATCAATGAATTATGAGCAACACGCTTCAGTCTAACACAAAGCATTAAAGCAGAACACAAACTGAACTGGAATCACTCTCAAACAAGGTTAAATCTAAATGTTGGCACTATGAGGATGTTAAACAAGGACTATCATTTTCCAAACGGGTTCCTCAAAACTTTGTAACTGCATGAAATAGAAGTATTTGCAGTAAATCAAACAAATTACTGCTATTTGCTCCATGCAGCGTTGATCAGCTGCTGCTCTCTCTTCTCATGAATCACATCGTCATGGAGATTTAAAGCTACATTTTTGATGTTTAAGATAAAGGAAAGGCATCTTACCTCGCAGGCTGAGAGAAACAGAGTCCATCCTATCCTGTTTTGTTTGTTTTAAAGAAAAACGCACCTGGTTGAGCTGTGATGATCTTTGGCTCCACATTCAATCTGAGATAACTATCCTTGCTGCCCACTGACCCGGTCTACAGTTTTACATCACGTGAGTAAAAAGAAAGATTTTTTTGTGACAGGAATACTCATCAACGTTTCCCACTAACAGATGCACGTCTGCATATAACCTGCTGTCTCTTTTCCACTTGTGCATGTCTGCACACATACGTCACTTTTACTTGCTTTTGTGCACATAGTTTGCTCTCAAACCTTTTACATCCTGTTCCTTGTTGTGAGTCACTATTGTAGTGAATTTACAGAGAAGAGCAATTTGGCAGGAACCCTTTTAACTGCCGAAGCGCCCCCGCACATAAAATCACCACAGTCAGGAAATCTGCACTTTCACATACATAGAGTTATCTGTTAGAAGAGGTGTCAATGTACTCCTTAATGTGATCACAGATTCATGTCTGCCACAGTTGGCAGAGCAGAGAACAGGATGTTTTGAAAACGGTAACTTCAGCTGAAAAAATACAACTCTTCAAATTAAGACTGAACAGGTGATTAAATAATACATTTTTTATAACCCTTAATATTTTCTTCCTATGTGACATCTGGTGAAAGGCTGTTTCATTCACCTTGATCCAGCAGGGGGCATTATAACATGCAGGAACAATGACGTGTATTTATCTCAAATATTGACTTTGTCAGTGCTGACAATGCTTGAAATGTGATTAGGTACAACTCAAAATGTAAATCCTCAATCAGAGCTGTGCTACCTAATAGAGAATTAGTCTAAAATTTAAAACCATGATGACTTCAATCAACACAAGGCCTGTCATCGCTGGCTGTTCCTTCTACACTACATGGACATTTTGGGTCATTTTTTAGAAGTCATTGTTGGAGGTTTTTGAACTATATTTAAGAAGTAAAACCTTTATCTAAAAATCACTATAGCTCAGATATGACATGTACTTTTACCTCTCACGTAATTCTTCCTCTAATGCAACAAGTTTGTACTTTTGTTCATTATATAGTCATTCTTCGAACGTGTCGACCTATGCTCAGCCATTTCTCTTAATTCTTCACAAAGAAATCTGTTTTTTAAACTTACCTTATTCTTCATTAATTTGAGGGTCAAATGATGCAACATGTGATATCAGGAGTAGCGACACAGATTAAATGTGTTTGCATGCTCTCTTTTCAATGAAGCAGATTTTTAGATATGTTGATACAAAACCAAACATGGCGACTCATACAGGACACTGACTTATTCACCTCATCCTGGGCTCTTATCCACGACCTTTCAGTAAACAATCAGAACTATGTTAGATGGTAGATATTTGAAGAATGTTCAAATCAATCAATAATCAGCATTTTGGTGTTATTGGTGTAAGATTACTGCAACAATAAATTCATCAGGGTGTTATTTTGATCACTATCGTATGACGCTTCAACCTGTAAAAGGTCAGCTTGTGACTTGAATAATCCTGCAACCATCATCACACCTCGGCCCCAGCAGCCGTTCACCTGATGGAAAGAACAGAAGCACGCAGTTATGGGCCCATCAGATTGATTTTATTTCTCATCCTCTTTACAGTGTCAGTTTCACAAGGAGAGGACAAAGGTCTGGTTTTCAAAGAAGGGCGTTTCTCACCATTCTGAAACAGTTCTCTCAATTCTTCTGCTGAATCAAACAAGGGATGTGCAAACTAAAAACAAATATACTGCAGTCAAACACCCTCTTCCATTCGTGCTCCTGATCAACATGATAGAATGATAATGAAAGTTTCCTTTTTTTACACTCACATTTTGTTTCTCAACTATTCATAGTGAAGTCACAATTTGTTGCATGTGCATTATTTTTTAAGACTTAAACCCGCCTCTAACAACCGTACTGTACGTCCGTGGTTTTTACAGCATAAACCGGGCTGAACTTTTAGCCTAGTTGAAGAGATGACTCTTTCATGGATGATTGTTTTTGGATTTGGACTGAGATCTGACAGAGCTGAACCTGATTAAGTCACATCGCACAAAACAAAACCTCTTAAAATGGACTTCCTTTCGATACCATTTAAAAAACCTGTCAGGAAAAAAAAAAAAGCATAAAAGCTGCTTTGTCTCTGATGCAGCTGAACTTCACTCAGTATCACTTCGTGTCTTCTATCATATATTCAGAAAGATCTGGTTTCTGTACAGATTAATCTCACACTGTAAGCACAAGGAGATGACCTAAATGTTGTTTTATGAAACTGAACCAAGCGGCAGCTGTAACATGGCCATAAATATGAAGATTTAAGACAGCATCAGAACATATACTTAAACACAGCCAAGAGCAATATTTATCAGACCGGCGAATCAAACTGGATGTGTATTCAGATGTTGGTGGTTAAAAGGTTTTCTGTGTGGCAGCAAAGCATGATGGGAAGAGAGTACCGGGTATGGCACCAACACATTTATCACAGACATGAAAACCTGAACGTCCCTTTGAAACCAATTCATCTCCAAGTCTGCTGATACATGTTAAAGGTTCACATAAGCAAAGAGGGTTTAAAACCTGTATGTACATGCAAACCACCTGCTCCAGCTGGTTATATTGAGCCTTTTTTACAAGGGGGTGAAGGGCTGCTGCTTTTATCTTACAAAGCAATGTTTGATCACTTTAATTGGTTTTAAATAAATAAACGTCATTTAATGTTTAAGGGTCAATTTGTTATTTGCAGCCCGGGCTTTACCTTCTGACACACTGTGGGGTCTACGTGTCTTAAAGAGCCTGTCAGTGACACACAACAGCCTCACTCCAGTGACACAAAGCAGCACTTAGGTGGACTCACTCCAGCAATAATATGTCAGGAAAAGCAGGGCCTAAGTTTCAATAGGACACATTTATCCTGCGACTTAAGGTAAAGGAATGTTCACAATTTGCAAAATAAGTACAAAACTTAAATATGTTCATGAGTACTGTCTAATAG
This sequence comes from Symphodus melops, assembly GCF_947650265.1. Taxonomy (NCBI): domain Eukaryota; kingdom Metazoa; phylum Chordata; class Actinopteri; order Labriformes; family Labridae; genus Symphodus; species Symphodus melops. Next base: position 10,779,629 of record NC_136696.1, on the reverse strand, counting down.
TCAGGCATCAATCAGCTTATGAGATGGAAACAATCGACAGTCAGAGAAAGAACATAAATATGAATGACAAAGATCTTCCAATGGTTATCAAGAGGAGAAAACAGGAAATAAAACTCGATCTTTATCTACACTGGTGCTGGGATACTGAATTGGCAGCTTTGTGACACATTTCATTTGCGCAGAGCGACAGAGTGAGGATGGCTGCTGGAAGTGTCGATGTCACACACGTGTCAAGTCATGACTTTGTCGTTCGTTTGACTGCGTTTACCCGAGCCACCAGCTCCTGTTTGAAAACAAATTCCATCTTTTCCTTGAGAGACGCTTTCATTGACAAACTAATCAAATAAAAACAAGGAGCGCGAGTTTAACACAGGCAAAGAGGGAAAATCTAACTTTTGGGCGAAAATAATGCAAAGAGTATCTGACTGAGAACAGGTACTACGTGTCATTAGGATAAACTACTTTTTTTCTATATATACACATATAAAGGCTTGAATTAGCAAAGTCAAGTAGTTGCAAGAAGAGCAAGCAGGAAATCAAGGTGAAAAGTAGTAATGTCCTTATGTCCCCTTTTGGCAGAGCAGAAAGGAGAGAAACACGAGCTGCAGAGTGCGTGGGCAGGAACTGACACAGGAAGTGGCTGTGGGTACAAATTAGTAGCAAAATACACAATGATTCATTCAAAAGACATTCAAACTAAAACAAGCTTTAAAGAGCAGAGAGAAGTCGGTCGTTAGCTCCGATGATATCTGATTATGATAAGGGAGAGTACGCAAGTGTGTGCAGTGGGATCATGTGTGTATGCGTGTGTGTAATGCATGAAGTATATGGAGGTGGAGTATTATGATAAAGTATTTACATGCGGCTTCCCTTCTTCGTGCATGTTGATTTGTGCAGCCACTGCAATTGAGGCAACGTGGCCACCATGTGGAACATCCGGTGAAGGCCAAAGATGTGAAAAGGTTAACGTGTGTTTGCCAATTATACTCACAAGTCCATCTGTGTGTGTGTGTGTGTGTGTATGTGTGTAGGGGGAGGGGAGGCATGTTCATCGGTCCATCATGCTCAGGATCATTTCTGGAGTCAGGTCTCCGTTGGCAGCTGTCACGGTTGTTTCCTCGTTTACTGCCAGCTCCACAGTCTCCACCCCTTCCCCATCAAGCCCCACCCCCTCCACGGTCAGAGCCACACCCTGCTCCGCGGGACTTGTTGCAGAGGCGTCGCCGTCCTCCTTCTTCACTATAATGTTCTCCACTGCGCCGGTGCTCTCGTCCTCCACTTGGATGATGGCAGCAGCTGCACAACACAACATCACTCATGTTTAGGGCTGCATTCAGGGGGAACAGTTGTAAAAAAAAGAAGAGACTTCTCCCCCTCCCCAGTTTTCCTATTTAAGCCCCGTTTCCACCTAGCAGTCTGGTTTGGATCAGTACAGTTTGGAAAGCAACACAGGAAACAAAGAGCAACATTCAGCATTTCATCTACTTTGTCATTGTTTCCCTTATACGCATTTAAGTCCTGAAATATGACCGCCACTGCTGATTTGGTTTTGCTTTTTAAGAGGAGAAAGAAAAGTAAATGAAAGCACTGTGAGAAGAAGTAAAGAAAGGTCAGAGCTCCAGCTTATCTCTTTAGAAACTAACATTATGTTATTTGCACTATGGGATCAAATGTGACCACCGCTGCAGACTTTGTTTTTAATGAGTGGAGAGGAACAGGGAAACAAAAGGATAGGAGAAATAACTTCATCGTATTTTGCGTTACAGACGCTTGATATCAGGACAGTTAACACACCTCTGAGTGAGACACTGTGCATCGGCATGTGGCTCTTTGTTACAAAACACAATCAAGCTTTGTTTCAGAGAAGGCCGTGTGCCGTGAGGAGAAATACAGACCAATAAAACAATCGACTGGATATTTAAACACGACGGTGTTGTGTTGGTTGTTTTTAATGCTGCTGTTGTACGGGACCAATCAACGGCCTGCAGGGTTTAACTCCACCTCTTACGGTCGGATCGATATACTTAGTACCCCAACAGAAGGGTCCTAAAAAGTAGGACGGTACAGGTCAGTAATTTGGGGATCTTTATTGGCTTTAGTTTATGGAAACGGCTCAAAATGTGTGACGAACCAAAACTGAACCGCTTGGTGGAAACGGGGCTTTAGGATTATAACATGTTTAATAGATGCCGTCATATTCTCACCAGCTAAAGGTGCCTTGGTAGCCACTCTGACAGGCTTGCTGGGTGTTGGGGGTTTTGGGGCGTTCTTTGGGGGACGTCCTCGTTTCCTCTTCACGGGTGGCTCGTCAGGAGCGGGCACCGGGATGGCAGCAGGAGCCTGGTCCAGTTCCATACTATCTACCTCCTCCTCTTCTTCTTGCAGCAGTGACGCTTCCTCCTCACCCTCCACGTCCTCCTCGTCATCTTGCTCAGCATGATCCTCCTCTGAAGGCCACAGAGAAAAGAGCAGACGGGTTAACAAAAAAACGTGCCAACAGCTGCTCCTACTCTGAAAATAACCCGAACCTTGGTATGACCAACTTCTCAAAACCTCAAGTCCCCACGAGTATACTACGTGTCATTCTCACCGCTATCATCGTCGTCTCTCCTGCTCCTCATCTTCCTCTTTCTGCCCCTCCTTCCTTTCTTCGGGGTTTGAGCTCCGTTCTCAGCCTCCTCCACCTCACCGTTGCAGTTCTCGGAGTGGCGAGCCATGGTATTCTGCAAAAGAAAAGAGAAATTAGAATGCCGTTGAAAAATTGTACAACTTCAGTTATTAGAGCCAAACTTGAGAGTTCACGCCAAGGTGTGCTTAATGAAAAGGGCCCTTACCCTGCGGGTGAAGGTCTTGTTACACTTGGGGCAGACAAAGGCGGTGGGGACAAAGTTGGGGTCATGGTAGCGCTTGAAGTGCATGTCGAGCAGCTGCTTCTGTCTGAAGGTCTTTTCACATTGACTGCAGGCGTACGGTTTCTCTCCGGTGTGGGTGCGACGATGCATCACCATGTGGCGCTCCTGAAAACGAGAGAACGTTAAAGAAGACTGACAGACAACACACAGGGCTGCAATGCAATACATGTTCATAAATCCTACGGATTAAAATGTGTCTTTAAAAACAGCGGGAGTGGAACTGAAATGACAACGACTGGCAGCAAAGTCAACATATAACAGAACTTTTTTTTTTTTTAACTGGGTGCACAAACCTGGCGACAGCAGTAGTCACACATGTCACATTTGAACCTCTTCTCATTCTTATGAGACTTCTGATGCTGGATCAGGGCGTAGCGCTCGTGGAAAACGGCGTCACAGTAACGACACTTCTTCCCCGTCTCTATGAACGAGTGCTGCTTTCGGAGATGGACGCCTGCAGAACACGAAGAAATACATATCAGGTCGTATCACTCAAGACGTGATCTGTGTGGTGGGTGGAAACTGTTTCTGTTTTTTTTGTTTTGTTTTGTTACCCAGGTCACTCTTGCGTGCAATCACTGTGTCACAGTGTGGACAGTGGAATTTGGCCACATTCTCCGTGTGTTTCTGCAGGATGTGCATCTTCATGGTTCCACTCTGAGTGAAGCGGGCGTGACAGATGTAGCACTCGTAAGGTTTTTCTCCTAAGAACAGGATTGGACAAAAACATGAGTTAATCACCACGCCTTCATTACCTCCTAATATTATATTCATAACGTTGGACTTCTACAGACCCATGAGCAAAACAAAACAGCAACCTCATAACAGAGTGCACTTTCCTGTCGCTGCACTGTGTTGCTACTGCTTCTAAATCTCTGCAGCTCACAAGCTTGAGCGTCAGCCATGAGGATGCGAGTGTGAAGCTACAGCGATGTGTTGGGGATTTGTGGGGAAGCATTGGCAAAGGTTTGAAGAATTGGGATACAGCTAGCTGTATATTTGTTGGCTTTGGGCAATTTGCTGGTCAATGTTGAACTCTTGTAATTGGTTGATTCCTTTTTTTTTCTGACGGGGCAACATGAAAAATGCAAAGTGATATATACGTACAGTCTGGTTATACTGTGATACATGTCAAAGGTGCGGCTCAGAAGGTGATGATAAGCAAAAAACAGACTTTAAAATCTAATAATGTTAAACATGCCACTTTGACCTTTTACCTGCCTTTGTTAACACAGAAACAGTCCAGGGATGACTTTTACCTGAGTGTGTCCTCATGTGTCTCTTCAGCTTGTATGTGTCTCTGCTGGCGTAGCTGCAAAGGCTGCACTGGAAAGGACGCTCGCCGGTATGGGAACGAATATGACGCTTTAGTTTGCTCACCTGCACGAGACGCACACAAACAGTCGTTACGATGACAAACTGCAGCACTATCTGAAACCCACGTTAGTGTTTAGTGAAAATGTTCATCACCTTAATTTCTTGGTGGCGACACATTTATGGAGAACAGAACTCCAGCAGAGTGTACGAACATAAAGAGAGTCTCACCTCCACACTAGCATAGTCACACATGGAGCATTTGAAGGGCTTCTCATGTGTGTGTTTGTAGCGACGATGACGAACCAGCTCTCCACTAGTCACAAAAGCCATGTCACAGTCTGTGCACTTGTGTGGACGTGTTCCTTAGGAAAGAAAAAAACAACCGTTAAATACTTGTAATGGTCTTGTTGGGAGCTACAGTTGTATGTAGCGTAGAAGAGTACCGGTGTGTGTGTTGAGATGGTTCCTCAGCAGGGTGACCGTCCTGAAGGCTCTGCCACACAGGTGACACTTATGAGGCCTTTCGTCCGTGTGGCTCTTCATGTGTCTGTCCAGGTTGGAGCGCCGAGGGCAGGTGTAGCTGCACAGCTCACACTGGAACGTCTTCTTCACTCCTTTAACACAAAAATGAGACACAGACCTCAAAGTGAACCCCAGTCTCAAAAAAAAAAAGAACCATAACACAGACCACTTTTAGTAATCATAGCTTAAAATTTACTAATGTAGACAACAGAGTCTGGAAAATAAATAAACATATGTATATGTGGTGGGACTTTAACGCGTTTGCCTCATAAACAGTGTGGAAAATTTTTGTCATTGTCCGTCCTAGCTACGAGCTAGCTTTGCCACAAGTACAAACAAGAAGCGCTTGCAGCCCAAACTCGACCAAATGACTGTCTTCAGGACCAAAATGAGTAATTCAACGTCTGATGAACTTATAAATACACTCTAAATTGGTTGCTCTGGACTGTAGACCACTTTTAGTGGTAGAAGATAAGAGGTTAGAAAATGTGCTACTGATAGCAAAGTGTGATACAACGTTAAAGCTGCTGTGCAGAAAAACTATTTCAAACAAGATCCAACAGCTTTATGAAAGTGAAAAGCAAGTCCAAGTTAACGCATTGTATTCATTCATCCACCAAAATCCATTTAGATTGACAAGTGTTGCTTTTTAGGGCAAATATTGGGATGCACTTAAAATGTGATTTATTAATTACAATTTAATAAATTCCCTCTCTCTCTCAACTTATGAATCTGACACCTGTCTGACACCTGTAGTCTAAAAGTTCAAAAAACCTAATCTGGATAATAACAGTTGACCATTTCAAACATTGTATTTTAGAATGTGATTTGGCACCAGACATGAAAAGAGGAGTCAAATAGAAGAGACGTATAGTAAAATTGAATACATTTAAAAAAGTAAATATTGCTTCCATGTGTCCAGATCTATTTTTTATAGGACATGAATTTGTGCCCATAATCAAGGCTTGCAGACTTCACTGCATTTCATCTGAACTATTTAAACTTCAACATGGGAACATTTACTTTAACTAACCCAACTAATGTGCAAAAAAAAGTGTATTTCTGAAAAGGGCAATGCAAATGAAATCTCACAAACAATGACTGAACGTTGGTTTCCTGTCATGCTGTCGATCAAGCACATCGTCTTCGTCTCACCTTTCTTCTTGATCTTGGTGGGTTTCGGTGGCTTCATGTTGCCCACCACCTTCTCAGCGTTGACCTCAGACAGAAGGCCCTCCTGCTGTTCTTCTTCAAAGTCATACACGCTGACATCCATGTCTTTGTCTCCTTCAGCATATCGAAGACGACTCTTTTTACCCTGGACACACGGACAGTCATGAGACCCCGTCGTTAGCTGACTACTGTTTCACACCTACAACAACTGAGACTTGTACCAAACACTTATCTGACCTTTTTGGTCTTCTTGGCAGCTCCGATTGGAGGCTGATAGTCTGGGTCTTTTGCCCAGGATGGGTCTTCGTTTGGAGGCTGAATGGACTCATCCTCTCCTTCTTCCAGCAGCTGGTGGCTACCCATCTCATCTTCCTCCTCTTCAGGAGGGGCAACTCCTCCCTCCTCCTGCTCCACTGTCTCTACTTCCCCATTTGCACCAACCTTAACTACCTTTAAGACAGATAGACTTCATGTTGAGTCAGTTCACCACCATGAACAAATTAATGTGTGGCGTTCCTCTGCAGGTCTCTACAAATGGAGCTGCTCTGTGTACCTGGAAGCCCTCAGGCAGCGGCAGGGTGTGGCAGATGACCGGGTCTCCATCCTTAGGCATAGCAGTGGTGTCTACATAAGTGCCTTGCTGCAGGGCCTCCACAGTCGAGGCAGAAACTGGTACCTGGACTAGCTGGAGCTCACCAAGACCCAGAGCCGCCTGTTCCTCCATGTTGACCACCTGAGGACAGACGGTGTCGTGGTCAGGGGAAACTACGGCGCGTCATTGAGACAAACTCAAAACAGAGATGTAAGATGACTTCAGAACGGCTCACCTGTAGTGTGATGATTTGAGTCTGGTCTACTGTTGTTACAGTTGCTTGATGCGCGGAGCCTGCTACTCCTCCGACAACACCCACTGTAGTCGTTGATCCGCCGACTGCAGCTTCTATGACCTGCAAATTGACTCTGAATTAATCGACTGTTAAAACAGAGAAGGACACCAGACTCACGCAAGGTGTCTTACTTCTAAGTTATTTTATTCCTCAACCTCCTGGGCAACAATCATACCAAACCAATCAGAATGCTTCTCATTGGGAGCTTACCTCTGTCTTCATCTGTAACAAGGTTGGATCCAGCGAGTCCATAACCATCATTTCAACCCCTGCTCCCCCGTCCACACCAACCCCCACCGCTGCTTCCATCAGCTGCTGCTGGGCCTGGCTCGCTACCATTCCATCTCCATGACCTGAAACGCAACATCTCAGAGTCAGATAGTCGACCACTTTCCACATAAACCTGTTATCAAAAATAAAAAACTCTTCTGCACATTGGTTGACTGATAACGACCTTGCTCCAGGACGACTCCAGCCTGTCCCTCTACGACGCCGCCCGCCTCAGCCGCCTGCTGGAGGAGGTCAGCCACCATCGCATCCTGGCTGTGAACGGCCTGGATGGAGGGAAAGTCTTTGGAGGGGACCTCCACCACCCCTACACCCTCAGTTGGCCCTCCGTCCATGATGGGTAGGAACTGAAACATCGTGCAGGACAAAATATCATGAGGCAGTGTTTGTGCTTCTTGTTGAGCCCACTGGACGCCGATTGGCTTCGTGGCGACGGAAGGAACCAACGGTTTAAAATGTTAATTAAGCATTTACAGAATAGCATTAATTTAAAATAACTATTTTCTCTTCCTGTAAAATGTTTCAAATGTCTCATGACCTCGTCCTGCTCTCAGCGCCGTTCAGTAATTCAGTTCAGCTGTTTCTACTTTCATTTGAATACGATGAGTTTGAATAAGAAGAGATCTCTCTCTCTGACATTTACTTCTTGTGGAACAGTGGGTTTATTTTTTGGGCTGCTGCTGGTCATGTCAGGCTGATTGTTTGGGGCCGTGTCTATAGGTGAGTAGCAGGATATTGAAGTTATAAAAAAATACCTTTAACTAATAAATGATTGTGATCTCAGTATTGATCATAATAATAGTGATTATCATGTTGTCCAAAACCGTGCAGTCCTATACCTCAGCTGTCTCACAGTTGCAGTAACTCAGAACGGTGCAGGATTACACGTTTCTGTTTAACTGGTGACCAAACTGGCTTGAAGTGTGTCCTCAGAACAAGTGAAAGATTCATTGGATGCTTTGAATCACAATCTTTTTGACTGGTCTCTCTGTTTGTCTACAGCTCCCTGCACGCACTGTAACTCTTTACTGCCAACTTCTGGTCCAAGAGCTCAGTCAAAACGTGTGACTGGGGGTTAGTGAGTCCCAAATGTGACGTACCGGAGCAATCTGCAGCTTGATATCGGGTGTCATGGTAACCGCAGAAATGAAGAACCACGGTGAAAACAATATCACAGCGATGAGCGGTGGCTACCGCCATAAGAGCACTTAAGCCCCGTTTCCACACAGCAGTCCAGTACGGATCGGTTACAGTTTGGTTTGATTAAGCCCGATCCCGTTTCCACAGCCACCCGTGCCCTATTTGGTAGGCGGCGTGTAAGCCGGATGATGATAGCCGCTATGTAAATAGCGTCATATGATAGCAGCTAACCGCTAACAGCCAACTAATAAATTCAACAAAGGAGAGAATCGCGGCACAATCAAAACCAACGCTGGAGACATCCAGCAGTTCATCTCCTCTGTCACTGACATGTGACTCTTTATTACAAAACTCAATCAAGCTTTGTTTCACAGTAGGCTGTGTGCCGCCAGGAGAAATACAGACTGTATATTACAGTCAACGGTTTAAACACGGCAGAGTTTTGTTTGCCGATGTAACACAGGAAGAGATGATTCTTTCAACCAATCAGCGGACTGCAGTGTTTAGCTCCACCTTTTCGCGTCGGCTTCACATTCTTGGCACCCCAACGGAAGGGTCCCAAAAAGTGGGACGGTACGGATCGGTTTTTTGGGAATCTTTCCCGGGATTAGTCTGTGGAAACGCAAAACTGAAAAATGCACGCCGTACCGAGACGAACCGCTCGCTGGAAACGGGGCTTTAGTCACCTCACATCACTTTTTGAGGGACACACAGGCAGCTGCACTGCTGTCTAAACCACATGTAACATCAACTCTTTGTTAACATCTCGGCCTTCAGGAAAATGAAGAGCTGATTAAGACGATGCACTTTGTCAAATCTAAAGTTAAAGATCTGTCACCTATAGACACGAGGACATGTCTCATTGGAGCTCTCACCTCGTAAACAGGCCTTTATAATATGGCTCTGCAAGATTATTGGGACTTTTACTTATTACTACTTACTATTTTATTGTTTTCTAAACAACGCAGTGACAAACATGTCACACCACAACGCAGTGTGAGCACAGACGACACTGCACACACACAGCAGAAATGTGTTGCTCTGGACTGTAGACCCTATATGTGCCCTATAATATACTACTGCACTGCAATGACAGTTCTTTTTTTTTATTAAACGAAGCGAAGTGGCGACAGGTACATCACGACAGACTGAGTGCTTAATGAGTAATGGTCTCAACTGGCACAGTTAAGTCTGTACAGCGTATCAGCACATGTGCACGTCCTCTCTCTCTCTCCATAGTGAAATTATACCAAACAGATTTTTGAAGGATGAACTGTCTTGTGTTTTTTGTAGGCAAAAGGCTTCAGAGGAGGTGACTGGTGCAGTTTGTTCCTGTCACTTATTATCACAGCACTATTGTTGAGATAATGATCACCTCAGTAAAAGTCACAATCTACATAATCTTTAATTCAAAAAACTTTTTAAAAAAAAGTAATAACTTTACTTAGTTAAAATCTAGTGGGCTATATATTATTACATACAGACCAGACCCCTAATTCACAAACAAATCTGCTTGATAAAAAAAAGGGGGGGTGCAATAATACTGCACACTGTACTATAAAGCCAACTTGGACAGCCTTACGGTTCAACTAAATGTTCACTTAACTCTACTAGTGTTACCTGGAACAGATGTGAAAAATTGAATATCATCATGATTTCTGTAGACTTGACTGCAGTCTGCTGGGTTGTAATATCTGCTGACAGCCCTGAGCTTTCCTGACTCAGACGCATGCTGCTAGCTCACTGACCCTGCTAAGCTGAGGGAGGGAAGAGGGACATGTTACACACTTCCACATACAGACACACTGTACATATTATATTCTGTTCGCCACATATCTGCTCACCCGAGGCTTCAGGCTTGCTACCTGAAAGTCAACCTAAAGAGGGTAGGGGCAACAGATGATCAGTGTGTGATCCAATCTGTAAGGTAGAGAAACGCCTCAATGAAGGACCTTCAAAAGTCTTCTTGTTCTAGTTTCTGCCTGCACTGCTTGTCGGACAAACAACAAATAAAGGCACACAAGAAACAAACAATATATGAAATAATGCAATTTATGGCAAAATTAAGCCACTTTGTCAAGTACTTCAAATAAAGTGTGTTTTTTGTGGTGTTGTTTCTATGAACTGAAAAAACCTGTGTAATGCTTTTAGGATTGCATTTGATAACCTTAAGGTGCTTTAGTCACATTTCAGAAGCCAGAACCAGCAAATGATTAATGTGAAGGATAACTAGAAACAACAAAAAAAGATCTTCACATTTAATACCTCACATCATATATTAAACAATAGCCTGTAATATCAGTGTTATCTTGATGATTATTTGTGTTAGCACGTAAACATGTTTGTGTTTATGTTGTAACACGTCAGAGAGGATGTTATAAAGGCCTACATTAATGCTCTTACTTTCAAAGTACAATAAAATTACCACAACATGGCAATGATAGCGAGCACCCAGCTGTCGCCTCCTCGCACAGCAGATAATATAGGAGGTATTTTTGTAGCTCTCCAAGCCGAATCGTAGAGGGAGCTCTCTGCTATAATATATATCTGAGGCTATGATGCTCTAGGTGGGCTTAGAATAAGAGACAAGCGGGAGAAGGCTGCAACAACACCACGGAGCTACGGCAGGAAAACTGAAAGAAAACGACATACTCTCCCCTCCTCCTCCAATAGAAGATGGCTGATTTGAGGAGCACACAAGCCGTGTGTTTGTTGTTAGTGAATCAGTGTCGATCGTGATTACTGAGGATCGTGTTTTTATCTCTGAATGCTTCGTCACTGTTTTCCGCGCTTGGCCCTTACATGTTCGTGCTGTTTTCATTTCTTCCTGAGCTGACTAACATGTCGATTAAACTCGACATATCAAAGATGCAGCTGGATTAGATAATTCAACCAAAGAGCATTCCGCTTATATTTGCGGATTCAGTCTCTTTCAGACGTAACGTGACTAAGGGCACTGGGTGGGGAAGGGCCTTTTCCCTCTTTGCTAACCTAGCTACCGTTACATGCTAACATTGTATCTGTACAGAAAGCTCTTTCGATAAATTAATGAAGTAACTCCACAGTTTTAAGATAATTGTAACCTGTGTGTTTACTTGTAATCCAAGGCTATTTTTTCGTGCGTGTAGGCGTGTTTTGTCGGGACTCTGTCGTCTGTTAGCTAGTGTTAGCACTAAGTTAAAACCGCCAGTTTCCATGTCGTCAAGGCTGCAAAGACGGGAAACAAAGAAGCGAGAAAATGGACGCCTCGGCCTAAACTCTCCAACCAAAACATCCAAGTATCAGTAGCTCATCCTCGATAATTGTGCCACCGTTTCTCTTAAAATGGAGCGGACTGTGTGTATATTTGTGAAAAGTTGGGTTTTTAAACGTATTTAGACGGGGTTTTCGACAACGATAGAGGGAGACAAACACTCTCCGACGAGCTGTCCGGACCCAGAGCCCCATCGTGACACCTAGAGGCCGATTAAAGATCCTGCAAACTCCCCACTTATCAGAAAAGTAGTGATACTTTACCTCTTTTTTAGTGTGTTTCTCCTCCCTGTTTAACTTGGCCGGAAGCAGAGAGTCTGTGCTACAAAGTTAGAGATGCTGGCAGGAAAAGCAGGCTTCTTCGCAGTTTGTTTTAATCCTCTCCCGCTTTAGCAGAGTAGCCTCTGCCACAAAATGGCAGTTGAGCGCTCAGTGCGCCTGTGCGGCCGCTGGGGGGTGGTGTCGAAGCTGCTGCACTCACCCTGATTGGCCAGGAGGGGCGCCCCGTCGGAATACATTGAAGCCCATCTATCACAGTGTGGAGTAGAGCCGCTTTGAGGACCCTCGGAGATATGAAACTTATTATAAAAAATAAACCTCAAGATGTCAAAGGCTAAGATAGATAGATAGATAGATAGATAGCAAGCACAGTGGGAAAAAACATTAATTTGAAATGCATGGATGTTAAAGGATAATTGAAATACTAAAATTCTTTATAAATGCTTCTCATAATGACATCTTCAGGGTGTTAGTGAGAGGAACGAGAAAAAGGCAGACAGTTCCACCTATAGCTGTACTCCTGAGCTGCTACCATTGGCTAGTGTTTTAAAAAAGCCTAATAAAGATTTCCTGAACCTCTCAGGCCTGTTCTAGATATGTATAAGTAAAGTATTTTCTGTTTCTAAAAAAAACGTATTTTATATGCATAACTTATTCATTGTCAGGAACAGATTTAATTTGCTGTGACAAGATCAGATCTGTCAGTGACCATTCACAAGTACTAACCATTAAAAAGGACTAGGGACATTTAGTCCACAAAAAAACTCTGCCATCATAGCTTCAATATGGTTAAGAGATTTACTGCATCATATGATCGTCAAGGTGTTCTCTTCTTCCAAATTTTAATTCAGTCTTTTGCATGTGCCCTAAATGCAGCATGCATTACATTTAGAGCACTTTATTCAACATGTTGTATATCAATGCTCTGAAGTGTTATGGACACAAAAGACCATAGAGATCCTCAGACGAATGATAATGAGGTCGAGGCTATAGTGGTATTTGCGTGTGAATGCATTTCACTATAAGAAAACACAGTGGCACATGAGAAAATCTTTAAACATATTTTAATAGCTTGCATATATTTGACACCAGATTTCCTGGAAATATATCTTCGCAAAGAAACAAAAAAGGAATAGAACATTTAGTTTCCAATGATGCACATTTGATCAAGATTGTGGAAAAAATATACTGTGCTGCAGTGGTTTTCCACTGTTTCACACTCTTCATTCTTAAATAAAGCATCTCATTTATGTCTTATTGCATCTATGTTACTATCAAAGCTTGAGGCACTTAAATACTGGGATGCTTATTGGATGCAGAGGTAAAGCTGCAGATTTCTGCTTTTCTATACACTATGCAATGAATATAGAAATAGCCATTATTAGTGAGTTCCCACATGTGACATGAGTCCAACATTGTGATTCCAGTGACAATGCAGCTTCTGCTGCTCATTATATGCTGAATAAAACAACTAAACATCCAAATCAAACAGTATTTGATCTACGAGTTGTCTGATGAACCCTCATATCAACAACCTCCCTTCATGTTTGCCATCTGAAGAGGAAATGGGCTATGTGTTAAAAGATCCACTCCATAAACTCAGACTTTGCATACGTACATACATTTGTTATGCCCAAATTCTTACTTTTTGTTCGAGTGACTTTGATTAAAACATTCCCTTTCCTTGTGACACAAACTTTTTTTGAAGCATAACACCTCTGTATGAGTGGTCACATCCTTAGCACTGATTTGTAAGTTTTCAGAAGTACATCTTCAATACAGTTTAGTGTTACCAAGAACATCTTAGTCAGTTAAAGCGACGTATAAGGCTTGGCACATTGTGATTGCATTTCTATAGTGTTTAAAAGAACTGTTTTAAGTGTGTAGCATGTTAGTAAAAGATCACATGTTAGTTTGACGTTAGAGGACACTGTTGTTGCATATAAATGAGTGAACTGAAGATGTAGCTACAGCCACGCTAGCTGTGAGGTACAGCAATTTAAAATACATGCATGTGTCTCCATGCCAACCAACACGTCAACTAAGATAGAGCTGTAGAAATCTCCTCCTCTTTTTGCAGATATGATTACTTCTGACTCTAAAAAACAAGATGGCGACAGTTAAAATGGAGGCTTCAAAAATGAATCCACAAACCATTGACCGTGGTCAAAGTGGCCATGCCCACGTCTTACATACATGCTTTTATTTCGCAGGTATTTGTTTATACAAAAGATGAAATTTGGCCTGATGGTGGCACTGTATCAGTAAACTGAATGAGACTGAAGCATGTCTGTACTGTATATCTGTACTAACAATATGCTGTAATTCTGCAGAGATGATCTGACAGTCACTGTGCTCAGGAAATGAAAAAGGCAGAGGGCCAACATCACTGTCAGTAGTGTCTCTGTGAATCTGATGAAACTCGATCATAATAAAGAGAAACAAAAGGGGCTGGGCATTGGCTGCAAAATGTTTGAGGCTTTTTTAAAACCTGTGATCTACGAGCCCGAAACCTGTGTGCTTTGAGGATCAAACTGTTATTTCAAAGTGAACTAAATGAACGTCCTGGACTGATTGATCTTTACTCTGGGATCTTTTGTTGCCTTTTTAAAAGATAAATTCCTCAGCTTCAGTCCATGACAGTTTCACAAATACTCAGCAACTCTTTACAGGACGCCCTGCACAAACAGCAGACCTGTGACTGTTACAGAGAGCAGTGTCATCACTAAATCCGTTCATCATGCTAAAAATAATCATTGCAATGGTAAAAATACATCTCGTAAAACACAGAATACATTTACAAAACAAAACTCTGCTAAGATAAAACAATGTACAATTTGAAGATAATAAATTCTAGTGGCATGAAGTCATATTAAATGAATTTCCATAAAGAAGAAGACAAGTGAATGGCACTGAATTGATTGAACCATTTTTAAATTGCAACTTAAAAAGCTTTAAATAATCTCAATGTAGATCTACAGTGTGAGTCATGCTTTTCTTCACTTTTAACCTGTTGCCAAATTAAATGACAACATGCATCTTAAAGGCCTGAGAGACAGACATTGGATTGGAAGACTATTCACAGTTGACAAGCAAGTAGCAGCAGAGTTGCTGGTTTGGGTTCAGCTTTATGTGTAAGTGTGTCGTTGACAGCAGATGTTTTAATCTACAGTATCCTGCAGGCTTTCCTCCTTTAATACGCTCTACTGTATCCTCCTGAGTAACACAGTGAAGCCCTGCCTGCTCAGTCGCTATATAACTTTATCATACAACCCGCTCTGTGAAGCCACAAGTTACACATGTGCACTGAAAATACTGTCAGATAAAGTGTGGTTTCTCAATACATCCAGAAGGCAAACTGCTAAAGCTTCGTGTTGACTAAAATGTGTTACTGTAAAAAAAAAAAAAAAAAAAAAAAAAAAAAGAGGAGTGGGAAGTCTGTCACTTTTACAACATCAGAGAAGAGTCAATTTTAAGTCAACAAACATGAACGCTTTGAGGAGAGACTATCTGACAGTTTCCAAAACTAATGAACAAGTGCCCAAAGTAATCCTGTGGAAATTAATCATCTCTGTGATTTGGCTTTGATGCATCTTTGCACGTAGTTTATTTCTGCACCATTTCTCCGTGTTCCCTGATCGAGGCTGCATGGCAATTACAGATGAAAGTTTGGACAGTTTTTTTTTTAGTTGCATGGCCTGGACACAGATGAACAACAGTAGACAGCTTAAACATGTCAAAGAAAGTCAAATCTAAAAACAATTAGGTGAAGTAAAGGCAGAGTTCTCTGTCAGGCATGTCAATTTCACGGACCAAGATGTCTCCCTGCAGCAGAAGAAACATCTTTTATCCTAATCAAGAGGCAACAGTGGCCCCTAAGAGAATTAATGACAGGGGTAGCATCATCTGTCAGCAGTGTGTGCTATCTGGTTCACCAAATAACAACTCAAAACCCCAGTTGAGTTGAAGGTAGAAATTAATTTAAAATGCAAGAAACTAAACATTTTGTACACGTTCGGGCACTTAGAAGGTTGTGTAATTGAAATTATTTAACAAAATTACTTTACATAGATTTCTGTCTTCCTTCAAAATAATGTGTCCGTGTCAGCCACACAGACGTGTTCCTGCTCGTCCTCGTCATCCCTCAGTATCTATGTCATCCTCCTGCAGCTTCCTCTTCACGTCGTTCATTAAAGCTTGCTTCTATTGTGCATTCCTCCCTACACATCCAACTGATTTGTTAGCACAGGCTGATAAATGTCATGTGTTCATAGCTTATCGATGGAGAATCTTTGTCCAGTGTTAATAAGGAGGTTTTTTTTAATCCTGGGCCCTATTTTTTTCCAACATGTTTTCATATCTTTACATGATTACATATTTTGTTCCATAAATTCTGACAGGTAAAAAATGTTCTGGGATTGCTCCTGTGGATTGCTTCAGTCCGCAGCTCTGAAATCGGCAATCTCTACACCGTCTCCTGACTCTTACAAAATAAGATGCTTCTTCAGTTGTATATTGGTTTACATTATTTCACTTCAAAGTGATCAAACTCCAGTGACAGACAGACATTTTGCTGTTGATTCGGTGTGCCAGGTTGTTTATGTTAAGGTGTATTTCATATCACACACCACATACACAACTCAACTTCATCAAGTCTGTTTTACTAATAAAAAAACAAAAAAAAAACGCATTTCAGTGTTTGCATGAGAGGTCTATCACGTAATAGGTTATTTTGGCCATGTTTTTAGACACTAGTCAGACATGCGTTCACACTTTTATCTGGTGCATTTTCCCCAAAGGAGCACGCTGCAGCTATCACGGCCTGTTTGACTGCTGTCAGCTGTAGATTCAATCTACCGGAGCACTTCCAAAACTTTTTGTACCAACTGGCTATTTAGACACCGAAACAGTGAAAATCAGGCCCAGGTTTAAAAAGATCAGAAGTACCCCATTGTACAGTTGCTGTTTGTGATGTCAGTATTAAGGTAAACCCTCTGACTCTATGTACTATTAGTGGTGATAATGGGTGAGAGGAACAGCATTGTGTATATTGTCACGACATGTGCCAAAGCACAACATTCGTAATGTCTTAGTGGTTCTAATACCACACAGTGTTTGTAAGTGCTTGTGTGTGTGTGTGTGTGTGTGTGTGTGTGTGTGTGTGTGTGTGTGTGTGTGTGTGTGTGTGTGTGTGTGTGTGTGTTAGAAAGCTGTGCTGGCCATGCTTCCTGGGGCGAAGAGTCTGGGTAAACTGTCCTGAGACGTCTCCACATGTCGGTGCGCCATCTTCCCCTCCTCGCCTGCTCTCAACAAAACAAATAGAAGAACAACAAAACATGGAACGAATGAATAAAAACAGAATGATGGATGCATGAATGAATCCTCTCAACAGTCATGTCAGACAGTGAAAAGCAGAGAACAGCAAAGATGGATGTTTATGATTTCTGCCTTAACCGTCTGTTAATGACAGAAATACATTACAAGCAAGAATGGGATAAAAAAAAAAGATGGATGAACAATTTTAAATTAGTAACAGTAAGAATTCATTCAAAAAAATTGTCATTTATAGAATTTCTTCCAAAAGCCAAATTTAGACTGTGTGATCAACTCAAAAACTCCTCAAAGGCAAACAGTGCTAACTCGAAAAAAAAAATAACAAAGACAAAAAACATCATCAATAGAATTTTTACTTTAATTTAACTTCAGATGTGGGTTTGTTGATACTGCCTTAAAGCTAGTGTAAGGTAATAAGTCTGTTTGTTTGTTTGTTTGCTGGAAGAGGTTTTGTTTAGAAGTGTTGAAAAATGTCGTTGAGCTTCTGTTGAGCTTGTTGTAAAGCTTCTTCAAAGTATAAAGCAACTTAAAGTAGTCTCACAACGACTTTATTCCAGAGTCTCTGTGACATAAAGCCAAGCAGCACAAAGACCGTCTACAAAAATGTGCTAAAGAACATCATGGAAAGTTTGTTGTCTGACTCATGATATCCCATGATAATTGTACTTTATATTAAAAGTAGTAAAGAAGCACAACTCCTGACAACTCTACAGTAAGACATTATGACTCTCTTAAAGCCAGCTGATTAGTTTATAAAGGAAATGTATGGTTTCACTGTCATTCTTACCAAGCACCAGCAGAGTCTGTTTGGCAGCTTCTCGGACTTCCTCCTTGTCCGTCCGACACAGATACACTAACTGATCGATGCTTTCTTTGGCCTGAAAGCACAACAGAGTGGACAAAGAGAAACACAATTTTATGGCTGTATTTCTTCACTTCATCTTCACCATCTCATTTTTTTACACAATGCTACTTCTGGTAAAATAATCAATGACTTCTCCTGAACCTATTAAAGAGTGTTCTGACAGGATGTAACAGCTTGTGATCAGGAAAAAAAAAAAAAAGATTCTGTGTTTGTACCTTGAGACATGCTAAGGCTTTACATCCACACACTCTGGTGTCCATACTGTCGTTCTCCAGCAGCTCCAAACAGATGACCAGCGCCTGAGGACGAGAAGACACTCATCGTTTACTGTGTGTTTGACCTCTGCAGAGTGTGACCATGAACTGATTCATCATATCATGAAGATCTGGTCAACACTGCTGTTTATGCCACTAATAGCATAATAATCATCAATCGATATTATAAGCTGATTGTATTTGGTACACTGAGTATCAGTGTCTGCAGGCAAATACTAATTTAATAACACTAGGGCAGAAAAACCTAATGTGTTTATATTTGTTAACATTTAGAAAAAAAGGATGTATTATATCTAACCACACCAACAATTTATTCATTCTAAATTTAGCAAAAGATTCATTCATGTGAAATGTGCTTCTAGAGCAGAGCTTTGTTTGTTTCCTTTTAATACCACTGAGAGGCTGAGATAGTTATTCCAGCTTCAATCTGAACCTGTCAGCTGCAAAACCAGCACTTCTACTGGACACATTCTGTGCTGCATTATGAAGAACTACGCTGCAGACGTTACAGCAGAGTGTCAGTAAGACAAGTGGTGGGGTCGATTAATAACTGTAAGGCCTTATTGTGTGTGTGTGTGTGTGTGTGTGTGTGTGTGTGTGTGTGTGTGTGTGTGTGTGTGTGTGTGTGTGTGTGTGTGTTATTTGTCACAGGATATTAATGAACGTGTCAGCCGTATTCCTACCTGCTCTCTCTGTCTGGGCTGTGCATTCAGGCTTCTCAGCACAGAGCTGGCAGATGCTGATACTTTTCCTCGAGGGTCTTTCAGTAGTTTGGCCACAGCGTGAAGCCCCTCCCTCCTCAGGCTGCATTGTGCGGGTTGCCGCAGAGCGTGCACAATGACATCTGGCTCACATGACGCCAGGCTCTGCACCAGCCACACTGTTGGATGGACGTTGTAAATGATTATTTTCTAAGATTAAAATCTGAATTCATGTAGCTTTTGTTTAAGTGTGTGTCTTTTACCTTCTTCTGCCAATTCATTGACGTGTGTCTCCATGTCTGTGATGCTGTTGGCCTCCAGGTAACTCCACAGCTGGAACAGTGTCACTGTCACACTTTCTCTGTTGCCTTCTCGCCGTGGTAACCTCTGATCCAGCACCCGCTCAGCCATACACAGGAACACTGAACATACATACACAAATACAGGTTTTATTTCCATACACAACCAGTGACATGCACTGTTCTTACAAACACATGACTTCATACCCGTGTCTGCCATGCTGCTGGCCTTCTGGGGCAGGTTGTTGGAGTAAAGGCTGGACAATGCAGAGAGGAAGCTCTCCGCAGAGACCCTGTACATGCTGCCTTCACCCACACACTGTTGCCACAGTAACACGGCGCCCAGACACAGGTCAAGCTGTGGTATCACTGTGATACAGAGGGAAAAGATCAGAAGTTGGTTTTTATTCATTTAGTTTGGATCAAGCTCTCTGACATTAACTTGGCTTTGTCTAAAAACTCAATGTCAGCTCACAGGTTTAGAAATCAGCTTCTTTGAGCGATTTACTTCAAAATGAACCAAGACTTTTACATGACTGTGTACGCAAACATTTAGGAAAAAATGGACTGTATTCAAAAGGACTTTTTGTTCTATGATGATGGCATTTATCACAGTTACATTTGAAGTTGGAATTATTCTGATCGTGATGGAAACCCAAAGATACTAAAGATGGCATTACTTTAGAATACAGCACATAACATGAGCCTGAACTTTCGATAGCACAGATTTAAACTGTGTCCTTTTTAATTCAGTCATCAGTTTTATGTTCTGAATTCATCAATGGGCCGCATGTTCAAAGTGGTTACAGGCTAAGCTGCCACATGCTCTGTAAGTTATGTTCATAAAGAGTATAAATAAATTAAATATGAAAAATGACTTTAATATAATTCAAATCGAGGTGACCTGAGCTTCTACCTACTTTGTTTTAAATAGCAAGCCACCTGCAGCGTGAACTTCAGTGACCCGTCGTACATATTGATCTCGATGCAGGGCTCTGAACACATTTTCACTTTATGTTTCTCTGGTCCACATAAATGACTTTTGTTTATCTGGAGCTGATGGTCAGAGGTGCACACAAATCTCTGCTCTCTGAACAGCTGCTTCAGCAGCAGACTGACACATCCACTCTGCAAGACTGAGCGCTACCGCAGGTCATTCATCCCATCTGCAGTCAGACTGTTTAACAGCATCACCACCACATGACTCTGTGTTATAATCATCTTTATCATTAATGTTACACACTGTGTGTGTTTTAATTCCTGACTTTCCACGAGCGAAAGTGTACATAGTGTTGTTGCCTTGTATTATTTAAGTCTTTGCATTTTTCATCCCTCTTATTTAACTAATGTAAACTTGCTCATAGCCGTTTATATAGCTGTTTATATTCCCTGTTTTTTGGAGCTGTTGTGACACCCAAATTTCCCCCATTGGGGGATCAATAAAGATTATCCTTATCTTTATCCTTAAATAAACAGACTCATGTCTTCACCTTCATTCGGCTGTCTCAGGCACTGTGGGTTGTCCTTGGTGATACGTCGGATGATTTCGAGGACTCGAGCCTCTCTCAGCAGTCGGTCTAAGGCGTACATTTCTCCACAGCGCAGAGGACCAAACGTACCCAAGCGCTGCAGACAGGATGACATATATTGTTTATCACTTCAACAAAACAGATTAATTCTGGTGACTAATCTTCAAAACTCAAATGTTTTCAGTTTGATTTATTGTATTGAAGCTTTATCTAACCCAACCTAACCTTTGATGAACACAGCTGTAAAAAATAACACTACAGGACCATGTTGCAAGTCTCCTACCAGGAGCTGTGTGCAGCAGTTCTTCAGGTGGACCACCAGGGAGCAGTCTAGAGTTATGCAGCCTGTTGTGAGGGGGCTGGGGGGGGAGGAGGGACTGTCCCAGCCTCTGTCCTGCAGAGACCTTGAAATATGTAGAAGGAGAAATGAATACTTCAAGTGTCTAGCTGGAAGAATCTTCAGAAAGCTCAAATGAGTCGACTTAGAGCAGTGGATTTGTTCTTTGATCAGCAGCACAGTAAATACAGACACATGACGGATGACAATAAAAACAAGCAAACACATTTGAAAAATTATGGTGTAAATGATTTGATTAATTGTAATTTAAACAAAATATTGTGCAGTCTAGGAAGGAATTCTTGGATCAATTTCATATTTCCCTGATGATATTTTTTATCTTGTTTAAGTTTGATCTTTCAGTAACTGTGAATAGTTCACTACAGCCATTAATCAACAGAAACAGTGTGTCAGTGCTGCTCCACTCCACTAGATGGCAGCATAATACTACAATCACAACAAGCGTCTTAACTTCATTGTTGCATTTGAATCTCTCTGACAATTATGTGAAAGTCATGTGTGAGTGTGTGGGAGACGTTTGGTTTGTATGGGGCTCTGAAATATCGAACATCTGGAGGAACTTTCTCTCAAAATGTAAAAGGATGTAGTTAGCTTCAATGTTTCACCAACATTTAGTCTGTGAGCACTGACCTCCCGTTCCTACTCCTCTTGTCGCTCTTTTCCTCTTCTTCCTCCTCCCAGTCAGACGTGTTGAGGAAGTCAAAGCTTCCCAGAGCTGTTTCCACCGTGAGGCTGACCACGCTGGGGGATCGGCTGTGCTTACCACCCTACACACACGCATATATTTCATTAATATTCATAATATAGTATGTTTATGTGTCTGCTAATTTGTAATGAGCTGCAAACTGATCATCATGAACTGAACTGAATAATTGAACTATGTTTAAAAAAAAGGGAGATTTCTAAACATTTTTTCAGGGTCGACTTACTCTGTGACAAAAACATGAAAGAGATGAAAACAGGTTGAAAGCTTTCACCGGTAACGCTCACACGATAATAACTTTTCTTTTTGGTCTCACTGACCGATTAACTGACGACTACGTTTTGAAACAAGAAGGAAATATTTTGTTGTGAACTTTTGCAGACTCAAATACAGTTTGGAAGTCTGAGTAACCAGTGGTGACGATTGTACTTACAGTTTAGATTGAGATTAGCTTTAGATTCAGTAGACATCTTCCTCATGAGTTCATGGTCTCAATCACATGGTCAGGCTACAAGTCGTAACCAGGGTGACATGAACAATGTCTTGACCAGCTTTTTGTTCGAAAAGACACTGAGTCATTTCACTGCTCTCAATACAGCAACTGGAGTCCATTGACCAAAAACAGCAATGTATCCGTATCCGATTCTGGTCCACTGCTTTAACTCAGAACTAAAGTAACCCTTTAAAGCACCAACGTATAAAAACAAGAACCTCTGTGCTTCACAATGTACAACTTGTGTTTTTTGTCAACAGTCTGTACCCTTAAAAATAGCAACATTTTGGAGAAAAGCATATAACCCTTTAAAATCCACATGGATCTTTTCTTAAATGTTTTCAGAAACTTCAAAAATGTTTTGAGTCTGTCATTGGTCAAAACACACATCTATAGTTTAGGTACTTTGATCGAGAGCTCCTGACTGAAGGATTACATCGCAGCCTGTCTCATGGCTGCCACAGAATTTAAGCACTTTATGAACCTTTGCTTGGACACAGTTAAAGTTCTTTTACTTGCTGTTTTTGGCTTCTGCTACCTTTAGGAACAATTGTTACTCTTTTCTAACACGGATCATACTCCAGCCTTACCTTCAGTGTAACCTGCAGGACCTTGAGCTCTTGTTCCAGTATTTGTAACTCAGGGAACTGTCCTCTGTAATCATCCAGAGAGGAAACTACAGCTGACAGAGCCTCCTCCAGCCCACTGTCCACAGGACTCTCCCTCTCTCCTGCACCTGGCATCTCCTCCTCCACCGCCACCCGCCTGGCGACATACGTTACATCTGTGCTCTCTGGCGGCGTGTTGCGCTCTGTGTGTGAGTCTGTGTTCGTTTGTGATGGAGTAATAGAGTCCTCTCCCCCTGAGCTTGGGGAGGAGGGTGTCAGGAGAGAGCTCGATGCATCTTCCAGACGTTCATCTGCTGCGCTGTCAGCCGACTTGTGTTCATGGACAGCTACAAGTCTCTGCGGCGATGTTTCGGTGTCTGCGGCAGAAGAGCTGGGCTTCTCTGAAGTTCTGCTGTTCACCTCCATCTCAATGTCATTGACAGAGAGCACAGAGGCCAAAGACATTGCCTCCCCTGAGTCACCTGCCGACCTGTCAGTCAACACAACGCCATCAGCACTGCTCTCACTGATGTGGCTCAGAGAGCGCGAGTAGTTCCGTGAGGTGAGGCTTATTGTGGCTACTCCATCCTCCGTTTCTATGGGAGACTGTCGTCCTGCCTCGCCTTCCTCGCCGGCAGCTTTTGTCCTCACAGTGACTGTCACCTTCTCTTCTCGCCTGTGAATCAGTTTATACAGAGAAGTTCATATAATATGCCAACACAGTGAAAAATCAATCCAAAAAGAATTTAGAAAACTGTTAACACCTGAAATAATTGTGGCGAAGAAAAAAAACAACAAAACACGGACTCTACCTGTCGCTGTCTTTGCGGTGTTTGTTGGAGATGTCGCCAGCAGCACTAACTCTGTGGGTGGAGTTTGGAGTTGAGGTGGACGAGTCTCGAAGGCAGAATGAGATTTCAGGCTGTGGGTAGGAACTTTCTGTGGCAGCTGGCTGGACTTCTGGTGTCACCACTACCCCCTAGAAAATGACAGACACGGACACAACGACATGTTGAAGGTGATAAAAATGCAACAGTGCGTGTGTGAAGTCATTTGAGAAGAGCGACAATAGGACACCAGTGGCATTGCGCTTCGGCCTTGCCCATTGTACAGAAGAGATGCTGATCGTAGTGGGCGTCGTGTGTTCAACTCTCTCTCCCCAATGACCTCCTACAAACATTTTTATTTTGAAATAAAAGCATAAAAGCCTTAAAAAAACAAAAAACAAGAAAAAACAATCATAGGACATCATGAGCAATCATAACCCCTTCCTTTGCAGTTTTTGCTTCTTGTCTTTCTCTGGGCTATACTTTGGTTATACACATTAATTAAACTCACCACCAGGTTGAAGGTAAGGCCTACTTCACTTTGTGGTTGAACAACATTAGAGGATATTTCATGTATTCATGGCCTGTTCGCAGCTAGACTTCACCAGTTCTACTTGTGCTGGGATATTAATTCCACCCTCGTTTCTGTCTAACATGCCTTCCACTGCCGTCAGTTGAATGACTCTTGTTTTGGGCAGACATGGGTGAGGTGGGGGTTAGACTCTAGAAGCAACTATGGAGTCAGGACTTGAGGCGGGGCGCCTGTAGCTCAGCAGTAGAGGCGGTCATCTCTGAACCAGAAGGTTGGGGGTTCAATTCCCACATCTTGCTGCCACATGTCCACAAAGTTGCTCCCGCTGCTTCGTTACAGCGTGTATAAATGGGATTAGCTCGTACTGATGAACACTTGACATAACAGCCTCTGCCATGAGTGTATGAAGGGGTAGTGACCTGTGGTTTAAACGTGCTTTGAGTGGTCAGGAGAGAGAGCTCGAGTGTGTTTACTTTACTTCACCTCTGAAAGGAAAAACTACACCAGGGTGATTTAACTTCCACCACATTCGATTTCTCTCTCACATCACGGAGGACCAGTTTTATAATCACAAAACTTACAGCTGTGAAGCTCATTGATACGGGTTAATAGGAATACCTGCATCGAGACCCATGATTAAACAGCAGGCAGAGACATCCCTTGAAAAAGAAGTTATTAACATCAATGGGACTTTTCCTGGAAAAATAAAGGTTGAATAAAAATAGTAATAACAACAAGCATGTTTTCACAGAGAGAACCAGCTGAGCAAACATAAACAATCAGTAGCAAAAAGAATGAAAGATAGGCAGAGATAGTGATTATCTTACAATCATAAGAGCACTAATAAACAGACCACAGATGACGTGTTGTGTGTTACCTTGTGATGTGTGTTGTTGCGTAGCTCTCCCGCAGTTAGCTGAGGACTGGAGGAGTCATCAGAGGACTCCGAGGAATTTGACCAGGCTGTTCCGTTCTCCAGCTCTTCATGACGGCGAAGCATGTTCTAAAAGAGAGCAGCGACGTTTAAGGAGGCTGGACTCAGGAAAGATGAATATGATCTGAACAGAGTCGTTCTGCTTCGAATCTTCCTCTCAAAGCACTGCTGTACCAACTGGACCACAACGCCAGTGCAGCGTCTTACAGTAAGGTCAGTGGACAGTTTTTGTAGTTGACCAAACACTACAACAGCTACTTTCTAGTTCCTGCTTTGAAACAGGAGGAGATGATTAACACCTGTAGAGCTGTTAAAAAAACCCTGCATACAACTTTCATAGCTTCATGAAGCCAGACACAAAAAGGAGACTGCTCTAGATTTCTAAGTGCGACACTATCACTACTGTCACTAGTATACGATCCAGTGGGCTCTGACGGGGGGGTTTTCTGCATAGTGACTTACTGCAGTAGGCTGCCTTGCTGGTGAGTTGTCACTACAGGAACAGCTGTGGCTAAGTGTGTCTCTGAAGATGTCCAGAAGCGGCCAGTTCTGCCGCCTGGTCAGACTCCGAGGCAAAGACTGAACGTCAGAGTGGCAGCAGGTGAAACAAAAGGTTACTGGGGAGTCGGGAAGTGGTGGTTTTTCTGTCTAACTCTGATGTGTCCTGTATAGAAGTTTTCCAAACTTCATGAAATCTCAACCCTCTCTGCCGTTATGCCTCCTTTGAAGGCCCCGCTTTCAGAGTTAAAAAGTGCTGTCTTCCTACTTTGGTGTGTTCAAGAGCCTTAATCATGATGTGGAAACAAGACACCACAAAGTAAGTGTGTGTAAAAATGAATGCTTCTCCTGGTCTTTTCAAACTAATAATTTTGTTCAAAACATTTGGATGCATGCGAAATTTAGTTGGATGATAAGAGTATAACTTTATATATATATATATATATATATATACATACACACACATATATATATATACACATATATACATATACATATATATACATACATATATACATACTCATACACATAATAATAAGTGTGAAAATAATAAGTCAAAGATTAATCCAGAAGAAGTGGGAGGACATAAGAAGCAGCACTTACATAGAAGGCTTGTTCTCTTAAGGACGGCGTGTCTGGTGGACTCTGGTTGAAAATTGTGGAGAATCTCTTATTGACACTTGGAGCTTTGTTGACGCTGCTGGCCACTGAGCCCTGGTCGTCTTTATCAAACGGACTGAAGAGAGGAACAAGAGGAATGAGAAAAATTATAATTCAATGCAACATTGAATCAATGTTCTTTAATAAAACTCTAGCACTTAAATCAACAAACAGACAGATTTATAGATGCAGTGCTGTGAATATACATGTATATATCAATATTGATGATAAACTTGACATTTTCGCTTGTGAAAAATTGATTTAAAAGACTACAAAAAAGGGGAATTTAAGGTGAGGACAGCTGGTCAGTTTATTGTTTATTAGCTTGCACATGTAAAGTACACACCCATTCCCACCATAAAGAACAGTTTGAACAACTAGTGAAGAACATAGATTCCTCTTGAAAAGACGGGAAAAAAGGATCCCAGGGGCATGAAAGTGAACTTGTGTTATTCCCCAACGCTGAGAGGAGAAAACTCCTGCAGGTGATTTTGGTCCCTAACAAACAATGAACACTGCTTGTTTCTAAGTGCTTATCTTTACTTCAAGAACAAAAAGAATGAGGTATAAAAATGGTAACTGGATTCTTATGTGAACTGATAAAACACCTGTTCTTTTAAAGGCTTCGGTCAGTTAAGATTACTCTCTCAACCTTCAGAGAAATTGAACTTTACATCGCCACACTGTTAACAGCATGATTGACACAACGTACTTCCAGATGACTTCCAGGCTCAGCTTGATAGTCCCGAGGTCGTTTATGTCCACAGCGACAGTCTGCGGCAGTGCAGCAAATAGGTCCTTCGTCTCACAGGAAACATTTCCTACTACCACGTGATTGGCTAAGCTCTTCAGCTCTGTCACCTTGGAGACAACATAAATGTATTTTAAACAAACTGCTTAACTACATCAGTATTTGTGATAATAATAATTATCATGGTGTATATGAGGAGGACTGACCTTTACACACAGGAAGTCGCTGATGAGAGGCATAAACACCATCTCTTCACTGTCCCACACCTGTTTGCCATTGATTTCTATTCTGCCCCGGAGCTTCCACCGCTGCCGACCGTACCGCATAAAGATCTGCACAAACGCATATGAAGCATCTGCCTCAGTTCTGATGGTCAGCTGAGCTATATGTGTGTATGTGAAGCTTCACTTGCAATGAACAGAGATGCACACTCCTGAGGTGCACATTCTTACACCCAGTAACAAACATACACTTTTTACTGACTAACCTCATACTGGTCACCAGCACACAGTCTTGCAAATCCAGCCAGACCTGAAAGACAGATTGAGACGGATACAGTTGATCAGTGTCATGAAACCCTCACCAGGACTGCCTGTAACTTTCTTATTGTGCAGGTGTTTGGATTATTCTTTCCCTCACCCAGAAGTAATAACAACCAAATCATACAATTCCATTAGGGCATGGCAAGAATTTATGAAATGAATGAAATAATTTACTCCTGGAGAGTGTCCCATGTTTGATGTGTTTTTGTGTTGCAGTTCGTTTCCTTCTTACCTTTCATTTTAATATGGAACTCCCCCAGCTGGTTCTCCAACTCATTCTCCAACACACACATGTTCTGCAGAAAAGACGAGAGCGGGACAGCTTACCAAACAGGTCTGAGCTATAGCTACTCCAAGAAATGTAATCAAAGCAGGCAAAAAAAACCCAAGTAGATGTATTTCTGCTGCAGAGGAATATATAAAAGATCAAATCAAATAAAATCAAAGTGAGCATTATCTCTAAACCTTAAAACGCACAGAGTACAAATCATCTCTGGTGTTTTTTGTTTTATTAGGAAAATATTTCAATGATTAAATCAATTATTAGTTATACAGCTTTTAAGGATAAGAAGCATTTGGACATGCATCTAGAAATTACATCACCATGAGCATAGACATCATAGAGGCGCAGGTACAATGCAACTATCCTCGGCTTTAATGGTGAAAAGCAGGGTTGATAATTTTTTTTCAAAATTTAATTTAGGTCATACAGAAATTAATATTTCATGTGCTCTGAAAAAGGAATGAAGAAAAATCTGTCATCTGTAAGCCTGTAAAAACTTTGACCGATGTCTGCTGCGAGGTATCAATCTGATGAACCAATCACGTCTCCCTGCTCGCTCTCGACACCATGCATGCATGAACCCACTCAAAGCATGAGCTGAGGTTCACTTCTGGACCAGTGGCGCTCGTGCATGCAAGTGAGGGGCTTTTGAGGGAGCACAGAGGGGAGGGGACGGGTGCAGATGGAGCACTGAGGGAACGCTACTTTCAAAAGCTAGTTTTCAAAAAACTACCAACCCTGCCTTTAACGCGTCTGTACTTGGACATGCGTCGGCTCTGTTCTCCAACAAGGGTCACAATACATAAACCATTTTTCTCTGCTCAATCTAAATCCATTTCTCATCCTAGACCACCCCCTCTGTCTCCTTCTTTTTACCTCTGTGTACTCTTTGTATCCTTTGTTAGCTTCTGTTAAACTCTCCTTGGCCTCTTTGCTGACTGGTGAGGTGTAGGCCTTCACCATCTTGTTGGCTCCATCCCTGAGTCTCCTCTGCAGGCAGTACGCTTCATATAGCTCCTCAATCTGGGAGAAACAGGAGGAAAAAGGTTCCTGATTTCATCTCTCTTGTCAGCCGATAAAAAAAAGAGCCTCATAGCAAGAGGAACGCAGAAGATGTAAGTTAGTACAAGACAGGAACTGGACAGGAAGCCAGTCAATCAGTGACTCCGGAAGCCATGTCGGAATAGTGCTTGAATATCACACCACTGCTAGAGCTGGCTGCTCGGGATATGCCATGTTCTTAAACACAACAATCGCTACAACACACACATCCAAACCAAATACAGCAGGTGCTGAGTTGGGCAAAATCAGTTAAAACAAAGAAAGACAGCTCGCACACCGCAGGGCTCCGACACTCCAGAAACATCAACCTCCTGAAGTACATTTCTGGATTGTCGGAGCCCTGAAGTGTGCGAGCTGTCTTTTCTTTTCTAAAACATATACTGTGTATGTAGGTGCATTTTGATGTTTAGGAGAACAATTGTAGCCTATGGCAACAACTGTAACCCTCCACAGTCTGCACACAACTGAGCTCGACACCGAACTTTGAAAAGAGCTCATTTATAGCTGTATGAAGTTCATTTGAAGTAGGGCTGTATTTTTCATGAAACATGTAAATTCAAAGTACAGCAGTCATGTAGTGTTGGTATGAAAGCTTAACAAAGGCATGCTTTTTTTAAATAAGCAAGAGCTCCTTCACTACTTTTTCATCAAAGTTAGATTGTGAAAGGTTACACATTTCTACAACACATGTTCATGTCAATCTCCCTCAGTGGTGTGGAAGACTTTGTTAGACAGCGTTGCTGGCAGTCTGACCTTGCTGAGATGAAACTCCAGGCGTCGAATGTACCTCTCCGTCACCTTTACTTGCTGTTAGAGGGAGCACAAAGTCACATGGAAATGTAGCTGTCAAAACAAACTCAAATATTTTGCAAGCAGCCTGACATAGCGTCACCCAGTTATATTTGAGCTTTATATTGAGAAATAACAGTGACTTACCTTGTCCAGCTCATACAGGAAACCCTGAGGATGAAGAAAACTGAAGTCAGTCACATCTGTCTAGGATTTCTATTTAAAATGTGGCATACAATCCTAATGCTTAATATATTTAGTTTGTTATTTATCAGTAAGAGAAATGTACACCAGAGATGAAGACGGCAATGGAGACTCACACAGCCAACTCACCTGCTGGTTAATAATTAAGACATTTTAAAAGGAACTTTTCTGAAAACATTTGGTTCAGGAGGACAGTTTTATTTAAGGAAGTAATAAAATAAATGGGTTTTTTTTTGTCATGGATATACATTTAATTAGGAATAAATATAAATTCCTTTTTTGATGCATGTTTTACTAGCTCTGTAATTATTGTTTTGATTTTTTTCTACACTTATATTTTTATCTATTTGAATTTTTTTCCACTGTGTGATTTTCTTCTGCTGTCCTGCTTTGCTGCTGTAACACTGTAAACTTCTCCACTTGTGAGATGAATAAAGGATTATCTTATCTTATCTTAACAACCTATAATAAGGGTTTCATTTTAGAAGGAAGAAACATCTGGCCAAGCAGAATATAGTGAGGTACTTGTGCTGCAGAGATGTCCTTTGTTTAAAATAATATTGTGTAATAGATCAAGACTTTAATAATTTCAGTGAACTAAAAAAAAAAGTGATAAAAAAAGCAACACATTTCCAGTAATTAATATAACAATCATAACATCAGTCACAATGATTGTATGTAGCCCCTGTAGGATATCAAAACATACAACGTACCAGTCTGGAGTTTCTCTTTGATTCCCTCATCTGTCTGGTGAGGCCGTCCAGGTCCGTTTGATAAACCTGCAGGTAAGACCTGAGAGAATATTGATTATTGATTTCATTTATATGCATGGACAAGTGTTAGCATGAATACAACACCGCACACATTGACAGCCTTAGCTATTTTGCAATGGTTATCTCTACATGGGCCATTAATAATATATCACAGATCAGTTTTTAAAGATCTATTTAAATATGTCCTTTGTTGTATCTAACCACACACAAACACATTTGGCTTGACAAACAAAATGTCTTAAAAAAATGATCTCAGAATATTCCCCCACGCTGCTGCTCACCAGAGCCAAGTCAGTGGCCCTTCCTGTAATGTTTTGATATTATTCGAAGCTAAGTTAATCAAAAGCTGTCTTAATTGAACATACATCATAGATGCTGTAGAGCAGTGATTGTCAACTGGTGGGTCGGGACCCAAAAGTGGATCGCGGAGCCTTTTTTCTGTGGGTCGCAAATGTGTCTCTCTGATGTGGTCTTTAACATTTGATTTGTTCCATTTCTTTGTTCTGTCTTCTATGACAGTACTGAGTGAGGTCCAAACTATTTGTAATGATATACTGATTATTGGTGAAAAAATATCCCAAAAATTGTGTTGCAATTTCTCATTAACCCCTTGACGCCGATTGTCACAAATTCGTATCAAACCGCTTACACTCCAAAATAGCGTCCGTATTCCTCCACTTCTGGTTGATGCACTTTCAATACATACCTAGGGACCTTTTGCAAGCATTAGTTTCTCATAGGACCAGTCAGAGATTGGTATGCATCATACCTAAATTTATTACTAAATGTATCTATTTTTTGTGCTATGGTCAAATTAACTTTCTCAACATAATTTAGCATCTACTTAAAAGCAAAAACACATGTACATTTTTTTTTAATACTTGGAAATAAATTCAGGCGTCAGGCTAGACCTGTTGAGAACCATGATTGCTGTAGAGATGTCATATATGAAGAGCTGGGCACAGACAGGATCTGCATCAGGAAAGATCCCAGCGTATGAAACGCGTGTATTACTGAAATATAAGTAACTGCTTTGCAATGATGCTTTTGCTCCTGAAACGTCATGCCAACAAAGCGTTTGAGGTCACAAGTGCAGCGTAAAAGACACAAGCCCTTAGCTGAAAGACGAGAGTTGCTATTAGTGTCTGTTTAGAAAGGTGGATGCACTCACTGAAGGCCCTTTTTCAGCGCCTCGTAGACCTGGTCTAGTCGCTCTGGTTGAGGAACTTTGGGTGGTGGGTTGGACTTGTTGGACGTGTTGAACATCCTGCTGGCTCTGCTGGGTTTCCTGCTCAGACCTGGAGTGCTGAACACTGAGAGGTTCCTGCAACATCAGAGAAAATCTTCTTCAAATATCATCATCTATCTCATCGTCCTCACCAAACTGTTCTGTGACATCATAAAGACAATTCATCAAAACAGAAATACGTTCATCACATCGTCTCCCAGACAACATGTTCGATTTAGAAGAGACTTCCTCTTGATCTAAAGCAACATATTTTCATTTTATATGAGCATATTGTTGTGTTATTACAGGCACATGAAGACTGCTTTTACAACAGCTGAGAGGTTACAAAAATAGAAGGAACTGTCCAAAAACTACAATAAGAGAGAACAAATATAAAAAAGAAAACTCAGATATATATGCAACAATCTCAATAAATATAAGCAGTGTGTGTGTGTGTGTGTGTGTGTGTATACGCGTGTGTGTGTGTGTGTGTGTGTGTGTGTGTATATACGTGTGTGTGTGCGTGATCTGGTTTTATTATACTCTTAATCCTATATTGTAGTGATTTATTGTGTATTTTGTTTCGTTTGTGTGTCCATAACTGCCCAGGAACTGCAGATGAAATATAGCATATCAGCTAAATCTGGTAAATGTATCTCCTCTAATTAACTGAGATTAATGTATGTTGTATTTGGTTCCTGACAAATTCAACAATAAGCTAAACTAAAACTATCATATATATTTTTGGTATCATATTATTAAAGCAAATAGACAATAGACAGAAATAAGCAATCAAAAGTTTAAAAAAAAAAAAAAGCAAGAAAAGGGAAAGAAACAAGCTAAATGTATGACAGCTGACGTACTGATGTGGGATTTTTTAAAGGCTTAGTAATAATGAACCAGACCGACTTTTTTTTTTTTTTCCAGTCAGACTGTCTGTCTTTGGAGCTCCACCTGACAGGATGTCCTGTTAAATTCCCCGCGGCATGTATAGGAGTGTGTGTGTGGGGTAGTGTGGGTGTGTACCTGTAGGCCTTGTCGTAAGTGTTGACTCCAGTGAAGCTCTGGCTCCTAGTGATGGATCTGGAGGTGAGACGACTGGTGGGGCGAACGGACAGCGACATGGTGGAGAGGGTTCGGGATGGACTCCCTGTTCAGAGAACAAGAACAAAAAAACTATCAATGGATCGAACTATCAGCCATGTTTATCTGTCATTCAACTCACAGCTTAAGCTTCAGGCATTGATTTATTGTCAGGTTATAAAATATCTTCTGTGCCTCAATGTTATTAAAGACATCTTCCTGAGGGATTTTTTCCCCCTGAGGGACTTCCCATTTTTTTTGGTGTGTGCATCGAACTCTTTAAGTCTTTCTCTCTGGGACACAAAAACAACCTGATGCCTACGTGCCTCAGTGTCATTTTCTAAGTGGTAGAAAGAAGCTCTTTTATTGACTATACAGAACATGATCGGGCATATTTGTCCTGAAATGTTGCAGCCATTATTACCTTGTTCAGGTGAGTCACTGAAGACATGTCAGTCATTGTATTTTTTATTTAGTTCCATTTCCCTTTTTTAATAAAATGTGAAAAACAAGGCCCATGTTTAGATCTACCAGAACCAGAAGCAGTTTGGTATAATGCAGACTTCATTGTAAGCTGTGTTTTCCCTCCATATCTTTTAGCTCAGAAATAATTTCACAAACTTCTTGATATATCCAACAGAAGGACTCGTGTTTTCTATGTTAACCTATGACTGCTTTCCAACTGAAAGATGACTGTATATACTGAGATTTATCTTATCGTGTTACAATGATGCATCACTAAACATCTCCCCGATGATAAGCCCCTTCCTCTGTACTCTGTATGTACTGTTCAGTACTGACCAGCACATACAGATAGAGCCTAGCTGACTGTGTTCCTAGTTCACTCAAGGTTAAATGGCTTATCAAGTGTGAGAACAAAAGCCTGTTTTTGGAGCTTCTGAGTTTCACCGTCACCAGTTTAAATAACTGATCTGCTGTCGAACTGATCAGGTACAGGCACCACTCTGTTGAAGCTCAGCCACGTAGTATCGAGTTTGCTTAGGTGTCGGGATGTCTTTGCCAATCCTCCATCTCATCATGTCAGGAATTTAAACACAAGACACAAACACAACGGCTGCTTTACAGATGTCATAAAATAAATAGAGTAACATTAAAGGCCATCAAGTCAGTTGGCTGCGTACTAGAAAATCCTAGAGATACAGTTTGTAATTAATATCGGTTCCACAGACAGCTCACATAGAGGATGAGTGTTGGGTTCTTTTTCTGAATAAATGTTGCCACAGTTCAGAAGTACTTTTGACTCAACCTGTATTTCTGATCACTATTGCATATGTTTTAACTTGGTTTCACCTTTTGGTTTTACTGGCTCACGTACACAGCTACGCTCTAGAGTTTTTAATTCTACCTCTGCCAATAGTAAAGCTTTTAATACGATCCCCTGTGAGGTTGAGCCCCTTATCATCAGTGGAAAAATACCTAACCAAATGTCAATACTGTCTGCCATTCCATCCTTGATGAAATTGCACCATTTAAGACAAAGAACTCTAAATTCATGTCAGCCAGCCTTGGATCAATGAAAAAATGTGTTTGCTAAAGTGCAAATGCCGCAAGGCAGCGTGTCAGTGGAAGGCCTTAAACTCCCTGGCTACCTAGAAGACCTTAAGGAGCTATTGGTCCAATCACATTGAAGCAAATATTTGTAACCCCAGGATGCTTTTTAACATTGTAAGCCGTGCTCCGCATGCTTCCAAAAACCTGCTATTGGGTTTTCTAAAAACTTTTCTAAACAAAAAAATCTCCCACATTTGTCAAAGTAGTACTTCACCAGTAGATCCCCAGCTAGTCTGTTTACCCCGAGGACCTGACAAACCATTTTAACCCCGTCTCTCAGTCTATACCGTCAGAAGCTGTTGACTGTTGAAAACTCTGCTCCTAAAAGCTAGTATAACATTGCTGCACCAGGAGACTTGAACACATCTCACACATCCTTGCATTGGCTGCCGGTTAGTTTTAGAGTTGATTTTAAAATTCTACTTTTCACTTTTAAAGCTCAGGGCAGTTTGGCCCCAAGATATATTTCTGACCTTTTAATTCTTGATGTACCGTCACAACCAGGCTTTGAGGTTTTCAAACCCTGCTCTCTTGGTAGTTCCAAGATTCAGATAAAAAAAACAAAGGTGACAGAGCGTTTGCTAATAGAACCTTCCAGAGGAGATTAGGATGACAAAGACCGTTTTCTCATTTAAGTCACTTCCTAAAACGCAACTTTATAGGCCAGCCTTCCTTTGATCCTCAGTTTTTATCCTCCCACTACATCTGTTTTTATTGTTTTAATTATGTTTTATGCTTAGTGTTGTTTTTACTGGTTTTGTTTCTGTCCTATGACTAACACTTGTGACTGTGTTGTTTTATCCTGTAAAGCACTTTGTAAACCCGGTTTTGGAAAGGTGCTATATAATTTATTTTTTTGTTTGATTTAACATTTATTTATCCAGGAAAAGTCCCATTGAGGTTAAAAACCTGCAAAAGTTACACTTGAATTATTACTACTGTGTGCTTATTGGCTAGGAGAGCCCAAAGGTCCAACACAAAAAAATATGTAACACTAGCTTATAATCTTGACCCAACATCCAAAAACGTATCCAGGTCGTTTTTGCAACCAAATGTACTGAGCACCCGAAGGCTCAAGAATCAAAAATAAAAAGTTCCCACAGTGTACAAACTAGTAAGTAAACTGTGTGCAAAAGAATACACTCTGTATTCAACGCTCAATATGGTTCTGGTCGTCAGAGTCGACTCTCCAGTTAACGGCTGTGATTTGTTGTCGTGGCTTATGTCAGCGGTTAATTTCTGTCAACTGAGGCACTGTGTTTTCCTACTCTGGAATATTCACTGTCCTGTATCCTGTTTCTTCAAACAGCTGAAAGACCTTTGTGAGATGACTGTCAACCCGCCCTCTCCCCTCCCTCCCTCCCCCCACAGCACAGGAAATGTCACAATCCTACAGGAAGTCAGAAGCAACTGCCTCTCCTGACAGGAAATTTAACAAAGGCAGATAGTCCTGAAGGCTGTAGTCATCGGGCTGAAGAGAAAAGGTCAGCTCTACCCGAGTTCAGCTCCGACTCAATGGATGGAAAAAAGTACTTCAGGAGGAAGTTTGTTTTTGTCAAATCAAATTGCAACGATCAAACCTTCCTTCTGAGTAAAACACATTTAAACACGGATTCAATGCAGAGAAGGATTATTTTAAAATAACTAAGCTTTAAAAATACTAAGAGAGGGTTAAATTCAACCCTTGAAAATAATTGTGTGTGTGGGTGTGTGTGTGTGTGTTGCTGTTGGACTGTGCGGTCAAGCCCTTGTTGGCTTAACCTAGTTAAAGTCTTCTCACAGATTACAGAGGAGCTAACTGGCAGCGAGAGATAAAGGAAGACAACAAAGAAGCCTTGCCAGAGGAGTAGAGTGGACGTGGACACACACTTTCCTCTTTCAGTTCCCGATAAATCGCCTTGTTGTGTTGTCACAACAGCTCTCCGTCTCCATGAGGACTTCCAGGTAAGAAGTGATGACTTTGAAGTCGAAACATGACTGCAGACATTTCTGCTCAGCTAAACGTGGGTAACTGTTTTATCTTACAGTAGATCAATGAGATATCGTCCAGTAAACAGAGGAGAGACTTGGGATACTTTAATGGAGTCAAGAAGCAAATGAAGGAACCACAGCGTGAACCTGATTTACTAGCTGTTTGTTGGACTCACTGCTGTACTGCACACTGACCTTCAGTTGTTCAGCTGTGGGATAAATAAATGTTTCTCTTATCTTATTGATCTAACACACAATGTCGTCCCTTGTGTGGGACAGTGGGATTGTAGAAATGAAAGACTTAATACGACCCCAATGCAACATGCAATACATAATACATGTAACATCTTGTGTGGATGTACATGATATTTGATAGACTGTAGAAAACGTCAGGTTATAGGTAATAAGGTAACAATATAAACATCTAAGTGTTCATGACACTTTGGCCTGGATCAGTTCTTGGTGTGTTTATCATTGTTTTTTTCCTCACTGATGTTGTGTATTTGATTGATCTTGTTTTGTCTTGATTTTTTTTTGCATGGACCCCAGGAAGTGTAAATAAATAAATACCATAAAATGCTTAACATTCAAATCTGATTTAATGAAAATAACAAAATAAGGAAGCTATGGGTCGCTTGCTTGTGGGAAAAAGAAAAAAAAAACACACTGATTTCAAAACTGGGATTCAAACCTGGATTTCTATCCCAGCTATCAAAGACTTTTAATATCATGGTGATCATGTTACAATTCATTCATGTCCTAGGGCTGATCCACTCTGTTACATGGCACACACTAAACCATCGGCTATAAGAGCCTAGGGGGTTGAACATGGACAAGCAACCCGAGCAGATTTAGTGCCTTGCTTAATGGCACCATGGCAGCATCAAGGAAACTGGCACCTCTCCCCTGAAACAAGTCTTAACAAGAAGCTGGAAGCGGTACTTAAGATAATGGTGACACAGTTACTGGAGAAGGCAGTGAAATTATCTGAGCTCTCTGGGTGATGTTATAAACCCAAACAGGACGGTGTTTAGTTTCCAGCAAATGTTTCCTTATTATTGGCTGATAATCATGGACTGTGTTTCCCAAAGCCAAATAATCCTGTGGTCACTCTTGGGTGAGTAAAGGACATAAAAAAAGTCCATTATTTGAACTTAATAGATACTTTAAATGAGCCCAGTGCATACTGACCATAATCAAATGTTTTTGCAAGTTAATGTTATAGAAGAATGACTGCAAAGAACATGTTTGGATTACAATGTCAAGTGTCTGCTAAATTTCTCTGTTTTTAAAAAACGCACGAGACGAGAAGCTGAAGTCCACCCCTCAACCCAAATCAAAGCAAACACTAACCGTGACGGGGCTCCACGTCTCTGTCCGAGTCGTCCGCGTTCAGACAGTGCAGCGGTAGTCGGCACATTTTTCCCTGACACACCCCACTGTCCCCTCGCGATCAACCTTGTTATTAAAGTGTTATGATCTAATCAGCCCGTGTTAAATTAAGTTCAAAGATCCATTTAAACTCAGACAAGCTCATCCAGAAGTCCGCCGCTTAAATCCATCAAACTGAAAAAATCTGTCGAACTGTGCAGCGTTGAGTTTGTCCTACCTGATCCAAACAGTGGTCCAGTCCTGTCCAATGACAACAACAGATCCCAGTCACACCATCTCCTCTCCTATTGATGTTCTCATATAATCACTGTGGCTCTGTGCCACACACACACACACAACCATGAACACACAAACAGACCTCCATACACCTCTGTGGTGAGCCACTGTGTGACACCACACCTATTGTGTGATTGTCTCTGGTCTGTCTCTCCCAGATCATTCTGGAAAAACTCTCACACACACACACACACACACACACACACACACACACACACACACACACACACACACACACACACACACACACACACACACACACACACACACACACACACACACACACACACACACACACACACACACACACACACACACACACACACACACACACACACACACACACACACACACACACACACACACACACACACACACACACACACACACACACACACACACACACACACACACACACACACACACACACACACACACACACACACACACACACACACACACACACACACACACACACACACACACACACACACACACACACACACACACACACACACACAACTTAGTCCATGTTTCCTTTACCCTGTTTTGTTGCGTGATGACCTGCGGATGGCGATGTCACTTAGTCAGCACGAGATTGTCTAATCAAATAAAAGACAGACTTATATAAACTGTTTAGCACAATGGAGGCTCCTAAAGGACAGGGCTGGCTCGAGACATTTTGGTGCGCTAGGTGTAATTAGGTGTAATGACTTGGTAACCCTAGTTGAGATAAAAGAGAGGAAATCGTTTTTAGAAGTTAGTTGTAATGGATTAATGCGTCCAAACATTTGGGTTACATACTGTTAAACTGTTGCATTAACTCTGAGAAACTTCCTGAAATTTCCAAGCTGAGCCACTCTCCTGCTGACCTGGCTGTTCAAATATGCTTCTCACAGCTAGAGACTGTCCCTGTCAGAAAGGGGGGGGGGGGGGGGGGGGGGGGTCTCCTGAGGTAAGACGTGACATAAAAAAAGAAAAAAAAACATGGAAGTAGCAGATGAAGCAACAGAGTCCACTACTCGTTGCTATATGAAAATAATTGCCATTATGTTAATCCAGCAGAATGACAACATCAACAAAGGAGCGGAGAACAGAAATAATACAATAATAATGTGCACAGAGATCGTAGAGGTCGTGTGCAGACTCCATGCAGCAGGCACGAGGTGAACTCTCCGGAGAATACAATGTAGTGATCAAACATCCGCCCGCTCAGACTTCTACATACTAAGGTTCTGGCAGGAGAAAAAACTAATCTCCTTAGAGCATCACCACTTTCTTGCCTTCATTGAACCACGAACACACTGAACAAAAATGAAACATTCCCAGGTGAACAAAGACGGAAATAATCCAGCACAAGACAAAATGCAGAGAAGTATTTCAGCGTGGCTCACAGAAAATAAAGACCTCTGCAACTAACAGAAAGTTGCTCTTTTCTCAGCTCTCTGACACATTATATTCATCATTTATGCATTATCGACTTCACTTGTGGACAATATTCATATATTTAATTCTTTACTTGTAGTAACTCAAGACACTGAGCTCATCAGTCTTAATGTGTCGGCCTCTGTCATTGTACAAAAGGAGGATCAGCAGTAAATACACCAAGACGAGGCAACGCTGGCTCATTCCTCTTAAAGCTCTATCACCATCACACATGTGTTTATGCACCCCTGGGAGAATTGGGTGTGTGCGCGCCTTCATCATGTAAGGAATGTCAAACTCAGAACGACCGGCAGATCCGAGAAAAAACACACACACACGCACTCACGCACACACACACACACATGCACACACACACACACAGCCAACTCATCTGCCAAACCAAACAGAGCAGCTACTGTAACAGTGAGTTAGCAAGCTGAACAAACTGTGAATGAGTTTGCAAACAGTCTGAGCCATAAACATCCTCTTCTATTTAATGAATCAACTAAGAATTGAGTCAAAATGTTCATGATAATCAAAGATCTGAAGATTAGAGTGTGAACTTTAATCAAGGGAAACCAGAGCCAAACATTCCTCTCACTAAAACGATATTCCCAGGTCTCACGTTTCACCACAAACACTCCTGGTATTTTATCTCAGATAACAAAGGAACTTTTTGCGTTTTATTTTTACATTTTTAAGAGAGACAAACCGAATGAGAGCTTTTTATGTGCAGGTGCTTTTTTTATTATTTTTTTATTATTCTAGCCACAACGACCTTGAAGCATGGTGGATCTTTCTGTAGTGAATGAAGCAAGCTCTGGTTCGTACCGTAACTGTTGTGTGGTCAGCGATAAGGCTTGAGCAAACAAGTACTGTTAAGAGTTTCACAGTAAGATACAGGCAAAGGAGTCGTTTCATGTTATCTTAAGGAGAATCGTCTCTTCCAGTAAAAACTGAGACATGTGACCAGGATTAATGAAACTCCTGGGAATGAGCGACTGACCCATGGGTGTTCCTGGTTAAAGAAGCTCTGAGGGCTTACAAAGAGTCCGTCCTGTCGTCCTCTCCGATTCATCCACAATGATCCATCTGATGTTGACAACAACACCGAGAACACAAAATACAGTTTCACTCCAGACTCATCATCTCGTCCCGTCCCTCCTTCGGCCGACTCCGTGAGGAAAAGGAAACTCAGGATGGAGTCACATCCTGCAGAGAGGGGGCGGGGCCGCGAAAAGACTCCGGCAAATGATGGCTGAACTTAGTCACAGGAATAACCCTCCATGTTCAACACTGCAGCCCTGCCTGCGCGCTTCAGGAAGAGGATACTTGGGCTGTTGTCAAGCTGACAGGGTCGGAACAGTTTGTGTGATTGTTGTGTAGTTCTACAGCACACATGTATACAATTAATCTGCACCAATGACAGTATGACCGTGTGACAAATATGTAACATACAGAAGGCAACAGACGGTGGCTGTAAATCCACTTCAACAATGTAATGACAGAAAGTTGCTCTAAGGCCATCTGATACGACATGTAGGAACTTTCAGTTTTCTCACCACACTGAAACGACAGGACAAACACAAGTCATCTTTGAACTAATCAGCTGTCCAGTGTGATAATGATGAGGGTTCACGAGACTGCACGAAGGGGAGTGTGGTTACATATTCGTAGGCATTTAAAATGGCTCACGGTCGCTGGCAAAGGAAAGCTGCTAACTCTCTTCTAAATCTGTGTTTCTCATAAGAACAGCCCATTGAAATGAATTTTTAATGTTGATCATTCATAAATAATGCAGTGGTGTACAGATACTATTACACCTCCTGAACAAATATAAACCTCTATAAAGGCAGTGCAGATCAATAAAGGTTTAATTCCTCCATTTGATACTCTCGATGAGCTTTAAGAGAAACCCTGGTAACAAGATTCAGATCACGACAGGACGTTCAACGTCCAATAACTAAAGAAACAACGAAACAAATATTTGACAGCTTGAAAGAAAGACGTTTGTAATGTGTCCCGACTTATCATTTAGAGACGGCTCGCTACAAAAATCACTGACCTGAATGAATGAACACTGAATAGACGGTGTTGTTGAGGTAAGATCTGAGCTCAGAAGAACATTCACAGGGGGAAATCCCCCCCCCCCAAAAAAAATCCCAGCATGATTAATCAGCTGCACTGCGCAGGGACGGAGAGGACCAGAAATCTCAATCAGAACCAGTCGCACCACTCAAAGTACTTTTTTTATACAAGGTGCATGAAAAAATGAAGTATGTTGAGAACATATTTGACTCTTAATCCGAACGTTGTTTTCTTGATCATGATAGTTACTTGTTGCAGGCAGCATCAATATGACTTTAATGTTG
This sequence comes from Symphodus melops, assembly GCF_947650265.1. Classification (NCBI taxonomy): domain Eukaryota; kingdom Metazoa; phylum Chordata; class Actinopteri; order Labriformes; family Labridae; genus Symphodus; species Symphodus melops. The sequence goes on along the minus strand of NC_136696.1, from coordinate 10,737,520 downwards.
GTATAAGATGACGTCTGTAGAAGCTGAACATAAGAGGTTACAGAAGACGCATTATCTCACTGATACATTATCTCACTGATGGTTATTATCTTAAGGACAGCAGACTTTCCAGAAGTTCATATTGTCATAAAGACGCTGGAGCAGGAACACTTACTTACTCTCCAAAAACATCCTCAAAGACATGAACGACTCTGTGAACGCTGTTTCCAATAAAATGATTATTGATTGAACGTACGCGTAGATTAAAAAAAAAAAAATCAACTGTCCTGTTTTCAGTGGTTTCTTTTAACTGTTGCTATGTGGAGCTTGTGTTGATGCAGTGACTTCCTGTTGACATGGATATAAGGTTCTTTTCCAACAGACCATTTATACATGACTCCGGTCTTTAAGTGTTACAGAGACAATCTGATTCATAAAAACACCGTTCAAAAAGAAGTTAACACGCTAACTTATTGATGCATTAACCAGCACTCACGTAACACAGACCACACAGTCAGTGAGCGTGCGTCACTTTAACTTCCTTTTCAAAGTTTATTTCTATTTGCAGTTTTGACACTCAGCACTTCCTCCATTTGAACAGCAAGCTCAGCATGTGTGGCCATTAATCCCATTAAGCTAACAAACAGACCAACACAGATCATTTTTAACCTGCCTTCACGATGGAGTGACCCGTCTGTGTCTCGTCTTGACCACTGTCACTCCTTTTTTATGTTTCACAGCTTTAGCTACAGATGAGTTGTAAAGTTAGACTGCGGCCTTTTTTTTTCTTCACTCAGCCGTGGCTCCTTGTGTCAAAATAAAATAAAATAAAATAAAATAAAAAAACATACTTGAAGTTTAAAACTGTGTCGGTATCGTCAACGCAGACAGCCCTGAAACTGAGGAATGTCTAAAAAGTCACCGGGGGGGGGGGGGGGGGGGGGGGGTTAATTCGGCCTGTTGTCAGTTCAGAGTGTAACATCAAGCGTGACATCAGAACAGAAATGTGTCTTATTAAAGAAAGTTAATGGAACATGAAAACTGAAGTCTCTCCAAAAAAAAAAGTGTGAATACTTTCAGGATCAGATGAAAAGAGAAAGTGAGGTGAACCATGTCTCTGACACTCAGTATCTGTTGTTAAACTAACAGTTCATCTAAAGAACAATTATTGAACACAGAGTGAGAGGTTATGTACGTCAATAAAACTCAGGGAAAGTTGACAGCGTTGACAAAGGTCGATAATTATTCGCAAAAAAACAACTTTTTTTCCACTAAATATTAACCCTTAAAATAATGGATCATTTTAATCATTGATAGTAATAATCAATCAGTCCCAGAGGGAGGAATCCTGCACTTGGGAGCCTCGGTAAATGAATACAGTGATGTAAAGTGACAGTGAATAATGATTGACATGGACTGGATGTTGCTCCAGTATGAGTTACTGGCTTTGTTTTTTCTTCTGATATTTGTCTGAAACTTTCCTGCCATCAGCTCATAATAAGTAACGAACCTGTGAACCAGCAACCAGTAAGTAATGAATCATACCTCCATATCCACTGTACATGATGGCTGTGCTGGTCAAGTCTTTTTTAGCAGGGTCCACCCAAATCCAGGAATCTCACTCAGCCCTCGCTCCAGGAGCTCTCTCAGTCCGGTTTTTTAAAATTCTTTTATGAGCAGCTTCTTCACTTCTTTTCTCTCGTTGCTGGTGTGTTTCCTTTTTCCTCTTCCCCCATATCCACTGTTTGGATAAAGTTGTTAATCCTACGTCCACTCGCCCACTGATCCCCTCTCTGTCTCTTCCCTGCACACTTACTGATAAGAGGAGGAGGAGGGGGAGGAGGAGGAGGAGGAGGAGGAAAAACTCAAGCAGTGCTCCCTCCTCTTCTTCCCTCATGACATCACTGCTTTTCCTGCTCCTCCTTCTGCCTGCTGAACATAATGTTTCTGCCCACACCAAGTCGGTCTTCACCTGGACTCATTTCAGTCCTATAATGCTTTCCCAGGTTTACATTGAGGACTAAAGTGAGCTACATTTTGAAAGGATCCGAACAAACTTCTGAACAAAGCTCTCCTGCAGAGCTCTCATGGGTCGAGGAGACGAGCACTGTTGTCTCTGTTTATGATACCAAGCTACTTTTCTCTGTTTATTTCGCACAACTAGCCCACTATCTTTAGCTTGACTACGCTCATGCAAAGTTAGGCAGGCAGGTAAGTATCCTATTTTCCAATATATCCAAAAGACTCAGTGGAGTTATTACAGATAGAAGTTCTGTTTTGTGTTTTACAAGATTTCAACATCATTTTACAAATATAGCACACACATGTTCCTCAGACAGTAGCTTTAAATGTACCCGTTTCCCATCTTCAAATCTTTACAATTTGGACAAGTTTTTTTTTTTTTTTTTCCTGCAAGGAACCTTGAATCTTTATTTCCAGCATGGAGGTCAGCACTGCCACACATCAATCGTAACACAGCCTGCTGTGGACAGGAGAGATAGTGTTTATCTGTAAAGAACTGGAGGGCAGCTGCTATTTAACCTGCATGCACACAATAGACACACACACATAACATGTTCTCCCAACAAATACACCCTTACACACGTCTGTCATGAGGCTATTCTTGACACCGGTGACACTTTGTAAACATCATCTGATGTCCAGCTGATTCATCCGTTACAGCTTAGATTCTGCAATTCGGCTTGAAATAGTACAATTGAGTGAATTCGATCAAAATAAGCAGCCATTAGAAACTGGGTGAAAACAAAAGTTAGAAATATAACGAAATGTTTCTTCGCTTTTTTTATATATATCAACTGTCCATTATGCTGTTTCTTAAGTGGCTGATCAACGCTAACGTGGATCTGCTCAAAGCGGCGGTGCACGTGTCCATCACTGTCGACTGAAGTCCTGCCGCCTGAAAGCATTCATTCGATGCCGTTGCTGAAATGTTAGTGACAAAATTCTTTGCTTACATATGTCAGTTTGCAAACTCGTGCAGGATCAGTGGATTTGTTCATAAGCGTTCTCAAAGCAAAGAACGCTAAATAGTTGTATGAATACTGTTAATATTGAATTCAAACAAATATCTGATTCTTTTTATAAGATTTCTAATGCAAGTTTTTTTTTGAACATTTATAGAAAGCTTTGGTGGACAGAGGGCTTTTCGGGGCTTTGGAGCATGTTTGTACGTATATGACAGAAAAATGAATCTAAATAAAATGAGACATCTTTTGTGGACATTAAGAATCTTTAACAATCTTGAAATCTAATGACAGACATTATTACAACAACACACCCACGGTACGATATTTACTGATATATCAAAAAAACGTACAAAAGACGAAGTAAGAATACACCATTTCTTAATCAATGGCTGAACATGGAGATGGGATGAGATGGGACAAATGACCTGCAGTCGTCGTCTCGTTGAGCAAATAAAATGACTGCCTCAGCTGGACCTTGTAAACAAGTCCCACTATAACATCTATTATTCGTTTCTTCTCTATGTTATCTAACCTAACACGTCTTAGTCGTATGGTTGGACTTTATCCTCACATCTTCTCAATTCTTTTCGGGCCAATGATTTGACAAGTGGCTCTTTAAAAGTATGATGTGTACACCGGTGCTCAACACATAGAGCAGATGCCATTTTCATGATGTTTTTTATACCTGGCTGCTTAAACATCCTGAGTCCACCAGTGACTAAAAGTTCTAGTTTTTAACATCGACAAAATCAGATTGTTATTCTTAGTATCTGACAACAATAAGAAACGATCCCAGAACTCACAATCACTAACTTCAAGTGAAAAGTGACAGTGATCTTTTGTCCTCGAGGTTTACACACACACACACACACACACCTGCTGCTGCTTTAAATTAAATCTGTCTCCGCTCTCTCAATAAACTTCAACAGCTTTTCAGCTGAGTCATCCACACACACACACACACACACACACACACACACACACACACACACACACACACACACACACACACACACACACACACACACACACACACACACACACACACACACACACACACACACACACACACACACACACACACACACACACACACACACACACACACACACACACACACACACACACACACACACACACACACACACACACACACACACACACACACACACCTCCTGAAATGAAACCCCATTCCTCACATTCCTGTCATATCTTTAATACCCCAACAGTCGAGGTATGCCTGTGTCTCCTCTGTTTTTTTCTACACTTTCCTTCAACGTTGATTGAGTTGTTTTTTCGCTCTAATTGTTTGTGGATCTTAAACGTGTCCGAGAAGTTTCCTTGTTAACAAACAAAAGCCATCGCTGAACTTCAGTTACTTTCTTTAAGAATCCCTGAGAACTACAATTAAAGAGTTCAAATCATTTCTTTTTTTCATAAACATTGATTCAAATATGAGCAGTACGCAGCTACACGTATGATATACTTCACAAGCTAGCAGTCTGAAGTGCAACAGCTTTGGATGATGAGCAGTTGAAGAAACTTCGACTGCTGAGCTTACATTAACATCAAATACATTTTGACCAGCAGTAGATCAAGTCTAAACTGGTTCCCAACATGAATGACATATTGAATATGAGCTGTGTATATAAACACTAAGAGATACAGATGATCCTTGAGCTTATTGTATCACCAAAAAACGATCAAATCTGCCTGCAGCGTTTTGTCCTTTTGACATTAAAAGATGTTTAAAATAAATTCCCTTCTCCCAAGTAAATCAATATTTCGTTGAGGATATTTTCGTTTGAGGATTTTATGCGACCTCTCAGAAATCTGACAAAGATAAAGATTCAGTGTGTGCCCCGTCAAACATATTCATCAACATTAAACCACTTTAAACGCAGACACACTTCATCAAATATGTACCTATTACAAAATTGCACATTTTATCGCTGACTTTCTAAGATATATGTAAAAGCCATAAGGCAGGTCAAAGTGCATTAAAATGCATTCAAACATGTTAGAAGGATCCCTGTAATCATCTATTGATCCTTTCAGTGTTTATTCTATCACAACATTTCTAAAGCTTGTTTTCATTGAACCACAGTCTTTCAATCTTCAATCTGCTGCTTTTATTTATTAAAAGTCTTCACAGCTTCCTAACTCCACTAACAATAACTATTAGTTTGTCTGTGATGTGTTTTCACTCTTGTTTTCTGATTTGTTTACGGCAGAGCATCAACTCCCGTGTTCTGAAAGGTAAATACAGAGAGCGATGTAACAGACAGTTTATCACTTCTTTTCTCTGGTTCTTTATGTTGTTAAACTAACTACATCAATCCAAGCCTTCCAGGGACAAAGAGAAACCCTTTTACTTCATCAGTATTGTAACAGATGCATTACAACCTGCTGCTGACTGAACTAATCTACTGTGACAACAATCAGCACCTTTTCCTGTTCTTAGTAGCCATAAAGCACAATTTATGGAAGCTTTGATATTAAACTGACTTCCTATCCATTAGTTTCTTCAGCTTACAGCTGGTACCCCTCTGCTCCCTCTGCTGGTACGTTTCAGGTCACTTCAGTCAAAATGTGATCATTAGTTCAGTATGGGGCCAGTGTACCAGTGATAAATGGTGAATGAATTTATGAATGTACAACATGACATTCAGTCCCACTAAATCAATCGATAATCAATGTAAGGCAGAGTGGTCCTGATTCCTTGGTTGTTATCTACAGTGCATGCTGTAAGATAACAGGCGAGTGAGCGAAATAAGGGGAAGATTTCATAAACAGAAGAATCTAGAAAAGTTCAGAGTGATGAACATGGAGGCTGGCACGGCTTGAGACTGAGATAACACAGACTACACACACACACACACACACACACACACACACACACACACACACACACACACACACACACACACACACACACACACACACACACACACACACACACACACACACACACACACACACACACACACACACACACACACACACACACACACACACACACACACACACACACACACACACACACACACCTCTAGTTGAGTGTTTTTAAACAGCAGTGTCCACGAGATCTTTCATTATTGTTTAGCACTTGAACTTGTTTTTACAATTGTTGTGACGTTTGGATGGAATGTATTTTACTGAACTTCATGTACAGCACTTTGGTCTGCCTTGGCTGTTATAAATGTGCTTTATAAATAAAGTTGACTTGACTATTACATCTGTGTGTTTGAATGCAGTCTGTAAACCTGATATGTACACAGATCTAGTGTTGTGCTGTCAGTCACTGAACAGAATGCTCTCTGGGATCTTGACAGGTTGCTGTTTACAGTGACACTAATAAAATGGGTTCCATCAACTAATTTGTTTACATTTATTTATCGCTGTGGGAATGTGCAAATATCGTAAAAAATGACCCCACACAAGGACTACTGCAGGAATACAAACTAAGCTGACTTCGTTCTTGCTGTGACTGAATAAGTTAAAAACACCAAATTTGATGTTGATATAAGAAACCTTTATTTACTTGATTGGTTGGAGATGACTTCCTTTATCGCTGCTCTTTTTAATAATAATGGAGACGACGGAGTCAAACAATGCAGAGATTCTCATCACGTGTTCTCTAAACTTAGCATGTGCATAAAACTGCCTTTTTATGTTCCCAATGGTTTGTAAAGGAAAATAATAAGACCTTGACAGACACTCTAATGTGCAACGGTATGAGACATCCATTGGGTCCAGGACAAAGCATGAGCACTTGACAGTAGAAAATGATAACAATGGATATGACTTCTCACAAATATAAAAACTATATTTTAAGTGGTTAATTTTTTATAGGAATATGCCTATAAATCAAGCTAAGCATATAAACTAGAAATCGGGTCAATGAGCTCTGATTGAAGGAAACTAAATCCATCCACCTGTAAACTCTGACAGAATTTAGATGGTATGTAAAGAAGCATTATTTTTGTTTGGAGGATCTGAAGCAGTTCGTAGGTTAAAAATACAATAAATACAGTTTTAACTAACGGTCAGATGAATCCAGCACTGTGCTGACGCTTTTCTATCTGGCTGTCTGTGTGACCTCTTTCTTTTTCCCCTTGGAGTGGTTATATTTAACCCTGCACAGGGAATGTTAACAAAGCTGCTCAGTTTCCTGCTTCATATTTTTAGAATTTCATACCAAGCCATCTACAGCTAATTATACACTTTATCGACACAAGTCCTTAGAGAGGACCATCACGTAAATGAGCCCTTTGGACGTCTCATTCTAAAGCCTGTGGATAATACATGATGTTTTGGAGAGTATTTGTGAGGTCAGGCGCTGATGTTTGATGACGAGGAATGGCCAACAAATCTTCTCCCAAAGGTGTTCTGTTGGTGAAGGCTCTATTTTACATTCACTCTTAGGCGTCCCAACATCCTGAGGTAATGCATAAGATCCCAGTAGGCATAATGAGTACAAAGGTTTGGAGCATTTGCTTCGTGTTCAAAAAGTTCACCTACAAGAAAGGACTTAAAGGAATGCATTACAGGGGGAGGTTTATCTCCTCTAACGTAAGCTGCTAACATGCCATGTTTACTAGCTACAGTGGTAACCCAGTGTAAAGCACCTTCTTTTCTGGAGCTCGTCCAGAAGTGGTACTATAGCAGAGTTCAAGCTAAAGTGAGGGATTCTTTTCCTCGGCTTTATTGGATTAGGAGAAGTCTACATGCAATCAAACTTATTACTTGAGTTTGCCCTCATCCTCAAAGCTGTTTCTATTTTTGAAGGGCAAGCTGCACAAACACATACAAACCAAAGTGGGTGGATGTCTAATCATAAGGCTTATTGAGCAGCCAATCATGCACTGTGCTGCTTTTCCTGGATTCTTGTTGAGCACCCACATTTCTGTTTGGAGAAAAAAAAATAGCCTTCATTTTAGTAAAGAGTATGTCTTTGGCAAGACAAAGCTCATTTCTACTATAAATCTGTGACCACTTTTATAATAGTAAGAACATACGAAGAAACGACTGTCAAGGTTCTAGAAAGTCACCTGCTCTTTGTAGCCTCATTTTCAATCCTGGGCCTGATTTCTACATTTTGGCCGTTTAAATGACTAAGGTTAAAAAAGCTGCAGTACATTCCTTCAGCCTACAGCCGCATGGAATGAGCTGCAATGGCTACAACATAATCTCCCTGGGAAAATGCTCCAAATATAAGTCCATCAAGAGAAAGAGTACGTTTTTTTTTTTCTAACCTCTGATGGTCTCGGATTGTAACCGTCAAAGTCTGACAACATTTAAAACACAAGATATCTAAAGAGGCTGACCTCTGTTATGAACCAGAAACCATAGTTACACAGCAGCTCTTTTCAAGACCTACAGACTCCACTGACTAAAATAGAAACTTGTTATTCCTGAGCCGTGCTGCGGGTAAAATTAACAATGTTGTTTGCTTTGCTTAGCTACTTCACCTAATATTATGCTTATTTCAACCTTTATTTTGTAGCAGCAACAGGAAGTGTTGATAGGGCTTTGGCAAAAGATGCTATGATTAGCTTCTTGTCCATGCTTGAAAGAAATAATCAGGCAGTCAAACCGTTCATGTGAATCATTTTAGTCATGCTACACTGTGGTGAAGTAGAACGAGCTTAGAGATGAACTGACAGGCGGTTCCTGCTTCTCTAAGCACCACATGACTGGAGTTTGTGGGTGTGGTTGTGGACCCCTGTGAAGTGGGACTTTCTGGTTAATCTCCAGCTGGCCAATAATCAGCTTAACTGTCACTGGAGTGCAGCAGGCTAATTACTCGTTTGTAGCTTGTCTAATTGGAGGGCCAAGTCACAAATATCTTTCCTGAAAATGTATAAAAATAATTAAAAATGATTACAGCCATGCCTTCTGGTTTCTTCTGTAAACTTGTAACGACCGTTTTCCTTTAACTTCTTTCTTGTTCTTGTGATCACTCTTCTTTTCTCGCCTGCCACAGGGCTTTCACACTTGCAGAAAACTTTGAAAATTCAGAGGGAGGAGCAGGCGACCTGTATATCCTGGGAGCAGTTCACAGTGCATTGACCGTATGGACCATCAGTCATCTCTGTGCACGTAATAATAATAAGCAGCTCCATTGTGTTTTCTGTTCAGCAGTATGTCGTTCTCCAACCTTTTCGTTGACATTGTGATTCTGTTGAACTACACGTAGCATTAATATAAAGGGAAATATTCTCGTTATAGTGTTGTATAGCTGTTGCCAATTTTTTTCATGCCAAGTCTTACCTCAGAAGACCCCCCTCACATCTGAAAGGGATGGTCTCCTGCTGATTTCCAGAGCATTCCTCCTGAAGTCATCCAGAGATATATATATATATATACACACACACACACATATATATGTATATATATACACATATATATATATACATATATATGTATATATACACACACATATATATATATATATTTTTTTATTTTTTTTTTGGGGGGTAGCACCTTATTTCCTTTGTAACATTGATTTTTCACATCAAGGATGAAATTAAATTGAATGAATTGTCAGATTCTCCTGACATCCAGAGATTTCTTTAAAAAATAAATAAATTAATTAAAAAAAAAAAAAAAAAAAAAAAAAGTAAATAAGATGTCCTGTGAAAAAAAAAAAATCATTTTCAAAAAACAAAAGTCTGCGTGACTCATTTTGTGGACGGAATTGAACAAAGCATGGATTCTGACTTTGTACAAAATCAGAAAAATCTAAATAATGTTGCGTCTCGTTGCATAACAACACGTGCAGGCGCACACAGCTCGGTTTATTTCAACACCTTCTCCAGGAACGTTGTCTGGATTGGCTTTACCGCTGCTTCCAGCTGCTTGAGGTGGACCAGTGCCACATTTGATGACCTTTTAACTGAGGTCGATGTCAGCATTTCTCAGATGGACATTTCTGCAGCATCGCTAAACATGTTTGAGTGTCTTTACATTTTTCTCCTGACTTCGGATGTAAATGCATGTCTAATTAGACATGCAGACATTTGTCGAAATTTAAAGATTAACATATGCACAACAGTGCTGCATTTACTATTACATTCTCTGTTGTATTTGTTATATATGCTATCAGTTGTTTGGGCTCATTCGACATGTAGAAGCAGTAAGGAACTGATAAATGCCTTTGCTGGCAGAAAAGTTAGTGTGATGATTTTAATCCTGTCCTGCAAGTTTCTGAGTGATTCCTTTTCTCTGAAGCTTCTGGGAACTCAGGCTCAGGTGTAACAAACACTTTAGTCACGCTCGTGAACGCACAAGAAGAGTTGTCTCAAATACTTCCATTTCCTGTCTGTCGTTGCTCAAGATCTTTTAACTGGGAATGAAATCAAAGTGCATTTTTTTTTATGTTAAAAAAAAAAATCCAAAACGTATATTCATCAAAACGGTAGATTAGTTTAACATATATTTAAACTGCAGCCGTAACTTCAAACCTAAAATATAGGATTTTAAAATCCTTGGAGGGTCCGAGCTCTCATGACTTATAGATTCTTCTGGATCGTTGGTGGGGACGGTCTGCTGCTATGGACCCCCCACCTTCCTCATGTTGGTCCCTTCCTTCTGCGTCGCCCTCTCGCCAATTTTTCAAGCCTGTCACAGTTTTGTCGGATGGCCGTTCAACACACGTCTGGTGTTGCTCATGATGGATTATCGTTGGGTCTTTGACCTGCTCTTTTGCAGTGTCCTGGTATACCGTCACATCTGTGATGAATTGGTGCGAGACAAATAAAGGTCGGTTGATTTGCAACATAAGGACTCATAGATACACTGTACGTCTCCCTCTCACTATCTGTGGCCATGTGGCCTTTTCTTTCAGGCAAAAGGCCTAGTGGGTAATCCTTTAATAATCTCTTTCACCTGGACCATCTGCATGCACAGACACCAAGAGAGGTGAAGAGGAGGACATGGAGAGAGAGACAATGGAAGCTTTTCATTACACCGACGTATGCTGCCTTACGTCCTCTCTCCTCCCGTGAACTGAAAATCGTTCCCAAACCTTCAAGCCCCTTAAATTCCCCTCCAGGAGCAACTAAAGGAGCTTAGAGCGAGAAAGCAAAGGTGTAGCCTTCCCAGAAGTCTTTTATCGAGTGTCATGTTGTATCCAGGCCTCTGCAGTAAACACTGTTTACTGACATTTTATTTTCAAGGATCTACACATATAGGAAGAGCGGTTACACGTGGATATAATGTGACGCATCACATTTGACTTGGTTGTAGTTACGGAGCATTTTCATATGGACAGAGGTGCAAATAAACAAACAACAGGAAATGTAATCATGAAAACATGATGCTCTTAAGACTCTGTTTATCAGTTTATACATTCAGTCACTGCAATCAGTACACTGACAGCCGTCTCATTCAGACTTCCACCTCTGATCTTAGTTCTTTTTTTTTTTAAAGAAAACTATTAGTAGGGTCACCCTGTGCCTGCAGCTTCTCTGCTCTCTCTGGAAATCAGTTTCATTTTGATTATGATAAAATGCTGCCATCAAATCAACGTAGTGCAGTTAGAATTGAGAAATTCCTTCAGTGCTCTCCAAAGAAAACCGTATTTTCTTGAAGAAAACACTCGGCTGAGCTTTGAGTAGAGCTGTGTGATGGATTGAAACTTGATGAAAATTGAGTTTTTGTGTATTGTTGTGAAGGGAACGATGAAGCGCTTGCGTCCTTGGGATGGTTGGTGGATGGTTTGGCGAGTCTTTTCAGATTTTGATGATTTAACTTTATGGGATGTTTACCAAGCAACGTCAGTGCAGGTGGGCACGAAAGGATTGATGTCCCACATCATCTCCAGCTCCTTTTTCTTGATTGACCAAAAAGTTAGGAGACGATAACATTTCCACGAGGCAACTGCCAATGAAACGTCCCTCCTCCTCAGTATACAAAGAGGCTTTGTCCATGTTTCATGAGGAGGACAAACATGTTTTGCTTTTGTGTGCCTCTGAGCTTCCCTCTCTATTGTTCCCTCTCTAGGACCGGCTCTGGAAAAAACAAAAAAAACACAACTGACCGACCAATGACTAAACCTCCGTCAGCTGCTCGGCATACACGCCGACTGTTCAGAGTATAAAGACTGTAAATGCATGTTGCAGTCGGTGTAACGTGTGATTACTGCACAACTCTGTTATTAAGAAAAGACAGGAAAGACTCACACACACACACACACACACACACACACACACACACACACACACACACACACACACACACACACACACACACACACACACACACACACTGTGAGTTCAGCTGAGTCAGAGGTCAGTGCAGGTACAGCTCTTATTGTTTTTTAAGGCTCCATTTGGCGTCCTTACTTTTGATCTATTCGATTTAAATTGTTCTCTCTATTCCTGCCATAAAACACATCTTACATGCTGACTTGTTATATAAAAAAATAAAAAAAATAGTTTGTTTTTTAAAGATTCTACACCAAACTCCGGTTTTAAAAAAATGTAGCTAATACGTCAGTACAAAATCCTGCAGTTCGTTTGGTGTCTTAAGAGTCAATTTCCACTTACTCTAGATCCGTTTCTAGGAACGTGAGCGCAGTGGAGCCAACCATGAGCAGCTGTACACACATCACAGGAGAACTAGCTCACAACATGTTGTTCATTCGGTGCCTGTGTTAACGTAATGTTAATAAAGAAAAGGAAAAGATGGTCTTGTGTCCGTATATTTTGTTTTAATTTGAAATTGACCGGACGCTCTGTGAGTCTCAGAGTCTGACTTCCTGTCCAGGCTGCTAATCATCGGAGCAGAGCGTAGAGGCTCTGTGGAAATTGGTGTAGAGACATGGAACCGTTCTGGTCCTCATGGAGGGCTCGGGAAAGAAGTGCCCTTGCTCCTGCCTGTGCCTGGATGACTGAGAAGTCAGCCATGATTTAATCAGGCGTGATTGAGACGCCATGAGAAGATTACAAAGATGGAACCTTCATACCAACAAAATCTAGAGCACTAAATCCTGCGCTAAGATGGTTCACCTTGAAAACAAGGGCTGTTATATTACGTGAAAAGCTGCACCGAGTTATGTGTTGCCCCTTTTAGAAGTGCTGATATCACTCTGTGAAGCAACGCTTGGTAGAATTGCTTTGCCTCTATAGCTTCAGCTGCAGTGTTGGAGCCGGGGGCTGTTTGAGATTTACAGCAGGTCGTAGTTTCTCTGATTCTCTCCAACCATAATGCTCCTTTAGTGCCTTCACTTCATATTCAACATGAACAAGGATTTCCTCACACTTCATACCTTGTCTGAAAACATTTGTTTCATAGGTTCAATTTCTTCAGCAGTATAAAAATATCATTTCATTTAGATGTAACATTAGATTATCTTTTTGTCTTACACTGCAGCTGCTTTAGTTTGACCGATGACATCATCAACAAGTATGACAGGCTGTGACTATTCTTGTTTTGAAGTTTCACTGGAGTTAACGCAGATACGGCAATCAATCACCATGACAACCAACGGGAGGCCACTTCAAAGGGTTACAAACTGCTAAGCTAAATGCTAAGCTTGAAAGGCAACCTTGATGTCTATTTGTTTCCACAGTTTCTCTTTCTTAAAGATCCTTCTTTATGAATATTGATAATGCTCAGTGTTGATTAGTAAAGGGATCGTTTCAGAGGCTGAACTCTGTGATGCTGCAGAGTCTTTAACGTAATTCAAAGAGAACACAAATATAAAAGGAAGTCCTCTTCAGCTGAGCGCTGTCCACCATGAAGCAGGTTCTTCAGGATCTCTGGGATTCTTTAGTCTTCTGTGCAGCTTTAGAAGTGACAGATGCTTTTCTGTATGACAGTCCCTCCAGGAAGTCATGATGTCGCAACAGTTCACGCAAATTCAACCAAGCCCCACGAATTCTGGGCAACCTTGCAATTTTTGTCCAATCACTGCAACATTTCTGCAAATTTGAACAATCAAAATTGTTTGCCTCGTGAGTTTCACCAATCAGAGTAGTCCGCCGCGAAAACAGCGAGCTATACGTCATCGAAGTTTAGTGACCACGGGCCAAACCCACTTCCTTGTTTATATGCACTCAGGAGTGTACATGAAGCGTTTGTGGGAATATCAGACATATTGAAAAGAGTCACCCGTGAAGTCAACAGCACCTTTCTGAAAAGAGGAAAGAGCTCGGGGCAATTTTTGCTTCCTGTCGCAATTTAATTGCAAAAAAACAGCTAAAAACATCGCAACATGCATCGCAATTTTTCTTAAAAAAGCTGCCGCGAAATCAGGCATCTTAGGCAGCAACAATCCCCCAAAAAGTCTGGGACTGATATGACTCTACAATTCTGTTGTAGATATTGGATATATTATACTGATTTGCTGATACCAATTTTTGGCCAATTGTGATAATCTTTCTTAAAAGGTCTAATTGTCTGCAAAAAGAAAATGTTTTAAAAAATTTACTTTCCTTAAATTGTATTATATTTCATGTCCATGAAAAATAAATAAATTGTAAATTATCTGTTAAAATGTTTTTCACAAACAAACTGAAGCCGACCATTCCATGACCGGTAAGACTTTTTATTTCTTATTTACGTTTGTACAATACAAATATATAATATTCACATCACTTTTTATGCACTCGACACAGTTGTCTGTTGTTACCCTTTAATGATCAATATGTAAAGTTGAGAACAATTGGAGCAGTCCTTTTACTGAAACCAACACAGCAGGAGGAGTGCAGGCGGGCCTCACGTTGCTACAAATGTTTTCTTGCTCCAAACAAACCTCAATACGATCATTATGATGACCGTCTCTGTGATATTATTCATTATTTTGCCCTAATTTAACGAACACTGAAATCTCCTCACAGCTCAGCGCTGACGTCTTTCTTGAGATGAGTTTAGCAGATGTGAGTGCCTCTTAAATAAACCGGGAAAGCGACCTGCGTGTCAAAAATCAACAAATCAAAAAAGTAGCCGGCTGTCACGGAGTGAGTAGTTGTCTGTTTGGCTGAAAGCCAGCGCTCGTTTAAGTCCCTGATCCAGCGTGAGCAGAGACTTCATCTCCTCTGCGGATGACCACGACGTGTAAGCTGGTTGTGGTTGTGGGTGTGGCCGTGCGTTATCGTTTGTGTCGCTGTGCGCACAGCACGAAAGGAGCTCGTGTTTGTGATCCGAAGATCTGCACAAAATCAGCTATACTTGTGAGAACCATGCGTTCAGCAGTCCGGGCTGAACATGGGCGGATTCCGGTCACGTGTCGATCTATCGGTGCATCTTCAGCCGCAGGTTCCTCTCCTTCGTCACTGAACTGCTGGCCTGGGAGAGCACGTCTGTGTTCAGGTCTTTTCACTGTTGCATGAAGCTGTGCTCAGTCTGAACCTTCAGTGAGGACTTCCACAGCCAAGTTAACAGAACAGTCAAAGTGTTTGAGAGTTCAGACGCCACGTGTGCACACGTGTGTCCATACAAGTGTGTATATAACCCACTTTGAGAGTTTGTGTGTTAATTGGCTGTTTGTCCAGTTTTTCGAGGAAGTCTCCTCCACCAGAGGAAGTCATTATCTTCAAAGGACCAAGTGTGTGTGCGCATATGTATGTGTGTGTGTGCGCATATGTGTGTGTCCATGTGAGAGAGATTCCTGATGCTGTTTTTAAAGTCCATGCACTGTAAACCATGTCAGGTTCCTTTGGGGCCCCAAAGACACTTTAAACTGCTCCACTCCATGTGGTGCGTCAGCTCTCTCTCTCTCTCTCTCTCTCTCTCTCTCTCTCTCTCTCTCTCTCTCTCTCTCATGCAAACTTATGAATCTCTGAAAACAGAACTTTAAAATGAATGTTCCTGTTTTAGCAGGTTAATCCTCAAACGTCTCCACCTCGACCAAACAAACAGGTCTGGTGATAAAAACAGGAAAAAAAAACTATTTCCCTCTCTGCTGGTTATGAAACAAACACAGAGGCCTCTTTGTGGCCAACCAGACCATCAGCTACACGAATGAGCCCTCAAAGTTATTCTCAAGGTGATGGCAGTCATCATCTGCACCTCATTTATTTAGTTTGACATGTTTCATGGTACAGATTCTTGATTCGTGACAGAAGACTTTTAAAGGAGTTATTGTGACACGAGGATGATCCTAATCCCGTTATCTTCACTCATACTGAGCTCACATTTATTAAACACGATGACTCACTGATTGAACATTTTCTGCATCAAATTATTTATCAGGCTTAGAAACTTTCAGAAGTAACAGTCTGTCCTAACAGCACACAACAAAGGCAAGAATCTGCGACAAAATCATCTTGAATCAATGGTTTCCTGTGCTGACTGCCCGCTGCCTCGCTCTCTGGACGAACGAGGACTGAGGGAGGAGGAGGCTGTCGCTCTCTTGTTGTACAAGAGGAGATAACGGTGGATTCGTTCATATTCACATCAGTGACTGAAATGTTGACTCGTGAGAAGAACAGCAGAAAATAGAAAAAAAAACAACAATGAATTAACTACGTTTCTGAAATAGTGATGATGAACTCTTTTGGATTTCGACGGCAAACACAACGAGCACAGCAGTTTGAATCAGGATGATCCTGTTTTCGTGATCACAGGAAGCTCACGTTGTAGTTAGAGTGCATTGATAGAAAACACTGAGCGAAACAGAATCAGGAGGTACAACTATCGAAGACGCCGAAATCAAGACAGGACGTCCATCAGAGCAGCTTTCAGCAGCTTCATATTCAAACTCAGCTGTGACGTTTTTCAGTGCAGCTGCAGCTTTGACTTCAAGTACAGACGACATAATCCTTCTTCCTGCTCAATGATAAGTTAGACAAAGTTTTGTTCAAGTTGAAAAGTGACAATCATTTGCGTCGCCAGAGGAAAACACGAGTGTGAGAAGTGAACTTGGAGGGCGCCGGTGTTGATTGGTTGGTAGGTGCGTGCGCCCATGTACGAAGGCTATAGTCCGTCAAGCTTTGAATCCGACCCGTGGCTCCTTTCCCGCATGTCGTTCCCATGTCGCATCTCTCTCTCAATGATTTCCATCTCTATCCACTGTCCCGTCTCCACAATAAAGAGAAACTACCTTTAAAAGTAAATAACAGAAGTGAACCCTGAGGAGTCTGAAGCATTAAGAACCTGCAGTCTCATCTGCTGCTCGTCCACAGGAGGAGTCTGTATGAAAACATGTCTCAAAGCAGACGACATGCACACGGTTATTACACACGTGTCCGTCTTTAAGGCCTTCACACAGAGGACACAGATTCTGTTGGATGAATCAGAGTTTGGACTATATTATATTTTCTTTCAGTTAAATGCCACTTTAAAACTCCTACGTCTGCCAGAATGAGCCTGACATGAAGTCATTGTCAGTCATTACTACTTTGTGGAATATTCACGATGCTTCACTGTTGTAAACTACAGTACAGCAGTGAGTAAGTGACCTGAAGCCCTGCAGACGATCATCTTGGCAACAGACTTTACTTGAAACGTGTTTTTGTTCTGGATGTGTGCAGTTAGTTCCATAAAGACCTCGTGAACAGTGAGAGCCGTTAACGGTGAAGAGGCCCGCTGTGCTTTCTGCTCCGTCGCTCGATGAAAAATGATGCATTGAAGAAATTAAGTGCAGAGATTGAGTCAGAAAAGGAAGTCGAATCGAGGTGTTCTCACCTCGTCTCATGAGGATCACTTTCACTTCTCGAGAGCCGCCCTGACATGAGTAACAAATGTTCAGGCACCTTTTTCAGCACATTTTAGACCCAAAGAAACACAAACCTGAATGAGTGATGAGTGAACTGCAGATATCAGGTACATAAGGTTAAAAATGTGTCCATCCTGATATATATATATACATGTTCCATATATGACGCTTTATGGGTAACTAATGCTGACTGAAGTGAGCGACAGATGAGTGCGTACAGTGTCTGCCCCCTGCTCTGTATCTGTTTCATGCAGCTTGTTAGCACAGGCCTGATTATTAGCTGAATTAGGTCTTCTAACAGTGAGAGTCCCACAGCGGCACAAAGGACTCACTGTGCACTTCCCTCTGGGAGAGTTACAGAGACACGGTGTGTTTGTGGTCAGGAGAGAGGATTCCCACACTCACCCTGAAGCAGATTGTTTTTGTCACCTATTACAGCGACATTTGGAGCCAATGGCCTTGACCCCGTCTTGGAACCAAATCAAACAGAAGTGTGCTTTTATTTGTGCAGTCAGAGCGCGGCGACAGTACGCGCTGAATTTCACAGCTATGACAGGAATGTTGTCAGACAGAAAGCGTGCATAATAAATGTGCAAGGCGCTTGAACTTACTGTTATTTTCACTATGGATTGATATATTCAATTTGGCAGTCTTCATAGTTGGGGTTCAGCGTCAGAAATGAGGGTTTGTCAGATGGACGAGCACCTTTTCATCTGAATCAGATGAGGGGAACAACAGTACGACTGTTTGAAATGAGATTTTTGATTTATATCTGAATAAACATGTAATACAGATGCATGTCCTGCAGCTTTTTAGAAAGTCAGGATTCTGTCCTGGTCAGGTCTTGAGTTGAAATTTCCCAACTCAAGCAAGTAATTTAGCATTTAACTAGATTTAGCCTGGGCTTGCCTCACAAGGAAACACTAAAAATGTTTCTTTAACACATTTTACCAGAGTGACTGGAAATCTAAAGATTTTATTTACTCTACTTTTTGACGACATTAAGACTGACGGGAAGTTTGAAATGGTTTTGGTCGGATGGTACACTGTTAGTAGGTATGAATCCCAACAATTATGTTCTATCTACTTTGATAAAAAAAAAAACAGCCACATTCAGATGTAATAAATTGAGAGTAGCCTACAGTTGACAACAACTACATCTTTATGCTATTAGATTACACAAACCAGATTTTAATGATCTTACAAACAAATAGATCCCTGTGTTATTTATGTTTTTAAATCTCTTTCACCTACAAATGTATAATCCAAAGACCTTTTTCATAGCTTCTATCTCTAGGATAAAACACACAGACTTACTAACTACAAGTTGAATGTATACATGCCCACAACACGTCCCAACGTGAGGGTCAATGACGACTGACATTAAGGCTGACAAGTAAACCTTCAAAACAATAAATATTTTTTTTTTTTTTTTAAACTCAAGCAAACGAGAGTGCAGGTATTCTGGATAAACTATTCCACACATGTATTTCAATGAACTCTTTTTTCTACTTTCTGGTGCTCCAGCATGCCTCAGCCCTAAACTCTGTTATTTGATGGCATGCTGTGAAGCACACTGCAGAAAGCAAATCAACGAGGGGACATTTCACTGAAGACCCAGACAGACAGACCTATGCTGGAGTTCAAACTACGAGAAATGCTAAAGGTTTTTTTCCAATGCGGTTTTTGCACGCTGGTTTCTGCCTACATTGAGCAGAGAGCGGGACATGATGTGACAGGAGCAGGCTGAAGCAGTAGCTTATGAGAAAAGCGTCTTGGCAGACACAGAAGATGTCCTGAGCTAATGTAAGCTAAGCCCCCCCAAACCACCACAGGAGGCTAACTAACTGAGATAAACACATGCACAAACAGGCTGCTGCACAGTGGGAAAGGTGTTGAAATGAGACAGTTTAAAACCAACATACATGTTTGCTGCGATGTTCTGGCTCCTCTCTTAAGTGACACAAATCTGCTCTTTATCCAAATGAGAAAACCACCAGGTCAGAATTAATCCGAGCGCGGTTCTTCTCTCAGTCCATGAGTCTTCTTGTTGTTGTAAGTCCAATTTATTGAATAAAAGTGCCCGCTACATGACTTCTTTGGCTGCTTTCTTCCACGCAGAGAGATTCAGCAATGCAGAGCAGTGAGCTCTTCAAACCTGCGTTAAAAGCGCCACTGTAAGTACCACAACTTCCGGTCAGCGCTTTCAAAGTAATGTAAATGTAAAACTAATACACTTCATATCCGGTCACACTCTTTTATCAAATTGTAATACCAGCATGCACCAAAAGCAAATCTATAAAGTCCACTTGAAATGCTAAAATTCTTTAGTTGCATTCCTCTTTTGCTCAGTCTTAAACCTGGGCAGTATAAACCCAGAGATGATCCTGATCCCTCTTCAGGATGTTTTAAGCACCTAACTCTCAATTCTCTGCAATTTGGTTAATAGTTCTGTAAAAAGAAAAATATATAAATAACAGAAAAAAATATTTCAAAACTTTTGCTTACGTTCAAGTATTTATATTTCTGTATTCTGTCTTTGTTTTTTATTACCAAGTTTAATGTTACACAAATAATACTTGAGATAATTCTGTTTACTGCTTTAACATTTGAATTAAATGACCCTTTAATAATATAATTACCCTTAAATGATTTATTGTTGTTTGAAAAATCAGTTCAGTGTTGTAAAATTGTCTAAAAAAACTCACTCAACAAATGTATTCGAACTGAAAAAAAAACTGTGTTATAAGTTTATGTATTTGAAGGGTTAACACTGAGAAAAGTGGTTAGCACATTTTAAGAGGAGATTAAGTTTGGAGTTTTGTCCTTATCATTGAAATCGAGCAATCTGTACAAATAATGCAACAGTGCAAATGAAGCCTAAGAGCACAATCCATCCATCATGTTTTGTTATAGTATGACATTATAAAAATATATTTTGTTAAGTCTAATGTGCTCCAAAGCTCTGCAGCAGAAGGTGTATACCTACAGGCCCATCAAATTCAGGTGTCAATTTTCAATGATAGCAAGATTTAAAAAAAAGTTATGACAACTCCATGAAAAGCACAGCTGCCTCTGTGGAAACTCAGCAAGAAAGTCCTGAACCATTTATCAGTTTAATACATGTTCATTCGTTCATTGAGATGAGTAATCTTAGGACAGTTTTCTATAAATTTACTGTCCTGTGAATTGATTTTTGTGGCCAGACACAAACAATGACACAAACAATGAACATAAATTAATAATATATATACACTATAACTTCAGTTTCAGGTATAGTTTGCTGAATCACCAAAACACTGAATATTACAGATACTTTTGAAGAATCACAACCTGTTCTGCATTGTTGTTCCATGTTTGGCCTCTAGAGGGAGACAGACTCCATTTGACTGTGTTACACAGTCATGGATCTGATCTGAGTTTACATTACAGTACACAAGTGATCATATCTTAAAGTTAATGCTTAATTAAAAAGTGGTTTCCCCTCTAATAGAGTCTCAAATATACAGGGTTTTTAATAAAAAAAAGAAAGAAAACTGTTTAAACTTGACTTTGGTACTTGGTGGCAATGTGAATTAAAGTACATGTAAATTATAAATAAATACATTGAATCAAATGAACTACATATGGATCCGCTTTCCTGTTGATGCATTTTATCTGTGTACTTTAAATGAATAACACATGTTAAAGGGATTATTATTAAGCTAATGAAATGTAAAAAATAAATTAACTGTTGTTTATAGTGCCATGAATTTTTCCCAGATTCACATGTTATAAGTCAAATTGTTGGTACTGTCTACAAACTGAACAATGAGCAGATCAGAAGTAATGCAAAGAATAGCACTTCTCTCCACATTGAGCTTACGATCTGGATAAAGTGCTCACATGAAGGTCAGCTGGATTTGAGATCATCTCTTTTAGATATAAAATATATTTCAATTTGAAAAGTCATATATCCCTAAACCACTTGTAGACAAACTGTTTTCTGCTGGGCCCCTTATTATCTTCACAAACAGCTCAGATTTTTTATTTTAACTGATTCTCTAAAGATGAACAACTCCCTAAAAAAATAAGATGCAAATCTTTTTTCAGGTTTATAGTTTCAGTCCCGAAATACAGTCATTTCACAGAATATTGTGGGCAAAAACAAAATGCTCCAAATCATGGTATTTGAGTCAATTTGATTTTTTTTAATCCAAACAGTTGGTGTAATCTGCACCACTGCAACTCCAGCAGACTCCCAACTCTGCTGCCTGCTGTGTTGCAAAAACACTTTCGTGCAAAGAGTGATAGATAAGGAAGAAAACCCACAGATACCTTCTACCCCCAGTAGAGGACAGCAAAACCTCACACTACCTCATCTGAGCCAAATACACCTCCAGACACCACCTCTTTGAACTATTGGAGGCCATACAGGTCGACTAAAACGTGCACTTACAAATTCAGAGAGTTTTCCCCTCAATGCTGATTATACAATAAACACTGACAGACTCATACCAGTCATTCATGCTTTTATCTACCTGTATAGTTGGGCTCAAGATTTTTCTGGCACCAAATGGGTTTCCTATCCACTCTGCTCTTTTAACTCACTGTGATGAAAGACTAATTTGCTTAGAAGTACACATTTTACCCAGATTGTTTTTAGCTGGATTCATAAAAACAACACTATTGTCACACACTTGACACAGGAAGATGTATTATCTACTTCAGCCTATAAATACTCTATAAATGTTGAAATCTGCTCAACCCTTTTAGACTTGTTAGAGCAAAGAAACATACCGGGAGGCGAGGTGCAGAATCAAGTCACACAGGAGATCTGAGCCATGTGCGCATCAACGAGAGGGCCCTCCTGGACACTCCTCCTTTTTAGAAGGGTGCTACGAAATGGTCCGCTATGAGGATGTTGCCCTCAACCCACTTGAGGAGATAAAGGCCATTTATGAATTTGTCTGGAGCTGACCCCAGAGCTGGACGAGTGGATTTACCATATGACCCACGGGAAAGGCAAGGGCAAAGGGGCCTTCAAAATGACATCACCAAATGCTGCTGATGTTTGGGTGTGGCATAGCACGCTGTCACACAACAAAGTCAAACAAGGTCAGGAAATGTTTGAAGGGGCCATGTCTGTCGAGGATATACACATCCCAATCCCAATAAGTGTTGTATCAAAAATCCACCTAACGGCAAATTCTAAGAAAGGACCCTAACCATGTTGTAAAAGCTCCGGGCAAGTTTAGTGGTTAAACTAAAGTTCTTCCTGTAAATCTTTTTTTTTTTTTTACATTAATCTTTTCATGAATCTGTTTAAGTTGGCAACCAGCCTAACTAATACTGTAGTAGGTCTCTGAGGGCAAGAATCAAAAAGGATCCGCACCCTGTCTGAAAAGCTCCCAAAAAGTTGAACCACAAAAGTAACTTTTTCAATCTCACAGAACTTCTCAAAGCATTGTCAAATCAACATCACAAAGCAAACCAAGCAATCTAAAGTAAGTAGACGAAGCAAGTCTTGATTTATATAGCACTTTTAAAACACTTTGTTACAAGGTGCTTCACAAATGGAAAAAGTAATTGAATACAATTAGAAATAGGAAAACATACACAAAAACATGTGCAAAACAGTATGCATAAGGAAGGATATTAGATTACATAAAGGCTTGTAACAGTTTCATTGCAGCCATTTGCTAAAATCAAAAAAGTTCATTTTATTTCTCATTCATGCACACTCAGCACCCCATCTTGACAGAAAAAAAACAGAAATGTAGAAATGTTTGCAATTCTGTTAAAAAAAGAAAAACTGAAATATCACATGGTCAGAAGTATTCAGACCCTTTGTTGTAACGTTCATATTTCACTCACATGCTGTCCATTTCTTCTGATCCTCCTTGAGATGGTTCTGCTCCTTCATTGTAGTCCAGGTGTGTTTAATTAAACTGATTGGACTTGATTAGGAAAGGCACACACCTGTCTATATAAGACCTTACAGCTCACAGCGCATGTCAGAGCAAATGAGAATCATGAGGTCGAAGGAACTGCCCAAGGAGCTCAGAGAAATGTAGGGAGATGGGAGAAAATTCCACAAAGTCAACTATCACTGCAGCCCTCCACCAGTCGGGGCTTTATGGCAGAGTGGCCTGAGGGAAGCCTCTCCTCTGTGCAAGATATGAAAGCATAGAAGTTTGCCAAAAAACACATGAAGGACTCCCAGACTATGACAAAGAAGATTCTCTGGTCTGAGATCAAGATTGAACTTTTTGGCGTTAATTCTAAGCGGTATGTGTGGAGAAAAAACCAGACACTGCTCATCACCTGTCCAATACAATCCCAACATTTAAACATGGTGAGGGGCCGCATCATGCTTTGGATACATAAATATCCTGGAAGAAAACCTCTTCCAGAGTGCTCAGGACTTCAGACTGGGCCGAAGGTTCACCTTCCAACAAGACAATGACCCTAAGCATACAGCTAATATAACAAAGGAGGGGCTTCAGAACAACTCTGTGATCATTCTCGACTGGCCCAGCCTGAGCCTGAGTGTCTCTGGAGAGACCTGAAATTGGCCACCAATGTTCACCATCCAACCTGACAGAACTGGAGAGGATCTGCAGGGAATTCCCAAATCCAGGTGTGAAAAACTTGGTGCATCATTCCCAAGAAGACTCATGGCTTTACTAGCTCAAAAGGTGCTTCTACTCAATACTGAGCAAAGGGTCTGAATACTTATGACCACGTGATATTTCAGTTTTCTTTTTTAATTAATTTGCAAACATTTCTACATTTCTGTTTTTTTGGTCAAGATGGGATGCTGAGTGTACGTGAATGAGAAATAAAATGAGCTGCAATGAAACAAAGATTGAACAATCTTTGTTGAACAATTGAACAAAACTTCAAGTATCTCCATCAGCTATGTGCTGATGGAGATACCCGATATCAAATCCCCGATGAGAACAATAAGTTTTGGATTGAAATATGAAGACACTGTGGCTTCTGATTGTGCGGTAAGCTTGTTAAGACTTCTTATGATGCACACCTGCACACGCACCGATTATTGAAGTGTGTTTTGTGATCATCAGTTTGGTTTATTCCTTTTTTTATGTACAGCCTGGTCATGTCATTACTAAAGTCCATTAAATTCATTGTACTGAAATGTAATGACATTATAACTTTAATGCTATAAAATGTGTTTTGCCTGTGTCTTCTCCTCAATGCAGCCTGTTGTGCGTAACACTGGGCTCCTGGATTAGCACGTTCCCATCAAATGTGTTGTGATTCAGACACTGCCAAAATCACAACAATTTTTGCTTGGTAAATCACAATGCTTTTACTAACTTAACTTCTTTGCATTTTCTCCTCTCACTATTTTGAACTCTGACTTTGTTTTGCTCATATTAAGGACACAATCCTCACTGCACACTTTTAGTAGAATACATTTTTATCAAGTTTGCACACTGTTTTAAGGTCTTTAGTAAAAACAGGACCTGTGACACGATGACAAAGATGGAAATTACATTTTATTTTTGTTGCTTTAAATGTGAAGGACATTTTGTTTTGAATAGTACAGTATTATTGTACGTGGCCTGACCGACTTTAATAAATGGCCCTTTGAGTCATTGACAAAAATCTTTGTGGCCCTTTAAGATTTGTATTTGAGTACTCCTGCAAATCACTGTTCACATAACCAAAATACATACCATTTTAGAAAAACCTATTAAACCAGGCATTGTATTTTTTTAACGGAGAAAAAAATCAATGTTTGACTATCAAAAAACCTGATGTTACCTTTTTTGCCTTAATCATACCACCAGCATATAACTCATTGAAGCAGCTAGCCTATTTATGACCCTCTTTATGACCCCTTCACAAGTCATTTTTTGTCACGTGAACTCGAGGATGTAATGCTGCAGATAATTTGGATCCTCAGGGAAAAAAAACACAGGTGTGATGACCACGTAAGGAATCTTGACATTAAAAACAATAAGCCACAGAAAACCTGTAGCTCCAGTCTCTATTGACATCAGGTGTCTGCAGAAAACAAAGCAGAAATAACATACAGATTTTCAAAATTAAGCTGCTTTTAACTAGTGGGTTTTTTTTTTTTTTTTTTAAAGTTAGGCTGCCTCGTGCGTCTCCATGGTTAAACAGGGAGAACTTTAAACACTCAAATCAGGGAGTTCATTTAGTGATGGTAAAAAGGGTTAGGGCAGAGAAGGATGATTCATGTTTCTCCACCTGAGCATTAATGGCAACTTACTACTCCAGGAGTAATGACAATATTTAGTTACTTCCTTCTTGACGCTGATGTTAAAATATGAGTAGGCAGACACATAGTAGGCTATGCCAACCATAATGTAATCTCCCAATTACCTGCTCATATTGATAAAGTCCAAACTAAGTCAGAACTGTTTGACGTCATTAAATGTCCCCAAATGTAGACTATCACCTCCCCTCCTCTCCTGCTGCTAGGCAGGGTGGTTTCTTCCTCATGGGCTGTTGCCTAACATATTCCCGAAATCTTCTCTCATTTGCTGATAAGGTAACAAGCTCTATCAAGTTTCCCACAATCAGCCAGTCCAGGATCGGAAGCGTCGTAGCATTATTTTCAGAGTAAAAGCACGAAGTGTCACCTCATATCGAAGTCTTTTTGCATCTGGTTTACTTGAAGAAAAAAAATGGACGACTCATGTTATAGTTATTAGGTAACTAAATTAAGAGCATATATTAACCTATAGGTCAACTGCATTGGGTTAAGTCAATGTAGTTATTCAGACAAGATCTTATTCATTTTTGGTCAATTCAATTTTTGCCATCTCTGACTAAAGACCTGCAGGTAAATTTGTTGACACCCATGTTTGTTCCACTGTTGTTAAATTTTATTTTGGTATGGGCGGGTGTTGTTTATGTCCTTGCCACTTGTCCTTGTGGTGTATACCCACTTTAACTCATGTCTAGTATCAGAAGGTCTTTAAAGTCAAAGGTCTTGTACATATTAGTCTGTAATTACTTAAATATTGTTTAGTTAATTGTTAATAGTGTTTACTTTGTACAAAGAGAGAGCAGTCTACAAAAGTTAAATTCCTTGTGTTAAACATAACTGGCCAATAAAGCTGATTCTAATTAATCAAAATATTTGTTAATTTATTTCCAGAATGGCAATATAAACTCTTAAAATATAAATGTATAACTTGATTATTGTTCTGCGTTCTCCCAGGCCCTACTAGGGAGGATTATTTGCCATATTGGCAAGGTGAAATAAATGTTCTCATGCTGACTGTCCATCCAAACTCCTTCCAGTTGCCCATGTGGATTGTGATGGTTTTCGATTTCCATTAAAGGAGCATTTCCTATGACGTGCAATTTTACATTTTATTTTTTTGCTCATTTTCATTTTAAGTCGTTTTATTTCTTAAACTACACTTTGAGATATTGAGGAGATTGTTTACTGAGGTTTACATAGGGGAACAGTGTGTTCATTTTTTAATAGACTTCTACTGTAGGCATGCTACATCACACTCGTTTGCCCATCCTGCTGGCTCTATAATAATGCATTGGCTTAACTTTCTAAACTTTAGAAACTTCTTCTATAGGCTTCTAACAAACCTGTTTTAAGGGCTGAGGTTGAACCTAGGCGTGTTTAAGTCTTGATGAAGTGTTTATGTAAGTGTAATACGATTCATAATTGCCTCCTAACTTGGTCAGGCAGTTTGTACAACCTCAGGGGAACGCGTCATCTTCAGAACAAAAAACGTGTTTTCTCAAAAATAACGATTTCAACGTGACGATAACCAGGGGTTGCATTAAGGGTTTTAAGTTGAATCATTGGACCGGAAGTATCCTACTGACATTAACATGGCAGGTTTGACTGTGTTGTGGTAACGAGGTGCAGCTGCGGTAGTCGGAGAGAGGTGGACGTTGTTAAAGAACCGATGTCAGGGCCGACCGGCGGACGCAGAGAGCACAAATGGCCTCGGTGGGTGCGGACTGAAGGATGGGCTCCATGGTAACGCGGCCATGGCCAGATCCACCAACAGAAGTGCCGAGGACGGGGACTCACGGGTAACCGCTTCCACGGAGCGCGGAGAGGCGCGGGACCTGGTCGAGCCACGGGAACTGTCTCTGGAGGAGGTGCTGAAGTCTTACGAGCAGCCCATCAACGAGGAGCAGGCATGGGCGGTGTGCTACCAGTGCTGCAGCGGGCTGAGGCTGCCCCGCCCGCCTGCCAGGAGAGTCAGCCGTGTGAAGGACCCGTCCTCCATCCTCCTGCAAAGAGACGGAACTGTGTCGCTCCAACAGGAGCCCCGAAACCACGGTGAGACAGATGTCCGTTTATAGGTTTCAGTAAACTTCCACCTGCTGTGTCGCTCGTTTGTGTTAATCTCTGACACAGAGATCCAATTGGCCGATAAAAAAGTTCATTTCTATAATCTCCATTATGTACGCAACAATATTGGAAGAGTTTGACACAACATTGTGTTTGGCACAAGAAGCCTTAGACTGCGTAAAGTTTTGTCCACAAATCCAAACCGTTGAAGTAAATTGTCTATTTATAGTGTACGGCGGCAACACTGCTAACAACACTGCTAACAAATACTAAAATATCATATTTTAACAAATGTAAGACTTTTTTTTAAACAAGCCAACTGTGCAGATGTGAGGAGACTTAGCAATGTTTTTTTTGGCCTATAATCAATTAGGAGGGACTTGGAGCAGAACAAATGTACCCATACACTTGTCAAGTTTCACCTGGAATTTACACTAATTACAATAATTTAGAGATATTGTTATTTACATGAGTGCTTTTCCTATTTGGTCTGAATTTTAATGAATTAAGTAATCGTTTCCTTTGACATAACTATTAATGAATGATAAAAAGAACCATTTTCATTAGTGCACTATTTATTACCCCAACAGTTTAGAGAATAACAAAGATAGCCCCAAATAACCAAAACTGACAAAGTCAGCAGCGGGTGTTAGATTTGCCGCAATGACAGCTTGACAGCGACGTCTCATGCTCCTAACTAGCCTCATGATGTTGTTCTGAGGCAATGTGTTCCACTCCTGCACAAGTGCTACACGCAGTTTGGCCAGGTCAAGTGGGGGTGGGGTACGAGCATCCAGTCGCTGCTTCAGCTGGTCCCAGACGTGCTCTATGGGCTTCAGGTCAGGGGACATGTCGAGCTGTGACAGTTCTGGCACGATGTGGTGGAGCATTATCATCCATGAACAGAAAGTTGGGGCTGTGTTGGCAAGATTGGCGGATGATGATGGGTTCTATGGTGTCTCTGAGGTAGTAATGTGCAGTGACTGAACCATCTACAATCACTAAATCTGACTGGTGATACCTGCCCAGACTGTTGCACCTCCTCCACCAAAGCGAACCGTGGGGACCATGTTGACCTCGGTGTATCGCTCAACATGCCTTCTCCAGCAACGCTGACGACCATCATTTCTGTGCAAGGTGGACGGACACTCATCAGTGAACAGGACGGTAGACCACTGCTGCATTGTCCAGGTCACATGGTTTTGTGCCCACTGCAAACTGTCACGTCTTGATGTCAGTGGAGTCACATGCAACGGTTGTCTGGCATTCAAGCCAAAGCGGTGGAGTCGGTTGCGAATGGTTGTCTTTTTGTATTTTTGGGGGGATTGGCCCCAATATGTAAGGTGCACTGTACAGAGTGAGACCATTACATGGAAAACACAAAATGAGGTGTCTATCCTCCTAATACAATTGCCTCCCTTTCCCAAAAATGACTGAAGTGAAACAAACCTTAACGACCAAAACCTTATGAATGAAACCCACTGAGGACCTCACAATGTCCCTGACTTATTGTGCGTAGGGTAGTAGGCAAGGACATCCTTTTCATTGGATAAACAAATAGGCCTACCTAAAAGTTGTCTTCTCAGCTCCAAACAGAATTATATCGCTTACAAACGGACATTTATACATACTGTACTCATTTGGTTGGCACATTTTTAATTTAAACTCCTGTTACGCAAACAAACACTGTATAATTTTGGACTCTCAGGTCTGTGTTTAGTCGCACTCCTCATGCACACAGCGATTACTTGTATTTGCCGGTAAATTATTAATTATTCATTGAGCACAGCTCCTTCCTTACATCCCCTCCTGCAGAAACTGTTTTGGAGACTTCAAAGGGTGCATGGAAGCCCAAAGGGTTTTAGAAGTTCTTGTTGTTCCCCCTACTGAATGTAGCCTGTACACACATAATCCGAGACTACCTGTGAATTATTACGCATAAATATTTCACATCCAGCAGGTATTATGCATGTACAGGAGGCTGTGCTGAACAAAAACTGCTGCAAAAGTCTGACTAGCATAAAAGCGACTTTAGCCAAACTTTAAGAGAGATTTGAAATGAATACGTTGTATGTATACGTCCCTATAAACGACCTCTGAGAGCAACTTTATTTATCAATCAAATAATCTATAACTCTTGTTTGACCTTATTCCCACGGTCCTGGCCACCATTTTCAGCATAAACCTTTCAAAGCTCTTGAGTCTCATTCTTTATGACTTGTCCCCTATAATACCATAAAGCATCAAGCAGCCAAAAGTATTTAAAATCCCCTGTGGATAGACCTCGCCAAAAAGCCAGGAAAATTGTACAGTTTAAAAATCATAAAGAACAGTAGTGTGTGTGTGTGTACACTGTAGCACCTGTTAAAAACCCTAACAATAGAAATGTCTCTTGGGAATGTGAGTTTCAAACATTTGTGAGGTTTTTTGTAGTTTGTGTGAAAAGATGTCTGGTGTGACTGTGACAAAGAATTTATTTGATTTTAAAAAGTCTACTAAAGATCCTGGTGAACTATGTTTTTCTATTGAACTTCACTGCGCTCATTATTCCTCAGCTCTCACTCAGGAGATGTTTAACGCTCATTAACGGGCTTGTTTAAATGCTCGTAGACTGTGAAGGTTAACACTCAGCGGATCCATGAGTAAACATTGTCTTTACCACGAGCAGAGGAGCAAATCCTTTGACCAGCATCAAGTGACTCTCTCGTAGAGATTCTGTTTACATTATTAATGCAGTGTGAGGACCATTTGCATTCTTTCAGTGGCTAAATTCCATCCCATCCAAAACACCAGAGCAGTATGAAAAGCCTTTCAAATAGGACGCAGTGGCTGCATTTTTTTTGTCCAAACAGAAAATGTAAGACTTTTCAGCATATTGCCTTTTTAAGTGTATTGTTTTTGTTTTGTACTGTTGGATGTGCTTTTGGACTGTGAGATATCAAAATCTTATAGACAGAAACAATTTAATAAAAAAAAAAAAAAAAAAATCGAATAATTTATAATTATTATTAAAAGTATTCACCCATTATGAAAATATAGATTAGTTGCATCTACTACGGCAAATTTATTGCACATTAAAGGACCAATATGTAAGATATCTACAGAATAAATCATACAATGGATTACTATATCATCAGACATTAAGGAAACATGATACGTTGAAGTGTGGGCTTCTCTTGAAAACAATGCAGGAGCTGGTATGACGTCCTTCTAAGTTTCGAGTCCGGTGCAGAATAGTTTTTTTTTGTTTTGACCAAAGAAGGAAGGCAGGTTTAAGACAGCCCACCACATGGTTGTTTGGGACGCCCCACAGTTTGCCACACAAACATCAAACCAACAGGTGTTTGCAGCGATGGACGTGAGAAAGTGAACTTATTCAGATATAAGTAATTCTACCCAACCTGAAAGCTTTTTTTCTAGTTAGCGCCACAACCAGAAATAAACTAGGATAACTATAGAGGCCTTTTAAAAAGAGAGGTTTGAACACAGACATGTTTCAAAACTGATGCATAGCTTTCTGAACATGTTTGCTTCAGTGTCTACAACATGACAACCTGCATGCACATCCACTCTTAAAAGGAGGAGGCGCCTTGAGGATACAGTTCTCGCCAATGCTTTGATTTGGACTGCAATACCAGGTCAGCAAAGTTGATTTTTGACCAGTGATATAAACGGGGAAAGACTCTATCTTTGCAGGTCTGGTGTTGAGTAATGATTGGTCAAGAGTTTGGCATTAGAGGTGGTCGAGCTGATCAGTGAACAAGGAGTGGAGCCATTATGAACTTTGTGAAAGGAAGCCTGGAATCAGAAGGACTTGTTGAGGTGTTCAAGCAAGAAGGAAGGGAGTCAAGTGGCACAATTCTCTTGAATACAGGAGGATATTTAGGACTTTTGCTCCCAATCAGTGTAGGATCAATGTTTCTGTAGCAGAAAAGTTGAGTTGGATGGTGACTAGAAATGATTTTTTTTTAGGTGGAAAAAGATGGTGGATGATTGGATTGAAAGGAATTTGAGTGAAAAACAGAAATGTCACCTCTACTGAACCGCTTTTTTTCCACTCAAAAAGAGTCATTGTGAGTTGTATTTCACATGTACAGGACAATAAGCCTAAAACCAAATCATCCAGCTTTGTCCACAGTCCACTAATTGACCCAACTCCAAAGTTCCTCACAGAAGCTTTAAAATTACGATATCAATTTGAAATAAACACAAGGTAGTATTGCCCTTATCAAAGAAAAAAGATCGCTACGGCAACCAAAACAGCATTGCCACCCTTAACCAAGCGACCACTCTCTGGTCTTTAAAAATGAAGCTAATGTAGAAGTGCATAATCCTGCAAAAAAAGATGTTTTTACATCATGACTACCCATGTTTACATCCTGGTACTAACAAACGAAATAGGTCTGATTAGTTGTTGTTGTTTGCACACACTGTATTTGGGGGAATTCTTTTTTTAAAAGCTCTGTTTTGATTTAATGAAAGATACGTGTTATCCGTAGTTATACACGTAGCTGAGATGATTGATGGATGGGTGCAACATAATGGTTCGTCAAGAGCCTTAAAACCTGCCTCAGCTCCAGCTCTAAGCCTGTCCTTGATTGAAAGTTAGCCTGGGACGGCATA
This sequence comes from Symphodus melops, assembly GCF_947650265.1. Classification (NCBI taxonomy): domain Eukaryota; kingdom Metazoa; phylum Chordata; class Actinopteri; order Labriformes; family Labridae; genus Symphodus; species Symphodus melops. The sequence continues at coordinate 10,704,948 of NC_136696.1, read as the reverse complement.
CAGTACAGTTAACATCATGGTGGATGCTGCCGATGAACCTCTGGAGCCCACTGCAGGAACAGATGGCTGATGTCACCCAGGCTTCATCCATTCCGGTCTACGGCTATGCCTTCAACAGACCAGGGCTCCATTTATGCAGTAGTGACAAAACTGATACTTCCTACCTGGCCACATGGCTACTTCTGACCCTTATAGTTCAACCGTGTAGACTGAAGGGCAGCCAGAGCCAGGACATCGCCACGGATGCTAAGTGGGAACCATCCTTCACCCATGTTTTGTCCAGTTAGTCTGATGGCACCTCTTGGAATCTGGACAGTAAGCTAAAACGGTCCCAGAGCCAGCTCCCCTCCATGCTAGCTTTCAACGCCCTCTTTTCCTGATTACATCCTGAACTCACCTGGTTACGTCGCAATATATACCAACCTTGTGACTGACTAATCCTACATAATGCGAGAATATGTTGCAAAGTAGCTGTCTCTGAGCGCAATGGGCACATCTTACTGGGGTGATGGAAGTCCATCGCAAGAAAACTCTTACTTGACTATCCTCCATACAACACTCCAGTGTTCTGTTCTGTACACTTTCCCAGGTCATCCACCGTCCCTGCTTAGCCTGAGCCACAGCCTTCATACGCCTTTTCTTTTCTATGTACTTGTTCCACTACCAGCAACCTTCTTTCCTTGGGAACTGCTTTTGTTCCATGATGATTTGCCTGAGCCATGTCCCAAACCCCCAGCCTGTCATCTCTGTATCCCTAAGAACTGCCTCTGCTTCCAGTACTGCCTGCCTTCCCTTGATTCTATATGGTCAGAAATAGTCCGAACTGTTACCATCACAACTTCAGCTTACCTGCGAGCCATGATTTAACAAGCTACCCTGTGCAACATCTCTCCTAAACACTTCTCCTTGCTATCATTCAGGTCCTCACCTATCCAAACTCCACACTGACTTTTCCATTATGGCTGGAATTTTTTCCTCATCTAAATCTGCTTGTATATTAACTTTCCTCTGAACACTAATAGGCATCTTGATTTGCTTGGCTTAATCTTCATCCTCGCCCGTTTGAGATTGGGATTTAATCTCTCAAGTAATAAATAGCTGAAATATGTTTAAGAATTTCTGAGCCCTTCAAGGCGTCTTCTTTATGTTGCCTTCAACCACGAGATTCAAAGTTCATTCCTGACCACACAGACTTGGGGTTTGATTATAACCCTGCAAATATAAATAAAATACCAGAACACTGTTAAACACCGCTATTAAAACATCTGTATTATTCACAGCAGGTTACATGGTATTCTGAAGGAAACCATATTTTTCCTGTGAATTTCATCAAGTTGGACATCAGTCTGCAGAGGAAGAGGAAATTAATGTGGATCCCAATATGAGCCGGCACTGAAGCTGCACTGCACAGCGATTTTATGTAAACCTACACCTGATGTATGAGCCTGAGTCACTGCAACACAGCAAAACATGTCCTCCCCTCTGACATGCTGCACACACACTCAGTGCTTACCGATTGCTGCAGGAACAGCATTGAGCAGCAGCATACATATGAAACATGATATTTTTTGCTGTCATGTCTTTAGTCTCCTCTGACATGAAACCACCCATGCCTGAGAATGCATGCGTGAAGGTTGTTGACATCACTGATGTCATGTGAGCGACTATCAGGCCCACTCTGCTTTCACTGGGAGCTAATGCTGTAATACATATCGACTCACGGTACTTCAACAAGCTTTTTCATGAAACCCAAAGCTGAGATTGTATTCATCTCTATGTTTAGATACATCGATATTGAATGTAGTGAAGGTAGAGGTTGAGTCTCCTTCCAGAATTTTGCTGGCTGTAGGTGCAGCCCAAAACAGCCGGCAGGATAATCAACTACCCGCCTATTCCACATTGTCTCAGTAGATTTTGATTTAAAAAAAACAAACCCTGATATGGTTTGATACTCAGTGTGCACAAAAAAAACATGTGTGCCATCCTGGTTTTTATTGTGGGTGTGGATCACTAAAATGGCAAAGCACTTTCAGACTCATTAATAGATTGATGAGTGGGGCTTTGTCTAATGGAAATAATATTGTCCCTCGTAAAAATAAAAATAAAAAACCCTGCAGTGTCCCACATTCCACAGTGCTCAGCTGAGGCAGTGGTAGTGCAGCAGTACCATACAAGCTCCTGATTTTTCATTGATTTAACGTTGGCTCTGCCCTCTGCACCAACCAGGCTGCACGCTAATCTGTGCACACTACAGTAAACAATGATTACGTAATGAGATGAAGATAAACTTCAGATGTGCAATAACGACCATGAACAAGTGATTCACCGAGTGCACTTAAGACCAACAGGAGATCAAAGTTCAGCTTGCTGTCGCTCCTCTCAGATAAAACGAGCTATGTCACCAACATGCCAACAGCAACAAACACAGTTAGCTTTCCATCAATCAGTGAAACACTCTCCCAAAACAATTGATTTACAAGGATTCCAGCCCCTCTCTCTGCCTCTTATTCTAAGAAGCAGCTGCTTTAGTAAAATAAGAAGCAGATTCTTTGAGCTTCAGCTTGAATCTTAGACTTGCACCATTTTTCATCTTGGTGCAAATTAGGGTTTTTTGACATATATAGGACATAAAAAGAAAGTGAGGCTCAGAAAGCCTATAATCAGGAAATGATAGATAGATAGATTACATAATCATCACAAACAAAACAAAGAAGCTTACACAAATATATTTATATTATTCTAAAGTTGAGTGAAGGTTATCTTTTCCCATGAATGTTACTCTTCTGCCATAAAAGCTTTGAATAGCATTTAAAGTACAAAGGCTCAACTTGATGTGAGTGCTTAACTCTCCCACCTCATATGGTTATTGAACATATCCGTTCTGTGCTTTTATAGTTTTCCCTTTCTCTGTGTTTTTGTCTTCAGATATAACCTACCTTTCTCTTCCTGGCCATGTCCATCTTGTATTCATGTTACTGTTTGTAACACTGTATTCTGTGTAAAGATGCATGCTCAGTCTAAATTTCCTGTTTATATGTCAAATCTAATGAGCAAGAGGGCACACTGTACTGTACGTCAGGCAGTCCTGACAAACCCCATCAAATGATCTATTTATTTATTTATTTATTTTTTGCTGTTTTGTAATCAAATGAATCTTAACAATCTGTTAAAATTGTTGAGATAAGTTTTGAAAAACCATTCCCCCCACCACAAAAAAATCTGTCTTCTATTTGTTGTGAACATTGGTGGTTAAAATGCCTACACATGGATTCTCATAAATAAAATAGTGTGTTTTCCTCGATTTAAGCTTCAGGGCTTTCTGAGGTGTTATGGATGCAGATCCCTCACCTTCTTTGTATCCTCTGACCTATAACTGTGGGAAACTGACAAAGGTATCATTTGAACCTGTCTGACAGGTTTGAAGGGGTTCATGTTAACACACTCTGGGGGGTGGGGGGGGGGGGGGGGGGGGGGTGTATGTGGGGCATCATAAAAGAGCATTTCTTTGCCCTCCTTCAGTGTCAGTGTCTGCCTTTGTAGCAGACTGAAGCAGCGTCTGTGTTCACATAGGGAGCACAGTGATGCTCACGTCCTGTCCTCAGCACTTTGTTGTTGACAGGAGAGGATGCTGTGGCAGGCTGACTCCCTCATAGCCACACCTCCACTCCCCCCTTTTTTATCTTTTTTTTCTGCTGATCTTTCCCTCTTTCATCTTTCTCTCTCTGGTTGTTCCCACAAGCTCTCTCTCTCTCTCTCTCTCTCTCTCTCTCTCTCTCTCTCTCTCTCTCTCTCTCTCTCTCTCTCTCTCTCTCTCTCTCTGTCTTTGTCTGCGTCTCTTGTCCGTCTGCTCTCGTATTTCTCTGCAGTGAGAGCTGCTGACCGAGGACTTTCAGGCCTCTCGGGTGTCATTACTGACATCTGAGCTGGGAGAGCGAGCTTTTTTTTTTTTTTTTTTTTTTTTTTTTTTAACTCTCTCACAACACACACATGAACACACACTCACATTGAAAAAAACAATAATGCATGTCAAGCTATAACTGCTGGACATATTGGAAAAACACATAAGATTGTATATAAAGGAGATTGTAAGCAGACTTACTTTGTTTTTATTGTTGCCATAAAGTTCAGAACATCATTGAAGAAAACTCAATATGTGCCTCTAACAGACAGATCGCTGACGAATCACCCAGCTTGTTTAAAGCTGCCTCTGGCAACAGTTCTACTCTGTATTTATCTCCAAACACATAAGGCGATGAATCAAATTTAATATGAATCATGAATCTCTATTCCTGACGTACTGCAGAGGGAGCCATCTGTTTGTTAAAAGTTTAGGAGAAAATCCTAAAAAATCAGAGAAGCACAAACAACTCAAGATTTGAGTTCCCTGTAAAGCAACCCTGTAAGAAACCCGTGTTATCAGAGATCTTACAAGGCTGGAAGTGCTGCAGACTATTCTGACATGTTCAGACACAAAAAATTGAAGTCAAATCTTCCAATTCATATTGTCATGACCGGATCCAAACCAGGGACAAACAATGGGAGACAAGAAGCTGCTCTCAGAACTATGAATCAATGTAACAAACATTAGATGTGGAAGTCAGTTAATCAGTTGTGTAAGGGTGTATGTGAGAGTGATAAAATTATGAGTGCTATGAATAAATGAATGAAATTTATTTTTGAAAATGAGCATCAGTAATCAAGGATATTTCACAATTTTTTTACAGAAGATAAGGAAATTAAAGGTCGCTGCATGTTCAAAATAGGAGAAGAAGCTAACTTATGTTTACCTTTCCCTTTTTTACAAATCTAATTTTGACATGGCTACTGTTTACTCTGTCATGGTCCCATCATTTCTCCAAAATGAGAAAAGCTTCATCATTGGAGGTGATCAGTTTAGTAAATTAAAAAAATATATATAAAAAACTAAACAAAAGGACAGAAAGCAGACTTTATGGCTAATCAAATCAACCTGGAAATGAGAAATTTTCCCCTTACCACCTCAATTGATATACTTTTCTAATGTCAACATTTTAAACTTTCTTTTAAATTGCACAATGTGTTGACTTGTTGAATTGTTTTTGAGTGCGGTGCGTAGCTTAGATTGTGAGAGATTTCCTCTCCCTTTTAAATGATACCTACTGTCTCTTTCTTTGAACCATTGTTGTGTATTATTTGGGAGTAATTTGTTTATAGCTTTGTACATAATGTGTGTGGTCTTAAACTCCACTATATCCATACATTTTAATGTTTGTAATTTTTGAAATACCGGTAAATCATTTGTGTGTGCATTATAGTCAACATTGCTAACTATTCTCATTGCCCCTTTCTGAAAGGTGCATATTGTCTTTAGGGTGGATTTGTAGGTATTACCCCACACCTCAGCACAATAGGACAAATAAGGAAGAAAAGCGAGGAGTATAGAATGTACATGTGTGTAAAGTCAGACAAAAGGCAGGAGGAGCATGGCTAAAATGGAGAGCAGCCTCTCTCTGTCTTTTCTTCTCCCTGTCTCCCTCCGATGAGGACGCCAGGCCTTCTCTTATGGATTGGGAACACCCAGCCAAGATGTTCTCATTTCATGATGACCTAGCCACACCTACTGGCATCTGACACACACAGACAGACAGCACAACCAGCAAACAAGCAAGCCGCAGGGTCGTCACAGTATAGTTACAATAATCTGTCAAATATTTCACAACTTCTTAGCAGCTGCACAAAACTTAAACAAAGAGTGAATTTATAACAAAATCAATGCCTCGCACTCTTCTCTATTAGACTGTTTGGTGTTTGATTTAAATGTCTTAATATGTCATTTTGAAGTCCCTTAATTTGTTTGTCTCTTCAGATGACACTGATGGATCTCCTTCAACTACAGCCGAGCGTCAGGTGAGAAAGAAAGGAGACTCAACCCTTTTGTTACTTGTCTATCATGTGTTAACTTACTGTTTATCTTGAGAAATAAATAGACAAACTATTGTCAAATAAAGGAAGTACTTACTGCTGCACATGTATACAGTACAATCATAACATAATACAAATGACTATGGGCCCACATCAGTTCAATATCTTGAGTTCACTCTCACCAGATCTGCCCACTTGAGTGTTTAATGTGTTTAATGCTCTGTCTGACTAGATGTTTTTTTTCTAAGTAAATGACAACCTTTTGCCTGGTTGTGTGATTGCTGTTAATATTGGCACATGATCTGAGTTTGAGTTTCTCATTTTGTAGAGCCCAACTGATATACTTAAAGGCCGATGTGGGTTTAAACACAGATGTATTCATGACAAACAGAACCTATACTGTAGTAAATAATGACACAGCTCCACACCAGAGCTCATGACGAGGTATAACAATATTACAAGTTCCTTTTAAAAATGTTCATTCAAGATCAAAAAACCCTGTTATGTTTGAGGGCTAACATTTCCCAGTAAATTTTTGAAAAATTAAAGGTATTTTGTGTCTGCAGAATGCAGATGACAGTTAACCATCATTTTTTACAGTAGAAACAGGAGACTTGATTGTCTTTGGAATGAGGTTGTCATGCATAGCCCTTAGTAAGTAAGAAAACAATTCGATCCTTTTGGGTTATTGTGGTTCATCCTCCCTCTAGGTGGTGCAGTCCCTGGGCGTGGCCATCTACCAAGCTCTGGACTGGGGGCTGGACGACAGCGAAGAGCGGGAGCTCAGCCCACAGCTAGAGCGCCTCATCGAACGCATGGCAGGCGGGGATCAGGCCGAAAAGGGTGACAACACCATCGGGAACAGTACAACAGATGAAGGCTACAGCGGCCAAGAAGAGGAGGAAGAGGAGGAGGAGGATGAGCAAGAGGGAGCAAGAAGGCCAGTGTTTACGTTCCGCAAGGTGATGACACTATGTGCGTCTCGGCTGGCAAACCCCAGCTTGGCCCCGGAGCACTACCAAGCCGTGTGCAGGGCTCTGTTTTTGGAGACTCTTGAGCTGCAGACTTTCCTTTTTAGGATCAGAGATGCTAAGGAGGTACGTTTAATTATATTGTCTGTTTTTTTTTTCTTTTAAAACCTGCTGATAATAATATGTGTTTTAAGACCAAACAGTTCTGGGGACTTTTTGAAGAGGAACTACTAACCAGAGAGTTCCCTGAGAACTGTACACCACTCCGCCGATGGTTCCTACCTTGAAGCAGGAGCTAAAAAAGGTTCCTCTAAACAGGGTTCTAAGAATTAAAATAGTTGTTTTTCCAATGTGGAATCAATAAACAGGGGGAGAGTTTTAATAGTTCCTAGAACGATGAAAAAGTTCCTGCAGTCTAAAAACCTGCTAATGCAGCTTTGAACCTGAAAAAAATATATAAAAGGAGTTATGACCTGCTTTTATCTTTTTCAGTACACTTCTGCCTCCTGAGGCCTGCACCTCAATGACTGCATGCACCTGAAATACTAATACTGTCCTGCATTAATATTCCTGTTTACATGCTGTACAGCAGAGACGGATAAAAAAAATCAATGCAACCTCCTCCACAGTTTCTTTCTGGATGTCAACCTCCTAAATGTCAGATTCTCTTGTGTCCTTAGACAACTGTAGAAACTTAACTCAGAAAGCGACCTATTAACATGCGTGCATGGAGAAAAGCAATGCTTTAATTTAACATAGCTGGACTTCACAAGATCTGACACAAAACAATTCAATTAAATGTCTTATTTTCATTAAATGCAACAATTCCACTATCGAGAATAAGTTTATAATTTGAAAATCGCGTTAAACTCTTTAAAGTCAGCATAACATTTTGGAAAAAAGCTAGCGAAGTCCAGATTATATAGCAACGATGCATAGCAGAGGATAGCCCTGTATACGTATTTAACACTGGTAAGTCAGTTAAAACAACATAATGATCCAATTAATTAGTCTAATTCTTTTATAGCTGTCACTGCCTTTATTGTACTCAAGTCTCAACAGAATGTCAAACACTTGAAAAGTCTACCAATGTGCTGTTTAATTACATAGATAAAACAATGTGCTCAGTTTGTGTGCTGCTTTTTGTTGCACAGATGCTGAAGAAAATCACAACAAAGGAAGTTTTGGTGGATGGACCGACAGCTGAGCTGGACGCACTGAAACACCGGGACTGGGTGAGATGAAGAGAGTGAGGGCACAGTGTGACAGGAAGAACAATACAGCTATGTGTGTGACAGAAGAAGGAAGGGTTGTGATGTTGGCTCATGCAGATGCGTGTGCGTGTTGTTGTTGTCCATGCCAGGGCCGGCTGTGGGTTCAGCTGATGAAGGAGCTCCGGCAGGGAGTGAAGCTGAAGAAGGTGCAGGAGCAGCCGTTCAACTCACTGCCCACAGAGTTCAGCCTCACTCCCTTTGAGATGCTCATGCAGGACATACGAGCTCGCAAGTTCCAGCTCCGCAAAGTTATGGTGAGCCACGAGTGACTGATTTAAACACCAATATCAGTATTACAAGTCCATGCCCATGTTAATAAGGAGCTAACAATGTCAGCTTGTGAAAATCAAAACACACACATTTTTCTGTCTTCTAAAAAGTTCGAAGACAGAAAAATAAAACATCTGAACAGGTTTATGCTGGGAACATGTACTAGATAAAACATAAGATGGTACAAGAAAAATACAATATGGAAGACATAACAATAAAACTGTCTTTCTATATTTGTTATTTATCAATAGATTGTTATGGAAGACTTGTAAAAAAAGCATGAATGTGGATTTGTCTACTGAGGCTTCAGTTGGTCATGTAAAGACATTGAAGCCGCCTTGTTTTAGACATAATGCGCCACATATAGTCCAGGATTTTTTACAGCAGAAATATCCTGTTGCATGTGGCACCACAAGCCAGATACATAATTCAGCATCTATTAATTAAAATGAACCCTATTAATGAAGGCTTCTCTCAGCCTTCTGTTGTTCTGGCAGTGGTCGATTAGAAACTGAACACATCTCTCATACCCAGAGCTAGACTTGTAAATAGCTAAACAGTTTAGCTTCTTACAAGTCGGTGCCTAAAGGTTTCTGCTTTACAATACAAGAGAATGAATAAACGGGATATCAAAGCTGGAATATGCTTCAGTTATTCAACAAAATCTACACTAGTTAACAATATTTCAGTATGACGCTATGATATTATATCATTAGCATGTTTGATAAAGTGTTCCCAAAGACTCTAGCCTGACACAACTTTTATATACTGTATCTTTCTTGCTGTAGTAAATCCAAGATGGGCTAACTCTTGTCTAAAATGTTTCAACAGTTCTCAGTGGCTGTTCCTAACTCTATAGTACAGACTCAATGCTTGTGTTGTATTTTTTGTCGTAACGCAGGTAGACGGTGACATTCCTACCAGAGTGAAGAGAAATGCTCATGAAATGATCCTGGATTTTATTAGATCACGACCTCCACTTAAACCAGTAAGTGTCCATTTAAACCAGTTGGTGGGGTGAAGTAACATACTTTACTGTGCGTATGTTCACGACAGCAGTGAGCTATATGGACAAACAGGTGTGACAGTTATTTGATTTAGAAGATCACTGGTGTGATTTGTGAGTTTTATACAGAAGGAGAAGACTGTAAACAAAAGGCTTAGAAACAAACATCCATTAAAACCAAACAGTGTGTTGTTTGTAAATGTAAATAATTTAAGTTGATCAAAATGTACCTACCTCGAGTCAGTCGTTCCCTGACTGAACTTCATTATAACATATCATAGAGCATTAGCATAGATAGCTGTGAGCGTGCTAACTAATAGCAGTTCGATGTACTTTTTTGATATGTGGATGAATATGTTATGTTTGCACACTATAGTTTTCATTTAAGCCTGTTTGACTCAGATATTGTTTATTGTAATGATTGGTCCTGTGTGTGCACTCTGATTGGCTGAGCGAACCTGAAAAAAGCTATAGGCGGAAGCTGATGTTCTCAGTTTACAATAAAGTCATTTCAGTAAGCTACGGATTATTGATTAATTTGTCATAACTGGGTGCAAATGAGAATCCCAGCCTAAAAACACTGGATTTAGAAATGGGAATTCAACAATGAACATAGTTTTCTGAAATATGGATGCGTTTTTATTATTCTCCTCATTAGGTCTCAGAGCGCAGCCTCCCTCCTCCTCCCCCACAGAAGCAGTCCCTGCATGACCTGGTCCTGGCTGGAATAAAACGGGAAAGAAAACTCCGTCCTGTGGACCCCTGTGGATCCAGATGTGAGTGGACACTGTTTCTCATGATAATTCTTTAGAGACCCATCACTGAATGAGACGTCTGTCAGTCTCTTGATCAATCTGAAAGTACTTTAATGGATGGAGTGTATATGTGCTTTGCCCCAGGCTACGTGTCACTTAGTATGTGAGTTATGGGGATGCACCGTTTTTCAGTAAAGTGTAGATTCATTGGCTGGCCCTCTGCAAAATGAGTAGGTACAAACATTCGTTCCATATTGTAGCTTCAGATGCTATAAGTACACAAGCTTCTTTCAGAGCTACAGTTATTGTGTGCATCCCTTACTCACAGTGGATAGCTTTCTATTTAGGGCCAACTGTGGTCAAAGAACAGCTTTGATATAGAGAAGAATGGTTGTACTGAAGGTGAACGAACCCCGTTTCATAATACCTACAGGGCTGGTGCTGTAGGCTCTACACTCTGTACAGGAGCCTGTGAGGGTCAAACTGCACTCATTACATACTACAGTTTCCAACTAAGACTGTGATAAGAGTATTGTTCATTGTTGTATTGCTTTACATAAATATTGACCAGACAAGCTATTTTAGGGTCAAGGTCGATGAGCGTCAGGATGCGTGCAGTGAGGTGCCAAAACACGCTGAGCAAACACAACACGAGTGGACAGCTTTGTTTTGAAGTTGTGTAGCATGTGAGGACTATACTATTCTTCTAATGTTAAATGGACTGACTACTCAGTCTTTGTTTTTATGGGCAGAATACCTCCAAATATAAATGAGAAAGCCTGTTTGTTTTTTTTTTTGGTTTTTTTGGAAGAGCATCTCAGGCCATACAGCTAAACAGTCTCCCATGATGATCCTAGTACGAGTCAGAACAACGTTTCATGCAGTGGTAAGGCTGAGAGGAAACGGTAGTCAAAGTGTGTTTGCTTCAATGCAATTATTTTGAACAGAGGTGTGGCTTTATCTCGTTGATGGTTCAGTGCTTCACATGGTACATCATGGAATCACTAGTTTTTCTGTTCTTGTGTTTGGTTTCTCCTCCCTCAGCGTTTGGCTCCCTGCCCTGCCTGGCTCAAACTTGTTCTTGTGATGTCAAATCCACCTCATGCATCGACCTGTCTGTGTCTGAACTTGGTTCCCGCCAGCCATCCCGCCCTCGCATACTGCTCAAGGCTCCCACTCTGGCTGAGATGGAAGAGATGAACATATCTGAGGTTAGGCTCGACGCTGAGATATTAATCGAGGAATCATTGGACTCATTGTACCCGTCACACAGGGCTGATCCTTCGCAGCAGCAGAGACTCAGTGCTCTGGTTTAAGAGGTTTGAGATTTGAAAACAAAATGTGACATTTCTGTCCTTATGCTTTATAATAAGGGCACCAAATCACCTGTCAGAACTAACTCCTGCTCAGACCTGGGGGACAACATATTTAAAGGGATACTTCACCCATTTGTCGTGAATCCAGCCCTCATTTTGCCCTGAGACGAGAAAAATGTTTTTCTTTGCCTGGAAGTTTTCTTCATGTGATGCAATATGACGCTTTTTGCATCACATGAAGAAAACTTTCAAGCAAAGAAAAACACATTTTTCTCATCTCAGGGCAAAATGAGGGCTGGATTCACGACCATTCAACACTACTATCATGTTTCTAATGATACACAGCTTCATGTAAATGGGTGAAGTATCCCTTTAAAAAAATTTCCAGAGCCTTCTGGGGTCTTTCCAACTTGATTTCAATATCTTGTTCTCATTTTGAGCATAGTGAGTGAAAACATGGTTATAAAGGTGCAGCAGGGGACTAGCTGGTGTTCTCTACTTCATTCTCCACTACCTTTTGATTACCTTTAAATAAATGTATTTTTCTGTGAGCCTTATAAAACAGCTGTTTGTGTCTCCACTATGGTCACTGCACGTGAGCAGGTGCAATACTAATGCTGAAATAATTTATTGCAGTTATACAGTACAGGGATGGTATATACCTTCAGGGACTTTCATGTTTTTAATGATCGTCTTTTTAAGATTTACTTCATTAAAATAGAAACTGGTCGGCTTTACCTTTAAACAAGGTGCTTCTTTACTGTGGTATCATTATAGGCCATTACAAATATTGTAAATGAATACCTTAAAGGTGTTCAGTAAGACGAAAGGTGTCCTTTAAAAGTAGTTTGTTATGACTGTATTTGTTTTGGAGGTTGTGATATGTTTTGAAGCTACGGAGGCCGAAAACACTTACCATAGACATCCATTCAGAGCCTGACATTACATTACAGCTTCCTTTGCCTTCTTGGAGAAGGAGTTGTTTAAGACAAACAAGCTCAATATGACAATATACACACATTGAATTCTTCTTTATGTTAACTTCCCGCTCCCCTCCTTCCTCCACCTTGTAGGAGGAGGAGTCTCCAGACAACAGTGACCTGAGGAGGGCTGAGAGCTCGCCCACACCTCTAAAAAGAGATCGCTCCTTCTCAGAGCACGACCTGGCCCTGCTCCGTGGTGAGATGCTTCCCTCGCTCTCTGAGTCGGTCCAGTCGGGTGGTGGGGTTGTGCTGAGGGGCGAAAGGCCTCGGTCCAGGACTCTGACTGGAGCTGGGCCGCCTCCTTATTACAGAGGTCAGTTTGTGCCTGATGATTGTACAATTGATTCTCCACTTAATGAAGCCGCTTCATGTTCTTCACTCTTTCATTGATCACGTGAATATGTCAAATTACACACAGCAAAAGTATGAAGGCAACAATCCGTCATCATAGTATCAGAATCTGTGGCTTTTGCCACCTTCTTGAATCTCTGTTTTTTTCTGTCACGTCTTGCCTCCTGAGAAACCGTATGTGTAATGCATGTGTGGAGGAACTATAGAGTGTTATTGTTCCACACATTGATGCTGCTGCTTGATACTTTCTAAAAAAAAAACAACTACTGAGACTACAATTTCATCAAAATTAATTTGACTGAGTGAGTTTGTAGTGGTTGTTTAAAAGTACCATGTTGTCATAGCAACACCAAGGGCTCACTTTTGCTTATGTTTTTGTAGGATGCGGCAGGAAAGCTGTGTGCATATCATCTGCATTTGATTTTATAATGACATGGTCTCGATCAATGGATACTGCTCACATGTTACATACAAACACGTGAAGCTCATCTTGCAATGAGAGAGTTAGCTGTCGGTACAACAGGAACGCCCTCTGTCTCCTGTGTAAAACTTAATCACCTTGGACACCAAAACTGACTAAACGTTTTCAAGAACAAAAGCATTTTGTGTTCTGTATGATTGATCTAAATGTAATTCTTTATGGATCTTTTGATTGTTATAGTTTCCATTATAGTCGAGGTTGAATCCTAAGATGGTCTTTATTGACTGCTTTTGGACCGCTGATCTTAATAGATGTTCATATTTGGCTGAAATGAACATTCATTGGGGTCAGAAAGCTTGCAGATGCTCGTTTATCTTCTGTGGCTGATGATTTACACTGCTCGCAGTGTTAACTGTCCTCCCACAGAGGGAGACAGAGTGCCAGTTTAATTACTTTCTGCAGTCTCCACAAGCAATATTTTTGTCCTGATATCCGGATTAGTGAGCTGAAGAGAGACATTCTTACATAATGAAAGATCATACTTGTGGTCCAAGAAACATTCTTAAAATAAGCATATTAAGCAGGTAGCAATGAGCTTTTAGTTCTATGCTTTTCTCTGTGGTTTAATTGAAGGGAAAGAATTAGGGAATAATAATGTAACACATACTGTAATCTTCTGTACCACTTTTACCGAAGGTGTTTTGATTCTGTTTGAAGAGAATATTTTTTCAGTCTTTAAGTTCCACCTTCAAGGCAATGAACGATTGTTGGTAAGACTTTGTCCCCACTGATTCAGTCTCAACCCTCAGGTATATCTCAGCACTAACCTCATTAAATTACTGTTAACGTGCTGAAATAAGAGTCCACTGTGATCAAATCCTAACAACCTTGCTGACAGGGACTTGGCAGGAGCTTTATCTGCCATCAAGCTTTGGAGAGTGTTGTGATGGATTCTAATCAAATACAAAGATGTGCTGATAAAGTGTAACCCAGTAAAGCTAATGGGTTAGCCACAGCGACGAGGTAAATTGTCTGATGAAAACGATTCTTGTTTTAGCAGCCCAGCCATCCACATCCAGAGATACTTGTTTGAAAAAAATATGCTGCAAGCTGATCCACACAGCTGCACGCCACAAGCTTTAGACCAGGCACAGTCCTATCTTGATGGAGATTTATGTTGTAGTTCAGGACTTTGCCTACAGAGAGCTCCCTTGTCTTCATTGTGAGGGCGTAAGCCCGTAAAATGCCATCAACAGCTGATCCAAATTATATGTGCTGAGGATGTTTACCCACCTTACTCTCAGTCTGTTTACTTTCCATTAGAGCCACATTGACACCTTCCATTTGCAGGATGGAAGAGGCACCCAGTGTGTGTTCTCTTTTAACCTCCCCCCCATCATCCACTGTCAGAGCCTCTGCTGAGCTCCTCTTTTAGATCAACCTCACTGTGATCTAAGTTACAGATGGAGCAGCATGGGCTCAATCTCTCCACTGAAAACAGATGAATAATACATGGCAGTGTGAGGGTCGATTGACAGGCACTCTGAGATCTGAGACAGCTGAATGAAAGAGTCTGATATGTTATTAATGGACTTGTTGGACTGGGATTTGTGGATTTCTTTCCTATTCTGTCCTACTTCGATTGGATTTGTGTTTGGCGCTTCTGTCAAACTGTAAATTGTTCCTCCATTCCAACCGCTTCTCCTTCTCCCCAGCTTCCCTCCCAGTTTACGGCTGGGTGCCCCCCTCTCCGGCCCGTCTGTCTCTGAGTTCAGTCGATGAGACCACTGAACCGTCAGAAACGAGGTCAAGCTCCAGAGCTGAAGACAAGAAGCAGTGGATGGTGAGTTTGTCTTGGGGCTTAGCTCAATGTGAAATATCCGCCCTCCTGCTGATAATGCAGCAAAAACATTCTCCTCATGAAGTCAGTTTCATCAATGAAGGAGTCTTTAAGGATGAAGTTTTCCAAAACACGTAAAAGATTTTGCCGGTTATTTGCAGATATCAATTTCATTTGATACAAATCACTTTACTTTTTGCAGACACAAATAAGAAACACTTATTCTTTATATTAGAAAACATTTAAATAAGCAATTCTGTCTCTAAATTGAAATTATCCTTCTAAGGTTTACAAAGTGTGTCTTCTGGAGTTTTCATTCATATTTTTTATTATATTTTTAGATGTATGTCTATGTAGGCTCCCAATCATCCAGGTTATCCCCTAAATTTAATTTTGGATTTAAATTGCAGAATTGAATTTTCTTCTTTTTTTTTGCAGACTGTCTCTATGTTGCCTTAAAAATGGCTTTGAAAATAGCAGTCAACAATCCTTGTAACTTCTTAAGAGCTTGCAGTCACATCACTTCATCTTTGTCACAAGGACTTTTGAAAAACACAGGAAAACAAGTGTATCTATCCAAATATTCAACTCAAACAGAAACATTATGGCAATGAAACAATGAAATAAAAGATGCTAAATGGTCAGAGTCTACAGTAAACAATGAGAGGCCTGACTGACACTTTGGATGTTCAGGAGGAGTTCAGCCACCCTGTGGAGAGTCTTGCCTTAACGGTGGATGAGGTCATCAATGTGCGCCGAGTGTTGGTCAAAGCAGAGATGGAGAAGTTCCTTCAGAACAAAGAACTCTACAATAACCTAAAGAAGGGAAAGGTAATGTTGTGGATCTTCCGTGATTGTTGCTTTTCTGTGCTACAGTATGTTTACTGTAAATACATTTATTCACCAGGTTTGTGTGGGGTTTTTTTGTGTTTTTTTTCGTCAGGTTTGCTGCTGCTGCAGGGGGAAGTTCCCTCTCTTCTCATGGCCATCTACCTGCTTATTGTGTAAAAGGTATCACTGAATTTTGTTATTTAACCTATTTGAAAAGATGAAGTTTCTTCTTTAAGTAAATGCTTGCATTTTACCACCTATTTAATGATCTGTTGGATAGCCTGGCAGTTATGACGTAATAATCCCTTATAGAGAATAATCAGTGAAAGTGCTTTAGTTGGCTCCATTTGCCAGCAAAAATTATCTCTTTTGTAACTGTTCATCATGTTGACCCTATAATGTGAAAGAATGGAGCCCATGTGTCCCTTTAACTTTGTAGGTTCAGTGTCACTTTTACTGCTACTGTCTCCATAAAAACAGCAGCCAAAATCAGGTTTTATTGCACATTAATAATAATATATTTACACATACAGTACAAGGAATTTGACTTGGTGTAATGTTGCAAAACAGTTAACGTAAAAAAACAACAGAACATGACCTTAAATAATAAAATATAAAATGCAATTACCAATATATAAAATAGAATTTAAAATGTAAAATATAACAAATAATTAAAAAAACACAAAGGTGTACAGAAGGTGCAATGGAGTTCATGTAACAAAATACATTTAAAGTCTAGTGAGGGTTAATGTAACGCTTAAAAAACAGTTTCAGCCGTCACATTACTGTGACGCTCTCTGACTGTGGAGCTGATGAGAGTCAGGCTGGCCCTCCGTATCGTGTCCAAGCACGCTTCAACCCTGAAGTTCAGTTCGTTTGGACAGTGTGACCGCTCTGTTCCGTGCTCAGGCACTTCCTTGGACACAACGCTCACAGCCTTCATTCAGGAGAAATCCAGAGGTTTATGTCTGTATCTGACTAAACATGAGTCAAAATAAGCCACAGAGTAGCTGTCATGTTCTCCGTGTTGCTCTCCGATATGCGGGTGCGGACTCAACTGCACCTCTCTTTTATATTTTTGATTAAAATATGGCTGCATCTGATTTAAAGTGACTCAAAATAAGCCTCAGAGTCAGTAAAGTAGCTGTCATGTTCTCAATGTTGTTCTCCGATGTGCACGACATGTACATGTATTACAACCTTATGTCCAAGAGGTGCTCAGGCGCAGTTAGTCCTGACGCAGTGAGACTGTGGGCTTTGCTGGCCAGTAGGGGAATGGCACAGTGGGGGGGCAATCGTGCTTGAGTACAGCACGGTACGGCTGGCCAGTGTGACCGCACTCTCCGTGTTATGAGGGGAGGAGGGCAGGGACATTGTTCATGAAGCTGACAAAAGAGGGGAAGGAACTGTTGTTTTTGTGAGAGGTTTTTGGTCCTGATGGAGCGCAGCCTCTTACGAGAGGGGAGAGTCTCAAACAGCCCATGTGCAGGGTGAGAGGGGTCCATCATTGTCTTTCAAAGCGACAGTAGAAATCGTTCAGGTTGTTAGCCAGACGCAGGTCACTCACAGGTGGGGGGTTTTAGGCTTGTAGCTGGTGAGCTGTCTGAGACCCTTCCAGACTGAGCAAGCCTCTCTGTCAGAGAACTGTTGTTGTAGTTTCTCAGAGTAAAGACGCTTGGCTTCTCTCACCGCCCCGCTGAAGGTGTATTTAGCTTTTTTAAAACTCTCCCTGTCCCCACTTCTAAAAGCCACCTCCTTGTTTAGCTGTTCAGCTGGGAACCAGGGCTCGTCATCGTTGAAACTCATCGTAGTGCGCAATGTTATACAAAAGTCCTGGCAGAAGCCAATGTATGACGTCACAGCGTCTGTGTACTCATCCAGACTGTTTGTGGCAGAGCTGAAAACATCCTCGTCAGTACAATCTAAGCACGCCTTTAATTCTCCCACAGCTTCACTGGTCCACTTCTTTTATGTCCTCGCAACAGGCTTACAGAGCTTTAAAATCTGCTTGTATGAAGGGATCAAAACTGTGAAGTATAAACCCAGAAAGAAACATTTCCCTTGAAGCAAACTACTTTATGGCTTTATTTAAATTTTAGTAGTTTCTAGTCAAACTCACACACACTCCATCCTGATTATTTACCCCCCAAATGTATCTGTAATGCCCCATGCACGGAGGCTGTAGTCATCCAAGTGGGCGGCCCTTGTTCAAATACAATCTGTGGCTCCTTTCACGCATGTCATTCCCCACTCTCTCTGTCCCTGATTTTCAACTCTATCCAGTGTCCTGTCTCCACAATAAAGGCACAAAAAGCCCCAAAATAATACATCTACATTTATTTCTCTTACAGATCTGTTTGCAGCTCCTGCAGTGCAAAGGTAAATAAACAATATTTTGAGATAACCATAATTCATCCAAAACAATTCTGTTACGATTAAGTACCTTTAGTGCTTATCATTCTTTATGTTATGATTAAGTGTGTGTCATTGTTGCTTATTTTACTTTGTATTGCTTTGCAAAATGATACCAAGAATGTATTTTGATGTTGAAACCTCTATTAACATATTATTTTGTTTGGAAAGTTAACCAACCTGTGTGGCTGATATTCCTTTTAACATCCTCTTCTGTTGTTCTTTTGTTGGCTTTGATTTGTTGCCGCGGTCCCAGGCTGTGTTGGATGTTTGGGTCTGTGCTCTGTAGGTTTGATGTGTAGGCTGTCTGGATTTTGTGCATTTTTTGTGTGTGTATGATTTTCTAAATGATTTGTATTTTGTTGATGTTTGTTGGGGTTTCTTTTATACAGTACATTGACGTAACATTAGTTGTGTTTGTCTTTGTTGTGTGTGTCATTTAGAGGTCAAGGTTATGTGGTGTTTAAGTGTGTCCTGAGTGTTTTTGTGTTTGTATCTGTTTTAGATTTTATAAATACTGGTTTAAAGAATCCGTATCCCCTGTGTGTGCTTTAATAACACTTCCTCCTTTTTTTCTATCTTATTATTTTCCTCTTATGATGTCACTTCCCCTTTCTGCAGATGAAGATCCCTTCGAAGAAGATGGCCCATATTCCTGTGTACACTGTTGGCTTTCACAGCACTCCAAAGAGCCATGGGCACAAAAGCCAAGTCTATAAGTGAGTCTGAGTCCGTCATTAGAGCCATCTGAGGTCAGAAGAGGGCAACTTCACAGATGGCAAAAAGAAGTGTGAATGTTAAGATGTCCTCATGTTCTTAATGACTTAACGCCACGGTCTTAATCACGAGTATCAAGTTTTCTGCAATTGAGCATGATGTTCAATTTGTAAATAATGGTCCCATTTGAAGTCAACTAGATGATAGGGTAGGGTATACTTAAGGTTATGGATACATGTGACCAAAAAGTCCTCATGATGCTAGCCTGTCAGCAAACTGTTTGAGTGCTGTGTCATGATTTACTGTACACTTGTATCCTTGTTGAGAGTCATAACAAAGTGGTCGACGCCTGTATCACATCTCAACATAATTCTGTTAGTTTAAAACAATCATCACTGTGATGTCTCCAAATTATACAAAACACTGCAGGCATCTGCTACCGGGGTAAAAAAACATGACAGAGTTCCACCCATTTTAGCCTCTCTTCATTTTCTGCTGTGGGGTTGGTTTTAAGATTTATTTTGTTTTTTTAAGGTTACTAATGTATTAGCCCCTTCCTATAGTGTGGATCTCTCTTACACTTTCTTAGTCCAGCAAGATCACGAAGGTCAGCTGTCTCCTACAGGTAGCTCGGGAGCTATCGGTTGCAGGTTTTCAATAGCTCGCCTATAGGTTGACCGACTGTTAAACAGAATGTAAATAAATCCGATGACAGTAAATGCAGCTCTTTCATCTATTCATATATTTGACGCATAAAAAACTGTAAAGCATTAATGTTTTCTTTGACATTGATGTGAATTTTCAGTAACATAGCTTACTATGTTGCACGAGAAGTGTAAAATATTCATGTTTTTTTCTTGGACTTTGATGTTAATTTTAAGATTATTGATAAGCATTATTTCACGCGTGCAAACAGTAGCTTTAAAGAAAAAAAAAATCAGCTGATGTTTCTATGTAAACAAATGCAAGCGATGTGACAAAAGTAGCTCTCAGATGAAGAAAGGTTGAAGAGCCCTGACTTAGGTCAACAAACCCACCAGCTCTTAATCCCAAGATCAAAACAGATGGGATCGAGACTATGTGGTGGCGGCTCATAAACTATCAATCAATCTTTATTTGTATAGTATCAATTCATAACAGGTGTGATCTCGAGACACTTTACAAAAGCAGGTAAAGGACCTTACTGTTTGTCTGTTAACATTAACGAAAGAGCAGGTAACAAGACCATACTCATCGTTATGTTTACATAAACTAGTTTTCCTATCCACATAAGATCTGCTTTGTCAATTGATATTTTGAAGTCACTGCTGAAGACGTATGTCTTTTCAATTGGCAGTCAATTAAACCATGACCTTGTTGCATTTTGTGCATCTTTGTTTGGGGACTCTCTTGGTCTTTTGTTGGGTTTTTATTTCAATTGTTTTGTTCCTCTTGGTTGTACAGCACTTTGCTCAACATGAGTCGTCAACTAAGGCGGCTGATGGAAAAAATGCCACGCTTGAGCTTTGAAAAATCATTTAACAAAACAATGAGTGATACCATTGTTTTCTACGTCCCATTCTTATTTAAAGTCTATGATTAGCTCGAGTTATTAACACAAAATAGGCTGATAGTAATGTCCTTATCATTATAAGCATTTGGTGATTAACCTAAAGAAGAGTTAAACCTTGAACTGATGATCACATCAGAAGAAAAATCAGGGGATGACCATAGTTTACACAATGAATCCCTAGATAGAGTTTGAATCTGTGTTCCAAACATAATGGCAACACATCCAATTGTTGTCCCAATATTTGTATTGCTTTTTTGTTTTAAAAAAAAAAATGTTAAAGGAAAAATAATGTCAATGAAGAATGTCATGGCAATCCATATTGCAGTTGTTGAGCTCGTCCAAGGATTTGAATTGTAATGTCCAAGGTCGAGGTGATGTTATCTTGACATTTAGATGGGCTCCTTGCTCGTGACACTAAGGCCCAGTTTCCTCACAGTTCTTTCAGCCAGTTGTGGCAGTTGTCCAAGCCAAGGACAACTGCTCACGCCAGGTTAAGAACACGGGTTAGATCTATTTAAGTCTGCCCGCCCCTCTCTCAAGCCACTGACTGCTAACCTTCTTCAACCTAAGAAGATACCGTTGTGTGCTTACTTCAACCAATCACAGATTGCCTACTCAAGCCAATCACCCACCCCCCTTTCCATTGTTATATAATCAGTTTTGTGCCTCCACTGAGGCCTCTAAGCAGCCATTATGTAATAATTACTTAACTGTCATTAATGTCCTCACTCCTCATACCCGTGAGAAGACAAATGAGAAAGGATTGTTGATAGGAGTTATCGTGCTAATGTAGTGTTTTGTACCTGTCAGTACCAGCAGCAATGTAGCAATGATGATAGATCTAGAAGGTTTCACTAAAGCCATCATTTAATCAGAGCTGATGACCTTAATCCTTTGGTTGTGGCTGTAATGACCTATCCAGTATGTTATTTTTTAAGCAAAAGCATTT
The DNA here is from genome assembly GCF_947650265.1 of Symphodus melops. Classification (NCBI taxonomy): domain Eukaryota; kingdom Metazoa; phylum Chordata; class Actinopteri; order Labriformes; family Labridae; genus Symphodus; species Symphodus melops. Next base: position 10,683,399 of record NC_136696.1, on the reverse strand, counting down.
ATCTTGTTGTATTTAATTAAATAAAATGAAACATGCAAACAGGATATGATCACATTTTATACTTTGAACAGTCAATATTTCTGTTTAAAATGCCACCACAACAAAGATGTTGGATTTTTGTACGAACTGAAAACTTGATGGAAGACGTACAAGTCGCACTTGTCATCCTGTGAGAAGTTATTCAATTGTTAAAACTTTTTTGTTTTAACAGAAACAATTATGATCTTGCAATTATACTTTATATCCTCAGACTAAAACAAAATGGCTCATTAAAGCTCATTTCAAGAAATTATTTTAACATATAAATTAATCTTAGTCCGAAATAATACAAAATGAAATGCATCAAGAGATAGTTCAGCCTAATGCTACTTATCTGAATATATATATAAGTCACTTTCAACCCTCCCTGTTCCTTTTGCAGGTCTCTGCGCAGTTTAACCCGCCGCTCAGTGGAGGAGGAGTTCCCCCACCTATACGCACATGGCTGCACGCTGCGCGACATCTGCGCTGAGTGCACAAAATTCGTGGCTGATGTGATTTCCTCCAGCCGACGGAGCCTGGACATCCTCAACAACACTCCCAAGAGGGAGGCCAAAGCTGCTGCCGCTGCTCCTGCTCTTGCTGCTCCCCTGAGACCACAGCTGCAGCGACAGCCCAAGCTTGACACTTGTCCTCCTCCTCCTCCCCCTCAGTGTTACCCCCAGCTCACTCCCCAGCATCATCATCAACAGCTTCTTGTGTCATCATCGTGTCCTTCGCCTCAGCTCCACACCAAGACCATGAACAATGTGAACCAATGAACTGTCGGGCCGACGCGCACCCACACACACACACACACACACACACACACACACACACACACACACACACACACACACACACACACACACACACACACACACACACACACACACACACACACACACACACACACACACACACACACACACACACACACACACACACACACACACTCTTTAATAAATAGTTCTTCTGCACTACATTGTGCACACACATGCACAAGAAAGGTAGAATTCTTCAAGAGTTCTTGTCATTAGCTCAAGTTATTAACATCAGATTAATAAGAGAATGAATGAGAACATTTAATCCAATAAAGGTCATCCTTTAACGACTGCTTGGTTGGAGCATTAAATGCATTGTTAATGGTTGTGCTTTGATGTATAAAGCTTTTATGATATATAGAATACTTTTTAGTTAGAAAAAAATAAAATAAAAAAGCTAGGGATTCTAAACCACCACCGCCTCACCCATCATCTACTTTTCAACTTCATCACACACACACACACACAATGCACATGCACTGAACCCCACTGTCACTTGAACGTTTTGAGTGCTGTACTCACTGTTCAGCACCATGACTTTCCCTCCCTGCTGCTCACAGCTGCTGGAAGACAGCAGTCGGAGGTAGAGGGTGGATGAGAAAGCGCTAGTGAGTGGGGGACTTAACACTGTGAGAGAGAAGGTGGAGGGAGTGTTAGGTGGTGGTGGTAGTTTGACCAGAATTAAAGCTGTGCAACATAGAGTCAACATGTAACCCTTAGCATTTTAGCTCCCTCTTGTTGCCTTGTTCTGTTATGAATGTAATTTAGAGATACAGAAACCGAATTGTAAAGTTAGAAGCTTGTACACAACACAGGAACATTTATTTTTAATTATCCAAAAAGGGATTTGTAATGTGGCTGCTGCATAATGAAGCCTGTTTTGCATTTTAGAAATGCTTGTATAGTCCCAGGTACAGCTGGATGGGGTATGAAAGCGGCGACACTGTGAATGTAAAGGGGTGACGTTGCACCTTTAACTGCTGCAGCATGATGATGCTGGTTGGAAGTGAGCAGAAGAAACTCCCGCCTTTTACTCCACATAGACGCTTGCCATCTGCTCTGGATTTGTAAACAAAAAGTAAAACCCAACTGCAATAAATTCTAATGACAAACACAAACAGTACTGTCTTTGAGTTTTGCTGTTCACTCTGCATGCGGTGCTATGTGCAGCCTATGAGGTCAAACTGCTGCTGCACTTTATACATACAGTAGACGCAGAAATCATTTTGTAGATTGATTTATTTGTGCAAAAAATGTAAAACTACCAGCAACTAAATCTACAATTTACGGGTGACTTTAATGTTTTCTTTTAAACAAAGCAATGAACCAAAGTGTTAACCAATTGTACAATTATACGTCGAGAAGAGCTATTCCAACTAAAAGCCTGCAATGGCTGAGCTCTTTAGAAAAGTGAATGGCGATGAAATGCCCAATTAGTAAAAGGTTCACAGATGTGGCTCTGCCACGTCTCAGCTGGTGGTGAACGAAGACACAGGAAGACTAAGCCAGGCTGTAACCTCTCGTGGGCGATGTTCACCCCTGCGCTGCAGCTTTTTGTCACTGTTAAAATGTGTGTAGAAATTATTTTAATTACACAGTGTGCAGAAGAGAAATCCAGGAGAAGAAGGTGCAGATGTTCTTCTCAGCGGTAGTGATGCCTGAAGTATACTCTTTATTTTGCCCTCAATGATTATGTGTGTCCCATCCAGCAGAGAATGAACAGCCTCTGTTATAAACTATTACATGAAAGACTACACTAGTTTGTGTGCATTAGCCAATTAGAGACAGAGTCATCCTTCACCATCCTAAAAAAAAAAGCAGCAGCATACTGTTGAATATTGTCAATCAATGGTGTAAATCAGAGGAGATTTAGAAGAGGGTATACTCTCTGACATCTCTCCGCTATAGTGCATGTCCATAGGATCCTGTTTGTGCATGTGTATATTTCAATTTGTGAGTGTTGCATGTTCATCAGAGTGTAAACACCGAATTTCAATTCAATCTTAATCTATGGAGACTCTATGGTTTTCAAATCAATGTGATTAAAATCGTAGCACTGTTAATGGATTTAAAATACAATTAAAATTCATATAATTGACATAATAACAGACAATCGGTAAACACTTTGTTAGTCAAAGAGAGGAAGTGTCTTGTGTATGTACTTTGGTAAGGTTTTCTAAAATGTTAAAGCCTGCACATTTAAAAGATTTTCTTGTCTCTCTCAGGCCACCTGAATAAATGTTTCAGGTCTAAAGACATCAAATGAGTTTGTTGAATGTTTTGAAAGTCCTTGAGAGTCTGAACCCTCAGAATGTAAGATTTAGATACATTGTGTGGAATTCAATCACTTTTTTTTTTACTTTACTGTCTACACATTCATATGTTACCTTCATGAAATTTACAAGGCCTATCAGATCATCGTACAGCAGATAGAGATGACATTAAAACCTGCAGTAGGTAACAAAAATAATGTTTAGCCAGCTGCATATATGAATAGAGAAAAACAGAGAATGGATGTGAACAGGCTTTGAGTCCATAATGCTACATGGACGCCCCGCCTCTGTCATCATTAATAAATAATCTACAGGTCTACACGTCTATTGGCCGCCTGCGTCTCTCATCCGGCTCTCAGTTCACTCTCGTATGCTGCAAACACAAACTACGTCAAGTTGCAGGCTGTAAAACGGAATGAAACAGCAAATCAGAGGATTAATCTTTCAGTATAAATCGTAAATGTGTCAAACTGGTCTACAAAGCTGCATTTGCCTCTGAACTAAAGGTATTTTCTGTGGAAGTTACGGTCGAGTTTTTAAAACCACCAGTCCCAAGCTTAAGGGGTTAAACTTGCCAAAAATGCCACTACTTCATGGTTGGGAGTTGGGACTGTCCTTGTAGGTAAAGCGAGACAGCTTTTTATTTCAGCAAACATTTAAATGAAATCTGCTGACGCAAACCAGCGTGTACATTTCGTTAATCCTGCTACACATCATTTTAAACATAATCGGCATATAATACTATATGATGTTTAATCAAAATTGTTGTGTAAATGAACTGTTTTCTTCTTGCCTGTGTTTGTACAATGAGCGATGTTGTTTTTAATATTTTTTTTAATTCGATTATAAAAAATCTTGTTGTTGCCTGTAGGCTGGCTGGAGACATTTAGGATTTAATATAGCCTAAATTTAAGGTTTATTTAACTTTATTCTAAAAGATTGGCATTAGCCTACACTTAAAATTCTGAATAGGCTTAATGAAAAAAAAACAAGAATCCCTTCATAATGTCTTCAACACTTAACATTTCTTTTTAGCCAGACTGGCTCCAAGACGACAGGATTCGTGGTCACTTTTATTTTGAAAGATATGAACGGATGTGTGTATTTGTTGCTGCCACCTTTGTAGTCGAAGTCGGACAGCTTTACAACCTGAACTCAAAAACAAGCCCTGTTGTTGGGCTTCACTTCTTTTCTTTCCCCTCTCTCCCTCTCTTCTTTTCTCGGGAGTCCCTCTGTGTTTTTTCTCGCCCTCCGCCTGGAGCCACAGTGCCGGAGTGGGTGTGTCGACGCGGGGCCAGTGGAGCCTCGTCGCTGCTTGTGCGCACTCTGAAAAGAGGAAAAAAGTTGATGATGAGTTTAGAGTGAAAGCGGCCCCGCCACGGAGCAGGCTCACCGTCCAGGATGGCAGTTTGGACCCGAGCGGACAAGAACGGGCAACTGGACCTTCTGCTCCGCGACCGCTGGATCCGAGTGGCCGCTGAACTCACCCGAGAAACGCTGACTTTAAGTGCCGAGGCAGAGGCGAGCGGACAGGGGGGGAACCACTGGGACTACAACAACTCTTCGGCGGGCCTGCGAAATGGTCTGTCGAACGGAAACGACCCAGGAACGAGTCCGGGGAACCCTGGCCGCGGTACATCCTCGGGTCAAGACCAACTTCAAAACCAGAACCACGGGGTTCGGGGGCGCAGCAACAGCCCAGGTCGCGGAGCTTCCAGTCGGGGTCAGTACGACGGGAACTACGGTCTAAACAGCCCTGGAAAGTACCCAAATAACGGCACAAGCTCTGAGTTTGGAAGTCCCGGCTCCAGCTATGGCAGTCCCGGGTCCAGCTTCGGGTCGAGGCAGGGCGACCTCCCCGTCAGCGTTGACGGCTCTTCTGAAGCAGTGCGGAAAGTGCGAGTTGTCAAACAGGAGTCTGGCGGGCTGGGGATCAGTATCAAAGGGGGGCGAGAGAACCGGATGCCCATCCTCATCTCCAAGATCTTTCCAGGGCTCGCTGCCGACCAGAGCCGGGCACTCCGGGTCGGGGACGCGATTCTTTCGGTGAACGGTAACGACCTCCGGGAGGCAACGCATGACCTGGCGGTGCAGGCGCTCAAGAAGGCCGGAAAAGAAGTGACGTTAGAAGGTAAGTGGACCAACTCGAGAGCGGGGATTTACTGCGGCCGAGATAAGACCCATGTTGTCGGGCTGCACACCCCCAGTGTTACCCCTTAATCATCTGGTCTACAACTGCTTGAGTTGGGTTGGCTACATTTTACAATGCACCACTGTCACTGTGAAGTTTAGTTACAGTTTTATCAGACTTTGAACTAAACTGTTAAAATATAATCTGGAAAAACAGAACATTCAAACCAAGTCATTAAATCCCTTATGAATATTTTAGCACATTATTTAGATTAATATAATTCAAATAATGTTTTTTTTGTTTTTTTTATTTTTTTTTCACTTGCAGTTGTTGTGCTTAAAACACATTTCTGTGCATCTCTTTTGCATTGATAAAGCTTTTGCAAATCTATTAAAGATTGAATATATAACTGTATTTAACCCACCCATATTGAGACAAGATAATCATAGCAGACAACAGATTTTTTCCTTCATTTAACCGGGATGTCCCATGAGATTAGTATGAATTTTCTAAGGGAGACATGACCAAGACAGTCAACAGTATATCTGAAATTATACCAACATAATCAGTCTATTAATTCCTACAGTTTTATTTGAAAAATAAATAACCATAAAAAAAGATCAAATATTCATCCTAACAAGATCTCATGTTAAAGAGAGATAACTAACATTTGATAGGTTTTTGTTGAGTGTACCTTTTTAAAACCAAATAATAGTATTTAGTAGTTTATCGTTTTACAGAACAGCAGAGAGATTTGACAGAAGTAAACAGGCTCACAAACAAACTTGATCTATGAAGACAGAGGAGCAGGGCTCATATAATACCATCAGAACAGAAAGCCTTTGATTAGTGTAAACAGGAAAGTAACCACAGTTGTGGTCACAGTCAGAGTTAGATACATTGTACTCTTTGTATTTGAATGGCTGTGGGTTACTAAAGATAAGAGGTCACTGTAAACATAGTGGAAGAGATTTGTCTGTGTGACCGCACTGATGCAGTCCAGGCGAGAGAGAAAGAGGAAAACATCTGAATGATCGGTGGGGAAAAAGAATATAACCAAATCTGACTTATGGGAAAGTAAAATAGGAAGTGTATAAAGGTGCTACGTGATGAACGCATTCTTAACACCAACAGGGGAACATGTTAAACAAATATGAAGGTTAACAAACACAGCTTTAGCTGAAACTGTGGGTGAAGAAAGTCAGACATCAGTGCACTATAGAGGCTGATATTCCTCTCAGGTGTTGGTGGAGAACAAAACGGAGCTAAAAGAAGTGCAAATATTTCATCTCCACCATCATCCAGACGTCATTTGCTTAACTCCAAATTGCTCTGTTGCTCTTTTGTAATCACAAAAACTCCGCGATGCAGCACTTCTGTGATTGTGTTGCATCATATTCTCATTATCTGCTCAGCAGAGGTTACTTAAGGTAAGCTGTGAGGATATGCATTATGCACATAGCACAAAGCTGACTGAACTTCTCATGTAAGACTGATCGTGCATGGTTAGACATGGTGGTGCTCGGGAGATATGTCCTGTCCCATTTTTAGGAGTGAACTCAAATCCGTGGAGACGAGTTCAGTTCTTTGCTGATGTTTAAATCTTCACTGTGTGGAAGGTTGAAAAAGAGTGAATTGGAGGGAGTGAGGCCTCAGAGCCCCCAGGGTTTGGAAACTTCAGGCTAGGAACAGCTAAATACAGTGTTTAATGGTTTGGAATGGATGCTGGGTGAATACTGACGAGCTCGAATTGTAGTGAAGTAATCAATGTGTTGCACATTTGCACTCAAAGCAGAGGTCGACCTGTTTGAAAGCACACAATAAACAAATCGACTTTTTCTAGCTTATCTAATTGAAATCATTGACTTTTGTCTCTTACCAGAAATAATCTCCCTCATGTTCACTTGTTAAGATCAGTTTGTGTTTTTCAGCTGGTTGATGAGATCCCTGATTTGGCTTTTCAAAATAAAGCTGCAAAATCTGTCCATTTTGTTTTCAGTTCATGTCTTGTGTTTTTCAGAGAAGCACCAGATCGCTGGCTGGACAATAAAACATTTCTGGGGTCCTGTGGCCTAGTGTTTAGTCTGCGCCCCATGTACAGAGGTATACCTTGAAGCAGCCAGTGCCCATTCGAACCTTTCCTGTGGCCCCTTTCCCGTCACGTTATTCTGCACTCTCTCTCCCTGATTTTTAAAAAAAAATTTCTTTTAACTGTATTCACTCTTCTGTTTCTCACATAAATGCATAAACAAGTAAACAATCCAAATTACAAAATAAAACATTTTTAGCTGACAAGTTGAGTTTTAGCCAGCCAATAAGTATATTCTGCTCTGTTAAGAGTTCTGATTGGTTTGAATTGCTGGATTCATTTGTAATTAGTAATTTATTTATCTTTCGTAATAAAAAAAAAACACAACAAGCTGAATTCCTTGAAACAACCCAACTTAAAAAAAAAAGCAAGCCAGAGTGTCGAGATTCAGATGTTCAGATGTTAGTTTAGGGTCAACTCTGGTGATTAATGATTACAATTAAATATCCTTTTCGGTGAAGCATCACAAAAGATATACGGACCTTGCCCAGGTTGTAACCCTCAAAATGTTGAAACATGAATCAATTGAAAACAATGAGAGGTTATTTAGGCCTGTTGCATGACACTGGAACTAAATGATTTCCAGTGAACCCTCTGGCTAAGGCCCAGATGAGAGGATGTGCTTCCTCCTGCCTCAACACACACACACACACACACACACACACACACACACACACTCCACACATGGGCCTCTGTTTGGAAGAATGTGTCAGTTGCCTGTCACTGTTTGTCAGTTCGACAGGCGGTGAGCTGTGTTGTTTGTGGACCCCTCCGTCTCTGCCCGTCTCCCACCACTCTGAGAAAAGAAATGGCTGTCACACAGAACGAGGCAGAGTTTCCAGAGCACCGTGCAGTTCAAACAATACATAAACCCCCTGATAGTCTCACAATTAGCTTAGGCGCCCCACATTCCTGACCTCCGCGTGCATGTGCGTATTTAGGCCAAAGGTCAACACTGGGGGCTCTGGCTGGGATAAATCGTGCCGCTCCACACTTACAGCACACTTACACTGACTTTTATTGCTGGTGTTCAATGAGTGAGGAGAGTGAGTCATCTGAGAAGGTGATGAAGGGAGAATTTGAGTTTTCTTTTGAACTTTCCTCCAAAACTGCATGTTGACGAGTATGTTCAATACGTAGTTAAAAAAGCTCTATGAGCACTTATATGAGAGTAATTGTACTTAAAGTGATATTTGCAATAAGCTTTGTCTCATTAGAAACCTGGTAGTATTTTTGAATGGTCGAGCATCCCGCCCTCATTTTCACTGTTTCCGGCCACTGAAGCTACAGACCTATCACAGGCCACTTCACTGCCAGAATCTAAAAGCAAGGTCTGGCATCTTGTTCGTAAGCTATGCTAACAGGCTCTGAGGAGACTGAGAAGAACTCCAAACTGATATGGGTGAAGGGGATTTTGAAGGCCTTGTGCTTGAATCGGGTGTTTTTGTGTTCTCACCGTTTGTTATGGACACAGACAGACAGTCTGTTTGCTGCCAATTCCTTCTGAAATCTCTGAATCAGTTAAGTAGACGGCCATATGTGAAACGGCCCAGACAGACTGTAAATAGAGCACCGTAGCTTCAGTGGGAGTGGCCTGTGGTGCTGTGCATTCTGGGAGTTGTTGTCTATCCTCCGCATGAGCCAAAAAGACAGCTTCTGCCTTTTCTCGGTCAAGAAGGCACCAACTTCAAAATATATTTCACATTTCTACTTCGACCCAATGTCAATACAGATTCATGTTTGAACAGTTGAAGTATCCCTTTAACTAACTGGTCGTAATCAGGCACGTTCTGGAGATTCATTGTCTTCTATAAATCCATGAATTACTATTTCTATTTATTTCAAATGTAAACAGTGCTTGACAAGCGATCCAGTAAAGGACTGCTTACATTTGATAATTGAACCTATTTTAAGATTTCCTGTCCATGCTAAGAGGTTTGGGAGGGTTGTGTCACGACTTCAACGCCTTTAGAATTTAGACCGATTTTGAGCTGCATTTTCACCAATTTAGTAACCGTGAAGCTAATAACTGTGAAGCAACTCTGTCGTTTCTTTCATCTCGTCTTCTGTCGAGCCAGACTGCGTGTCGGCTCGTTCCAGCAGGCAGATGTTTTCAGTAAAACTCTGTGTGTTCAAAAGACCCTGAACGTTCCTTTTAAAAGTGCCGGTCAAATAAAGTGAATGTGTGCTTATTGTTCACTTCATACATGACTAAACACAGTTAAGAGACCTGATTTTGTTTGTATTGCACATCACTGTGAATATATAATCAAATCTCAGTTACTGGTAGATCCAAACATGCAAGGACAAAGGTTCTGATAAAAGTCTGCTTGTGAGGATCAATTTGAAGAGGACAGTTATAAAAGTGTGTTGAGTGGGAAGAAGAGTACATGTACAGGTGAACAGAATTCAAGCTTCACATTAATGTAGATGTTCGTCTGTACCTGCAGCATGTTAGAAGCAGAAAGTACTGCCGACACTGTTCAGAAGTGTTTGTTTTCCCCAAGTTTAAAAAGAGAGGGAAAAACTACAAACGCAATAATGTTCTTAAAACCAAAACAGAAATGTTCTTATTTTGTCTTTTTATATCTTATTTTCACCTCTTAGGCTAATTTAAAATTATTCTGTATTATCAGTAACATTTAATCTTGTCTGTAGCAGCAAGAGTCTACTTGAAGAAATATGAAATGGGTTTTTACCACTCTTTCCTAAACTGTATTTGTTTGTTTTGTCTTCTTTTGTAATATATTAGCTGATTTAGCTCTTTCAAGTTGGTTTGGAAAACAAAAAATGCGAAAGGAAGTCTGATCATCAAAAAAGGAAGTTGGAGCATGTGGTTACCGCCAATTATATTATAAGACCTGTCATTTAGTCTACAATTACTGAAACACGATTTCTGAGTAATTCTTCACAACGTATGACACTATCTTCTAATCTGAATGTGATTTTTCTTTATTCCAGTGACCGCAGTGATTTGCCTCACTTCGTGTTGTGTTCATCGTACTTTTATTGGTCAGAAAACCACCTGGTGTCATTTTGTGAATCAAAGAAAGTCCCAGCTACACCGTCACCTTGACGTCGCCTGTCAGAGTTCAGCTTGTTGCTTCATGAAGCCTGTCTCACTCCCCCAGCTCACAGGAATGAAATAATGAGTTCTGTTTTTGCCCATTAACACGTGACATACATCCCAGACATGCCACTGGTTAATCCCCTCCACACGCTAGCTGACTGATAGACATAACAACCCATATGTTCCAATGATTAGATGAAGCTTGCTGCAGCAGCAGCTCGTGTCTTATTGGGTTATCCCGCTGGTCAGTGGAAGGAGATGGAGGTTGATCTCTTTGTGGGGAGTAATCGGAGGAAGAGAGAGAGCACATACCAGACACACAGGCTATTGATGAGACTTTTCTTTTGTGCGGCGGCCAGAACAAGCCGGCCGTCAGCGCACAGGGCCGTATGCTGTCCTCATGGAGCGAGATGTGCCTCAGAGCATGAGCCTGCACAGGCTGAACTAGGCCACGTTTGTCAGTTCTGTGTCAGGATGAACTCCTTTACCTTGGATATGCTGATGAGTGGAGGCTTTAAAAGTATGAATTACAAACAATATAAAAAGGGTGATCCTGTCAGACCAGTTGTCTGTCTGTAAATGGAACAAAAAAAATAATGCTTAAAAACTCCAGTAAGGAACTTAAGTCTCTTGTGGAGTTTAAAATCCCACTGTGAACCAAAGCAGTGCATCGGATTTCTCAGCCTGTTTTGTGTGTTTTGTATGAGGAAGCACTATAAAATGACCACTCTAAGTTGCTGTTTTCTATTACCCCAGCCAAGTCGTGTTTTAATCAAGCCATTAGCAGCTTTCAGAGCTATTCTACCACTGATGTTTATTCTTATATAATTCTGGTATCAGACAGATACTCATTCCTAGTTATTGGAATCGGTTTTGGGCAAAGCGATGGGGTCCTCATTTCCTTTTTTTAAGTTCAACCAATTGCTGTGAGAGGAAACTGAAGGAAAATACCCTGACAATTATTATGAGGTAATTGTTTCTGTAAGTGATGCATGCTGTTTATGTTTTGAGATGGCTTTTTTTTCTGGTTGGGGCTCCAGTATCAAACTCTTTACTCAGTAGATGCAGGAGTGGAATACTAAACATTTTAGCTCATGAAAGCAAAAAATATGTGCATCCTGATACTTTGAAGTTGGTTTAGGATTTGGAGTAACTGACCCATTAAAGCCACGCTGATGAATTTATAACAAATCGAAGCAAAGTCTCTTCGGGGGAAATGGAACCAGAGGAAATCACATGTGGCATTTTCCAGATCTTTTAGTGTTTGTACGGCCTGACATGGTGTGGTGCCACATTTGACAGTTCAGTAAATACAGGTTTAAATATGTTTGTTAGTAATTTCATCAGTTCAGCTTGAGAACAAACATCTGATACTGAACAGAGTTGTTGCTTACGCTGGGCAGGAAATGTGCCATGTATTCAGTGTTTGTTGCCGTGGTGTTGCTTCGTGGTCGTGCTCTGGGAAACACTGTGGATAAACCAGCATCAATCTGTGCCCTCATATGATGGATAGACATTTGTAATCTTTTGACAGTAGAGAATGATGAATGTGATTATTTTTGTCCATAATCTGCTTTATCCTTTGTAGACAGTTGGCACACATATTCGAACACACTTTCAGGTCATACAGTGAAGAGTCTGACGGTTAGGAAAAATGACTAATTTTGTAGCTGTTAGGTAACAACAGGCGTGTATTCTTTTTACAGTATGATTTCCTTAAAGCTTTTCCTCAACAAAGAGGAAGGAGCAGGTGTGGCTGTGTTCGAGGGGTCGAGGGAACACTTTCTTGTTCTGATCTGTGTGTGAGAGATACACAGAGTGATGTCATAAAGTCTTGTGTGTTAGTCATTACTAATGTTAATCTGCACAGGCTTCAGATAGTCATTATGGCCATGGGGGTTTGATCTTAAGTTACTTCTAAAGCTTGATCCAGAGAAACGCGTCATCAACAATCAGTCATTGTCCTGATTCTCAACTAAATCAGTTCCTGAAAGTTGTCTTAATGCCAGGGATCTAAAGATAAATAGTGAAATCATAATAAGTCGATCGAAAGGTGTCACGGTTCACATCGGTGCTTAAGTGAGCATAAGCAGCTGCAGAGCAAGCCTGTGAAATTTAGGGCAAATCACTGTCTTTTAAATCTGAGGTGTTGAAGTATTTTGGCTTCCACGAGACAAAAAAATTAAAGAGGTGAGAAGAGAACAGACTAGATGAAAACTGTGCAAATGTTGCGAGTAGACGGGGAACATGATGCAGCACCACACCACAATGAGCAGCTCAGATCACCTCCGCTTGTTGAGAGAAAAAAAACATTGAAAGGCCAAAGCACACTGACGAGCAGGTTCACAGTCCCTAAAGGAATCTTTTTTAGTCTTCATTTGTCTACATTCTCATTTTGTAAAACAAATTGTGCAAGAATCGTTGTGTGAATTGCATCGTTTCGTAACGTCAGTTTAGTTAATTGATCAGTAGTTAGCATTAGGGCCCGACATATTTGAGATTTTTGGGGCTGATACCGATCAATGATGGGGAGAGAAAAAATCCAATACCAACGTATCTGCCGATATCTTTCTTCGATCTACATTCAATCAGCAGAGCACATTCATTTTTCTTTTTAAATGAATCCTGTAATACTGGTGCAAATCTGCAATGAAACAGTTGTGACAGTCGCTGGGTATGCTGATATCATCGGCTGATATCATTGGCTAACCAATAATGGTCGGGCTCTAGTTAGCACAAGTCAATCTGGTACATTTTTTGTGTGCAAATGCTGCATGCTGTATTTGATATAATAACCTTTAAATGAGATACCTCAACCTCGAACCTCAGATCCAAGAGGAACAATGCGGTATTCGTCCCAGTTGCGTAACACTGGACCAGCTCTACACTCTCCATCGGGTGCTCGAAGGTTCATCGGAGTTCGCTCTGTGGCATCCTATGGGGGGTGCTCCGAGAGTATTGGGTCTAGGGCCCTTTGCTAAGGGCGGTCCGGTCCCTGTATGACCAAAGCAAGAGCCTGGTTCACATTGTCGGCCTTAAGTCGGACCTGTTCCCGGTGCACGTTGGCCTCCAGCCTTTTACGGACACAATCTCTAGGTGCAGCGAGGGGCCAGAGGGGGTCCCGATTGCGGAGCACAGGATCTTGTCTCTGCTTTTTGCGGATGATGTGGTCTTGTTGGCTCCATCGAACCTGGACCTCCAGCACGCACTGGAACGGTTCGCTACTGAGTGTGAGGAAGCTGGGATAAAGATCAGCACCTCTAAATTGAGGCCATAGTTTTCGACTGGAAAAAGGTGCCTTGCCCTCTCTGGGTCAGTGGGGCGCCTTGCCCCAGGTGGATCTCGGGGTCTTGTTCACGAGTGGGGGGAGGATGGAGCGTGAGGTGACAGACGGATCGGTGCAGCGTCCACAGTCATGCGGTCGCTGTATCGGTCCGCCGTGGTGAAGAAGGACCTCAGCCGAAAGGCGAGCAATTTACCGGTCGATCTTCGTTCCTACCTTCACCTACGGTCATGAGCTTTGGGTCATGACCTAAAGAACAAGATCCTGGAAACAAGTGCCTGAATTGGGCTTCCTTTGTAGGGTGAGGAGCTCGGAGTTGAGCCGCTACTCCTTCACATCGAGAGGAGTCAGCTGAGGTGACTCGGGCATCTGTTCCGGATGCCCCCTGGACGCCTCCCTTGGGAGGTATGTCGGGCATGTCCCTCCAGGAGGAGGCCTCGAAGTAGACCTAGGACACGCTAGGCCGCTCTCGGCTAGCCTGGGAACGCCTCGGGGTCCCACCGGAAGAGTTGGAGGAAGTGTCTGGGGTGAGGGAAGTCTGGGCGTCTCTGCTTAGATTGCTGACCCCGCGACCCGACCCGGGATAAGCGGCACAAAATGGATAAATGGACGGACTACTGTCCAGATACAGACACATATTGGGAGAGAGAGGCTTGACATGCCTTAACCATGCCAAGTGTTGCAGAAATATGACACACATACGGTTGACAGGGTTTTCCTGGAATAAAAGCGTTTAGTTAAAAATGTGAAAGACAAATCAAAGGACTTCACATAAACTTGTCCCTGGTTGAATCAGACAACTGGTTTCACTGGAACACGCCCTCCACCCCCTACAAACGCTTGAGGACGTGTTCCAGGATTTTGAAGAACTCAAGTATGAGTATACATTTTCAAATCCAGGAAGACGAATATTAAAATTCCCGTCAAATTATAAGTAAATAAATGATATCTGCATGTAAACAATGAATGAGCACACTATTGACTGGACTATACAACAAAGAGACATTAACGTTTGAAAGAAAGATTGTTGATGTACACTATTTAAATGTGCATTACAAGAGACCTCTCTCTCTCACACACGCGCACACACACACACACACACACACACACACAGACACGTTGTTCTCATTACGTTTCTGGCAGAAATGGTTTTTGAAAGGAGTTTTTGGACATATGGGGGGAGAAGTAGAGCTGGACACCGGATCGAAGGAGAAGGAGGAAAAAAAAAAGGGAGGAGAGTAAGCGAGAGGAATGAGAGAGGAGAATTAGGAGAGCGTAGAAGTCCAAACCACAGGGGAATTTCTGGCCAGTTTTGGGGGGAAAATCCAGAGACTGGGGTCTGACTGCATGACTTGCAGCTCTGTAAACTATTACTTTGTTATTTAGGCCATACCAAAGGATTATTACTTGTGTGGATGTTATGAGAAAGAAGAGAGGAAGGCAGTTTATAGCTTTTGCCACAAATAACGCCACAATCAAATATGTGTCGAGTCAGTTTCTTCTGCTCTTTGCACTTTTCTTCTTTTACACGTTTCCCTTTTGCCCAGCCTCTTCCCTGCCTTCCACTCTCCCTCTGCGTCTGCAGGCAGCCAAGTGTAAAGGAGGCAGATGAGCTGGCCTCGTGGGATTTAGCTCCGGCGGGATTCTCCCCTTACACGCTTACATATACTGTAGATAAATACATACAAAGAGGGCAAAAATGTGCTGAGCACTCACACGTGCCATTCGCCCAGTGGCAGGCCTAATTAGCCGACGCGGAGCAGAGCGACAGACCTGACAGAACTAATGAGTTCATGCAAAAACACCAAAGAAAGGAGAGAGAGTGAGACAGACAAACTGAAAGCATGGAGAGAAAAAAAAAGAACTTTAGCAGAGAGCGGCAGGCTGTGACGATGGAGAGGTATTAGTTCTGGCAGAATAAACTAGGAAAATTTGTAAGATGAGGAAAAGTCCGAATGCAACTGTAAACATACGAAGATCTGCTGACACCTCAAATATTCCCACAGTTGAAAAGGAATGAGCCACACTGCCAAAACCAAGACATCTTTTTTTTTTTTTTTTTTATCTGAGCGTTGGGCTTACACACCTATTTAATTTATGTTGATAAATTCATCTTTGCATCCTGATAACAGATTGTAGAGATCTCTTAACAGTATTTTCGTTGGTTTTCAGAGGATTTAGCTCAATATTGATTCTTTAAATTGTTATCTTGACACTGACAGTTTGGGCTTGTTGTGCCAGCTGCGTGATGGATTGACGTTTCGAAATAACTGTAAGAAGACCCTTGACATCATTACACAATCATCAAAACTAAACATTTGTCGTTCATGACCAAATACCTGCAAAGCTTCTGAAACATCCGGCATCCCACCTAATCTGTTTTTATGTTCAGCAGAGTTTTCAACCTAAAACAACTCTCTATTGGTGCTTGCATCTGTTTGTAATGTGGACTCTGCTGTAGGAATCAGGCCCAAAAGTGAAGGTGAGCGCAGGTGATGTAATTCCTTTTACTCGTTGTCATTGTGAACAATTAAATTATCACTAAGCTCAAAGCTCTTCTGTGCTAATGTTCTCCCAGAGCTGCGAGCATGGACACTGTTTGTAGCTCCTTTGCACACTCTGGCTCTTGTTAGGGATTTATTGCATCAGTAAATCATGTACTGGCCAGAGGTTTTACACTATTACACAGCCTGATCGATGTAGGGTTACATTATGTCGAAACAAAAAGCATATCCTATCACTAACAAAGTGTACAAAATTCAAAAACACTCTCCTGCTCTGTCATTCTTGGTCTTCAGATATAAAGTGCTTTAAGTGGCATTTATCCGCAGACAGGATGACACATAAATCAGCATATCGCAGCTTCCCTTTAGTCAAAAGTAAGAAGGAGTTAACAGTGCAGCAGACAGGCTGCACAATGGATGAAAAAACCGACTGTAAGCTGCTCGCAGGATCTCAGCTGTTAAAAAGCTGCTACGTCCCGCAGGATGGATTTGATTACTCCATCAAAGAGTGCAACTGCTGCCAACCCTTTTATTTACTCCAAACAAAAGCAAAACAGAAAGTGACGAAAAGCAGATGTACGACGGTCGACTCTGCCAACATTATGACACATTAGAAAATGCGTTCCCAATAAAGCAGCAAACATTGAAGACATTTAAAGTGAGCGTACTTAAGATGCAGCCGTGCGTGGATTTAAATTCAGACTTAGTGAGCGCTTTGTCTTCTTCAGTTACAAAATGTCTTTGTGTTGTTGTCTGTCTGTCTCAGTCCAGTTTAAGGCATTTCAGTGATGCTGAGCCACAATACTCACCTGATATATGAAGTAACTTCCATGTTACGTAGAATCAGTCTTTAGAGTTTGTACTTGGTTAAAATGGCAACGTACAGCCACCATCGTTCCTTTCTCAGTTCTTGGCAAAGTGTTCAAAGATTTTGAACTTGAATATGGTGCCAGATTTTTCCAGTTTGTTATTCAGGACCAAAGATGTGCAACTTGAAATATCTGTTGCTATTCATGATGATGAGCTTCTGATAAACTAGTGCTTTTAATTTCCTCTTTCTAAGAATAACCATTGTTGCAAAAACTCCCCGACAATGCTGGGAAATAAATAGCTCCCATATCCTCTTTTTTTTTTCCTGCCGCTCTTTGTAAAAGGCTTGATCTTGCATATCACCAACATGTCACTGACACACATACAGCATCAAGTCTTTTGTGCAATCAGGTTTATCCAAATGCTGTTTAATATACAAGCTTCAAAAATGTTAAGATTTTACATACTCGATTTGTTTAAGTTTTTTTAATTTTTAAATTTTTTTGTAAATACAGATTTGTAATATTTACATTTGTAATAGTCCTACACATACTGTCACTTGTGGGCCAATCAACGAAACAGCCACAAAGCCCACCTGATGAGCCTCTCCCCACTTAGATTCAGGATCCCTTCACCACCTCACCTCCTCCCCTCTTCTTTCACCTCCTCCCCTCCTCCTTTCACCTCCTCCCCTCCTCCTTTCACCTCCTTCCCTCCTCCTTTCACCTCCTCCCCTTCTACTTTTACCTCCTCCACTCCTCCTTCACCTCTTCCCCTCTTCTTTCACCTCCTTCCCTCCTCCTTTTACCTCCTCCTCTCTTCTTCTCCTCCTCCCCTCCTCCTTTCACCTCCTCCCCTTTTACTTTCACCTCCTCCCCTCTTCCTTAACCCCTTTCCATCTTCTTTCACCTCCTCCTTTCACCTCCTTCCCTCCTCCTTTTACCTCCTCCTCTCTTCTTCTCCTCCTCCCCTCCTCCTTTCACCTCCTCCCCTCTTCTTTCACCTCCTCCCCTCCTCCTTTCACCTCCTCCCCTCCTCCTTTCACCTCCTTCCCTCCTCCTTTCACCTCCTCCCCTTCTACTTTTACCTCCTCCACTCCTCCTTCACCTCTTCCCCTCTTCTTTCACCTCCTTCCCTCCTCCTTTTACCTCCTCCTCTCTTCTTCACCTCCTCCCCTCCTCCTTTCACCACCTCCCCTCTTATTTCACCTCCTCCCCTCTTCTTTAACCCCTTTCCATCTTCTTTTAACTCCTCCTTTCACCACCTCCCTCTTCTCCCTCAGATCCAGGAGGTGCTGATTTCTCGGGATATTAGCAACAAGTCCTTTGAGCCGAAACTAACACCCGACCTGTAATGTCTTTCTCAGTGTTTACAACCAGGCTCAGACATGTCTGAGTGTCTTCCTGACAGCTACAGTTGGATTTATGCCCACTTAATCTCAACAAGAGTTAGGCGTTGCTTCCCTCAACTGATTTCATCTTAAAAAGTTCACACTGAAAGAAGCATAATGACTCACCTGCTCGTAATATCAGCACATAACCAGAGACCGCTCTGCACTGTGAGGAGAACTTTTACTCTGAAGCTTGAACGGTTTACTCAAACTCCACTACACGTTTTTCAGTATATATATATATATATATATATATATATATATAATTCATTTAGTTTACATATAGTACTACAGTTTACTGTTACTCATTTTGTGCATGACATTGATCATTTATACAAAGAAAAATGAAAGGATGGTTGCTCCACAATTAGAGTTTCTAATTGTCCTCTGTAGTTCCACATGATGGTGACGCTCCATTTAACAGAGGACAATGAATAAACACAGCTGACAACACAAAGTGCTGAAACTACAAATGCTATAAACACTGTGGAACCACAAAGTATTAAAACAGAACCATGTAAGACGTACATTGAATGCATGTTTAAAGTGACACACAATAAAGAACAGGATGATTATACCCTGCATGATATAAGGGGCTACATACTAGATTTAATAATGCAGGTTCCTTACTCAGTCTGAAGTTTTGATACCACCACATGTTTTCAAACATTACAACCTGCGTTACTCTAATGATGGATACAATTGAAAAGTACTGAAGCTTAAAAACTAAACAGTAGATCCTTAGTCATCTTAATTCAGAGTGTGAGCACTTCAATGTTTCGAAACTTTAACAAAGTATTTGTGCAAGCAGACAGTGGGCAGAGGTAGCTAGCATGAAAACTGTAGAACTGTTTAGTCACAATGTAAAGAATAATCCTTAAATCTTCACACATCGATTCAAAGAATAAATGAATCCCAGTAATATTGTGAGCGTCAGCCGCTGTAGAGCAAGATATTTAAATTAAGGATGAACTGCCGTCTTTTAAGTGTGGAAGCATTTGGGCTTCCCCGAGACAGAAACGTTGTGCAAATATTGCAAGCAGACAGGGAACTACAGAAACAGCACAACCAACATGATGCAGCATTTAGTAGACACCACAGTGAGAAGCTCAGATCACCTCCGCTTGTTGAGGGAAAAAAAATATTAAAAGGCCAAACCCCACTGACAAATGAGTTAGCAGACCGTAAATCTTCTTCAGTCTTCATTTGTCTACATTTTGTAAAATATCGTGAGAGAATCATACCGTGAGTTTAGTGAGTCCTTAGGCATCCTAACTCAAAGCCACAGGAGAGAAAGAGAGTGAACACTTACAAGCTAGCATGAAAACTGTTTTAATCAAGGTGTTACATTTCAATCATTTTGTATCCACATTTTGAAAAAACCCCCAAAAAAACCCTTCTATGAAATTGTAAATCTGCTAGCAGTAGACTGAAAGGCTGATAACTGCAGTCCAGTATTTGAAGATGTAAACATGTAGGACCGCAGAGAGCCCACTGGCTCTGCAGATGGAAAATATCTCAGCTGAAGATCTCTGCATCAGATCTGATCAGGCTGGAAGAAGCGGTATAGAGAAATCCTCTCCCACATGAACCCGACACCAACGCTCTCACACTCGCTTACTTACTCTCTCAAAACTGCTTACGTTTGCAGAAATCCTCCTCGACCTTGTTTGGTGTGGTTTAGAGGGCCGGTGAAACGAGGCTCTTGACTTGTTTCCCCAGCGTTACTACCAGCCCCTCCCTCCTCTCTGAGTCACACATGGAGTAATGTACACACCGTAATGCACGGGCCTTTGCACTGTGCTGCTGCTTTCATTTGGTCATAAACGTGCATCTTTCACAAGCACGCTGCTCTATACACACACACACACACACACACACACACACACACACACACATCCCCTTACAATCTAATATCTCAGTCCACGTCCAACAATGACCTCATCACTAAAGAGTCTGGTCTCAGGTTTCATATAGAGCCCAACGACCCAATGGGCTAACACAAACGCACAGCCACACACACGCCAAGAAGCTAGTCTTCACACTCACTCTCACTGTGCACTGAATTAGACGAAGGCAGCGTGCGTTCGAGAATAAACTGGTGGGACAAAATGGACATTTCGAGTACAAGAGAGGATGAAAAGGTGCACGAGGGAGTGAGGGAACATGGCCAACGTGCTGGGTGATGTTCAAGGTTGCTGCATTTGGAAAGCCAGTCCATCCCATCGTAGCAAAAAGCCTTTCTTTTCCAAACAGCCGTCCCGCAGAGCTCACAGCTGTACGGCAGAGTTTGACTCTCGATAATGTCACACAGGGGACCACTATGTCCTTTTAAGACATGCTGAAAGAAAGCAGGGACTGTTTACATTCCAAGTGTTTGGCCCTGAATATGATCAGTGTTTTTCCATTAGAATTCCTCACCGTATGAATAATTAAGTATGATAAACGCAGCACACCATCTATTTTCCGTCCAACATAAAGTTACAGGCCGTTAGTCGAGAGCTTCCTCCAGATAAATTCAAACAGTCGTCCCCTAACGGGGCCCTTGAGTGTTTTGAAAAGCAGATTAAATGATGACTTCTTACTGAAACCATCCTGGAGTGTTTCCTTATGGCTTGGTTCATGACTGGCCGCACAATATATCCTGAGTGACTGGTTGTTATTGAGTCGAGACCCACACATGGTCCAACTATCAACACACTATTATTTGCTTGAACTCTGCAGATATTCAGCAGCTGTCTCCTGTCGGTACACAGTTTGCTTTATCCTAACAAAGTATAGGAAGCAGACGTGTTTTTTTTCCATCTTCTTTTATGTTAACAACAAGCACCAGTGGCTCTCACTTATTTGTGTTGTGAGTTTGTAAGATTTTAGTTGAGCGAGTTTAGAGGATTGTTGGAATAAAAGGACTTGTTTGTCAGATTGCTCTAGTAAGGTTACAGGATTCACCATGTGGATGTTTGATTTCTATTTAAAAATAAATAAACAAAGATAATGTCTAAAAATATATTGATAAGTGTAGTTATCATGGCTTAGTATGATGAGAAATCTTTGAAATGTGTATCATAGTGTCAAACCAAAAAGAAAGAAATGCTTCACAGTGGGATTGTCTTTTAGGCTCAACGTCTTGGTTTAAGGCCCACAAGAGATGTGAGCGTTAAAGAGACTGAGGACCAGCTTCTTTAAAGACATGGTGAAGCCAAGGCAAGTTTATTTATAAGGCACCTTTCCTATATAGAGCACGTCAAAGTGCTTAACAGAGTTAAAGCACTATGGAAAAGACCAAACCAGAGCTATGCTTACACTGTCACTATCAGATATTGAAAGCATTATCCAGATACATTAGCCTGAGCCTTACATCCATTATGTATGCACAGAAACGAGGGGCCACTCAGAGAGTCGTGTCTTCATTTGGTCCTTGTACTCATCGTACATCTGTTCCTGTTTGTTTCCTCTCTCTTTGTTCTCTACAGTGAAGTACATCCGTGAGGTTTCTCCACTCTTTAAGAAGCCGTCTCTTGTAGCTGACCTACCGTGGGATGGTGCCCGCCCACAGTCACCCAGCTACAGCGGCAGCGAGGACTCCGGGTCACCTAAACACAGCAGCTCCTCCTCCAAAGACAGAAAGGTCATGAGCCTGAAGATGTGCTTCATCAGCAGGAACCTCACCATGCCGGATCTGGAGAACAGGTAGGACACGTGACTGCTCAATGTCTGTGTACGACAGAGAGAGAGAGAGAAAAAACTTAGCAGGAGGGACTTCAGGTGAGATGAGCCAATAGAATGAATAGAATGCCTTTTTATTGTCATTATACAAATTGTACAAGGAGATTACTTGGCTTCACCTCAAAGTGCACACAGCTAAAAACAAAAACAACAACAACAAGAAGAGTATATATAGAAGTATAGTATATATATATTAAAAAAAGTGACCCTAGTTAAGGGAAGGTGGGATATGTGTGGTAGGACTCATTCACAGTTTACAGCATACTGAAATTGAATGGATAGACAGACATCAGATTTCTTATTGCACAGTACGAAATGTCATGTCACACTGGGGTTATTTTCCAATATTTACGACCTATGTTTTTGTCATGTTGATGAGACGTTTTTCTTCCTGTCTTTATAAAATACTGTCTGCTGCTTGTGTTTGAGTCTAAATCAGTTCATAAACTTCATTTTTCTTGTGTAAGACTGTTGGAGCTCCATTCCCCAGACGGCCAGCACACGGTGGTGCTGCGCTGTAAGGACGCCCCCTCTGCCAACTCCTGGTTCACTGCCATCCACACTAACATCGCCGCCCTGCTGCCACAGACGCTGGCTCACATCAACGCCTACCTTGGAGCCTCTTCTTCAGCCTCCACACACCCCCATCTGAAACACATCGGCTGGTTGGCTGAACAGGTATCTTGAGCGTTGATTGATTTAACAGCTGCGTGCTATCTTGTGCAGGTGATAATCCTTTTGAGTTGCTCAGGGCTTACTGCTAATCTTTGGATATTACATTCTACGCACCTTCGCGGTGCAGGATAAAGACAACAATAACACAAACTGAGAGTCTCCAATTACGCAAACAGATTCAAGTTAATACAGCAAATATGAACAGAAATAGACAGTTAACTTTAATAGACTTTATCTGTTTACATATAAACTTTGGAAATGGGTATTATAGTAGTTTTAGAGCTAGCAGGAGTTAGACACATTTTTTTAAGCAGCCACCCAACAGGGCCATGAGCTGATGTTAAAACAATACAGAGAGAAGAGGCAATGCTTGTCAACTTTTTCAGCTCTTGTATACAGGAGAAGGTATAATAGTTTGCTGTATTTATGTAAACATCCAATGTACCAGGTCATAGTCCCTTTTTAATTTAAAGCCTGCAGTAACCCCTGATGAGGAGCAGATGGACGGAGTTTGTCAATAGTTTGCTAATCAACCTGACCTAATCAGCTATGTGGATAATTGTTTACATGTTGAACAGGATTGAAAAACGAAACCCCGCAGAAATCATGTCAAAGATGTTTAATAAGTGATTTAAATGACTGCTTGGATCTGATGTAACAAAATCCTCACATACTGTAGTGGGAGCTTCTGCTCTGAACAGAGATTGTTGATGGTGCAGAAAAGAATATTGATTTTTCACTTTTTCCTTGAAGGTTAGTTTTGACCTGCTCTGAGAAACGTGCAAAACTTTCCAGAAGCAGGTGTCTTCGGCTTTTTGTTTCTCACAGACCGGCATGTCGAGTTTAAGGAATAGGTTTTTTTGTGGGGGATAAAATAAGAGAAGAAGAAGGACTACTTGTTTTGCTCAGGCCTATATTAGAAAAGCCAACCAGTCTTTGTAACAAAGACTTCTTATTAAATATCCCTTTATCATCATGATAATAGTTAAAACTTAATATATATTAGCAATAAAAGCTATTTTAACGATTAAAGGAAAATAACAACAGTGGCACAATGACTACTTCTGCTGTGTCCTGACACATAAAAAAAACTGTCCTTTTGAAACTTTTTTATCAGGGAAGTGCAGAGCCTACCCTCACTTCATATTCATCTGCCTAACAATGATTTTAGGCTGGAGTGAAAACATCTAAGCAGCTGTATTATTATTATTTGATATTGATGTGTTGGACAAGCACAATGTTCGCTTTTTGTACTAGTGAAATAGCTGAAGATGGCTGATCATGATGTCCTCTAAGCCTCCCTTTGGTTTAGTCTCATGTTGATATGTAACACTGGGTATCATCCAGGTAACAGTCAAAGGTGCATGTTGTCTGATTTGTAAAAAATTGTAACTTGTAAAAAACTGAGATCAATCTGAGAAACAGGATTTAAATGTACTTGATGTGGTTCCTGTAGTGATGATTCAGTTTGACCCTCTCAGTAATAGGATGTGATGGTCAGTCCAGTTGTGTCAAATGCAGCACTGAGATCAGTCAGGACGAGTGCAGAGAACTCCCTCTGTCAGAGGCTTGTAGTATATGCAGCAGTGCCATCTCTTGAACTATTGTTATGAAGAGTCCATTACTGCGTAACACCAGTCTGTGAATAGAGTGTGATCACAGCCTGATGACACAGACAGAGTAAATAAATCCAGGTTTCAGAGAGAGGTTGATGGTTTCGATCAAGAAATCATTGAAGTTGGTTTAGAAAGGTCAATTTGAAATATTTATGCTACAATTTATGCTCCCCCATCTGCACTGTACTACTCATGTCTTTGACAATATCTTGACAGATATGTGAGATGTGTGCTGGAACGCCATGTCCCTTCATGTTTCAATGTAAAAGAATCAAAATGCCATTAAGAGTGTCGACTGTCAGCAGGAATGATGCAGAGACTAATATTAGCATTAGATTCCTTGATTATACTGACGCATGATGATTGATCTACATGTTGCTAAAATTAAAAACATGTGCTATCAGACAGACAGTGAGAACTTTAGCAATAGGAAATTAAAGTTCATTCATAATGGTTCAAAAAAAGATCCTGTTAGAAAAAAGTAAATGTTCACACTCAAAATTCCATACCATATGTCGGATTAAAGTTTAACTGAAGCTGAAGTTTAACACGCTGAGTCGGTTTGTTTACACCTTAAGAGAAATGAATAAAGTGTGACGGTTTGATAAGGCTGTAATTATAAGAACCCATCTTATAAGGCTTTTCCTCAAATCTGTGCCCTGCACTCAAAGAGACCCTGCTTGTATTACTTTCACAGATTTCCTCCGCTCCTCCTTGAGCCCTTTTTTCCTCACACTCGGACTGCTCCTCTGCACACATAAAACCCTTCTGCTCCAAGATTTCACTTCTGCTTTGGATTTTTTTTCCCTTTTTTTTTTCTTTCGTGAAATCCCCCAACCAATCAAACGACAGGTGCACTGTTGACCATTAAAAGGAGGCCTGCCTTACTTTAACGTATACCATGTGCAGCGGCGCTTGAATGATAACACTTCTTTTTCTTCCCTTCACAGCTCTACTCTTCTTCTTTTCTTTTGATTAAAAAATGACAGAATAAGGAACAAAGACTTTTTTTAAATTGTTTAAGTTTATGTTTATCTATATAAAAAGTGAATCCTAAACCGACCAGGGGTTACAAATTGTCGCGTCTTATTTTAAAATAAAGCATTTTTCACATTAAAATCCGATTTTTAAAGGAATGTTATGATTAACCTAGTCCAACTTATTTACATTTTAAGATTCATTTTATACCAAGGCCATGTCACTAACTGCCCCATGTGAGAGTGTGTTCAGTGTTCATATTCTGTTGCAACACAGCTCTCTTAAGACATGTTGTATTAGTAGGTTTCTCAGCTCAGTTGGCGTCAGTACCTGTTTCATCCCACCTACGTCACTGCACATACTCAGACCTCAAACACACACACACACACACACACACACACACACACACACACTCACATTCTTCTTTTAAAGCAGCTGCACACAGGAAGAGTGTGTTTTCTGAAATCACTTGAGCCTGGGCCAGGAACAGGACACTTACTGTAAATGTTATCACCTCCCTTTGATCGTTCATTCAGAGTCCTGTTGAACGCATGCATGCCTGGCTCTGTTTATCTGGACTGGGTTACCACAGGAAACACCAATGCTAGTTTCCGTTGCATTGCACTGCTTCCTGTAGAGCCCACCTACTAATAACTAAAGTTCAGCTAGCAGGCACACACTGTTTTAATGTCATCATGTGTTTGGTGTACTCCAACAGTACTCCAGTGACTCAGACAAATACACGTCGGTCTACTTTTACTTTCGTGTTGAAAATTCAGGTCAGACTACGAGGGTGAGAAAGCTGCTGTACATTAAGACACATCATTCACTGTGAAAGTACATCACTATACATGTGCACCATGACAGTTCTTCACTGTAGCTCATATCTTGGGATGGCTTGTGAGTCTCTGCTGCCTTTAAATGGTTTATTTTTAGGAAACCTGTGTAAGTGTAGAAAATTAAAGAACAAAATGTGCTGCAACAAATTTCATTCAGAAGTTTGGAGTCGTTTCGATTT
This sequence comes from Symphodus melops, assembly GCF_947650265.1. Lineage (NCBI taxonomy): Eukaryota > Metazoa > Chordata > Actinopteri > Labriformes > Labridae > Symphodus > Symphodus melops. The sequence continues at coordinate 10,656,994 of NC_136696.1, read as the reverse complement.
TAGGAGTTTAAGCTCAAAATGTCGACCTCTACCTTTTCCTTCCTTCTTCAGGTTCAGTTAGAAGGTGGCCGGCAGCAGTACAAACCAGTGGTCATGGCCCTGACAGAGAAGGACATCCTGCTGTTTGAATCAGTGCCGTGGAGCAGAGAGTCCTGGTCCTTGCCTCTGCTAACACACCCGCTGCTCGCCACAAGGTAAAGAGAACACACAGCAGGGTGAGCCAGCTTGACCCTCACACTGTCAGAGAATTCAAATGTTGAAGTTCACTGGTCTGGTCTGAACTCCTTTTCAAACTTCACTGTTGCTTGGAAAATGTCAGTGTCATGATTTATAATGTGAGTTTATCCACGTTCTCGCTTCATGTCACAGATGTTCGTATGCTGCATTGAGTGAGACACGTTTTCATTCGGCTGTCGATCAGTTTTCCCTCACAGTGCAGCCAATAAGTGTTCAACAAACAGGAACGTGCGGGGAGTACCTGGAAGTTTAAACATCAATGTAGAAGTGAAAAAAAGTGTGAGCTTATTGTTCGATCTGTGCGGCAGAGAGATTTTCACAGAGCTAAAGTGAGTCATGTTTTCATTTTTGGGAAACTTCAGCTGGAAAGCCCCACGCATGGAAATAACAACAACTACACATATGTCACTATGGAAGCCCTGACAGGCAAGTGACTAAAAGAAAAAACAAAACAGCTTCCAGTCCTATTTAGAACATGTGGCTGTTAACCTGCTCGAAAGTGGAAATGAAATGAGCATTTGTTTGTTAAATAGCTGCCAAACAGGTTTTCACATAAGAAAGAAAAGAAACATCGAACTAATGTAAAAAAAAAGAAGAAGAAGAAAGAAAAGCATTTTTTTCCCATTTGGCAAAACTTCTTTTTTTACGGAAAGAATCTTAAAAGTTATACTGGCAACACTATTTTTTATTAACATGCTTTTAAATCATAAACCCAGAAGATTACCAATATCAGATCTCACATCAAAGTTAACCCAAAAACGGGTCTTCAATATTTTTCTTTATATGTATTACTTGAATCATTTTGTATGACTTGCCTTTCAGGTCTGCATTAGTGATAAATAAAGAGCCCCCAATGTTCTTCATAGGTGATAATTTTTTTATCTTGTGTGCAGATTTGATAACTTGTTCATGTAACTAATCACTTGTTAGGAGTTTTGTGTGATGAACAAGAAACTAACATTCACTTTTGACCCCAACATATCATAGATTCTGATGATAACAGAAGTGATATCTCACAGCCACCTTCCTCGGTGTGTATTTGTCTCTCTCTCTTCTTCCAGACTGGTTCATTCTGGTAACGCCCGAGGATCCCCCGCCCAGGGTGCAGACCTGGTGTTCGCCACTCGAACGGGCACAGGGCGAGGCATCGAGTCCCACATCTTCCGAGTGGAAACCCACTGGGATCTGTCTTCGTGGACACGGGCGCTGGTGCAGGGGGGGCACGCTGCTGCTGAGATAATCAAAGAAGTATCCATCGGTGAGTGATGGACAGACATAGATCAGTCTTAGTGATGTTAACAGAGTAAAGCTGCTCCTGTCTCATCTTTCAGGCCTGTTGGTCACAAAGCATATGATGGGTTTATAAAACAATGCTGCATCGTAGCTTCAAGATTTAAACACCTATTAGACATTTAGTCAAACAATGACGATTCTACCAGGACAACACCAGAGCGTGATAATACATCTGGTAGTTATTTTGTGATTACACATTAGTCTGTTTTGGATCATTTTTTCATAGTTACCCTCAGCTCTAGTGACATTTGAAGAATCTTATTGTTGAAACTTTTTTCTTGTTTCAACCAGCAGAAAGCAAACAAGAAACGTTACCCTTTCACCTTTACCCTTTACCCAGTACCAAAGAGCACATAGACCATCTAACAAGTGACCACAGTGAAGAATCAGGCTGTGAGGTAGCTGATTCTTCCTTTTGTGTTGATGGAGACGAAACGGAGACAAAAGTCAACAAAAACGTGACTCCAAATAAATGCCACTCTCAGTTTAATGAATGAGTAAATATGGAACTATAGATGGAAAAATCCACACTGATCATGCAATGGTCAATCAATCTATCAATCTGGGATTTTTGTTGCACTAAAAATGGTATCAAACGTGAGCCAAAAAAATTCACTTCACTTCATGCTCAGGAGGTGAGCTGGCACCTCTGCAGCAACCAGTCCCACTTTTCATAACTGGTCCGAACCCAGACTTAAACTGACTACCCTCCAGTTCTCTAGCCAACCCCCGACAGACTGAGCCTCCGAACCCCTCAGCATGAAAACAGCGTAGCTTAAGACCTAAAGTGCAGCCTGTTAGTAGAGCTCCAAATATTAAATATCTTGACTTGTTTGTCAGTAGAGTTAATCTGTTGTCCGTCTTTTTATGCTGCCTATTATTTACACAGGTTAGCAACAGTGTGAGAGATTCATTAAACTGCTTTTACCAGACGATGTAGGTTCATCTTTCAGCTTGGAATCATTATACTAACAAGTTAAAATGTGACACTTCCTAAGTAAACATAATTCAAATATATGAAGGCCTTTGAATACTTCTTCAAATGTTTTCACAAGGCTACGTATAGCAACTGGCAGACGAGCCGTGTGCAGCAGCTCGGTGGAGAAAAAGCAGAGGTTGGAGCCAGCAGAGGGGAATGTTTTCACTCTGTGCACAACAATAGTTGGCTGCCGGAACAGCACTGGAAAGACTCAGCCTTTTTTTTTTTCCCTCCCCTTCTTCCCTGCCCTGCTGGTACACAAACACACAGTTGTGCTGAAACATTCAGGCCAGTCGAGCAACAGTAAGACACATGGAAATGGTTTCAGATCACATTACCTCACAGTTGCAGCAAGCAGGATTTTTATAGAGAAAATACAGTTGTCTTTGGGCTGCAGCATGGAGGAACATCCCATTCAGATGAATGCTGAGCAATATGGTATATTAGTATTTTGTAGCTGAGCGATGATACCTGATATATGTGTAACTGGATATTTTTGTGAACAATGTGAACATGCACGAAATAGAAATGACAAAAACTGCTCAATAAAATCAATACAGAAGTTAAATTCCTGCATAACTACACACACATACAGCTGTTTATTTTATAATGCAGGTGCTCATTTGAGTTGTGCTCAGAGAGAGAGAGAGAGAGAGAGAGAGAGAGAGAGAGAGAGAGAGAGAGAGAGAGAGAGAGAGAGAGAGAGAGAGAGAGAGAGAGAGAGAGAGAGAGAGAGAGAGAGAGAGAGAGAGAGAGAGAGAGAGAGAGAGAGAGAGAGAGAGAGAGAGAGAGAGAGAGAGAGAGAGAGAGAGAGAGAGAGAGAGAGAGAGAGAGAGAGAGAGAGAGGAGGAGGGTGAAGAGGGACAGACAGTGAGAGGAGAAATAGGCAAACTGGCTGCTGAACAGATTTTCTAATTAACAATATTTTAACGCAACATAAACTATATCCATATTAATGTTATTATGTTACCCTATGTCTCATTTAAAAATGTGTTGCTATATCTAACAATAGGAAAATATCTCTCAATATGTTTTAGAGTAACCAGCACCACTGTTATAGAGGAGTCCAGTAGTTTTAAGCTAGGCTTGATATATATATATTTTTTAATCTTTTAGCGTCTAAGTGATTAATATGTACAAAAAGGTTTGAATGTGCTTTAGTTGAGACCATAATGGATTTATTTATAATCCTTTGGACAAATGTGCCAGATTAAATTCTGTCCATTAAAGGTGCTTGTTTTTGCACGGGCAGTTATTGGCATTGTTCTACGAGGTGCTTACAGCATGACAGAGAGGAGCACACAGAGATAACCTCCTATGATGCTTTTTTAAAACCAGATAACTCTGTTACATCACTCTCTTTAAATCCACTGAGCCACTTCATTTATAAAAACAGTGATTCTATCTGGAACTTTTTTTAATGCTAAAAGTGTTTTTTGTGTGTGGTTTTTTTTTTTTTTTTTTTTTTTTAAAGGGCCTTGGTTAAAAAAAATCCTTTTAATAAGGATAAGGAAGTTACTAAAATGTCTGTCAGACACTAAGAGGGAGGTATTTAGAGTGCTATCAAGCCTTCCTGCTGTTGCTTCACTGTTAAAGTTGGTGGTTTAAATACAGTTCACATATTACTCACCCTGCACTCACACCTGCTGTTTCTCACCTACTTTTGTCTCTCGTCCCCTCTTTCCAGGTTGCACGTTGAACAGACAGGATGTTCGTCTGACGCTGCACTATGAGAAGGGCTTCACTGTGACCAGGGAGCCTGTAGAACCAACAGGGGGCGCTGTGCTGTACAGATACCCCTACGAAAAGCTTAAAATGTCAGCCGACGATGGAATACGCAACCTTTACCTTGACTTTGGAGGTCCAGAGGGAGAAATGGTATGTTAAGATAATAAAGGAAAAAACAGAAAGAATCGAATTAGAAGAAGAAAGTTTTTTTTTAAAGATTATACGTTTTGTCTCAAAAATACCAAGACATTTTAAAGCGCAAAGTACACAATATTTAAAGGTCCCACATAATGCAAAATAAACCTCACCATGTTTTTCTAACACTAATATGTGTCCCTACTCTGTCTCAAACCCCTCCATAATTTTGAGATACACCCGTCCTGTCCATCTTTTGCCTGCTCCTCGTATCAGAAAATGTGTGTTCAAACAGGTTGTTTGGATATGTTCCCTTTGTGACATCACAAAGGACACTTACCATGCCCCAAGTGGATGACACTCACACAGCGAGGTGTTTGTTCTGCCCTCTGAGTCCGCCTTCTCACCATAAACAATCATAAACCATAAACAAAGACATTGTGCAAGATAGTATAAGCTCCTGAAGCCCTTCCAGAGAGGGAGCGTGGTCAGACACAGCTCCCATTTATTTAAAGCTACAGACACAGAAACGGCCTGTTCTGAGCAAGGCTGAAGTAGAGGGGTTCATAAGCTTGATCAAATACAGAATCAGAGTTGATTTAGAACAAGAAACTTCACAGACATGTTTTGGGGATCTCTGAGACTTATTTCAACTGGTTGAAAATGAGGATAACATGTGACCTTTAATATTTAGTCTTTGATATGTTATCTTGTTAAGTGGATTAGATGAAGTGTAACAGAAAGATGATGTGACATATGCAACATCAATAAAGTGTATGAAGCAACACTGGGGAAATTTTTGTTTTTATCAATAGTATGGAACAACTCAAAATAAATAATGTATTGATTTATTACTGAATGAAAACATATGAACAATCTAACTGTACAGATAATGTACAAAGTTATAAAACTGTGATAAGTCTTAAAGCACAACAAGTTTTAAAGAAATAAACAGAGGGATTATGCGTGCACGTTTAAAAGGTGAGCATATGTTTGTCTTAGAAATCTCAGAATATATTTTTAAAAAAAAAGTTTTACATTTTTACCACTGCTATGTTTATGTTCCATTTCCCTCCTCACTTCCTCCTTCTAATCCTCCAGGTGTTTGACCTCCACTCCGGTCCAAAGCCAGTGGTGTTCGTCCTCCACTCCTTCCTGTCTGCAAAGCTCACTCGTATGGGCTTACTGACGTGAAGTAGCCACCTGCAGCAGCATGGACTAAAGGACAGGCCCAAGGCACAGTGAAAATAATTTCCGTTCTTCCCTTCGCTGCAGTGTATGCCTCCGGTGGGGTTGCCGGGGGGAGATTAAACCCACAAGTCGTTGATTGTCTGAAATGTGTGCCTTCTCTTTCAACTCTGCATTGCAGGGTCAGGTGAAGGGACATGTTGCTTTGCTTGAAGTGTACGGAGACAGTTACACCATGCAAATAATAGCTGTTAACAATCACATCACTTTCCATCCGATAATGTTTAAACAAATCTGATATCATGAAAAACAACCTGAAATGCTGTGGTCTTTCTATCAGCAGCGAAGTGTTACTGACGTGTGTAAAAGAAAGGATTACTTCAATACACAAGCAAGTTCAGATTGGTGAAAATTTCCTGATGTTACTCGATGCCTATCATTCCATGACAGCCTTCCAATGTACTTTTTAATGTGTTGGTGTGTGTTGACACATGTGAGAGAAAGAAGCAGTTTTGAAGACAGAATGCAGTTCAGTGACCAGAGATTGTGTGTATGAAGAGAGATGTATGTGTGTGTGTGTGTGTGTCTTTATACTACACGCTTCTGTTGGCTCGATAGTGTGCCTAATTGACTCAACTTTTAGCACATTATCCTAAAATACTGTTGTGATCAGGATTGCCAACTGTGCCTTTTTCCACGTAGTCAAGGACACTCTTTGTAACGTTTCCTCTTTTTATTTTCACACAAGAAGGTCATTTCAACCTTTTGAATATACGTAAGCAATAGTATTATAGTGTAAACTGTATTACTCCGTTTTTTTACGTTTGTTTTTTATAAGTGTTTATCTCGTGAAAGCATGACTTCATGACACTGACCTCTGTATCAGATGATGATATATGACATGACTGTGTGTTACTTCCCTTTATTGACTCACACTACCACATCGCCGTCTCAATGTCGCTATCATCACATTCCACTCTGCACGAGATTACTCGTCTCCTCTTACTTTTCATACTTACAGCAGCTTCCTCTGGCTACAGGCGGATTAACAAGCTTCTTTCAAGTTAGGTCATCAAATGACAGGGGTGCCAGTGTATTTAAATAATCACAACTGTAACATTTAAATATGTTTAACCTTCTCTACCCATGAAATTACAGCCCACTTTAAACTCAATAAAGATGTTTTTTTCTTCTTAAATATTAGCCTTTAAAGACTGTTAAATTAACCCTTTATCGGGCAAGTGACATTTTTGGTAATTTCCGTACACCATACATATGGCCACCCTTCTGCACCTCAGTTAGGTCGAACTCAGTAAGGAGTAACTTTGTCAATGTTTATTTTTGTAAATGTAGTTGAAAAATGTTTTAACAGAAATATGTCCCCCAATAATACTCTGAGGTTAATTTTTTGAATTTCAATGAGTGTCCTATCAAGGGTTAAGTCACAGATCCTAAAGAAAAGCATAAAAAAGACATCGTGTTGAGTTATTTATCAAACTTTTTTCTTCGTTCAAGAATGAACTTGACCTCCCTTAGAAACAATTTTTATTAGGAACCAAATTTGACGTGATTTTTGATGCCACTAAATTCAGTTTCCGTACGTTAGATGTGTTTGTTGCACTGAAGCCGTGGTGGGATTAGATTAGCTGAACTAATTGTGTGATCATCCCCTCAACTCATTTGTTCAGTCAGTGCCTATGTTGAGACTTTACTCATTGATGAGATCAACGTGACAGTAGTGAAACTGTTTTCATAACCTTCAGCTGGTGCATGTTGCTAAAGTGACCCTCAGTAGTGTCTTTGTTTTCTTTTGGGCCTCAAACAAAGTCGCATTGTGTAACAGCGGAAAACCAGATAACCCTTCTGTCCTCCAATAAGAGACAAAGTCGCCTGTCTCAATGACCCATATTACGGACTCGGATGTCCTTGTGACGTTTGAGTTAAAAATGTTGGGCTTAAAAAAAAAGTATAACCATTTACAGTATTTCCTATATCTATAGGTCTAAAAGCAACAGTTGAGTTAAGTTGTGTTAAAGAAGAAGAAGGGGTATTCTTTGCTTATCTTAAAACGTGTGTTTGTGGGAGGTTTGAGTTACACTTGACTTCCCTGAATCAGAATTAACTTTATTGTCATTGTTCTTACAAAAGCACAACAAAATTATAAAATAGCAGCTCTCGTAGGAAAAGTGCAAAAACAGCAGAAAAGAAGAGGTAGTGCAAATGTAATTAGTATGAACAAAGTCAAATCAAAAGCTGTAAAAACTACAAAGACATAAAAACATAAACATCTAGTTACAAGACAGGAGGGATATTTAAAAACAGCAGTCTGCTTCCTGCAACTTTTGGAGCAATACTTAAGTGTTGAAACCCATCATACTATTTTTTTTTTTTGTTTATTACCAAACTTTTCATTTTATGTCAATCATGTTTCTCAAACCTGCTGCACAGATGTGATTTCTTTAAAGTTGGTCAGCCTTCTACAAGCTGCAGGCTGTCTCTTTGAGCTTGATGCACTAACCTTTCGAGCCCCTTCACACCTGTAAATGTACACTTCCTATGCATCTCTTTTTAATTCTTATTTCTCTTAATGTTCTGAAATCTCAACTATCCTGTCTATGCAAAGCAATGCTTCAAAGAAGGGGTTTGAAACCAAAGGTTAAATATCTGTGGCAGCTTGCGTCCAACACAATCGTTGAATTAAATTTAAAAAAAAAACAGTGCTTCTGCTGCAGAAAATTTGTCATATGCAAAGTATTTTAGACTACCTTCCAAGATACAGTTTGCAATGTATGATAGCAATGTAATAATCTCAAATGTAAATACCTATAAATAAAACGGTAACACATAACAACAGTTGATGTTTGGTTTGTTCTCAATATTAAAAGTCTTGATAACGATTGTATTTACTATGTTTCTTTTTTTATCACCTGAAAGTGGTGTAGTGCTCTTTTAAATCCTACCTTTTCTGTTACTATATATTCATACTAACTGTTTTATTACTGCAACAATGCAATGATCTGCCCAAGAAGCCCTCCAGGTAATAGCATTGCAAACATGTTTTTATTATTAAAGCACTTTTCACAACAGACACAAGAAGAAAGAGACAAATGGATTGAAAAAGACATAATAGAAAAACAATGACAGTGACAAAGTAAAGGTTTTAAAGGCATAGCTTGAGAAGCTAAATGTCATAAGAGACTGATCTCTTTGGGTCTGGAGGCTCTTGGAATGGGAAGAGGGTTGGGAATGGTTTTTGGTGAAACACTAACAAAGTATCTCAGACTGTCTCATGTCTCAAAGGGGCATAAAAGCTCAGATATACAGTATATACACCAGCCTATGTCCTTAAAAATTATTAAAACAGGAAAAATCAATCGTACATTAAACAGATTAAAGGAAATTGTAAAATCTTTAGTTGTATAAGGACTCACTTGATCGTGTCTATTTTTTAGTCTTATCTGTGTGCTCTACTTTGTCATCATTTTATCTACCTTGGCTTGTTGTATTATTATTGTCAGGCTTTGTAAAGCATGTCGTAACAGTTTAAAATCGGTGATATGAAATTAGTTATGAGCACAGTTATTACTTATCTGTCCACCAGGAGGCGGCAGGAGGCTTGATGTATGTACAGTATAAAAAAATAAAACAAAAAATCAAAACAAAATTGCTTCAGTTTGGATTAAGTGAAGTTACTATACATATAGCGTTTTTTTATAATGATGGTAAATGTATGTGTATATTTGTAGCTATTAGCATAGACATAATATACGTATATTATGTCATAATAATAGACATAATATACGTATATTATGTCTATAGCTATTAGGGCAAATAATGTCTTTATTTTGAAAGTGTGAACCGGAAGTGTCGTCATGTGAGCTAGCTGGTCGTTAGCCGCAGTGTTGTTGCTTAGGTTTTGTTAGGTCGAAGCAGAGCTGTCATATTAAAGTAGTTTGTCATGTCAGGATCAATCTGCCCCCTCACGACACAGCGCCACTAACGAGTTCTTTGCAGATCCAGTTTCCGGGGAGGGTCCGTGTAATCTGAGAGCCAAAAGACGGATATGAAATGACAACGTCAACATTACAGGTAACGTTAGCTAACCTTAGCCTTCAAGCTAACAGCTGATGAAGCTAACCCACCATACGAACTAACATTATTATTGAACACATAAACCTGAAAACTAAGTTAAAGTTAGATTAGTGGCGAGCTGCACAACCAAAAAAATATGTTTAATGTTTTAATAGATTTGCAGTGGGGCATAAATGAGTTAACGTAAAGCCTCTGAGCCCCGTTAGCTGGGCTGTGACCACTCTTAATAATAACACACATAATGATAATAAAAACTCTGATTTAAGACGTCTTCAACATAAAGGACAAATATGAACGTTTTCATCTAGTTTAGAGTAAGATCACATTTGTGAGCTTAAAGGATTATGTAGTACAATTTAAAGCTGTATTATTTACAGTATGTGGACATTATAATAAAGTTTATTATTATTATAATTAATCAGGGGATCTACTGCAAAATATAACGTTACTGATGGCAGGTACTATTTAAAGTCCCAGCAAACATGACAGATGTATATATATATATATATATATATATATATATATATATATATATATATATTCTTGAAAGTACCTTTTCATAAATATTTTTAAAGGGTATGAAGGATTTTGGTTTCATTGGATCATTTTTTTGTAAATTTCTCTATTTGCAAGATGAATAAAGGATTATCTTATAACATTAAGATTAATGTCATGGACCTAGTGGTTTAGTGTTTAACTTGTACAGCATTTATCAAAGAAAATAATGTTGGTAGAAGTGACCTGCCACTCATTCTGATTACTTTTGAGTCACATCTCTTGATTCTGTTTGTTTGCATCTGTTACAGAAAGCGATTGATCTTGTGACCAAAGCAACAGAGGAAGACAAGGCTAAAAACTATGAGGAGGCCTTGCGACTGTACCAGCATGCTGTTGAGTATTTCCTACATGCCATCAAATGTAAGTACTACTGCCTGACAGACAGTGGGACTATCTTTACATCATTCTGTCGCTGAGTAAGATTATTGACGTTGTCATTTTGACTTTTATCTCTCCTTCAGATGAGGCCCATAGCGACAAAGCGAAGGAGAGTATACGAGCAAAGTGTATGCAATATCTCGACCGAGCAGAGAAACTGAAGGACTATCTGAAAAACAAAGACAAGCAGGGCAAGAAGCCTGTCAAGGAGGCACAGAGCAATGACAAGTATGCAGCTTATACGCTGACCTCTCAGCACACACGTGCAAGCCTGTGAGCTGTCCTTTATTTTTTGCCAACCCCTCTGTGTGTTCGTTTCTCCTTTAGGAGCGATAGTGACAGCGAGGGTGAAAATCCAGAGAAGAAGAAACTGCAAGAGCAACTTATGGGTGAGTTAACTTGGATGATTGCTGGAATGGACTAGAAATTGTGAGCATTATGAGGTGTCTTTCTTGAAGGTGTACAATCCCCTTTAATATCTCTCCTTCTCCATCGTGCTTTGCCTGTGTGTTCAGGCGCTATTGTAATGGAGAAGCCCAACGTCAGGTGGAACGACGTGGCTGGACTGGAGGGGGCGAAAGAAGCTCTGAAGGAAGCAGTCATCCTCCCCATCAAATTTCCTCACCTCTTCACTGGTACTGTGGGATCTCTCTTTTCCACTTCTTCATCATTTTGATGATATCATAAATCAGAGGTTTAAATGTTTGTATGTTTTCCATCATGGGGGGTTAGTTCCATTGTCATTATGCCTTTGTGCTTACTTACTACATTAAATACATGATGGTATAACATAAGCTGTACATACAGTATAAGGAGTTGGAGAAGTGCGAGAGGTCATACATGTAAACAAAGTGGGGGAATTTCACAAGCACTCACCATCAGCACCACTTGAAGTGAAAGTGTTAATTGTTTTGTTTTCAACTCTTATTCATGTCGCTTTAAAACTGCCTTAAAAAAGTGTGATCTTTGGCTTCAGTATCATGTGACTCCTTGTTATATTGAAACAGCTGTCAAGAAAAAATTTCCTTTTTATCATGAAGCTAGCTCTAAAATAGATTTTCTTCCCCCTCTCTCTCTCTCTCTCTCTCTCTCTTCCCACTGTCACACCTTCACTTTGCACTGAGTACATTCACATTGTTCAAATATTTCTCGGCTTGACATCCAGATCCGCTCCTCGGACATCCTGTGACTAAAACGACCTCTGCTCGTTGTTCTCAGGTAAGCGGACTCCATGGAGAGGCATCCTGCTGTTCGGTCCTCCAGGGACGGGGAAGTCATACCTAGCTAAGGCCGTGGCTACTGAGGCCAACAACTCCACCTTCTTCTCTGTGTCCTCTTCAGACCTCATGTCCAAGTGGCTCGGGGAGAGCGAGAAGTACGTCTCTGGTCTGAAGTGTAAACTACACAGGGAGACTTTCATCTAGTGTGGAAATATTCCATAATGTGTTTGACATCTTTATTTTGTATGTTTCAATTCTTTTTGAATCTCTCTCACCTCCTCCCTTTAGATAATTATCAACAATCTGTTGAAACTTTTAAAATCGGATGTAACACATGTAAATAGTCTAATTTATTAACAAGTCATTTTATACTTGATATACTTGAGTCATGCCAAATCAAAACAGCTAACTGTAATGCATGTTAGGCAAGAGGTTACATCACTGTTAAAGGGGACATATTATACCCTGTTTTCACTTTTTCAAACAGTCCCCTGTGCTCTTAATGAAACGTCTGTGCTGGGCTTTGGTCCAAATATAACATGAATCAAGCACCAGAGGGGGTTTGTGACCCTGTAGAAACCAGCTCTCTCTGAACGCTCCGTTTTGCTGTGTGTGTGTCTCTTTAAATGCAATGAGCGCATCCTGAGTTTTCCAAGGAGCCATCACTCCTCTGTAGAGAAAATAAAAATGGCGGACCTGCTTCAAAGTTTGGCTCTAGGCTGGAGGTGGAGTCCATGGGTGCAGATACCAGGGGAGGGGAGGGGATTTATTTTACCAGAATCCAACTTGTGATGTCACAAACTGAGAAGATTTGAAACCGAGCAATTTTTCTCTGTATGGTAAGACTTATGCAGACCACAAACAAAGGACCTGGTGGGTTTATTTCAAATTTTGTAGGTCAGTAAACACTCAGGTTACCCAAATAAATGTTCAAAAACACTGTAAAAGTGGATTTTTCACATGTCCCCTTTAAAGAAACTGTTTAAAAACAGTGTTATGATGGGCTTTCTGCTGACTATGACTATGAACTCTTGGGTCCAATTCACAGAAAGAATGCTCAGCTTTTGAGATGGCTACAGCTGCACACATGTGACAAGACGAAACTGAGGAATTAGTTATGTACCTCTAACTGGGCTGCACGTACATGATGTCTTGTTGCTAAGCTGCATGTATATAAATAAGCTAACATGCACATGTTTAAGGGCACCTTTGTGTGAAAATGAGCCTTTTAGAGCAAATGGCCGAGCTAACAGCCACATGCAGTAAGAGAGCAGGTCGTGATGAGACATCACATTCATGGTTTTACTCGTCGGCATTTTGACATTCTCTGTCTCGGTGTCTTCCAGGCTGGTGAAGAATTTATTTGACCTGGCTCGCCAGCATAAACCTTCAATCATCTTCATCGATGAGGTGGACTCGCTGTGCGGCTCCAGGAATGAGAACGAGAGCGAGGCCGCGCGCCGCATCAAGACAGAGTTCCTGGTGCAGATGCAAGGTGAGTCCAATGAGAGCGTCCAGACTGACGCAGAGTGATGAATGCGTACCGGAGGAAAAAAAGGGAAAGGGTCAGAGTGAATATTTGACTAGAAGCCTGATCATACCACAATAAGTCTCCATGAAGAGTTCACTGAGGCTGTATGCTTCTGCAGGTGTGGGAAACAACAACGATGGGATCTTGGTGTTAGGAGCCACAAACATCCCCTGGGTGCTTGACGCTGCAATCCGCAGAAGGTCAGTGTTCACACTTCTATCCATGGTTCACTCTGTTTGCTTGTTTAAAGGGGTTTCAGTAGAAAGTATTCACTATCTCTGCCTCTCAGTTCATGCATGCGAACATCTCATCCAGGTTTCAGAAACATAGATCTGCTATCTGGAGTATTTTTTGATAGAAACTTTTTTTTTTAAAGAGCTTGCGATGTGCTTGTCCTCTGTCATGCGTCAGATTTGAGAAGCGCATCTACATCCCTCTGCCCGAGGAGCAGGCTCGGTGTCAGATGTTTCGCCTTCACCTCGGCAACACACCACACAGCCTGAGCGATGTCGACCTTCGACAGCTCGCCCACAAAACAGAGGGATACTCCGGCGCCGACATCAGCATCATTGTGCGGGACGCTCTCATGCAGCCTGTCAGAAAGGTTCAGTCTGCCACGCACTTCAAGAAGGTGACAATTAACAACCATGATTTTAAAAAAAAAACACACACACACATCTCAAAAGCAATGATGTGGTTTTTAATTTTTACAGCTGTCACTCTGCCTTTTTATTTTATTTTTTATTTTTCTTGTTCTTTTTCCTAAAGGTTCGTGGGCCGTCTCGAAGCAACAACCAGTTAATGGTGGACGACCTCCTGACTCCTTGTTCGCCTGGAGACCCTGCAGCCCTCGAGATGACCTGGATTGATGTGCCTAGTGATAAGCTACTGGAACCCATAGTCTGCATGGTGAGACCCTTTCTTCCAATCTCATGCTTGACATGATCATTCCACTCTAACTGGACACACTGTCCATAAACATTTAAACGCACAGTATGTAAAATCAGCCACCAGGGGGCTCTCATTCAAAACAATAACAGAAGATGACAGCGGGGGCGACTCTCTCTGCTACAAACCTCAGTGTACCGTTTTTTTGTACCGTAATTGGTTTAAAATGGGCTTTTGGATTAGCCTGGCAGCTGTTGAAACCTCGGACAGCCAGCCGACGTAAATTTATGTGTGGTAAATACTGATGTGTGAAATATTCCTCTGGGTCATACTGCGCTGCTCGTGTTTGTACAATAAAATGAATCAACAGTAAGACAACCTGTAGGAATCAGACAGGAGGTAAACAGACGATGGATGACGATTACACTTCACAAGGAAAAATCAAAAAAGCGTCTCTTTTCTCCCTCCTTACTTTGCAGTCGGACATGCTGCGCTCTCTGTCCACCACCCGGCCCACAGTCAACACTGAAGATCTGCTGAAGGTCAAGAAGTTCACAGAGGACTTTGGGATGGAGGGCTGAGAGACGGAGCCCCTCCACCTGTCAAACACAGGATCAAACTCCACAAGCTGCCCCCCCCCCCCCAAAAAAAAAAAACCCTGTTCAACTGCTGTACCATCCTGTATGCTTTTTCTCAGCATTTGGTTGAGTTCCTCTCGTGGAGTTGAAAAGAAATGACCGGTGTGATTAAAGGGAGAGAGAGAAATCCTTTAACCTCTCCTTCTTATCATCCAGTCAGTGTTTGAATCCTTCGAGGAAGTTGACCAAACGCTTCATTGGTGTGATTTGGTGTTAGGACAACAGAGCCCATTTCCCTCAGCCGCCACAGCGTATTCACTACAAGAACTTTTCATCGAACCCGCATCACCGTGAGGAAACTGAAAAGTCTGCCCCTCTCTGAGCCGACCGAGCCGTCTGAATGAACTGAAGGACTGTACATTTTGTTGCCGTCGTGCACTTTGTTTTGGATGGCCATGAAGGACCGAGTGACATTTGAAGAAGAAAACTAAAGAACGTAGTTCTCCTGCCTGGCATGCAAGTGTGTGAATGCATTTTATTGTTTTTATTCAACGTATGTGTCTTTAAGTTAAGAGCCCTGTTATTTTGTCGTTTGAAGAAAAAGTTAATTAATCTCAGTGTTCCCATAAAGCTGTGTGTCTGAGCGATGCATTCATGTTAAACATGTTCTGAACAAGAGATGTGCTTGATTGAACGCCAAAATGACATTTTATTCAACCACATAACAACCGGCTACATTTATCGTCTGGAGCTTTTTTTGTCATAAAAAAAAAAGGACTTTGCCCACTTGTTGAGGCATTGAAATAATAATATGTTCCGTGTATGTTTACTGATCCATTGGTTGCTTGGAAACTGTGGTTCAAAAAGTTTAACAGCAGTTGGTCCATTTAGCTTTGGATTAGATGACGGAGCCTGAAAAGTTTACAAAATACTTGAAAATACTCTGAACTAGGCTGCTGTTTGATTGAATGTGGTTTCCTTTTAACAGCAGGAAACGTTTGTACCCTGATTTCAGGATGAAAAAACAGCATTCTTGTAATTGTTGGGCCAGATTCTGGTGACAATAATTGCAAGACGACACCGACAATGTAAAGATATTTGATCAGCTGATCAAGATATGAAATGACAGAAAGCTCCGGGACATATTTTCTACTATAGGTCGAGTGGTTACAAGATTTCATTGACTGCCGTTTTCAAATAACACAAATGTTTAACCTCTATTTAAATAAGCTACGCTATTTCCCAGAACAAACTTGACTAAGTTTTGGGTTTTGTCTCAAGTTTCCTGATGGTGAAGTCTTTGAATGTTTCTGTGAAACTCAATGAAGCACATCTCTTTTATTTGTGAACATTTGGATCGTTTTGTTCAGCGGTGTTTTCGCACATTATTTATACAACATGTTTGATGACATGTAACTTGACTGACGATTTTAGCATTTCAGTATGTTTACACTTCAAGTATTTTGTGTTGTTTTCTGATAGAGCTCCAGACAGATGCACACCTGAGGCGTGAATGCACACTACCATGATGCTTAATGACAGTCTGTTCAGGGCTGGCTGCCATTCTTTAACCGGGTCTCTCACACATACACAGTTTGAAATCAAAATGCTATTAGACGTTTGTTGTGTAGCGACGCTCTGAACTCTGTCGCCTCAGGACTGCAGCCTCGTGCGTTAGCTCAGAGTGCTAGTGCTGCTCAGTCTGCGTGTTTGTGGAGGTACACACTGGTTTTGTGAGAGGTCAGTTAAAACCTGCGGCTGGCCCTGTAACCATTACTACTAATTTATCCTGCATAAATAAAAACTGACATTTGAAATGAAGAAGAGACGGCTGCTGGTTTGACCTTTTTATTGTATCCTAAAGCTGCTTGTGTGAATGGATGTAGAGGTTTTCCAGTTGCCTTTACCAGTTCAGTAAATTTCAGTCAATGAATTTTATTGGCAACTACATGTCAAACACAATGATACTGATCTTTTTGGTGATTTTTTTTCAGACTAGCTTTGTTGTACAGTTCATTTAAGGCTTTCAAGCTGAGGTCTTTAAAACAGCTCAACATGTAGTTTAATAAGATCAAACCATAAATGCATATCTTAACTATTCAATCCTTTTTCTTTTTAGGTCAAGTCTCAGACTTTACCTGTAGGACTCATGTTTCTTACAATTTCATGAAGCATATAAATCAGCGAGTTAAAGTGACAGCTCAGTTGCAGCCCTGCAGAATGAGAACATAGTAAATGGACTTGAGCTTGTAAATCACTTTTCTAATCTTCTGACCACTGAAAGGACTTCTTACACCGCTGGTCACACCTACGTACCTACTCACACAATGATGGCAGAGGCTGCTATGTAAAGTGTCCATCAGTATTATCGAATTCCATTCATAAACAATCGCACACGACTGACGCCACCGACGTCGCAGTGGCAGCAATTCAGGGTTCAGTGTCTTGAAATAGGACACATCAACATGTTACTGCAGGAGCTGAGGATTCAAAATGTTCAACCTTCCAGTTAAGAGACCACCGACTCTTCCACTGAGCCACAGCAGGACGTAAGAAAGAAGTCTCATTATTGAACATTGAAGGAATCCTGAGCTTGACACAAGAGGAGACACTGTTCATAAACTAATGGGCAGCTCCACTCGCCACGCTTCCTTGATGGCCTTTGCCGGTTGTTTCAGAGAGGAGGAAATCTCAGTGAATGATTTGGCTCCTGATAAAACCACAATAATGAAGAGGAAACAACAATCTGATCTTGTCCCCCCCCCCCCTCCTCCAGACATCAGTTGGAGTGGCATTGATTATTTCGCATGAAACCCGCTGACTCCATGTGTTTACAAGGCCTCTTAGTCATGAAGAGGAGGAGGCCTCTGTTCAATTTGTAAAGTTAACATCCTGTTGTTCCAACATTTTTTTTTGACAAATTACAGGGGGGGGCAGATTGGGAAAATAAATTAAAAGTTGACTTAGATTTTCCTTCCCCTGGTGTTTGGATATAAAGAAACTAACTCTCTTACACTTTGAGGTGAAAATTAAAAAGGGGGGATTACTAATAAGCAAATTCCCTGAAAGTTGACTTATTGCTTTAACTGCCGAGCTAACAAAACCAAAAAAAAAAAAAATGAAAGCAGGGGCTCCACATTTTCCACGAAGGACACTTTAACTGGTCATAGACACACTGATGGTGATGAGGAGAAAACTGTCTCGATGCTTTCTTAACAAGGCTTGCCATCCATTTATTCGACCACTAACTCTTTGAATTGTACAGGCACGTTCTTCGACTTCATTTTCTCCTGACAAAGGTCTTCAAACACACCCAAGCTCAAGCAAGTTGCTTCAGTTACCATGTCACTTGACCTTTATCAAATAATTTTGTGGTTGGAGCCTTTTAATGATCACTTGGACGTTGAACACTGCAGAGAACTATGTCGGCGGTCCGGTGTGACGTTTATCTGTGCCACGGCTTCTTTGCTTCAGCTGAGTTCTGTTTTGCTCCAAACACTCACACGTGAAAGGTAAAAAACCTCCTCATGAGAACATTCACGGTCCCCTGTGGGCTGTGTGAACAGAAACCATCTTCAGAGGGCTCCTACAAAGTCCAGTGTCTCGTCGTCTTCGTCACACTCTGCTGCGTTTGGATTGGCTGTCGGCTGGAGCAGCAGAGGCCCGCTTGTTGCGGTGGTGGGGGAAGGTTGGCATCAGCTCGGGTTCACAGGCTGAACAGAGAGACACAGAGACAAGACGAATAACTGACAAGGGATTCATCGGAGGGTCATGATGACAAGCTGATCCATAATGTCTTCACTCACGCAGAGGCTTCTCTTTGAAGTATGAACTCTCCAGACAGTCTTTGGCATTAGCTCTGAATCAGGAAGACAGACAACAGTCATTTCTATTAAAGCGTTCAATCATTTGAAGGGTGATTTCTATACCATTACTTTGCTTTGAGTGCCATAACAACTGAAGAGAGACATGAAAATGTGCGGTGAGGACAGAGACTGGAGCAGACATTCATCGAAGGTCCAAGGCTGGAGTCGAACCTGCTGCCAACGTAGTTCAACTGGCGCCCCTCAGATTTGTTTCCTGTAGTGTCTGACAACACTACAAAATGGTCACTGAGGTAAGACCCTTTTTCTTATTACTTATCTAACCCATCTGTTTTCTTATCATCATAAGTGCACAAAGAAAAAAACAAGTGTATCACGTTATCCGACCCACCTGAGAATATTATTGTGCGACTTAAACTATCCTCAGTAAGTGGATGATCCTGATATCATCAAAATCACAGCCTTGCAGTACATGTTGCAAAAATCAGTGTCAACACTGGCATGCCTTTATTCTGACCTGCTTCTTCACCTGTAGTGAAAAATGTGTCACATCGACTGAGCCACCAAAAGAGGAAAAGGTGAATCTGATATAACAGAAGGGATCGCAATAGTGTTGTGTCGGGACTCTCTGAACTCTGTCGCCTCAGGACTGCAGCCTCGTCTGCCAGGGGTGGCACTGTGTGTGTTAGCTCAGAGTGCTAGTGCTGCTCAGTCTGTGTGTGTGTGTGTGTGTGTGTGTACCTGCGCTGTGGATGGTACATGAAAAGCAGGTTGAGCAGTCTGTGTCCTGCATCAGATAACCAGGTGAATTTGTTCTTCAGGTTGTTGTACGGCTGCTTCCTCAGACTGTACTGACCGATGAGAGGCAGCTGGGAGAAACCCTGAGACAGACAGACAGACACACACACACACACACACACACACACACACACACACACACACACACACACACACACACACACACACACACACACACACACACACACACACACACACACACACACACACACACACACACACACACACACACACACACACACACACACACACACACACACACACACACACACACACACACACACACACACACACACACACACATTCCTTCACATCATCAGACATCACAGATAAACAAAGCAGTCATTAACACTGTGGACTTGAGTCTGACCGGCCAGATGTTTTCATTGGGTGTTCCCAGCAGCTGAACGATCAGGTCCACCTGCTGGATCTCAGAGGTTCCAGGCAGCAGAGGTTTGTGAGCCAGCAGCTCCGCCAGTATGCAGCCAACAGCCCTGCAATGAAAACAAAACATTTTGTTTTGTTCTGAAAACCATCTGTGTTAGCATCTGTAAAAGCCCTTTGTAATGTTCCAGAAAATCTCTGAATATGACACCAGACAATTTGAGTTATCTATGTCCAGTTTTAGATAATCAAATAATTAAACAAACAGAAGGGATCTCAAACAAAGGAGTAAATATGTTTCAATGTAATAACAGCATTAAGTTGAAATGCATGCTGGGACAGGTTGTGTCTTCTCACCACATGTCCAGAGCTGTAGTCTGCGTTTTGGTCCCTAGGAGGAGCTCTGGAGCTCTGTACCTGCACACAGATGGAGGAAGGTGCACATGTTGGAGTCGCTGCTGACTCTGTACCAGCACAACGAAAACAGGATGATGATGATGATGATGATCTGCAGGGTTCAACACACTCACCCCGACACTCACCACAGTGTGACCACGCGAGGCGTCATGGGCTGCTGAGGGATGCCGTACATTCTGGCCAATCCAAAGTCAGCTGCACAGAAGAAACAAAAGCATGATTAGTTAAAAAACCTTTCATGGATATAAACATATATTTGGCCTGCAACATGTTTTAATTAAGTAACTGATTAAATTAAGCCAAAAATCACAGCCAATAAAAGTCAATTAATAGCATCAGGTTATATGAAGCACATGTGACGAAATCTTATTGTTAAAGTGTGATGAAGCAGCTGTTTATTTTGTTTACAATGAATTTCTAATCCAGGAGAGTGACACTAAGCCCGTTAGAAACACATTAGAAACGGATATAGAGGACTAAAGTCACTGCGTCATATCCCCACAGTGCTTTCCAAGAATGTAGGGCGCGGAGCTTCTTATGCAGCGTTAAAGGGAAGGTTGCATTTGTTTGGATGTTAGGTTGAAAGATAAATAAACGTTAAGAGGAAGATCAAAGACACTCCTGAATTTTAATAAATAGGTTTCCTTCCTTTTTTTTTTGTAACCGCTGTGGAAAAAAAAATCATTTTTTTTTTTTTTACTTACAGCAAATGATGCAAACTTTTTGGTGGCTCATTTTTGGAACGGTTTGTGTTGTGTACTGTGAGGTTTTTTTTTTGTGATAATGGGACTCTACAAACAAACTTACATTTAAACGGAATGAAGCTCCTTAAGTTGGAGCGAAAGCTGATAGAAGTACAAGGTCAGTGACTGGATGGAGTTAAACAGTCTAAAGCAGTGTTTGTCAGAGAGCCAGTGAAGTCAAACGTCAGTGCTGCAGTGTTTGGGATTCTACAGCATGTCAGTGCAGGTATAAGGTGATCACAGTGAGGTGGTTATAGTAACAGTGATGACTCACCGATCTTAACGCAGCCTTTGTCTGTCATCAGCAGATTAGACACCTTCAGGTCCCTGATAAGAAGATCGAAGAGGATAATGAACAATCTGAACCTCTGTCTCTGAGCATACTAACATACTATCTGATGTACAAGCAGCGTCCAGTGAGGATTGTGTCTTTCATATGAGCAAAACAACACATATTGTCCATTTAGTACGTTTGCCTTAATAAATATGCAACATGAGGCGTTTCTGCCCCGGAGACTTAATAAAATGAAGTGTAAAGATCCTTTCCCCCCCACACGTGTTAACATTGTTTCAAATGACAGAAAATAAATGTTTTTTGATTTCTCTTCAATAATAGTTAACAAAGAGAAACACCATGATTAAACTAATATAACTGAACATTCACAGCCTCTGCATTCTAAAGAATTTTAACATTGCCTGTTATGTCTTCCTGTTTCCCTCTTCTCACCAACATTACATTTTAAACTGGGCGTTTCCTTTTTCTCGGGTTGTGCGTCTCTCCCCCAGCTCGTCCCTCTGGTGTTCTCCTCTCCCTACCGTGCTCGTCTCCCCCCTCTACAGCCCCCTGCTGCTACCCTGTAGGACGCTTGGATTGGGCGACCTCACCACTGCTTAGATGCCTCTTTGCCAGGGCGTTTATGTCCGATCAGACACGGCACTGGACAGCTGTCCGGTGCGCAACAACAGCCCAAGCAGCGCGCCTCAGCGCCCGTGCTGCAGAGGACGCAGCTCGCACCTCCAGCGCAGCGTTTAACAATTCATTCAAAAGATGGAAAGAAAAGAGGGGCCATGTTTCATGCCAATGTTTTCTTATAAGCCACATTGTCTTTTTGTTCTATTCAGATTTATCTGCTATAACTCAAAAATACTGGACGTTCAGTCGCCTCTCTCACCAATGCCTATTTTGAGCTTGCAGTCAGCCTTTCCGTCCAAACTCTCCGTGACGTAATCCAGTAGAACATGCAACTGACTTAAATACTACCGCCTCCACAATGTTTGTACCCGTTATCATTCACACACGTTTTCTGAGTAGATCACCCGCAAAACACTCGCAAACCAAACGTGCAATCTTTTGGAGTGACCAGGCGATTCAGTTCTCTTTCTAGTGTAGCTCGGCTCGAAGCTTCACCTAACGTCCCGTGTCCTCAGTGTTTGAATTGATCTAAAACACCCAGTTGACACCCACATTGAAAGGTCATTTTGAAACTAAGTCTTTAAAGTGTTCAGCCTGAAGAGCTGCTGCTCCTGCGTCTCTCTGTAGAAAAGTGAAGAGATTCAAACTGACCAAACGCTAACCAACTCTGCTACTTCCTCGCACACTTACTCGACCTCTCAAGGGCTTCCTCGTTTAAATGTTTTATAAAAAATAAGCAACACAAACCGACATTATTTCCATTAGATCTTTACCATCTTGATTGCTTATATTATATTTGCTTATATTTAACACAGCGGGGAAGGTTTCTTTTCAAGTGGGGTATATATATCTTTTCCTCTTGTAAACAGAATAAGTATCACCTTTTCTTACCTAAACCAATAGTTTCCTGCGTCATTAACTGATAATCTCCTGTTTAACTACCGTAAGCCCTTTTCAAGCTGAGTAAGACCAGACCTCTTTCTGAACTCTAAAATCATCTCATTAGCTTCATAGCTTAATTGCTTTGGTAAGTGAGCGTGAGATTCAACAGCAGCTCTGAAAACCAGATCAGCCCACTGGGGTCGTCCAATGCAAGGCTCAATGATGTGGAGGAAGAAAGAGAAGAGTTCTGAGGAGCTCAACAAGCTGTTTACCTATTTTCTTTCATGCACCGCTGCAGTTCTGGGTTTACAGAAATCCATCGCTCAAACATGACATATCAGCTGTCTATGACAAGCTAACAGGTTCCCCCCCCCGAAGAAACTAAAGCTGACTAAACACAAGATGTAAAGCTCTCACTGCCGGACATGGTAGTTGGATTTAATCTTTAAGCAGATTAATTCCACATGGCTCTGTGCCTGTCACGGTGACACTTTAAAGTTTTGCACGGGCCAAATGTAAACTATCTCGTATCCACCCTGATGTGAATCCCTGTTGAAACAAATGAAGAAGAGTTTGGCCTTGTAAACATGTCCAAGCCTGGGAAATATAAATGATGGGAGATTTTTCTGAACTTCATCCATAATTTGCTACTTGCATTTAAAAACACAGCCAAGTGGCTGCACTGGAGAAGACGGCAGATGCTGCACGCTCTCATTCGCCTTCGTCCAGATGTTCAGTTTGACTAATGCCCGCTTATCACATCAGCGCCTGAAAATGTCCAGATATTCAGATCCTGATATTCTCCCGACTTGCCTTTAACACATGTCCGATACAAAGAGGTTTGAACAAGTTCTCACAAATGGAAACAGTCTGATTGGTTAAGGTGAGAAAGGGCGCCAGGGTAGAGCAAGCATAAGGTGGAGTCTTCCATGATGGTGGCTGTTTAACATGAAATGAACGTTTACGAATGTTTCTGGAAGGCAAACTGCAAACGCAGAAATCATGTAAATCAAGTATTTAAAAATGTCTACATCATATAGTAAAAGACCAAAACAAACATAAAAACATTACAATGTTGCAGTTGAGTCTCAGCAAGAGCTTCCAGCATCAGAAAAAGACTTTGATCCAATTTAAACATTAAGACATCTCGTGCAACTCACAAGTCCAAAACACCAAATGTACTTTAAAGTAAATAAGCTTAATGTTAACAAATCCTTGGCAGACTTTTGCAAAGGACCAGTGTTAAAAGCATTTAAAGTTTGTTCTCGTCTATGTGTGTCAATGTCAATATGACAAGTTACTGTGGTTAAACTCACTCACAGAGCGAGTGGTGTGTGATTAACGTTTGTTCGATTTGACCATGTTCCTGTGCTGCCATTATTATCATGTTAGATAAACATGTATGGGAGTGTTTGGAGCTCACCTGTGTATAATGAAGTTGTGATGGAGATACTCTAAACCTCGGAGCAGCTGAAGGACAATACACTTCACCTTTGAAGAAAAAGGAAACGTAACGTTACTCCCCACACAGGGAGCCTTTTCAGCGTATCTTTAAGGGCTGACGAGGAAATGATGCATCAAAATGTTGCACTGCTTTCATGCACTGAGAAGGCACACTGTAACTATGGAAACCAACGCGTGAATACATCAACCATTTGTAAATGAACAAAGGTTTGTATTCCTTCTAAGATGAAATATATGTACAGATTAATGGAGACAACGAAAATGTGTAAATGTGCTGCATTTCATGAAATAAAGGGAAGGTGATATCTCATTATTTCATAGAACTGTAATCGGACAGCTTGTGTGTTTGTCCAGCATGAAAATGTTAGAAACAAGAGTGTGTTCACAGTTGCTGGTCTGGTATGTGCGACTGACCAATGAGGTGAACACAGAGTTTAATTTAGTTTGAATAAACAGAACACCACGGTTAAAAGCTCAGGTCATGTTGAACTCTAGATCAGTATTTGTCTGATCGAATGACATGGAGGAAACATTCATGAGTCGTGTGGAGTACTAATACAAACAAATGGACACAGAGGCCCATTTGATTTTATTAGAAATGGAAAACATGTACACGTGAGGGACTGAAGATCTTCACTCTGTCCTACCTGAGCCTCAGAGAACGGTGTCTGCATGTTTTCCAGCAGACTGGCCAAGTCCTGTTCACAGTAACTCATCACCAGGAACAGACTGAACGTGAGCCAACAGAAACATAGAAAAATAAAAGATCACGTCTCAAAGAGGAAATCTGGGATATAATGCATTATGGCAAGAGGATTTTTTATCAACCAAAAACAACTGTTACATTTCTCTCCTTAAAGCAACCAGAATCCACTAGAACACGAGTGATTTGACCTTGAAGCACAAATAACTATCTGTCTGACATTATTGTTGGACCAGCTCTGTTTTGAGGTTGTTGTTTATGGTTAAAAAAAGGCCTCTTTATCCTTAACTTGATCCAAAAGTTTATGTTACAGCCATTAAAACCTGAGTAATATTATGTTATGTAAAGTAAAGTTATATAGTTATGTTATTTAAAGCGATCACAACAAACAGCGAGATGGATGCATTAATGACAAAATTGTTTTTTGCACTGTACGCTTTTTTTCTGCTATCCTGCTTTGCTGCTGTAAGTCTGTAAATGTCTCCACTTGCAAGACGAATAAAGGATTATCTTATCTTATCTTGACACACTTTAGTGTGTGCGTGTGCGTGTGTACTACCTCTGCAGTTGACTTCCAACAACCACTTCTTTCAGCTCCACTATGTTGGGATGTCGGAGTCTGAGCAGCAGGTTGATCTCTCTGAGGCTGCTGATGGGGATCCCTGAAAGACAGAGGAATATTTAATGACCAAAAGATTGACGGTGAAATGACTTAAATCGTGGATGCTCCCCTACAGTCCCCATTTTCTATGCATGCATAAAATATACAAAACGAAGACAAATGTAACAATCCAAAGGACACAACTTGTTTCTAGAGCAGTGCTCTTACCATCCTTCTCTTTGTCCATGCGGACCTTTTTCAAGGCTACAATCTCGTCTGATTTGGTGTCTCGGGCTCGGTCTACATAGGGGAAAGAAAAGTCCAGTTAATTTAGTCACAATAACCTTAATATGTGTAGTCTAATTATAAAACGTGTCTATAGTCACCATCACAAATGACTTACAGACAATTCCATAAGTTCCTTCTCCGATGCGGTTGAATTTCTCAAACTCTCTGACGCTCCTGCAGCTTCCAAACTGGAAAAAAAAATGCAATGGAATGAAATTAAGCCTAAATAATAAATTTTTCAGATAATGGAAAGTCTCAATGAAAGGAAGGCTGAAGGGAGAGTTGAACAAGGAAGGTATAAATTGGTCGTCAACTGAACAGTCTTCATCACCAAGAACACTAGTCTTCGGGGCGGGGTTACTATCGGTCAAACGCAAACAAACATGAAGGTATGCTGAAAGTGAGGAGGACTCTTTATGAATGGGATAGTTTGATGCGTTTTTTCGTGCTGCCTGGCTCATGTGTTGAAGGAAGCGGCGATTAATGAGATCGACGGAGACAATGACATCTCACTTTACCACGAAACAAAGGTCCAACACCAACTATTTTCTCTACTTTTCAACAATGTGAGCTCAGGTAACCATTACAAATGGAGGTGATCCACCATGTAGATTTGTGAAAACTAACTTTATAGGTCAAATCAGCGATGGTGGTTTATGTGTATGTGAATAGTCTCCACACATTATCTATCCATACGTGGACTGTAAAGAGACCTGTAATATAAAACAAAAGATCTTACTCTGTCACTCTGAGGCACTGTAAATGTTTTATTGTTCTTCACGGACTTCAGCCTTATTGGGTCAGGCTCCTCCTCTCCAATAGACTCCATTATTTCTCCTGTTTTAATTCAAGAGAGAAACGATTGTAGTCCGACGCAGCTTTATCCCGACATGCAGCAGCTCAGCTCGGAGGGGGCCGCCATGTTGATTTGCTTCTGCTCCGGCCTTCCGGTAGGACGACCAAGTGCTATCCCGGAGTTTAAAGAGGCAGGGTCTGTGTGGTGTAAGTGAAGCCCATCATGACTTCTTCAAGGAAAGCTGTAAAAAAAAAAAAAAAACGATTCAAAGAGAAACAAAAGAAAGGCTGACACTGTTATCCTTCGTCAATATAGTGTCCTTTTCCATAGTTACACAGAGGCCTGTGTCTGTCACAAACAACCATCCCAACTATTTCAACCCACTCAGAAACTTTATCAAGGCTGTCCAAATCAGGATTTTAAACATGTTGAATCTATTAAACAACAACTAATGCTGATATTTTAATCTTTGGGCAGCAAAGTGCCAGTTTTAAAGGACCTATCAGTGATTTGTCATATTATGTAGTGTCAGCAGCAGCTATAAGTTTAGGAGTGATTTGTTTACAACAACCTGCCTTTTTACAAGAAAGTGAGCAGAGTGGTCCAGTTTACTTTCAAGGCACAGAAGGGTCTCAGGATAAGTCACAGACCTTCAAACTAAGTTATGAGCTGACTCTGACCCTAAGGTGCTCTGGCATGGCCCTTTTAGTTGTTCCACAGTTCAGGCTCAGGACAAAAGGTGACTGTGCGTTCTCTGTTCTTAACTGTGGAACAGTCTGCCAGAGGAAATTAGGCCGACAGAGTCAGTTGCGTCTTCTAAATCTCTTCTTAAAACACTATGTAGAGCATCCTATAGTATTTTTTATCTTATGTTCTGTTTTAGACAACACCGTTGTTGTTGTTGTTTTTAACTCTGACTGCTAATGTGGTTACTTGTACTTGTTAACTTGTCATACAACAGACTGTAATTTTAGTGGTTGCCTGATAAAAAAACATAAATACATTCTGAAGTTATCTTCAGCCTGCAGCCTTGTTCCTACAACCACAGATATTTTAATTATGTTAATTTAACAATTGTAACATGTGATAAATCAAATATATTTTAATATAATTGCAGAGTTTTCTTTACTCTCTGATCGTGCCTGATTCCCACTTTACCTTCTTTGGCAGGTCATATTTGCTTACTTTCCAGTCACCAGTTTATTCCCCACTATGAAAGGTGTGCACAGGGGCCTCCGCTCTTTGACTGCGTCCGCTAAAGTCACTGTAGGCGGTGAGGCAAAGAGGTCATCTTGTGAAGGAGCTGTAATGAGGATGGTAGGTGGAGGTCGGGAGATGTAAGTTGGCTCTGGCTCTGGCTCGGGACTTGGCGGTGGTGATGGAGGACTCTCTGTAACTATGAGGGAGAACATGACACTTCAAATTGAGTTTGAAGATAGGTAAGGCCTAACCAAAGTACAAGTTAAATATAGTTGGTCAAAAACTATGGAGGCCCCAAGAGCTCAACACTCTGCAGTTTGAGTAAATGCTGGCAGAAGAAAATGTAGAAAATTAAGATAACATGTTCAATTCTTTAAAAAATAACTTTGAGAAAACATACTGCTAATACATGCAACACAACATGAACATAATACCACAACCATAATCACATACCATGACTCAACCAATTATCAAAACACACCCAAATAACAGAAGTCAACCAAGCAGGAAAATAATCAAAGCAACAATAATACCTTAAACAACTCATTTCAATCACTCAACCAAAAAAAACACTAAATAACTTAGACCCAAACACAACTAAATTACTCTACAATGCAACACAGCACAACGAAATACTGTAATACGGATAATACCAAATACAAAAAGACAGATATCATAACCTTATATCACATAAAAATATTACACCCAACCAAATATAACACAACAAAAAGGCCTCAACTCGTTTAAAAGTAAAGAAAAAAAAACAACAAGCATAAAATAACCTAATCATAAAACAGAACAAAATTATGCAATATGTTTGTATGGTGAAATACAACCGAATACCTTCTATGGCAAAATAACTGAATGCACAAAACCCCTGAACATAACCAATAATCAGAAAACAAGAATCTTACTCAACACAGACAACTAGCACAACACAAAAAAAAACCACAATACAATCAAATCGCCTACCTGAGCACAACCGGTCATTTACCAAAATCAAAGGCACCGTCATAAAAACCCTTTACAACACGGAACAAAAATACTCAACACAACAAATCACATCAAAGGAAAGTAACTCATTAAAATGTTGTGGTATTTATATGAGATGTATTTTTAGTTTGTGTTGCAGTGTTTGGGGTCGCTGTAGAAGTGTGGTATTTGGATTTGGGGGAATTTGATGCATTGTAAATAATTAGTTGTGTTGTCTGTATTAACAGCCACTTTTTTTCATGTTATGTAGTTTTGCCCTCCATTTAAATTCCTGTTAATAAACAAAGCCCCCCCATCCCTCATCTACTGGATGGTCTGTGTTATATGTGTGTGCTTGTTGTTTAAGTTACCTGCTGACTTAGGCCTTTCAGCAGTGTGTGTGTGGTTGTGTGATGATGTGTATATCTGATCAAAGCCTTTATGTATGAAGAGCAACAGCACATTTTAAATTGGATTGTGCTAATTTCTTAAGAGCGTTATAGGTTTGTATCTATATCTTCTAAGGAGGGATAACAGTGTACATTAACAATGATGATAAGGTTTCTTAATACAAGCTGATTATTACAATGCACTAAACCTGTTTGCACCAATTAACACAAATGTAGTCAGAAATATTCACTGCACAGCTAAATATTAACATTAAGAGGGCTTTGTTTGAAGATAATAATGATGTCCTTTCATTTTGCTTTAACTATACAATTATAATTGCTTCATTTAAGACTTTAAACAAGGACCGGTTTACCTTCCAATACAGTCCATGTATCAGATGTGCTGTAACTAAACTATACCTTGGCAAAAAGACAATAACAAATATTGAATTTGGATGAACTGAATACATTTTTAACGCATTTATCCGTAGCTCTAATCTGTATAAATCAAAAGCTTACCAAGAAGTTGATAAGGACTTTATACCATTATCTCTTCTGTTCTCCAAGTGATACTGAAGTCATTATGTCATGCATTTCATTCCTACCTATAATTTCCTTCTGGCTTGCTCCAGACCCCATCAGGCTTCACTCAGCTGTTGTTCAGTCATTACATGTCCACACACATACGGCCTACATCCTGGTCAGTGTATGTTGACCCATGTTCACTGTGCATTTAAAGAACCAGTCCTATGTCTGAAGCAACAGATTGTGCCCGTCTCCCTCTCCCTTGCTCTGCCACGCCCCCTCCCTGAAGCGTCACTCGATCTGTCTGGAGACAGACACTAATCCGGAGCAGTAGTAAGTTCTGGATTTAAAGAGTACATGAGGACACATTAGTGTAAACTCTTGTTTTGTCATTTTAAAAAATTACAAAACGGTCACATGATTACTCCTGAACTGACACACTGGTAGAATATATCAGGTGATTTCCATTCAAATCATATTAAGTTTGACAATGTTTACAGTTAAAATTATTCTAAAATTATATAATGATAGAATTTTAGTGTTTGATTAAACACACCATTTATACTTTTCAATAATTAGCTAATATAAATGGTATGTGTCCAAGTAGCAACCTTTACAGGCTGCTGGGATTTAACCCAAGCGTTATGCTGATGCAAACGTTTCTTTGAGTAAAATATAGAAGCTGACAGATATGGTTGAGCTGGTATTATCAACAATGATGAGCTCATCAAAGGAAAAAGCCATTTTTTTAGAACATCTAATGCAGAAGACAATTCTTATATTGATTTAGAAAGCATGTCCTCATGAAGTTTACCCAGCAGAGGGAACTCCTGTTCCATTATATACATTACTTTCTGCACTGTCTGGAGGCAAAACTTTCTCCCAGGTTTTGGAATAGCAATGGTTGCAAGCCTGTGGTGATAAATCCAAACCTACAAAGTACTGTAGGCCTGAACAGTGTCAGAAAAAAATTTAATGTGACAACAATAATGTCAATAATGGATTGACAAAAGGAAGTGTGTCAAATATTTAAAAGTCCATATCAACAGCAATTGTATTTTTGTTATTCTTCATGTTTTAAATAATATCAACTATGTTAAAAACTTTTTTTCATCACTAAATTGGCACCAATTAATCTGAGCGTAGCATGTAGCTTAGCCTCACCTGGCTGCATGAGCTTTATCTGGCTGAATCAAAATGCTCTGAAAGCATGGCCTCTATGTCAATCCATAATAAGAAATGTCCAAATACACTGAGTGAGAAAGTCTTGCCTGTTTACAAAATCATTTTTCTGCACCATGTGTTCTAATAAATTTAGACTCTTTCAATGTGTTCATTGCAAATCCCCAATTGCGGTCATAACATAATAGTGATTAACTTAACTGCCAAACTTACAAGGTTGTTTTATTGCACATTATACAGAGGCACATGGCAGTGTCTGCGTACTAACTGCCTAATACTGTATGTGGCATACTTCTTGGTTGACTGTAACCAGGACCTAAATCCCAGTCTCCTGAGTGCAGGGCCTGTTTGGTTTGGCACATTCATAAAACCAAACCACAAGCCTAAGCAGATACGATAAAACATTGACGGGTGTCTGGAACGATTAGGTTCACATGAAACCATAACCCCTGATAGTAAATAAAATGATGTAGTTTCATAAACACAGTTCTTTAATATAGATTCATTTGGACAAGTGATATCAACACCATTAAACTGCTTAAAGAGGGCAAAGCAAGTATGTCTTTAAATTCTACCTGTTTAGCGTTGTGCTTAAGATGTAGGTCAATAATTCAAATATATTTCAAGGCAACAAATACTGGAAACTGTAATATGTATGTTGTATGAGTTTTTTATTTGTGTTAGTATTTGAAACAGAAAGTCTTGTAAAAGGAGCTTAACAGCAAACAGAACCCACACTGAGTCATAAACCTGAAGAGATGTTAAAACGGCATATTTTAAAACGTGTAGTAATACACATACATTTAGAGCCACTAATGAGGAGGCTTTTAAAAAAGGCACTGTTGGCTGACACAATGAAGGAAGCTTCCAGGGTAAGGGGGAAAATTCATATTATCTATTAATTATCAACAAATAGCCTGATGAATTATTTAAGCATTGTGTGCCATGGCCTGTTTTTCATGGTGTAAGATGAAGATGAGACTTATTTTATAGATCTTTATGTTTCTCAAGTTGAGATAAAAAAAAACATTATTTGATTTAATGCTACTTTCATTTCTATTTACATGTTGTCCTTTGCATAGCATTAAAAGGGTAAGTGTTTGATATGAAGAGCGCTTTAAGGTGAATTACTGCCTTTAAGGTTGTCCATGGTTACAGTTGGAGGAGTGATAAGTGAGGTGTCATTTCACTGCTGTTGTTCGGTCTCTGTCTGTCATGCCATGTTATAGACAGATATTAAAGGATGAGACACACAGCAGAAGTTGTCCCCGTGCTCTTGCATACCCACACTCAAAGATGTATTTCATTTAGTATGTGAAGTGTTACAGTTAACAGCATGATAATAAACATCACCCAAAAAGCGCTGTTACAGTGGTAAAATGTTTGTACTCCTTTCCTGAGCTTGAACCTACTACACAATACTTTAACACAAATTCTGCTTCTGTAAACCGTGTGCCAGACATTAAAAGGAAGTCATTTTCACGTGTGTATTTTCATACTTTGGGATTAAAAAGGACTAAAAGGTACACAACATTTTGGAACTGCTGATAAAGTCTTTTGTTTTTTTTGTAGTTTTTCAGCTTCTTTACCGGCTTTGATGGCTGCAACAAAAACTTGCCATCATATCTGTCAAAATGCTCAATGGCATCAAATGTCCAAACAATCATCACACTTATGAACAATGACATTTTCTGCCTTTTTATTCCCGCCTCACTTTCCTCTTGGCCCACAGATGCTGGTTTGTTGTGTTCATGTAGAGTCATTTGCCCAGTGCTGCAGATACTCTAAGGCCTCCTTCACATAATCTTCCTCTGTCTTTGCTTTGAGGGGAAACAAAAAAAAACAAAACATAGATGGTAATTTTCATTTGCATGAAGTCCAACCCCCCCTTCAGAGTCAGCGAGAACTGGCCTCATGCAGCCTTGGTTCTAACCTGGATGAGAAGGGGATGCAGTGGACAGCTCTCTCTGACAAGAAACTCTCTCCTCCCGACTGTCTGCCTCAACAAGACTCTCATCCAGATTCTTCTCCAGTCTCTCAAGCTCTGCCAGCAGCTCGCCCTGATGGTAAGCACACACACACACACACAACTCAGATCATCACATACAAAACTCTTGCTTCGTCAAAATATCCTCCAAAGCATCCGCATGCATAACAAGGTTATTACAGCAGCAATCAATTAATATCAGTACTACATTTTTATTCTAAATGACTGCTTGATATTGTCAATACTTACTCTTGGGGCTCACACACACAAAGAAAAATACAAAAGACATATTCAGTGTTAAACAAAGGCCCTGTTTATATGAATTACTGTAAAAATAGATGTCCTGTATAGAGCTGGACAGAAGGCACAAGATGCATTCAGGAAGCACTGTGATGTTCACTCTGTGATCACACTCTGAACCAGGCCTCACTGAACCAGGACAACACTGACACTCGCCTGTCATTTTTTTAATCATGTGCAACCTTCTCCACTGTAACATACTAAACACTTTGAGTTAAATTGTTGACCCTGTCATTCTTTGGTATTGAAATAATGTGCATCACGAGGGTGTTCACAAATGTGAAAAAAATTATATTTATTACACTTGCCATGCAAAAAGAAAGAGGAACATTTGTCTCAATTAATTGTTGTAATTCAATCATTGATCTATCCGTCAGTTCTTTACTGCTAACAGAGACTTCAATCTACAGTGAGCTTCTTAAACTGTAAACCAAGCAGCTGTAGAGAACAGCTGAATATGATTAAAGATGTGCTCATATCACATCCATCCTTCAGTGTACTTTCACACTCTAAATGTGAACCAGGAGCGTGTGATGTGATCACATGTTTAGGTCAGGTGTACACAAGACTAAGGCCAATGTCAGAGATCAACAAACTACTTCTTCATAAAAACATCCCTGAGAGAATAACCACGTTGTACCTCATCAAATTCCAATCCGAGGCTCATGGAGGTGTAGGGGTCTGACATGAGAGTCTCAGCCGGTTCCTCCTTGAAGTCCTTCATCAGGTCTTCCACCTTGTTGACGATATCTCTATAAAACAGGAAGAGGAAGTTAAAGTATCTGAGGCTAACAGAAGTTTAGCTCATGGAACATAATATGTACGGAGGGCATCTGTATAACCACTGTTATCCATGCTAAAAATCCTATTTTACATCTGTATGTTAAGTTACATGTTGAGTTAACTGTTGTTAATATCCTGTCTGCTTACATGTGTTCATGAGCCGACGTAATGGCTTTTAAAGCACTGTCAATGCTCCTGAGGTGTTTCTCGTACCACTTCTTTCTCCTCAGCGCCTGCAGAGCCACTAGAAGGAAAGCTCAGCAGAGAACAGTGTTAGAAAGACAACCTGTTGAAGCTGGCAAAGTAAAAAATGAATAACAGTGATTTTCCACTTTTTGACAGAAAACTGAACAGGTGAGTTCTGGTACTGTTGTAAAATGTTGTATGCAGATAAAGTGATTCAGACTTCAGGCCCTTTTTCAGCAGACATTTTGACGTGACACATTAGAAAGAGCCATAACATTTATGTCTCAGTAGATCTAATGGATTATGGGTAGTTTAATATGAAGATTAGGGATGTTTTAAATGTTAAGCATCATGTCAACATGTTTTAGTGATTTCTTTGGCGACAGCTTAGTATTCAGGGAAATCCCATTTTCCCACACTCTCATCTGCGTTTGATTCAGTTCAATGTTCAGTTCAGTGTTCTTTCAACACACTATACATTTCCTTTGTTTCAACTTCGAAAAAACACCTAAAACATCAAGTGATTTAAAAAAAAAAAGGAAACTATTACAATGACTTAACACAAAGTTGTCATGAAGAAAAATCAAGTTTGTTTTTTTGAAGGAGAGAGATAACCATTTAGTCTGCAAGGCTCTTATAACGTTTTTATTTATATCATAATAACACATATATGGTTTTATTGTTGTACAAGACTGCAATCTCCAGAGTAGGCCTGCTTAGAAGTTAAACATTGTCCTTACAACTTAAAAAAGTGATGAACCTTTGTTTTCAACTAGGCACTCAGTCATGATGCGGATCCCAAATTAAATGCTGTCTACTTTTTTCTAAATTTGATGTGATATCAACTCTTTCTTGTTTATTATGTGAACTATATGCTGAATTGCAACAATATCCTCATTTTAAAGCTCTACCCAATAATTGTTAGTTCAATTAACGTTAAGAAGTCTTACATTACTCTTCAGGTTCTTACTAAGCCTTGTTAAGTAACTTAAGTAACTTAAGTTATTTAATATGAAACCAAGTTTGATTGAAAAATGCTAAATCTCACCCTGTCTGTTTTTTCTGCTGATTGTCTTGACAAACTGAAGTTCCTGCTCAATCTTTCTCTTCAGATATTGTTCCTTCTTTAGAAGCAGCTCTTCTCTGTCCTGAAGTTTCTCTACGTCGTCTTGTTGGTAGGTCTTCTTTTTGACCTTTTCTCCTCCATTAGACATCTTAATAAACTTAGACAGGACCGGGACACGCAAATGTTCCGCTTTATGCGTTGCCCTGGTTACACAACGTTAGCATACAGCTACTCCTCATTGACCACAGCTGCCTCTAACCTTAAAAAACTCGTTTTATTATATATCATAATGTTGCATTATTGTTACTATTTTTTTAATAATACATTTTATTGAAATTTGACGCAATAGAATAGAATAGAACACGCAATACAGCACCCGTAAAGGTATAGTAAAATAATAATATTAAAATGATAGCTGCCTTAACAATAATACATATACACACATAAAGAGAAAATATATTCAAATAAAATAATACAAAATAAAATACTAATAATAATAATGATAAAGCAAACATAATTTGTATCATGTTTTGCATACATATAAATCATAAACTCAGTCCACCCTGTGTAAAGATAGTCTAGGTTAAACAGTCATCAGAAGCACTTTCATGTTATTTATCCCGCAGGAGAAGTTACAATAATTTTTCCATTTTTATTTTCCATATTTCCAATCACTAAACTGCTTACCCATTAAGAGCAGCATAGTTCATCATTCCTATTAATTGTTTACCTCTTAACATCAATTTTTTCAATCTATTAGCCTTACACAAGTCTTGCAAAAGAAAACAACAACAATATTAAAAAAATAATAAAAATAAAAAGATAATACAGCAGAATATGCATTACAAGACAAAAATTTAATTATTACCAGAAACTTTGTCAATTCCAAACAGGGAACTGACTATGATTCACAAATGCAGCCCACTGCAGATAGGAACATACTCTGTTCCTTTCACTATGATATGATATAAACTAGACTGCTGATATTGTTACAGGATGGTTATTAGCACAAAGGTTAAAAGAAGGTGTGTGTGTGTGTGTGGGGGGGGGGGGGTTGCCCTAAATGGTTAAACAAATTATGTTGATACATTTAAGACTTAAAATAAGACTTTAAAGTGTAGATGTAGTTGGCCATATTGCTGTTGAAGCCAATTATTGAAAGTCTGAGCAGACAAGCGAAACAAAGAACAATTTTAGAAAAATGATCCAAGCAATCACAAACAATATGAGAACAGAATAGATAGTCTGTCAGATTTATAGAGACCCATGACATCATGTGAAGGGAGGTATTATTAGTTTAGATCAGTCGATTAGGCTAATCTGGTTATGTGGATCAAGGATCTCTTAATTGAAAGATTAATTGAATTGAGAGGAGCTATTCTGGACACTTTTGTTGAAAGTGGATAAACATAGCCTACCTCGAGAGAAGTGGATTGGAGTTTGTTGTTTCACAGTTGATCGGGAAACTTTTACGAGGGAAAGAACATTTGGCCTTTATTTGAAATTGCAATAATGCAACGCAATATAGGCCCCTATTCAGTTTTAACACATATGATGACTATGATGATGAATTGTAATATATAAGATGTCTTTTTGGAAGTGATTTGGGGAATAGACTTGCAATGAAGACTATTTTAATAGTTAGCAGTTTATTCACTTAACAACAGTATTAATTAACAGAGCAAATCACCTCATACTACCACAGCCTACCAGGGTAAAGGAGCCAAAAAGCTGGCTATTATTAGAGAATGACAACTTCCTTTATGGGCCTAAAGAGTTCAAGTATAGGACTGAGAATGATTCTTCTGTGGATACCAGTCCATGGTGAAATCTGATGAAATGAACAAAAGTAAAAAATAAAAAACAACAACAACTTAATAATTGGCAAAAACGTCAGAAAAACAACCATGCGGAAAAGCTCAAATGAGGATGGCATTTAAAGAAACAGGACACAGCAGTTGTAATTTAAAAAATAAAAATGGGGGGGGGGGCTGCTGGAAGAGTTAAACCAGAGCCTTAAAAAGATTAATCCGTAAGTCAGTTTTCTAAATATATTTTCTATTTTCAGTCAATGAGATATATTTTATTACTCATTCTATTACAGAATAGCTAATTGATTTGCTTTCTTGGTTGTTTTTTATCTTGAATTGATTTTCTTGATTTCAATTTCTTACCCGATGGTGGCAGTAATGTGTCGTTTTGTTGTGTGCGGCCAGAAAACCCTGCAGAGAAGAAGAACTGCTACTGGACCAGGAAGTAAGATAGTCGGTATCACAACAAAACAAGAGTATCCTGTAGATCAGCTGAAAATAAGATTTCTTTGAGCAGCTGGAGTCATATTGGTCTTGTCATGGATGGTATGTCGTTTTTTAACAGCTGAACTATCAACCTGGACTAAAGTCTTTGAAGCTATCAGAGAGGAATAAAGACTGAAAGCTGTTATTAGCTCGTTAGCTTGGGTGTGTGTTAGCTCGGTTAGCTGTCAGCTGTCTGTTTTATTTGTCATCTCTAAATGTTGTAACCAGACAGATGATTCATTATGCTTTGAAAACACTTCTTGTTTTAACACTGAATGTTGCGGTAAATATAAGTAAAACTGAGAAATGTGCTGAGAAACATCTGGACATCTCCCGACGTCTCCACCCTACTAAAACATGATGACTTATGATTGAAAAATGCAGTAGAGTATATTATTCAACAGAGGATTTGAATGTTCAGCCATGGCTGCATTCATTGTTGTGTTTCATGCATTATATATCTACTAGTGTGACATATTAAAACTAAGGTTGACAGATTACAATAAACCCTCCTGATCCTGTCCCTTTCCCTTTCTTCTGTCACAGATATGATCTTCAATCTGAGGGTATGTTTCTGTGAGAAACTTTAATCCTTATCGGCATGGTTCAGATCACAAAGTAGATGATTTTCTTTACATCTCTCTGTTTGGTTCACAGTTCACTTCTAAGCAGCTCGAGAGACTGGCTAAGAAAGCAGAGAAGGATGCTGAAAAGGAGCAGGCCAAGGTTAAGAAGGTGAGCACAATAGATAGATATGTGTAGTGGGCCTGTAGACTGTAGAGAGTGGCGATAATGTTTGTGTTAACGCTTAGTGTGTTTGTTCTCCACACTTAAAAGACATGAAGAATGGCATCTGATCATTTTAGTTGATGAAATATTGAGTTAAATAATTTATGTAAAGTCTAAACAGAGATGTAAACCTCGAACTGTATCAAAAAATCGGTAGATTAATTTTTAAATTTTTTTTATCTCTTAAAAAAAATCTAATCTAAAATCTAACTTCATCAAAAGACGTCCAACTCAAGTTAAAACATGAAATCAGAGCTGACATTAAAACTTTTTTTTTTAAAATGTCATGTCTTCTTTATTAGGATGTAAGGCTGCAAGCAAAAGAAAATACACCTCAAATGAGGATAAGTGTTGAATGACTCGAGGACACTCGTGTTCATTTGTTCTTCTGTTGGTCTGATATTTTACAAAGAACGCTGTAGCTGTCTGAAACAGCTGATACTCAGGGTTCATGTACCGACAATGTCTGTTGTTACTGAGGTTCAGGCTCCTGCTCTACCCTGACCAAGAACACCAGTAATGCAAAGAAAGTTATTTTTTTCCACTTATTTGTTTATCTTCATTTTATTTCAGTCACTATTTATTGTTTTGGCTTCATGATTTATATTTTTTGTTATCAGATCTTTCATAGGCATTTTACTGTCTAATAAAGTCAGAAGGTGGCAGTGCAGCTCCAGCAATAAATGAGGAGTTGTTTGGTAAATCGATATGTCTTGGCCTATTTATATAAATAATTCTGTTCGGATGTCACGAGGCATATCTGTTCCTTTTTGAAACGCACGCTCGGTGTTGATGTTGTGGTCGAACATATTCAGGATACTTGTGTCATGATCTTCTCACCGTGCAGTGATATTTCCCTGATGAGTCATGATAGTCTCCACTTCTCATTTCCTGTCTAAGAGCTCCCATGCATTAGAGATGTGAGGCGCGGCTAATGATGCTGTTTGCTTTTATGACTGCTGAAAGGGTTGTTGTTGTTGTTGTTGTTTTACAGACTTAATGGTAGACACACTTTTCGAGAGTTCTTCCGCATATTGAAACAACAATAATTTCATTATTGGACAACATTTTTTAAAAAAAAGAAAAAAAAGGGTAAATTAACTGAACTTAAAGTTGGTTGAAAAGAGCAATGCTCTAATCTCTTTAAACTACAAATCTTAATGTTCAAAATGCGATGATGAATTATTTCTTTTCAGTGGATTCACGATATAATGACATCAGGTGGTTAATCACACAGTCGTGTTTCTGTAAGTCAGTCAGAACATGTTGACTCTGTTTTAATGAACTTTGTTGATGACTTGTTTGTGGTTCACTAAAAGTGAATCCTGCAGGATGTTTTGGTCTGCTCACAGTGTCTGTGTTTCATCAACAGGCGTTACAACAGAAGAATGTAGAAGTTGCCAGAGTCTACGCGGAGAATGCTATCCGGAAAAAAAATGAAGGTCTTAACTGGCTGCGCATG
Organism: Symphodus melops; assembly: GCF_947650265.1. Lineage (NCBI taxonomy): Eukaryota > Metazoa > Chordata > Actinopteri > Labriformes > Labridae > Symphodus > Symphodus melops. The sequence goes on along the minus strand of NC_136696.1, from coordinate 10,617,238 downwards.
GCGTCACGAGTGGACGCGGTGTCCTCCAAAGTCCAGACTGCAGTCCAAATGAAAGCAGTATGTAACTGTGTTCAATCACTTATATATGCTGCCTGAGATTTTACACAGATTAACTGTACTTTCACATTTGACTCTTCCAATCATTTACTGTTTTTTCATTCACTTTAAATGGAAAAAAGATGACTTCTTTTCTTTGTCAACACACATTAAAAGCTTTTTATATGTATATATTTTAAAGGTTTCTAAAAGCATGGGCCAGGTGACTAAGTCACTGGACAAGGCTTTGAAGTCCATGGACCTCCAAAAGATTTCTGCTGTCATGGATAAGTTTGAAAGCCAGGTTGAAAACCTCGACGTTCACACCTCGGTGAGTTTCTGGAGCTAGTTTTTTTGTATGGAGGATGCCTAAGGATGAGGCATGCTTGACTCAACTTGTCCTGCAATCTTTTGTCCTCTATAAGTAATCCATGCGTCTTATTCCTGCACCAGGTGATGGACGACTCCATGAGCTCAGCGACTACACTGACCACACCTCAGAACCAGGTGGACGACTTGATCCACCAGATAGCAGAAGAGAGCGGGCTGGAGGTGATGGACCAGCTCAGCCAGCTGCCTGCAGGAGCCACCTCAGTGGGTGCTGAGAGCTCACGGAGCAACGAAAAGGAGGACCAGCTGTCTCGAAGGTAAGGACCCGCATCTGTAGAGGATTTGTGGCATCTGGTAACTACAGTCGTGTCACAATCAGCATCTTTGTGTCCCGGAGGGATTTCCTTAAGCGTAGTGATGAATACTGCTAATATTGAGTGCAGACCCAGTGGTTAAGGACTAACAAGCAGCACATGAGTAAGCAATTAGAATAAAGCATGACATCAGAAAATGTGATTATCTCCCCCCCCTCCCCACACACACACACAGACTAAAGGCAGAAACACTGGATCCTTCTTTTGCACAGCTAAGGAGCGCACATGTCGTAGACGCACACACTGGGGTATAAGCATTGACACACATCTCTTCCCTCGCCTACCTCACCTAAAGAAGCCCGGGTAGATTTCTACTAGAGCCATCCTCGAACCAAACAAGACACCAGAATGAGAAAGAGCCAACCTGAGACCAACACCAAGCTGTCCCTGACACATAGACTCTTCCAATACTTCCAGACACGAGCGCTCACAAAGGAAATGTACCATTGGCCCTCAAACAGACTCACAAATGCAAACAACATAATCTCCCCTAATGTTAAGGTGCTTATGGTGCCTGCTGCTGTGTGATCACTGTCGCTGAAATATCTTCAATCTGCATGTCAACATTTCATACAGAAGAGCATCTGCAGGGTGACTATAAGACTGGAAAAAGAGATTTAGAGATTAAAAAAATCTTGTTGTTTTTTTAGTTTTGATTTCACTCAGGACAGCCTCATTCCCAAGAGATGGTAGTTCAGTCATAACTCCTTTAAGTCTGATCAGCGATTTTAATCAAACAGGTATTTGAATAAAGGTGAATGGTCATGCTTGTCTCTGTTCTGTCTCTCTACATTAAATAGGTTTAATATTGATCTGTTGGTTATGCAGAACAACAATGTGTTCTCGGCCGGAGCTCGGGGAGATTGTACTGCACGCATTTCCACTCTGTAACAGAGATTTTAAGATCAGCGTTTAACATAATTCCAAACGATATGATACTCTTTATTGTCCCCTTGGGAAGATGTGACCCCTGACTGAGATGCTTAAAAAAAAAAAAAAAAAAGGTGCTGATGTTGATTGGTTTGAACAGCATCACTGTGCTGTGCAGCTGTCCAGATCTCGTCCAGGAAGATTTGTCTTGATATTGTTGCACATAAAATAGAACAAGGCAGTAAAACCAGTTTTCACATGCCAAGCATTCTGTGGCTCATTAAACAGGTGTTAACATCTAGAGGTGCTGTTCTCATTACTGGCAGGTTTCTGGCAGTAAGATTAGTAAGTGTTGAAGCAGCTTAAAGCTTTAAAGTTCGACACGTTTTTGTCACGAGAATCTTGCCGTAGATTCATAATAATTTATTTACCCCGTTTCACAAACACTTCATCTCCCTCCTGTTTTCTTGTTGCAGGTTGGCTGCTCTGCGGAACTGAGAGCTCCTCCGAGGGAAGGTGACCGTCGCCTACGGCTGTGTGTAAGCAGACAGGCTTAATGATGGCAACACAAGCTTTGTGTGTTTCTATTGAACTGTTCCGACCGGGAGGACTTAATGAGCCTATTGATTACCATCCCCCCTGCTCTATAAATACACACATCAGCCAGAAATACCACCTGAGAAGGCTGGAATCTCTCCCTGGTTCACCTTCTTATTTCGATCCATCTATTCCTGTCCCTTCCTTTCCCCTCTAATTCCCCATTGCACCTCATTTTACCTTCCCTCTCCCTCCGTTTTTTTTTTTTTATCCCTTCTACTCTGCCACTTTTTCTACTCCCTGGCTCTGATATCATACTCTTATGGATGTATGCTATGTAAACAAAAATAAACCAATCTTATAAATTGTATGATGTATAATAATGAAAAAAATTAAAAGTTTTATTAGGCAGTTATACACTGCAGGCGATCGTGAGGGGCAGGGCGGGTCGAAGATGTGTCTCCATTGTTGTTTCTACAGTTATTAGACTTTGTCAGTACGGGGGGATTTGATTGGGTGATTCTGGTTTAAGGAACGAGAAAAGTTTAAAAGGAAATGAATTCTGGCTTGAGCAATTTAAGTTCAGTTGTTATTAAGGTAACACTAATGCTAAATTCACCCTAATGCATGTTCAGTTAGAAACACCAAACTTTTATGTCTATGGCTGACATCCACACTACCTGCCACGTTGCCCTTAAAGTGCAGTGTTTGAAGATGATGGAGAGCTTTAAGTTTGCGAACTGAGAAACAGAACTGGATACAAGCAGATCTGCTTACTGACTGGTCTTTTCCTTTACTGGTAGAAAAATAAACCTCTTTACACGCTGCGGTTATCTGACCACTAAGAACTAATAAAAGGCACTGTGCAGGAAGCAAGCCAAGGCTTCCATCAACCCAGCTGCACACTGTATATTGAGTATATACAGTCTATGAGCCCAACATAGAGTGACAACCAGTGCCTGTTTGTGCTGCTGTTTAAACCGGCATGCACATGCATGGTCAGGTGAAATGGGCTTTCAGAGAACCGTTATGATACTGTACTAAAATACGTTTTACATGTCAAATATCTTTTATTGAGCAATCAACTCACACATACAACCAATGATAAACATTTGGCTCGTTTTTTTATAGTCATCACAATGTGCATGTAATCCTGAAGTCCTTTTAACACTATAACGACCGGCACACAAGTTTTGATAAATAAAATAAATGCAATAACGTACCTAAAATACATTTTGGATGGAGGTCGATGTGATTTAAATGACGGTCTTTAGAATTGACAGCGCAGTAGTGTGGAGGTCGGGCTCTCTTTTTCTTCTCAGAATCATCCCAGTTAAAGCTGCTTCATGTTCTGACACTGTAAATCATCAAAGGACAATCTTCAGACCTTGTGGGTGTCAAAATGGTTTGTGTGTTCTTCTTTCTGTTTATTCAGATTTTTTTTTTCTTTTTTTTGCCTGTATTCATCTTTTGTTTTGCTCCTTTGCTTGGAATGCCTTATTTGGGATGAAGTTGATTGTAAAGGTGCTTCCCTCTTCAGTGCCTGACAGATTGTAGATCAGAAAGTGAGCAGCAGTGAAATGAGACTCCACCGACATCAGTCATTTAAAACCGTTTCAGTTCCTCTTCCTGAAAGACGAGCTGTAGATGTTTTCAGCTTCGTCTTAACCAGCATCACTGACATTGATAGGTGTGAGCTCCTGTTGCCATCAGGACATGTCAGCAGGACATGATCGTAATTATAACATTACATTGTTTCTTTGAATTTGCATCGTGTGAAGTTGTTTGATCCCTTTTTTTTGTTTGTCGTTTTCAACAAGTTAAGAAGTTGAAGATCACCCATACCAACACGGAAACCCCATGCAGGTATTTTTGGAAACTTGTCTGTGTCCAAATAAATGAATCATCCTCAAGTGTCTCGTTCTATCAGGAGGAGACTTCAGTGTATCTTTAGCAGGGATAAACATGCTGGACATTTTGTTTTTAATGTGAAAAGAAGGAGTTCATGCCCCTGGTTGTTATTACCCAGAGTTTTTGCTTAAAAAGTTCATTAGTAAAGTGTGACAGAAATGCAGAAGATGTGATTTACACGCATAGCAGGTGAGATTTAAAGTTGGTGAAATAAAATGTATAATGGGGGCTGCATGAAATCACGAAAACCATCTGGTTCTATTTGTTTCTTCCTTTTTTTGATATCCAGTCTCTACATTGAGACTGCTGAGATGTAAAGTTCAGGTTGGCTGTCGTCACATCCACATGTAAAGGTTCAGCGTCATGCTCTGCCATGGTTTCAGGTTTGTTTTTGTCCATTTTAATCCCGAAGAGGGTTTATTTATACTCAAGAATTCAGCAGGACTTTGCAGATCTTTTGTTTTGTATATTAACCTTGTGAAAATAAAAGCTTGCCCTCTTGACACACGTGACTTCAGTGGTTTGTTTTTAAAGTGGTGACAGACATACAGCCTCCACATGAGGCTTTAATTGATGTGTGCGCCAAATATGTAACAGAGCTTTATGTCAGGTCCAATTTCAAGCAGCAGTAGATACTCCAAATACATGATGGCAAAGCTGCTGCTTAAAGATAAATCAAATATATTTTCATAATGATACTTTTTTATATGTAGCATCAGTAAATGTCACAGAAGTTATTAAAAACATTTCTAAAATAAAAAAAATTACAATATATAAAGTTAATCAGTTGGCTTACTGATTTAATTGTTAAACTAAATGAATATCCTAAAATAGAAAGCACACTACATACATGTGTTTAACATCCTATAGCAGGTGAAAGTATCCAAAAATGTTGTTTATATTTTATTTTTGGGATACAATTTTCAGAACAACATGGCCAGATTGTGGTCAGGAGTCTTGATGGAAAACGAGCAAAATGTTGGCTCATCTTTTTATTCTAACTTGACTTGCTTCGGGGGAAATGTATTGGTTGTTTTAGTTGCACTCTGAAATATACAATACAGATACAGGACAATCACAGGATGATGATGAAGCCTTGCTACAACATTCGCTGAGCTCCTGTCCTTACAGCTCTGCTCTTGTTGTTGGCATACTGTTATCTAACAGAGCATCTGTTTATGTGGACTGGTGCTTTAATGGCATTTTACAGGCTTATTTTGTGATCACAGCTGCTTATGATCCTATTGCAACCCAACACAAGAAGGATCATTACTGCTCTCACTGTCGTTTCTTCACAGGTTGCTATGTTCTCGGGGTAAAGAGCTGAAACTGCAACATAAACAGTAAAGATTCCTATAATTTTTCCCTCAAGACTTTACTCAGGAAAGTGTGAAAATGAGCAATAGAAATAAAACCATTTTTCTTTTAACTCTCTCTCCGTCTCTGCATCACTGTTTGTGAAATAGATCATGAGGTGAAATATTGTACCTTGGGTAAGAAATTAGAGAGCTGGGGGAGGGGAGCGGCACATGCAGACAGGAGATGTGTGTGTCAGAAGCCCCATAACCACATAACCACAGGCTGTCCTTTCATTAAATGTCAAAGAGGGGACTATAGTCATCACCCCAGCAGGTTGTCTTGGCGTGCACTGCGTGTTTCCACTGTGGACTCCCCCGCCTTTTCTCTCTGTGGATGCTTTGACTTAGCCATGCTGACAGAAGGAGGACACACAACTCATGGAAACACAATTCATGATGAGCAGGCTATCCTGGGACTTTAATACTTTGAGCAGAGTGGTGGGTGTCCTGGGTGACGTTCTCAACGGAAAATACTCACCCATTGTCCTCGCTGACCCTCTGTAGACTTAAAAGATGGATGTTATGAAATGAAAAAGGCTTTTAAATATTTAAGTGAGTCACAGCAGGAGTGTGTTACTAAAAAAAGCGATTCTCACAGTGTTGTGCTGACAGAGGAGGAGTTCCCATTTAAAGTGACATTTCCCCGAGATGGGCTGTAGTTTCAGGTTTCCCTGTTGTGTCTGCTATTTGTGTTCAACAAATAAGCTATAGCCTACTTGGCAGTGACAGTGAAACTGGAAACTGCTCAGTGAGCAAGGAGTGAAAGCATAATGGATCAGTGTCACGCGATACTATAGGATCAGAGGACAGTAAACAGAGACAGCAAAACTGTGGATTGAGTGTGCTAAAGGGAGGAGCAACAACATTTCCATATTTTCTGAATACAATAGGAAAAGGAAGAAAAACTAAGGATGAGACAAAGGCAGGATTAAACTGAACACCAAGCAGTCATCTACGTTGATGATGTTAAGCTTTACTGTTTGCTTTAATATTATCATCGCAACTCCGCCATTTTATTTGGAGGAGAGGAAATTAAAGCATGTCCCCCTGTGTTTGTTATGGGTAATCCCCCCCCCCCCCCCAGACAGATAGAAATCACGGTGTTCCCTCTCCCATGTGACCGCCCCTGCTCATTGGCTAAGGAGCGGGGAGAGTGTACGGTTTATGCTGCTCCGATTGGATTAAGAAAGGGTTACGTCAAGGTAGTCATAGTTACCTAGAAAGAGACCGGAAGTAAAGGGATTTTTCCTTTAGAAATAAACTAATATTAATATAACGGGGTCGAAATCAGCATTTTTTTGTCATTATTTAAAGTCCAGAAATAGTATTTATTTGGTACTACCTGGCTTTCTGTGTGCTGTTCAGTTTGGTACATTTTCAAGTAAATAAAATGTTCCGTGAGACTGTTTAGGTAATAAATCAAATATCTAATGTCAATGTCAATAAGTATCCACTGGGAAAGACATTATTTGACACACTCCAAACGCCGATACTGCTCGACATTACAGTGGTGGAAACTAAAAGAGTAATTTATAATTAATGACATTAAACGAAGCGGGCACTGTGTTCATTGTAGGGTTTTTCTTTGGTCGGTGTCCCGGCGCATGGTCTAGATTTACCCGGTTAATCCCGTTTTAATCCCTCACTGACGAGAGGCTTTTATTTTGTCCACAGACCGGAAGTGTGATTTTTAAAACACAAGCTAACTTTACCGTCACCGCTGTGAGCAGCAAATAAACGGCGGCTGGGCTAAAATGCTCCCAGTTTCCATCAACAAGGAAAATAATAGAAACGGAAGAGGAGACGAGGCTTTAGTTGTTCGAGACGGACATTTTCCCATCGAGTAGAGCCCTTCAGGAGGCAGTGTGGGCTTTCTGCGTGCCCGGGCTGCTGCTGTTTAGCTCGGCTTGGACAGGACAGGGCGGGGTGATGTTTAGGTTCCGGTATAAAGGCGGCGAGAAAATGGGAATCAGACGAGATGTGGAGCCGGCTGTTGACGCTGTCGTTTTTTACCGGAGACTAGAATGAGAAATTTACCGTCCTGGTTTAACAGGGCGGCGGTGTAACCGTCTGGGGAGGCCGCTGTCGTGGGAGCTTGGTGTCTCTGCGGCCCCCTGTCCGTCAGTAAAATGAGGACGCTATTTACGCTCTGTTGTCTCTTCCTTATTACCGGAGGAGCGGATCGGGCGTGGGCGACCGGAAACCTGACAGTCGATAGCAGCAACGACAGCAACCTGACGGCCGACAGCAGCAGCAGGTATATCCGAATCGGGGACGGATCTTCTCAGGAGTTTGAGTTTCCTGAAAACACCAACGGCGTGATTGTAATCTCCAGCTGGTACAGGAAGTCTGCAGCCAGCAGGAAGGGCCGTCAGAGCTGGAAGCAGACTGTGAAAGTCCGCTCCCTGGACCCCGAGGTCCTCTCCATCCTGAATGTGACGGACAGCGGCCACACAGGACCAGCCAGGAGCTACATTATCAGCATCCGCTCGGGTTTCCCAGGCAAAGCTCAGCTGCAGATCCAGCTGCTGGACCTGGACCAGGATTCGGTTCCGGTTCTGATTGAGGAGAGGACAGATTACTCCATCAGAGTGGCTCCTGGAGGTGATGATCCGGCCACCCGGCTAATCCAGTCGGGTGGCCTGTCCCATTTCTCTGAGAACCCCATTCTGTTTGCCTTGCTGCCCCTCATCTTTGTCAACAAGTGTGCCTTCGGGTGCAAGGTGGAGGTAGAGGTGCTGCGGGGTCTCCTCAGGAATCCTGTGCCCCTGATCCTGGGGGTGCTGGGTCAGTTCCTGGTGATGCCTTTGTATGCGTACTGTGTATCCTGGCTAGCTGTGCTGCCCAAAGCGCTCTCCCTGGGCCTGGTCATCACCTGCTCAGCCCCTGGGGGAGGTGGGGGTTACCTGTACAGCCTGCTGCTGGGTGGAGACGTCACCCTGGCCATCTCCATGACCCTGGTGTCCACAGTGGTGGCAGCAGCAGCCATGCCTTTGTCATCAGCTTTTTACGGGTGGCTACTGGGGGTTCATGCCGCCTTGCATGTGCCGTTTGTGAAAATCCTGGGCACCCTCCTCTTCATCGCCATCCCCATCTCCCTAGGCATGCTGGTGAAGCTGCGCCTGCCCGCCCTCACGCGCGTCCTGCTTAAACTCATACGGCCGTTTAGCCTGGTGCTCATCGTCGGTGGCATCTTTATGGCTTACCAAATGGGGTCATCCATCTTGGCCAATGTGCAGCCGCAGATTGTGGCAGTCGGGGTGACAGTGCCTTTGCTGGGACTGGTGGTAGGAGCCGTCCTGGCCAAACTGGCGGGCCTGCCCCCGCCTCAGAGGAAGACGGTCAGCATCGAGGTGGGGGTCCAGAACAGTCTGCTGGCTCTCGCTGTCATGCAGCTGTCCTTCCGTCGTGAGGAGGCTGACTTTGCGTCCCAGGCACCCTTCATCGTGGCCCTCAGCAGCACCTCAGAGATGCTGCTCATCGTCCTGGGATACTTTGCCCATCGGAGGTTGTGTGGGTCTGCCGTCCCAAGAAGTGACGCCTGATTGTAGCCACAGTCCTTTTATCCGAACTATTTTTCAAAAATGAACCCCTCAAACCTGTGGAAATTTTGGCTACCAGATGCCAACAATCACCGATCCATTCCTCACTGTTGTGGTACACAGGACAGTGAATGGACTTTTTTTGTGCTTTGTCTTTTGTTTTTCGTATTTTTCATGAAAACCAAAGGCCTTTTCCCCTCTGAGACCTTTTTGTGTTAATTTTACAGTATGTACTTTTTAAAATCAGAAAATACTGTGAGGTACGTAATGTAAATATTCCTAAAAAGAGAAAAACCTATCAAAGAAAAGTTATTTTTGTACCAGATTACTTTTTGTAATCAAGCAAAGATTGATTTGCATCATGTTTACAAGAGGTCCATGTGTCTTAGCCTGGGGGAGAGCTTTTGGGGGAAGGGGGGGGCGTTAAGTACAAACGTTTGTGAATCAAACAGGAACATGATGATGGTGTTTTGAAAGTATTTGCTACTGATTGTGTTTCCTGGATCTGCGAATCCATGTACTTGAATATTGGAGAGGAGAGATGACGAAAAAGTAAATAAAAACATTGTTAAAGCAGATTTCACTTTGTCTACAGTGTGTATAGAAACCTGACCAACTAGTCAGTGTTGCTACAGAGCAGGCGGTCTGTTGTAACGAGACTGTTGGCTGGTTGGGTTTTATCAGATCACAGAACACATTGCTGTTAGCCCCTAAATGGTTGGTGTTTCACTTTTACACTCTGGTAAATGAACGAATGGTTCTGGGTTATGAATAGAAGAACAACGTCACAGTGTGTTGAAATTCCCAGGTGGAACATTTTGCCTCGTCAAAAAGATATTGATATCAGTTTTATAGGCTTTAACGACATGTAAATAGTACAATAGAAGCCTTACAAAGCATTTGAAATGGCATTGGAGGTAAATAGGATTTATTTGGCACCGCCTTAGAAGGTTGAAACAAAAGTCGAAAAGTAAACATTCTTTCCAGACTATGTGTTGTTTCTAAAATAATCCACAGCACGTGTTGTGTACAGTTTTCAAAGGACTTATTTTGCTTTTTTCTGGATTAGGCAGAGTGCCAAATACCCTTTTGTTTTATTTAAGCATGCAGCACAAAGACACTTTGGGTTTGAATCAAAATGTCAGTGGCAAACATGTTAAAGCTGCTGCCATTTTATGTACAGTGTTGCCAAGTGAATCAAAGAATTTGAGCTAAATTCCATATGTAGTCTGTGGCCAGTTGGTCAAAAAACCCCAATACTCTTTAAGAAGGAAACCAAGCCTGGATGAGTCTCCTTAAAAACCATGTGCTAGTTTGAAGTTAGTGAGCAAATATAGGGCTTTATTTAGAAAAGGACATACAGGAAATGGGGGGAAAAAAAGTTGTCACAGAAACCACAAAAATAAAACATTTTAGTAATCATATTTCTATAGCACCTTTAAAAACAAAGTGCTTTGACATTCAAGCAAAAGTAACATTGAGATAAAGCAGAGCAACCAAAAAGACGACACGCGAACATAACGGCAAAAAACCCCAACTACAAAACCATGTTAAGAACCCACCAGCGTAAAATGAGGTCAGGGGGAACAGATGATGGAAGCAACTTAGTGTTGAAAAAACTCATCGATGACAAACATTGCAAAAGGGAAGTATGTCCACACAGAACATATAACCTGCCTGCAGTTTAGTAATTGTTACAGAGGACAAGGTCCAGCTTTTATCAGCTACCTCTTGTTGAACAGTAGGTGATAAAGTGAACTTTTAAACAGCAATCCACTTTCACCCAGTTGTTCACAATCAACAGGAAAAGCTCAACCTTACACCCTTTAGAAGCCACCTACAGCTCCAGTGGAAAGAAAAGGTGTCTGTGTGTGTGGGGGGGGGGTTAATTTCCAGGTATTTTTACACAAAGAGTGCATTTCCTGTTAACGTGTCAAGCTGCAGACCGCTCTGTGACGATGAAAACGTTTTCTGAGGGAGTTCTTTGGAGGAGAACAAGATGGTAGAGACGTGCAGTTTTGGCTCAGCAGATTTGACTGAGCTCTTAGGAATGTAGCACAGCTGTAAAGCCTGCAGGCTGAGGAGGAGCTGCTGCTTCTCATTCAGCGCTGGTGTAGTGGACGCACTCTGGAGGACGAAGTCCTCTGTCTCCAGTTGTGTTTCTAAAATGAGCCATATGATCTCTCTGCTTCCCTTCAATTCACCGTTTGATGGGATAACTATGGATTTTAGTCACCAAGGACATGTATCATGATTCCAGCCCTTTACTGACCTACATGAGTGTAACAGGAACTGGAAACCTAATACACAAACAAACACAAGATTTCTATATCTCTGAAATGTATTTCATTTTTCAATACATGAACTTCTTGTCATTAAAAACAATGTACAAAGATTGTAAAGAGAAATTTATGGGGGGGTGGGGGGGGGGGGGGGGGTGGTGCTGGGAGTAGAAGGCTCATACACTTTATACACATCTCATACACATGAAGAAAATATTGAATTACCAGTGGGTTGGTACTAAAAAATGGTTGATAAAAGACAGATTAAAAGATACATTAATTGGATTGCAAGTGTCTTATAATCGTACCTAAAACGTAAATATAGAATATTAAATAGAAGCAGGAGCAATTTCCACATTACTGTATTACAAACAATTTCTAATATAATTCTTCCAGTCGAGCAATTAGAGGCCAAATGACAAAATGTGTTTGAGGGCTTTTTTAAAATTATGTAACCAGTTTTCTCTCATTTGTTTGTTCTGAAAATGTATTTTCCCTCCAATGAATTTTCCGATTTCTTTCTCTGCAGACTAGAGGAAGTTAATCTAGACATTGGTGTCAAACAAATGTAAAATTATTTATTTTGATACACCAGTATTAACAAAAAGTTGGGAAGTGAAACAATTCTCTGCTGTATGTTCTGAACTAATAGAAAAAAATGGGTCCCTGGAATACTGTTTGAAGCTAAAAAAAAAAAGATACCAGGAGAGTTAGTGTCACTGCTGCATGCCCTCCACTAGCATTTTATATTCTCTGTTTCAGGGACCACATGTTCCTCTGAGGACAGGTTGTGTAGACTTTTGACTATATACCACAGAATATGTACACTTCTCCAACTTTCACATTTCTTTACCAAAACTCCACGGTGCCCTTTTAACATGTATGAATGCATCTGTCGTCAATTGAATATCTTCGATATCCAGCTTTATTTGAGAGCTGCGATTAGAACATATGTTTTCATGAAGTTTGCAGTGACATCCTCATGTGTTCATCATGTCTGTGTCCTTGTCAAAATGTATTGCAGACACACACGCAGGAAATCCTGCTGAGGTCTAGAGCCAGTCAGTCTTTAATCAAAACTTTGCCCTGCAGTGACAGAGGCCGTCTTATGATTCAGAGCTGCCACTGTAACTGAACGTGTGTGTGTGTGTGTCTGTATGTACTCAGGTGTCACTGTGTGTTGTTCCTTCCACTGGGCTGACAGGTGATGACGCTCTGCCTTGCTGTTGATTTTGCACTCAAAGCTGTCTGCACATCAGCACTCCTGTTTATTCGACTATCCTGCACATTAGCGGCACAATAGGAGGAGGCTCTTAAAAATGCATGAGGACACATTGCATTAATTTTTCATGAGTTACTCTCACCGCCTCCCATGAGATGGTTTTCTTGCTGCCTGCCGCAATGAAGCTGGGAAATCCAGAAAAGTCATGGAGAGAGAAGCACACAGGAAGTACACTGAGAGGAGTCATGCAACGCATCAAGGGCAAGATGGAGCCTGCTGCTGCTGCACAGTGTTGGCCAACAACTCAACTTCATTTTGAGAGTTCTTTCACAATCAGACAGAGTGAGGTATGGAGCTCACCATTCAATACCTTGAGCTTCAACTGAGTCAAAAATCTTACCAACTGATAGATCGATTCAAAACTGGCGTATATACAGTATCTATACAGATGATGCTATTCCATCATTTACATGTTAGTCACACTTGTCCTCTCATATGCCACAACCTGGTAACTGTACTTGTTGTACATCTGCAGTGGTCTTTATTGCACCACTATACAGGGAAGAGTGGCAAAGGAGAAGTTGAATCACAAAAAATGGAGATAGAAGTAAAAAGTTGTACATTTTATCATCACCGTACTAAAAGCCAAGGTACACAAGCAATTACTTAAACAAAGTGCAGTAATTCGTGATTAATTTTGACAATTATTTCTGTTACTTTTACGCAGCCCACAACAAGAGTTTGACAATGATTTTGGTGGGATAGGTTCACACTTAACATATAACTAAAGTCTTATCCTAAAACAGAAGAATGAATAAAGTAAAGTATAATGAACAGACAGACTACACAGTGTGATTAAAAAGCTCCCATAGGCTACTCTTTAGCTGTGTTTGAGAGGTAAGTAGGCCACCATACAAAGGCTTCAGGTCAAGTTTCAAAACCTGTTCCTTAAAATTCCCCTTGGCTGTATTTAAAGAGCACACAATGTTTAAAACCAGTTCAGGTGAAGCTCTCTGTAAATAATAGAAACCACTCGACCTACTTTTTGAGCACAGTAAATTAAAACGGGGATTCAATGGAAAAAAAAAACATTTGTGGAAATACACACAAAAAAATAACAAATAAATGCTGAGTTTCGAGATATTCCCGAAAATCTAAAATATTACTCAACAGTTTTATGGATTTTAACATTTCTGAGCAACTAAAGCGCAGAAGAAAGACTTAGATTAGATACCCTCATGTTGCACCTGTGATTGTTTCTTTTTTCTACAACACTTTAATTAACAGCTTCATACTTTCAGTCAGCCAGTGTTTATGGTGAGTGACTGGAGGCACACAAGCAGGCTGTTTGCGAACAAAAGGAGACATGACATGGCCTCTTTAACGTTTATTGATCTGTTTGTCTGTGGTGATTTGATCTGCCTTTTAATTCTTGAATAATTTAGTGAGGAGGAATTTGGTCCTTAAACACGTACACACTTTTTTTTATGATTCACGTTATCTAAAGTAAAACGCTAAACACCTGAAACAACTATCAAACAAAGAAAAAACAAAACAAACAACAACAGACAAACAGACAAGGGCATGAAAAACTCCGAGTTACTTTCTTCTTGGCCCACATCCCCATGGTTTACTCTAATTGGCTGTAGCACGGACCAATGAGAGAGAAGAGCGCGAGGGGAAACATGGAGGAGAAGCTCGAGCTTGAATTAGCAGACCTAGGACATCAAATAAATGTCAACCATAACGACACACTTTGGCTCTGAATAACATCAAATGTAATATTTCATACAAAGTGAAATGAGTGCATCGTGTGACTCTGAGAAGAGGACTCTGTCGACTCTTCTGGGTGAGTAAACGTGTTGTGTAGTTGTGAGCAGTTTGACAGGCAGAGGATGAAGTCTAAACAAGCCTTCACATTAACTTGTCTTTTCAATAGCAAGCGTGTTGTCATTATATTTACCATGGCTTGAGTAAACAAGCATTTAGATGAAGTGAAATAAGTTTGTGCAGAAGAACAAGTCTTCAAATGACATTATTGTTTGAGAGTTGTACTGAACGGTAATATTCATTGAACTTTTTCTTTATGAATAAATAGTTCTGAGACTTATATGTGTTGTTTTGTATTCTCAGCTGGTCGTGTTGTGAAGAGGCCAAAGCAGGAGGATGGTCAGTGGCTGCAGGAGGCAGCGATCCAGCTGTTGGAGCAGCAGCAGAGCCTCAGCTGTCTGCTCAGGGAGGTCGGGGTGAGGCCGGCCACTAAAAAACAAATACAACACATCCACAAACATGACAAGAATAAATGACTACCCTAACATCTTATATTATTCTGATCTGAGGTATGACAGTGGCATGAATCAAGATGACTTAATGTTAACTCCAGAAGATAAATTTCCCTTAATGGAAATTGTAATGCCATGATATTGTGTTTGGTTAAATTTGTCATGATTGAGAAACTGTGGGATTTTCTTAAATGATTTAAAAAAATGCTATTTAGAAACTGGAAGTGATGAACTGTGATAATTTAATGTATCTGTGTTAATTTACCTTTTTAAACTTTTCTCTCTCAAAGACTCCAGATCTGTGCAACATTTTTCAATCACAGAATGAAAAGCAGAATCAGTCTGAAGACGTCTTAGCTGCTCTTCAAGGTTCACTGCTGGGTGAGCAGCGTCTCTTTATATACGAGTCAGCTGCTGAAATGTATGACAGTTGATCTCATAACCGCAGGACGTTTTGTGTTGTCTGTGGATAGTGTGTGAGCTGAGGCGTCAAGCCTCCAAGCTTGGTGTCCCGGTGGTGGGACTGTCGGTCGAGATGATGCTGAAGAGACTGAGGGAGATCACTGATACTGAGAAGGAGGAAGAAGATACGAGGAGATATCTGCTCTCCTCCTCTCAACGAGTGAGTACCTGACAGCAGGACTTGGAGTCGCTGTGGCACAATCCAGGTCAAGAATAAAACCATTGCCTTAAAAGAACTCCTGAAAAAGAAGTAGTTGTTAAATCAAAGTTCTCCCACCTGAACCTTTACCTTACACATCATCAACGTTGAAGACTTCAAGACTTTTCAGGCCAAATATGTGTCATGTTTAAGCAGGCCACGGCATCATGCAGAAAAACGGTCCATGTGGAGAAGAGCTTGAACACATTGTCCAAATGCAGATTTGGTGGATAATGGCTTCAGGGGTTCAGTTCTCAACTGGGAATATACACACAAGGTTTCTGACATATAGACATATAAATGTTTATATTTTTTCTCATTGCTTATAGCAAAAAAACCAAACAAACACATGGTTTTGGTTTTGGTGAGACTGGTTAAAAGAAGTGAAAAATTGACTTATTATTATGAAAGAAAGATATTTGACCTTTAAATTACGTTCATTTCTCATCCCGTTGTAATTCCATCCAGTAGCTTTTTTTTTTCTTTCCTTTCTTTTCAGTTCTTGATCTTTATAAACCACTTTTCTGGATTTGTTAAACTCAAACGATGCACTTTTGCTTCTAAGAGCCAATCAACATGTCGTAGGTATCCAACTCTCATCTTCAAATGTATGTAGCAAATGGTCAGCTCCACCCTTTAGTTCAATGTCTCCGTATGTCTTCCTCTGTCATCATGGTGTCCTATGCACAGTCACTTCACAATTCTACTCCCTGTTGTTCCAGTTCTGAATGTCTAACGTTGTTGCTGCCTCACATCAGTGCTGCAGATCTGTTGGCAGATTGTTCCCTCTGTGGCTGTGCCTTGTTGAACCTTGTTCAGATTCCGCACACAGCCTGTTAAATATAAATGTGTCATTCCTGTCGCGCATAGGCCCAGCTGTGTGTCCTGCTGGAGACCTGCAGAGAACTGCTGTCACAGGGAGCCCTCTGCCCCAAGCTCCTCTGGCAGGAGTACAGAAGAGAAGAGGTGTGTGTGAGGCTTCCAGAAACACATTTACTTCTTACATTACCTGGGTCATGCAGGTTCCTTTTTAACACATTTGTTTGAAGCCGGTGAGTCAGAGTTTAAACACAGTGAAAGAGCTCTCTCACTGACTCAGACTGCCACTTTGTAAAAAGTCAGGATAGAATTGAAAGCCTTTATTGTCATTATACAAATTGTACATCGAGATGACTTGGCTTCACCTTAGAGTGCACACAGTGAAAAACAACGAGAGGAATATAAAAAGTGACTCTAGTTAATGTCAGGTGGGATATGTGTGGTAGGACTCATTTACAGTTAGCAGCATAATACATTTGAATAGATACAGCAGAAATATCAGATCAGTTATTTAGGATATATAAAAATGTAAATATTTGCACCGTATGAAACGTGAACTGTAGCAGGATATAAAAGATATCTTGACGACGTCTTACAAAATGAAATGTTACAGCAAATGAAGTATTGAATTCAGTGTTTTTACAGAGGCTACCTAACCTGGAGCTGGTGTACCAACTTCATGTTCACAGCATCGTCACGCTGAATGACATTTTACAGAGGTAAGAAATGGTTCCATTTGATAAGGAGAGGTAGAAGTCAACTCCGAATCCAGAAACACACGCATCTCTACTTGAACACACGACAGCTTTAATTCATACGGAGACTGAGTACATTGTTGTCTCGCTCATACAGCTTACTGAAGCTGCATGTGTGACCTGTATCATTGTTGTATTCAGTGTTACTGTGATGCATCACTGAATACAACAAAAGTTCAAACTTTAAGTTCACTCTGAAGAACACACACTCACACTTGACTGTCAGGTTTGGAAAAGCGCCCCTTTCTAGACGTCTTTAGAGTTACTAGAATGTTTCACTTAGAGCCCAGTTCACAGACGGACTTAAATATCGGCTCAACACAAGAGAGATGGACTTTAGAAATGAAGTCACGGCACACCTGAAGCGAAACTCGTCACCCCTTGTTGTTGCCTTTCAGTGATGAAGCGGTGAGACTCTGGTTGGGCTCTCAGCTGAAGTCTCTGTGCAGCTGCAGACTTTCACATGGGGAGGAGGAGGAGGAGGAGACCAGAGAGGTTCAACAGAAAGTTTTCATCAGTAAGGATACAGATGCATTGTCTGAGTCTATGATACTTCCACACGGGTAGAATCAGTTTTTTCCTCTCATCGAGCACTACTTTAAAAAAAAAGATCTGATTCTGTAAGTCGTGCTAAAACTCATCTCACAACTTTGTTGCCTCACTAACGTGACTTCCTCTCTGCAGCTAAGACGGCTGACTAGTCAAGTGATGCTCTTTCTTACGTATTGCATGAACACGTTGAATATAAGAATCAGCCTATCACAGATCTGTGTTGCAGCTTTGGTTGGAGTTTTGGTGGGAACGGGCTTCGAACAGAACCCTGATCCAGTGTCAGCCGAGCAGAGGACGTCACTGCTCTGCTGCTCCGTGTTGGATGATACGCTCTCCTGTGAGTCTGTGTGGCTTTGTTCTACTCGCCCTGCTCTGCGGTGATGAAATATTTAGTACGGCACTTTCTTTCACACCTCTGGAACTTGAAAGCTACTCTTACTGAAGCATTATTTAAGGACTTGACTTTTTTATCTCACACTTTCTACCTTTTCATTGTTGTTGTCTTTTCCTCTGCAGGGCTGCTAGACTCTGTGGAGGAAACTTTAAAGCCTCAGTGTGCAGGACCAGGACCAGGACCAGGACCTGGACCAGGACCAGGACCTGAGCTATGGTGCTTTGAGATTGCAAAAACTTTCTGTTATTCAGATTAAAGCTTCTGTCTGAATAAGGAGTCAAAAATTAGACAGACAGCATGAAAAGAAACAAGATGGAGGAAGAGTGAATGATAACTTAGTTATGTCTGATAAATAAATAAATGTTTGACTGTTAACAAGAGCAAAGTTTGATAAAATAGTACACACGTTGAAAAAGGTAAGATTTAATATCGTCTTTAAAATAACTGAGAAGGTTAAATTGAAATGGCAAACTTTTAATACAATGCCGGTCAGAGGACTAGTTATTAGCATAGAGACGAAAAGGACTGATTTGCCCACAGGGGGCGCCAAAATCAACCAATCTGAAAGTTCCTCACAACGACTTAGAACATTTGCTAAAGCTCGTTATGCTTTCATGCATGGTGCATTTGGATCTGTTAGTCAGTATGTGGAAGTGTCTCTCATCATAGTGTGCTCACTTTGGCTGGAAAAAAACCAACCCTTTATGTAACGTCACACTGGCTTTGTAGACTTTGAAGCTTTTTTATTGTTCGCATCTAACAGGTTTTTTCACCCTCGGCTGTCCATTATTGAGCTCACTTTTTACTTCATCTGTTCCTGTAGCTGAAAAACCGACGAATCATCGTAAAGACTTCAAGTTGTCTGTGCTGACGTGTTTCAAACATCTTCCCGATCACCTGACGGGAGGGGGATTCTGTTTAAACTCTGACTCTGGAGTGTTTAAATGCCTACTGTACTCATCCTGATATGATGGAGCAGACAAAGCTGGCACATGTCATCAGACTGTTTGCTTTCATCTGTTACTGTAACTCTAGCTGCATGCGTCAAACAGGAAGACAAACAAAGACACGATGCCACAGTGTGCTGATCCATCCTCATTTAAAGCAATGACAGTGTAATCTTATCTCTCCAGTTAACAGTCAACAACATGCATGTTTTGACTGTACTAAGTAAAATGAATAGCAAAGTTTCTCAAGATGTTTTGTGCATGTCTGTACTCTGGATCGTGTGTTTAAAATAGAGGAAGTGTATGACACAGGCTGTCTCTGTTTCTCTCTTTTTCTGTCCCGGGTTTTGTGCAGGATTAAGATCTTTGATGCTTCCTTGTGTGGAGTGTCAGCGTCAGCAGACGCCCTGCAGCGTTTCTTCACACACTCCCTTACACACACTCTGACATACAAGCCTCGACTTACAGGTGAGCACGAGAAATGGATTGTTTCCCAAATTGACTGCTTTTAACAAAACTTTAATTTAAAGAACACATCAGCATCACTCATCAGGTACAAACATGTAGTGCTGTGATGTAAAATACCCGCTGTCTTCATTTTATTATTATTAATCTTTTATTCTTTTTTTTTTAAACCTGAACATTAAATCTTTATTTTTGTTTCCTCAGTTTCAGATGCCATCTCTTTGCAGAACAAGTGGATGTTTGCAAAAACCAGCCGCTTGTTGACGTCTCTTTTTCGCAAGGTACCTTTGTCTTTACACCAAGAAATCCACAGAGATGGTGCTATAAGGTGTTTAGTGTCATGATCTCGCTGCAGATTGACCCTCTCTCCACTAAATGTAAACTACAGGGAACAACATGGGAGTAAACAATGAGGGGGATTTCTTCTTGTTCAAGAATGAGTCTGTCTGGTCCAATCCAGATCAGTCAAAACTAGGACTGGACGATATAACTACAAATGTTATCACAATGGAAATGTTCATTTATCGATATCGACAAGTGTCAAATTATATTTCTTTCAAATGTCCAAGGTCGAAAGTTGAAGATGCCTGATGTTTAATTAGAGTTTAACCATTCTTTAACATCAGAACATTTGACAATCATGAGCTCAGTGCACGGTGCTCAATCATTCAATCGTTCTTCGTTTTATTGCCCAGGCCTTAAAACTCTCTCCTCCTCCTCTTCGGTTTCTTGGTCGATCAGTTTGAACATGTAACAGAAACGCTTGATTCAAACAGGAAACATGTTTTTTTTCATTTCATGGGGACTTTAAAGTAGCCAAAGTTTGAAGGCCCTCTTTTCGAGAAGAACTACAGTATTTGACTTCAAACGTTCGCTGTGATTTAACATTTCCCATTTCCACAATGCTACGCAGTTAGCAATTTGTTAGAGCCTGAATTCTTCTTATTTTTTATTGACTTTGGAAGAGAAAACAACAAAATCTCTTTACACTTGACAACGTATTTGCACAGATCTCACTCAGCATTTATAAAGACAGCATAGTGCACATGACATTAACAGTGGTGTTAAACCTTCAGCCCTTTGAGCTTCAAGGATTCAGATCTTTCTCTCATTTCTTAAAAAAAAAAAAAAAAGAATCCCTCAAATACAGTATTTTAACTTTTCTAGAGTGATGACATCAGATAGCAGAGATTTCCACAGTTGAAAAGAAGAGGACTCACTTTATCTTTATAGCCTTCTTCCAATAAAAATACGGAGAACTCTTGTAAATATACGTTTTTGTTGTTGTCTTTTTCTTTTTAAGCTGGCTGTGATATTCAGCATGGAGCAGCTGCTGAGTCACCTGCAGCACGTTTTGGAAACTCATGAGGTCAACTGGAAACACGTCCTGTGCTTCGTCTCCACTCTGCTGGTTTATAACCCCTGTGCCCAGTCCAGCCTGAGAGGTGACACCCGTAGCTCTTTACATTAAACCTCCACAGTGCCAGGATGTGACCTTATCTAATGCAGGGAACATTTTTTAAGTATTTTTCTTAATTAATTTTAAAAAAGTTCTGAACCAGCATAAAAACCTACATTTTACACGTGTGTGTATAATTACAGTGTGACATTAGAAATAGATCAGATCAGCAGTTTCTTTAAAATAATCTCAGTTTTTCTTAATTCACTTTTTTTAAACAAAGAAAACACATTTAAAAAATCTGATTCTCTGAGTAGTTTATCAATGAGTATTACATTTGTATTTTAGTCTAACAGGCATGTCATATCTGTTTGTGTCAGATCTGCTTTCCAGACTGCTGACTAATGCATTCGAAGGGTACGACTTGGAAAACATGATAACGGCCTTCCTATTGGCTCGACAGGGGGCGCTGGAGGGACCCGGCATATTCCCCTCGTACAACGACTGGTTCAAGGTTCACCAAATCTTTTAGACATCAGCTCAAACATGTTTAAGTATCTCGCTGTCACAATGCTGGAAATGCTTTTATTCAATCTAACACCAGACTGAGAGCAGGAGCTCAGGCGGGTTTTAAGCCTCTGCATAAACTGTTAGATTGCATTATAGTGAATCCTTCATGAAATCAAAAAGGATGAGTGATCAATAATGTTCCCATACAGTGTGCGCCGTACATTTGTCAACATGTCAGTTTGTTCTGTAAAACGTGTGTCTCTGAATGATTGTGTTTGTGACTTCTGCTCTTTCTGCTGCCTGCCTCAAGTAGACACTCGACCATCTGAAGGGTTTGACCCTTCTGCATTGACTTTATTTATTTATTTATTTTTTGGTTCTTTACATATAAAGATTCACACACCTGTGTGTCTATCTCTTAAAGTTGATACTTTACTTTTGGTATCCACTGCCTTTGTTTCATTGATACTTATCTACATTTTCAGATGTCCTTTGGAGGAGGCAGCAGCTACCATGCAACCAGCAAGAAATCTCTGGTGTTTCTGCTCAAGTTCCTCTCAGACTTGGTGCCCTTCGAGCCCCCGCAATACCTCAAGGTGACATCCTGCATGTGTGTCTGACTCTGAAACATGATAGCTGATAGATGGGCCTTTGATAGTCAGGACGCTTAAATGGAGGCTTTTTGCAGCAAACACTGAGAGGGTGAAGTGTTGAGGAATGTAGACGAGATAAATATAGAGCAAGATATAATAATGCACAAGAAATACAGCTGTGACTTTTGCCACCTCTCCATCACACTCACACTGCAGGTTCACATCCTGCACCCTCCATATGTACCTGTGAAACACCGCAGCCTGCTGATGGAGTATGTCTCTCTGGCGAAGACAAGACTGGCTGATCTCAAGGTGTGAGAAGGAGTGAAAACTAATGAAAGAACAAACTCTGAACCCGTCCTTACTGCATTATTATACATTCTTGTTTTCATATGGAAACACTCGAGCAGTGACTCTCTTGTGTCCATGCAGGAGTCAGTGGAGGACATGGGCTTGTATGAGGATGTTTCTGGTGCAGGAGGAGCATCTGTGCAGGTGAGACTGACACCTAGTGGATTGTTTGTGTAATGATTCCTGTTGATGACTTGTTGCTGCTTTACTATTTTTACCTTTTACAATTAATGCCAGACCTCAGGCAGAATGTCTTTAATGGAGCTCTTTGAATCACTTGGCTGAGGAAAGGAGGGAAAGGCAATTCAACATTGTTCCTTTGTATTGACCTTTTTTTATGGGGGTGGGGATAAATAACTAACTAAAATAAAAATAACTGCCAATGTTATAATGTGATGTTACCCATGAAAGATATCTGCACTCCAGGCGTTCAGTTGCAGCCTTTACACTGGACACTTCTATCAGCTCATAGAGAGGAGATTATCATAGTGACGTCATGACATTGTCTGACAGCTTTAAAGGATGGTGACAAGTTCTCCAGGCGTCACTTTCCCCCCGACAGCCGAGTACAAGGATCACCGTCGTCCATACATAATGACTAAGTGTTAGAGCAGAGGAAAAATAAAGAAAATGTGTGTGCTGAGCTGTGTGAGTGACTTGGAAAGAGGAGAGAGAACAAGGACGGAGAATCTCTCTGGCCTTGTCTGGGTTTCTTGGTACTCTCCCTAGTCCACGTTAGGTTTTTTGAGCAGTTCACCACCTCCCTGAAGAAAACAGCTTTACCCAACCTTCTCGAAAGCTTGCCCTAACTTGACAATAAGAAAAGAACAACTTTCTCGCTCTCTGACGGTCCTCTGTGATCACTCCATTTAAACGTGTCCTCTTGTCTTCACTGTGAATGGACGATTAGTTTTTACGTTTCCTCATGATTTTATTTTCTGGTTTTTGTTGTCTCTATATGTTTTTTACTGAGATATCTGATGAGCTGCTTGAATAGTTAAACTGTTGTGAAGTTTAAAAACAGTGCTGAATGAAGCAATAAAATAAGATGTTACAAATAAACAGAAGTAAGGTGGGGACTTTCCAGTTGGTTTAGAGTATTATGCTAAGCTGTAAATAGCTTAGCTGATATAATCATACTGTGGTCGGATTCTTCATGCCAGTTAATAAGGTCCCATTGATGCTTAAATATCAGTATTTTAAATGTGTGTAGCTTCAGGCATGGCACAGCAAATGTCATTGTCCTCTTGTGCAGTGACAATAAAGACTTGTTTTCTTCTATTCTAATGTTCGTGTGCTGTCTCAGTGCCAGGCCGCCCAGGATGTGGAGAAGGCTGTTTTTCTGTTCGAGAGCACAGGAAAAATCTCAGCCACAGTTATGGAGGCCAGGTATCCAGCAGCATTATCATCTGATTAAGTGCAGTCTGCAGAGTGTATCACAGGACAGATCTGGACGTTATAACTGAGGGGAACAAACGAGGACAGATTAATGACACCTCTGTCCTTTCAGTATTTTCCGCAGGCCGTATTTCCTGACACGTTTCCTCTCTGCGTTGCTGACACCACGAGTAGTGAGCCACTTCACTTTTCCATTTTGGATTATAAGAAGCCAAAAGGGAAGTTTGTCAGATATCTTCATGCACCTTTCTTTCACTCTTAGCTTCCTGTGAAGGCTGATGCTCGGATGAGTTTCATCGAAGCTCTGAAAAAGTGAGTCGTTGTTATCAAGACTCTTAACATTTTATTTATTTTTTACAGATGACGATTACATATAATTTTATCTCAACTTTTAACCCAATGAATTCTTTTTTTCTTTTTTCTTTTTTTTTAAACATTTGTGGGTCTGGTGAAACAAAGAGTTCATTTTATCCTGTAACAGAAATGAAAAATGAGTTGATCCTGTTTGTTTTGTCTGCATTCAGAGCAGATAAGATCCCTGCTGCTCAGTATTTGTCCTACGTGGAGGCCTGTCAGAAAGAGAGACAGACGGATGGTGAGTATTTCCTACAAGTGAACATCTATTTGAATTCTGTTTGTGGGTGTTCAACATCAAACGTTTGGATTCCTTTCATGATGCTTCTGCTTCTGATGGCCTGCAAAACATTTTCAACAAGAAGAGAAATATCCCAGAGTAGCACAGCATGCTTACATTATGTAAGGCTGCAGTGAGGGGCCTGGAATAATGCAAGTACTATCTAATTGTAAATGCATGACATTGTCATGTTTTATTCACACATGCACAAAATTCTGGACAATTTACAGATGTTTTTTGCTGTAAGCTGCACAAACAGCCACATGATGTTTTTCTCATGGTGAGCCGATGACTGAATTCAGCCGATTGTTTTCAGGACAAATTGACACTGACAGAGCAGACGGGTGTCAAAGCTTCAAACGTTACTGGTGTGATAGAACGCTCTTCTGTTGATTCTGTGAACATGTCCAATTAGACGAAGCAAAAGATGTCTGTGCCCGTCTCGTTTCAGGGAGTGCAGTGTGCTTGGATACTAACGACGATCCTCTGGAGGTCCTAAAGAGTCAGCTGCATGACTTCACACAGCTGGTTGTTGAGGGAGATGATGGAGGTAGGTATTTCAGGACACAAGAAACAATGGCTCACAGAGACGCACACGTTGATGTTTCACACGTTGTAGTAAGGCTCGTGAATTCATGAGTCGATGTTGATGACACATGCAGCGTGTTTGATCTCTGTCTCTGATCAAAGAACTCTTTTTAGATCATCAAAATGCGACATTAATGAAACTGTGAAGATTTTCACGTGTCTCACATTGTCTCCCGTGCATTTCCTGTCTTTCTTCTTTTTTTTTTTCTTTTTTTTTTCATGTACTCCTAGAGATGTCAGCACAGCTATCCAGGATCTTGCACACACTGAGTGTGATCTTTCCCGGCCGACCCGACAACTCTACTGGACAAAGAGTCATCGACCTTCACATCGACACTCCTCAGTCTCCCGAGCTTCACGTCAAAGTATGCAATAAATGACTGTCCTGTCTTCTCTCTGAATATTCAGTCTGTAGCCCCTTAACCTGCTGTCTCAGACACCTGTAGGATAGTTAGTGATAATGTACATTCCTTATGAGTCACTTCTTTGTATCCTTAGGTCGTCAACATGATCCTGAGAAACTTTTGCCAAAGCATGTTAGGCGCTTCCCGAGGAAACCCTCCGAATAAGTAAGTGAAGCAGCGTTTTCTCAAGGCTTACAGACAATGAGTGAGGAGGTGTAAGTAGTGAAAAAGAAAAAAACAACTCCCAAATGGAATATGAATCAGATCCAGTCAGTCTTGATGTCACCTGTGCCTTGGTGCTGATTTTTTTTTTTTGTTGTCTCTGCAGACAGAACCTGTGGGCCTCCAGGTTTGTTGGCATGCTGCTGGGTAACACACAGTTCCTGTCCAGCCTCTTACACAGACTCTGGGACTTGTTTTATAACCAGGTACATAAAGAAACACTTTTTTTATATTTATCTGAAATCTGCAAAAGATTTTCCTCAATTAAGCTTCAAATGAGTTCTTCCATTCATACCTCCACATCCCTCCCAACGGTTCAACTCTTCTGTGCAAAAGGAGTCATCGCTGAGCGCAGCACACATACTGGGTGTAGCAGCATTAGTGGTCCACCTGCACGCCTCCATTCCCCAGAGTCCTCTGGTTCAGCTGGTCCCGCACGTCCTGCCTAAGCCCGTGCCTGTTGGAGAAGCTCTGAGCCTTGCGCTGCGTTGCAGTACACACACTAAGATGCTTTTCTGTGCCAGGTGAGGTTTAAAGACTTCTTCTTGAAAGCATCACGTTATGATGGGAATTACTCCCAAGTCCTCCTGTAGGCTTCAGGCCTGCCTGCCACACTTCCTCACAGTCTTCTTGTTGGTGTCCAGGTTGTGTGTGTCAGCTGTGTGTTACGGGATCTGCAGAGGAGACACACTGCCTCAGCAGCAACAACAGGACTACATCCTCACCAGCTTTTATAAGAAGGTATGTTTTTTGTGATTGATGATACATATTAGGAGTTTAAAGGCAATGTGTGCAACCTTTTACATAAAATATGTAAATACAGCAGAAATGGAGTTTATCCTGTTTAAATATATCTCTGAGTCATGACGGTCTACAATGAGGGTGAGTCCCAAAAGCTGTATTGTTGTCGGGCCATGTTTACAGGGACGGCTTAGTGTATAAAGCTGTTTTAGTCAAGGACAAGAGAAAATAAGAATAACATAGTCACTGCTTATTTGGATGTGAGTGGAGAGCTGTTGGCCGTGTGGAGGAGAGCGATGGCTCAATGTTATTTCAGGTTTTATGCTGGTGCTCAAGGGCGAGATCTACTGGATCAAAATGTTATAATGTTGTGATTTGAGAGTTTGGATTGGTTCTCAGCATTTGCATGCAGCATTTGTATTGATGTTGTGCTTATAAAGGTAAGTGTTTATTGTTTTATACTGTGACAGTTCAGAATGCACATTTAATAGTGTTACTATGAATCTCACGATATATAAAACCATGATGATGGTATATTGTATTAACTATCCCATTTGGCATTTTCTTTCCAACTCAGAGCAAACAGCCCTTATACTTATATTGATACAGTAAACGTGAACAATATTAGTACTATGGCTGTGGTTAAATGTAGATATGACATTACAATGTCCTCCTGAATTGGGTGATATGATAATTAACTCACTGTTGCCAGATATGGTATTTTTTATTCTTTTAATCAGGCTTTAACATATTTCTCAGCCAGTTTCATCAAGTTCAGAGATGAAGCTTGATAAGTGGTGAGACTGAAGTGATGGCAGTGAAACAGTAAGACTGTATCATCTTCTCACAGGCCACCTATCCCTCATTGTACAGTGTTGTGAGTCACGCTGTGAAAACAGAACAGAAAACATATAATCCTAATGTCAACGTGTAACTGTTTGTGCAGCTTCTGTACCTCATCCCAAGACTGTTGCCTGAAGCCAGAGGAACTCCCGTCACTGCTGCAGGTGCAGCTAGTGAACGCATGGAGGAGAACCTGCCCGGTCTGTGGAGCAACGCCACAGACACCAACAGCACCTGGAGGACGACTGCCTGGCACCTGTGGAAGCACCCTGCTTTTTGTCAGCTCCAACACAAGCCACATTATCAGGTGAAGTGGTTCCTGTGTAATAAAGAGCAAACTATGATGTAGAGTGAGCATCAGAGGCAAATTAGAGGCTCTGAAATATTCACGTTAAATTTAACTGATGGATCGTTTGTGAAGTTATTGTTCTCAGAATGGCTGACCAACGAGCTCCGTGTGCAGAGAAATGAAGACGCCCTGTCAGACCCAGAGCGGTGAGACAGAACACACATCAACTCTTTCACATGTGCTATCAGACGCACTGCAGACATGATGTTTATTCACACAGTAACTTTGTGTGAATAAAGTCAGGAGTACCAGCAGTGGGCCTGCATGGAGCACTACCTGCCTCTCTCAGTGGAGCAGGGAGGCTGTGGAGGAGACATGAGGAACCTCTGCACTCATCTGCTGAGTGCCATCATGGACCAGCAGCACAGGTGGGTGTGCATGTTTGAAAAAAATAGTTGTTTGTTATATTTTGTGTTGTAAGTTCATTTGAATTAATACAATTTAATGATAAAATAATAAAAATAAAAAAAATAAAAATTGTGTAGCTGGTTGGTACAGACTGGTCTCCTGTCCTTTAGGGGGGGGGGGTCTAGTTTTTAGGGTTTAATTCACAGGAACCTCTAAAGTCATGGTCAAGTTTGGGGGAAATTTGACACATCTATGACACTTAAAGCAAATGTGGCTCACTGCTTTTTAAAAACTGCCTATTCATCAGGTATTTAAAATAAATGAAGCCTACAAACCGAGATGTGAGATGATTTCACCTGTTCAGAGAGCGCTGTCATCAGGAAAGCCATAAATCGAACCTCAGGGGAAATTAACATGAAACAGAAGAGACAGACTGTTAGCAAGTAAATGTACTAAAACCTGGACATATTTCTTTACTTCATTTAAATGATGAGTAAACTTAAGCATGCTCTCAGGTGTTTGTAGGTTTTATTTTCAGCTAAGAACAAATCTCAGGTGAGAAAACTTTGGTGAAAGTCTTCTAAGTGGCATCATTGGATTTTTAGAGGAATTAGTAGATAAGACCTCACCCTTCATGATTTTGTCTTTATAAGGCAGCAGCCCATCATAGCAACTTTAATTTTATACTCAGGAAAAATGTAACGTATCCATCAATTTTATGTCAACAGCGACGAAAAACTTCATCACAGAGTTTCAGAAAGAGGAACCTGTCTGCCCGACATCCTGTCGAGATTACAGGTGTGTACTCTGTATACTGTGTGTGTGTCACACTAGTTCAGCTTACACAAGCAAAAGCTGTTGATTACCGTCATGATTTGCTCTCCTACCCGTGTATGTTGTGTGAGTGTGTAGGAGGTCGTCTACGAGATGGAAGTGACCGACATCTCTGGCAGCAGTCGAGGAAGAGCGGATGTGTGTGACTCCCTTTTTGAGTCGGTGAATCAGAGATGTTCTCCTCCGGGGACCTCAGCCTGTCCCAGTGTGAGCAGCGAGCTCAACCTGCAGCGCACACTGAGCACGTGGAACAGGTACACACACACACACACACACACACACACACACACACACGTACACACACGTACACACACACACACACACACACACACACACACACACACACACACGTAACCTAAAACATGTAAAGATAACGTGTGTGTTGCAGGGTGCTGCTGGCTCTCCCAGCTGTGTTGATGGTTCATATAAAGACTGAAGGAGGGAGGACAGTTCTGGACTGTGACAAGCTGATTGAACATGTCAACCAGCATCAGGTCATCTGTTGACATGTTTTATCAATCTTTACCAAATCTCATATGTGTATGAGAGGTATAAACATAGACTGCTCCCAAGCTTATTTCTCTGCTTCATGTTACAGAGGCAGGCGTGTTCTCCGGCTGGGTTACTTTCTTTCCATCTGACGGCACACTTCCTGAAAGTGAGGACCTCTCTATCGAAAAACACAGAATGTGGTTCAGTATGTGTATGAGTTCTAGGTGATAAATAAACAAGTGATGGAGCTGGTTTGGTTTCCTCTGCAGGGTGTGTTATGTGCAAGTGTTCGCTGTGGTCGCTCGAGGGAGGAAGTCAACAGAGCCTGGTCTCACATCAGTGTACACTGTCCTCTTCTCCTGCTCTCCACAGTGGTAATGTTTGCTCTTCATACAGCTGATGGTCTTTCTTAACTTTATGAACACTGTCCAAGAGTCAAACACAGATTTCTGAAACGATACAATAATCTATCTGATCAGCCAATATTGGTCTGTACCTGTGAAAGTAGTGTTTCATTATAACGATCTCAGCCTGCTGTCTTTAAAAGTAAAACCTGCAGAAAATGTAAAGCAAGGCTGGTTCTGCAGGGTGCTTTGAATCACTTCGTCTGACACGTACAGCAAATACATCCGTATCGAAATGATCAAAATTGCTGATGTTCTTCTTTTGTTTTTTAAGGTCATAAAGAGTTTTCCTTTCTGTCTGTCTCTAACTGTTAAAGAACTACTTACAGGAGCTTTAACGGAGTGTGTATTTGTTTTGCATGTGCAGCACTGGTGGGATCGTCTGTCTCCTTTGCTGTTGTCTCTGTGGTGTCGTCTACGTGATGGAGAGCCCCTGCCAGAGCAGCTGCAGCTCCTCACTGACTGTCACCGCTGGGCATCCAGGTACCAAACTGCATTCTCATAACACGCTCATTTTGAAACTTTGATGGAACTCATGTTAGCTCTGTTTTCATAAGTTACTCTTTGTGTCTGGGATACGGAGAACTTGGCTTATCGTTCTGTAACTTTTGATTGTGTGCCATTTAGTTTAGAGAAGGATCTGCTGTCGTCGTCACCACCACCAGTACCTGCAGCTTCAGCTCTGCTGCTGGCTGCCTGCCTGCACTGTGCCTGGCGAGGCTGTGTTTGTGACCCACAGGGCTTTAGTGCTGCCATGAAGAAGCTGAGACCAGAGGGGACAAAACAGGTGAGCATCAAGAACCATTACACCTCCCACACGGCGTTTATGTAACCTCTCAACCCTGTTAATCATGCTCATCCTGTCTTTATCATAAATTAAAAATCTGAAACTGAAGTAAACACAATTATCTGTATACTTAATAATTACGCTAAGAATGACTACGGGCTAGACACCAACTTCTTAAAGGCCAATAAAGACTCTCTGGTGTGTCCTATAAGTCATATTGTCAATTTATCTATCAAACGCTCTGTGTTTCTGGCAGCTTGGAAGGTTGCCACAGTTAGCCCAATGTTTAAATCAGGAAATAAAACACACACACACACACACACACACACACATATATATACATACATGCATGCATGCCTATAAGCATCCTCCCTGTAATCTTCAAAATAATAGAAACTTGGGTGGCTAATCCACTAACTGACCACCTAAATGAGTCCAGCTCTCTACATCCCATACAATGTGTCCGTGCCCAACACTCAACACAAATTGCCGTCACTGTTTATTTATTTTATTTTAAAAACAAAAAGTTTGTTGGTCCTGTCTTTAGATTTAAAAAATGTATCTGACATTGTCGATCACCAGGTTCTACTCTCACTGTAACTTCTCTGACCAGGCTGATTGGATGAAATCATATATATTAAACAGAAAGCAGTGTCAAGTCTCCTTACCTTGAGTGTTCAGTGGCGGTCCCACAAGGGTCAATACTTGGGCCTATTTTATGTTCTTTTATTTATCAATAATCTGTGTACCCAAATGTCAATGTTCACATGTATGCAGATTATACAGTCAAAACTCTCACATCAGCAGTGAGCCACATTCAGGAAAGTAAAATAAATTCTAATTATGATGAGGTGAAATGTTCCACACCACTACACTCCTTTACCTTCACA
This sequence comes from Symphodus melops, assembly GCF_947650265.1. Lineage (NCBI taxonomy): Eukaryota > Metazoa > Chordata > Actinopteri > Labriformes > Labridae > Symphodus > Symphodus melops. The sequence continues at coordinate 10,586,114 of NC_136696.1, read as the reverse complement.
AATAAATACTTTCAGACAAACAAGGAGCTGTGTTTATGACTTTTGAAGGTGTGTGTGTGTTTTTATACGTTCTCTGTATAAAGCTGAGATGTCCTCTCTCTATGTTTCCCATCTCTCGTGTATTCACTTGCTGCTCTCTCATTTCTCCCTGCAGGTGCTGGTTCTTCTGTTTTTCCTGTTTGTGAACGACTGTCTGTCAGCTCTTCTGTTTCCTCAGGTAAATGCCCCGAATGAATTCCTCAAACGCCTTGTGTTTAAGTTTAAGAGTGGATGTAGTAAAGGAGCAGATATGACAGATCTGTCATTTAGTCCCAGCTCGTACCGAATGATAGACATAAATGTTCATTATAAGATGTCAGGTTAGCCGAGTCTGTCTTTCTAAAGGACAGAGTCATCCTCATGCCATTATCTGTTTTTATTACTGCTGTAGGAGAAGAGCCAACAGAAAGAAAGGACTTTTTGCACTGAGCTGCTGCGAGTGTTGGTGGACTCTGCTGACTGGCTTCTCATTTTTAATTCACATGGTATTTCTTCTGTTGTCACATATTGGTTCATGAAGCTGTAAACATCATTCTCGTTGCCTGGTTGTAATTATTTAGTAGTAATGCAACTAGCTCTGACATGAAGTGTTTTCTCTTTTAAATATGGATGCATTACTAAATGACAAATAATCATCATTTTTCCCTTGCTTTAGATAAGAATGTTTCCCATTTGGTAACCATGGTTACATCAGACGAGTTTACCCGACTGATGCCTTGGGCCTTCTACAGGTAACTATTTTCACAAACATCAAATATTGGGTGCTGGTGAAGCTCAGTGGTTAAGTCACGCGCCCCAATGTACGGACGCCACAGTCCTCCAAGTCACAGCCCCGGGTTCAACTAGCATCCTTTGTCATCTACTGCATGTCAACCTTCAATCCTTGTTTCAAGCTCTATACACTGTGCTGTCTTCTCAATAAATGACATGAGCCAAAACACTTGTATACTTTTATTTGATAAGACAGCTGAAGAGAGAGAGAAAAGCATGTACAGATAGAGAGGGGGGTGACATGCAGTAAAGGGCTTAGGGATTGAACCTACGGCTGCTGCCACAAGGACCATTGTATGTTTGCAAATTTTATTTTACAACACTTTACATAAAAAAATACCTGAACCTCCCTTTCATCTGTGTGTGTGTGTGTGTGTGTTTAGCCTGCTGCTCCAGCAGAGTGCTGATCTCCAACAGAGGGCTTTGAGGGGTCCAGGGTTCCTCCATACAGCTGTGCTCTGCTACATCAATCTGCTGCAGCTTTTCCTGGAAGGACACAAACTAACACCAGCAGCTGAGCACTCTGACCATCAGGTGATCAAACCTCGTGGTTTTTCCTCCGTCTCTCGACCATGTGACTCAAATCTGTAACATCACTCTTGAAATAAAATCTGTTAATTGTATTGTCAGATGGAGTCCTTCCACATTCTGAGGCAGGCCAAGCAGTTTCTTCTGAGAGCAATTTCACAGACGTCTCCGACTGCTCTGTCCGCCAGCCAACTCGCACAGGTAAAACACACACACACACACACACACACACACACATTTTAAAATCTTTTATCAAGGACACCTCTCTTCAATCTCCATATTCGTTCCTTTCTTTATTGTGTGTTTCCTGGTCCAGCTGCAGTCTCGGTGTGTAGACCTGGACCCAGAGGTGGCAGCAGCTCTCTCCGTGCAGCTCGACCCTCACAGCCACAGCCCCGAGATGGACTTCCTGTAAACAGCTCCACACAATCAAAGACATTGTCTCAAGTGATCAGTTCAGTCTACTATACAGTAACGTCTGCCCTCTTCAGTTGACCAGCTGTTTGTTCGAGTGTCAGTCTTCTTTGCGTCCCACTGACACATCGTGTGTCCTTGTTGTGATATTTATTCATCTGTTCAAATTTGACATCGAAAGATTCAAAAACTCTTCACACTCGGCTTTGTAAAAAAAAAAGAAGTTGCAATTTATTTACATTATACACATAGTACTTCATAACACATGTACATCTGAAGCCCTTTCCACTGTTTACAACACAGGAGTTAACTCTAACTCTTAGAGCGGAGCGTTGCAGCGAGGTCAGAAAAAAACAGTGACTTAATAAAAGTGAATGTTTGATTCTGCACCGTGAGGATGTTACACACACTTTACATGATTAAAATATTGCATAATCTGAGTAACATTTGAAGTACTTTCTCTCCGCTGGATGCTGCAGTGTACTTCAGAATGAGTGTATGGATTCATTCAGCCCACAGGCTGAGTTAATGTATCTTTGAATCACATCTGTAACACAGGCTACAGATGTGGCTGTTGTCTTTATTGACATTAAACCATTTTCTACACTTTTTACAGATATTGTCTTTTTCCTCATAGAAAAAGAGACTACATATGTTTACTTATTATAATCATCTCCAACTCCACAAGGCAACAGTCTTCAGCACAATTAAAAACATTGACTGAATGTGTAACATAAGACAATGTTTAGGTAGCTGCACCTTTAAATGAAACACTGGTTGACCTATTTCTCACAACTGAAGGATTACAACTTTTAAAGCCAGAAAAAGGTTTGTGAAATATTTTCTGCTTTCAGATAGTTTACAGTTTATGCTGTTTTTTGTTGTTGCATAGAATCCCTCTCAAGTTCACCTGCTGACTCAGAAACTGAGATCCTTAATGGCCCCCATCTTCAGGTTGCACAGACATGTTTGTTATATCTGAAGAAGAGTCTCCTGCTTCCCAAACAAAGAACTTTAAATACCTGAAAAAAAATCAAATGTTATATCTTGGAATGACGGGTTGGATCCTTGAAATGTATAAGAAGAAGAAGAAGCAGATTTAGATTGATCTTAGCCCACAGTTTGCATCTTTCAGATTACATCTTCAAGTTCAGGGCAACACAGTAATGCAGTGGTTCGTGCAGTCACTTCACAGCAGGAAGCTTCCTGGTTTGAATTATGGGTTGACCAATATTGGGGTTTTTTTTTAGGACCAATAACAATTATGAGTTCAACAGATAGTTGGGCGGGTCATTGGCTGAGACATAGTGGTGTTTGTAAACAGACCCAGAGGGCTTGTTAAAATGAAACCAATACTGATAATCAGCCAAATGCAGATATCAGCCCCCCGATAATTAGCCAGGTTGATAATCCGTCAGCCCTTAGTTTGAATAACTGGCTTGTTTGCATGCTCTCCCTGCACTGGTTCACTCTGGATACCCCGTAGTCCAAAAACAAGCTTGTTCGATTAGTTCCTAAATTACCCAGAGGTTTAAGTGACGGCGTCATTGTTTGTCAGCCTTGTGATTGACAGGAGACCGGTCCAGACTTTACCCCGCCTCTTAACTAATGACAGCTGTGATCTGCTCCAGACCCCAGCGATCCCTAAAGAGAGGAGCAGTGTAGACAGATATTTAAGTTCTGGAAATGCTCAATGCATCAACAAGCAGCCATTAAACAGCCGATATGTGTGATGGATGAAAAATAATCTCTTGTGGCAAATGACCCCAAACAAAGTACATCAACTGCAAGAGTTTTTACCACTGCAGGTTTAGATAGTTAATTTAAGTGTCTGACAACAGAGATCATTTGTTTGAGGGTAAATGCATGTTGAAACCAGAACCAGCTGTTACACTGCATTCTTTAAAGCCACAGGACTCCTTTGAAAAACAGTCATTTTACATTGCAGAACACAGGAAATACACAACTGCTGCCTTGATGAATGTGTTTTAGAAAAGGTCATTTCAGATTGAAGCATCACCCATTTTGTGGGTAAAAATTCTGTTTCACTCAAACAAGTTTGGAAGTTTTAAAGAAAGCAAAATGGCTCATCCTGGTTTCCTGAAAAAATGTTCACGCTTTCACAAAAACTTCATTTAGATTTCAACATATATAAGAAGAGTTGAACATTTTAAGCGCTGCCTTTAAGATCATCTGATTGACTCGTGCTTCGTCAACAACCTCTGAATTAAAAGTTAAAGCACACTTTAATATGAAAGTTGACTTTGATGTCATGACAAAAGCTAAGCTAAAATGCTACATCGATTAAGAACTGAGTGACTGGTTCTCTTCATGTCTCTGAAGCCAAACAGCAGGTCTCATCTCTGTCCAAGTACAATCGTGAAAATATGGAAACGACAGCAAAGATCTTCAGGATTGGTCCCTTTCCTACAGTTTATGTACTCTTGAGCTATACTCAGAGCCTCTGTCGTCATCTGTCCTGGTCTTGCTGAACCACCTCCCCGGTCAGAGTGATGGTGTGCAGGTTGGCATAGAGCGGCTGCTGCTGCTGCTGCTGCTGGCTGCTGCCTCTCTGACCCTCGGCCTGAGTCAGCGGGTGAACCATAGACATGTGTACATTCAGGTTATGGGCCTTCTCGAAACGTTTTCCACACATCAGACATGCAAATTCCAAGTCAGCCTCAGCCTTGTGTTTGGTCATGTGGTATTTTAGCGACGCACGCTGGCGACACTGGAAGCCACACACCTCACATCTAGGAGGGAGGGGAAAAAAAACATTTAACATTTCTAATCTGTTTTTTTCTGATCTTCAACTTGAATAACTCATTTTTAAATGTAATTGTTTATTTTATGGCAGCATCCATAGACAGTACTTACTGGAGTGGCTTTGCCCCTGAATGTCTCATCTGGTGGACTGAGAGGTGTTTTCTTTGTTTGAATGTTTGGCCGCACTGGTCACAAATGTAGTTCCTCTCCTCTGTGCGCACGGATAAAATGAAGCACATGCATCAATAACCTCCAACTTCCAGGGTTATGTTTTGGCAAACATTTGGTAATGTACAGCTCTGGAGAAAATGTAGAGACTGCCCCTTAAATCAGCACCATGACATGCAGGACAGTCGTTTAATTCAAGCGTCTGGTTCATGTGATGTAGTGATTACCTTACAAGCCATCGACCAAAGACAAGCTACTCGAATTTCTGCGCCTATAAAGTCATATCCTCCAACAGCACGCGAAATCTGGTGAGCATGCCAAGAGACAAGAAACTGTTCTTCTAAACCAGTGTTGATTTCTGAACTCTTCATATGTGAAAGTCCTAGTATTCTGTTTGAATATGAATAAGAACATTTTTTTGATTCATTATTCACCGTCTGACAAATACTGCAGGGGGAAAACAGATTTTTGCAGCGATCTCTAAATTTCTTCCAGAGCTGTATGTCCACAACAACAACAAAAAAAGAAGTGAATGTTTTCTGTCAAATGAAAGGCAAACTGTATAAAGAATAGTGTACACACAATTAATATAATGCTTGGATAACGTTTTCAGGAAGACGGAGTCTGAAGCTAATCTTTGTGTTGAACTCACCTGTGTGGATGAGCTTGATGTGTCGCTGCAGGTAGCGGTCGATCATAAAAACCTTGTTGCAGCCAGGATGAGGGCAGGGTCGCTGTCTCATCTCCTCATGATGCTCCTTGATGTGCTTCTAAAAAAACCCACAATGAAAGAGAAGCCGTCATGTATACAGTCAAAGAGAGAACATAATGAACCTGGTTTACTGATCATCCTTCAGGGTAGTAAGGTTGCATTGTCTTCACATATTATAGCATTGGGTGCAATAAAGTACACTAATGAAGAGGCCTCTGTTCGTTGACTGCATTGATGAGTTTAATACAGACTGTAATTGTGCTCAGGTGTGGTTTTAAAACAGGACATTTCTCATGTGGGCTCGAACTACAATTTTCAATAACATCTTTCTTAACACATCTTCAGCATCCAGAGAAGGATTACAGTTCTACATCTACATCACTTTTTCTGCACATGAAATGTCTTTTTTTTTTTTTTCAAACAGTTAATATTGACATGAAATTTACTTTGTATAGATAAGATACCAAACCTTTAATATTAATAAACACCATTATTCATACAATGAAAATATTAGTCTGCAATGCCAGATTTGGCAAGTTTGGCCTTTTAACTGGACCTACATAGGAAGGAAAACGAAGAAATCTGCAGCAGAAGAATTCAGAACCTGCTTCACTAAATAAACAGTTTAAGTCTGTCTGAGTGAAGTCTCACCTTCAAACCGTCCGGCGCTCTGTAGACGGCTGTGCAGCCTTGATAAGGACACTTGTAGATGTTGGGCAGCTCCTCTCTTCAAATAAAAACACCATTACTAGAGTTATATTAGTTAATTCACGTGTTTGTGATCAAAACAGACCAAAATAAATGAAACCAAGCTTGGACTTCAATCTGCTTCTAAGTTGGATGGACAACACACTTGTCAGGATATAAGTTGTTCTTACGCTTTGGGTTTGAACTTGTTTTTCCAGCCAGGTTTAGGTCCTGGTTTCTTTTTGATTTTGGGCTCCTCCAGGACTTTTGGGCTTCTTTTTCTCTTGGGGACCGTCACCCTGTGAGCTCTGGGAGGAGAGGATTATTGTCACATTCAGTCCACTTCAGCTGTTTCAGAAGGACCAATAAAGTTGAGCTGAAGAATATCTACGCCCACCTCTTGTCTGCATACGGCTCGAACAAGTCATCATCTGATAAACCTGCTTTTCTTCTCTCCTCTAACTCGTCCTCTGAGATCCCCCTGAAAACACACAGAAAACGATGCTCTCGAGGTTCCGGCCTGATCTCCATCTAAACTCTTGAAAGGAAGCAATGCACCCTGAAACTACAGGTTTTATAAACACACCTGTCAGACAGATCGCTGTCAGCCGCTCTTTCCTCCAGCTGGGGCTGAGGAGGAGACAGCGTCCCCACTGGACCTGCAAAAACTGAAGGAGGGAAACCTTGTGAGTCAGTGGTTGATCCACTGGATGTGTTTACATAAATCTAACCCCACTGATATCGGTCACGATACCACCGCAACAAAATCTGAGAACTATTGTCAAACTGTTCCTCCTTTCTGCAAGCTTTTGCAAGACTGTGTATCTGTTTATCCTCTCAGTACTTTAGAGTGGACCTGTTGATAAATAATCAGTTAGATTAAGAGTAAATTCATGTTTTTAACAGCTTTCTTTTCACTAGCGTTACTCGCCCTCTTCGCCTTCCTGTTACATCACTCCACAGACGATACTCTCTCGCTTTACACTAACTGCAGCTTTACACCTTTTAATCTGCTGATTTCAGTTCAGTTCTTTTTGGTAATATTGACCAGAAAAATAACAGACAGGGTATGATTTTACACACACAGTTTTGAAAAGTATTGACAACTATCTGAGTTTAGAGGAACGTTAAAACCCGTACTTCGTTCTGTCACTATTTTTCAAATAACAGTTGTTCATAGGACCATAATAAGGTATACAGAATACTGTTCATTTTTTTTGAGTGCATACTGTGGTGGGAGCTTGTTTTTTTTTACAGGTTTTTAGCCAATTCTGGAACGGACCCAAATGAGTACTGATGCTTCTTTAGGAGCTACTAAAACAGAAAAAGACCATTATAATATAGATTCATCATTTGTAACCTAGTTATTTACAGCACGCTGTCTTAACAGCCTTTAATCTAAACATTTTCCACAAACAAGAGGCAGACCTTTGTTCTGAAGGGCGACAAAAAGGACACAGGAACTTTAAAAGACTCTGCATGCCTCACACCCTCTTGGACCCTGAGACTCTCATTCTCACCTTCAGTGTTGCTGCTCCAGTCTGCCATCACTGAGCTCTGAGTCTGTGCTGCTGGGACTGCAGGTGAGCTGTGTTGAGCCAGACTTGCCACTGGAGTCTTTCCGTACCTGCTGGCTGGCTCTTCTTCATCTCTCTCCTCCTCCCGTTCGTCCTCCTCTGACATCACCCTATCACCGTTCCCAGTCCCCAATGCTTCAGTACTCAAGTTATAAATGTACCCTGGGTTTGTAGCAGCTGTGCACTGAGTGTCCATAATGTATCTGTGACCATCAACACAGCCCCAAACAGCCTTCACGGAGCCCCAGCACTGGCCCTCCAGCACCTCCTTCAGGTCGGGGCAGAAGTGGCAGCCCTCTCCGTGGTGGTGAGCCCAGGAAACCAGACTGTGGAGGCCCTTTGGGTTCGAGCTAAATAAAGGTGGTGCTATAAGAAGAAAGCATAATGTGTTTCTGTTAATTGTGGTGACCTGTGTAGCAGCAGCCGAGGATAATGGACTCTTTTCTTTTTTTACCTTTTGAGCCTTGGCTCACTGAGGATTCTGGACACTTGGCATTCTTCCTGAAAAAGAAAACAATAGCTGATTTTAATTTGAGTTTTTTTTTTTGCCTAATTTTTTGGAAACCCCACAAAAAATACAAACATTTGAGGTGGACTTACTGGCTTTTGAGATTCTCTTTCCCCACTGGTGGGTGGTTGACTCTCTGCAGAAACCTGATCAGGATGCTGTGGCACTTGTAGAACTTGGCGTGGCATTTCTTACAGATAAACTCTGATAGCCGGGGGTCACGGTCCAATTGAACACCAACCAGTCGCTGGAAATCTGTGTGGAATAAAAGAGGCGGCTGAACCACAGGGTCAGATTCCTCTTCGCCAACATCAACAGAATCCCGAGGCCACTTGTCGAAGGCGTGCCGCAGGCTGCGTGGAGAAAACTTCCCGTGGCAGAGCCGACAGATAGCTGCTGACAGTCGACCTGTAGGGAGACAGAACAGATGATTGTTTTTCTAAATTGGTAGTCATATTAGGCAAGAAATTTTAATGGTAAATGCATCAAATTTCTAACATGTCTGAAGGTATTTGCGTTCACTTTTTTGACCATTTTTTATTGTAAAAAAAAATGGTGTCTCCTGTTTTCAATGTCAACTCCTTACGAGACAAGAAACAGCAGATTAGGGCCGACTCAAAGACACTCACCTGAAGGTCTGGAAATGCTCTCTGGGTGTGTTTTTGTGTCATCAGCTCCTATAACACTGAAGTCTGAGTCAGCAGTCTTGACTTTTGCAGTGTTTTCATGATAGAAACCATCTGCGGTCACAGGGACAGTCTTCCGCAGTCTCCCTCTGTTTCCAGTCTGCCTCTTCTCCACACTGACACTCACTGCCGTCTTTGTCGTGCTGGTCTGCCCCGAAGTTTCCGACCTTGGACGTCTGCCTTTCTTCTTCATAACTGATCCTTTTCTCTGACTCTCAGCAGCTGATCCGATGATGGAGCACTGCAGCCTGTACTGCAAAAAGATGTACAAATCAAGACAAGCTCCAACATGTGTATCTCAGTTTTATCTGTTGTAATAAAAAACTATTCAGTATATTAAAATATCAGGAAATGTTTCATTTGATATGCCAAAAAATATTCCATATATTATTTATACAACTTAATCAAACATGTTGCTGTTCAGTTATTTGGTCATGCTTTATTTTTAGTTGCTTAAAAGGGATACTTCACCCATTTACATGAAACATGGTAGTAGTGTTGAATGGTCGTGAATCCAGCCCTCATTTTGCCCTGAGACGAGAAAAATGTGTTTTTCTTTGCTTGAAAGTTTTCTTCATGTGATGCAAAAAGCGTCATATTGCATCACATGAAGAAAACTTCCAGGCAAAGAAAAACATATTTTTCTCGTCTCAGGGCAAAATGAGGGCTGGATTCACGACCATTCAACACTACTACCATGTTTCTAATGATACACAGCTTCATGTAAATGGGTGAAGTATCCCTTTAACATCAGTTTCTACTTTTAAAAAGCTTTCTGATCAAGTCACCTTTACTGGTGTGATTGGTTAATTATCAGGAACAGTTTATCCTGTTATGATTTTTTGAGCACATCCTGTGGACAAGGTCGTACATGTTTGCTCATTTGTAAGTGTTTTCTAAAGCAGTTACATTTTCTCTCTTAGTGAATCTTTGCCAATGAAGATGAAGAATAATAATGGATGTTTGACAGCGGCTCCCAGGAAGCAGTTTCAAGCATTAATTAAAATAATCAATTTTATTTCTGATAATCCTGTTTGCTTTTGTAAATATATACCGGTAAATAAACATAGTTACATTTCACTGTAATTGATTTGAATAGCATTACTATAATTACCTAAAACCATACAGAAGCTGCATAGTTTCTCAGACATCGATGGATCTTTGTTGTTTGGTTTTATGAATAAAAAAAAAAAAGGTAGTGAAGCATAAAGAATTATAGCGCCATATATAAATTATTCCCTAACTTGAATAAATCAAATGTTTATATAATATATTACTGGTTGGCATAAAATAAATTACATATCAAATATTTCATTTTTCATCATAAGCCAACCTTAAGTTTGTAGTTTTTACTTTTTTTTTAGGTATGTTATGTTTCTAGTTTTTACTTTTATTTATTTAGGTATGTTATGAAACATTTAAGTTTGTAGTTTTTACTTTTATTTAGGTATGTTATGAAACATTTAAGTTTGTAGTTGTTACTTTTATTTAGGTATGTTATGAAACATTTAAGTTTGTAGTTGTTACTTTTATTTAGGTATGTTATGAAACATTTAAGTTTGTAGTTTTTACTTTTATTTAGGTATGTTATGAAACATTTAAGTTTGTAGTTGTTACTTTTATTTAGGTATGTTATGAAACATTTAAGTTTGTAGTTTTTACTTTTATTTAGGTATGTTATGTAACAGTTTGTTGTTGTAGTTTGTTTGAACATCAGTTCTTAAAGTCAGATTTTAAAGCCATGTTGAATTATCATCCATTCAAAGACTATGTAATAAACTAAATAAAAAATAATAATTAATATTATTGGTATCCAGAGTCAGCCTACAATTTCTGTTGATGTCTTTTAAAACAAACAGATGAGAAATATATTTTAAACATCACGAGTGTCCTCTTCAGGTGTTCAGGTAGCTAACATTAGCCGCCTAGCATGATTAGAAAAGATGCGTTTACTGACCTCTGAGTAAAAATGTGAAAATGCATGAACGCTGTGACAAATCCATTTCCTACCGTGGATGAATAAAAGTCCTAGAACTCGTAACTCATGTTGTCTCTCACGTAAAACATTGTTTTCATGAGCCAGAGAGACAGCTCTGTGTGGCTCCAACACTGCCCCCAGATGTAAACATCAAAACCCGGAAGTGCTAACAGAAGAAAACCCAGGAGGACATGTGTTATAGCGCCACCCTCCGTACAATAACTTATTAGTCACATTTAAATTAATTCCCTCTTACACGTTGCTAAATTTCTGGAGAGAGTAGTTTTAGTTCACTCTTTGAAACAATGACAGTTAATAATGACTCGACCTTTTATTTGTCTGTGTTTAAGTCGATAGGCTTTAATACAGTGACCAGCTGTCAAAAACATTTCACAAAACGCAACAATTACCTCAAGTACATTAAAAAACAAGGCAAAACACCTAAATAAAATGATTGTTTTTCCATTATCTTTAAGTAGTTTGTTCTTTGATGTGTATAAAGGAGACATTGTTAATTCCTTGAGTTTCCTCTTTTTGTTAAACAGCAGACAATATGCTTAGTCAGTATCTTCAAACCACAGATTTAGAGATATTTATGCAGATATATTACAGATACTATCAAGAGGAAACTGAAAGGGCTGCAAATGCATGCAATCCTACCACAGATGCAGGATTGTTAAACTAAATTGTCTGCACGAAAAAATAGCTGTGATAAGATCTTGTTGACATTTTGCTGGCTCCATCAGCCCAGTCTTCACCACAGTGATTTATATCATGGGAACTGACTCATGGTTAAGTAGTGATGTAGTTTACCCTGGAAGACACCTAAAAATGTTTTTTTTTTGTACTTGGCAGTTGGTACTTTGTATTCATAAATCCATGATGCTTTTTACATTCTATTTTTCACATCTGTTGTGCTTTCTTGGTGAATGTGTTTTTTTTTATGTTCCTTCCTTCCTCAATAATAACCAGTAAAGATGTAAATATTGTTTAAAAAGATTGATCATAATATAAAGCAATGAACAAGCACTTAACGATCAGACTAGCAAGAGACTGTGAGCAGAATTGTCATGTGACAGAGTTTTTTTTTTCTTAAATGCAAATGCCCTCATTCATGATTTTTGAGTGGGCTGACCCTTTAAAGATTAATTTGTGGGCTTTTTGTGCCTTTGTTGGAGTGATGGACAGTGGATAGATTTGAAAAATCAGAGAGAGAGAGAGAGAGAGAGAGAGAGAGAGAGAGAGAGAGAGAGAGAGAACTTGACAGGAAATAAGCCACAGATCACATTTGAACCCAGGCCACCTGCTTGGAAGACTACAGCCTCTGTACATGGGGTGTGCACACTAACCACTGCAGCCCCTGAGCCTCGAGTGGGCCAACATTTTATATTTGAGTGGAGGTATTGATGATAAGGATGTGATGTAAATGTTATTTAAGGCAACTTGCTTCGCATCTCAGCTAAAGCTTTTGATGTCTGTGACTTTAAAATATGTTTTCGTGCACAAATTGGCCATTTAGCTTACTGTGCAGATAATTCCAATAAGGAGGAACCTACAGGTTTAAATTTTGTAATGGTAGGTGCATTTTTGGGGGGCTTATTTGATGTGTAAGTATAAGTAGCAGTTTAAAATAAAGCAGTGAGAAGTGACGAGGTCAGATTCTGAATCTACGTCTTATTTTACTAGCAAGGACCACACCACAAACATACACATATTAGATACAGTATTTAATGATAGATCTTAAAGATGACACAGATGAATATATGCTATAATGTAATGATTATGATGGAGAAGGATGTGGTTGTTTGGCTGGTCTGGAAGAATGAACTGACTGCAGGGCAGATCGAGGGACACTCTGAGTGGGGGAACCTTCTCAAGCATAGTTCTGCCCGAGCTGATCACGGCCCAGAGAATTTAGACAAAAGAGGTGGAGGGATGAGGAAGGAGGTTGAATGGATGAAAAGAAGGGGAGGAAGTGTGGGTGGTCGAAGAACTGAGTGTGGAGCGGGAGGGCTCAGTATGGGTATGTTTGTCAGGTGATTGGAGATGTAGTTTGGGCATGGTCCTGCTGAACCTGAGCTAATATACATGCATTCCCTTTGTAAAAAAAAATTAAATGGAACCCCCCCCCCCCATCCTCATTAACCAGAATACATCTTCGTTTTAAAAAAAATGTATTTTGCCTTTTCAACTTTAAAATTTCACACCACAGATGGCCTTTACTCATGCATCAAAAATAAACGTGTGACTAAAACTTCCCCTTTGTGTGGAAGGGAGGTGAGATCATCAAGATAACTGTGACCTCTATCTGTGTTGTCATTTCCGTCCCCAAAACTAAACACAAGATGTTGGTTGAGTTTCTTCGTATAGTGGAACACAGGGGAGGCGCGTGGAATTCTTTCACATTTCAGGTCTCCAATGGACAGGGTATAAATGAAATGTTGTGATCACAGTCGACCGAAGCAAAGACTGAAGAGAAGATCATCATCACGACGACCATCATCATCATCATCATCCTTACAGCATCATGAAGACTCTCTGCTTCATCCTGGGGCTGATGTTGCTCTGCGTCTGCTGCTGTGATGCCATATGTGAGTGATTCTGTTTATGCTTCTTCATCTTCACAGTTTGCTCACAGACGTGTTTGTAATGATCTTTTTACTTTCCCACAGCTCAAGGTGCCTCAAACACTGCACCGATAAAGTGCTGCTATACATTTTCTGAGTTCCGAATTCCACAAAATCGTGTGAAGAACATCGTCAAGACCGACAGCTCCTGTGAACACAAGGCTTTCATGTAAGTTTGAGTTAAGGCGGTCCTGTGTATTATAAACCCATGAATGAACTTTTATTCATGTAGATTTCTTTCACATGTTTATTTCATTATTTTCTTCTTTATTTTTTACAGCGTTAGGACTATCAAAGGAAAAGAGATCTGCTTTATGCAGAGTTTTAGTTCGGCTCAGGAACTCTACAACATCAAGGGCAGTGGCCAAAAGCCCTGAAGAAGATGCTCTGTAATATTGTTATTTTCAGGATCAAGTGTAATGGTTTTAGTAACATGTTATATTCTTATAAAGACATTGATTGAGTGAGATGTGTTGCTTTTGTGCATCTCTAATTAAAGACTGTTGGAACAATAAAACTGACGTTTGTTTTGTCATTTGAGACCTTACTGCTTTTGCAGGCAAATAAAACTTCTAAGCTCAGTACTTTTGCTGGCTCTGACCATCTTTATTGTCTCGAACAGTGAAGAAAACGTTAACAAAACATTCTATCATGGATTCCTGGATCAATGAGAAGGAAATGTACAGCTATGTTAAACTGCATCGTTCCTATCACATAAATACATTCAAATTCAATCAGGCTTAGGGGGTGAAACCTCAGTGAACAAGAGGTTACATAAAGCTTAAATACTGTATGTAATTCAGAGTGAACCTGCTGATAAAACAGAAGACATTAAATTATTGATTTTTTATGGCATTCACTAAACATCAATTTGTAAGACTGCAGGTTACAGGTTATAAACACAAAATCTCAGTCATTGCTATCTGCACTAATATTGTTGTTCAAGGTTACAGAAACCTTGACACAGGAGATATTCTAAATGTTCTGGGATTAGTGCATTAATAATATGGAGTACAGTAGAGAGAGAGAGAGAGAGAGAGAGAGAGAGAGAGAGAGAGAGAGAGACTTTAGGGGCCAGGCTCATGTTGAGATTGATGTTGAGTTGGGCAATGAAGACACATGCGACCACTTCATAAAGACTGCTTTTGCAGTCTCATTCATGTTGATAATCATGCCAATGGGCAGCATTAAGCGAGTGATTGTCTATAGTGATTCTATAGTGTGGCAGAGCTAGGAATGACATGAGATTTGTTATTTTACCTGAACATTTATAAAACATGACAAAGTTGTCAAAATACAACCCGACTTGCACAGCGTCAGGGATATATCACTATAAAGAGAGTTATAACCTGATCCTACACTGTTACATTATCTTACTTAGATGAAATGAGGAGTGCGGTTAGTGAGGCAGGAGAGACCCCGCCAAAGGTATTAAAGGGGTTACGTCTTGTACACACCTTAAATCAGAGGAAGAAGTATTCCTACATGGATTATAAGCCTGAAAGACAAAAAGATTGCAAAAGGGATACCAATTAAATCAAATACAATCACTGATATAAACTCGAGCTTGAAGCTTAAACCCAGGAAAAATATCAGCTGATGACATTTATCATTTGAACATTGATAACATTATGGTAAATGGACTTGAGTCTGTAGCGCTTTTCTAATCTTCTGACTCACAGCACTTCTATGTCACACGTCATACACTGATGGTAGAGGCTGCTTTTTTAAGTGATCATCAGAATAACGAATCCCATTCATACGCATTCACACGCCGCCACCAAATCAGTTTGAGCAACTTGGGGTTCAGTGTCTTTTCCAAGGACACATCGGACATGTGGCTGCAAGAGCTGGGCATTGAACCCTCCAGTTGAGAGACGACCGACTGCACCAACGAGGCCAAAGCCAACTATTATAATATAATGCTGATGTAGAGTTGTTCAAAACATGATCTCAAATTAAAAATAATCATAAAAGCAATGTTGATACCAGAGATATCATTAAAAGAGGGTTGATTAATTAGCTAAATATGAACTGAAAGGATTCAGCAGTTAGTCTTACTTGTGGCTGTAATTAATCATTATATTTAATGTTGGTAAAGTCTAGCTAGCTATTACTATTTTAACTAACATGTGTGAGTTTATCTGACATTTTTCTGAACCAGTAAAAAATCAGGAAATAACTCACCAAAGTTTCAAAACCTTATATTAATTGTTGTGATTGAGTGAACCTTTTATTGACGCCCTCTTTACTGCTGTTATTGAGGCGCAGGAATCCATACAAGCAATTAACTTCCTGCACTTAGACTATTACATCACTAAATTTGGGATACAGACTTCTTTAAACAAGTGTCCTTACTCTCCCATCCTGGACAAGGTCAAGCTCACAAAGAGAGAACAAGTGATCAGGCCCATTGTGATAGACACCAACCATTTATTTACAACGACATGTGTTAAAGATATTTTACTTAAATCTGAACAATCATAGTGACCAGGATAACTACTTATTGTTCCTAGACAAGCATTCATCTTATTTTCTCTAATCTCATTTTGAACCTTTGCCACTTCAGTCTTGAACTATAAAGAAACAATGTTTCTTTATAAGTTAATTATAACAAGTAAAGCACATATAGAGTATCAGGTTGAATCCAGTTAGCCTTCATACCTGATGGAAGCTCTTAACAGGTTTTCAAGGAATAGGTTTCTATAAAGGATAAAGTGAAGTCTGAGATTTTACAAGTTATGAAACAAAACGTGCAGCTATGATGACATGTTTGTTTAACTTTGTAGAACTGATGTCATGCAGAGTTAATGACTGAATGATACGTTCCTCTCACAGTAGATCACACAGTGACCGCTAGTGGAGATGGACGTCTCGTCAAGTCGTTCAGCTTCTATAACAATATCACTGACTCCTGATGGACTCCTGGCCTGAACCCTGCAGCACAAGATAGATAGATAGATAGATAGATAGATACTTTATTGATCCCGAGGGAAATTCAGGGCATCCAGTAGCAGTATACAGACAGGCAGGACACAAGACATTGGTTACAATACACACCCGCAGTCCCCCCCCCCTCTCTATACAATAATCCCCCTAACAAGATTTAGCAGCCCCTATGTGACTGAGAGTAAAAGTTAAACCTGTGCAGTTAGCATTAGCCAAGTTTTAGACTTAAAACTTATATAACATAATGTACCTAACCTGTGAGGAGAGAAAAACATGTGTGATGTTTAAAGGAGACCTGTAGACAGTTAGAGAGCCTTGGAAAACAAGGGCTGACCTTCTAGAACCTAGTTACATGTGCATGTACAGAGGTCTTTGAGTTTATGCCAGAGGTGTGAGTACAGTCGTTAAGCAGTCAATGCAGGGAGCAATTTTGCTCAGAAGCAGTGATTAGCATTAAGTGTCCATGACAATAAGGTGAAACCAGGAGTGATTAGGGTGATTGCCATTTAAGTACCCAACTATTGAGGAGCAGATTAGCATTAAGTGTCAAAGACAATAGAGTGAAACTTGACCTAGTTAGGGTGATCATGTCAACCATTACAGATGTAGCATAACAATACTTTAGGATGAAACCAGACATGATTAGAGTGATTATCTTTAAAGTGACCTGTGCTCAGTAAGTGACTATCAACATGCATTAAAGTGTCCAACTGGGGGCTGACTCTGAGGTCAGCAGTGCAGATGAGGAGTGAGAAAGAAAAAGTGAAAAATGAGTCCAGGGTTCACCGTGCGCTTCTTCCCTGTCGTGACAGTGAAGTGTTGTACAGTCTTATTGCCATTGCCAAATTCAAAGTAAAAGATTGCAAATGTCATCAATAAAATGAAACCTGATCAATCCATTCTTTAGTCTTTAATATTATCTGGTAAATAAAAAGGGCTTGAAAAAATAAACGCTTTGAGTGGCCGACATACTTTACATTTTTTTTCACAGGTGTGTTTTATGCCTCCTGCCAAAGCGTTACATCACACCTGTCAATCAGTTTAGCCACGCTACTTACTACGGATAACTTGTGTTTTAAAAACATGCACAGTGGTTGACCATGATTATTAACCAGACCTATTTTGTCTTTTGGACCAGACTGTAGACATGGTCATTTATGTTTTAAAAATAGTCGACTTTTATAAACCTACTAATGACAACACTCGATGAACTGCAGTACTTTGCACTTTCGTATCGGCTTCATTTTTCAACATTGGAGGTGATTACACTGCAGCCATAACAGCCTGCCCACAACGGGCACTTCAAAACAATACTTGTCACTTTTAAATGACACCTGAACTTTTTAATCCCATATAAAGCCAAAATACAATCCTACAATAAGGGTCAAATACATGTAAAACATAAACAGAGGGGCAAATATATAAAGATGAGCATGGAGACATTTCTGGACCAACTGGTTGAACTAACTATGCTTGAAATGATAGAAATTGAAAATATGAAAAAAAAAAAAACTTGACATGCTCAAGAATGAACAAAGAAACAATATAATGCTTAAAGTAATGAAAATTGCCCCCACATCCATAAAGTTGCTGTCCAATGCTTTTCTTACCTATGACAACACCCGCTGAAGTTGTTGAGATAAAATATGCTGCAGAACGTGAAATGAATTTTCTGGAAGTTTCAACATTTAGATCTCCTTGACACAGCCTATAGGCTACCTAATATCAAAACAACCTCAATTTGTTTACCGACAAACGATGACTCCTCACCAACACTGATTGGTACGGGAGGTCTCCTGTAGTTGGTGACCTCTATCCAAACTGCTGAAGGATCAAGAGCTGACAAGTTTTTTTTTTTCAGCATCTCGGTGTAGCTCCTCTTAGCTACCATGATCTCCCTCGTCAGCTTGTTCCTGCTGGTCCCCACTCCTAAATGTACTAACAGAAGCTAATGTAAGATGTCACAGTGTCAGTGAGTTCGTCGAGGTTTCCTGATGCAGTTTCAAAAACAATCTAATCAGTGCGATCAAAGCAGGCCTGTAACTCCGACTTTGACTCCTCTGTCTATTTCTTTAAAGTCCTTACTACAGCCTTAGCAGTTTATAATTCTGCCTCTAGGTCGGGATGAAGTGAATTATCAGGGTAAATTACAGTGATCAGAGAGTCCTCGAGATGCATGAGAAACAGAGTGAATCCTTTATTACTGTGTCGCAGTGGTCCAGGGTGTTCCTTGTAGCTTGTGGGTCAGATTTGCTCTGTTGAAATCACCCAAAATGATAAGCAGAGAGTCAGGTTTTTTTTCAAGGTCAGCCAGGTGCTGTAATGCCTCTGTTACACATGCCTGAGGTGGGATATAGACACAGACCAGAACAAAGGTGGAGAATGAAAAGGTTTGCAGTTCATGAAAAAACTCTCCAGACACGACAAGTACAAGAGAGTGCAGTACCACGGCAACCATCGACAGCAACCAGCACTTTACCAGGGCTCCCAACCATTTGTTATTTATACCTATATGTAATTGTTTTTAAGCAGTTACATTTTCTCTTACAGTGAATCTTTGCCATGGAAGATTAAAATGAAGGATGTTTGTGGCGGCTCACTAAAGTATCATAACTCTGTCGTTCACTGTAAAGCACTTTGGTTGGCTGTTCTAAATGTGCTATATAAATAAAATTGACATTGACATTGACATTGACATACATAGATCTTCTGTTTTGCATTTAGGTTATTAATTGCACTACTGATACTATTTACCTTTGAACAATAGATGATCACTGATTTAGAGACATTTATCCATTAATCACAGATAACATCTAGCGGAAACTGAAAGAATTGCAAACGCATGCATTCAGGTCACAGATGCAGGATTGCTAAACCAAATTGTTTTCACACATCTCAAAATAGCTGTGATAAGATCTCGTTGACATCTTGTCTCCATCAGCACAGTCTTCACCACAATGATTTACATAAAGGGAACTGACTCACGGTTAGGTAGTGATGTAGTTTCCCCTCGAAGACACCAACAAATTTCTTTTTTCGTTTGGTCAATGGTACTTTGGGTTTTTATTCTTAAATCCATGATGCTCTTTTTTCCACATCTATTTGTTGTGCTTTTTGGGTGAATAGGTTTTTTTCTGGTCCTTCCTTGTCAAACATACGGCTAATGTAAACATATTTACTGTAATTAATGTGTCAAACTTAATCTATCACAACAAGGGTTACATTAATAACCGGTCAAGATTGTACTTTTTGAAATATTTTTCCTCTCTAAATGGGTTGTGCACATGAACCACTGCACCACCAGTGCCCCGAGTGGGCCACAGTTTTATATTAATGATTGGAGGTATTTATGATAAGGATGTGGCTTTTTTAAAATTTTATTTCAGGCACCTCTCTTGACTCAGCTAAAGCTTTTGATGTCTAAGATACGTTTTCATGCAAATGTTGGACAATCAGCTTGCAATGCAGATAATTTTAATGAGTGGCATGTTTTGGGGCATGTCTTTTTAATATATTAATGCATTGAATAACAATGTCTATACTGACTGTTTCTGGCTTGTTTTCTAGTTCACTGTTTCTCACGCATTGATTTTTTCTGTGGTGTCTCATGCATTTGGTTGTTGTTGGCTTTTCCCAGCAGAAGTATGAGGCAATGATGATGATTCATTATCTTTAACTTAGGCAGGTGATGATTTCCATATCGTCTACAAACCCTTTTGAATCAATAAACAACTTATTTCAAATAAGGGTCTGTCCTAATAATGTATGAAAAACAAGTGAATATGAGTCATTTGAGGGTCTGAATATAGTAAATATTCCAAAACAGTCTCACTTTTACAACACCTTTACATTTTTGCATCTTCACTGACCTGCACCTGTACTGCAGTCTTCCTATCCCTACTTCTCAAATTTAAAATAAGGCAGTGAGGAGCGATGAGATCAGATCCAGAACACAAACTATGTTTTTGCTTCTCTAATAAATATTTACAACACATTGTCAGACTGAAACTATGTTGAGCTGTAAAGCTGACAAAGAGACACAGTTGAGAATATTAAACAGGCTTCATTACTCTGTTACTGAGGGGCAGGCTCGCTCTAGGCATGAAGTGAAATGAAATGTATGAAGTTACATTTCTTCTGGAGTGAAGTTAAGGATGGTACCCTTGATTGACTATGACCCGGAGCTATCCCTCAGAACTAATCCTTGCTCAATATCACTAAAAACACTGAAACTAACTACAGCCAATCATATTCAATAAAATTGAAACTGTAATGTAATTATGTCAACCGTTCTGATGGATATACCGTAAATTCCGGACTATAAGCCGCTACTTTTTTCTCACACTTCGAGCACTGCGGCTTCTACTCCGGTGCGGCTAATGCATGGATTTTTTATGGGGGACAATGAGCTTCTGCCGCAAAAACATTTGACTTCGTCACGTCGGATCTTAATATCAGTCATTTTGCGCTTCATGCACGCACCCTCATGATGGAAAACACACGGAGAAATACATATGATGCAGCTTTCAAGTTAAAGGCGATCGACCTGGCTGTCAAAGAAGCTAACAGAGCTGCTGCACGTTAAGATGACACTGACAGCGACAACAGAGACTGAGGAAGTGAGTAATGAAGTCATTCTGAGGCAGTGAATGGATGGACTTTTTCTTGTGAAATATATTACGGTCATCTTTTTCATCAGCCGTGTTACAGACACCGTCAGCTAGGCTTCGTATTGTAACGGTTCATGTTGTAAAGTCAGTAGTTGATAATGTGTTCATAATTCCGATTATGTGGAGAGTCAGTGAATGCACCAGCGAGAACGTGTTGAGTGGCTGTATGAGAGAACGCTGGGGGAGAGAGTTGGATTGTTACGGCAAGTTATGTGTTGCTCTCTGCTGTAAACGGCGTGGTCACGGCCGACAGTGATCGGGTTATTAAAAGTTATTATTTGAACGCTCTCGTCGTCCTTTAACGTCCGTACGGACGCTACAGTATTTGCGGATGTTACCGGTAGCCTACGTCTGTGTAAATAGCTCTTGTTATAGCGTGGACACCTGCGGCTTATAATCAAGTGCGGCTTATATATGTACAAATACATTTATTTACTTATTTTTAGCCTGTGCGGCTTATATCCAGGTGCGCTCAATAGTACGGAATTTACGGTATTTCTTGTGTATAGCTCTCGTGTTTTTTTTTGTTTTTTTTTGTCAGTCTATTTATTAATTTAGTTTTATGGTCTGTTTCTGTTTGATTATTTTCTTGCTTTGGTTGTGAATATGAGCCCTTTTGTGTGTGTGCTCTCTTGAGGTTGTTAAAAAGCAACCACATTCACACTCTGTACCTTCACACATAAAAATAAACAGAGATGCAGATAAAACAATAAAAAAAGAACTCTTCTCATTTGTGTGGAAGGGAGGGGAGATTAACAAGAAGACTGTGGCCTCTGTCTGTGTTGTCATTTCCGTCCCCAAAACTAGATAGAACATATTGGTTAAGTTTCTTAGAAGTGGAACACAGAGGGGGTGAGGGGATTTTCTTCTCTATTAGTAGAGAACTAACTGGCAGGATTATTTTTGGATGGAAAACTGACATCACCCACATTTCAGTTCTCCAATGGACAGGGTATAAATGAAAGGTTGTGAACGAAGCAAAGACAGAAGAGAAGATCCTCATCACTACCATCCTCACCACCACCATCATCATCATCATCATCATCATCCTTACAGCATCATGAAGACTCTCTGCTTCATCCTGGGGCTGATGTTGCTCTGCGTCTGCTGCTGTGATGCCATATGTGAGTGATTCTGTTTATGCTTCTTCATCTTCACAGTTTGCTCACAGACGTGTTTGTAATGATCTTTTTACTTTCCCACAGCTCAAGGTGCCTCAAACACTGCACCAATAAAGTGCTGCTTTAAATTTTCCAAGCTCCGAATTCCACAAAATCATGTGAAGAACATCGTCAAGACCGACAGCTCCTGTGAACACAAGGCTTTCATGTAAGTTTGTGCTCCATTATTTTTCTCTCATATTACATGATGTAAATATTAACGGTCTGTGACCTCCAGATAGACTTCATCACCAACGTCTTGTCTGAACATCATTGTTGTGTTTGAAGTTTTACCAAAACCAAAGTTATGGTCTTAGTAAGAATTCATTTCAAATATACCTGACTAAACATAAGATTTAAGGGTCCTGTGCATTATAAACCCATGAATGAACTTGTATTCATGTAGATTTCCACACACGTTGATTATTTTCTTCTTTATGTTTTACAGAGTTAAGACAATCAGAAGAGAGTTCTGCGTTAAGCAGAGTACTAGATGGGCTCAGAAACTCTTCAGTCAGCGCCACAACAGCGAAGGCAGTGGCCAATAGCCCAGAAGAAGATATATTACATATAATGGGACTATTGTATTCTTATGAAGTTATATCGATTTAATGAGATGTGTTGCTGGTTAGGGGATTCTCTATATGTAAAGCTTGTATTGTTGGAACAACAAATGTGATGATTTTTTTTTTTTGTCTTTACCAACCTGATTTAATCAAATACGTGAGACCTATACTGTAGCTGCAAATAAAACATTTAAGCTCAGTACTTTTACTGGCTCTGACCATCTTTATTGTCTTGAACAGTAGAGAAAAAGTTCACAAATGAAATGTAAAACTATCAGGCTGTGAAATTGGTTCATTTGTATAACAGATACAAATGAGAGTTGTTATTTGGAGTATAATGCAGAATTCTTCATCGGCTACAGAGCTTTATGTTGTGTTTGGGAAAGCTGAGTAACACATTTGTTGACATAATTTACCAAGCAGTGTAAACTGGCTGGATATGAAGACAAATAGTTGAATGATTTCCTTTTAAACCAAAACTCTGAACATATAACCAAACCAAGCATAATATTGACCATTATCTCGTCTCAAACTTGACAAGAACAGGAATCCTCCGGAGTAGCACATACTGTGTGAACTACGGTATAGGGATCTAAGAGAAGTCGAATGTGAATCTAATTTTTTTCTTTTGTATTATCTCTTTTATGATGACTTCAAAACATCTTTGATTACAGATGAATCAGAATTGTCCTGAAAATGTCACAAGAATATGTGTGGCATTTGGATAGGACTCAATTTTAGTATAATATTGTATAGAAATAGATTTATAGAAACAACAATTTCAATGTCTAAATGTTTTTTCATCGAGTCAGTCAAACACATAAACGTTTCTCTATAATAAATAAAAATCTCTATTCCGTTGTCATCTTTGTTTACAAACACTACTTACTATTCCATAATAGCCTATTTTTAGATTCGGTTCATTCTGTATCACACTGAGCTTTTTAAATTCAGATTTTAACATTAAGCAAAAGTTTACTGGAAAAAGTACATACTACAAATACAGTAGTAAACATAAAGATGGCTATCTCTATATGTAGCTTATGTGTTATTTATTGTATAGCCTCTTTAACACTCCAGTCCACTTGATGGCGGTAATGCGCCTCCAAGTTGTTTCACCAACCTCCCATAAACAACAAGAAATGAGAACAAGAAGGAGATCTGTCTCACCATGACTGCGGCTGACAGTGGAGTCAAGCCCCTTCAAAATGCCATGAAAATGGCCAAAGTTGCCATACAGCTGGACGGAGCGAACAAACACAAGGTAGGGTTATTCCCCGCTTGTCTTGTCCTGATGCCGGGAAGGTTTGAAGCCATGAGGAAGCTGAGAGTGGAGATGTAAACAGACGGAGAGGGGCGGGAGCTGTCAGCGGGTTAGAGAGCTGACCTGTCACTTAATGATGTCGTGTTCTGTTTATCGGTCGGTCCGTAAACGCACCTTCTGTGATGGACTCACACTTTATAATGAAGAGACATAAAGAGTTTTTTTTTTTAAACTGATTCTTCCAATTATCCCAATAAAAGAGAGGTTGTATTCAGAAAGCAGGAGTGCATTTACTCTTTTTATATTTAGTGTTCACTTCCACTGATGACACTCCTTAATGCATCCATGCACACCGTGTGTTACATTACACTGTCATAATAATGTTATCTTACTTTTGAATTAGAACACTAGTTAAATATTCACTTTGTTTATAAGCAAAGGCACCCAAAACATACTCTTTTGTGATAGAGCATTACTCTGGGAAATGTTTTGTCTCCTCTGGAACCACTGAACAAGAAGGCCTCTTTCTAAGCTTCACACAAATACCTGAAGGACTGTCAAGAATAGAAAGATAAGAAATGAATCTGAAAGATAAAGAATATGCAGCAAAGTTTGTTCTGTTGTTGGAAAAAGATTTACATTTCAAGCCAATTGCAAACTGATTGTGTATTCAAAAATGTTTGTCTATAATTATAACTTGTTATTGCCATCTTTTACTGGCTGCCACCGTGTTTACTGTATGCAATAATCACAAGACGCTACATGCTTGTTGTCTATCTGCAGGAAGCCTACTGTGAATACCTCCGAACTATCAACTACATCTCACATGCACTGTTGGAGGAGGCGGGATCACAAAGTAGGATCTACGTTGTGAATTATTTAGTTTAATAATCACAATAATAAGTCACCTCCTGATTGTGGCTCAATGGATTTTTTCAGTTATTTTGCATACAGAGTTGTCAATGTTGACGGGGCAGATTACTAATCAAACTATCTTGTGCTGTTTTCTCCTTGCTCATCGAAGAAAAGTCCTAACAAAGTATAGCAAAAGCAGTGATTCCTTACGTGTGGGACGCACAGCAGAAGAAAACACTTCATCTTTATTTCAAGAGCTTATATCCTTCCTTTTTAAAAAAAAATAGGGCCACTGTGTACCCATCATTGACACCCGATATCCTCGTTAAATCCAAACTTACTTAAAGAGGCATTATTTACATTTAATTTGATTAAAGATTAGCAACAGATGGGAACAATAACAGTAACATTAATGTTCCATTTCAACCTTATCTCTGTCCTTTTAAATCTGATGAAGAATGCTCACAGTTGCTGCATGTTTTCTTTCTGGCAGGCAGCTGCAAAATCTGTTCTTCAGGCACCTGATCCATCTGATATGGTGGCTTGGAAGAGGCAAATGTTTTATATAGTGGAGAACATGCATTCAGTTACACTTTTCTGTCCAGGAAGGAGTGAACTGAAGGATAGATCAGTTCAAATGACGACATACAAGTCAGACATCAATGTAAAGACACAGAAGGAGGAAAATCCCCTTTAGAGTTGAATCAAGAAGGCTCAACCCCTTCACCAGCCTCAAGTGCTAACCATTAGGAACTGGAATAGTGTAAGAAGTTACAAACTCTAACTGCTGTCATGTCCTCTGTCCTCTTCGAATTGTGTGCAGATAGTATTGTTTCGTCTCTAGTTTCAGTAGGTTTACTTAAAGTAGCTCAACAGGTTTTTAGGTGCCATGACAAAAGATAACACTGCTTCATGTGTCTCTGTAACCTACATTTAAAACAACATTTAACTTTAACTTCCAAATAGGATTATCGTTTTTAAAGTCAACACTGTTTCACGAGGTGTGTAGGGTTAAGAGTTAAAAACAAAAATATGTATCTCTTTCCCTCATTCACAAAGCAGTCACAAGGATTTCCAGTTTTAAAAACTGAATACTGCACGTGTACCATGTGTACAGTAAACTGTTTAAAATGAAATGTTTATGCACACTCACTGTTAGCTCATAGCACACAGCTGGAACAGTTCTTCAGTTTGTCCTCCATGGAGATTATAACGTCTAGTGTTTCTAGAAACCTTTTAGAGACTTTGAACAAATCACACAAAACACTAAAGACAGTACTACATTA
Organism: Symphodus melops; assembly: GCF_947650265.1. Lineage (NCBI taxonomy): Eukaryota > Metazoa > Chordata > Actinopteri > Labriformes > Labridae > Symphodus > Symphodus melops. The sequence continues at coordinate 10,559,903 of NC_136696.1, read as the reverse complement.
TTTTAAACAATCCAGTAGATGGCATCATTATAAAGATAATTAAAACAAAAAAAAATACTAGACTATTTTGGGTAGTTGGTATGTTTAATTGTCCACAAAGTTGAGATTTTTCTTTTTCTTTAGAATTATAAAATCAGAAAAGCTTGTTTTGTGTTATCATGTGGTTGTCGTTCTAAACAGATGTGAAGTGCACTGCAGGTAGATTTCAGCAATTGCTTGAACCAAATCAATCAGATATCACATTTTATGCAGTATTGACTTAAATACACCTCCTGACTCACGTCTTTCTCTCCTTTTCTCTGTTCCATCCTCAGAGGAGGGCGAGGTGGAGGTGGAGCGGATGTTGAGGCTGGCAGAGCAATGTCTGGAGCGAGCCAAGTCCTTTGTGGGAAAAAGCGCTGACACCATTACCCACTCTGACTGCGTCTCTACTCCCCCGGTCTGTCCTCCTAGCCTATCAGAAGCCTGTCAGACTGCCGCCGCCTCTGATTTAAACACTAGTAAATACATCCTCCTTGATTAGAGACTACTCTTCTCAACACATATTGTTTAATTACTGCTAACATGAAGCCTGCCCCTGCCCCCCCATGATTGTGTCCTGTAAGCCAAACACCTCTTTTTGTCTCTTTGCTCTCACAGTCCCACCATGTGATTCTCCTGTGGACGCAGGGCGTAAAGCATCCAGCCCAAAGAAGACAGGGCACCGCAGGGTTATGTCAGATGGTAGTGGGGAACTCTCTCCCTTTCTGCCTCCTGAAATCTTCCAGCGATTACAAACGGTGGAGTCACAGGACATGTGCAAGAAGTAAATTCCTAAATGCCTAAATTCAAAGTATTCAAAGAATAATTGCCTGCATGGGACTGTATTAGGATGCTTTTTTGGGCCTCCCTTAATGTCTAATCACTGGGCACATTCAAAACACATGACTGTCTTCTGGAAATCTTCACATTTGGTTGTGAAATAAACTTCATTGGGATCCCAGAACACTTAAAGGCGATGCATTTCAACTGGATTTCAAACACATCCATCCAACCTTCACTTGACTTCACATGTTCTCCTTTGTCTGATATTTCTTTAATCTGTTCTGTAGTATGTGATTTTGTTTTTGCTTTTTGAGTTTTATTATGACAAAGTCAACCATGTTGATTTGAGACGACTTTAAGTGACATATTGCTTCTATATGATTTGTGTCTATGTCACACTCCAGGGAGCTGACCCCGATTGAAGAAGCGTCACGTTTGAACCAGAAGTTAAAAGCCAATTATGAAGCCCGTCTCGCACGGCTCACTCCGGGACAGGCCTATCAGAAGACGTCTCTGGTATGTGTCTTTGTTTGTGTTTTTGTGTGTGAAACACATTTTGTGACCTCTGACAAACATGATTATTTGACCGGAATATCTAGAGTCTTGTTTACAGCTGGCATCAACATGCTGTCTGAGTGATTTGATCACAGTTGGACAGCCGTAAATACAGGCAGGGGCTTGTCCAGACTTTTTTTATTTGGGGTGGCTCAACGTTCATGCAAATGATTTCAATTTCTTTCTTTCTTTCTTTCTTTCTTTCTTTCTTTTTTATTCTTTTTTTTAATTTATTTTTGGGCTTTTTGTGCCTTTATTGGAGAGTCAGAATAGTTGATAGAGATGGAAATTAGGGAGAGAGAGTCGGGGTTGACATGCAGGAAAGGAGCCACAGGCCGGAGGCCAGGCAGCTGAGAAATAAGAAACGTTATGAAACCATTCTTGGTTCTTATCTTGCCAACACCAGGTCAATATGTTACGATGTTCACTACTCTGATTCAAAACGTCTGCACAAGCAGGGACCTTTAGATTAGCCTCGGCTCTGTTTGTGTCCAGTGCTGAATAGAAAGTGCTCAGATAAGATGAAAGCAGGAGGTTGAAGAAATAACCTACTACTTAACACTTACTGTACATAAGGACAAGGTTGAGGTGAGCATGTCAGGAAGTATAGAGTCTGAGTCATGTTTACACAGTTGTTGTTTCTGTGCTGTTTAATACTCCTGATAAACCTGATTGCACAAGATTGAAAAGTAACAGAAGTGAAAATGAGTGACAGAGTGATAAAACTAGGAAGTACCCTTCAGTCAAGCCCGGTCCTGCGTCTCAGTTCTTTTAATTGCTCTCTCCTCGGCCCTCACTCCTCGACCGAACCCATGCACACTTATAAGCCCAAAGTGATTATACACTCAACAAAAATATAAACGCAACACTTTTGTTTTTGCTCCCATTTGTCATGAGATGGACTCAAAGATCTAAAATTCATTCCAGATACACAATATTACCATTTCTCTCAAACATTGTTCATAAATCTGTCTAAATGTGTGATAGTGAGCACTTTTGCTTTGCTGAGACAATCCATCCCACCTCACAGGTGTGCCACATCAAGATGCTCATCAGACACCATGATTAGTGCATAGGTGTACCTTATACTGCCCACAATAAAAGGCCACCCTGAAATGTGCAGTTTTTGCTTTATTGAGGGTCTGGGGACTCAGAACCAGTCAGTATCTGGTGTGACCACCATTTGCCTCATGCAGTGCAACACATCTTCTTCGCATAGAGTTTATCAGATTGTCAATTGTGGCCTGTGGAATGTTGGTCCACTCCTCTTCAATGGCTGTGCGAAGTTGCTGGATATTAGTGGGAACTGGTACGCGCTGTCGTATACGCCGGTCAAGCACATCCCAAACATGCTCAATGGGTGACATGTCCGGTGAGTATGCTGGCCATGCAAGAACTGGGACATTTTCAGCTTCCAAGAATTGTGTACAGATCCTTGCAACATGGGGCCGTGCATTATCTTGCTGAAACATGAGGTGATGTTCATGGATGTATGGCACAACAATGGGCCTCAGGATCTCATCACGGTATCTCTGTGCATTCAAAATGCCATCAATAAAATGCACCTGTGTTCTTCGTCCATAACAGATGCCTGCCCATACCATAACCCCACCACCACCATGGGCCACTCGATCCACAACATTGACATCAGCAAAGCGCTCACCCACACGACGCCACACACGCTGTCTGCCATCTGCCCTGAACAATGTAAACCGAGATTCATCCGTGAAGAGAACACCTCTCCAACGTGCCAGACGCCATCGAATGTGAGCATTTGCCCACTCAAGTCTGTTACGGCGACGATCTGGAGTCAGGTTAAGACCCCGATGAGGACGACGAGCATGCAGTTGAGCTTCCCTGAGACGGTTTCTGACAGTTTGTGCAGAAATTCTTTGGTTATGCAAACCAATTGTTTCAGCAGCTGTCTGAGTAGCTGGTCTCAGACGATCTTGGAGGTGAACCTGCTGGATGTGGAGGTCCTGGGCTGGTGTGGTTACACGTGGTCTGCGGTTGTGAGGCCGGTTGGATGTACTGCCATATTCTCTGAAACGCCTTTGGAGACGGCTTATGGTGGAGAAATGAACATTCAATGCCCGAGCAACAGATCTGGTTGACATTCCTGCTGTCAGCATGCCAATTGCACGCTCCCTCAATGCTTGCGCCATCTGTGGCATTTTGCTGTGAGACAAAACTGCACATTTCAGAGTGGCCTTTTATTGTGGGCAGTATAAGGTACACCTGTGCACTAATCATGGTGTCTGATGAGCATCTTGATGTGGCACACCTGTGAGGTGGGATGGATTGTCTCAGCAAAGCAAAAGTGCTCACTATCACACATTTAGACAGATTTATGAACAATGTTTGAGAGAAATGGTAATATTGTGTATCTGGAATGAATTTTAGATCTTTGAGTCCATCTCATGACAAATGGGAGCAAAAACAAAAGTGTTGCGTTTATATTTTTGTTGAGTATAAATGAAAGGAAGAGAGAGGATTGAAGAGGGAGATCTGAGGAGCAATGACCGAGGAAACATGAGAGCAGACTTTATGGAAGTCTTTTTACTGACAGGCCTTATCGAATATCACTCATTGATTGGACGCTAAAGCGGATCAGACTTCAGTGAAACTTCTCAAAATGAGCGGAGTTTAATACCGGAGAAAATATGGACATTAAGAAGAAGCTAAACAGACCGTGGGACATTTAAACAGATTATAAACATCTGTGAGTTTGTAAAGAGTCCGTCGGTGATGAGCTGGAATTACAAAGAGTCTGAAGTGAAGACGGACAACGAAATATGAAGCTCCATACGTTCTATAAAATCATGACAAGAGAGTGTGGGCCAATCACTCCCGACATTTGATTGTTTTTTAATTGTTGTGGAATTTTTCCCATTACCAAAGAGTGAAAATAAAGAGTGAGAAGATCTATTCAGAAAAGAACCCCAAGATCGATCTGGTCTCAATGAACATTTATTGGAAGGCAAGATAAGCGTTCGAAGACCCCTCTCTCACACGGTGAGGAGAGAAAGAGGCCCCGAGTAAAGGCAAACATGAACACTTATACATTTCCATCACATTACACAGATCACTCCCCCATCACGCCACATAGAGCCACTGCCCACCTGGCAGGGCACGATCTATCCCCTAGTGTGAGAAAAGAGACTACATGACTATTTACCATCTCCCAAGGCTGAGAAGGAGATGGAGTCCAGTGAGAAAGAGCCTGGGTGACTCTTCCCACATGTACAGAGTGTGAGAAACAGAATAAAGGGAACGAAATGATGGGAAACAAAACACCCAATATGCTGTGCATGTAGTGTTCTAAGACATTTCAGATACATTTTATATGACAGATTCTATGAGACCTTCGTAGTACAAATGGAGTAAAATTTTCCATAACATGATTCACGGTCAAACAGTCTGTTAACATCAAGTGTTCAAATCTAAATATCATAAATGATTCCTTCATTTTCTTTCCATGATCCCTCAGACTGTTCATTTTAATGTCTGATGATGAGAATGATAGTCTGATGAAGAGGGAGAAACACGTTTTACATTCAAACTTATTTACCTTGTTAAAGTTTCTATAATTTAAAATCTCATACATAATTTGAAGTATTACTGAGACATAAGTAACATAAGTATATCGGTCCGATACCTGCCCGAAAACGAATAGCGGATTTTATCGGACAACATCTTAAATCCCCGATGTGAAGCGCTCCGATAAGCAGACCATTTAACAGACTTTAAAAGTATAATATGGTTTTATTGGATTTATTGAGGATATTTTTCAGGGTCTTCTAATTTATTTTTTATTTATTTATTAAAGAAACTTTATTTTGGTCCCTTTGCTTTTATTAGTGTACTATTGCAGAAGCTCTAAGTTTCCAACCGGTCTTCACATACACTTTCTACAATATCCATTGTAAATAAATTCTGTCTTTATATAGTTGTCTGAATTCTATAAACGCAATGTCATTAAATACTTTGAATCTGTTCACCAGTTTTAAACTGGTGGAAATAAAAGTCTGAAAATAGTTCTAAGACCCTCCTTTAATAATTTTATTATCATCAACTCATATGATACAAAGCAATTTAGATGACACTGACAGTTTCTGAAGATGTTCTTGAAAAGTTGTAATCTGAATCAACAACTTCCTGTGTGCTTTTATTTTGGAGTCCGTGTGGTAGTATTTTCGGACTGATGTCTGTGTGAGCTTGCTGCAGCCAGCTCGGTGTTGATGAATGAATAGACTACCTGAGACAGGGGGGAGTAAGTGTGATGATAAGATATCTCTACAGTCCTGTTATTTCGGTCTCAAATATCTCAGTTCAACAGAGAACTTTCTCATCTCGTCGTTATTTTTTATCTTCAGCCAAATTTGAAACAAGGCAGAACAAAAAAAAAAAAGCGAGACATGTAATTTAATTTTACGTGAAATAGTTTACTAATTTAAACAATTATTTAGTGGAAGATTTCGCCACACCTCAAGTTTTTGTGCAGTTGTATTTTTTGTATTTATGGTAACTTATTACTCAGATCCGGAACATGTTTGGTCGTCGGTCGGAGGTCCGGTCTTTTTGGAGATCTCTGAAGGCGTTTGTGAAGGTAAATCATCAGAGGACTCATTTACGCTGCGTCACTCTTAAACAAGGCATGCAGTGTTTCTTTTGCACGTTTTATTTTATTTAATAATTGCGGTAATAGTTCATGTCAACGAGCCCAGATTGTGATTGACGCCTGTTTTCGTGGCTTCAGGATTAAACAGCTCCAACCTTTGTTAGTTTAATCATCTATCTGCACAGCAAATTACTTTTATTGTGTCTGCAAGCTCGCAAACTTCTTCTTCTGGTGATCCATGCCGCTCTAGATGTCACTGTTGATTTAATGCAATCTCCAGGTCGTCCTGCAGCGGCTGATGTAATTATTTTTTGTTTGTTGTCTCCCATTAACTACTGCAGACTGTAACAAGGTGGTAGAAGTAACTTAAAGGGTAATATTATTGTTTTAAAACCTTAGCTCTAGTTTGACATGTCTATGGGTTGCTCTTGGAGATTATTTCAGACAGCAGCTGCAAAACAGGCTGAAAAGTCTGAAAACAATCCATGGGTGCATTGAGTCTGATTGGTCCAACCCCTACACTGTTTTTTTTTTTATTTTTTTTACTTCTGGTAAACTTGAATTACTTTTATTCTAACTTGTCAGTGTAAGACTTTTTGTCAGTGTAAGCAGCAGTTATTTGACTCTCAGTGAGTTTGTTCTCAGTTTTATGGTCAATGTTTGATTGAGCTCATTTTCCTCCGACGATAACGTTGCAGCCTTTAAAACCAACTTCTGCTTTCTGAAACTTTTGTTTCTTCTGGAATCAGGAATCAGGACGTTAATTTGCTACCTTGAGTGAATTTGATTTTAACAGATACGTTTATGTCCTCTTCTCTTTTCCAATGCAGACACTCTCTCTCCAGCGGCAGATGATGGAGAACCTCATCATAGCCAAAGCCAGACAGGATGCTGTATCCTTTCGTTGTGAGATTGTGCCCTGTTTTCATGAAAGACAGGATAACAAACATGATCGACATATGAAACACGAGAGCCAGAGAGAGTGATCTATTCGTCATATCGACTCTGACGTTTCAGGAATTTAAAAACTTAAGAGTTGAAGTTCGTAGCTCACTAGAAATGATAAGTTACACATTGTTTAAGTGCAGACATTATGGCCTTGGTAAAAAATTCATAAAGGCAGTCCTGGAAAAGAGGAAGGCTTGTAAAAATTCTGATTTTAGAAATAGTTCTTGCTTTAACTCTTGATGCTTTATTGATCTCCCTGTTTCTCAGTCAGTAAGAATCCAATAGAGATACTTTGGTTACACAACCTTCTTTTAAGCAAGTGCCCTTATTTTTTGGATGACATTGTTTAAGCCCATAACAGTTTCAAAAACCCCCCCCCCAAAAAAACACATGATTCTTCATGTTGTAACACTAAAGAAGCTCCTCATTTGAACACACAGACACAAACACCTGATCAATGTGAGGACTGTGATGATAGGACGTTTGTCCTTAATGATTATTGAAACATTAGCTCCAGAGGAAGATGGAGGAGAGACGACTTCGATTGCAGGAAGAGGCCAACAGGTACAAAACAAAGCCTTTGCAAAATCCTTCAAATAGATTCAAACTTTGTTCTGTTTTTAGCTGCGGCCATCTGTCTCTTCGCTTCTAAAAATAGATGAGCGCTGTTTGGCTCCCTTTTGACAGAAATCCAGCTCTTACTCGGCTCCTTCCGCATAAATTCAGGTGTAATGTGCTGAGCTGACATTTAAAAATAATATGAATTTAAAATGGACTGTAATTGAAATTGTTGAAGGATTAACCTTAAAGAATTTTCAGGGTTTTTTTCTTCTATATTTAATGTATTTGGTATTTCATGAATTTTAAGTTATGTACTATGTTTTCTTGTAAACTTGAAAATGATAACGAAGTGACCACATAGTGCACATGTAAGGCTCCTTTCAGAAGCGTTGTATGTATCTATTGGTGGTGTTATCTCAGCCTAAGGCACTGAGTACATTCTTGGAAAGGCTGTCGTCTCTTCTAGAGATGATTAAGAACAACACAGATATGAAGGCTTTCGCTTTGGTTGTCTTACTTCACATATTTCTATACGCACAGAGTGATGGCCTTAAAATTCTACCTGTGGGGTTATCCACAGAACGCTGAGGTACATTGTTTGCCATAATTCACGTTTATTTAATCTTTCAATTTCTTATCAAGATGCCTCTAACTTAACTGAGAGTGTTTTTAAAAGAACTACGTTAATATTTGGTAATGATGGTTATTTCTGATCGTGGTTTTTTTGTTGCAGATCAGGAGACACAGCCAGCTATGTCTTTGTGTTGATTATCCTGGAAGGATAAGGGTTAGGGATATTCATTAAAATTGTAAACAAATTGTAATTCTGAATGAACAATGATGAAGGATTCATGTTTTACATCACAGGAGATTTGCAGCTCCTGGAGCGATGACCACAGAGGAACAAGAGCAGCGTATTCTTTATACTAACGTCCTGGAATATGAACAAGACTATGTAAGTTTATGAATGTAGGAAATATTTGATAAAGGCTGCCAGGAAGTCATTCACACAATCATGTTTGTCTATTTTAGGACTGGCCCAAACTTTGGAAAGCCAACATGAAGAAGAATCCAAATGACATCGCGTTAGTGTCGGGTCTCGTCTCCTACCTTCTCAGGTAACTGTCAGCATCAGAGAACATGTATGTTGTCTCCAGGCTACATCCTCACTCAATCAATCAATCAATCAATCAATCTTTATTTATATGGGTGGCTGTAAACAAATGACTCCAAGGCCTCGGGCCTTCTCTGTGACAAAACCAAACAAGAGGTGAACAGAGGAATGCAATGGCCTTCATGTGTCCCAAAATCCAGATTTCAAAACCATTGATGACAGAGTTTTGGCAGATGTGGTTTTTAACCACTGGAAATGTCTTTCCCTTAGTTAAAAACAAACAAACAACAACACAGAGTCAGTAGATAGTTTTAGGATGCCATTACTGTATATCTCATCTGTTTGGTGAGTACTTCAACATTCACCAAACGTAGACACTCTGCAGTACGTTATTTTGGAAAGGAACCTGACTTACAGCTTTTGTTTTACCATGACACCATCACTAATCTGATTTTCGCTGTCCAAAAGGTCAACATTTGATGCAGCAGTCCTGACAAATCCCAATGGTTGAAGTCTTTGTTTCCCCCATGAGTTTTCTTTAACGACAGATACACTCTTACTCTTTGCTCACTCTAAAGTCAAGTTACGGTATGAACAAAGACAAACAGGAGAGAGAGTGTCTGTGTGTCCCTTTTAGAGTAAAGGTCTAAGGTCTAGTTTATACTATAGATTTCAGTAGACATCCATTCGTTTATCTACAGAATGCTGTCAGATTTCTGTCGTCACACTGTTTGTAAGAGATATTCAGTATTGTCAGGCCAGATTACCATTGACTTTCATTTGCACTGTGCCCTCAGCCGATCTGACCACCCAGTAGTGAAGCTGCTGAGGAAACACCAGTACAAGGTTTACAACAGACTCTACCCCATCGTCAGTAAAGGCCTGCCTCAGAGTCCTGTGCTGCAGCTGAGGCTTTCTCGCAGCACCCACAGCTTGCTTCACCCAGGTAGGGCCAGAGTTGGGTGTTTGAGGGTAACAAAATAACAGAGTCAGGATCTTGTTGTGTCTGCAAAGACAAAGACCGATGGAAGGAATACCACACGTACAACTGTTATTATTTTGAGATGTAAGAAAAAAATGCAGTATAATACAAAATGGTCAATCAAAAGGTGATTAGGATTAACTGCAGACGTACTCTAAAACAGCGAAGTCTTCTTTAACAAATGAACTCCTGAAAATGTTCTAGATAATCAAAGGAGGATGACGAATGTAAAAGTTGAACCCACCCATTCATTCAGCTCTGCTTTAGCTTGTTTGGACTTCGCAGTAAGCGTAAAGGGTTTTTGTAGCTCACTTCTAACACACATCACATCCAAATATTAAAAGTTGCATGTGAGCTTTTTTCAGGAACCGTGAATGATGAAACAAACGTTTTGTAAATGAGATAAGAAGATGCTTTACTGTTCACGTGAAAACACTGAAAAGTGACGCCGGTGCTCAACAGAAAGCTCGACTCACCAGATTATTCTGGATACATTCAGGGCACGATTCATTCGTATGGAAAAGGACAGGCCATCTAAAAGCTGTTAGGGTATTTCACTTTGCACCAAAACAGTGGAGTGACAGGATGACTGACATCCCAGGGCAATGCAGCTTCAGGGGTTGACCTTGATAAAATTGTAATGGAAAGGTAGCCATGCTGTGTAACTGTGGAGGGAAAGTCACCATTTATCACTAACAGGTGCAACATTAACCTGAACACATTTGTGTGTTTTGAAAATGATATTTACCTTTGCAGAGACCCCAAGGAAGCCCGCCAGGACTGTGGGCAGCAGGATGGGTGACCAGAGCACCGGCTCTTCTCCCTCACTTTCTCACCACCGCCACACAAACGACGAGGAGGAGGAGGAGGAGGAGGAGGAGGGGGAGGAGGGGGAGGAGCCTCGCACAAAGGTGTCGGCGGAGCGGGAGAACTCGTTTGAAGATCTCGAACAGTTCCTGACCCAGTTAGACTGGGCCGAGCCTCGTGGCAGCACGGGAGGTTTAGAGCAGAGCAGTGAGCCCTTTATACTGTCAGGGCAGGAAGAGGGAAGCTTTCAGGAGCTGGAGATGAGAGCTCTGACAGAACACCTGAAGGCCATCGTCAAAGACGTTCACATTGCAATCGGTGAGCGTGACAACAACCACGGATGTGTCCGCTTTGGCATTTCAGCAAAGTGCCTCACTTTCTAATAAAGAAGTGTCCATAAACTGTACATTAAATGCCAGGATGACGGTGGTAAGCGGTGTTTTGTTTACATTACAGATCAGCTCCTGTCACTGTGTTTGCTTTCCTTTGAGTGCCTGAACACGGCCACATCTAAAGACCTGTGTCTGGCCTGCATCGAGGAAGCCTTCTTCACGCCCCTGTGGAACGTCCTGTTGGCTCTTTTCAGGTAGAACATGCGTAGTGCTTGTGCTCTGTTACCTGTTTTCATACTGTGAAGTGTTGCCTTAAACAGACGCTTTGTTGAAGCAGGTACGCAGCGCTCCAGTGAGACGAAGAGCTCAGTGTAGAGGACTTTGTATGTTTTAGTTCTTGCTGGCAAACCGATTCGGCTGCAGACTGGGGGGGGGTAGATGAAGGGAGTTCCAGGTTGTTGTAGATGATGTCTATTTTATTTTATTTTTTTGTTGGAAAAAATAACAGGAAGGAGGTGTGTTTGTTTGCTGTGAAGGATTGGGAGCCGTTCTCCAGAGGGTTGAGGAGTTTGTTGATTGTGGAGAATAAAGACTGTATGAGATGAGAGTAGGAGGTGGATCAGGCGTAAGAGAGGGCATCTGTGTAAAGTTAGAGGTGGCCTTTGTATGCTTAGGTGTGTACGGTGAGTCCAGTGAGCCCGTCCGGAGTGAACCAAGGAGTAGAGCAGCTGAAGGAGAATGTTTTGGTTTTAGTTGGTGCGAGTTGGGTGGTTTAAAGTTTAAATGATCCACTTCTTTTGAAACTGTTGCACTAACATATGCACGTAGATAGTGGGAGTTCAGACATATACTTTTCCTAAACTTAGTAAGTAGAGCCTTTAAATGTGAAATAAACTGTTTAGCTAAACAGACACAGTGTTGCTCTCTGTGACCAGCAGGTGGCAGTACTGCTCTATGTCTCCCTCTCCCCTAATACTGACGCTGCTGGGATTCAAACTACCATCAAAGATGATTCAGTTCTGATGAAAAAGTAACACAATGATCACCTGATGTCTGATACCTGAATACGTGTAGACCTGGCCTATTATTGTTATTCATTTATAACGTGTTCATGCGTTTGCTTTCAGACAGTGTTTGAACATGTCAGCCATTATGGGACTTGTAGCAGTCGTAGTTAAATAGTTTTTAGTTGTCTTTCTGAAATGAGGGGCATAAGGAGGATCACAGATAAATGTCAAACTTGGTTAACTCCAGCACCAACAGTTTTCAGTGTTCGTTTACCTCTGAAACAAGCAAACAGTGGTTCTTAATTTGTTTTGCTATCATGAAACAGCTGAGAGTAATGGCTTCAAAATAAGATCTCCAATGTCGTCAAACAGAAGTGTCAGATTAAAGTTGTGCTGGTGAGTCATGCTGTTGTCTGTCCTCCTGGTCATTTAAACAATAGTCAGTATGATGGAGTTCAATTCAGAGCCATTAGTACAAAAGCAGAAATCCTATCTTCTTCTTGCTGAGCTGACTGTAGGCCCACAGGAAGGTAAACGTTAGCATACTTTACAGATGTATGATGCATCAAGTGTTCTCTGCTCGGTTCCTTTTCCTCACTCAGCGTACCTTGAGAGGATGACTCTGATCTAAGCTGCTGTTGGACGTGTTTCTTTGGGTTCTGCTGTCTTGTGTATTTTATAATTTTACCTTAAAAAAAAGTCGGATCAATGGTGAACATTGAAAGCTGAATTAAGCCGTGCTCAACTGAAGCCAGTTTCATTTGGCTTATCGAGACGGCAGTTTTGACCGCGACGTTCAAACCTTGTTCGAAGCCGTTCTAAATCAAATTCATCTACATTTCCAGAAACTAAAATTCAGTAGAAGTTCAGTAGAAGTCTTCAGAATTAAAAAATGCCAAAGCATTAATGCCTGACCCAGCCTCACCTATTTTTCAGTCAGTAGTAGTCAAACTGCAGTTTCATCACAAATACTCTTCTTCGTTTGTCTCTTTTACAAAGTTGGAAAGTATTTTCTGTCTGGGTTTTCAGTTTGGTAACCTTTAGTGTTTCTCTCTCAGGAAGGTCTACAGGGAAAGGGAGCAGGCCTATGAGATGAGCATGAAGCTGTTCAGGGATGCGTCACCTGGAGATATCGGTGTTCCCCTAAAGCTGTTCCCCAAAGACCCGGGCACACTGCCAGGTTCCTACCCTTACGAGTCAGCCGTTCAGGAACTCAAGCTCCTCATTACAGACGGCTGTCCACAAAGAAAGTTAGAGTGTATTGGTGAGTCAAACACTGTGATTCTGTTTCTCTTCATGATTAGTACTTGAATTGAAATGTTTAGAAACAAGCACCTAGGAATCAAAATGGTTTGATTTCACACAAGTGCATGATAAAATGTTCTTTTGCATCCAATTACAGGCCATCAGAACAAGATACACTTCATAAAGTCAAAGTTGTATTATTTCACCTGAGGATTGATGGATCTTGAACAAACGCTGCTTCAACAGCTCTAGTAATAAACTCAAAGTCTAAGAATTGGTCAACTGCAGCACAAACTAATTAACGTATTTGATTCAAGTTAACACGACACATTACGGCCTCCGTTCTTTTTCATCATCTTACATCATTCTTTATACTGAACTGCTTTGGATATGGTGAAGCCTGCAGAAACCTGGTTTTAAGCCACAAAGGTGACAAAAGGTTAAGAAGGCTAGCTAGGAAGCCCGCTCACATTTAGCTCAAGTCTGTTTTTCAAAATGTTTTTCCTCTATGTAATCTTTTAAAATGTTTTAATGACACGAGGAGAAGGTGACAACTGATGAAATGTATCCGAGAATGTGTGTCACTTTTCAGCACCAGCATGAAATCAAAACAACTCGAGCGGCATTGTTGTGACAGCAGGCTAATGTTGGCGCTCTCTGTCTTTAGTTTGTTCGTAGCTGCACACTGCACGTACGTTTACACCACATAGCCATGATCTAAAAAAGCTTATGTGACATTCAAATAAGCAGTGAGCACAGTGTGTTATTCTTCTTCTCTAGTCCCTCACTTTATACCCTAGGAGATGAGCCGGCCATGTCAGCACAGTGTAGATACGGCTCAGACAGCGTCACAGACAGCGGGGCTCAATGTCACGCTCGTTGTACTCAGAGAGTTATTTTCAGAGGGTATACTGGATTTCTACTGTATGTTTGTGTAAAATGTCGCCCATTCAGCCTTTAACAACAATCTAAAAACGTGTGAGATATGTAATAGTGAAGTTTAAAAAAAATATATATATATTCTGACAGTGTGTCTTTTCTTTGCTTATTTACACCAATCAGCTAAGACTTCAAAGCCCACCGACTGTATATAATATTAGGTAGGTTTTACATGTGCTGTCCTAAAGGCCCTGACTCTCTTGTTTTGGACAAGTCAACATGTGATTGGCTGTTCGAGGTTTCATTTATCTCCAGCTCTCGACGCAGGTTAGGGAAAGCCCCTCCAGCCTGTCGCTGAAGTATCCAAGCTTTCACACCCATTAGTGCGATTTCTCCACTGCTTCTTATTTTTTCCCACTATATGACCAAAGGCCAACAACAGTAGCGTCATCTTTTTATCAGACATTATTCTCGTTCAACTTATTCAACAAGTTGAACATCAACATCAACTTTATTCTTGATCTTGAATTGCCCCCCGGGGACAAATAAAGTGTTTTGAATTAAATGAATTTAATTATTATTTATAAAACCGAGTTGTGAAAATGGTCTTCACGTATCATGGATGGACATCAACGGATGAGGCCTTCATGGAGTTATTTCCTCCTACACATGAGCAGAACTGGCCCGCTGATATTATCAGCATTATTAGCAAATCGAGTATTTATTGGTTTTGCTTTTATAACAAACATTATCACTCTCCAGGGTGTCAAGCAGGCATGTATGTACATGTCTAGCTCCTTTCCAGATGAGTGACTATTTTGTCTTGATTAAATATCTGTTCTAAATGTTTGATAACTGCATTTGAGGGATCATTGCAGTAAATGTGTATATCTATTTATCTCTCAGGATAGAAGATATTGGTCAAGATATATGAATCAGATTTTTTTCATCCCTAATATCCAAATCTGTATCCATTCAAAAAAATTACATATTGGTCTGTCTGATTTGGTATCAATTTCAGACAAGACATTGTACACAGGCTTTATTTTAATGGCTTCCTGCTGTTTTACAGTGAGGACATTACGGCTGATCTGTGCCTGCGCTGAGGATTACAGGGCTCCTCACGAAGTTGACTCGACACCCAACACCGCTGCGATGTGAGTAAACCATCAGCTTCAAGAAGCAAACCCTTTCAGTGATGTTTGTATTTCTGCAGACCGACACACATAAACCCCACGTCAACAGAGTTTTTATTAGAAATCTGAAGTGCTGAAAAGAGGAACCATCTTCACTTTAAACCTGATAGAATACACTCAACAGTTGACCGATTAATAAAGCCTAGTTTATGCCTCGGCGTCGCGTGGAGGGAAAGGCTGCTGTACAGAGCTGTAGTGACTGTGTTGGTCTTTTGGTTGAATCCTTGTAAAGTAGAACTTCATTCAAGTGAAGAATGGGCAATGTGGCCAACATTTTCTATGCTCATCAACTTCATCAGCTTCCTGTTTGAAGGGTATCTTGGTAACGATCATCAAAAACTCAGCATGCACCTAAGAGAAAGACTATTGTATTCTTTTTTTAAGTTGAAAGAAAAAGCATTTTCAAGTTTATAATTCGTGTTCCTCCAATGCTCTTCAGCAGGAAGCACAGCAGAGGTCGCTGCTTCCAACATCAGCTCTGGGTCGTTGTCGGAGCTTAACTTTGTTTTTACTTATGATGCCCTCCGTGATTCACGAGCTCTTTACCTGGAGCACACTCCTCTACAAAGGATTCTTCTAGGGCTAAGTAGAAAAATGCACCTATGGTCATGAGCTTTGGGTCGAAAGAATGAGATCCTGGATACAAGTGCCTTAAATGAGCTTCCTCTGTAGGGTGGCTGGGCGCACCCTTAGAGATAAGGTGAGGAGCTCGGCCACCAGGGAGGAGCTCGGAGTAGAGCCGTTACTCCTTCACATCGAGAGGAGTCAGTTGAGGTGGTTTGGGCATCTGGTCCGGATGCCCCCTGGACGCCTCCCTAGGGAGGTGTTCCGGGCATGTCCCTCCGGGAGGAGTCCTCGGGGTCGACCTAGGACACACTAGAGAGACTATGTCTCTCGGCTGGCTTGGGAACGTCTCGGGGTCCCACCGTAAGAGCTGGAGGAGGTGTCTGGGGCAAAGGGAGTCCAGGTGTCTCTGCTTAGACTGCTGCCCCCGCGACCGCGAATATTATATTATTTGCACTAAGGGATCAAACGTGACCACCGCTGCAAACTTTTTTTTCATTTTTTTTCTTTTTTATGAGGGGAGAGAGGAAAGTCAATGAAAGAATCGAGGGAAATAACTTATAAATTCTGATTTTAATAAACATAGTATTTTGCGTTACAGACGCTTGATATCAGGACAGTTAACACACCTCTGAGTGAGACACTGTGCATCGGCATGTGGCTCTTTGTTACAAAACACAATCAAGCTTTGTTTCAGAGAAGGCCGTGTGCCGCGAGGAGAAATACAGACCAATAAAACAATCGACTGGATATTTAAACACGACGGTGTTGTGCGTTTTTTTTTTTAATGCTGCTGTTGTACGGGACCAATCAATGGCCTGCAGGGTTTAACTCCACCTCTTACGGTCGGATCGATATACTTAGTACCCCAACAGAAGGGTCCTAAAAAGTAGGACGGTAAAGGTCAGTAATTTGGGGATCTTTATTGGCTTTAGTTTATGGAAACGGCTCAAAATGTGTGACGAACCAAAACTGAATCCACTAAAATACATTTTAGTGGGTTTGTTCTCAATCAATACAAATGATGAACACATTGATATTTAACAAATATCAGAAGCAACTCAGATGAATTTCTTGGTATTTCTGTCACCTGTGCATATTATTAAATCAATTATGAATTGAATAGAGACCCAAAAAAGATTTTTTGACAACACCCAGCTCTAGTTTCCTCCCCGTCTGAAACTAACAGACCCGATGATTATAATCAATACAAATGTTAAGTAAAGCAATTTCATTATAAAAACATGTTTTTCATCAAAGCTCGTCTACAGGCACCTCACCTGTTCTTACTTTGAGTACACTTTCATTATCTCTTTTTTCCCACCTTGGTTCCTCGTGTTTTCTTCTTCATCTTTCTTCTCGTCGTCCCCAGCGTCTTACAGTAACGCGTAACGCCTTACTTGCTGTCGTCTCTTTTTTTTGGACATTTGTTACTGAGTCAGTTTTGACCCATCAACGTGGAGTAAGACTTCTAAAGTTTGTTTTTGTTGTTGACGTACATGTAATGGGAACTCCTCTTTAAAAATCATTTCTTCCTCCGGCCCTAATTCCACTTCGAATCAGAGACCTCTCTTCATTGATTTCATCCTTTTGATGGAAAGTGAAAGACTGCCCTAACGTCCAGTTGAAAGCCCAATCAACATTTAAGGACTCGGTGCTGTGGTCGCTATCCTGTCACTTCTCATCAGTGCTCAGATATGCCTGGCTCAGCAGGGGCTCTCCTAGGTCTATTGCCCCCTGTTGAGTGCCTCTTCCTGGCCAGGCCTAAAAGTGGGTCGTTGTGTCTGGATTTGGAACAGACCCAGGGTCCAACAAGGGGCTTCGGGTGGAAAAGAGACTGAGGTTTGTGGAGTCTGTGATGATGCACAGAGAGCCAGACAAAGGCTCAGTGGGTTGTTGTAGCACCCATAATTGAGAACATAAAGTGCACTGTGCACCCAATTTAAATGGTTCCGTGTTGACAAAGTTTGACTGAGTCCCCGACAAATAGATGGAAGCTGAGGAAGCTGTTTATCTTCTGGTCGTGGCTCCACATTATCCTCTGAACCACATTCAAGAGAAAGCGCAGTGATGCGCTGCTAACTAAACCTGTCACCCCCGAGTTCGACTCTCATGTGTAAGTTCATCGACTGAAAATATTTAGCATCAATATTGTACAAGCGGAGACTGAAACTTTGACAACAACAGTAAACAAACTTAGAGCCAATATTTTTTTATACGGTGGGCGGAGATCTCAGACCTGGAATAGAAGCATTCACTGGGTTGTTTGGAGAGCCGGTCTTGGGTTAAGGCTTTTTTATGGGGCTTAAAACATTGACATTAACATCATGTGGATGAAGTTTTTTTTGTGTGCAATGTCCACAAAATCAATGCATGTAGTGCTCAAACATCCAGTATGAGAAGGACAGGGATTGAAAACAAGAGCAGAGTTGTTTGATATCCTGTCTGTTTTTATTCCTTTTCGCTCCTTAATCAAATGCACGAGTGTTTCCTTCTTCATCGAGGGCTGATCGTCTCCTGCTCCATAAATGTCTCTTTGCGTTGTCGTGTGTGTAAAGTGAACTGAGATGGCAGAGTAAAAGACCTGACCAGGGACAGTGCGCCTCAAAGCTAACAACCCAACAAAAAGAAAGTGGAGAAGACGAAGAATACTTTGTGTACATATTCGTCAGTTCGGATAAACAACACGCTGACAGATCCAAGGAATGAAACCTGAGTCACGCCACACGGAAACTGGAGTCAAACATGAGCGAACCATAGAAGAAGATGATTGTTTTTACTTAGGAACCAAGAATACGATCGTGTCTGACATGTCAGAATATGATCTGTAATCGTGTTTGCGGTTTGGCTCACATATAAATTGTGTGAATCAAAAGCAGCATTTCAGAGGAACAAATGCAAGAAAAAACGCTGGCACTCCTCGCTCCCCATAAATCTCCTTAACAGTGAGAGGGGAACTGAACTTTTGATTTTGTCTTTGATAAATAGCTCCTTGGAGAGTGTTTATGTCAACTGTCTGTTTCTCTGCATGCGATCTGCCTGAGTTAACATTTTTTCCGTCCTGATTGTGGCTCCATGTGTGACTGCCTCTCTAATCCATCTAATACAGGTGGCTTTTCTGTGACTCACACCGAGTGTTTTCCATCAAGGCTTAACTCGGATTAATCATCCTGCATATGATCACAAAACATATCGACAAAAAGCAGAAGGTCCTGAGTGTCTCAAGTGTTCTGGTTTCTGTTTGTGGATTAGTTCCAGGTTAAAAGAGGGAGACTGTAAACAATAACAATAAACAATAAACAAGTGCATGAAATCACACTATTCCTGATCAACCGCTGGCTCCACCAGAAGCCTCCCAGAATGTGTCACTGCTCCGAGAGGCTAAATCATCCCTAGGTGAACGCCACTGGACTGTTTGATTATTGGGGATTATTGTAAAAACCACAGCATCTGTATCTTCAGCCTGTAAAGTCTTAACACTGATACATCACTATCAGCGTTTGTTTTCTGATCCGCCCGGTTAAAATGTTTTTTAAGATCTTGTGTTTTTAAAAAAAAAAAAAAAGGGTGTTATCGCACAGTTTTTCCATAACGTTTTAGGATCTTATCAGATATTCTTCTTCTCCATAATCTCAAGCCCGCTCACCCGACAAGATATGACGATCATGGCACGTCACACACTACAGGATTTTACTAAGAATATTGTCTTCAGCGGAGGAACGCACCGCCTCGCCTGACTTCACACAAACGATGTAGCCTGCGGTTAAGTTTGACATTATAATGCGTTTTGTCGAGAGAGGAAAGAACACGTTTTGGGTGAAGGAATGAGCCTTGATCTCCGAGCTGATCTTGGATATAAGGATTGGATCTTTTATACGACTCGCACGACAAGATAGTCTGGTAACTGGTTTCGAGCAGCCTGGAGTTGGGATCGGTCCTGCGATAGTCTTGATCAACTCGGCCCGATGAACCTGCAGTCTGAGCCAGGCTTTAGAGTGGGCTCATGAGGCAGATCAATACAGTGAACAGACTCCAGTCAGAACTGGAATTGATTGTCAGTGTTTTAAAACATTATATTACTGATTTAAGGAAAGCAGCACTAATCTGAGTAAAATACAGAAAGAAGTGATACGTTTTGATTCCAACTAAAAAAAGAAACCAACACATCACTTTATCCAGGAGTTTATTCCCCTTCTTTCCTGAGTCTCTGACATAAACAGGATTTTAATGCTCTCCTCGGAGACTCTGAAGTGATCTTTGCATGTCATATTTTCGCTCTCCTCATTGTCTCCCATTTTCATTCTGCCTACTTCCACGGTCCCCCGCTGAGTTACTAAATTACAATCTCACACAATCTGTGTTTGATTGTGTGAGGTTGTAATTGTATTGTACTCCCTGCCCTCCTTTAATCTCTGACCAGAATTTCCATCTTCATCGCTCTTTGTCCTTGACCAACTGGGTGCTCATTTGTTCTCGCGTGCGCCTTTTGTCCACCTCCCTTTCTTTTCTCTCTTCCATTGTGTTGCAAAGTTGGTCACCTCTCTTCTGCATCGCGCTATTAAGAATTGTTTCGCCCTTTTTTCCTTTACTGTATTTTTTCTTGACTTCTTGTACTCTCCACTAAAAATTGAGTCATCGAAAAAAAAAACAATAATGGAGCATACTGTCCTTTCTGAAATCACCATTTTTTCATGTGAGAAGAGTGCTTTGTGTCGTTGGAATGCAGAGACACCCGTTTTTTCGTGTGTGTGTGTGTGTGTGTGTGTGTGTGTGTGTGTGTGTGTGTGTGTGTGTGTGTGTGTGTGTGTGTGTGTGTGTGTGTGTGTGTGTGTGTGTGTGTGTGTGTGTGTGTGTGTGTGTGTGTGTGTGTGTGTGTGTGTGTGTGTGTGTGTGTGTGTGTGTGTGTGTGTGTGTGTGTGTGTGTGTGTGTGTGTGTTTTTACAGTAGTGAAAACAGAAGATTATAATTCAGCTTGTGATTGTGCATGTGAGGTCCAGCTCTCTGTGGTTACATGAGCCTCCCCAAACCTTTCCAGAACCTGCAAGAGCAGGATATCCAGTTGCATGAAGCCGGGTCAGTCGAGGGCCAGCAACCCACGTTCTCACGCAAAGTAGCAAGGCAGCAGTTAGCCCTGCGTGTGAGTCCTGGTAAACAAATGGTCACTGTCTGCACACAGGGAGAATGCTATCAGGCTGTCATCATCTCCCAGACTGCACTCTGTCCTCCCAAAAGGTCTCAGGGAGAGGAAAATAAAACTTTATCATTTCCCTCCCTGAACACTTATCTCATTAAGAGCTACATTTGATTTAGTTTCCATTCTGTTCCTCTGGGAGCTCATGCTACCCCACTGTCACTCCTTTTTCCCTCTTCTTCTCTTTTTATTTACTTCTTGTTTTCCTCTTTTACTGACCCCCCCCCCCCCCCCCTCCCTCTCTTCTGACAGCGGAGCAGATGACCTGTTGCCAATCCTATCTTTCGTGGCTCTACGGTGCCAGTGTCCTCAGCTGGTGGCTGAGTGTGCTGCTTTGGAGGAGTTCATTCATGAAGGGTGAGTCATCGCCAGAATGGAAAAAGATGCTTAATAAACATCTCCTTTGTTTTGCACCAAAACATGCAAAAACGTGTGTCTGTTAGTCGCTGTTTGAAGGAACGTCTTTCTGCACATTCCCCTCCTCAAATCAGAAGAATTCAGCAGCAGGTCTTTCACTCAGAACTTGCGTGCCTTAAGTCGGCGTGATACAAGTCCCAGGCAGCGTGCACACAAGTCATCACTGTTAATATACTGAAGGGTTACAAAGGTTCAGAGCTTTCTCTTTGCAAGGTCTCAATGAGGCTTTACCTGGTTACATAACAGATACGTATACAATGCCTGTAATCATTTAAATTCCTCTTTATATGTGATGTACAAACATTAGATTTCTACAAAGTCACAGAAAGTAAAAGTGTGCATCTTGCTCATATTGCAACAGCACACCAGAGGGTCAAATGTCGCTTCACTGATTTGAGTGATAGTCATCACCAGAGCAGGAGACGGTCGATTGTTAGTGTCAGAATCTCTTTTTATTACTCTTTTCCTAACAGTGAGTTTAGTTTGTGGACATTGTGAAACGTCATTAACAAATTAACAGGCCATCATGAGATTGCTCCTCAACCCACAATGCATCAGATACCTTTCGACCTCTGCAGTGTTTCACTCTGAACAAGGCCATCGGCCCATTTAGTAGACCACACCCAAAGCTCGCTGCTCACAATTTGCTCATCGACAGCATTTACTAGTTACTAAGTTTATAATACTTTATCACCAAGCATATACCAAGAGAAGCAGAGCAGGACGACAGGTCTGCAGGTCTGGTTGTTTCGGGTTGAGATACTCGGTGTGATTGCGTGCGAGTATAGCCCACATGCTTGTGGCAATAAAAACCGGTGGGTTATAAAAGCCGTCTGGTTAGATTGGCAGTGGTTTAGGAATGTCAGGATATTTGGGATTTGGTTTTTCTTCTCTAAAAATCCAGCTGGATGTTTATGTAGTTCAGTGGGTTCGGTTCAAGTAAAAGGAGGGGTGTAACCAAAAGGCTGTGACACGAGAGCCGAGTCACTTTAAGGGATTCATTGGCAGCTATCAGTCAGTGGATGTTGTGTAATGTCGACAGTAATCAACCATTTAAGGTTAAAAGCCTAAAAAAAGGTGAATCAGGTAGCAAAGTGAAAGATTAAAAAAATAGTTGTTATTTTGTCATTCTTATATTTAGAGTTGTTCCTATCATTTCATATGAAGTCAACAGAGGTTCTCCATCTGTAAATGCAGAGATCACAGGGGTTGTACAGGGAAGGCAAAACATCAACAAGAGCTGGGTGTGTTTCACAATGTACAAAAAAATATAAACACAAATTAGAGAGTAGGTTCACACGACATTCAACCTCTCTCACAGTAAGAACAGAATAAGGGTTGTGTTTGTGCTAAGCCTACATTTATAAAAAAAACAAATGGTATATCCAGTTAATGTAAAATGAAAAAGGATTGTTGGAAAAAGTTGTTTTTGGTATTTAAAAGCAACTTCCTTTTCTCATTGTTCTGTTTTCATTTAGTGATTCTTATCGTGTCCTAAATTTCTGGTAGATTTCTTTATGAAGCTCATGATGTTTACAGTGAGATTTTGAATGCTACAGTTCAGCATGAACACTCGGGTAACAGTGTTTCCTCGAGGGTGGAGTTTGATGGGTGATGAAGTGGAACAATGTTTTAGCTGCGTGCAATTTTTTAAACATTTGTGTCATTAAAGTAATTCTTAACATTTATTGGACAAAATAATTAACCAAAAACCAGCCTATTGTCATAACCCCCCTCCTGGATAATTGCAAAAGATGAGAAAAGTCCGAATTTTGCCAATGAAAATTATTAGAATATTATTTATTTAAATTCTTTCTTTTTTTTTAAAGCAGCGATGGTACATAGAGGGAAACACTGGGTGATCTGCAAAGCTAACGCCACATTTAATTCACCACGGTCAAAGGATAAACATCTTATCTCCTTTCCCAACCACTCAAGTCGTCGTGTCTGTCCGTGCAGTGCTGCGTCCTTGCTTCAGTCGTCTTCGTGTCTCGCTCTCGTTAGTTAAAGGTCAGCCAGAGTTGACTTCACTCTCCAGCCGCCCTCTTCTTGTCTCTGATCAAACCTGCTTCCTCATCACTTTCCCTCTGACATTTCAATCCTGTATCCATCACTTCACTGTTTCCCAATGTTATTTATTTATTTGTATTTAACCTTTATTTATCCAGGAAAAGTCCACCGAGGTTAAAAACTTCTTTTTTTTAAGGGAGACCTGCAAAAGTTACACTCACAACATACAAATCTTATCAAGAAAAAAAGAATCTGATTTTAGCAGATATAATCTCTCCTTTAGGCACTATTGTAAAATGCAGGTCTGGTCATTTCTGCTCTGTGAAGAGAACTATGGTCTGTTGTGTTGCTGTTTGACACTTGTCTTGATGTTATTATTTCTTGATAACTGATGTCTTGTCCACCTGCTTCTTTTTCAGCTACTTGATAGGAGAGGAAGGCTACTGTCTCACCTCCCTGCAGAGTGCCTTGGCCTATGTTGAGTCTTTGCACACAGCAGGAGCTCACCTGTCTGCCAACAAGCTCATATGAAAAAGGTAAAATAAGGTCCATAAATTGTGTTTTTATTTCCATGTCGGTGATGAAAAATGTGATAGTTGAAAATAGAATTAAATGTACTTCATTCATGCCCTGCTCAAATGTTCTCGATAAAAACCAAAGCTTGTGTAAACTGATGCATCGAGAAATATTACTGTTTACATTTTGGAAATGTTTAAATGGAAATTTGACCTCATGTCAGATTATTTATCTGCCTATACTTGTACATTATAGACAAAATGTAGCTCAATGCAAAACACTGAAGGCCAAAAGTGAGGAGAGAAAATGGGATTTTAATTTAAGCCTGAAGGGGTTTGGGGTTTGGGAACCAGAAGGTCGCAGGTTCAAGTTCTGGGACAAACCAAAGTGTGGAAAGGTGTTGTATTGGAGAGATGTCAATTTACATAATCTGCAGAGGTTCCCTCGAGCAAGGCACCAAATCCTCCACTGCTTGAGAGCAGCCCCCTCATTGACATCTCTGCCTGTTGTTCATGTGCATTTCAGGCAAACATGTGTTAGAAGCTTCAGTTTCAATAGCAGAGTGTCAACATGATTTTCCCTGCTGTGATTGATAAAGTGTTTAGAATTTGAAGCGCTGGTGCGTTCCTTGTGTGTTCGGCCTGACTAAACTGTGACGCATCCTCTGAGCAGTTGTGAGGAGAGATGTGGTGAGAGAAAGAGGGATACATGAAGTAGCGTGTTCCTGGGTGGCCGTGCCCAAGGTAATATTTCCACACTGCTACTCAGAGTGACGGGCCCAGCGACACTACATTTTATATAATGTGACACTCTCAACTGACATCCTCCAAACCTCTCAGTGACCGAATGGTTCCTCTAGATTAGAAGCTAGTTTTGTAAGATTTGATGAATATTTAATTTTGAAGCCAGCTGTGCTGCAGAGAGCTTCATACCTGCCAGGTTACTGAAAACAGGAAGCACCAGTATTTCTCACTGGAGATTTAGTTAGAAATGACTTTATATGCGCAGTTAACCATCGTTTTTGTCAACAAAAAGGACTTTGTTGGCCAAGCCAGAAGAAAACCACGAATACAGCACTTGTAAAAGTGCAGAGATTAAAGACCCTGCAGTCACTGGAGCCTCCTGATAGTTCAATCTGCATTAGCCACTGTGCTCCAGAGAAACAGCGTTATGCCCGGTACACACTAAACAACTTCTGAAAACCATTTTGAAAATGTCAGAGAGCCCACACATTACAACAATTATGACCGATGAACACTTCTGATCTCATAGTGTGTGGTGTGCAAATGAGATGATCAACTCACCACACCACACACTCGCTGATTCATTCGCCCCCACAACCAGAGTCTCAACTATCACAACATGTAAACTCGCGCAGTCAGACGAGTTTGTTTTAGTTTGTTTTACTGGACACGTTTTAATCTAACTCATGTTGGTCCTGAATTCATGACGTCAATTTAACTTTATGCTTTGTGATTGCTGTTGTCGCCATGGTAATGTTTGTTGTGCTTCCTGCCACAGTTAGCATGCTTCCTAATTGGCTGGTGTTCGGTTCCATGTGACAATTCACAGTCTGTGCTCGGCCGTCCTCAGTGTCCTCCCCACACAACAGGATTTCGGATGTCAAATATTTCATACATTTAATATTTACAATTTCAGAAAGGGGGTTTCCTGATCGTCTTCCGAGCAGATAAAATTACTCTGAACGCACCATACATCACAGGAGAACCTGGCATGATAATCTTTACATCTAGTGATAGTCGGACCTTTGCTGACTTTGGTGGGAAGGGGGGAAGTGGGCCCAAAATCGGCCTGATTAACCTGCTGCTCCTTAGTAGTTTACCAACATTTGTTATCATACAGACGCACTAAATATTAACAGAAGGACTGCCTTTTGCTCTTCTTCCAACACAGAACTAATCCAGCTCGTCTCAACCAGTCTCTTCACCATGAACCTGTGAGTGGTTTTTAACCAAACTGAACCCTGCATATGGCCAGACTAGACTTTACTGGGACTTCCTAAAGATCTGTTTTGGAGCGATGATATTGCAGTGACTTGCACTGGATTTTTACAGGGATTGTTGTGTGCGGTTGATGTTCGAGGCAACCATTTGAAGGGATGATGACGTTTATTATGACTGCTTAAAAGACATAAACCTGATTTTTTTTTTTTTCTGTTAAATTGAACTTATTAATTGAAATGTATATTGTAGCTTTTTTACTCACCTACAAAAACAGGCACTTTTATAACAATACATTATTAATGCATTGGTTTGTCTGTTTGAAAGACTAGTTGGAAATCCGTCCAACACCTCTGAATGACTGATATTAATATGTACACTTTGGGCGATGATGAGTTCAGGGTTCATGCTACACTGGATGATTGTTTTTAGTTCAGACAGTAGATGTATTTGTAGACTTCCCTACCAGGCTGAGGGTGCATTTGTCACAGATGACATGCAGAAGGAATATCTGCTGTGGGCTTTAAACTTCAGCTTGCAGTGTCTCTTGTGTCAGTCACTGTGTTTGCATGTAACAGCATGTTGGATAACGCTTCATGCTGTATGCTATTACTAACTGTATGTTGTACCACTATCACACTTTGTATACTTTTGAAGTGTGTGCTTCATGTCACAATTTGCTTGACAAGCCACAGGGACTGCTCGTCAAAGTGAAAACAATTATTTGACAATTTTCATTTATTTTTCAGCATTGTTTCCAGATTGAAAGGTTATTGTTTTGATGCCTTGATTGTGTACATCAACTTTTGTATTTATTTATCTAAATCTTTTTAACAAGGTGAAAAATCTTTGTACCATTTCAAAGAGAGCTAAAGACATTGACACATTTTTTTCACTGTTTTTTTTTTTTTTTTTTTTATCCACTTCCCGATGCTTCTCTTGATGTCTATAACCTGTCATGTTTTACTTTATATGACTGGACAGAATTCTTGACTGATATTTGAAACTACAAAAAAAAAACACTTTTCTATGAAGCCATTCAAACTGTTTGGTTTTAAATACAGGAAAATGCAGACCTCAGTCTGTGATTCTGATGTTTTTGCATTTCCTTTTCCAAATCATGTTGACTTGAGTGAGTGTTGCTTCTCTTTTCTTTATCCCATCCAGGCAGTCAGTGGCATCTCGTTGTACTTGTGTACGAATTAACTCAAAAGTTTCAGTAGACTTCCATTTTTTTTTATTTTCTTGTATGTTTGTATGTGTATGATAACAGTGATGGAACCGAATCGTCCAAACAAATACAGTGCATCCAGAAGGTATTCATAGCTCTTCACTTTTTCCAGATTTTGTTATGTTATAGCCTTATTCCAAGATGGATAAAATTAAATTTGTTCCTCAACGTTTTACACACAAAACCCCATCGTGACAAAGTCAAAAAATTGTTCTTCTTGTGCTTCTTTATAAAAAATAATCCTGTTTCGAAATTGTCCTTGGGATGTTTCTACAACTTGATTGGAGTCCATCTTCAGTTTATTGGACAAGACATGATTTGGAAAGGCTCACTCCTGTCTGTAAGGTCCCACAGTTCACAGTGCATTTCAGAGCACAAACCAAGCCATGGAGTCAAAGGAATTGTCTGTAGACCCTTTAAGACGGGGTTGTCTCGAGGCACAGATATGGGGAAGGGTACAGAAAATGTTTTGCAGCATTGAAGGTCCCAGTGAGCACAGTGGCCTCCATCATCTGTAACTGGAAGAAGTTTGGAACATCCAGGACTCTTTGTAGAGCCGCCCGACCAAACTGAGCGATCGAGGAGAAGAGCCTTCGTCAGGGAGGTGACGAAGAACCTGATAGTCACTCTGACAGAGCTTTAGCATCTCTCTATGGAGGGCAGGAGAGCCTTCCAGAAACACAACCATCTGCAGCACTCCACCAATCAGGCCTGTATGGTAGAGTGATCAGACGGAAGCCACCCCTCAGTAAAGGGCACATTACAGCCCACCTGGTGTTCAGGACTCTCAGACTATGAAAAACAAAACTCTCTGGTTTGATGAATAAAAAGATTGAACCCTTTGGCCTGAATGCCAAGTGTCATGTTTGGAGGAAACCAGGCACCGCTCCTGACCTGGCCAGTAGGAGTAGGAGACTAGTTAGGATTGAGGGAAAGGTGAATGCATCGATGAACTAAGACATCCTTAATGAAAACCTACTCTAGGGTGCTCTGGACCTAAGACTGGGGCGAAGGTTCATTTTTTTAACAGGAAAACGACGCTAAGCACACAGAGAAGATGACCAAGGGGCGGTTGTGGATAGAGTCGTCATCTCTTAAACCGGCAGGTCGAGGGTTCGAGCCCCAGCTCCTGCAAGCAACATGTCCCTGGGCAAGACACTAAACCCCGAATTGCTCCAGACTTGATCTGGATCAAACATCTCTGGGGAGATCTGAAAATGGCTGAGCGCCGATGCTTCCAATCCACCTTAATGGATCTTGAGAGGAACTGCAAAGAAGAATGGAAGAAAATGCCCAAAAATAGGTGTGTCAAGCTTGTAGCATCATACAAAAAAAGACTTGAGGCTGTAATTGGTGCCAGAGTATTGAGTATTGAGAAAAGGCTATACACTTTACTGTGCATGTGATTTTTTTGTTATTTATTGGTAATAAAGTAGCAAAAATTTCAAACAATTTTTCACGTCATCATTATGGTGTTATGTGTGTTTAATGTTGAGGGGAAAATTAATTGAATCCTCTTTGGAATAAAGCTGTAACATAAAAGGTGGAAGAAGAGCTCTAAGTACTTTCTGTATGCTCTGTACAATATGTTGCTTTGGTGCATTTTTTTGCTGGCAATTTATGAAACTTTCATTTAAAATTTGAAAGTTGGTGATCATCAGTAAAATTGTAATGAATTATGGATGCATGGTAATTAAATATGCAATTCATACTCTGCTTTAATACACTTTCCTTCACTTTTATTTACAGACTGAGACAACCTTTTGAAATATTCAATGTTCTTTTTATTTACTTTACTTCTTTTTTTTTGATTGTCCAAGAAATGTGAAAAGATGTCCTAAGAGCTGCTTTAAATTCTACTTTAAACAGCAGGATGCTATATTTTGCAAAGTGGAAAGCTCCTTAATTATGAGAATAATCCATTGTTCTTTGTGCATTTCTTTCATAAAACAGAATGTAAATGTTTCATTATTAAACTGTTTTGCAGTGAAAGGAGGGAAATATTGAAATGGGAAGGATGAATGTATTTAAGAGACTGGTCAATAAAGAGACTGGAGAAATATTTCAATCATTTTAGTTTTTTGTTTTTGTTGCGCTCCGAGCTGATGTTGAGCTTCTTCACTTGTAAGAGTTCCTTATGAAGTTATTTATGCTACATTACATGTTGTTAACAGAAGTTATAATTACTCCAATAAGAAACATGACCTTTTCCGCTGTTGCAACCATACAGAGCTAATATGCTAATGCTAATATGCTATGTTTTTGTAGTCTTTGGCTGTTGCTAGCAGTATTTTAAAGGTCGTACAATGACTTTATGTGGTACTCGTAGAGGTTTAAAGAATTCCTCAAACTTTATTTAATATTACTTTAATTGACAAAGTTTGGAAGACAACATGTAGCCATTTTTTCCATAACCATAGACCGTAAATAATGTATGAATGGAAGAAGCCTGAGTGATGTCATCCATCTGATATTGCTGGGGGCTCCAGAGGCTTATCAGCAGCCGCCGCCATGATGTTTATGCAGTCTCAGCCAAACTTTCAGTCTACACAACGAGAGGCTTAGATGTGGAGCAGAGGTGGGTTTTAAACCTTGTGACAAACCGTTACATCACACCCACCTGTCAATTATGTCGGCAACATGCCTAACTAAAGGTAACGGGTATCATTCATAAAATCAAAATGGAGCAGTTTACATCAAATTCACCCCTCCATACCATGTGTGTCCAAGATGACAATAACTATTCAGACCTGTCATTGTTTGTACCAGGCTGTAAACATGTTTTTTGTACTGTAAGAACTGGCGTTTTTGGGCTGTGGTGTGTATGCGACTTTCTCCTGGAGCCTGCCTCGAGGGGACACTCCACGAACTGAAGGATTACTTGTGTGAAGTCACACATTGACTTCATTTTTCATGACAGTCGGTTGCCGCCTGTCCATAATTTAAGCTGAGGTCAAACAAATCTACAACTCAGGGAGAAGAATACCAAGACAAGATATTTTTTAAGCCCTGTGTCAACAACACTGTTGTTTTATCCAGTTGTTAAAAGCAATTTATCCATAAAAAATGTAAACTATCAAAATATGAAGACGAATGCTGATTGTTAGCTCACAGATTTTTTCATGCGGACCAGAGACCAGTAAATACCCAGTTTATGAATAATGATGGAGTTGGTGTCTTCTCGTCTCTGAAAAGCAGTTGTTCATATCATGCACAATAATACCTGTTTGAACGTATGAGGGGAGAGCTGAGGAACCTCTGAGGCTCCAAAAGAGCCTTTTACAGAGATCTTTGTTTGCTGTCATTTGACATTCTATAAACAATAAATTGATTGAATGACTGCCCAGACTTGTATGGTGACTCTACAGTAGATGATGAAAACTGCCTCCCGTGAGAACAACCTTCTAGCTTAGTGAGGTCATTTAATTTGACTGCTATCATGTAGCTGAATAAAGTTACTTGTTACGTTAAACTCTCAGGTTTAAAAAAGGTTGACCTTCTGTGATAGTGTACATAAATGCTGATACTTCATTGGGTTGGGAGTAAGCAGAACAAAGGTTATTAATGCATTGTTACAAAAGATAGGGCCCAAGAAAAACAGACAGAAAATGAAGGACAAAGACAAGCTTGTGGTTGGTTTTCACTCTTAATTAATGAGAGGCAGGCTTTCTTTGAATGGCGGGGACTAACAAGTTTCAAGCAGTACAAAAAGACAACCATCACCGCCTCCTCAATCCAAACACTAGCAGTAACTGATGTGACATGATTTTTATTTGGCGGCCAGTTGTTGGGATATCTGTTTGGGGTTGATGCCTGGGCGACTCAAGAGGCAGTGAGGGGCACATGGATAAATAGCAGCAGAGGAAAAAACAACATGCCACTACGAATCAGTCAGAACAGCACCAAAAGCCACAACACCACCCATCATGTCAACCTCTTTTAACTCTTGTCCTCTTGCTCCTTCTCTTCATGAATGCCATTTTTCTGTCCCGTTGTTCCTTCTTTTTTGTTCCTTTCCACTTCATATACTTTGTTGCCTCAGCTTCAGAGTTTCATGGGTCGCCTACAGATCATTTCCTCTTTCTCGATGTTTAAACAACCTGCAGACACTCTTAGTCCAGCAGATGTGAATCAATGGTGCTTTTTAATGATAAAAGCATGAAACTTGGCACACTGCATGCCCTAAGTGAGATTTTTGGCTATAGGGCCATTGCACATTTGAATGGCTGCCATGGTTATCATACTTACGTTCCATACCACTTACGGTTGATGATTTCTGTGGCTAATCCCACATTTTCAAGGATAAGGAATGCAGTGATACTCTTTAGAGCATGCTAGCAACTACCTAACTAGCGTTTAGGAAACTAAATAACAGCTAAACCATCAACATATCTAAATTTGGTGAAGTTATGCATGTTTTCAAGCACAATATATTAATTTTGAGAGCAGTCCGCTACAATTGCAAAGGGCAGAGCTTAAGCACTACCTTTGCATCTGCAGCAGAGAAGTCTGCGACAGGCCTGGGTCACTTCTGACAGTGTCTTCCAGTGAACATCCCGTCCACCTGTGACCTTCCTCTTCCACCACTAATCACCAGAAGATGGAAGTACAGGAGCTGAAACCACCATTTGTCCCAGGCAGTGATTAGCATGGTAGGCAGCCCTCTTTGTGTGCTGAGTCAGTGCTGCTTGTGTTGGGGGGAGACCATCCAATTTCCAACTTTTTTGGTGAAAAGCTGCTTGCGTGACGGATTTCTGGCTGCTAGTGCAGTCATATAGCAATACCATGAATTGCCCCAGAGGCTCCATCTTGTGGTCTATGGAGTCTGCGCTGGCAGCCCAGCACTGGCAGGGTAGGGCTTGGTTGGGCAACAGCCATACCAAGAATTATGATAGCCCCACCATCAACCAACAACCAAGAAAAATTAACGATCAAAATAAGTCAACCTCCTCCACTGTAAACTACTTTTGAACCCTATACCGCTGACAGGCTCAAAGAGCACCTCCACATCTTAACAGGGCTGATTGAGGTAAGCGCAGTGATGCGTAGTAGCCTATGACTGCATCACAAATAACACTGATCTGAGTTCAATATAAAACCTGTCATATTGTATCAGCGTTGCTCTTCAACGTCCTGTCATTGACCAGAGATCTGTGGTTGTCAAGTGTCTCACTGTCGCACATTATGACATCACTCAAGTTTGCTAGCTGGCTGAGCACCAAAATAGTTCATAGTTCATTGTTCAGGAAATTGTGAGATATTTATTGTTGAATGTCCTTGGACAGAAGAGGTACCGGATGTACCGATGAAAACAAACAACTTTGTGTTTTATTTACTTTTAATTATTTTATTTGTAACTTTTTTTTGCCTTAAATAGTGGCAAACAATAAGTATTGAGACAAATTCAAAACTAACTTCGATACCAGTGCGGACAGACATCTGTAACCTAGCAACAGTAGGTGCTGGGGAAATGCTCTGAGAAACTGAGGTTTATGCATTTCTAACGTAAAGAAAACATTTTGCATCTGTGTTTACAGCTGTGTTTTGCTGTGTTGTTAGTGATTGTGTGTCCTGTTAGCTGATGGGGCACACCCTGCTGGAGATAGCGTGACTTGAGAGTTCTGACACTGTGCTTTCTTGACCTCAAAGTTGGCTGCTGATATGACACAAACCTCTGGAGTATGTAAGCCTGTATCAATAATTTCCCAGTAACAATCATGTCAGCAGCTGTTATGAAGCACATATAGACTCATCATCCTTCCATCCACTTTTTCCAGACAGTGAAAGGTCATATCTCAGTTTAGTTTGGACCACACACAAACAGACACAGACACAATCTCCTGCCTGCATAGCTGCCTTGCCCCTCTGGCTCAGTCAGCCTGTGGTGTCAACTCAGTATATTTCGTTGTTTTTTTTTTTCCGAAACTGTACGCCTTAGCACAGCTTTAGTGAGGTCCCATTGCACTCTCACGAAAGGCACAGCTTTTTACTGCCAAGATCACAACTTGTTTTTCATTCTTGTTAAACATTTTAATCCCTATCGTCTCGGCCACTCCAGTTTTAATCAGAAGCAGAGCAGCATTTTGACACCCACCTCTTTACTGTTGGAATACTCTTCCTCCCTCAACGCTATCATCCCTGCATGCTCATAAGGCACAGAAAAGAGCCAAAACATCAGCTGATGACTTCATATGTTTTCCTTAACAGCACTGTATTAACTGTAACTTAGCAAAATAAACACGCTTACTCTGAGCTTTTTCGGTGCAATTACCCATATTTACCTGGGTTAATGAAATCCCTTCAGCAGCACACAACCACTTTTATTCTGCTATTGTCATGATTTGGTTCAGTTAGTACCCTCCCACTTGTGTGTGTTGTCTATCTTCCTCTGTCTGTCTGCTCCTCCTGTGTCTCCTCCCCTGTGTGTCTTCTGTGTGATCAGCGGCAGGTGTGGCAGCCAGGTGTCCCTCATCATCTCAGCAACCTCCAGTGCACATATACCCAGACTCAACCTTCACTCCTCGCCGGATTATTATCTACCTCCCAGTGGTATTGTACCTCAGATCTCGGCTCTTGTATATTCCTAATTGAAAGTGTTTTTTGCTCACGGTTGTTGTTCTTACCTTCCTCGTGTTTCTTTGTTTTCCCCTGGTCATCAGCAATCAATGACGCTCACCTGCTGCCTGCCTGCTGCTCTTCAGCTCCACACTCACCTCACGCATTGGGACTTCAGGATTGTCACCGAGACCTTTACTCACCTCACCGCTCACTGGAGAGCGAGGACATGGCACTTTCACTTCACTTGTGTTCACTTATTTAGTCTGTTCATTAAAAGAACTTGTTTCACAGTTTGTCCTGTCTCTGAGTCGTGCGTCTGGGTCCAAACATTATACAGATCGTAACAGATATCCTATAATATGGGATCCAGCCAAAATAAATTGCACATTCCTGTTTCTCTGGCCCAAGGTTTGAGCCTTAGCATGTTTTATTTGTTCCTAGATTGATAGACTAAACTCTACTCTGCATCACTCTCATCTAAAAAAGGTGTGTATATGTGATTGGCTCTCAACTGAACTTTACCACTAAATATTACACAAATGATTGTTTTTAAATGATTTGAAGATATGAGAAAAATATGGTCACATTTTTAAGAACGTGGTGAGGCTATTTTAAGTGGATGTAACTAGTCTGCACACGAACACATGCGATGCTGAGGCTCATCTGCAGAACATTAGCTCTGCAGGCTTTCTGTTCAGAAACAAGTCTATACAAAGTCATGTGTAACTCGACTCTATGATAGGCCAAAAGATAATCAAAATAATTAGTACCAGACAATTGCAATGACCTTTCACTTAAATACAAACATGCAATGATAGATCTCTAGAAATACGTTTTACTTTATACAAGGCTAAAAACACAACAGTTAGCCTCGTGGTTCCGTTTCGGGTTTCTTCATTTCTACCTGTAGGTCCATTTGTTTGCAGCCTAACAGGAGCTTTAACTGGAACAAAAACAAATCACTGTCCCCATAGCAACCCTCTTCAGACCTTACTGAAATGTGTAAGAGGCATCACCTGTGAACCCTTTAATCGAACAATAGCTGGAAATTGATAACAGTATATCTTAATGTTTTGTGCTGCTTAAAAATTTACTGCAACACTACAGTTGTAGCAATTCAAGCTCTTGGCACCATGAATATCTGTATCAAGTGTCATGGTAATACAACATTTTACTGCTGACGCTTTTAACAAAAATATGATTCAACTTACGTACACTTTTTTCTGTTTTGCCTGCCATGTCCTACATCAAAGCAGCTTTCTGTCATTTAATCTGATCAGTCTCTAACCTTTGTGACTGATCCTCTGTCTATTGAGTCTCCTGGGGAAGGCTGTGGCCCCTCGTTCCTTCTTAAACAAAAGAAAGTTTTCTTTTCCTATTAGACTGAGATGAGTCATCATTAGAGGCAAATGCTTGTTTGTGAGGGTGTGTTTGACCTTTCAGTCTTTCTTAGAGGGAGCTGGGGGGGACAGAGCACAGACAGTGCATGGGGCCCAATGGGCTCTCCTTTGAGGTTCCATTATATTTTGGACTAATTGAGTCAGCCAACAAGTTCAAAGAATACATTTGACTGACTACCCCCACCTACTATACTAATCTTTCATATCCAATCCCAATCACCCATGTCCCTCGAGATTAATACAGCATGCATTGACATGGTATACAAGACAACAATGGCCTCTCTGATAATGCGGCTGACTGTGACCTCCAAACTTCTGTTCAGTTTATCTAAGGGACGTGGTGCCCCAAATAACAGGTTGCACATATAGGGGCCTCTTAGGGCTCTGTGGCATGCTGGTGCGGGTAAACAGGACAAATAGTCACGCAACGGGGACGTAAATGTGTCAAAGCACCCAAACATTCTGCTTTTTCTGATTTTGATTCATTCCCTTTTTTCTACGCAATCCCCATCGTGACAACAAACCTTGTTTTTTACTCAAAGGCACAATTTCAGGCTAATTCAGTTCAATTCAATTCAGTTAAATGTATTGACATATATACATATATTGCCAAAGCACATAACAAATTATACAATAATAATTATAATAACAAAAAGTAATAATAATTTACTAATTATTTAAATAGTGTGTTAGAATTGTGTTTGTGTGTTTTCAGGTTCCACTCAGGTCCTGACAGGTTGTGATGAATTTTGTTGCTATAACTTCACAGTGTTGTTTCTCTTCCAGCAGATATCACAGTTTTTGTGTGTGTGTGTGTGTTTTAACTCAGGGTTTATGTGTGTTATCTTGTGGAAGTATTGTATTTAGGACATGAAGTGAGGAAGTGGAGCTCTGTATCTACCTTTTCAGTGTCACAGTGGGAACAGAGCCTGTCCTCTTCTCTGAACCAGCTTTTGTTGTAGTGACACGCCTCGACAGCCAGTCCGTGCTCGCTTAGTCTGTACATTGTCAGGACTTGTGTTTTTTTTCACAGTGCTTAAGTAATCTTTCATTGTGTCATAGTTGTTTCCGACCAAATATAATTTTTGTTTCCTTTGTTTTTGAGAGATTTCCATCCAACATGTCGTGTATTTTTCTTTTTTAATGAGTTGATTTAATTTATTTGGTGGGGTGTAAGGGTTCTGACCCTGGTTTGGTCCTATTCGGGTGTTGCTGTGGTCCTCAGGCTGACAAGGTCATGTGATCTGGGCAGGGTTTTTTTTGTGTATTTTGAGGAGGAGGGGAAATTGGCCGAGTTCTGCTCTACATGCCTTGTTTGGGTCTTCCTTTAACCATGCAAGAGGTTCTTTCAGAACTCGGTGTAAAATGTTTTGATAATAGTCTCATTTGTCCCCATATGTCTTTGCCATACTGAATAATTGTTTCTAACACAAATTGAAACATTTTGAGCCAGATTTTGGGATCTCCAATTTGATAGTTCTAAAAAGACCTTCTTGCTTTATCTCTCAGATCTTTCACAGTGAAGCTTCCTGATCTGGAGCTGATCTTTAGGCCAAGATATGGCTAATTTTTTTGTGTTGTAATTAAGAGGTGGCCAAATAAAATTGATAAATGTTTTCCTGGCTCCTGGTCTGCTTCTAAAAAATCATAAACCTAGTTTTCTCTAGGTTGACCATCAGGGC
This sequence comes from Symphodus melops, assembly GCF_947650265.1. Taxonomy (NCBI): domain Eukaryota; kingdom Metazoa; phylum Chordata; class Actinopteri; order Labriformes; family Labridae; genus Symphodus; species Symphodus melops. The sequence continues at coordinate 10,523,322 of NC_136696.1, read as the reverse complement.
CCAGGTATGACTGACCTGATGAAGGGGGTTCAGGTGCTGCTGTAGAACAAAAAAAACCCAAGTCATCAACATAGATGAGACCATTTCTTTCTTGTAGTAATAATAATAATAATAATAATTATTATTATTAACAGCTGACCAAAGTGCTGTACTTAAGAGAGCAGAATATACAGAATAAAAAGCCTACACACATAGAATACTAACAATATAATTTAGACAGTAAAATTATAGGACAATTGATAGAAGTACATCAAAAAGAACTACAAGCAACCTGGCAAGGACTCAAAAGCCGACGTGTAAAGGTGTGTTTTGAGGTGTGACTTCACAGAGGGGGCGGACTTGACTGAGGGAGGAAGGCTGCACCACAAGCAAGGGGCCTTGACTGCAAAGACTCAGTCACCTTGATAGTTGTAGCGAGATTGAGGTACAGCCAGGAGGCCCATGTTTGAGGATCTGAGGAGCCAGGCTGTTGTGTCATAATAATATTAATTGCTTTACAAAATATTACCACAACAGTAAATACAACAATTAACACACCATGATGAACACACAGGAGCCATAATGTAGGACATATCTGGTTTATTGGACTTTTAAAAACAAATTGATACATATTTAAACTTTCATTTGACATAATTAAACTGCATTAAGGGATAAAAGGACAAAGCCATGCTGGAACCTTTGTATACACAGGTCAGTCTTTTTCTAATCGGGTGTTTCATCATAGCATGCCAGTCACTGTTTCTATTCTGGGCCAATATCTGCATCTGCAAGGGGTCAGTATGCTAAAAGTGAAATGCCTGAAGTTTGGTCTGACACCTGCCAATATTTTTTTCACAATCCAAACTGACAAACTTACAATCACGCTGTCTCTTGCAGCACTCAACAAGGTTTGCTGATGAGAGAAAGTACCTGGAATTTCAACTCGTCAACCCATTTTATGAATTTGTTCACTTCAAGCATATACCCAGTCAATGTGTTTCAACTACATGCTTATCACATTAAAACCCTCTGAATACAGATTTCCACTAAAGCAAACCACAAGCAGACAGTCTGTGACTTGGTAGACACACTGGAAATGGAACTCATCTGGAAAAGGTGGATGGATTTCTCACAACTAAAATGCTAAAATGGGAAGTTCTATGTAGGTATGCTATTACTTTGAACAGGGTTTAATATTAAAATGTCTCTTCCACAAATGGTCATGTCTGTCAGGCTCTTAACATCCCAAAAGTGCCACAAGTCAGTATTACCAAGATATTTTTATCTGTTATTTCATAACATCTAAGCACGTAGAAAAGAAGAAAAGAAATTTTCAACAAAACTCACCTACCACACTATCGCAAAGTCCTGAAATGAGACGAGGAGTGAGTAGTAGAGATGTACTCCCTACCTGTTGCTCTTTTTTATTTCAGAATTTGAAAATATACCCAATGGACTGGTCCAGTTGAAAAAGTAACATTTACATTTAATACTTAATTGACATTAGTCCAACTTTGTTAAATATTTTCAGTCAGTTTTAATCAAACTCTCAAACCTGTTATCTGAACGCATGTTTACTGGCTTACTGACTACGTTTTTTTAGCAGTTACGCCACACATTTTCAAACTATTTTTCAAACTAATTTTCAAATAGCATGAAACTTAACAACGGACAAACTTGTGTCACCTCTTGTGATTGCTAATACAGAACGAACCGGCGTCCACCCATTAATATCATAGTTCATTTGGGGGCCTTCGGTAGTTTGTTTTTTTGACCTGCTGTTGAAAGTCAGTGGAGAACTCCAGTGAGATCTACAATCTCTCCTTTCAGATTTACCTTCAGAGCTCTTAATTTTCATTGAATAAAAAATTACCAGATTTTTACAGACATATTACAACGGCTTGTGCAGAGGATGTAGTTACTTACTCAATACAAGAAAGGCATCAGATTATATACAGTGTTATTTGAAACAGCAATTGAAATGGTGTGCATTGATAGAGTAGTTCTTGGAGAAGAAAACAAACAAAAGAAGACGTAAATCTTTTTTTTTTCAGAGTTTGGTGAGTGTAGGAGCAGAAGACGTGTAGATGTTGTATAAGATGCTGAAAGAAGAATTCCCTAAAGGTTCCTCTCCAGGAGGACAGTTTTTAATTCAGCGGGGCAGTTGATGGTGAAGACAGTGTGGGATGTGTTTGGTCTTTCCACAAGGGTGGCGACAGCTTCGCCCAGGTCCAGATGGTTCAAGTAACCAGGTGCGATGCGCTCTGGAGTGCCTACACCCGTATTGATTTTCACCTGCCGGAACCAATCAAGACAGGGAATGACACATGAGGTAGGACACATGTACAGAAGGTTAAAGAGAGGCAGCTTGTGCACCTTTCTGTTTGACTCTGCACAGCAACCCTTTGAGAGTGAAGTGCTATACCTGTACAAAACACCAAACAAATAGGTAGATTTTACCTGATAGCATTACATCAGAAGCTTTCATTTATTTGTTCCGAGATCAGCACAAGATTACAAAAGAAATCCTTTCGTTTGTGGCAACGTCAAAGAAGGAGAACCTTCTCACAAGCCTTAAGTCGGCAAACTAGAGACGATAAAACGAAAGAGGCAGCTAAGCTCACCAACTGTATTTAAGTATGCAGAATTTTATTCAGAAAAGTTAACTGCCTCCATTTACAACTGTAAACAGTAATCAGGTTTCTGTCTTTTTCCATGATAGGAATAATGAAATTAAAGTCTTCTTCATTACGTGATGTCTACAGCAGAGGAGACTACTCTGCTTGTTGCAGCGCTAAAAGCCATCATTACCAAAGCTCTGTTCAGGCCTACAGCCTTCCAGATGTTACAGAATCTCAAACAATTATTTATTTATTCCACACCCAAACATAGCTGCCGAAAGTTTTGTTCTGCTGCCGGGTGCGACTAAAGAATACAGTAACTAAATGAGTAACTTGTCACTGATGCTCTCATCTTCTTTTGAGGGCCACAAAGAGATGTTATTTTAAACCAAAGTATAAACAATAAAACACATGGGGGGATAGTTTTACTGTACCGTAAATTCCGGACTATAAGCCGCTACTTTTTTGTCACGTTTTGAACACTGCGGCTTTTACAACGATGCGGCTTATTTATGGATTTTTCTTGCGGGACAATGAGCTTGTGCCGCAAAAACATTTGACTTCGTCACATCGGATCTTAATATCAGTCATTTTGCGCTTCATGCACGCACCCTCATCATCGAAAACACACGGAGAAATACATATGATGCAGCTTTCAAGTTAAAGGCGATCGACCCGGCTGTCAAAGAAGCTAACAGAGCTGCTGCACGTTAAGATGACACTGACAGCGACAACGAAAAAGAGACTGAGGAAGTGAGTAATGAAGTCATTCTGAGGCAGTGAATGGATGGACTTTTTCTTGTGAAATGCATTACGGTAATCTTTTTCATCAGCCGTGTTACAGACACTGTTCGATAAAGGATTTCCAGTAGGCTTCGTATTTGCGGATGTTACCAGTAGTACGTATTTAATTAAAAGTTAAAACAATGTCTTTGTGTCACGTCTTTCTGTGTAAATCGCTTTGTTACAACGTGGACACCTGCGGCTTATAATCAAGTGCGGCTTATATATGTACCAATACATTTATTTACTTATTTTTAGCCAGTGCGGCTTATGTCCAGGTGCGCTCAATAGTCCGGAATTTACGGTACGTCCTTACTGCTATACTTCAAGAAAATGTATCCAATGCTACTGAGAAGTCTTACTTGGAAAGACAAAAACTAAACTTGGATGGGTGGAGATGTTGATGTCAGCCAAACTGATTTTGAAATAAAGCAGTGGTGAACAGTTTTAATTGTATCTACACCTCCTTGAACCTTTGAAAGTGAGCTGATTGACTACAGTACAGAGCCTCTGCTTAAAAATGTATTTCTGTACACTAGCCCATAAGCCTTTTTATTTTATAGTACATTAGTTGTTTGTAAGGTTATACAGTATTATATCTTAAAGTATTGGCTCACTAACCTGCAGTATTAGAGTTTAGAGTAAGAGCTATCTGACCACTCAACTACTCACATGTGCTCTGACTCCCTGTCGCAGTCTTATCATTAAACGCCCATCACAGATAGAAGTGTGGTGTTATTGTTACAGTAGTAACAGTAACACATGTATAAAGTTAGACTCATTAAACCTGCACTGTCCTTTTACTGAAGCGTTAAAGTCCCACCTGGTTGAGCTTGCAGGACACATCAGGGTATTCCTCTCGTAGTACCTGACAGAAGGCCAGGGTGCTGGCAGCTCCGACTGTCAGGAAGCCTGTACCTGGCATCAGCAGCTTCTCACCTGCTCCTCCTGTGGCACAGAGCAGCACAGGACAACAAACTCAATAAGCTGTTGTTCAGTCTTTTTCACTGCTTTTCCACATCAGGGCTAATTTGCAAATATAGAGAATGTGTAATCAAACAGGAATACTCTCATGTCGTTCAGCATTCATATACATGCACTGAAATACAAACCCAGGCTTTCAGTATTTGACCAACAGTCAAAGTTACGCCAAGTCCAAGAAATAAAGAAACAAGTCAAAGTGATGAATTTAATCTGCGCATTTACGTCATCCGTATTTTAAATTACAATCACAGCTGAGGTCTCCTAGATATTTTGAGGAAAAAGGTTAGAATAAATCTTAGGGCTTCTTTTGGTTGCTTCAAAAAAACAAGGAGACAAGGTGACTCAAAGAAGAAAGAGGAAGAAGACGATGTCCACCAAGCTACAGACAGCGTGTACAATGTGTAATGCGCCGCCTCACAGGTTTTTGGCGTGTCCCTGTTTCGAGCAGCAGACAGCTACAATCAGTCAAGGAATAACTTACAAATGTTGCACATGTGTTTGACTTGTTCTGTTGGCCAGACACAAAACTTATTGCTGCTTTTGTTTGCTGGCTGAGTAATAAAATAACACAAAAAATACTGGCGTTGATTTGCTCATCCTATCTGGCCAAAAAGAAACATTGCCACTTTACATAGCCTTGATATTTGTCTTCTGTGTACAGTATAACACACCATACCATACAGCATTTAAGCTCAGTTTTGTCTTTTGTTTCTCATATGAAAACAATCACGTCCTACATCAGATAACTTTTGACAGGAGCTCTTCTGTCAGTAGAAAACAAGAAGCAGAGGCAGTCACCTGTTATGAAGGTGTAGGTGCAGTTGGAGTCGTCCCGCACCAACGGAAAGAAGGTCTTCCATGAGACAAACGTGCTGAAAAGTAATGTCTCAATCACCTAGAGAGTTGACAACAGATACAATATGAAATCATTACACATGAATCAGAATCTCACTTTGGATTCGACCCTAAAGACAGCTGAAGAGCTAGAACTTCTCCCATCAGCATGCAATATGATCAAATGCAAGAAAGGTCAATATTTACTTCATTGGATGTGCCAGCAATTCATCTGATTTGTATGATTGTGCTCACCCACTGTAGGTCTTTCAGAGACTGTGTGTGTGGGGGTCCTCCCTGCCACCAACTGAAGCCCAGTGAAGAGACGATGTCTGTCACCCTCCCCACCGCCTTCAGCAGGGCCTGCTTCGCCTGCTCTGCTCCCTCCTCTGATCCTGAGAGGGAGAGAAAAGAGAGGCTCAAAGACCATCCATGTCAGGCTGACAATGTCCTTTTTGTCCTTTGTATTAGAGAGTGATGGATGGATAAAGTGACAGACAGACAGACAGACAGACAGACAGACAGACAGACAGACAGACAGACAGACAGACAGACAGACAGACAGACAGACAGACAGACAGACAGACATCATTTTAAGCCTTTTCAGAAGACGATCCACATGTTTTGTGGAAACTTGCTCTCTGCATCTTTGCCACAAACAACACTGTCAGCCAGTACAGTATTTGGCCTGCTGGCCTTCAGCTACCATCCCAATCAGTTTGCATCCAGGCTGCTTAACATGTGATGTTTAAGCCAGCTCACTGCCAGCTTCATCTCCTCCAGCTCTGCATTTTATAAGTGCAACACTTTGAGCCTGCAGCATGAAACACACTTACGTTTAAACTAGTTCCTCAATTTGAGCTGAACAAGCAAACAAGACGATGAGCAACAAGATTGATTATTTATTTATCTACGTACAGTGTTTGTAACTTCTGCCACAGGGTACAGTAGGTGTCGGATTCAGAGAGTTATACATTTGACTAATAAAAGAAATCAAGAAGACGCTGTTTTTATCATAAATCTTCATATGTACAGGACAAGATCAGCAAAGAGATAACATAACTTCTGTATACAGTATTTTGAGTCATCTACCATCAGTATGATGAGCCACCCGTTGTGCTTAATGAGGCACCCTGACATAATCTGTCTCCACCCAGACCTTCTGTTTGTTCTGCCAATCATTTGAGCCACTGGGTGGCTGATAGCCGTCCATAATTAACCGATGCCTTGTGTCAGCGTTGAGTGGCAATAGTCCACTCCGTACTGTCACACTTAAACAGATTAATCTGAATCATATATTCACAAGTCTTCAGGTCATTTACATACACTCAATTGAATGCAAAAACAGTAACCGGGCTAAACACCATTCATGCTTCAACAACGATGGTCAAAAACTTTATGCTTCTCATGGCAGGCTGTGATTACCTCTTCCTCTATTTGTAACCTTTTTCCCAACACTAAAGTGAGTTTGCCACCTACTGTGACGACAAAGAATTAACACAGAGAACACACATACTGACAACACAAATGGCTCCAACATCCAGTCTCAAAAGAGCTCCACTGAGCAGTGCCAGAGCAGCCACCAGTCCCATCTGGTTCCCTTTCAGAGCCCAAGAGACAACAGTTCCTGGCTCTCGGTAGGTTGTCCCTGCCAACACGTAGCCTGAACTGTCTGACCTTCAGCTAACTGTTTCTGTTTTCCTGATCCTGGGCTGTAGCAGTCCCCAACTCCTACGTTTCAGCAGCTTTCTATCGCATGCGCTGACCGTTGACAGCTGTTAATTAAATGTCCTGATATTTTCTTTCCCCTTTAGAGCGGTTTTTCCTAAACTAAAACTTCAAAACTGCTTAGTCTACCGCCCTAGCCACCTTGTCAACATCCCCAGTCTCCTGCTGGACATGTGCAAACCAGCCACCAGACCTTAAGCCTGGAGTCTATCACTGTGTCTTTCTGCTTCTGTCCTGGCTGTTCATCTTACAGTCTTAGCTTTGCTCTTCAGCTCCAATGCAATGTTTGAGACTCCTGCCTGCTACTCTGCTCTGTGCTCATGATAAGACGGGTGGGGTTCATTCATTAGTGTAAAGGGGTTCTGTAACAGGGCAGACAACTAACTTGAAAACTATCCTGTCATGCCAAGTGACCTAGCATTGTTAGTCAGGATAATGAGATCATTGGAAAACCAATTGTCTGTTATAATAAGTAACTCTGTTTTGTAAAGTCAAAAATAAATCACCTTGATTTCTGTTAGACAGTGAACAGGGTGAAAGGGAGGATAATGTCAACTCACCCACATTCCCCACTATAGTAGTGAGGTTATCCTTTGTGTTGGGAGAGACAAATGAACGGAGTCTCTCCAGTCGGCTGCTGTCCCTGGAGATCACTGCAACTTTGAAACCTGTATACACACACACACACACACACACACACACACACACGCACACACACACATGCACGCCAGATGATAACATCTTTAAAGTATAGACAGTGAGAACATCAGTTTTACAGACACATTAAGACTAATCCCTCTCACATGAAAACAAACATTCAATAAAAGACCTACATTGGTTTAATCTGTTTATCAGGGTCATTGTAGGAATAAATGTGACACAACAACAGATGGTAACTTTCTGCTCAGTTCAAGGAAAGCTATGGTCATGCAATGCTTTCTTGCACGGGTTCATGCAGAGTGCAGACGCAGCACAGCACAAAGGATGAAAATAGTCCCAAAACTGTTTTGACTCTTTGCTCAAACCACAAAATGTTATTTAAAAAAATATAGGATAGTAAGTACAGAGACTTATACCATAAAACATGTATTTCAAACTGTATATTACATTTTTCCATACATGCACATGTATACGCACACATTGATCAACTGTTATATGAAAATTGGTGTAGATTGTTTCATGTTGTTCATCTCTTGACCTCTTCCATCCTACCTTGTCACAATGCATATTGCTGTAAAGTCAGTGAATCCCTTAAAAAGATCAACATTGTGTATGCATTTAGGCCTTTGTAAGATATAACCTTGTAAATAGGCTGAAAAAAACTGACTATATAGTTTTAAATAAAAAAATATTTGATGTCTTTAAATTGAATTTAAATTTATACATGTATTATGTATTTATTTAACTGAAGAAGAAAGTATTGCTTTTGTCCGAGACTGTTTTTACTTTGCAGATTTTAATACACAAATGGTAGGCTAATGTAATAGTATTTTAGTGTGCCTGAAAACTTTTAATATGTTCACAGCAGTGTTGTTTAAAGACTGATCTCTGGCACAGAGAGTTTCATAAAATCACAGGAACATAATAGTATTTACACAGGTTTAGTGTTATGATTTGTGATAAAATCCTTAAACAACGTTTATGTTATAAAATTACATTTATTCTGTATCTGCTTACCAATGAGTAATTGAAAAGTAATTATTGCAAACAATCAATTAATCAAAGCAACATTATGACTTAACCAATATATTCGAGATTACGTAAGAAAGCGCAATGGTTAAGACTAGAAAATATTTGTTGATGCCAGTGTAGCCTTCTCCAAACGAGATAGTTAAATCAACTAGTTATAAATTTCGGCAGGAAGCTTTGGATGAACGACTCACGGATAATTTGCTTCAATGATCAACAATAGGTCTTTTGCACTCTGACAGAGAGCGCATCGCAGATACTGTGGACCAAGTACCTGATAATTAGACCTCTCCATGAAGCGCATTGGGATCAAAACAATGTATGATTGCAGATGCGCCATCAGTATAAGATTACGGCAGATCTTCAGCAGTGTCCTTTAAAAAAAATAAATCATTGACTATTCAACATAATCTAAATAGTCACACATTGTTAACTTTGTATTATATCTTGAAAGAAAACACTTGCCTTTAAGCATGTAAGATAAAGCATGTGCGTAAAACTGTTTCCCCTGGATCCAAAGCGCGCTCCTGGTTTGCTTACCTTTATCTAGAAGTCCTTTTACTACCCCAGAGCCCACATTCCCCGCTCCTCCAAGAGCTAAAACAACCCTGTCCGAGTTTGGCATGCTGGCTACAGCTACAGAGACCTGCTGGATGCTGGAGGATGCAAATCTGCCAATGCGTCAAGTTGAAGACCTATAGAGAAAACGGCCAGACCATGTTTTAAACCAAACTCAGAGGGCATAGTTCCGCCCCTGTGCCAGTGTCATTCAAGCCACGCCCGCAGATCTGAAACAGAGCGAGGCTATATTTCACTTGTTTGTGTTTCCATAAAATTACCCACCGATTAAAACTGAGGATCACGAGAGAGCACTCAGTGTGTGGATAGCTTGGCGTTAAAAATATGAAATGCTGCCATCTTGTGGATCAAGCATGATACTGGAATCAACTTCAAGAAGAAAGAGATACACCAGTGACGTCACTAGAGTAAAGGTAGACACCAACATTTGACTAATTGTGTAGATAAAGGAAAATACATTGACATTAATGTCAGGGGAAAACGGTGAACGACATTTTTTTTTACTTGTTACGCAGTTTCTGTAGATTGTTAGTGATGGGAAATCAGCATAAACATGTTAGTAACACTGATCTATAAATGTCTTTCGTACAGATCATTTTCAGAGGGGATTGAGTGATGAAAGTAAGCAATGATTGTCAAAGTGAGTATTTTTCATTGATGCAATTCATACAACCCTCTTTACTCTACTTAATTGTTATTAATTGTTCTTGTCTTTAATTTATTATCTCGTTTAGATCGTTGTAAGACTGTAAAGTAATCTTCACCTTGCAGGACTTTACTTCCCCCGGCACACCCTGATACACAAAACAAGCGAACCCGTGATGATGAGTATGGGGGAAATCCGTGCCACGTGACAATGTTTACGTTTACCTGGACATAAAGCACCTTAAAAGCCGCAAGTGTTGACCTAGGATGTTTGACTTGAACCATTGATAACAGCTGAAGTAACAGGCGCAGGTGAGTTGGTACCGTCTCCGCTGTTTCAACACAAGCTGAAATATTACTGCGACCTCAACTTCAGCTCTGACAGACAGCCGGGTAACCATAGAGATATATATATCTATGGGTTAACAATATAGATATATCTATCAATCTATGGGGGGCACCATAGAGATAAAACTGCTTGATTTATTATATTTTCTGAGCTAGTTTTACTTCCTGTTTCTGACACACACACACACACACACACACACACACACACACACACACACACACTCCTTCGTTGATTGGTGGATCGGATGCTAACCAAGCAGCTCCCAATGATTGACTGACAGTTTTCTAAGTTTGTCCTCTTGGTAAGACATGTCACTTTTAAAGTTTGTCGCTAAGTTGTCGTTTAAAAACAAACACGGGTCTGTTGTTATAATCGGTAATGTTGTAAATAAAGTCAGAGTAAATCAGGTGTAGAATCATAAACATGGTAGCATTAATGCTAAACTCAGCAGTATCTTCATTAGCTCTTTGTCTACCTGATGTCACAGATTACAGCTCAGTTTAACTAAACCGGTAGATAACTTTATGTCACTCATCTTCAACATTTCCTTGTTAACATAATATTTTTTCTTTTTCTTACAGTAGTGTTGTTTTCATCGGCCGAGAAGTCACAACTTTCACTTTCGCTTACACAAGTGTTTACACGTCAAACAAATAAGTTTAAGTTCCACTGAGAGCTTCAGGATATTTGAATACTTAAAGCTGCTAACTGTGTCCTCGTTTACTGAAAGCCATGTTACGTTTCTATGTAAAATAAATGAAGCTCTTGCTGTTTATTGTTAATTAAATGTTGACAGTCAAAAAGCCAACAAAACAGAGCAAAAAACACCAGAACATCCATGATGTTAATATGATGTTGACGGTACAGAAACACAAAATACAAAAACATTACTCATAAAGAATGATATTTAAAGTTAGTTATTCGGATGGTTATTAGAAGAGGTATGGACTCAACTTTACTGAAATGATCACATCATCATCAGTACAAGTAATAAAGCTTTAAGTAAAGTGTGTTCATGAGAGTAAAACACTGAATGTACCTGAAGGGAAGAAATAGTTTACTGTTGGAATACTTTAACCCCTGCATCTATTTAGCAATTAGCATGCATTATACATGGTTTAGGGCATGTTGTTGCTGCTGATAATACAGCTGAAAAGGATATTTAACACAAAGTGTCAAACTAAGTGTCATGCTGATTTTTATATACCATAAGAGGAATTTCCTTTCTGATGGGTATTACAGAGCAGGCTTTAATGGCCGACGTCATTGTTAAAGACAACCAAACAAGGAGATATTTGACCTCACATAACATACATGTTCTCTACCACTGTCTCGGTAGATTCCTTCGTCTTATTTTGTACCATACTCTTATTGTGATTAACTCTTAAGCTGTAGACTAGCAACTTCTATATGTTAAAGGGTAAAGTACCAGTGATTAAGAAGCCTGGTTGCTTGGAACAGAAAGAGACTAACTCTGCACTAACAAGTTATTTTTCTATAGCAATCAACTCTGCAATGTTTTCAGACAATCAGGACAATGATCTGAGACTGTCAGAGGAAAAAAACAAAACAATAACTCGTTGTTTGATCACACACTATGCCCTTAAACATTCTGGAAGTTGAACCAGGCAATAAACGTCAAAATGTAAATTTGAATCACCTGCAAAGAGTTTATTTTGTATCACAGGCGAACAGGCACCTTACCTCACCCTTTAATTTCAGTGTCCTGTTTGTCTTCCTGTCAGCTGAAGGAAAGACATGAGCGGTGCCAAAGACCTAGTGAGCGCCTATGCTCTCAGTTTGGAGCGTCAAATTGTGGCTCTGGGCTCCAGCCTGGTATGTAGGGATGAGGAGCTGTGGAAGCAGGTGGAAGGACTTATGAGGGACCGGGAGGCTCGAGAGACACACTGCCTGGGTCTGGATCCACTGAGCGTGATGGAGGAGTCGCTCACAGCAGCAGCAACGACCGCAGCCAGCACAGGATGGGTCAAAGGCAGGGGAGGGCTGCAGGGCCTTGAAAGAGCATTCGAGGTCCTGGAACAAGCGTCGCTGAACCTGTACCTCTGTCCCTGGAGGGAGGAGTACAAAGTGATCAAGGTTGGATAAAAAAAAGTTGTCATCTTTAAGAACTGAGTAAAATACAGAGGGCTTTTATTACAACCCTACAAGTGTGGAATGCTGTTTCGTGCTTTTCCCCCACAATACTGCAGTATACTACATACTATAGTATTGTGGAGGCAGTTAAATGTATATGTAGCATTTGACTCCAAGACAAATTTCCTGCAGGGACATTCAGATGAATCGGATCATGTCTTAACATGTCGTATTGATGAAACCTTAACTGTATTAACCTCTTCTTAAATGCCTCCTCTTTTGTGTCCAAGATGTACTCCGGTGTGTTCACCCATCATATCAAACCGATGCTGTCGACACCACAGATCGAGAAGCTGTTCGGCCTGCTGGGATACAAACCCAGCTCTCGGCTGGAACAGCTTCGACTCCAGTCTCACAGAGTCAGTCCTGCCTCTCAGGACGACCTCCTCTGCCTGTCGTGTGCCTTCTTCTTGGCCCGCTGTGAGTGTCGCCTCCTTCTGCTGGCTCTGGGAGATTACGCTGGTGAGGTCCAGTGGGAGCTGGGTGTGGTGAGAGAGAGGCAGGCCGGACGGAGTATGAAGGTACGTCTGACACGTCAATCAGTAAATCAAGGTCAGGTTCTGGGATCAGTGCAGACCTGTAAAGACCGAACAGAAAACGTACAAACAGAAACGGTTTTGGGAGGATTAATTCTCCACGTGTCCCAACAGGTCGCCCTGGACAACACCAAGAAGATGCTTGAAGCTGAACAGCAGCTGACGGAGCATGCTAATTTAGATGTGGAGGTTGATCTGTACACAGACGTACAGGAAAATGGACGGCAGAGAAGGGCGGTGGTTGATGATGATGATGATGATGATGATGATGATGATGAGAGTCTCCAATCTTTCGCCTGGGAGAGCCAAAAAAGGGCATCTCCCCCTGCCATCAAAACACAAAGCAACGGAATTACGTCCTTGGCCTCCCCGTCCACCTCCATGTCCACCAGAGAGCCGGTCTGCGTCTCCACACTCAACTGCCAGCTGACCAAGACGCCACCAGAGTCGCACATCAACAGAAGCTCCTCAACCGGCGCCAGGCAGCGCAGACGTCCTGCTGAAGACTGGCAGTCACACAGCCTGCAGGTAGAAGTCTGCGCAAGTGAAACCGAAGTGGACCATCTGTGCAGCTGTCGCCAATCTTCTCACGTGCGTCTTAAACTTTGCAGTGACTGCAACAGCCTCCACGACGTCAGCTCCGACACTCTGAAGCGTTGCAGCACTGAGCGTCACCGCACGAGTTTTCCTGACAATCCGACGGAAATGGGGAATTCGGGAGAGCTGTCCCCTCATGCTGGAAGCTTCAGAGTTAGTGTGTCGCCGAGTCTCACCAGCAGCAGCGCAGCAATGTCCTCCTTAGATCTGAGGGACGAGTCCAAATGGATGACCGCACCAATCAGCTATCATGACTGCTGTGACCTCGCCCAGCTGGACCCCCAGGTCCTGTGTCTCAGCTGCAGTGTGTTTCACGCTGGGTCCTGCAAGGGGATTCAGTACTGTCAAAGTGAAGTACATAAGATCCAGTCTCTGGGAGTGTGCTCCTGTGGAAAGAAAGCTTCCAGAGATCCTCTGGTTCTGTGCAGATATTGTGGGAACGAGTATTGTAGGGATTGCTGGTACAGAAATCCTTTAAGATGCAAATGTGGCGAAAGGTTCGACCAGTCGTCTTCTGTGTGATTTCACTGGATAGTTGTGCACTAATAGAAAGATCACAGTGCCTTAAATGAACAAGAAATTCAAGTGTTGCCTTTCCACAGTACTGACATGCAGTATTCAGTGTACTGCTTTTTTTTTCTTACTCGGATCGTCTCTCTGACACTTGCATTACTCTCCTATACTTTTTGTGGAAGTGGCCATATTTACCATTGTCCAGCTGTTTGAAATGCTTTGTACTGTTGAGACATGAAGACGTGAGAACAGCTTGTGCTCTTTAGTCACTTTAATGTAATCTTAATGTAAAGCACACGGAAGTCTGTTTTCAACTGTTAATGCTGCCTGTACTGTCCAGACTGGATTAAAAAGGGTCAATGTGTCACTTTTCTGCGTCAATGTGTTTTTTAATACATGTTAGAGATTTGTAACAGAGGCTTTAAATCTGACCTTGGAAGTCAGTAATCATTAACACTTTTTCAGATGTGCATTCATTGAGAAGGAGAGAATAAGAAATACTCCAAAACTGGCAGAATAAGCATTCCTTTTTCTTTTGTTGTAAATTACACATTAAGTAATGAATGGACATGTAAGTCTATCTGAGAGACTGGCCTTCTCAAGTGGATCTTTATTCACTGAAGCTGTGATAGTGACCAGAGCACTGATCCTACTTCATCATCTGTCTACACACTCTTGTAATCTAATCAGTATATTTTAAAAACACTATTGTTAGGGACATAGCTGAATTGCCCAAAGCACTAAGAAGAATCTGTAATATTAAATAACTAATTAGACGTGTGTAGTAATTGAGGAAGACGCTGCACGTAAACAATGCTTCCGCTGTACGTCGGCTCCACACCGGGGCAAAGGCAGAGAGTCACAGGTGACGGGGAACAAGAAACATGACTGAGAGGAAGCCGCACAAGGTGTGTGTGTGTGTGTGTGTGTGTATAATCCTATTTATGCAAATATTTTTCATATACAAGCTCGTTCATACCTAACGTGGTTGGCTATACACCCGGCTTTTTCTTAATATAAATAATATGAAACAAACTTATCAACACATGTTTTACCCAACATGAGTTGGAAAGACTTCAGATTCACTCTACTGTCCTTTTTTTCCTTGTTTATGTCACTACAGTGTCTTTAATCCTCCATTGATGCGTTTCCTTGTCTTGCCTGTTCATGTCCAAGACATGTCCGGAGCCCCTGTTCTAACTTTTTTAGGCTACTACTCCATATAAAATGAGAGCAACTTAATGTTTCATAGTATTAATGGTGGAAACATCTTGATGTTTTTCATTTCTCTCCCTGAGTTGAAAAAAAAAAAAAAAGTTACTGAGCTCCAAAAGCATCCCCAAATCTTTAAACTAGTAACACAAGTAGTTTTGTTTCAGATCAAAGTCCCACACCAAGCTTCTTTATTCACTGAAGACTGAAGACTCAGAGCACACAGCTGTCTTTGCCTTTTAAAGATGAACAATATTTGGCAAATGTTCAAACGTCAGGCCAATCAAAGCCCTTTGAATTGAAATGAATAAATAGACACAATTGATCATTGCAATAACGGATTGTCAGTTGAAGCTTTTATGATTCTGGGCGGCCAATTAACGAAAATGTATGTTTAAATTCCAGCATAATCTAGGTGAACAGATATCTGCAAATGAATGCAGAATCTGAAGGTGGAGGGCAAGATTGTAGTATTGATAATCACATTTGAGCTGGCGTTGGTTGTATGTGAGACCAAAAAAGATAAACCACTGTCAGAAATGTTCCAGGAACCCCTCAGAGATCGTCTGACAACATATTTAATATTGGATGAATTCAAAACTGATTTATTAGTTTTTCAGTCTGTTATCCTTTCCAAAGTAGCTTTTATAAACAGAATGATGTGGATGTATGCAGAGGTATATATTACTGTATAGATTTCTGTGTAACTGTTTGCGATCTGTCCTTCTATTCATTGTATGCCTGCCAGTTGATGTTGAGGAAGGTCTTGCTGTCCATGCGGTCGATGTACAGAACCCCATCCAGGTGGTCCATCTCATGCTGGAGGATACGAGCTGGCCAGCCACTGGCCTGCCACGTCACAGCCTCAGCCTTCTCATTGAGACCTGCATGAGGAATATACAGAGAGGAAAGAAAAAATACACTAATGTATCAGAAATGTGGCAACATAAAGGAAATAGAACATAAACTCAAATTAAAATCTTGGTACAGTGTCAGCCTCCCTATCCACATTTTTTGTATTCTTTAATAAATAGGTGGGATATAATCTTTCAAATTTTGCACAAAATGACCATCTGAAGAAAAGAAATAAATAATTGTATTATAAAAATGCATACCAGACACTTCCACAGATAAGTAGCGTGGAACCGTGGCAGAGAAGCCTGAGATGCTCTCGCAGGCCTCCTGAAAGAGCACAGTATGTCCGTCCAAGACTCTCAGCTGGGGGTTGACAAAGATCCTCAAAGGCTGTGCAGAAAGACCACGGACCTCCCTCGACGCAGGCGAACTCTCTTCCAACATTTTCTTCGGATATTCCAAAGCCAGGATGCGGAGCGGCACCCCAATCTGAGGCGCGCTGAGTCCCACACACTCCATTTTCCTCATCACTTTCACCAAAGTGCTGATGACCTTCTGGATCTCAGGTCCTGGAATAGCTGTTGGATCAACAGCAGCAGCATGTGCACGCAGCACTGGGTCCCCGACCTGACACACGTGTCCATACGGAGGAGTTGGAGGGGGTTTGATCTTGTGTTTCATGTACTGAAGGTATGACCGCACCTTGACTCTACTGGAGTAAGAGTGACTACTGGGTACAGGCAGGAAGGGGGAGATATGTGGACCACAAGTCGAGGTTTTTATTAAACTGAGTGGGACCCTGGCATTGCAGGGAGGGACTTTAGAAGCACAAAGTCTTAATCCCCTCCTTGAGACCTGGAGCAGAGAAACGCCTGTGTTCATGCTCATGGTGGAGCTGCTGCTGGGATAGAAGTCACTGTTGAAAATTAAACACAAGAGGGGTAATTAGTTGATGTAACATACCACATACATAACATAAGTGTGAGTGTTTACCGAAACGTGTTTTTATGCAATTTTAGGACGTTTCAATTGTTCTGATTGCACATGTCAACTATTCTGACCTACAACTAGAGAGCACGAAAATGTACAAAGATCTCAACATTAAATTGAATTTAATCAGGTATCTCTAAGGGATCATATTTGTACCTTTGTTGACTTCCTCTATGTTGTTAGTTTTGCACAGCGCTTCCTCCTTTTATCACACTTAGTTCAGCAGTCCAGTAAACACCGCCGACGGGGTACGCAGGTGTAAATAACATGCGAGCTTCTGTTTCTGCACAAAATCCTGAGCATGTGGCTGTATGGTAGCGTAATTCAAAGCATGCTACTAATGCAACAAATACGTATTTTCACGACTGAGCATGGTGCATACCGTTACCGTAAAACAATGTGTAGGCTTCGCTTATAACTAAGAAAAACACACATATTCAGGACAGAAGGTGAAAACCCACAGAAGAGATGTCAACCACTCTAACAAAACACATCCTGGTCAAGAAGATTATGCCGCTCAGGAAATTTCAAAGTAAAAGTATACACGCTTCGCTCGCTTTCTAAAAGGGTAGAACTGTTCCCGGAAAACTTTTATTTTGAAAGCAGTAAATAATTCGACAAGGAATTGATTTGCAACGTTTTGAAAACGAAACGCTTTTGAGCGCGTTTGTTTTGAACAGTCTCACATCAACTGAAGGTGTTAGGCTTTCTTCCTGAACTTGCTGGAACATGTCCAACACGGTGGGCAGGTGTGAGAATTATTCATGAATCGGAGTTTAAAGGGTGCAGCTGGCCACCAGCCGTGCAGCTTTCTCACATTGAGCTCCTGATGGAAGAAGATCAGCTGCAGCCTGACAACAGAAGATGTCTGCAGAGCTTCCCCAAGTTACCTCTGTGGATCATTGAGCATGTTTGGGCACACAAACTCTTAGACCTACAGGAAGGTGGGTTTCTTTTGTTATTCTTTTTTAAATACTATTTTAACTTCCTAATGCTCTCCAGTTACATTTTATTTTGATGCCGGATTTGGTTTTCAGTTAAAGTTCAGTAAGTTTTAGTGGTGTACAATTTCAGTTGCCTACTTTTATATAATGATTGGTAACTAAAATATAATTTGCAAATCGCACAGTTTACCACAGTGTATCTATTATGCCACTTGTTTACAGGACTTTCTCACATAAACTAAAGGAATGTAAATATGCTTTACACACGTTATTGACTATGTTCATGTGTAAAATGAGTATACTTTTGTATTCTTTTGTATTATTTGTTATTACCACCAACAGAATAAGAAGCTTATCAGTTTATTATACTGCAGTCCTCCTGTCCTAGACCAGGACATGTTTAAGGCAGATCAATTGAATTGGGATTCTCAATTGTGACAAATGGGTCCCTGAACAATGTTTGGAGCTAAACGTACCAGGAGAGTTACAGTATCACTGCTGCAGGCTCTCCACCTTAACTCCTTGTGTATTTTTTTTACTAAAGTAAAACTAATTCAAATGTGCAGGTGCATCTAACAGGGGCAGAGGAAGTCATTTGTTGGGCAACTGGGATCTTTGTCATGGTCAATCATGAGTGAAAATGTCGGTATTGTGGGATTGAGTCCTGCAAAAAGAAGCAATGTCAGAAACATAGGAATCAGCTAAATAGCCATTTGAAACACTGGTATTGGTATCGAGCCTGGTTTTCACAATCAGTGCATCCCGGAAATAAAAACAAAACAAACTACAAGTGGTAATGTCAGTGATAAAAAATGTATGCAAATGAAAATAGCTGCAATTGCTCATTGTAAAAAGAAACATAATTTATGTATTTGTAATACATCTTAAATTAAAGGTGCACTAAGTGGTTTTGGTAGAGAAAAGTGAAACTTGGATAAGTATACAGATTCTGTTATTTATGTTCATAACTGTTGCTGTCCTCAGAGGAAAATGTGGTCCCTGGAACAACGTTTGAGTATAAAATGTTGCACAAGAGGTTATGGTGGAGGGCCCGCAGCAGTGACACTGTACCTCTCCAGGTAGCTTTTTAGCTCCAGACAGTGTTGAGGGACCCATTTTTACCTTTAAATGAAGTTTGTGTATTCAGTTTCGAAAGTAAAGCAAAGAATAGTTTAACTTTTTCCAACTTTAAAATTTCACTACCTTACATATGTGCACCTTTTTAAAGAAATAAACCAATCAGTGCAAACCTTGCAATGTAATTTTTCACATGTACAGTACATTGGATTCTGAAGAAAAAGTGCTCTGTTGATTTTTTATATTTTTTTTTAATCCCTTTTTTTTGTTGTTTTACAGTTGTGACCTCGTCAAAATGGCCAGAAATCGACTCACAACCTCTTAGCCTTGAGGATTCATGGAGGTTGCGTGTTGGCTCTGCACAGGTGTATTTCATCGTGAAGAAAAGGGACATGCAGCAGTTTGAGAGAGCGCTGGAGTTTCTGGAAGCAACTTACAGACTTCTGCCTCGACTGGTGGCTCCCATCAAACACATGAAGATCATGTTTGGCCTTAAAACCATGGTATGTGAAGGACTGTAGTTTGAGCATCCATTGATTTGACAGTCAGAGAAAGTCATTGTTACTTTGTATAGTGGTACAGCCCTACAGTTTCCTGATTTCTGTTTTCCTTCTCCCACCTCTTTGGTCATTGTCTCTTATTCCAGGTCATTATGCAGATGCTGAGGGAGGGCCGAGGAGTGGTTGACACAGTGTTTAAAATCAACCAGTACTTCCCCAGTAAACTACCCCAGTACCAAGATCAGTGTGTAAGTGTCTAACTTTTAAAGCACTGTATCTGCTTTGTAGAGGTGTAAACGTGTTCCTAGTAACTGAGTATCACAGCGGCTTATGACTGTATCAATTCTAAAAAAACAACAGGTTTTGATTTTTTGTAATAATTTAGTTGGAAAGACTTCTTTGTCTGACTGATAAAACTGCCCAAAAATTATTCTTTGATGTTGGATGTTACAGGGAGCTGATATAAAAAAACCCCAGATCATATAATATGATATTATATGGTCTGACATAACCTTTAAGAAACAGAATCATGACCTGTATCCTGATACTTTTATTATCTTAAGATGTGATTAGATTTTGAAGCAGTTTGTAGTTAGATTTGAGTCTTGTGCTATATCAACGTTATCTCATATTATCATCATTAACTCTACAGAGCCTTTTTCGGATCTTTCAGCTCATAGTTTTTGATTTTTTTTTTGCGACTTATATTTATGAATCACTCTCATTTTGATGCCAAGCAAACCACAACACACAGCAGCAGTTGTGCCGAAATGTCCTTGCAGAGGGAGCAGCAGGCTAGAGCAGCTTAAAAAAGGCAACACGAGTTCAATTAGCCAATAGGATGCTTAGAAGCAAATCAGCTGACGAGTTCTTGCACAAGATCAGCTGTGATCCAAACACTGGTAGGACAGTAGAACGTGGCTCAGTGACTTGCCTGAACGAATGTGTAGGCTCAATTCATCAGTGATTAAGTCGTCCCTTTGTTTCAAGTGCAGCCAAACACTTTTTTAAAGGAAGGTCATTTTGCACGAAATGTTTCAATGCATGTCGTCTTCTTAATCATTACAGTTCTTCACAGCAACAATAACTTCTGTTAGTATGAAAATCATACCGGTACTTTTGTGTCCATTGTTGTTTTTACAGGGCCGCCACCAAATGTTCCTAATGAAGAAGAACCATCTGGAATTCAAGAATTTCACACACACGCTTGCGATGGACAAGGACAAACTTAAAGATTATGTCGAGGTAAGTGTATTTCACCATGCTGTTTCCAAACATTCGGCCTAAAGGGTAGAAAACAAGATGCAGGAAAACGTTTAGGTTCAGAGAGACTGCACACGTTCACAGCTTTCATCAGTCGACGGTGCAAAGATGTGACTCTTCTTTAACTTCTCTGGAACCTGTTGTGTGTCGAATGAGTACTCGGCGTTGCTTTCCTTCTCAGGCCCGGGGTGTGGGGCCTTTTCTGTCCAGCAGGGTGCGCTATATGTCAACATTTTAAGCATAACCGCTTACGTTTTACCTGCTTATTGAAGGAACTGGCAGGATTACCCTTCTCTGTGATTGTAAATAATGTTGTGAGAAAAAAATCTATTTCATTGTTGATAAGCAGTGTAGGATGATGTACCAGAATAAACATGTTCGGCTGTTTTGATGGATTAAACGGTTCCCTGGAACCTCTGGAACACAAGTATGAAAGTCCACTGAACAAAACAGTAAACAGACGTATTGGCCCAAAGAAAATATTTATCTGTTGCAGTTAAGTAAACAAATTGTGTTTGCACAGGATTTGTGCAATCGAGTTTATGATTCTTTATCACAATTGAAACCTGCAATCCTTTGCAAACGTGTGATCTAATATAATTCGAACAACATCGGTTTGCAACTTAAAAGAGATCAAACTTGGGGTTGTTTCAAGGTGTCATGTTCAGTGCTTTGTGTCTTTCAGAATCAGATGGAGGAGCAGTACGGTGAGCACTATGCTCAAAAGGTCGAGGACAGGTTGCTGCACTATCTGCACAGGTTGGAGACTCTGCTGCCAGGAGATACCTACGTGGACAAGGTGTGTTTCATGAAACAATTATTAACACTTTGCTGTGGTTAAGGCATGACTTTTGGGGAACCACTGCATGTCCTATGTATGTGAAAGTTTTGATGCACTGAGCAAAGACACACTTTTCCTCTGAACCACATCCTCTTTTTTCCGAACATCAACCTCTGAGGGGTAAGCTCAGATGTTGTCATAATGTTATTGTGCTGGATTAAAGGTTTGCAAACATTGTAAGGGTTATCCAATAGGTTGTAGTGCAGAGAAAGATCCATTCACTGTTTTGTTTTGAGGTGTTGATCAAATAAATGGAGGTCAGATTGTCTTAGCTTTATATGATTGCAAACCTTGAAATTTACCCAAAAAAAACCCTTATTGTCAACCCCAGAATCAGAGTTATGTGATTATGGTGAAACAAAAGTAAAGATGTTTGTTTCTATAATCATTTGTAAGCCATTGGAAACCTTAAATCCACAATAGCATTAGCTGGTTGTGTATGTATGTCTTGAGACCATAATCATCAATCATGTAAGAAATTGCTGCCATCAATATTGTGATTGAAGTTTCTGTGAACTTTTCTGATTGCTGTTTTCCAAAGCTCAAGTTTAAAGCTAACTGTTAAATACGTGTTTTTAGCCAGTTGGTGTTTCAGTGCCGTGTTCAGTGAAAGTTTAACTTACGTTGCCTCCGTTATGATATCATGACAGAAATTGGTCATTGATTGGATTTCTTTTCATTTCTGACCGTTTGAAACAGATACTCATGAAAAATAGTCCCGTGACTGAGGAGGAGAAGCTGTTGGTGGAAGTTGTTACTTCGGCCCCCCTGACCATAGCGACAACTCTGAAGGAACTGCTGCATTGTGGTAAGAAACAAACCACCAAATACCGATTAACACAAAGAATATACTGTGTGTCATACTCGCCTCACGTAAGTGTCCAGAACCATTTTGCCTTGTCATTAAAATAAAAACATTCAACATACAGTAGGAGATACAATAAAAGGATAAAAGCTTGTACACCTTTCTTGCTAGTTAAACTTACAGAGCTTTACAGTTTTTTACAGTTTTAAATACAAAAAGCAAAATAGTATGAACTGCATACACATGATAGATGGATCTCATGAAGGTAGTTCAACACACAATGAAACAATGTTTCGTTGAAGTCTTTTTGCCTAGAGGTGGATAGGGTCAGAAATCAGAGAGAGAGAGAGAGGGAGAGAGGGAGAGGGGAATGACATACGGGAAAGAGGCCACGGTCGAACCCTGGACGCCCGTGTCAGGACTGTAGCCTCTATGGGGACACGTGCGCTTCTACTGCGCCACCACTGCGTTACGGCGCCTCCTTTCATTGAAGTTGACACTCATTTTGTTTTTTTCCCACCTGTTATTCAGGTTCACACTACTTTACTAATCAACGAAGGGCAATTCAGTTTCACAGCCTACCGAGTCATTGAAAGAAGTCAAGACAATAAAAAGGGAATAAGCACAGTCACAGTAGCATTCAGACAATTACATTCAGTAACAACAATTCAACAGACGAACGGGTCGCCAAATGAGAAGCCAGAGATAGAAAATCTAGAAATTCAAAAATACAACACCACTAACCATAACCCCAACTTCACAAACGAGTATAAAATTGACATTTCACTGTTCATCATTTAATTACCAACAGAGGTCTGAAGAAGCTGTGAGCTAAGCTCTATGTTGTTTCTAGGAGCTCAGCTAGTTTTGAATGTAAAATCTGTTTAGTTTTCGTTGTGACCAAGGTTTGTGCCGGAAGCCTTCTGAAAACGCTGCATCTTCAAAAAAGCAGCTGTCTGTCAGAAAAAAGCTTCTCTTCAAAGCTTTCCATCCCAGCTTCAGAGCCTGCAAGCTAGCTTTAACTCACAAGCTTATATGTTTTATAACAACTTTAAAATTTGCACCAGTAGCAACAAAGGTTTATATTTTTCTTTCATCTTTAATCATAAATAAACCCTTTCCATACACATGCTCTCATTTGATTTCCATTAGATGCTGCTTCATGTTGTTCAGAGAGGGATTCTGAGTCACCAAAAAATGGAAAAAACGAAATGGAAAGCTCTCAATTCATAAAGTCTGCACTGCAAGGAAGCTCCTCAAGGGCTCGTCTTAGGTCAGTGGAAACCAAACGGCACCTGCACGACGAGACTGACCACGGTGTGTCTAAGGACAGCCGTCGTCTGTTGGAGAAAGACGATTCAGATTTAAGACGACGTCAACAAACAGAGGAAAGATGTGAGGTTGTCAAAAGGATGGAGGAAAAGAGCAGTATTGATGAAAAGGTGGAAATCAAACAGAGGGGTATTGAAGGTGCTCAGAAAGCCACCTCCTTTCCTCAGTTCTGCTCCAAACACCAGCGATGGGTGAAGAGCATCCTGCAGGAGTGTCCAAACGAGTTCTCCGAAGAGTTGCAGCTTCAGGCCAATGTTTCTTCATCTCCTTTACTCTTCTTGTCATCCTCCTCTGGCTCTTCCTCAGGGGATCTCACCCCTTCTGGCCTCATCCCGTTAGGCCCTGACCAACAATATAAACCTTCTCAGACATCCACGCAGGCATCTGAGCAAGCACAGCCTGAAAATGAGCAGCTCTCTAGATTGACTGTAACATCTGGGACTGAACCTCGACATACTAGTGATGCTCTGCAGCTTGGACTGCTGTCACCAGTGGTCCGATTGATGGACATTGCCACAATCGGAGGATTCATGCCTACCTTTAAATGCCTAAAAGCACCGCCAGATGGGAACCTAACTTTAGGAAATAATGCCATTCATCGCCAAACACTGATAGACTCCATATTGAACCAAACAAAAGCCTTGGCACAGAAATCTCCTGAATACACAAGACATAAAGTCCAATCAGCCCCTGTATCTCGGGATGCAGCTACTTCTACCTGCTGTCCATCACTGACTCGACAGCATTCTTCTCGACCTTTGAGGAAGTGCAGACTGGCTGGTCCTTCCAACATCTATGCTTCGAAGGCTGTGGCCAGAGTCAGAGGAAACCCTTCAGCCTCACCCGCCTATCCAAACAGTTTTCCACTCCTGCATCAAGAATTGAATAATTCTGTAACTCCTACACAAGACTCTATGACCTCGACTCCTCAATCCTCCAGCAATTCTCACCCTGATGGACACAATATCATGACGCACTTCACAGTCGTCTCCACTTCCTCAAACTCAAATTCTCTCTCTGTCAGCTCTGAGGCTAGCAGAACCCAAAGAGCAGAGCTAAGGCTGTCGCTGAATAGTCAGGCCATGCTCCTGCAGTCCAAGCTGCTACAGCCGTACGTGAGTCTTGTCAGGCTGACCCGGCGTGAGTGTCACGGAGGGACCGTGGGGAGATCCTCAACTGGACATGTGGAGTCTGTGGTCCAAGACGGCAGTGGTGATAATAGTGAGGATGCAGATTCATCGTTTGATGTAAACGTTCTTTACTCGAGCTTCTCTTCAAGCAGTGACGGAGAAAACCCGCTGGATTGTGACCCTGACTACAAACCCAGCATGAAGAAGAAAAGACTTCTTCTAGAGTATGAGACTGCATGGAGCATGAATCTCATATGAGGGTTGTTACGTATTTATTGAGTATGAACATCACTAGACATTTTCATAACTATGCTAATACTGAATTGAGTTTAAAACATGACTTTACTGATATATGTGCAAATGTGTATATTTTACACAATAAATGTCAGTTTTTCAGTTTCCGCTGATTAAAGAGGTATTCATGATTTTGTTTTTTACAATAACAAAATCCACAGTGTGCCTTATCAGCAAGTGAGTGTCTGTTGCATTACAGCATCCAACCTTGTTTGAATATATCTAAAATGGTAAAAAATAAAACATTTACCGATCTGCTGTGTGCTAAAGATCGGTGTCAAGACTTGAAATTTTAAGTGTTAGACTTGCAAGATTGCTATCCTTTAAGGTTTGTACTTTTTTATTCAGCAAAGCACAACTTTACGATTTTACTGGAAAATATGTTCAAGGGCAAGAAAGTTGTTATATGCAGCCTGACAAAATTCACACACAAACGAGAAAGTGTCAGCTCTCTGTCAATGTGAATCTTCACTTTCAACAGGAGCAACAAGAAACCAGACATGTGACCGAACTTCAGCTCACACCTCTTTGCATCACAACAATAGGTGCTTCATTTTTAGTTAGTTCAGACTCTTCCATCTGGTTTTGGTGTTGACTCTATCTAGCACTGAGTTCATGTGCTGCAATAGGACGATATTCATCATTCATCAGCCTGGTTCATTACTTCATGTACTATTTCAGATGTCTAAAGTCATAATCTGGTTGATCCAAGTTTAAAAGGCCGACAGTTGAATTTAATAGGAAAACCCTCTCGGTTTGACTTGATTCTTTTTTTAATCGTTGCATCAAATTAAAAGGTCACATTGCAATATGAAACAGTCAAACTGATGTTCATTGCTGAGAAAATAGACTTGAATCTGCCAGTCCTAGAAGCTAAGGCTGCATTAGAAAATATTCTCAATTTTAGTCTTAAAACCAAGAATAACAACTTCAGAGATTAGTCAGGGGTTTCACCTCAGGGAATTTTAACCTAACTTCCTTCTGATCAATGACTCTTTTTGAAATTCACTGTTTTGGTATTACAGCATGAAGCATGAGTGATTGTTTTACATGGAGCTTTTTAAAGAACTAACTGAACTGTGCTTTTAAATATTTGTTTGAGGTGAGGTGACTGCACTGTTGTCAGAAAAGAGTTTATTTAATTGTATGTATACTTGAAAAAGTAATGTGTAACATGACTTAGTGAATTTCAGAGTGAATTCTGGATGTTGTGTTTGGAAAGCAAAACATTAAAAAGCTTTGATAAATGTAGTTTTCAGTGATTGTCTTCACATTTTGAGTCTTGAATGTTTGAGTGTTTTTTAAAGCTGAGACAAAGGTGTCTCTCTGCGATCGTTTGTTTCCTGAAATCGACGACATAAGAATAAAACAACATTTGAGATTCTCACCAGAGCCAGGTTGTTTTTTTTGTAAAGTCTGACAGTCTGTAGGTTCGATACCTTGGTACAGCTTGAGAAATCTCCAAAGTGTTTTAATGGTTGCTGTGTGATCTTTTGAGTAAACCCACTTGTTCAAAGTACTTCCAATAAAAATGCCTGTTGCTTCTTACAGACTCAGAATCAGGGACATCACTAGACCAAGCTGCTACATCGCTCTTTACAAGACCATCTGATTCCTCTTTTTATCATTTAAACTGCGAAACACAGGAGATGTGGCTCTTTCAATTCCATTATTGGCTAATTTTGTGGTATTTAGTACACTGTATGTGTAGCACAAAAAATGTGTAATAAAAACAAACAGATTGATGCAGTGGTAGACCAGCAATTCCTGTGCCCTATAAGTTAAAATGATTATTTTTTGTTCATGAGATGAACACAACTGTATTTGTTAAGAGTCTCTCAGGGGCAACAACAATTACTGTAGCTCCATGGTGCATTTACTAGCAGGAGTGACCAAGTAATGAATACACGATGAACTTGGAAAAATAGGATCCATCTTTATAAACCTGGACTTCCTCTTCAATGATAATCCAAGTTCATACAGTTATCTATGAGCTGTAAAATAACTCAGCATGTTTTAGATGGATCTAATTGTTTAAATTGAAAACTTGTGAAAAACTTGTGCTGAAACTTGTTTTCTCTTCCATGTGACCTAGGTGCTTCATTAATTTGTCTGTGTTTCGTCTAAAGTTCACCAAACAAATTATTTACAGATTACTTACCGTCATTGTTGATGCTATGACATGGACCTATCCAGGGGTCAAGCTCCATCGACCGACCACTGGGAGTCATGCTCACTGCTAGGGTTATCCAATCATCTCACTGAAAGTCTGCTCTGAAGGGATGTCCAGTGGCATGACACCACACAAACTGCCTGCGTGATGGTCTAATATGTGAACAACACAGCTAAAATAGGTTATCAGCGAGGGCAATTGTTCACCCCTGTGTTTACATACAGTAAATGTATTTACTTAGTGCTGCTGGGGGTAGTGAAACTCTTGCCTAAATGGTAAAGGTAAAATAAGGGCATTGGTTACTGGCTTTTGATCTGAGCATTGATCAGTAACAGTGTACCAGCTCAAACTAGAAAATCTGAGAAATTGTGTTTTTGTTGAGGTAGATAGATAGATAGATAGATAGATAGATAGATAGATAGACTTTTCATGGGACTATTCAGAATTGGGACTAGTATGTTTCACCAAGACACTGCACGCTTAATTACAAGGTTGTTTTCAATTCAATTAAAATAAGTCATTTATTGAACATGTTAAAATAAAATAATATAAAACACATGAACATTATGAAGATATTAAGGATAATCTCTGTTTTGAAAATGTACCATTTCATTCTCACATGAGACAACCAAGAGGAAATCACAATCTGATATAAAAAAAAAGTTTAGGGATAGATTATTGCTCCCATGCATTTATATTGTTTTTCTTGTTGTATATTTATAGGCCCCATGCATTTGAATTAAAAGGTCACTCGCTGTAACAGAAATAATTACCACATCGCTTTCAATGTTGATAGATGGCTGTTTGAATGGTGAGGTACAAAGTTCCCACGAGTCATTATATAAGGGTTATATAATTCTGTATAAGTGAATCCAGACTGAAAAAAGAATTCATAAGATGACATTAAAAGTATTCTATGAAATAAGTCTCATACTGTCAATCAAACAACAAGAACACAGAAGAGTGCATCATGTGAAAAATGTTTTTGGGTGACTTTTGTTTAAAGGTGGATTTCTGTTTATTGATTTATTCTCATGTGCACAAGCTTTGTAGCCATTTTAACTCCTTATCAGTATTGCATCAGATGCATGTGATGTTCCATCTTGATTAAGCAACAATGCATGCGTGCCCTTTTTTTTTTTTTAAGCCATTCAACAAATATTGCTGTTCTTCAACAAATGGAAAACATTCACCTTGGCTGCATAGTGTACTTAGTCCTTGTAAGCAAATGTTAGCAAACAAGCATGCTTGATGAATATGATGAGCTTTCTAAAGAGACGTCTTGACAGGTGAACATTTATCCCAAATGTCTATCAAGTGTTTTGTTAATGTCAGAAATATAACAGACTTGGACTGGTTGATGGCAGAACGGAGAAACATCCAATTCTTGTGTTAAACCCTGCAGCCTATAAGTCTAAGGTTGGTTCCCTGTAATTATCAGAAAAGTGTCACTGTCATTGTATGCCCTTGTGGCATAGTTTAATGATATTTGCATTTAGCAAAAAGTGTGTGCCCAAGTACAGAATCACAGAGACGGAAGGGTGACTGTAAATGGACAGCACATAACTGGCCACTGAGTGAATCCATCATTAAAGGGGACATTTTATTCCCCCTTTTCACCTTTTCAAACAGTGTAAATTAAACATCTGTGCTGTGCTTTGTTGAAAATATAACATGAATCAAGCACCAGAGGAGGTTTGTGACCCTGTAGAAACCAGCTCTCTCTGAACACTCTGTTTTGGTGTTTGTCCCTTTAAATGCAATGAGACCACCCTGAGTTTTCCCAGAAGACATCACTCCTCTGTAGAGAAAATAAAAATGGCAGACCTGCGCATACGTTTTGCTCTAAGCAGGAAGTGGAGTCCATGGGTGGAGATACCAGGGGAGGGGAGGGGATTTATTTTCTTTCCAGAATCCAACTTGTGACGTCATAAACTGAGAAAATGTGAAATTTCAGCATTTTTCTCTGTGTGGTAAGACCACAAACGAAGGCCTTGTCACACTGAACCATGAAACGGGAACCAACATGCATGACTTTATAACTCTCGGGAGCAGGAGGTAAGTCCATTTATTTCAAAAACAGGTTGGTACACAGAATCCAAACTCGACCAGTGTAAGAGCCTCCCGGGAGTACAGCTCACAATGGTGAGCCAGAGCTCTACAACCAGTGATGAACCTCAAGGATGCATGGTAAGCAGTATCAATCATATGAAGACACTGAGCAGAAGCATTCATATACAAAACATCCCCATAGTCTAAAACAGGTACAAAAGTTGCAGCAACAAGTTGCTTTTTTACATTAAAAGAAAAACACAATTTGTTTCTAAAATAGAAACCCAGTTTTAGCTCAGCTTTTTTTTCCCTTTTTTTTTTTTTTTTTTTTACCAGCGATAGAACTTGTAGTTTAAAATTTAGGGAGTCATCAATCAATATGCCCAGGTATTTGTAACAGTGAACAACCCCAATCTCCTTTCCATCACCAGAAAACAACATAGGAACATTTTGTGAAGCACTCTTTGACCTGCTAAAAAACACAAGCTTCGACTTATCTGTGTTTAAAACAAGTTTCAATTCAAGCAGAGTATTCTGAATGACAACAAAGGCATTTTGTAAATGTTCAACTGCTTGTGCAAGAGATGCAGCGCAGCAGTACACAAGAGTGTCATCAGCATGAAAATGTAAAGTGGCATTTGTCACATTTTGATCAAGATTATTTACATAAATTGCAAATAAAAGTGGACCTAACACAGAGCCCTGCGGCACACCCTTGTGGATGGGTATAAAATCTGAGCATACCCCGTCATATCTTATGCACTGTAACTGACTGCTGAGATAATTAAAGAACCAAGCAAATGCTTCCTCTGATAGACCTGAGCTCAGAAGTCTGAGTTTTAAAACATCATGGTCAACGGGTATATATAGCCTAAAACTCTGGGATTTCTAGATAATGGAAGGCTGTCCATGTTTGGAGCCCGTGCTTGTGCATGAACTGTAGCGTGCCTGAGCACACCTTTTCCAAGAGTGCCAGGGCCAAAGAAAAGCGCTCAAACAGAATGCACTGAGGGTTAAGCATGCTGGTGCATAGTACGTATTGCCGAGTGTGAGTCTAAGCTCTTGGGTTAATCTCTACATGAAACACTATATATCCAACAGTTTGTTGTTGTGAAGCGTACATGCTGAATTGTTGGTGCTTGAGCCTCACTGGGTAATATGAAAATATTTTTTAACAGGTTTATTTTTGGATATCAACTCACTATTTGCAGTTAGCAAAAGTAAATTGTAAGATTTGGCATACAGAATTTTGATATACAAAAGTTGAAGCATGAATTTGTGTTTTGCCGGCAGATATGTGAGAGGTTCCTTGAGAATGAGATAGTCTGGTCAAGAGACCACATCCTTTACCTTTAAAATGACCAAATGAAATTTAAATTACAATAATTAAAACACATTACTTTAAATCTGTTACAACTGAATGCAAAATATTTCTTTAGCTTTGCAAGTAACCCAACTCTTCAATCAGTGCTCTGGCCCCCCACAAGCTGATTTATTAATCTTAGGTCAAACTTGATAGTTACACAAGTACCAAAACATCTCACAATAATATAAACCAATCCTCTTCCCAGGTTTTATCATTTGTTGTCAACACAAATGACCCATTCAAAGATAAGGGGAATATTTGTGCTTAAGGGGAATGTGTAACTGATACGTAGCATTTGACATGGGTACCCCGTTAGAAATTACAAAGCATTGAAGAGAGCTGTCTTGGTCTACCTCCCTCCCCCTCTGAAGGAGAGGAACCGAGAGGTGTACAAATTGGCCTTGTGTGGGGGTTCCTTACATAACTTCTCTGGTCAAAACAAAAACAAACCATTCCGCATTGGACATACTGGGTTGTGCATTGTTGTCAAAGATACCAGCATATCAACATAGCATGTTTCCTTATGTCAAATAAGGTCATTTTATAATTTAATGGCTAAATTGCACAAATACAGTGACAATGTTTTGGTACTGAATCATTTACAACGTAAAATAACTAATTGTTGTGCTCAATGGAAGCAATAAATGATCAATATTGGGTGCCTAAGTTTTCTTTTTGATGTAGCTAGATGACACAAATGCTGCTGAACCCAAAAGCAGACCCACAGGTAAGGCGTCAAAAAGAACTTCATTTAGAAATGTGCAGTGTTAGGGTGTTCAGGGCTGGGGTTGAGGCAGTGAGCTGGAGCTGGCTGGTTCGCTGTGTTGGCAGCAAGGCGGTCCTGGAAGAAGATCCTGGAGAAATAAAAAGGTGTACAAAGTATTAGCAGACAGGAAACAAAAGAAAGTTTAAAGGTGTTTACAGGGCTAAACTGGAGCTGGACCTGTAACTTAACAAACTATGATGGCACAACAACCCTGCAGAGTGTTGGTGCAGGGTGAAGACGAGAGAAGGGGGGAGGGCCAAATACAAACAAGCTCTCAGAAGTCACATAAACATACTCAGAAATTAGATGAAAAAAATACACACACACACCTGATGCAAACTGGGGTCATGAAGCAGGTTTAAAAAATATGGTGTTTTGACTACTGTAAAGAACTACAACTTAACTTTGTTTTACATTAAAACTATTCTGTAGTTCACATTAAACAACTAAATTAAATCATGTAATATATGCATCTTTTTGCCTGAATAGTTTTTACTAATTTCACAGGTTTAAACAATAGTTTTCATTTATTTTATTTTTAGAGTTAAGAAGGAGTTCAACATGGTTTTTATGTATTTGTCCAATTTTAAGTGTATTATAGTTACTGTATGACTTGCTCCATTTTCACCACTTTTATCTGTGTTCTCTATCACTCTCAGGACTTCCTGGTTTCACATGGTGTCCTTCACTCCAGAGAATGGTATAATTAACTGATGCTGCACGGAAACTCCTCAGTTGAGGAGAAAAAAACCAGCATGACTGACAGGCTATTATATAAGCAGTAGTTTTCCACAGATGTTGTTCGTCTCACTTCCCCCCCTCTCCTCAGCTCTGCACGCTGCAGTCCACTGAATGTAACTGGAGTAAATGGGACACCTCCTTCAAATATGACTCTGACGCTTTCAGTGCCAAAACAACAACATTGCCTGCGTTTTTTGTGTCCTATTTTTCTGTTTTGATGTTTGTTCTGTTCTTTTAGGGGCTCGTGTGTGGCCAACTCTGGCACGCATGAAATATATGTTCAGGGATAATGAGTCACGAATAAGTAACTTTTTGTTTGAACAGAGCACCATACAAGAGATGGGTTACAGTTGATTGCAGTTACTACAATACACCTCAGATGAGTTTTTTGACCTTGTTCTTTGATAAGAATGTTGCATTAAACACGTAAACCTTGATTAAAATATAATTTGACATCATATTGATCAAAATCACAGCCCTTTGTAAAAACAGACAACAAATAAGAAAAATGCATGTTTGACTGAATCTGTTTTTTTATACTTTTGAAATAATTGTCATAGACTGTACATTTTAATTGCCACTTCACTGAAATTTAGACATGCAGTAACTCTAAGAATGACATGGTTTAAAATGGAAACTGATTTTGGAAGTATTATTTTGATTCAATGACATTTTTGCAGTTCACGTTGATACTTTATAATAAGCTGTAATTACATCAACTGGTTGAACATTAAACAAGGGTCCATCCTTGTTGTCATGTTGACCGTTGTGAACTCAGTCATATCTCTGACGCCAGCTCGCATGACGCACTCCTGCAAAAGCCACTGAGATGTCCCGCCGCGTGCGTGGAAAGGGTCCCACTTCACCCCCTCCTCCTTTGCGTGATTGAATCCGTCAAGGGTTCGAGGTGGAATGGTTCTGGTTAGTGATGTAAGAGGGGTGTAATGGCACAACCCCTTAGCCTCCACCAATGGAGATCTGGGCAGGGCTCAACACCCATTTCCCGGGATTTTGCTATAAAACCGGCTTATAACATCAACTCGCCTCTTAATAATCTGTTCAAGAATAATTAACCAGAGCTACAACTTTCTCAGGCGACTTCTATAGAATAAACGATGAGGTAAGAACAAATATTTTTTATTTATGTTCACTACTTATTATTTGAATTTTTGTTCAAATAATAATACAATGCATGATAAATACATGCTCGTTTTGTCATCTATTTTGTTCCATGATACATAATAGTTAATTGGCCTGTTTCTGCACTAATATAGATTTCATATTCTTTCTAAGTCTTTTAGATATTTTACCACCGTTTTGAGTAACTCCATGAATTGTCTTTTTTGTCGGTGAAAATAATAACGATTAATAACTTTAGTCTGATTGAAAAGTCTGTCAACTGTAAAACACAGCAATAATCATTTGCATATTTTGTTAATTGGACGATATTAAAAAAAAATCTTTTTCTTAACGAAAATGTAAAGGAAAGTATCTTTTGCATTAGCAAACAACATTTATAAGCATTCTTCTCTTATCTAATGGTTTTACACTGTATTGTAATACTGCATCTTTTTTGCACTGTATTTTTTGACCTATAAAAATATTTGTGTCAAGCTAATTGTCTTTCTCCATAAAATATATACTCAAGTATTTTAAAGTAAAATACAGTCATATTTAAACACAATGCAAAAAATGTTTCTTTTTTTTTTTTTAGTTTAAATTTTAGCTATCTAATTGTGATGGGCTCTAAAAAAATCACATATAAGATTAATCTCTTTCCTATTTCTTTTCCTAAGCCCCTCTTCAACTAGCAAC
Organism: Symphodus melops; assembly: GCF_947650265.1. Lineage (NCBI taxonomy): Eukaryota > Metazoa > Chordata > Actinopteri > Labriformes > Labridae > Symphodus > Symphodus melops. The sequence continues at coordinate 10,489,175 of NC_136696.1, read as the reverse complement.
TATTGGGAGCATTTTTAATGTTAACAAATTCTCAATCTAACTGCCAGTTCCAGGATGGATAACACGTCTTACTTGGTTCCAATGAATGGGAATGGAGTCCACAGCAAAAACAGTGTCAATGCCAAAACTCTGAATGGAAGTGGAGTGAATGGCAAGGTGGTTCATGGGAACAGCATCCACCATGTCAGTGTGAATGGCACACTATATCCGGCAAAAGCCAGGAGCCGCAGGCAGAGATGGTCTGTGAAGCCATCTGAAATGGCCAACAACACGCTCAACCCCATCAGGGCCATCGTGGACGGGATGAAGCTCACCCCCAATCCAGACAAACCTATGATCGCTCTCTCAATTGGTAAGTGGCCCTTTGCATGGTTAATTATATGATTCCTGTTAGCTTTTAGCTTTCTTACATATTTTCATGCAAATTCCTTGGCCTTTTCTCTGCAGGGGATCCGACTGTGTTTGGAAACCTGCCCACAGATGATTCTGTGCTCCAAGCCATGAAAGATGCCATAGACTCCCAAAAATACAATGGCTATGCTCCTTCAGTTGGTGAGTCATGCAACTTTTTCAGTGCCACTATTGCACAGTTTGAGTCCAGTGCTTTAACTCAGAAAATATGGAATCTGTAATAAAATAGTTGTTGGAAAGAGGAAAGACACAACAGAAATAAGCTAATTTTGATGAGCACATAATGGCCGTTAGGTAATCAATTTTGTCTTTATGCCATTAAACATGTTTTATACAGTAGTACCTGTGTTGGAAAACCTTGTTTTTATCCTCAATCAAAATGCATTTCATATAGCAAACGTTCTGTACCTAAACCATAATAACCTAAATGTAATGTTATTAACTCCTAAACAACATGCTAATGTTTGCATTTTTCATTTTTTATTTATGCAGGTTATCTGAAGAGCCGGCAAGCAGTGGCCAACTTCTACAGCTGCACTGAGGCTCCACTGGACGCAGAGGTGCTCACCACTCATTAACCTCCCACTTTTGCATTGTTTTGTGTTATGAGCTAATTAAAATGACTGTTTCTAATATGTCATAAACACTAATGGCTGTCATCAAAGGCTCATCATTTATTTCCATACAATAAGATTGTAATACATCAGGATGTATGTTTTTAAAATCAATCTGCTTTATTCAGGTGATGGGATAAAACAGCTTGGTTTTAGAGTCTGTGCTCAGAAAACTAAAATACTTCTACCCTTCCTTTAGGATGTGATTTTGACCAGCGGCTGCAGTCAGGCCATTGACCTGGCTATCAGTGTCCTGTGTAACCCAGGGGACAACATCCTGGTCCCATGCCCAGGCTTCTCATTATATAAAACTCTGGCTGTCTCTATGGGCATTGAGGTCAAACTCTACAACCTGCTGGTCAGTAAGATATGCTCCATCATCATATTTGCTCTGTTTTCTCTGTTTGTAATGGACACACAAACTTACTGTGCACACATTTTAATTTCAGAGATAAAACCCATTTGAAGTTAAACATTCAAGGGAACATTATCTTTGATATACTCTTTTGAGGGAGAGTTTGGTAGAGATAACTTTTTATATAACTTTTTTTTTAAATGTATCAACACTTTTCATCTTAACTTTTTATTCTGCTCCAAGTGTCTCATATAGCTATGTCAGGAAATTAGATCAAATGGTGAAAATGTTTGGAAACAAGAATGCAAGCACAAATTCAGCTGTAATCCAGAAAAAAAACCTCAACCGCATAAATTCAGAGGAATCCACTTAACTGGTCATATAATGAATGACTGTAGATGGTAATTGCAATTCTACTGAGTAAATCCCTTTACCACTCAAAGAAATATTTAAAACATTCAATGGACCGCATGTCAAATGATTGTCACTGGGGTCACCGGAGGAGTAGGTCAACGAGGCCACCGATTGGAGAGAGATGTGGGAAGATAGCAAAGAAATTACAGAGGAAGTTGAAAGTAATGTCTTAAGTATAAGTAAGAAAATGATCATGTTTTTGTATTATGTACAGCTTTAGTGTACTGTACACACTGTTAAAATGCAGCTGTTGAGGATATGATATATTTCATCCTGTTAGAAGCTCTTCAGCAGGGCACTGATTTAACCTAATTTCAGAGAGGCTGCTCTTTCATGTTTGACGTTGTGTCTGTCCTTGAATATCATGTTTGTGTTATCATCATGCATGTCTAAAGTTGTTGCCCTAATCCTGATATGCATCGGATTTTCAGCCTGAGAAGTCATGGGAGGTCGACCTGCAACACCTGGAGAGCCTGATTGATGAGAGGACTTCCTGTATGATTGTTACTAATCCATCCAACCCGTGTGGCTCCGTCTTTGGCAGGAAACACCTGCAGAAGATCCTCAAAGGTGAGTTTGATCTGTGTCAATCGTTTGGACAAATACTTTGACACAGCATTTAGCCCCATATAAGTACATTTTTTAATGATTCTTGTTTTTTTTAGTGGCTTCCAAACACTGCCTTCCCATTCTTGCTGACGAAATCTACAGCGATATGGTGAGTACAGCTACACCTCTGACCCCCTGTTACACCAGCGAGGCACATTTTTCTGTTTCATTTTGGTGGTATTTGGCCGGGCTCTGGATGGTCAGCACTGGGGGGATTATTGGTGATATGCAGTGAATGAGGCCTGGAAATAGCAACCAGTAAGGCGGGTATGCTGGATGAACAGGAGGCGGGGAGGTCAGCAGAGGCAAGCAGCGGATGTTGGCCATGATGATAGAATTTTATTCTCAGGCTATATGTGCGCTCATGTCCAAAAGTAAAATCAAATTCAGTTACAAAGATGATTCATCACAGGGAATTTTTTTAAAGTCGTGTTCTACATGCAATTATGAGCTTAAATTATATTATTCATCTTAATGTTTAACTTGAATAATTTGCCTTATTTGGGACAATATTATACACAAAATATCAGAATCAGTTCTGGATTACGTAGATCCTCACATACAAACAGATTGCCTCAAATTCTCAAACAAATTGTGCATACAAAATAAAGTAAATTATACAAAATTAGATAAACAGCATTACTCCTTAAATTAAATTCAATATAATATTAAATGCAGTTAATAAATGACATTATACTAGTCTCCTACAAACAAATAATTTTGCATTGTAAGGGAAATGTAAAATATTACATTTAATAGTCTTACTTATTCAGCAAATAATGCAACAAGGCTACTGCACATAAAGATCCCTTCTTGTTGTGAAATTCTTTTTACTAACCAGCAGAGGCCGACTCTGATGAACGCTTCATTCATAACCTCAATAAAAAATGTCAATTGTTTTTTGCTCATGATGCTCATTTTGTAAATGTTGGTCAAATTTGAAGTAAAAAATGATGTTTGGTATACTTATAAGGACATGGTTACATGTGATTGACAGGTTTCATCCAACGTGACCTAAAAGTTTGTTTAATGTACTGTTGATAAAACAACTTGTCAGAGTGATAACATCCCTTTTAGCGACAACAGTGACCACATTTCTGTCGCTGTGGACGTCACAGAGAAAACTACAACAACCACGTATTTGGATGTGGGCCGAACTTAAGGGCAGAAGGACTGTTATCGCAATGTTGACTATTAATCAAACAGCAACATCATCAGAACATTCAGTCCAAAATGTCATTGTTGTTGGCCTTGACCAATTTGTCCTGGTAGATCTTTGGCTGAAGGCCATGCAAACAAGTATGCACCCACATAGACTCCAGACAGACAGACAGACAGACAGACAGACAGACAGACAGACAGACAGACAGACAGACAGACAGACAGACAGACAGACAGACAGACAGACAGACAGACAGCTCAATGAAAGTGAAGATAATAATTAAATAACTTAATCTTTCAGTTGCTGATGAATGATTTTTAAAGGATTCATTTGAAATACATTTCTTTATTCATTCAGCATTGTACTTTAGAGTCTGCAATTAATCTTGGTGCCTTGATAGCTTTATATAAATACTTAATGCTGTATTTGATGACTGAACAGAACAAATGAAGGTTTGTTCTGGGTTTTATTGAGATAAGTGAATTGGGAGAACGAACCCAAAATCTGTATCTTTGTGTTGTCTTCATAGAAGATGACGGAAAGTTGTCAAAGAAAAGGTAGAATAAAAGAAACAGACAATATAATGCGACTATCAGTTGCACACAGATACCTGAATTCTGAAATGTGAGATTGTTGTTGTTTAATTGTTTTGTAACAGTTGCTGTGAGTGGAAAAGTTTAGAGTTGGGGTTCTTGAGTGCATACAGAGATGAAACACAAGACCAGAATGACTTTGCACTTTTCGCCTGCATGTGGTTGCCATTAATGCAGATGTTGGCTTTTGGAGCGGCAGAAACACGGCAGGAATGGGATGGGGGAGTGTGGTGGGTGGAGGGCTGGGTTGGAGGGGGACGGGGGGTGGAGTGGTGGTAGTGAGGCCTTTCTTTTATAACTTTAGTGTTAGGAGGCTAAGGGCCCACGGTGTCTGTGAACTTCCCCTGGCTCAGTGAGTGGGATGTTTGTCTCCTGGGCAGTAAATTAGGTTTTTACACACACGTCTGCACAGTTTGTCCAGATGTCTGACCTGATTATGAGTCAGTCAACACTATTGTTAACTTACATAACAAAATGTTTTCCACACCTTTAATTCATACATACATTCGTACAGAACTTTTAGTACAGATTTTATCCACTGCTTTTTTACATAATTCTTATTCACATTCATTTTTTTATTTTTTTTGCGTCCCCACTTCGCTGATTATGTTTTACATAATCACAACCACAAGCCAAAAACTGCTTTGAATTGGAGAGCCAAGCAGGATCATTTCGAATGTACATTACTGTTATGTCATTCACAGCAGTCCAGCCAATAGGCTGCAGGGCAGTTCCCCATACTGCGTCAAAGATTCTGAGCTGCTTTAATGAAAACCAGCTTTGTGTGGGTGGAGCGTATAGCTTTTTACTGTAAGGTTAGCCCCAAACTGTTCCCTTAAACTATAGTACCCCTCTCTTTGTACTCCTCATGTTCTGTTTTACTGGTTTCTCCCTCACCTGCAAATATTATGTAATATAATACACTCTTTTTCACAAGTGTATATAAAGATATCTTACTCAGTTGTTATGTATAAGTAACAAAAAGAGGGTAGATCTAGATTTTAGTTGAGCTCGTCTAGAGTATTTAAGTTGCCCAGGTCAATATTTTATAAAAAGCCATCATAAAAAATTTGAGACAACGGACCTGTATAATTTTAGTGGGGTCACCAGTTTGGGACAAAACAATGTTTTTCACTCTGCATTTGGTTTTATACAGCTGTTTTGCAATCTCAATCAAAATTTCCTTTTGTTCCTATCCCAAGGTTTTCCCAGGTGTAGACTCTCCTTCCTTGGCAACTCTCAGCAGTGACGTTCCCATCCTTTCCTGTGGCGGCTTAGCTAAACGCTGGCTGGTACCCGGCTGGAGGATGGGATGGATCCTCATCCATGACAGGAATGATGTATTTGGAACTGAGGTTAGTCGACTTTTCGTGTTCTTTCTCTTTAATAGTGAGAGAAGAAGAAGACTACAATATATCACGGTTACCTTTAACCTATACATACAATTTTAAAACGTGTTTCTTCTGCAGATTCGACGGGGGCTGGTAAAACTGAGCCAGCGTATTCTTGGAGCCTGCAGCATTGTCCAGGGAGCTCTGGAGAGTATTCTCAACAACACACCTCAGAGCTTCTACCAAGAGACCATCAGCTTTCTCAAGGTAATCACAATATACAATACAACTTGATACTATTTCTCAATCTGACTGCTAATACATGAGAGGTTGCCATATTTATTCCCTGGACAGGGTTTTTATATTAAATGTATTGTGCAAATGTAAACACTAGGTACATATGCTATGTTTATAACAGCTTTTGTGTTTATTTTGTGGATTTAGTCTGACTTACAGACACATGTATCTCCTGACACTGACTGGTTCATTTATCTTTTCCTTCCTCAGTCTAACTCAGAGCTTTGTTTCAATGAGCTTTCCACCGTCCCCGGCCTAACCCCTGTGATGCCTTCAGGAGCCATGTACCTCATGGTCAGTATTAAAAATGTTTATGAGAGTATACAGAAAGTTAGAAACTCGAGCATATAGTAACATAAGAATGGGTATTTATAAGAATGGGTATTTATCAGTATAGCAACAACACGAGAAGCTCTTATAATGCATTATGGGATATGCACAAGCCACAGTTTTTATTTGTTTTAAAAAGGAACAAGCAAGATTTTTTTAAGCTGTAGTTCAAAAATGCAAGATTGTCTTCATATTTCTCCCCCTTATTTTGCCATTAAGACATGATTAATACATAGTTCATCCATTTTATCCAGGTGGGAATCGACATGGACCACTTTCCAGATTTTAAGAATGATGTGGACTTCACAGAAAAACTTGTGACTGAGCAGTCTGTCTTCTGTCTGCCTGCTTCAGTAAGACATGATTAATGCTTATTATTCATCCATTTGCTGCTGCTATCTATCAAACATATTCATAACCCCTACTAAGTAACTAACTGTATCCATGTTCTGTCCTTGTCAAGGCTTTTGAGTATCCAAACTACTTTCGCATTGTGGTGACGGTGCCTGAGGAGTTGATGATAGAGGCTTGTTGTCGCATTGCTGAGTTTTGCCAGCGACACTATCGACCCCGCAGCCGTGACAGCAATGACCTGGACCAGTGATACAGCAGGACCAGTCTGATGGCATGGGCCTTGTATAGACCAAAGTGTGTGGATAAAACTGTCTTCATGTGATATATAATGAGCTGGAATCTGCTTTGAAATATATTCCACAGTGTAGTAAAGATAGAGATGTAGAAAACTGATGTCAAAACTGTGTTAATATTGTCACCACCGGCAACAAAAAGCCAAAAATAAGTGTTTGATGGTCCATTGATGGTGTAATTTTTTATGTAAACCGTATGAAATGAGCCGACCTAATATTTATATTTTATACAAGCAGCCTATATGAGCCTGTACTTGTTTGTGTATTTATATAAGTTTTGTAACAATTTCTATGCCAATGCAATGTAACCACTTTGATAGCGATAGACTGCATACTGTACACAATGCCATGCTTTTATATATGTTATATAATCTTGTGCGTACTTTGCTTGTACAAGAAACATACTCTTTATGTTTTGTAAGTTTGCATGCTCTATTATCTCAGTGTACTCTGTACATTGTTTAAGTGTGAGTCATAGTGAACAGCACTTATGTATAAAGATATTTTTACAGATGGAAATTTCATGTAGTTTTGTTGAAAGAAACCAAATTAAAAAAATCTTCAAATGATTTGTGTTGAATTTTGTAGCAAAGGAGATTCAGATGCACAGAAGAAACACTAAACAAAAAGTAGCTATGTCATATGAGAATATGCAATCTTAGCTAAATCTTACTTTGAAAATGCAACAATGCCTTATTTGGCTCTTATCGTACTCATATAATCTGAAATCATACTGAACTCAGAGCTTAATGAAACACATTATAATGTCTAACCTTTAATTACTCAAAGTCTCGTCTTTACTTCCTATGAGGTATTTGAATCTTATTTAACTTCTGGTACAACTGCTCATGTGACTTTATTTGTACTAAACATATGGATATTTTCACTGCAGCCTGGGAGCTCCACTGTGTTATGCCTCTGTGTAATGTAATGGTTTTTAATTTGGCAGCTTCTCTTCATTTCAGATTTGTTGGATTGTGCTTAAACTTCATTTGGCCACCACTTTCTTTAAAGGTCATATATATAATTATTTTTTTTCAATTGCACTTTTGTAGAGGGACCATGTACAATATCACATATAAATGTTGCCATAAGATGTATTGCAACGGGGTTAGCTTAGAGCTAATTTACATCTGCAGTCCCTCGGTCAGAATTAAAAACTCACATAGTTATACAAAATATAAAATGTGGCTGTAACAAACATAGCAGATTATCTACGAACACACACACACACACACACACACACACACACACACCACACATTGAACACACTCGTGTGTTATATGCATCATGATGTGCTGGAATACTGTGTAAGGTATAAGGCACATACAGTCAGTGTTGTAAATAACCAAAGTTTTTCCCTCTTCTCTTTCTATGTTCTGTTCTATGTTTTTTGATGCACTGTTGTCTTCAAATTCTCATATATTGAATTCAGGATAAGATGTGTAATTTTTTGTATCTTGATGTGATTTTGCAAACAACTAATGGAAAATGTGTAGGCAAGAACTGTCTCACCAAAAAAAGAATTTTGTTAACTGACCATGCAGTAACCTTCAAGTGCTGAAAAATGAAGCTTCTCCAGTGTCCACTTCAGGATGGCTTCAAAGCCCAGGAAATCCTGTTAACATCCATGTTAAAATGAACATATTTACAGCAGAAATAAACATGTCTGAAGTCTCTTTCAAATATACATTTCTTATCAATTGCTCATGTCTTCACACTGTAAGAGTGGCACATTTTTTCACAAGTCATCCATTTAGATTTTATTAAGGTAAAGAGTTATGCATAATTTGGGGTGTGGATGAAGTTGTGGGATTTAGTTTTAAGATGACTAAAAACAAGTCTGAGTTAGCATTTTCAATACAGCGACCGCCATTGAGGGGCTTCAAAATCCATTTCAGAAACCAATGGGTTGATGTAACTGACGTCAATGTTATGTAGTATTTGTAATTAACACTTTGTCTGGCGTTATCACGCTTATATCATTTTAAAGAAATAAAAACGTAGTTTGATTCTCCAGTAAATGGAAATAAATATTTGACACACCTTGGTGATAGCAGACTTTTGTAGATCTCTCACCTCACAGCATGTTTGGCCCAGTTTTTTAATTATTATTTTGCAATGGAAATCACTATCCTTTGTAGATTCCACATGGCAACATTAAAAATGATGATCAGACAGTTTCAACTAAAATTCCAAGTAGGTGTTTATTACAAGGAGTTAATCCACAGCCTGCAGCCAATCAGATTTGAGTATTTACCCAGATGATGGCCGTTAAAGTGTGAATGTGGATAGTGTATTCTCCCTTTAAAACACTAGACATCCTTCAAGGCCTTCTTACTCTTCTCACTTCGTCTTAACTGTTTACAGTGACACAGAGATGTATTATTATCATCAGCATATTAATGTATTAAAACATGTTGCATGTTAGAACATGCAACATGTTTACATTATACAATATCACCACCTAATGTTGAATTGGAGATATTACAGCAATGTGACGTTTGTATGTCTGTGTTTTTAGGTGTGTGTTTGTCTGTGTGTGTGTGTGTGTGTGTGTGTGTGTGTGTGTGTGTGTGTGTGTGTGTGTGCGTGTGTGTGAAAGAGAGAGAAGAGAGAGAGAGAGAGAGAGAGAGAGAGAGAGAGAGAGAGAGAGAGAGAGAGTCTGCACTGCTACCCCACTGACAAGAGTGACCTTTGCAACTTGTTCCTCCACACTTACGTATAAACACATCATGCTGGTGAAGAGTTTTGTGGTGGTTCAATAATTAACTACTGGACGGATAAGGCAGAACTGGAGAAAGCTATAGTGAGTGTGGAGGGAAAAGAAAAGGCACTTCAGGTTCAGAGAAGAATAATCAGCAAAGAAAGAGGACGTTGACTCAGCAGAAACAGTCTGAGGGGAAAAAAGAGGAAGAGGAAAGCTCTGACACTCTGTGTGTGGCGAGTGTATGCTCTATTTGTTCCTCTTCTCTAGTGATTAAATGTACTCCACGGAGGACTCGCAGGTGGCCAGGACCATAGAGCTGAATGATGGTACTAGAATGCCAGTTTTAGGCTTGGGAACATGGAAGGTAAACTTTACAATCATAATATCCTTTTTACTTTACAAGTCAAGTTTTATTCATTTGTTTCTTCTTATTTTAAAAGTTATTTTCCTGAAAACCATCAAATAAATGGGTTTAGGTACAAGTTTGTATGAGCAATATACTACTGGATGCTGAATGGCAAATTACAAATTACACCACTTTATAACTAACATTACTGTTGCATCGTGATTCATGATACTGTATCAGTACCAACAGGTTGCTAATGGTAAGGCTAGCTTCTCCACAGCACAGTTTACAAATAATTGTTTAAATATAAGCATTCCCTGTTATAACTTCTCTGTCTTTACTGAAACATGTTTTGACCTTATAAACTGGTTCAATGTCTAACCAATTGTTTGAAAAAAAAAAAAACCTTCTTAATTGTTCCAGTCCGACCATCTTCCCCGCACCTCAGTCCAAGGAGCTGTTGAGGCCGCTATTGCTGCTGGCTACCGCCACATCGATAGCGCTTACTGCTATGGCAATGAGGTTGAAATTGGAAAGGCTCTGCACTCTAAGATGCAGCAGGGCATCATCAAACGAGAGGACATGTTCATCGTTAGTAAGGTGGCTGATGGTACAGTAATATCTGGTGTGACAAGATGAGAAGCACAAACTGCAATTTTTTTTTTACACTACTCATACAGTTTGTCCTTTTTGCAAAGAGCAGAATAAAATGACAGAAGCTTAAAAATGACAAACTAAAAGATTAAATTGGTTACATTGACAATTTTTTAGTTAGAACATATATTTCTGATTTACTTGTGTAAATCAGTTTACTTCTATTGATGTAGGATTGTGAAGTCTTTCAGTGCTAAATATGCTGCCTACATTGTAGATGATTACTTTTTTTCTATTAACCTTTACAAATTGTACTTTTCTTGTAGTTGTGGATTACTCATTTTGCCCCAGAGGACATCCCTTTGTGCTTGAATAAATCATTGAAAGATCTAAAGCTGGACTACCTGGATCTTTACCTTGTACATTTCCCTGTTGGTTTGAAGGTACAGTGTAACACTGAAAATACTGTGACATGACTGAAATGTTACTGCTGTGTATCTTACTTGTATCCCAGAAGTCCTTAGCCAATGCAGTCTGACATTTTGGAGGCTGTAGATTGGATTGATGAAAGTTTCTGTCAAAACAAAGAAGAAAAGCGTTGAAACAGTCTGACATCATTCTCATTAGGGATCAAAGCCCTCCAAAGCAAACTCAGATAATAACAAATGGATTAAACATCTTGGGTCTTTGGCTCTTGGATTGCATCTTTGCTAATCTGGTTTGATTAATCCACCAGTTAGTCACCAGTTATTGTTTTGGTGTTTGAAGGAAGTGAACAATGACTTTATCAGTGTTGTAAACAAGTTGCTTTCTCCTGCTGATAATGGAATCAACGTTTTTTCCACAAACAAACAAATGCAGATCTGGAAGAGGCAATGTAACCCCAACTGCAGCAATATTTATTGTCAAATGAGATACTGTTTGTGACATTGCAGAAAAACACAGCTTGTCTGCTTGATATGGTGGTTGCAGGGGCTGGATTTGCCAAACAGCAACTCATGACTTTTACCCAAAAGACAAAGTTTCAGTCACTCCTGTTTGAAACCAAAGAAAAGCTTGAGTTAATGAAAACATTGAGTCGCCGTTAAAACCAATTCTATAATGTTTATTCTGGTCTAAAGCATGGAGTTTGATTCCTAAAGTAAAAAAAAAAAAAAAAGAACTGAACTCTTCATGTTTTATTATAAGTGGTCAGCAAGAAAAAAACAGATGCTGAAGTGTGCGTTTGAATGAGAACTGCAACGTTGTCCTCTGACAACTGGGGATGAGAATGCGCGCATACCAGTGAACCAAAAGATGCAAAAAAAAAAGAAAAGAAAAGGAAATTGGAAAGGCTTAAACTTGCGTTTTAATTATATGGCACTAGAGATTGAAGGCTTTATTTACCAAGTGTCCTTTAAAGGATGAAGAAAGTCATTCAGAAATAGGGCACTTCAACAAATCTATGTTTACCCTTCTTGTAACCTTTTGTCTTAGAAAATGGGTGATGAGCTTTTCCCAATGAAGGATGGACAGATGCTAACCTCTGACATAGACTATGTAGATGTTTGGAGGGTAAGTACCGTGACAAGAATGTACTCATATAAAATATTTATATGAATTCATCTACAATAATTTTCGGCATATACATTTTGTTCCTTTTTCTATTTATTCATTCTTCATCCATCCATCTAAGGAAGTCAATTCTGATATTTTTCAGTTGAACTCAAAAGACTCACAGTTCATCGTTGACTTATTTACACTGTGCGTTTTGTGCTCAGGGGATGGAAGCCCTGAAGGCCTCAGGGAAAGTGAAGAGCATTGGTGTGTCCAACTTTAACATCCTGCAGCTGGAGAGACTTCTTGCTTTGTGTCGGGTGCCTCCTGCTGTCAATCAGGTACTGCATATTTTGCTGAATCCAAGTTTATACATTTACCAAGCTATCTCAAGATTAGCATCTACATATGCTCGCCTTTTATGTGGTGTTTTATGATGCCTAGGTGGAGCTTCACCCCTACCTGGTGCAGACTGAATTAATAGAGTTCTGTAAATCCAGGAACATTGCTCTGACTGCCTTCAGTCCCTTTGGGTCGCCTGCGAGACCCCCAGAGTCGTAAGACAACCAGCATTACACCACATTTAAAATCCTTACTTTGTTAGAACAAAATAAGAGCTTGCAGGGATATCAGAGAAGTCAGGAGATGTTATTGTGCATAATGTTATCTAAAACCTTCACACTGCTAAATGCAAAATAAATTGTATCTCCTCTAATATCATTCCAATGTTTCAGATGAATCTATACTTTAACATGATATAATAAAACAAAGTGAAACTAAATAAAACTGTTGACTGTATTGCTCTAAATGAATGCATTGAATTTATCATAACTTAATAAAATAGATACAATTTTGACGTTATTTTAATATATTAAATGAACAGTTTGGATTATGTTTTATGTGCACACAAGAAAATGTTCTTTAGAAGATCAATCTTTTTTAAACAAGCTACAATTTTAATACATGCAAAATGGTGCAATTTGATAATGCAACAGTGATGTAGCCACTCTTATACTGATATAACTTTTGAACTGTTTCCACTAAAGCTTTTGTTTAATTATTTTTCCTTGGTGGATATTTCACTTCTACAGACAACCTCAGGGGATTTGGAGGATCTGATTCATGTAGTCTGACTAGCCACATTGTTGCACAATACATTTTGTTCCCTCCATCCAAAAAAGCTATTTCTGATCTAACAGCAGCTTAGATTAAAATCAGAATATATTCAATCTTTTTTATAATGCACCCAGTGAAACACTGAGTAATATATGAAATAGAAATCTAACTATGTGTGTTTATTATCTTCATGTCTTGTATATCTTAGATTGAGAGAAAACAATGATCCACAAAAGCTCCTGGATGATCTGGTCATAGCGGAAATAGCCAAAAAGCATAGACGCAGCCCAGCACAGGTCAGTGAGAAGTACAGTGTGATGGGTTTGTAAACCACAATGTGTGTATTTGTTTGTTCACTTGTAAGTGATGGAGGTGTTTACCCAGGTGTTGCTGAGGTACCACGTGCAGCAGGGTGTTGCAGTCATCCCAAAGAGTGACAGGCCTCATCACATCCTTGAAAACTCAAAGGTAAAATGTCTCTGAGACATAAAGTTAGATCATTTCTATTCATGTAGTACATCCAAAGTACTGACTAACCTATACAGCCATATGTCTGTCTGTCGGCCCATTAAAATAGATTAATATTATTAACAGTATTGGTGAAAAATGAATCTCACTATAGTGTATCAGACTATTTGCCCATATCTCTTAAGCTTGGTGTTATTTCATGCAGGTTTTTGATTTCCATCTGACTGAAGAGGATATGAGAGCACTGAGAGGACTAAACCGCGGGTGGAGATCTGACTTATTTGAAGAGTAAGTCAATACATATCTTTTTTTTTGTGTGGAAATGGCTATACTGCTATGATAATTCTTATCCTGTTTATTTCAGAGTTCGGTCTCATCCATACTATCCCTTTGACGAGGTATCAAGCAGCGTCGAGACCTGAATAAGACTTTGAAACAAGTAATCAACCAAAGGCACAACAATACAACCAGCGTCATCTCAATCAGTCTGCCGTATCACACACTGTACGACTTCATCCGTGACTTGTTAACCTTTAATGATGGAGTCTGATTGAGTTTCATACAGTAGTGACTGCAATGGGTGTGACCAACATAAACCAGTATGTTATTTCCTGTACTGAATAAAACTGTTTGTCTAAACAATACTTTAGACACTAACAACATTTTTTTTTTTTAAGTTTTTGAATGCAATATCTACCAAATAATACTCTGACACTCCAATTGTACACTTAATTATTTCTTCACATTATAATTAAAGAAGAAGTGTGTAGAGATAGACACCTTGAATAAGCACCTTATATAAGAAGCTGGGCTTTTTATACCAGCATAATTAGTCTGCCTACTATAAAATAAAATGTAAACACTGTGACCTAATCAGTGATATAAATGTCATTCTGTACTGCAGAGGCAGTGATGTCAGTGTTTTTATTTTACAAAGTGAGACTCAGCTTGCAGTCTGAGTCAAAGGTTCTTTGATGAAATCTTTCAAAATGAGGTTTACCATGGTTGTGTTTTCCCTGCTCAACATAGCAATCCCATGAATACACACAAAAACGTTGTTTTGCCACAATGGCTACATCAATTTTAGTTGTTGAGGCTACAGTTTTTTTTTTCTTCTGTCAGATATTATCAGCTTTGGCTGAGAAGCTGATAAAGCTAATGCATTGAGCTCTTTTACTTGCTAATTTGTCACTTGCTGACTTTCTGGACTCTATTTACAGGGCTTCCAATTTCTCTTCACCTTTGAAGAAATCTTTGTCAACTTCCTAACAGGAAGTGTTCCCTAGCTCTTTCTATTGACCAACACAAGTCCTTTTTTTTTTTTTTTTTTTTTTTACAAGAGTGTAGTTCAGTCAGACAACATACGTTTGTATCATTTGGAATGTTGAATGCAGCTGTGAAATACAATGTTAATAAGACTGCTGTGTTAATTTGTAGAGTCAAACTTTCTTGTCTTTTTATCTGTCAGGGAAAGTAATGTCCGTTAGTGGTAAAACTAAGTATCACGTCATTACAGTTAATGTACGTGATGAGGATGACATGTATAGACAGCACCGCATGTTATATGCACAAGCTAACATGCTGGCAGGGAAATGTTCTTGGTGTTCAGATCTATGGTTCAGATACAGATAAAGTGAACCTCTTTACGGCTTACTGTACCCCTCTATACTGCCCCCTTGTGGGTCAAGTTTAAGAAGGCGAGCGTCCAGAACTTCCAAGTTGCCCATAATGAATGTATGCGTATATTGCTTAAAAATTCAAGATGGGTCAGTGCGAGTGAAATGTTTTGTGATGTAGGAGTCAACATGCTCCAAGCACTGTTGAGAAATCTGATCTGACAAATATATCTGTATATTTTTTACATCTATATTCTTTAACCTGTGTGTTGCTGTATGTCTTTCAAATGGACCTTGAGTCTTCCAAAGAAATAAATATATACACATATATACAGTGGGTATGGAAAGTATTCAGACCCCTTTAAATGTTTCAATCTTTGTTTCCTTGCAGCCATCAAAAAGTTCATTTTATTTCTCATTCATGTACACTCAGCACCCCATCTTGACAAAAAAAAAACAAAACAGAAATGCAGACATTTTGGAAAATTTATTAAAAAGAGAAAAACTGAAATATCACATGGTCAGAAGTATTCAGACCCTTTGTTGTATCGCTCATATTTAACTCACATGCTGTCCATTTCCTCTGATCCTCCTTGAGATGGTTCTGCTCCTTCATTGTAGTCCAGCTGTGTTTAATTAAACTGATTGGACTTGATTAGGAAAGGCACACACCTGTCTATATGAGACCTTACAGCTCACAGAGCATGTCAGAGCAAATGAGAATCATGAGGTCGAAGGACCTGCCCAGGGTGCCTTAGAGACAGAAATGGGGTCTGAATACTTTCCGTACCCACTGTATATTTAGTTTTATGCTTTGCGTCTGGACTCTGACCTCATCACTCCTACCCGTTTTTATTTTACTTGGAGAAATTGAAGGGGTGCTCCCCGGACGGAGCCTACAGGAGGATGCTGGGGTGGTGTTAGAGCTGAGTGTGAGGGCAGTACTGGTGCAGGTCAGAGGGAGAGGCCAGAAATCTTTCAGCCACACCACTAGTTAGAGGGAGGGCTTTTCAGGTCATTGTTGAGAGTGAGATCGGTGCAGCTCGAGTTTCATGCCTGAAGTCGCTTGCAGGCGTCGCAGTAATGATTCAAATCACACCTTTATTTAACCAATGTATGACACAATCAAACAGGGAGGTTAATGTATAATGCAGTATACAAGGCTGTTGCTCTCTGGCGAGTGAGAAAAGTATGTCGATCCTCTTGTCAAATATTCATCCTTATGTATCAGCCTCTGTTTTAGCACAAAGCCAGTCTTTAAAGTTATGGACAAAAAGTTAATTTCCACTAAGTGGGGTGTGATCTTCCTTTTTTGCCTTGTCTAACCTTTTTCTGCTCTGGAGATGTTGATGATGGTGAGGCCTTCACAAAACACACGCATGCTGAGGCCCCAGCGATGCGTTTAGGCAGGTCGGGCCCTCTTGACCACGAGCCTGTGTCTGGGTCGTACACCTGAGTGGCTCTCGAGAAAGCCATACTCTCCCAGCTGTATCCGCCCAGCACATAAATCCCCCCCGCCCAGACTGCGAGTCCTGCCTCACTGTTGGGCAGAAGGAGAGGTGCCACATGAGTCCACTGGCCGCAGCGTGGGTCGTGTGACTCCACCTGTAGAATGTCAAAACGCTCTGTGGTGTCTTCATGGTCATTGCTGCCCCCGATGGCATAAATGAGGTGGTTGAGGGAGGCCATGCAGTGCCAACCCCGGGCCATCGTCATGGCCTGGCGCTCCGCCCACTGATCACCGTCCAGGGATGGATCATAACTCAGGAAATCTTTGCGGTACGGGCCAATCTGATAGTCATGACCGCCTGAGATGTAGACGACACCGTGGTGGACCGTCCCTGCGTGGCCGTAAGTTAACCTTGGTAGGACAGAATTCAGAGAGTGAAATCTAAATGTAAGAAACGAGAACAACTTGAGCCTTGTTGTACAGAGCTAGTTTTACCTTGGACCTCATATTTGATCATACTTGCAGGAGTCGTTTGTGATATTACTTCAACTGAATATGCCTTGTCTGTAACTTGTAAATTAAAATTACATACACAAGTTCAAAAAAATCAAATGATCTGAGTCGTGTGCCAATCAACAGCTTTAATTCCTCACTGTTATTCATTTATTCAAGCAAAAACAAAAAAACATTTTAAATGCATTTTTTTGTAACGTTGTGGTCTGGTAGAAAAGATTTAAATACACTTTTAAAGGAACCTTTTGACAGAATTTCTTACAAAAATTCAGAGTCTGATCTCACTAAAAAAAGAACAGATCCAATGATCTCAGTATGATTAGAAGGATGATAAAGCATGTTGGAGGAAATATCTGACATAACAAGCTCAACTGTAACTGTGTGACACATCTCATAAAGTGAGGTTATGAAGAGGACACTTCTTGTTCTGTGTGACTACAGTAAACACAGACATGGGGGCTACGTTCTGAATCATGACGCCTTCTTGTCACACTCGTCCAGTGAACAAAGCAAACCCCTTTTCATTTTCATTACTTTGGGGAAATAAATGGCCCCAGTAGGGAACAGGAGAGAACACATTTCCTAACTTGAAAGGCTTAGTCATCTGTCGAATGTCAATAAAAGGAGTGACCTAATATTAGACTCAGATCATCTTCATGTGTGGCAAAATGAAATGCTTTACCTTAAACTCAGGCTGATAAACTTCCTTTCAGTAGATGTTTGTTGGCATCTGCTAAATGAGATGTCACATGGACATATTGTAAGAGCAGACTGGGTGTTTTCTTACCTGGGCAGTTCTGCCACATAGGACCAGCAGTCCTCAGCGGGACAGTAAACCTCCACAGAGGACAAAGCTCCGCTGTCGTTCCTCCCTCCCACAGCAATCAGACACTCTCCAACTGCCCCTAAGTAAAAATCCACTCGCCGCTGATTCATTGATGCACCCTGGGGAAAAAATAAATCACAGTCAAAGACGACTACTGCAAACTGGAAGTGAGAATAAAATAATGAAATAATAAAATGTTGAAAAATGGCAGCTGGACGATGAGGGGGACTCGGTTTTCCAAGTACTCTGTAGGATGTTTGGTCCTTTTGGAGAGCTGTAGTTCAGATAAAATGATTTGATAAGACATTGGAACAGTTAGAATACAGTACCCTGGTCCACTGGTTATGGCGGGGGTCGTATCTGTACAGCAGGTTGCAGGCAGCATCTCCACCGTTGTCCCTAGATGAGCTGCCACCTGCAGTGAAGATGAAACCCCCGAGCACCGCCAGGCAGTGGTGACTCCGCTGCGCCGGCAGCTCCGTCTCCACCTCCCAGCTTCCTGTTTCGCTGTCCAGCCGGCAAACATTAGCGCTCAGCTCCTCTCCACGTTCGGACACCTTCAGAAGTAAGAGAGGAGGTGCAGAAAATGAACTTCTGTCCCAGTCAGGTTTAAAGAACCTCTTTTTGTAAAAGTTACTGAACCCATATTTTGATATGGTTTGTCGTCACTTTAGACCATTTAAGTCATGATTCTTACAATAAATGGCTGACACCAAATGCCTTCAGCCAGCAGACCCAAAAAAGGCTGGCATAGCTGCAACCAAATCTTCCAGATAGAAGTGCTCACCTTTGCCACAGACAGGATTAGTTTTTGTTTAGTTATATTTTCATATGCTACATCGTTACATTGCTCTAATGTCATTTTGAAACAACATTTTTCCTAAACGAAAAAAAATAAAAAGTCTTTCTCTGAAGGGATCCTTTCAGCAACACTGTCCGATACTTCAGGTGAAACTTGTCAAAAACAAACCATTTCAGAGATCCTTTCATACAGCTTGTCCCTGCTGGACCTCTTTTCTCTTTGACCTATTTCAAAACTTTCAAACCTATTTAGACCCCAAAATATTTCAAAATAAGTCCCAAGTAAACGAATAAGAGAAGTCTTCTTTTACTCTCAAGTCCAGATTTTTGTGACTTAAGTCTAACCAACCTGGTCATGTGTTCAGCACATTTATCATTAAAATGTATTTAAAACATATTTCTTAAAAAAAAAAAAGGAAATTGTTTCTTTAAAATCAAGAAAAAACATTTCATGTTAACGACTAAAAGATCATTTTCTTTTCCAAAAAGTAAAAAGGGTTTCATGTAAGAGTTGACTTTAGTTAATATTTGCAGACTTAAAAAAATAAATGATCTGGTTTTGCAGTCTCTAAAAATCAAGTCATCATCAGAGCGATCCATCACACATCTGTACCTCTCCTCCAATCTGCAGCAGCCGTTCTACTCCTCCCCGCACCGTAGTGCGACCTGTCTGCAGGAGCGGCTGGGCGCTCGGCCTGGCGTGATAACCCACAGCTTCCTCCACCAGGGCCTGACAGCCAGCCTCCTCCGGCAGCAGGGCCTGCACAGCAGGCAGCACCCGGCCTACCAAGTCCTCCACTGGCATCAGAGGGAAGCGGATGTGGGAGAGGAGCTGTCTGGCATGACGGGTCCGCTCAGGCGTTTGACTGAGCCACTGCAGGGAGGCCTGGAGGAGAGTTTGCTCACTGTCGTGCTGAACCTGCAGATGAAGAGAAGGAGCTCAGTGAGTTATTCTGAGTCTTTACCCCACACATGCTGTGGAACAAAGTGTTTACCTGACCACTGGAGAGGTAGGAGTTGAGTTTGTGGAAAGGAATGTCACGCAGAAAATCAGGGGTGAAAGCGAGTGTGGCGAAGCGTGGGAGGATGAAGTGATCGATGAACGCATCGAGTCGCTCCAGACTGTAGAGCAGAGCCAGCTCCTGCAGGTACAGATAGTTGTCCTCACTCACCTCCAGCTCCAGATACTGGCAGCAGAAATCCACCACTCGCCACACCTGAAACACAGAAGCATTCAGGTCTGTTTTTTTATTATACATGACATACAAAATCATATTCAACAAAACACTCACACTTGCATTGTCACAGCACCGTGGAATTCTGGTTTTAAAAAACAACACGTAAATGAACTTGAATAGTTATTTATAAAATGCGTATATATATATATATATATATATATATTGCACAATCAGAATATCAAAGTTAATTTGTTTAATTAGCATTAAACTCAGTGCAGGGATGTTTTCTTTCCACTGAGTGTCCTTCTGCAAACCTCTGTAGTGATACACACTGTAGTGATGTGTTTATTATTGTAGGACATTTGTGTACTTATATTCATTTAGAAATACACTTGAACCGATTTTGCATACTGGATCAATAGTTTTGCATACTAAAGGTAAATTACATTTCTTAGATGCAATTTATTTAAAATTCCTAAATTTCTGTCTGTTGTTTAAAAACTCACCTCAGTTTTTGATGTCTTGTTTTTTATGTGCCTATGTTAGTTGTACAGTTTTTATGTACTGTTTTGACTCTATCTATCTATCTATCTATCTATCTATCTATCTATCTATCTATCTATCTATTCCTGTTCCATCCATCAAAGATCATGTGTTTGACAGAGGGTCCTCAGTTTCTCACCTGCAGGAGATGGGCAGCTTCCAGCACGTAATCAATGTTTCCTCCATCCAATGGCAGCTCTCCACTGTACAGGAAGTCCACAACAGCTTTTAAACCGATGAAAGAAACTCCGACCAGCTCTACCTGCATACACAAAGAGAATAACAGAGGAAAATCAGGAGGCGGATAGATCATTATTGCTTCAACTATCATTATTATTATTTTTAAAAGTATCCGTTAGCATGTCCATGGAATACAAAAAACTGAGATGGAGAAAGTAAGAGGAATGCTTTTCCAAACTTCCTGAGTGTCCCTTGTATAGAAAATATCTTTTTAGTACTATATGTACCTCCTGCTGGTGTTCCTCCCTCATACCCAGAGTGAACATGGCATGAAAGTACGGGCTGGAGACAGCCAGCAGAGCTCTGTGTGCTGGGACCTTCTGCTCGTCGGCCACCAGCGTCACATCACAGAACTGGTTGCTCCTCCGCTGCTCATCGAGGCCCCGTAGCACCTCCACAGCCTGATCCACACAGTGAAACACCTGCAGAGAGACGACTATATTAACACAGGACACTGACCATGCGTTTCATATGGATGTCTCAGTCACAAACACATCAGCATTCTCAAACTCTATTGTCTCCTGTATGCTGACATTGTCATGTCTTAACCAGCAACCACTAATGAAAAGACCAACAGAGAAGATAGCTAACAGATTGTGACAGATTATAAAATAGCATTAAGCTGCCTGTCATGGCATCTTTCTCCAGGGACAAGGAATTAAGTCCCTGCTTTGGGGGTACTTTCCAGACGCATAGGATATTTGATGGTGAGTCTTGCAATGCTTGTTGCTCATTTAGTTCCTGGAACTATTTTTCCTGTTGATTTAATATAAAGTTGGCAAGGTAGCTGTAAAGTATGCTATATTATGAGAAAGTGACTATTTAATGAGGACAACCCCATACACTGTGTCAGTGACTTCTGTCATGTTGTTCAACTCTCTATTAAGAAACACACACACTGACCTTGGATGATTCACTGATCCGCTGGGGCCGACACACACGGCTCGCTTTGCCATTGTCCATTATGTCCCCTCAGATAGGCATCATCTCTAAAGGACACACACACACACACACACACACACACACACACACACACACACACACACAGATAAGCAGCGACGCTCAACTCTCATACAGTTCCTAATTTTAACTATTTCTGGTTCTTACATCAGGTGGAGAAAAGGACATCTCTCTCAGCTGGAAGCAGCTCCTGTCTTCAGGTGAACACAGCAGCTGCTTTCTTTCCTGGAATAATCAACAGGAGACTGTTTTCAAAGACGAGACTACATTGAAACACAATTATTTTTCCACGGTCTCTATCAGCTAAAAATATTCCATCAAAAATATGTTTTTGAGAGCAAAAAGAAAGCTACATGGTGTAGCACCTTGTCAGCGAGCTGATGTAAACAAGTGAACTACCGGTTGAGGTTTTCAAAATAATCTCTTCTATTCAACGACTCCAAACAAAATGTCAATGCTTAAATCCCACAAACTAAATCATTCCATTGGGTAATAATAGATTACAAGAGTAGGAATTTTCTATTCTTTCAATTTGAGAATACATTGAAAATCCATATTAATTACAAATAATGAGAAAAAAAGTCTGTTGTTTTGGGTTTGAACTTTATGTATAAAGCGCTTTCAAACAAAGTGCTGTACAGGTAGTAAAATCAATTAAAAGAGTAACACAATAAAAACAAATCAGGACGTTTGGGGGTATATCACTGAAACGGTATTTGGACTCTTAGGACACAAAACTCTGCTGATTTCAAAGAAGTCCGTTAAAAACGTTTCGCGGACAAAGACATACACTTTTAATTTGAAGTCGTAAACTCTGTCTCCGCAGGATGTCCAGGAAATGACATACAGGCAATGGACCAATCACAGCGAGCTGTGTGCGGGTATATTCAAGACTCAAAATGTCAGTAAGTGTTTGACGATGCAGAAGTAGACATAATAACATGAAGTCTTAAGGACCTTTAAAACGGAGTGTGTCTAAAGGTTAAAACACTTACGAGACCTAAGAGAATAATTCAACATCAAACTGTTTTTAAGGGTTATCTATTCCATGTATGCAATGATTAGACTATAGTATGATTATAATGAGTAACATGGGATAGGCCTGAGAGTAAATCGAGAAAAACTGTGTTGTCGTTTTTCCACATTTATTTTCAAGTAAAACAAAATATTTACTCAAAAAATAGAGGAAATCTGAACTTTGAAAGCTCTCCTGTACTGACAGATATGATGGACAATGTATTAAAACCCTATCTCAGAATCCAAAAATCTTTAATAAAAATCTCAGTGTCAACAAAAATTTACCCATATGGGGAAATAAAATGTAAAGTAATGGTATTAAAGTCATTGTTCCGACAGAGTCATGTGTGCAAAACAAATTGAAAACATGCCTCTGCTGCATAAACAGAGTGGATAGAGATCAACAGGAATTGCAAACTCACAGCTACACTTCCCTTTTACAGAAAAATTAAGTCATATAGCAGAACATATTTACCTATAGGCTACAAATAGAGAATCTGAATCAGGCCCAGCTCTAGGTCAACAGTCGAAAAGAGTTCCCCCTTACCTTCTTATGTTTTTAATAACACAGACAAAAGATAATTATCGACATGTGCTATAGATAGATGTTGTGAAACAAACAACAAAAACATATTTTAAAGTTTAACTATAAAGAATTTGCCTGTTAATTAAACTTTTCCTGTTTTAAGCAGACACAAACACTGCTAAAAAATAAACAATTATTTAATGAATTAACCATTGTATCAGGAGCTTTGAATGACTTTAATACGTTTGTGCAATCAGACATGCATTTATAGGAAGATTGCCAAACCATTGTACTGTAGGTCCTCAATTCCCTGCTCTCTATTAATCTGTTAACCGGATTGTGTATCACATTGACAGTTCTGTTGTGTTGCTGGAGGACCAGCAGGGGGAGTAGGGATGCTGTATCCAAGTATACCACTCGAGAAAACGGTGAGAAGGAGCTTTGACCGGCGCGTGCGGACTTCATCAGTGTCAGTGACCTGAGTAAAGAGCTGGTAGAGCTAGTGTGCTCAGTGACCTCTGACCTCTGCCAACTTCTTCTTTATCACTTGTAGTCATGCAAACTCTGTTAAACACACATTTAGCCCCGCCCCCGTATGAAGCTTTTATTTATTCTCTTTAAAATAACAATTTAGGCTGCGTGTATTATCTAGGCCCTCACATATTTGACCGAACATAACCACTAATATCATAACGGCATTTCCATTATCTGTGTAGGCCTACATATGAAAGTATAAAATGCACCGCCCACTGTTCAGTTTGACATAGCTCAGGCCTATAATGAAGCCTTTATTGTTCTAATTTGGTCAGAACATTTACAATTGATTCTTATCTAGGAAATTGAACTGAAATATATTTATTGAAATAAAATTGAGATTGTATTATCGCCAAATGAGCTTTGTCAATTGACACAATAAACAAACTTAAAACCGGAAATGCAGTTTTAGGCTTCAGATTAAAACAGTACTTTCCAGAATAAAACCCAGAAACCCAGGATTCCACATATAATTTTCTAACACTGATTATAAATACCTTTTAAGATATTCCCCCATTCACGAGAGCTTATTTGATGTTTCCTCCACTAGCCTTTTTTGTTTCTTAAAACGAACCCCTGAATGTTGGCCTATTCATCCTCTTTTTTATGCCTTAAACATTTACGTTGATATTTAGTACCTAAGTCACATATTTGCTAATTGGGCAAATACGTATTTATTTTATTTGTTTTACTGTTGAAACAGATAAATAATTAGAAGTCATGTCACACCCCAAATATATATATATATATATATATATATAGATAGATAGATAGATAGATAGATAGATAGATAGATAGATAGATAGATAGACAGATAGATATATAGATATATATATAGATAGATAGATAGATAGATAGACAGATAGATAGATAGATAGATAGATCTTTAACAGCTGACTTCTTCCCTTAAAATCTGAAATTTATTTGAAATAGCAATCCAACAAATGGATTGATGTTGTTTTGATGTTGGCTGGAGGACTTCATAAATACGTAATATTTAATAAGTATTTACTGCCAATTTATTACACTCTGTTACTTTACAGCAAATGTACAAACTAAATCCCAACTAATGCATGACTCAGAATGATTTAATGCATGAATGTATGCAGGTTGTATTATTATTCCCTTTCTTCGCTATTTAAAAATAGTAACAAGCCAGCATTAGGTATCAATTGATATATGTATTAATCCTAATGTTAAGTGCTGCCCTTGTAATTATATTTTTAGGTCTTATTTCTATACAGAAATGTGCTTTTTGTGAAGGAAACTATATCACAATAGCTTAGGTAGAGTTTATTCATTATTGCCAATGGCTTCAATGTGTTTTACTTTATTTGACAGATCATACCGGAATAAGACATTGTATATTGTAGCTGCCTTGACACACTGGCTTTCTTTCATTGACCATTGGCAGGAGAAGGTGAATCCAGCGTCTGCGGGACTTCTCTGTCTGTCTGCTGGCAACCTGATCGACTAACATCATCAACGCCCCTGAAGTGGAGAAATACAGGAAATGAACAGAGCTGCTAGAAGAAGAGACGTCTTATTCCTCTAGAGCCGACCGGTTCAGTCGCTGCAATCCGGTGGTCGAGATTTTGGATTGAAGCCTATTGTTATCATCTGCAGCTCTCTTATTACATCAACTGCATTATAGTCAGCTGATTTATTTCTGTGGAGCAAACCTGCCTTGATTTGGACTGAAACAACGTTGTCGTCTGACCTCTATCCAACCGAAAAAATGACCACAATCGATAAGGAAGCTTGCAGAGACGCTTACAACGATGTCAGAGACGATAGTTCGGACACCGTATGGTGAGTGTGCGGACAGGGGGATTTATCCATACTCCGTCCATCAAACGTGACTATTTCATATTGACTCTTATTAAACAAAAGAAAATGAGTCAGTACATTGCATGCTAAACCATGACATCATCTGAATGGTGAAATATTTACCTCGGTTATAAAATAACAATATACAATAATAAGTAAATGGCGTTTCGGTCTAATAATATAGGCCTATGCATTTATAAACATTAAACAGTGAACGCCCACTGCGCTGCTGAAGAAGGATGCCAAGATGAGAAACGGACCTTTTCTAAAAGTTACGAGGGTTTTATTTTAACACGCCCAGTTAGGCTTACCAAATGCATGCCGAATGACAGATCGATTGCCAAATAAATATGCACAGGAACCAGTTGCATTTTACGCCGCGGGAACATTTGCATTTAGGTAGAATAACCTTAAATATCTAGACATTTAAAAGTAGTTCCACCATCTTACTCCACAGACGCGCGGCACCATCGGGGGTTTTGCCAGCTGCCTCGACCTTGTTGGATTGTTTCATTCTAAATGCACGAAACACTGGTTCCAGAGCTTGTATTTAACAATTTGGTGTGTTATGCATGCAGTTTATTCTCGCTGATACGTATTCAGACTGAACAGCGGTCACACACGGTACAGTTATCAGGCCCAGCAGGGCAGAAGTAATTTCCTTTGTCCTGTATTCATAGAGGATAACGTGATAGTAGTGACATTAACACATGGCTTACACAGCTGCCACCTTGCATGGGCGTCTTTGGCATTTTGTGCATTGCCCCATACACAATGAATTAAAACAAGGGTCGGATGCGCACACAATGCTGTGTATTTACAGATCATGAGACTAAAAAATGCATGGAGTGATAATAACTGCACACTCTATTCTGCATCCTTTAGGGCTGCGTTCAACTATAAGGGCACTGAGATCGTGCCTGCAGGACAAGGGACTGACTATGAGGACTTCAAGAAGTTGTGCACAGGTAATTTTATTTTCAAATGCAGGATTGTTATGTGTGTGAAACCTCTCTAATGCTGTTGCCTGCTCTACATTATGTGGCATGTGCTTGGCCTGTAACAGCCTATATACCACACAGCTTGACTTGGCAGGACACTAATCTTTTAAGACTCTGTGTGCTGTCACCCGTTGGCCTTAGGCCCTGTAACTACACTCTCAAAGCACTTAACACTGTATGCGTTGCATTGCATAACCTGTTCCTCAATAGAACAAGGCGACACAGTTAAGGTCAATCTTTTGTACATCACTGCAACTTTTGTCCCTCAATCTTAATGGCAAGGCATGGAAGACAAGTTTCAGAAACAGGTTATTGTAGTCCAACAAATTCATTTTTCCACCGCCCTGCCTTTATTCAACCATTATTATTATTAATTATATGCTTCTGATTTAAAAAGTACATAGTTAAACAAAGTTTTTCTTTCAAGAAAGAGAGAAAAAGACTCAAGTAGAAAATTTCAGTTACTAATTTTTGGGTGAGTGAAAATAAGAAATAGGGCTGTCTGAGCCTAGTTCTCCTTGTGCCTGGGTCCTCTGGAGTAAAGCATGAGCTCAGATGTTGGGTGTGGCTGTTTCTCTTTAAACCTTGCTGCCTCAGGCCTTTGCTTCGTGTCTCTCTTCCTGATATCACAGAACTCACATTCCTGTGAAATGTTGAAATAACACATTTATTACTGTGCTTTACACCACTTCAGCTGGTGGCTTTGCCATTGGTTCCTGCACAGATATGACACATCAGACATCATCCTGTCTGCAGGCTTGTTTTCCTTATTTAGCAGTGAAGTTG
The DNA here is from genome assembly GCF_947650265.1 of Symphodus melops. Classification (NCBI taxonomy): domain Eukaryota; kingdom Metazoa; phylum Chordata; class Actinopteri; order Labriformes; family Labridae; genus Symphodus; species Symphodus melops. Next base: position 10,461,821 of record NC_136696.1, on the reverse strand, counting down.
TAGCTGTGAGTGTAGGAGGAGCTGACACAGACTGATGATCATCTAGTGAGGCTTGAGGAAGAGGGCTCCTTTTAAGTGGCAACCTTCAACTTAACCAGGAAGTAAAAATAAATGCTTTCTTATCTGCACATCCTGGATCATTGCAAAGAGATGAAACTCTACATGAGACGGCATTATTCCATACATTTTATTTTATTTGTTCACAGGACCTTTACATTTGACTTTCTATCAAAATGAAGCCACAAACAAACACTTATTTGATCTGTTTAATAAATGGCTCATTATAAGTCAACAGTATATTGGCATCACCCAAATTCAGTCCTGAATATCCCCCTTTTAGCACGTTTAAATGTTTAAAAGTTACAATCTTTAAGATCTCAGTTTCATTTTCTTCATTCAGTTTCATTTTTCACTGGTGTGTTTTGCCATAACGTGCCATAAGACCAAAACTGTGGGCAGAATGACACCTCACCTGTGGAACAGTGCGTTGGATTTTTCTTAACTTTCTGTCATGTAGAAGGTTTTTTTTTTTTTTTTACATTGGTACCCCAACTCACCAGTCAGAGAAAATAACCATCTTTCACTAAACGTGTTCTATCGATCCACTTTGGCCTAATCATCAAACTAGAAATGTAAACGTTTAGCTCAGTCAAAGAAGTTTGAGAATCTTTTCGATCCCTTATAACTTTTAAGGGTGGTGGGCTCTTGTGTGCATCACATTGATTCAGGCTTGGGGATTAACAGAACACATGTAATGGGATGATGGAATTAGGAAACAGAAAAAAAGATAAAGCGTTTTTCATGAGAGTTACAAGAAAACATTGACCGTATTCAGATTACAGCATTGAGAAACTCCTGACATCTTGAGATAGCTTCAGAAATGATCCAACCCAACTTCATTAAAAATCTTGCATTTTAACTGTTGCTTGTGTCTTATCTTGCAGACCGACAGGACAAAGCATACATTTAGAGTTTACAAATCTGCAACATGACGTACATTGGGGCATGCACATTCTTTGGATTCTTTCAAGCGGTGATATCACTGTTCATATTTTATCATAGAGTATGACTCCTACTGGTTTTCCTTTGTTGAAGCCATCTTACAGCTATTCATGATTTTTAAAACTGTCAACGAACGAAATAAAAAAAGACTTTCCAAACGACTGTCAATGTTTTTAGGCTTCTTGTTCTTTGGTTCATACTTTCAGAGCATTGCAACGTGTTTTGGTAGAAGGGAATACAGATCAGAGTGATGCTTAATAAATTCATGAACTTTTCATCAGCCACATCGACGCACTAAATCAGCCGTGCCAATCGGCGTGTTTTATGACAACTGAGGAAACAATCCCCCCCAAAACATCCTGTAACAGTTGCACAGTGGAAGGATATGAACAACAGCCTAAACTGCAGCCAGGGGCAAATGTTATTTATTTTTGTTGATCGAAAAAGTGATAATAGAATAGAAAGGAATAATTGAAAATGTAGTTTTGTGAGGCTGTTTATATTCCTTCATGAGACCTTTGCAAACAGTGCGGTGTGTTTCAATATGAAAGAAGAACCTCTGAAAGGCTATTTTCAGAGTTTAAAGGCTTTAATGCACCGAACAATAAGCTCTGTTCTTCTGGTCTCTCTCACGGCAGCAGGCTGAATATGCCTTAATTGTTACATTTGACTCATGTAAAGTGTTGAGTGTGTGTGTATTATTTTCTGGCTGTGTGGTATCATTTGCATTTGATTTTTATCAGGGAAAGGGTTGACAAAGATCAATTTATATATGTGTCCTGCTTCAGATGTCTGCAGGGTAACATTAACTGAAGGAGAAAGTGCTCAGTCAGTTCAAAACACTATTCATTTACATGAATAGAAAAAAACGTTTCCTGCATGCTTTAACTCTATTTGTTTTAAGCCTTTTTAAATGGTTGGAGTGTTTTTAATTAAGTTAGAATATAGAGGAATGGTGAAAATCATGGCCAAATGTATTTGGAACCACATTGACTTCAAGACAAGTTATAGGCAAATAAACATGTTAACATGTAGTTAAGTTGTTCCCTGCTTTTGGCCAAACGGGCCTGACCACTCCCAGGAGACTGCTCTGGTGTCACGGAGGGACCGAGTGTGTTGTCAGGGAGGAAATACAGAAAGATAATGTGTCATCCTTCAACCTTTTGTGTGCAGAAAGTCAGTCTAGTCAAGTCAATCTATGCAGAACAACATCTCTCCCAAAGAGATTTTTTTTTTTGCTGTGTCATCGTTTGTCGTAGTTTCAGTGCAGTTCTCTCTGCAGGGTGGCCGCCTGCAGAGTCAGCAGGACTTTAAAGGGAAGACAAACCAGGAAGAATCTGGCAGAGGGAGGAAGTGAGGGCGAGGTGCTGGTCGGGGGAGAGGGAGTGCTGTGTTTGTTCCTCTCTGGCATCTCAATTCGTGACAATGACAGTTAAGACAAAGGGAGGTAATTCACCTTGACGTTCACCGAATAATTAACAAGGCGAGTTGTTCAAACGCTCCTTTATGGCCGCACTGATAAAACTCCTTACAGTGGCTGCTTCTGTTTTTGTGCAGCCGCTCTGATCTGATAGCAGTGTCTTTATCAGCTGCTTTAACTGCTACACAAAGATAACACCGCGCACTGTACCGTAAACCTTCAAACTGTTTAATCGATAACATTAGCTCGTGACCCCCTTCAGAGCTTTCAGGATTCATTCTGATAACTGATGTGAAATAGTGAATTTATTTAATGCTTGCAGTGTATAGGATCTATCTGCATTTTGGGAGGAAGTGTTGCTGTATGAAAGTAATAGATCTTTAATCAGTCATTCATTGTTATTGCTATTCAAGGACAACATTGTCTCATTGTCAACTTCCAAAGAAGTGACGCATCATTGTTCAGTCCTTTACACTTTCTTTTCATCCCAGTGTTTCAGATCCTCACAGTTTGTAATCTTGGCTGAGCACGCTTAAGAGTCCACTTCGTAGGGAACTCGTAGGGTAATCCATGTTACGCTGACCTTGTGGAGGGGGGCGTGTTACGTTACCGCCATCCAGTGGTCAGGCATCTTAAGCGTACGTTTAAAGTTGAACCACTGTGGCATATCTTCTCGTATGAAACTAATCTTAAAAAGTCCGTCCGGTGTTTTGGAAATGCAGTCGTCAAATTGATTGATATTTTGCACACATATTCACAATACAGATATTACAATACAATATTTTGTGATTTTGTTATAGCAAGGCAATATATACACTTAATGCTTGAATGACTTTGCATGTTTCAGAGGATAGCTTTCCTTGTGTTCACGCTATCTGTACGAGCGAACTGTTCTCTGTCTCACTTTATGCTGTTAGGTGTTAAATAGCTGACGACAGATTGCAGCACAGCTTCCAAGTAGTCAGGGGTTTTAACACAGAATTGTGACCATGGTGAAATACTTTCTTGAGCACCTCTAATTAGGGGTGGATCAGTAGTGCCCCAAAAAACACATAACACTTTCTAACAAACCTCATTCACAATACAGGAGTTACTGTTTCATATTGTATGACACTGTAAGCAAGGAAAATATTTAACAAAATAACATCCTAGTTCAAAAGTGTAGCAAGATCCTCATTCAAGTTGAGCTTTCGAGCTGATCTGCAGACTTCCCCAATACGAGCAGAAAACAGCTCTCTGTGAGATGTGACGATGTGTTTGTGTTTGTGAGGGGTGAAACAATGTTTACAGTTGTGATCTGACATCACCGCTGTGTTCTGACAGTGTCTGACGCCTCTGATTTATCAACGTTTCCCCATGCTATGTTTTTGTGTTCATCAGAACTGTGGCTTCATTTTGATAAAACCACTTTTTGTTACGTTGATATTCACATGAAGATCAGGTTCCTCGTCACGTGCAGCACTGTCATATCAGTCTCTGGTGGGAACTTTCCAAAGGATGCAGAAACATCTCTGATGGTGTTATCTCTCTCTCTACAGCTGTCACTTGAAACCCGGTGTTTCACACCAGGGTGTGGACTGTAAACGATGTGCGGGTGTTTACCCTCAGGATGCAATGTTTTGAGAGCTTTATAAAAATTCAGGAGGACTCTGCCTCTTCTACTGTGACCGTTCGTATTTCATCCGCATAATGAAGCCATTATTGCAGAAGAAAAATACAACATAAACAATAGATTAAAAGTTGAATTGTCTTATTCGGCTGTGTTTATGTGCGTGTGTGTCCGACTCTCAAATTAGGATGGTATGTTCATAGTGAGCATCGGGGTAAGCATGCTCAATAAGAAGTCTATTTCTTTGGTTTCTTCTCTCACATTATCTGAGTTTATCCTCTTTCTGGCGGGGTGTCTCTCAGTCAGTGGTGCATTGCAGCACTAATGCAGAAGAACTGACTTTTGGACAGTGTGTTGTCGATGGACTCCTCTTACGGTTCATTAGTCATTTACATACGTTTTTTTTCTGTTAACAAAGATAGAAAAGATAATGAGTGTCAGGGATCTGTCAGAGGGAAACTGCAATTCTGTCAGTCACACAGAGGCAGGAACATCTGGAAGACACAGATGAACTCCAATCTGCTCATGGTATTGTTACATAATGACACATACGGCCTGCAGTTAGAGCAGAAAACACAGCAGGAGTGTCATTTTGGAGACAATTGGCGAGAGGAAATAGGAGTTAAATGTCAAACCTTAGGATATGTGTGAGTAAACTGGAACTGACTCTAGTTAATTTGTGTAATAACCAAAGTTGTGAAACTCAATGTGTGAACTTCCTTTACTCTACTCGACAATGGTGCGGCACATCTCCTTTTTAACACCCAAAATCCAAACATCTCCAGACTCAACTTCAAATGTAAAGGAAATACTCACTAACGTGTAATTTAAATTTTTTTTTTATTACTGAATAAATGAAGCCCTGTAAGCTCTGATGGTTTGTGCTCTGCAGCCATCTCTGTCTCTTTGGGGCTTTAAGCTGCTGAAGTCCTGACTTTACTGCCTGGTGTGGCCAGAGGAGCGCTGATTTCTGCAGAGGTGGCACCATGAAGTATTTGTTTGCACACTAATCACTACTTTAAAGCTTCTCCTGTGTGAAGTTTTTTATTTGTGTAGAGGATTAAGCAGGACCTCTAATCTCTCTGCTTATTTTGTCCTTTACATTAGTAAGTAGAACTTTCTGAAGAGAAAAATCCCCCCATCCTGCTTTCTGTTAACAGTCCAACATGTAACGTGTTGCAAATCTTAGTCAGGACTAAATGTAAATAGAAAAAGATTGTTTGAGCAATTGTTCTGATTTCCCTGTGTTTACACATTGTAAATCTAACAATGCCTAAAACAGCTGCACTTAAGGTCTGGCACACATAAGTCAGATAACCAGTCATAATGCAGAACACTGATTTGCATCCAGGGAAGGCCAATTAAATGTTGGGGGTAGAGGGGGTGACTACTCATGCTGATACTAATACAATTTATTGTTGTTGGGTTTTTTTAAGGTTTATTTTAGAGCATTTTATGATTTCATTTAGAGACAAGACAGGGGTTAGAGTCAGAAATCATCGAGAGACAGAGAGAGAGAGAGAGAGATCAGACTGGAACCCAGGCCGCCCAGGACTACAGCCTCCATACGCACTTACCACGAGGCTACAGGTGTTTTAAACAGGGGATTATATCTCCAACTAGCAGCCACTTTCCCTCCATGTACTAATGTGTCTGCCAATATTGATCACGTTGTGTCAGGGAGGCGTTGAGTAAAGGATTTTTTAGATTTATTCGACAACATTTGTTATTTGAAGCTGGCGAGTGGACACTGTTTGAATTATAGAATATCAGTTCATATTTTTCCAACGAGCCAACCCTTACTTTTAAGTACTTTATAGGCAAAGAAAGACAAAAGAATATTGTACAGAATTGAAACAAAGTAAGTGGTAAAGGACCTTCAAGAAAAACATCTCTAATACGTCTGAATTAAATCAAAACCACCAAACTGAGGCTGATGGAAGATTCCACTGCCGTATCAACATGTTTGTAGCACCAAATGCAGCAAAAGAGAGACAATTTCAATAGAAGGTAAAGTGACCATTGTTAAAGTTTAGGGGACAAATCAAGGCATTAGCATTAGATTGTTTGTCTTCAGATATTATTTACAGTTGCTGTTGTGATGTGGATCACCTGATAGATATGAGCGTGTTCTCTGGGAGGTCTGTGACACACAACTACTGCAGGCCTCACAAAACATTTGACTCATTTAGTCTGTTGACCTGAATATTTCCTCAGAGCGAACACACACACACACACACACACACACACACACACACACACACACACACATTGAAAGACTGCTGGAACAGTCAAACAACAAAAGCAGAACTTTATATTTATTTGAACCTTCTCTGCACTTTTCTTCAGTGCTGTGTTTTCACAGAGCACTAAGACATAGACACAACTGATACACCAGACACTTCTGTGGTCACAATATTTTTTAAAATACATAACACTGACATTGTTTTTATGTGACCTTTTTTCTCTCTCCGTTTTTTTATCCAGTAAATGTACTTAAAATATGTAAATAAATCCTGTGTGATTTCTTTAAATAATCAGTGTAACCTTATTCAGCGGACTCAGGTTGTCAGGAGATGAGCTGCAGCTATCTTTAGCTTAGCTTATTTCTACAACCCTTTGTCTCGTAATGGTCTGACTTGAAACCATACGAATGTTGTAGGCTTTCCAGTCTTGGTTGACATCGGCTGACGACATATTTTGCAGACAGTCTGAATCTGCTTATTGCCACTTTGAAAACACTTCAATGTAGTTCATGTCAACTATGTCCAAAAATGTGGAGGTTAACGTCATCAGTATTTTTGACATCCTGTCTAGTAAATATGAGCGATGTGAATTGGAGCTGCTGTACTGTTGTTAAAGCTGCAGTCTGTAATCTTTTTAAAAAAAAAATCAAACATGACCCTCATTTGACAAGAGGTCAGTTAGTACCTGCCTGGTACATACAACAATGTACTGCTGTTTCAGTTCATCAGGTTCTGATTGGATAAGGAAGTCCATTTACACGTCGTTAACGAATTTGCAGAATACCTTAATAGAAAGCCACGAGGGGCATTTTTGGGCAAGAATGAAAAAAAACAATGTTCTTATGTAAAGTCTGTATCAAAATATGCAAAATAAGCTTCTTTTTTTAATAAATAACTGTGTCAAGGAAATATAACATTATTTTTACTTTGTGTGGGCTACAGTATTGTCAACTGTAATGCTCTACTGTTATCCAAAATCAATGTTTATTGTGATATTAGCTCTATAAGCGTCAATCTGTGTACTCAGTCTGTTTATTTCTTCCATCAGATGATGCCCGTCTGTTTGGGTTTTTGCGGGTCACGATGGGAGACGCCATGAGCAAACGAGCAAAGTTCGCCCTCATCAGCTGGATCGGAGAGAACGTCAGTGGTCTTCAGCGTGCAAAGATCAGCACCGACAAGGCAAAAGTGAAAGAAATTGTGCAGGTCAGAGTCTGTGTGGACAACATAGCAATTAATGTAATGGGTGTCATCATTAGTGTTGGAGTAAAGCTGTAATGGGCCCTTTGGGGACAAGGGGGTGGGTAGAGAGGCAGCATAGAAACAACACAATGCTGGATGAAGGGAGACAAAAAAACATTTTTAAACAACAAACCATTTCAGTTGTAAGTAGATCACATAAAGAGGAACCATGGTGGCGGGAAAGTGATAACCAGCCAAGTAAGAGCAAAAAAAATCATCAATAAATGAAAGATTGACCAAAGAAGATGTAAAATGAAATAAGTGTGAAAAGACCATGATATTATGTAACTTGTATTACTAATTGTTCTCTACACCAAGTATTATAAGAGAGCGAGAGTAGAAATACTGTTGAATTTATAGTCACGTGTGTTGTAAATGAAGATATCAAATGTTACATGGGGGTTCGTCCTTCCCAAGAATACGAGCTAACGAGTGACAGGGAGATCAGACGTTGATTATTCATTCGATGAACACTTACAGTAGATGGTCCAATTGAATCGCAGCTTTATTAAATGATGGTTGGATATCTTGAAAAACAATGTGGTTCAGAAGATGTTCAACATGATATTCTGGAGAGAATTAAGCCCTTTAGAGTCTGGCATCTGTTCTTTAAAAACAGAATAAATAGGATTCATTAATTCAAGCTTTGTCTTTCTTTTTAGCTGCTCTCAAACAGCCGTTTATCATATACGAGACAAAAGCAAGACACACAAAGCATTTTGTATTTTCCGTTGATATCCATGCAGCTAGCTTTTGTCCAAAATAGCCATTATAAGAGGTGATTTCATGGCCCTCTGAAAGTTGCACAAACATTCGGCATTTTGAGAGTGAGAAAGAGCTTTTCCTCCGGCTAGAATTCCTCTTCACACCATCATGTGTTTTGTTTGTGCAGAATTTTGCCAAGGAGTTCATGTTGAGCGACCAGAAGGAACTGGAGGAAGACTACATCCGTGAGGAGCTGAAGAAAGCCGGAGGAGCCAACTACGATGCTCAGACGGAGTAGAGGAGCGCGAGAGTCCACTGGAAGGGTTGGGGTCTGGTTACGGCAGGGTGGGGTGGGACGGGTTGGGATGAGAGGGGGTGGGGGAGTGTTGGAGGTTGGGCTGCTACCTCTGAGGGAGAGGACGATGTAGGAGGAAGGTGTTTGATGATAGGGAATGCCACAAATGAGCACACTCATTTGACTTTCAAAGTGGAACAAGAGCATAATGTGAAGTTATTTGTTAATTTAATTAAAACACAGGAACTCATTTATACACAGAGGCGCTTCACGAGCAGTTCTCATACCATCACAACACTGCGTATGCTGCTTTATAAAATGAGTTAAACAGCTTCATAAAGGGCTCTCAACAACGGCTTTAGTGTTTGATTATAGATCAGTTACTGAGTGTATTAGCATACGTCCTCACGACACATATTCTGTTGGTGCATCACTGACATGAAGACCTGCATCAGGGCACATCTATACCTGATTTGAACAAAGCATTAGTGTGAGCTTTTCAGTTTGTGTCTGGATTAGAGATCACATCCATCAGTGACATAAAGAAACTTAATCAATACCACTTTCATGTCTTGAGGATGAATGTATACTACACTAGCAGCCGGTTAGCTTAGCTTAGCTTTAAGAAGCAGTGAAACATCAAGCCTCACTCTGTCAGGAGAGAACAAAGTCTGTAACTCTGCACCAATGATACTTGAAAGTTAATCTGATTTGTTTATTTGTATAAAGAGCAAAATGTAAAAATGAACCTGTTGCCAGCCAACCAGCAGACCCTCCGGAAAATCACTGCTCCTGCCATAGAACTAGTCGATAACATCGCGTATTGCCGTATTATTTACTCAATTCCACGTCAGACTAGCTGTTTCCCCCTTCTTTCCAGTCTTAATGCAAAGCTTAGCGAAACTCCTGCCGGGTGTAGCTTCATAATGAGCTGACAGATATGAGAGAGGTATTGACCTATCACCCTCCAACTCATTATTATGAAGCAGATATACTGGATAAACATCACACATACAAATGCATCATTATAAACAAGTGTATTTTCGCTCTTTAAGATCACAAACTGCCTTCTCTCCTCGGTCCTCTCCCCGGTTAGCTCATGGTTGGTTATCTACTGTTCTGTGCATCTTCATCTCATACTCATCCTCATCTCAGCTAAAGGTGTCCAGCTGTTTAAAACTAAATTACAGCTTCAGCACTGGAAATATAATGTAATGAGGATGGAAGAAACTGAAGAGTTTTACTCCAAATTTGAAGTGAAACAACATGAGTGAGTCTTTTTAACGACGTTGTAAGAATCAGTTCATGGACATGAACAAATGCTTCTTGTTTGAAATGAAACTCTTTACGGGCAGGCATGTGTTTGACACCAGAGCATGCACTCAGTCATGATACACTGTACCTCCATGAAGAAAAGATCTCCATTTTGTAACAATATTCTTTTTTGACGGTTTGTTTGGGTAAGCTTGAGTCATAGTGCTAAGTACACATTAAACCACCTCTTCATCTCCAGCCAGACAGCCCTGTTTGGATTACAGCCTCAAACTAAACCATTGCATTTTACCCTGAGATGGGCTGTAATTCATCCTTCCGTCTTTATATTTGTGCTTTGTGCTGTGATTTCCTTTTCTCACTCATCCAAATGTGACTTTTTCCATGGAAAAACAGAGAAACGACCAAATTTTTTGACTTATGTTGAGAATGGAGATCTTTCCCTCTGGTGTCTCATCTCATGATCAACTACTAAAAGGTGTCATTGCATACTGTAACCTACTGTGTTTGACTGCCTTAGTGTCCCAAGGGAGAGTGGGGCATCATGGGATCTTGTGGACACTACACTGTGATTGGCTATCCTTTATGTGGGTGGCATAGCTCATTTCGTAATGGTCCGAGCTTGTCAAACCCAAGAGGCGCCATCTCGGTTGTAGCATCTCTGTATTTAGTTTCAACCCTCCCTCCATCCCTTCCTGCAAAAACATAGGATTCTTTTTCCCTTGTACTTTTTTAGTTTTTGAGATAAATTTTATGTTCTCTGGAGAGTTTTACCTTTTGATTTTATTTGTATGAGCATTGTTACCTTGGACATTGGCAGAGGAGATTTTCAAAAAAAAAAAAAAAAAGGAAAAAGGAAGAAAAACAAAATGGGCACAAAATCAGTCATTTCAAATAAAAATTGATGTTTTTTCCAAAACCTGGTTGTCTAAGTGTTTCTCTGAATTTCTGGACATCATAGAGCTGTGATCTGTCCTATGATTGGTAATGCCTGGCTCAAGGGCACATTGGCAGTGCTTAGGAAGTGAACTGACACCTCTCCTGCTTTTAGACCAATTTCCAGACTTGGTCCACACCAGGACTTGATTGGGACCGGGGACCCTCAGGTTCCCAACCCAAACGCCAAAGACTGAGCCAAGCCATCCCATGAAGAAGATTAAGTAATTTTTGACAGTATTTCTGAAAAGTGATGTGGTTTCACAAAAAATGAAAATAAAAGTAATAATAAAAAAAACATTTCATATGTAACAACATTTTTCAAAGTGCTACAGAAACAAACTAGCAAAAAACAAAAGATCATAAAACAAGAAGTGAAGCTATGGATTTGTATAAATACACTCGAGTTAACAGTCTTTTCTTACTTCACCAAAACACGGGTAAAGATTCAATAACCTGCGATACAATGCCATATTATTAAATAGGATTTTAGTTGGACTGTCAGTGTGGAGGTAAAGAGAAGTGAGTAAATGAGACCTTCTATAGCATGTTAGCTACATTAGGCAGCTACAAGCATAGCATTCCCCCCTCCATCTCCCACCAAGCAGTCAGACACAGAGAGGCTGGGTGGCGTTGTGGGCAGTCTCAGGTTTCCTCTGAAGACTATTCATTTTACATCGTGTTCTTTGTTTTTAAAATCTCCTTCCTCTTTACCAGATAAGGGTGACGTAATGGGAGTAAATGAGCACTTGTGGATTCAAGGTACACACAGCAAACTGTTTCTGGGTGCTTAAGGGACTCCTTAGGGTTTCCATGGTCACCATTGTAACCCTCAGTATAGCTGGTCTGTGTCTGGGAGGAAGATGAAATGTTCCATATAGTTCCAAGTATTCAGAGCCTCAAACCATGCAAAAGCTCAGTGGGTCCCTTGAAAGGCGATATATCAATAAGATCTGTTATATTAATTATAACATATTACAGGTAAAATGTTACCGATAGTTGATAATATAGAAAACTGATTCCTCATAACTGAACGCTCACTCAGTAAACTCATGTTCGTAACGGACAAGAATTGATTTCCAATAAACAAGAATAATCTGTGTGTACTGTTTAATGCTGCCTTTTCCACATGACTCATGACTGCTAGTCTGCATCAGGTCAGTCGATGGTCACCAGCTGTTCCACATCAGCATGTGTGTGTGGATTAAAGTTGGTCAGTAAGACAGCCACTGATTTAACATGATTTCTACAGTGTGTGTGTGTGTGTGTGTGTGTGTGTGTGTGTGTGTGCGTGCGTGCGTGCGTGCGTGCGTGCGTGCGTGTGTGTGTGTGTGTGCAGGCGTGTGAGACAGGCCTTGGTGGTAGCAATGATCTATGAGGACTAATAGCAGGTTGCATAATGACAGAGCGACAGTGGCTTTTAGGCTGTATTGAGGTAAGTCGAGGCTGCTGTCCGCTGTGTGTGTGTGTGTGTGTGTGTGGGGGGGGGGGGATAATTAAGAGCTAACACCAGTCCTTTTTATGTTTTCATGTGTTCTCAGTCCAAAGATAAAGGATCTGCTTTCTTATCATATCTCACTAAGAGCTTGTCACCAGTCAACTCCCTGCTTTACATTATGGTGAAGACACTGATTGACTATTAGGGATGTAAAACACCCATGATCCAAACTTTAAAAGGGAAAAGAAATGTATTTTGGGGAGCAGGTCAATTTTTCAATGCAATACCGCCACATGGCAAATTGGCAGCAAGCCCGAATGCCCCATATCAAGGCCTCCATATTTAATCCATGTTTATACAGTACCTTTAACTTGTGGTTACACTGTGGCATTTATTTCTTTTTTTATGCTTCCAGGGTTATTCACAGCAGTAGCAAAACTACCATTCAACTCAACACTCTCAAAAAGATTTCCATTGGACGATGGTCTTTCACATCCTACACCTTCCCTTGTGCTTGATATTTCATTTGTTGAATGACCAAATAACCACAAAATGGATGCAATTCTTGTAGTTGGTTTCATTTTGTGTTTGTTAGTTGTTACAGTATCATAGCATGCTAACTGGCTTCATTTTGATCATAAATATGGTCAACTCTACACATGCTTTACATTGCTTAGCATATTGACTATTGTGTTGAGCGCCAAGCATCAACCGTGCACAAAACCTGCCTCACATAACTCTCTTTGACTTTTATAGTTGATCTCTCTCAGTTATCTACGAACACCTGTTATTCTGTAAAATGGTGCAAGATGTAAATTTCACAAGCTGAAACCCATCTCTGTATTATCTCACAAATAGCTATGCATGCACTTTACTCTTCAATTGAGCAACACTACATATTGCTGCAGGTGCATTGGTTGGTTATTATGACCTGCCTCCCGCCCCGCCAATTCTAACCTGCATGTCCTGACAGCTCAAGGCAGACAGTGTTATCAGTATGAAAGTTGCCTTTGCACAATCTGTTTATTTCTGATGACGTATACCGCAGAGGATGAAAGACACACACACACACACACACACACACACACACACACACACACACACACAGATGTTAGCCAACAGAACATGTAGGAGTGTCCAAACAAGGACCGTTAGATCCGTTCCTGCAGAGCGATACCACTCAGATCCTTCCTGCATTCCTCAGACCGCCTCAACACATCAGCATATTTTACAGCCTACAGCAAGTCATGTGCTCTGTCCTAGCATGTGTGTGTGTGTGTGTGTGTGTGTGTGTGTGTGTGAGAGAGAGAGAGAGAGAGAGAGAATGAAGAATTGTCTTTGCGTCACTACAAGTCTCCAAATCAATATGTAATGATAATATTGTTGCTTCAAAAAAAAGTTGTTTGTCATAGACTCTTGCCTTTGTGTCAGGGTTTTTGCTAATTTAATTAGGTACATTGATAAATCAGGAACAGAAGGGGAAGAATAAAAAAACGACTGAAATATATGATGTCTGTATTCTACGCCATGAATACACAATGCAAGTCAATTTGTGTAGAGTTTGAAATAAAAGCCCTTCAAACCTGTTAATTTGGTCTTCTTTCACTTTCACTCTGCTCCTCCCTCAAAGTTTTACGTATTCAACATTTGGTTAGTCACAGCTCAGCGGGGTACTCAATCCCAACAGAGCAGAGATCTTAGTCTGCCTTGTGTGTGTGTGTGTGTGTGTGTGTGTGTGTGTGTGTGTGTGTGTGTGTAGTGGGCAGTATGATGTTGAAACAGCCCGTGACTCTGTGTGTATGAGCTCACAATGTCTCCTGAAAAGAGTCAGGAAGAGGCCCTGGGTATGTATGTGCTCAGCATGAGTGATTGAGTGTGTTTAGGGGCTGGGGGGGGGGGGCTCTCTGTCTCCACTTGATGAATTCATCTACCATAAAAGAGATATCTGCTGTATAATCTTTCACAGCCCTTTTACGTCTGTTCTGTGGTGTAAAGATGGTTTTGATGTTTTGTAGTGGTGAGTGCAGCTTGCCTGTTTCAGACTAACCAGAGTACTTTTACTGTGGTCGATTAGCAGCAGATTCCAGATGGAATTACACATTTTAATACTTAGATATATCTTTATACAGGATAAAATGTCAATATATATATATATGCTCACTCTGAGAGGCATTTCCTTGAGGCCCCTTGACAGACTCTTAGTTACATGCTTGGAGAAAAGCCAATAACAGCAGAAACCTTTTTTTTGCCTCTTGACAAAAACAAACAAACAAAACACCATGTTTAAATATCGTCAAACTTTTGGGTTTAGCAAAAGTTATAAGTTAAGAAGAATAGTATTGTTAGATGAGTTGTCGAGATAAAGCTGAAATGTTAAGAATAATGTCAAATTGTGAACAATAGAGTTAAAATGTCCAAAATGAAGCTAAGTTCAAGCAGATTTTTTTTTCTTCAAAAATCTGTTCAGTCATAGTTCAGATTGCATTTATATCTGAACTATGAGTGTATCTAATGACTCTCCCTTCTTTATCTCTCCAGCTGATCATCTTCATTTTCTCTTCACGTTTGAAAGCCTCCCGATTTAGCAGCAATTTTAATCAACCCGCTGTTGTCAAGTAAAAATCATGTCAGCGTATCACTGCAACCTTTTTCCACATGCTGCAGTCACCTCTGATTCGTCTTAGAAAACAGATTGATTCACCGCAATCTACTGTGTCGAGACTCCATCGGCCGCTAATGTCTGCCTCACCACCTCTTTCAATAAAAAAACAGTAATACGTTCTGATGAGGTCTACCACAAAGATATTTCTCATCTTTTGTTTAAAAATTGTAAAATAAAAATCTGTTCATTTAATAAACTTTCAGTAGAGATATAAGTACAGAAAATCAGAGGAGGAATATTTTTGTTATTAAAAAAAATTGTAATTGAAAGATGAAAAGAAAAGCCCTTTTCTTTGGCCAGGCCCTTATTATTTACACAACCAGAGGTCAAACAGCATAGTAAAAATGTGATTATCAACATTCCTCATGAACATGCATTCAAATGACTTCAGTGTCCCTCTATAGCTGCCAATGTATGCCAAAGAGTTGATACAGAACAGTGGAATTTCCAGAGTGAATATATATTCGCATTAGCTAACAATTGTACTAATTCCAAATGTGTTAAACACAATTTCATGCACATTTAGCTTTGCCTTCTTGCTTTAGTGTTTTCGAAAAAGCTGTGAGAATTTTCTTCGGGGAACTCGGGAAAACAGTGAGCGACTGAGAGGTAGAGAGAGGGAGAGATAATGGTTGGCGGGAGGATGAAGGGGGGGCGGGAGATTGAAATTTGCGCAACAGGGCAAAGAAAACAGGGGTGGGCGATGGGGTTGGTCACTATTCAGATTCTTTCAGGCCATGTGAATAGGAAAGACGGAGCGACAGGGAGGGAATGTGAGTGTGAATGGGTCGGTTCTCAGAGCTCCTGTGTGCCAGCGTTGCACAGTGTTGGCACAGAGAAGCCATTGTCAGAGACTAACGAGCTGAGGGACACTTCATTCTCCTGGCCCAAATGAGCATCTGTTTACTGAGTTTACTGAGTGCTGACAGAGGGGAGTCTGTGTGCTGTGACATCAGTTATTAGTGTTTTAACAACTTATATGAAAGTTTGGTGTTAACTGTCGGATTTTTTTTTTTTTTAAGTTGACGATGTGTGTGCACTTCTTAGGAAGTAATTGTTTAAAGCACATGTCATGCAGCCTGATTGATTAATCCTGTAATAAACAAATATCATGAATAAACCAACTGCCAAGTTCAAACTTGCGTTACTCAGAAAGTATTTCTTTGAGCTCGGCAGAGGACAGAGGAAATCTACATAAAATGCTAGTTAGAATGAGTGTTTCCTCTTTTCTTCATTTTTTTGTACATTGGTCCTTCTTGTGGTGTATGTTATGGCTGAGTAGAGTTAAACTGAAGCTAAGCAGAACTCTTTATCAGCGCCTGTATGCCAGGAAGTTCAAATGTGCTGCTCATTTCCTGGGCCAAAGGTCATTTTAAAGATGGCTGACTGAGCAAAGGAAGAAATGCAAGGAGAAGAAAAGTCCATTTCACCACCTGGGATCATATAAGTGACACTTTGTTTTCAGATTTGGATTAATTTATGCAGTTAACTGGTCAAACTTTATAGGTAACAGTATAGCCTAATACTTATTAACTGTGTGCAGAAGGCTTTATAATCAATTAGTGCTTCACATTTAGAAAAATAAAGTATGAAATAAAAAGTAGGTTGTATCATTTATATTGACATCATTTCAATGACTGTATAAAATGTGTTGTCTTTTGAATGTCACGCGTTATCATCACACTACCATCAACAGCTCCACTCCCCTTCATCTCAAAGTTATACCTTGAGGCAACACATCTCTTCCCCTCCACTCTTCATTTTCTTCCTTCTATCTGTCTCTGTCAGAGCACAGCTATGTCTTATACAATTCTGCTGTGTACTCCCCCCCCCCCCTTTTGTTGCTATCTTAATCTTAACTGTTCTTTTTTTATCTTTCTTTTCAACTCCACGTCCCGTTTCACTTCAGTTATTAATAAACTTGACTCTTCTATTTCCTTGTGCTATTGTTGTAATTAAACTATAACTCTCTGGTCCGCATGGATCACTGAACACCAGTAAAATAGTTATTTATTTATTGAACTGGCTCTGTTGGCACATTGTCTCTGTATGAGGTTACAGAGTGAAAGGTCAGCTGCCTCAATCTAAAAACCTTTATAATTAAACTGAGACGGACTGTGCATTTAATTGACTTCTGAATGACATCAATGTATAATATGACTGTAAATCAAGGTGCAGTGAACCCGAGAGCCAATATAGAGAATCAAGCATTGATCTGTAAGCTAATGGCACGTCTGTTTGCTTCCTGAAGCTCGGCCTCTTGTAATGTCACTCTGACTTTCACACTCTTTTACTCGCAGCTACTTCATCTTTGGATAAGAAGTAACTCAGCATGAACTGAGAAATATCAAAGCAGACAAGCAGTGATCCTCTGCAGACATTTTAAGCTGAGCTGAAATTGCCCCACATTCAGCACAACTGAAGGATCTGATGTGACACTTCTTAGGTGGGTGATAAACATCTTTCAGCTAAAGTAAACTACATTTACAAATGTTCCAGTACAACTGCAAGACCAACATTTGTTATTTTGCTGATGCAAGTAATGGACAATATTTTACTTTAGGTTAAAGTACTCTGTGTGCAGCCGAATGCCAATTCCCAGTATTTAGGATATTGTAAATAAGATGACCAATGTATGACTATGCAAACTGCATTTAATTTCAACTTGTATGTTGGGGGCGATCACTGCTGTCCTCCTGAATTCCCTCAGGCTTTATGGGATGAGACAGACTTGGTAACTATAGAAACTAAGCATAACATTTTAAGGTGAATATTTTTAAGGTAGTATTAACTCCTTATTCACTCAGATATGTATAAAAAATTATGTCATATCAATCTTTTTTATAGAGGGTAAGCCATGCTTTATTTCATTTGCTACTCTCTCTCCTTAATCATAAATCAAAAACCATCTCATCCAAAATGTTGCCACCATAGTTTTAATTGAGATTTAAAAAAATACTAACTTCCCCCTGTCTTCTACATCTGCATATCTGTAATAATCAGAAATGTTTCAGTCTTTGCTGCTGCTGTTCTTTCTGTTTCGAGAAAAGCCTCTAGCTGTACTGTTTGATTTGGAGCTGTTTATGAACCTGAACACTGCTCATGATTCCTCGAGGAAGGCCTTTAAAAATGTTCCACAGAGCAGATCCTAGAATAAAGGTGACTCAGCTGTATTTACTGCGACTCTTTAAGTACTGTCGAATAAGTCTCCAAGAAGAAAGAAGGCTACTAAAATCTGTTTCATCTTCTTAAGATACACAAATGGGGCGCTGATGGGCTATGCTTAGGTCGTGCTGCGTGTATGGAGTCTGTAGTCCTCCAAGCAGGCAGCCCTGACCTGAGACTCTTCTCCCACATATCATTTCCCACTTTGTCTTAATTTCCTTCTCCACCCACTTTCCAAATCAATCTGAATAAATACAGTCCTATAAATGGGCTTCTTTTTAATTCAATGATTCATTTGTTTATTTCTTGTACGTCGTTTAATTAATATGGTCTAAATACGGTATGGTATTTATTGTTGTGATCGGTTCTTGGTTTGTTTCTCTATTGTTAATGTATTCGCCCAATATATCACCCAACATTACATAATATTTTGAGGATTATTGCCATTATCAGGCATCAGATTAATGTGTGCTTAAACTTGAAAGCAATTTAAGTCTTTACCTGACAAACCAAATATCAAACATATTTCTATTTAATAGCAAATGATGTAGGTCAGGAGAGGCCAGGAAAAGTATGCCTTCTGTAACAGGAGTATTTGTGCAAGGCTTTGCCCTTTTGAATCAGCTGCTTTCACAGACAAGTCAAAGAGGAAGCTGTCTCTCACGGCTGCTGATAGACAGAGGTGTGGTTCTTCATAAATGCTTACTGTATGCATGCTTACCACATGTTTGTATGCTTAGTTGCTTGGGGTCACTGTCTTTGAAAGATTTTTCCCAAAAAGGAGCAGTTTCCTGTTAATCCTTTCTCTTCTATAGACTTCAATACCTGCAGCCCTCTGTTACCCAGCGCCCAGCTCCAGGATCTCATCATCCCCAACCATGCCAACCTCTGAGTCATAAAACTCTGGAAAGAGTTTCTCCTGCTACCCCTCACAATCTTCAACCGTCTTGCTTTAGACCCGCCAAACCTCCTGCCAAGTAAATAATTTGTAACAATAAACACTTTTCAACCCTTTTCTTAAAGACGTGTCTGTGTTTGTACTGTTGGTCCCAATCTGCAGCTGTTATAACAATTTTATCTCAAAAATCTATCTATCCGTCTTTTTTTAAGGCAAACAAAAGACCCAACTTATTTGCACCTATGAACAAGCATTTGGCAACATTGAAGAGATAAAACTTTCTCCAACATGTTAAAAACCTGTTGGCGAACAATCATTTGAAAACCTTATTTCAGCAAACAAATATCAGTTGAATTAGCAGCGTCTCAAGGGTAAACTTAACTGGAGCCTGCAGTTGAGTCATTGCAGAGAAAATAAGTCAGGTAGTCAAATCACACTCTCCTCACACAAGTGTCCTAACAAGTGTCCGCCTTATGGAAATCTTTAATTACATACATGCAAAGCACCTGGGCACCTGAGCTCAGTTTCTGCGTTTTACTTTAAGACATGGAAAAACAACACACACAACCCTCTTCTGACAGACGGCTTCATGTAACAATTATGTCAAAACCTTAAAAAAAAAAGGCTTTGGGTCATAGGATTATTTTCACTGCCTGCGATTGTGACTTTTCCGCCCAAAGAACTAATAAGAAACCTGACAATTGAGTGGACTGTGTTCAATAATTTAGTCTTACCTTAGAATAAACACTTAAGAATAACTACAGAAAGGTTTGAGTGACTAAAGATATCACTGGTCATGTAAGTGCAGAGTAGCTTTTTTTAAATGAAGCACACTTTGAAGTTGGTTAAAAACATCAGTCAATCAAAGAGGTCGTGTGGCTTTTCTTTTTCTTTTTTTCTTCACAACTCAGTAGTCAGAAGGTGGATTTCCTGTGAAGTCAGACAGCAGTGAGACTTTTACCATATAGGGACACAACATAGAGGAGGGTTAGTGGGCAAAGAGAAGAGAAAAGAAGAAGTAAAAAGACTCAGTTCTCAAGTCTCAACATGCTGCTGACGGCTGAATGAGAATAGGGGAGATAACACTTCCTGGTCATCAAGACAAGAATCCCTGAGCATATATATATATATATATATATATATATATATATATATATATATATATATATACGCTTAAGTTACACTGAATCATGCTTATCTCATGCCTTTACCTGCTTAAAACAGGTACAACCCCACATCCTGATAAACTTTACAATGTTAATGTCATGTCAACAGATCAATAGAACTATTTGGCTCACACTCAACCATAATCTTCTCAGATCTATTTTTTAGTATCACATGCTAAAATCCATAAAGAATGATATCCTGGCACTGTAGTGATGTGACAGATACAATGAGTTGTAAAATCTATCTAGGAAGAGTCATAAAACCCAGCACTGGCTCTTTAAATTGGAAACTTCTCAGCTTGCTTTCTTACTTGCTAGAAAAGTGTACTTTTTGTGTTTTTTTCCAGTTAGCTGTGCACATAAGCTTATCAGCAGCTGTCATGATACTTTGCTAACCTATAGATAGCACTATTGTTGCTTTCATAACTATATTGTTTGCCTCATGTTTAGTATATGGTTTTTTTTAAATCCCACATCTCATCAACAAAACACAACAATATCAAGTGTCTTACAGTAAATATTACTGCACACTTCCTATGATAACTAAGCTGCTAACCTAGCAACAATCTGGGCTCAATGATTGGTTGAAATGATTTCCGAAGAATGGAAAAATATGTATAGTTTTCTGTGTGTAAAAGCAAATTCATTGGTAATATGTAATACTTTAGTATGTCAAAGGGAGTGAATGACTTTATAAGTGCAGTATATGTCTAAGGTATTTCTTCAACTGTTTTTTTAAAACATATATCATGTATTCAAAAATATCAAGAGTAAAGATCTTACCATAACAAGGTCACAGTTATGCAAGTGTATAATCCAAAATACTAGAAATAGTGTTTTTTTTTTACTCTGTGCTCTTTACAAGACAATCCTGTTAAATTCACCAGAAATAGCACATTTGGCATATCTAAACTGAGCCAGCTCAGACATGTTTTTTTAGTATTTACAGATTAACCACCTGTTTATCCAGTTTTATCATGATGACCTGATAAGAATTAGATTCCCCCAGTGCCTGATTTACTCTTCAGATGTCCCAGTTTGAAGTGCTTGAGGGTTAGAGCTGGAGAGAAAAAGTGGCCTTCAGCTATCATCTACAGTATGTTCAAGTAGGCTGTGTCAAAATGGTTGAACAGTACTAACAGACATAATAAATCACTAGGCATCACTGTTAATGTTGGTAGATGGTTAAATAACTGTCACACAATTCATTCAGAGTCATGGCTAAGTTTTTAATTTTTGGAAAATGTTTATTTATTTCTTCTTCTTTTTTTTTTTTTACAGTAAATGCATTCTTTGATTCTTGGGTTATGAAATGACTGTGGATCTGTGGTGCTTCTTTTTCTTCATACAATGATTCATAACTGGTATCCTGTTTATACCAGCTTGTTTACTCACTGTGGACAGATGGCTGCGTGTCACCTACACATTCAGCTGGTTTGATGTGGGTGCCTCCACTGTAAGACTTCATTACGATGCAACACACCCAGCTCAGAGCACTAACAGAGAAAGCCCCATGCCCTTAAAAGGCGTTTTTTATCTGCCTGCTGCTTCTACCAAGGGCTCTGTCGTCCTCTTCGGTTACTCATATGCACACTCTACTGGTGAAAGGTGGAATTACAGTTCCTCCTCATCTCAGTAGAAATTACTGTACACTTGTTGAGGTTTACTCGGGTTTACTTTCATTCAATTGTACCTGGGTGTGGTCATAACTTATTTTTTCTGTGTCTAGCCAATATAATATACAGCTATTTTTTAAACAGATATGCACATATTTCCCTTTATTACACACATAAGTGTCCAAATGGTATTTAAATAATTCTAAATTAAATCAAGAAACCGGTGGGTGTAAATTAGCAAGACATTAATAGGCCAAAGTTGTGATAGTTGTTATTCCTCTAACTCTGTTCATCTCAACGTTAATTCATTCTGTAGCCTGCTGTCAAACGACCAACTCCCGCCTCTCGATATGTCAGTAACCAATCATAAAGCCTTATGTGAAAATTAACCACATTGGATTGGCTACCACTAAGCGTCATCTCGATTCTTACCCGGAAGTTTACATTTTGTTGTCACTGGTTCAGGATGGAAACAGGAGCTGCTGTCCTTTAAAAAGGTTAGGGGCATGCAGACGCATTAAGTCATTATCTTTTAATGCCCAGCTATAAGAACGCTGTCTTTCATGTCTAATATCGTCAAGTGTTTAACGTATAGGTCCGATTTTTTTGCGTGGTGATAATGATCTTTACTAGCTAGTGTGAGCTAAACATTTCAGTCCTAAACATCATAAACACTTTTTATTTAAAACTATGGAGATAATAGGCCATAAGTTAGATTTTATACAGCTCTTAAATGTTCAAATGTCATCGAATAAATATGACTTAAGACCTTTAACGATATTTTATAATTAATGTTGACAATATTTATGTTGTAATGCTTCTATATTGAATTATACATAATATAATGTATTATAAATGTAAGAATTAATTTAAAGACTATGATACAAACAGATCTCTTCTGGATCCCAGTTTTCCATTCTCTGTGAGGGACCCTTTCGCTGTTTGATGTTGAAAAGAGAGGGACATTTTAAATCTCTTGAAATATGAAACAAATGTTATTGATAATATGGTAATAACTTGACAGTATTTAACATAGCATTTATTTTGTGTAAGGCAGGGGTCTCCAACCTTTTTCGGGCTGAGAGTTACTTTCAAAAAATAAAACAAGTTGCGAGCTACTTCTACTCTCCTTATTTTTGCTTTGTTTTTGCAGCGTTTATTAATATTATTATATGCTTACCTTTAATGAGATTTCTGACACTGCATGCTGTCGACCAGGTTATTGTAATCTGGTCAGATAGATCTAGAGTTATAATAAGTCTATACAGTTTGCTGTGAGTGAGGTTTCGTTCATGCATAGGCTAGATTATTTTAATTTTCTTTCTTTCCTTTTTTTGTATTTTGCATTTGCTGAGTGAGATACTTATTCACTGCCTGCGAGCTACCAGTAGCTTGCGAGCCCCTTGTTGGAGACCCCTGGTGTAAGGATACATGAGCTTTGATAAATGTCCATTGTCCTTAAACATTAATGTTTGTTTTCCAACCCTGTTATGTTTCAGAGTGCAGAGCATCATGGGGAACACAGAGAGTGTGGTGGTGCAGAAGCGACTGTCCCGCTTCCGCCCAGAGGAGCGGCCTGTGGTTGAGGGGATTTTTGACAAGCTCCAGGGAAACAGTGGGGGGAAGACAGTCACAGGAAAGGCAGTCACGCTTGAGATGCTGCAGGTGAGACTGAAAGCGGTTAATAGAAGTAGCATACAGGTTCAATTCAGGAGAGTGCAATCACAAGCTGAGCATGATTACAAACTTGCACGATAAGATTAAATAATATTTTTTAAATAAATAATCAGTTTAATTGTAAGATACATTTTTAAACTCTTGATGGAGCATTGAGGAAATGCTATCATGAATCGTGCTAGTTTTCGAAAATTACAAATTGCCTTTAAACAAATCAAATTTGCATAGTCCATGACTGCCAGGCTTTTAAATTAAATTAAATATTTTAATTAAAAAAAGAGACCATAACCACCCCATTTGAAGGAGTATTTTACTCCTGCTGTTTATTGCCTGCTTATAATGACCTCCTCTTTTTGCCTCTGTCAGTCCTCGATGGGCAGCCTGGCGTCTGACTCCATGGTGAGAAGGGTCTACCAGTGCATGTGCAGTATTGACTCTGGACTGGCAGCACCAGGATCATCTGGGAAGACCAGCAACCCGACTTCCTCTGGAGTCGGTCGAGAGCAGTTGGTCATCTTTCTGGCAGACACGCTGCGAGGCACTGCAGAAGAACGGGCTCCTCTTGTTCTGGCCATGTCACAGTGTGACGTCGCAGTGCCGTCAGCCGTCACATGTGAGCAGGTAGCAGAGGTGAGGAGATGAAAATACGATACAGGCAGTATTGTGTCAACTTCTCTGGCAGTTTTCTTTTATTCTACTTGATATTCTACTCTGTCCCCTCCCTTTGTTTGTAGTTCTTACAGGACCTGATTTCTGCTGTAGTTCAGATTCTGGTCCACAGAGGGCGTCTGCAGGGCTGGCAGCCAGAGAGAATGGGTGATTGTTCACTAGGTGTGAAACTACTGGCAGAGCAGATGTGTTCTGAACTCAAACCGTCAGGTAATACACAGGAAGTCTGAAGTTCATAGAATATATTATGAGTAAGGAAATGTGTTTGTTGTTGATGCTCCTCACCTCTCCTCTCAGATCAGGGAGTTTGTGATGTTTCCTGTCTAGAGGACTGGATCTTCAGGGTCTCTCAGGTGTCATTGTACATGGAGATGCTGGTATCTGAAGGCCTAAATGTGTCCCTGAGTGGCCGGCCGACCCCCACCCTATTGCCCCCCTGCATAGAGACACCATGGAAAAACATGAGGTGTATGCTGGACCTCCCTACCCTAATGTTTCTTGCACCACAGGTCAGAATACAAATGTATGAACATCTTTTTGAGGGCACCACAGTTTGGCACTCTTTCTTTGGTTATAGTTGGCTGCACGTGGCTTAGCTTTCACTACAAAGTAACGAAAAGTAATGTATTAACTGTACTGAAATTTAAACACTCCTTCTTTGTGTCAATATCTGAAGTTGCCAGACAGCTGCAGCGCCCCCTGGAGGCTTGTGTTTTCCACACAGCTGCATGGAGAGAGCTTTACCCGGATGGTGGCCGGCCTGATGAAGCGTGGGCCCACATTGCTGCTTCTCAAAGACACAAAGGGACATGTTTTTGGATGTTTTGCATCCCACGCCTGGGAGGTTAAACCTCAGTTCCAGGGTGAGAGAAGAAACCTGGTCTCTCTAAACATCATCAATATGAAATATTGAGCTAGGAAACAAATGTAAATCCATAAATTTAAGAAATACAAATATTCCATTTGACTTTTACTTATTTGGAGATAAGTGATACTAGACAAAAAAGTATTGCAATGAAGGTTGCATCTGTATGGTGAAGGTTATATAACCCTGACACACAGCTTTTTTTTTTTATAGCAGTGTTACTGGGGTTGTTTATTTATAATCCTGTGGTAGAAACACTTTCATTTTGTTTAGGTCAAAACCTCAGATCAGGCCTGCTGTGATGAAAGAGAGCATTGAGGAAGTAATACTAACTGTTTGAATAACGTAGGCAGTCACTTGACTTTTCTCAGAGCATCATCATTTGTATATGTGTGTGTGTGTGTGTGTGTGTGTGTGTGTATGTGTGTGTCTGCAGGTGACTCCAGATGCTTCCTGTTCACAGTTTTCCCCACACTGAGAGTTTATACGGCAACAGGATACAACCAACATTTCATGTACCTTAACCAGAACCAGCAGACCATGCCGAACGGACTGGTGAGGCTGCACTCGTTCAACAGGGGAGAACATAAACATTACAGGAAGTGAAAAAAAGTTCATACTTAACAAAGCCAGAGCACTGACTGATTGTAAATATAGTGGGATTGCTTCAATACACAAGTTTCTCATTCAGTGGACAGAAGGTATTTTTTAAGTGAATATATTCTGTGAAACATTGCTGTCCACATCCTCCCCAAACAGCAGAGAGACACACCTCTGATCTCAGCCAATGCTCATGCCCCTAATCATGCATTTCATATCCTTTAATGTAAACTGGACCTGCGTATGCCAGTGTAAAGAGGAACAAACATCAGGTACTGTTTCTCTAACCCTAAACATCAGCTCTCCCTGTTGGACTGATAAGGCAGCTTCACGCATGGATGTATAAAAGCTGTGTACAGTGAAGGGTGTTAGAGAGGTCGAGGAAGACGAGGACCAGAATAATCCTGATGTATTGAGGCTCCTCCTGGTATGGACATGTATAAAAACTGCTGTTCTGCACATTTAAGCACAATTTAACACCAGTTGGAAACCAGGTCAACATGGCCTGTCATTTGTTTTTAAGGTGTCCTTTATTTTGAGATGACATCATTATTGCCAGAGCCACAGTTTTCTTTTTCTTCCCAGGATTGTATGGAGAAAAAAACAGGGTTCAAAGGCACATGAATATGGAAAACTAACTCTGTGTGCTATAATAAGGTTAAGAGGTGATATTATTTTTCTTTTTTGTCGTTTCCAAAAGGGGACAAAAAAATGTAAACATTGCAGCTTTAAAGGGAGTTTGTAAATGTTTGTGTTTTGGAAAACTTTTACTGTTTGTATAATCATCATCCTCATTGTAGATTTTCACTAACACTCGTAATGCTTTTAGTTTGCATTTAAATTAAATGTCATTTCAAAGAGGATTGGCAGCTGAATGGTAGAAGTGATGATGGAAGCCTGATTCCACTGTTTGTTTGTTTTCTTTAGGGCATGGGCGGTCAGCACGGATACTTTGGCCTGTGGCTGGACAGTGATTTTGGTAAGGGTCATAGCCGTGCACGGCCTAAGTGCACCACATATGGCAGCCCTCAGCTCTCTGGAGAGGAGGATTTCACACTGGACCTGATGGAAGTTTGGGCGGTCGGCAAACCCCCAGAACCAGAGGAGGTCAGAGGAGCACCTGGTCTTGGGTTTCTTTCACTCATTAAGTTTTGGGCTCTTTTATTGCCAGGTCTCAAAAGAGGCAGGGGTACAAGGGCTAGCTGAGGTATGAAATGCTCGGCCAGTGGGTCACAGTCAAACTATGGCTGATGCTGTTTCATTGTACCCTCACAGTTCTGCCATTTGGAATGAAAAAAAACAACCTTAATTCAGCCAGTCAGTGTTAAGAAAACTCACGACGGTTTAAAAAGAGATCTTTGAATGTGATTCCTCTGAAGTCCACCTTCAGTAAAATTATGACAAAACTTTCAACCTAGAAGTCAGTCAGAGGAGAGCCTGCAAATCAGGTTTGTACAAATAGAGTGCAAGGACACTAAGATTCTTTTTTTAGACTCTGAGTCATCAGCAGCTATAATGTTGTCAGAGTCCTTCCATCTTACCTCAGCCTGTTAATGTGATATCTCTTAAAACGTGCTGGGGAATATCTTTGAATGCTGCATGAACGTCCACTTACAGATGAACTGATTTGATTCAGGTGGTCGAAGAACAACGCTTACATGACGACTTCCAATGTTTAGGCCCAACTCGAATCCAGTTATTGTGACACATAATTATTCATTAATGACACAAAACAAACAGTACGTGTTCACAATAGCGCAGGCTGATGTTTTCAGGAATTTGATCAATCTCTTATCTGTTAATCAATAATTAGAATTACTTAATAATTAACTTTCTTGTGAACATCATCTCCACATCTTTTGGCTGTAAAAATCTTCCAATGATTTCTTAGTTTTTCTTCATCCCAGCCACAGTTGTGCTTTTTTAAACATTTTCTTCATTTTCAAACAGTTCATATAAGCTTAAAACTATGTGGCAGTAATATATTTATATATATATATATTTCTATTATAAAGCTGTTTCATTGTGTTAATCAAGAATTACACCCGCTGTTAGAGTCCTGCGCAGACCTGTGTTTACCTCAATGACGTCTTTGTGTGCTTTGTCTTTCAGGGTGAAGAAGGGCAGGCAAAGAAGAGTGTCCTGAATATGGATCCAGAGGTCCAGGCCTTGATGGAAATGACTGGGAAAACTCTGCATAGTCAGGGTCTTAGAGAGCCCGAGGAGGACCAGTGACTGGAATCAGGGAGACCGACCAAAACGATCCTGATGTACTGAGTCTCCTGCCGGTACAGACATGAGTATCGAATCATGTTATCATCTGACACGGCTGAATAACCTTTACTTCTGACTTTATAAGGGACACCTCTGATGCTCACAGTGGTTTACTTAAGATTCTTGACCACAGGTTAGAGTTGGGACATAAGTCACCTGGTAAATCAAAAGTTTCCCTCGTAATCACGGGGGTTTGGTACATTACCTGCATTACAAGAGTACAAGAGAGAACAAGAGTTCTGCTTACAATCACATTTCAATAATGAAGGAATCCTCTTAGAATAGCTTCAGAAAATTGTGTTTGAGTTTCCTAATAACGGATCATTCAAGAATCAAAACGTGTTTGTTTATTGCTAAAGCATTGAAAGTGTTTTTGTCAGTGTCTCAATTGTATCTGAGCTGTTGTTTATATTTATGAGTATTTAATGATAAACTCTGGGAAGTTATTCAGAGAATTCCTCAAATACAAAGCAGTACAGGGACTTTAAATACGTCAGCTCTACTCAGACTGCAGAATGTGGAGAAGCTGTATTTACTGTATATTGTAAACAAACTACTCTGATATAGCAGAGCTGAATTTGTGTGTGTCTGAGATAAGAAGGACCTGTGATCTGGACCTCATAGACCAGACATACAAGGTGATTTAAATCAGGTTTGATGTGCGTCTCAGGTGTCTGATTTTAGTTCATTTAAATTTGTTCAGTTGCTAATTATTGTATGACATTCTCATCTCTCTGGATGCAAGTGAATTCTTTTGCTCACATCCACATTTTAAGAACAATTACAGTATCAACCTTTTGTCCTGTTTATGATCATTTTCATCCTGAAAGCTTGGATTAGTAACTTTGGAAAAGGAACTGCAAGAGACGGCTACAAATGTGTGCTAGGGGGGTCCGCATGAGAGCTTCATCATTTATGGTATATAACTACTGTTTCTCTGCCATTCTTGTGTGCTGAGTTTGAAGGACTCTTACTTTGGGTGCAGTTGGTACTTGGACAAAGAGCATGCTGATATGTGAGTAGGGAGGTCATAAGACTGACAGGGAGTCCATCCAGTGCATTAATATTTTTATGTTTAAGTTATCACGTTTATCTGGGATGTACAGAACATTAGCTAGCTGCTTGTCATAGATTACTTCCCCAACCTTAAAGCTCCTTTGACTCGCTGTGACAAGTGTATCACAACATTTGACAGATCTGGGACCCTGTGATATAATGCGACACCCATTATTAGTCATAAATCATTTTCTATAAGGTTCTGTTTAGACCTTAATTCAACATCATCATCAGTTTGTACAGTAGTGTCATTGAAAATATGTTCATTACCTCTAATAATAATTAACAAGTAATTTTACTTGAAAATAATAGCTAAAGTTGACTGAGGACAGTATGTGTATGTGTGTCTCTGTGTAGGGAATACATATAGCATTTTAATGACAATTAAAGTCCTGCATTTGTTATATTTAGCTGTCTTTATTTGACCATATGTTACTGTTTAATGTTGTCTTAAGTAACAACAACATCTGCATATTGACATCTCTTATTGTCTTAGTAAAAACACCTGCTCAGTCTGAAAGACTGTATTCACCTGCTGATCTGCTATCATGCAAATAACTGAGGCAAGTAACGCATGCAAATCTGTGCTATAATCCTGCTGCAGTTCACACGTACGCACGTAGGACACATCATGCAAAATGTGTGTACTTCTTTTTATGTGCATGGGGATGATTCTTTTATTATTTAGTGAGATGGAGCTTCTTTTTTTTTTTCAAGTTCAATCATACTGTATTATTTGGACAAACACCCATTTTAACTCAATATTCTCTTCTTTGATTGGTATCCAGAGCTCTGATGATTTGATATTATTGTTTGGTGCAAGACAAACAAAGATTGATTCGTTTACCCTTTTTCTAAAACTCCCAATCTTTCTGCGTGTCACAGCTCGTCAACAGCTCATACAAGATTCTGAATCAGAGATTTATTTCTGCTTTACTGTTACTGTGCCACAGGGTGAGTCTCAGAAGAGGGGTTTAACAGCAGTCTTTTACATTAAATAGGACAAAGACTTACATTTAGTGAGTGATATACCTGATGGTTAAAAACTTCAGCTTTTGTAAATGATAAATATTCATTTGAAAAATGATGCAGTGTGAAGTCTCGCTGAAATAAGTTTGTAATGAAGCTTAAGGCCCTACAGACTGAGACTTTACCAGTAGCCTGTTTTAATGCAATCATCCTAATCCTCTGTTTATGTTTTAAGCACTGATTTATCATTTCCTGTAATTTGAACTTGCTCTTCAAGCCTTTCACTCTTCATGCACCTTGTTAGTTGGGGAAGTTGTGCCAGAAAAAAAATCCCACTGCAATTTTAGCTTGTTAAAAGAACACATACCATATGTACCATCTGCTTTCTGGAATTACTTTTTACCTTTAAATCTAAACAGAGGTGCACAAGTATACCTTTGATGTCTGTCTGTGTTCCTTACAGGGTACTTTTCTGCATCTTTGGGTAGAAAACCTTCACATCTTTGTTTATAGAGAGGTTGAGCTTCTGAAATAAATAATCACAGGAACAATAAGATGAAATGTTGTATTAAAATATGAAATATAGAAATGAAGATGATTAGTTTTTGAAGAAGAGGCGACTATTTTAAAGCTGTGTTCTGCTTTTACTTGTTTTTATGATGTGAAAAGTCCTCTTCCCAATATTTATAGATGCTCCTGGAAAAAAGTATCCCAATTTTCTATTTTTTCGTGTGTTCCCACTTTATAGGAAATTGGAGTATAGCTGCTCGTAAATATAAGAATAGCAGAAGGAAGGTTTTATAGAAGAAGAAGACCTCACTCATGTATAACACGTCGATGATGCAGCTCTCTGCGTGAACTCAGGCTGCACAGATCCTCAGAAGGAGGATTGTGTGGGTGGGTTTTTACATATATAGAATGGAAAGTTTTGGGTTTTTTTTTTAAAAAGTGTTTCCTAATAGAAAAGAACAGACTTTCCTGTCTGCTCGATGTCACTTTAAAATGCCCATCGTCACACGCATACTGTTGCACAGGCTAGTTTGCATAGATAGCCTGCCGTCCCTTTGCTTCCGGACTTTTTATAAGTTGTAGACTATGCATATAATGCAAGTTAACTTTTACTTCCTTGTACACAGAGATAGAGGAACTGGCCGTTTTGCGGCTGGCCCTTTTGTCAACACTCTACATCCTCTCCAGCTTCCAACTATCTAAATCATGAGCACATAAAAAAACAACTGGCTTGCAGAGCTGAAAAGAACCGCTGTTCACCTGTAAGGTAAGTCTTCGGCTTTCTTAAAATCGGTATCATTTCGCGTTAACATCTTTCCCACATCTCTGCTTTGGGACTGTGTTAAATAAGAATAGGGGAAATCCGCTTTTCTTTACTGGCGGCATAATGCTGGGCTGAAAAGGGTATTTGTGTCCTTCAGGACATGAAGTCAGTCAATCCTTCCTGTCTGTCAAACACCTGCTGCAATCAGATTAAACTAATCTAATATCGTATATTGATGCAGCTTGTTATTGTCTTGTTATCTTCAGAGTATTGAAAACGTGTAGGCATATGCTAAACAAGAACGAAATGGGTTTATCAGAATGAATACTTGCAGCATGGTGACGCAAGGATGCTATTGCGCCTCTCGCTCAGAATACAGAGCTTCTTAAACATGTATTGAATGTAAAATTGCCTGAAAGATATATAACAAAAATGGAACAATGTTGCTACTTTCTAATAGGCCTACAATGTTACACGTCTTTACTTTCCCTTTTCTTGTAACTTGAAGGGTTTTAGTAGCCTTTCTGGCATGATTCAGAACATCACTTGTGAATCTCACTGTTTTCAGCTTTTCTTTGAATTTGTTCTGCTCAGACGTTTTTACGTTTTGTGATCAAAAAGTGGTGTTAAGATCTAAACAATTTATTTTCTTTGAAAGAACTGGTTTAAAAGCTGAAAACAGACATGTATCCAAGAATCTGTTCAGGTACTTTCTTGTTTTAAAGGCAATAAAAACAAATGTTCTTGCTGCAAAACTCATAAGGAAGGTGTGACTGGCTGGCTAAAGTGTAACTGCAGGCCTATATTCATGCCATTACAGAGACTGCAGTTACAGTAAACAGCTGTGAGAGCTCGTTCATGTGTGACCTAATATGAAGCAATGTTCTTTCCCAGGTAGATCACAGAAAATTAAACACGTCATTGTTTTTTTTAACCTGAGCAAGAAATCTCTCCGATAATCTGTCACTAAAGGTTTCCTGTGTTAAATTCACTCTTACCTAAAAAAAAAAGTAGAGATTGTTTGTTTTCTGTTGGTGGACTTCAGTATCTGTCTTTAAAATCATGTGTTGCTATTAAAGCACAGCAACATCTAATTTGGTTGAATATGAATGAATGAATTTTATTTTCGTATCATGGGTTTATAAGACATCAAAAAATACATTGCATTATACATTTCATTGCAGTGGTAGTAACAGTACAAAGTTGCAGGTTCCTGGCGTAGTTCATTTTTTAAATAATGTTTTCTGCCTCTTTTCCCAGGCTTTACAAATAAAATCTGAAACAGGGAAGGTTCCTTTTTTGAAACACATTTCAAGTTTTTCATAATCGTCTAACCAAACAAAATCAACACACATGTAAATTGAAGACATTTATTGAAGACAGAAAAACAGTTTTTAACAAGATTCAAGCAAACATGCAGCTGTGCTAGCTGACAGATTCTCCAATAGTCTCATCTTGTCAATTGGTTTTACAATGGATCCACAGTTATTGTGTGTGTAGAACTGAAATGACTTAATATGAATATTGAAGCTCGCTTAAAGGGCCACGTCTCATCTGGTCTGAACAGTTTGAAGCTAACGTCAGAGGCCATGGGTGAGGCCAACAGTCCCAGATAATTTGCTCAAGAGCAGGGGTCTCCAACCTTTCCTCATCTGAGAGCAACTTTGAAAAAATGAAAATAGCCAAGAGCTACTTGTTTTTATGGGCCAAATATATGAATAGTGTGAAGAGGTGCATTTACTGTCGTCAGATTTTTTTCCCCTTTAATTTACACAGTCAGTCAACCTGTTAGCGAGCTACCAGTAGCTCCCAAGTTACCTATTGGGAGACCCCTGCTCTAGAGCTAACATCTGTGGAAAGCTATAATGAATTTGCCTCTTCTTGGACTTGCAGCTTAAAATCAAATAATGATTTACCTAAAAACAACCTAACCCATCTTAAATGGTTGCTCTAGAAATGAATTGCTAATTCACTTTCTGCAACCCTGCTAAGATGTTTTGTTTTAGAGTGTTTGAGATGTAGATATTTTGAATTTGAAGAGGGTAAACTATTTGTTTGGACCTGAAGATTGACATGTAATAACTATATGTGCAAACTGTAACAGCTGTAAACATTCCTTCAACAGCACTGTTGTTCATTGCTTGCCTGCAGACAAGCAGCCCTGCATAATATTGATATAATAACACGTTAAAATGAGTAAGAGAAATTGGTTTCATAGCTTGCTAGATGCTCTTTTATTTTAAATATGTCATCCATTTCCCCCTGGTTTTAACACACTGCTTAAATTATAGAATACTTCTGGCTTTATTTCTGCTAGTATTGCATGTCCAACCTGGTGATTGATTATTTTTGTAAATGAAATGCCCATGAAATGAGCTAGTTTTGTATACTGTACATCAGCAGTCCTCCTGCATATCTGGAGTGTTACATTGTGTATCCATCAAGAATAAACATTTCAACATTTTAAACTAAGCACAGTCATCAGATCCTCCCCACATAGCTACTGTATATGTTTTTGTGCATGCATGACATGAACTAACGCAGCCTTTTTATCATAGTTTCCGTGTGACATCCTGTGTTGCTGCTATGAAGGAATGTAATAAGGATACAGTGTTCCCAACAGGGACAATCCCTCACAAATAATGGGCAAAGGATTCTGTTGGCAAAACAGGGAAAAGGTAGAGTGATGCAATTTGTTAATCATTAAATTAGTTTTAGAGGTCAGAGAGCTTTGAATGCTTTGAAACGTCTACGTTATGTGTATGATGTGGATATGATTGGATTACAGGGTATTTGATAAGCATGTGAGTTTTCACACTCATCAATATTTGGAAAGTTTTTTTTAATTCTTTTTTACCGTAAACAAATAAACAAATGCATTTTTACAATCTTTACATCTGATCATGAAGAATGAGGTCCTTCAGGGTTACATCACGTTTTGCATGGACTTGTGCATGGCCGTTCTATTTGCTGTAGTCTCGTCTTGAATTACACATTAATCAACAGAACTCTTCCTGTGGGACGGTTTGTTTTGGTATCTCTGTCATTTGCAAGTTAAATATTATAGGTGTACCCGTAGAACTGTACTTACATTTTGCGCACATTATTTCTGACCGCCTTTTCATTATACTGTCGCTGCACAACACATTTCTAGTCCTTTGCAAATGCAGAGCCGTAGTCGTCAACTTGCTGACAAACATTTACAGGTACATTTAAAGTGAATGTCCATTGAAAAAAAAAAAAACTCATCCCAACTAGTGCAAACTATCTCTATTTAGGGCTACGCTTGATGATGTCAAAAATCATAGTCATGATTATTTTGAATTCTATCGATATCATGATTATTAAACACAGTTTTTATTTTTTGCACTCAACCCTCTGAACACTTTAACATTCTGTAGACTATAAGAAGCAAGCAATGAATACAAACGATAATATTTGATAATACGTTCAAATAAATGAACTATACTTTGAGGTAGTGGTGAGGTACTCTGAAAATATAACAACATGCATTAACATTTAGTACACACGACAAAACCTATGGACAAGACGAGTGCAACGCAGCATGCAACACAACAATCATTTCATGTGGATGGTCATGTTTTCATTAACGTGGGACGCCAACATTGTAATTGAAGTTGATTGAAACAGTTTCCAGTTTCAATCAATTTCCCGACTATCTCTCTATTGCAGCTCACACGTTTTGGGCATGGGAGCTTCTTATAAAATCACCAAGTCAAAATGACCTACCTAATATAAACGTGCAAAAATGTATATTTATTTAGAAAGGTATTGTGATGATCTTGTGTGGAAGAAGTCATGCAGATAGGGTTCTGAGTTGCACTTCTCTCGAGAAGAAGGCAGATTTATTTAACATGTCCACAATTGTTAACCATTTTAACATGGTGGACAGCTGGAGTGTACATTTATACCACTTGTATATGGGTTGTTCGGATAGCAGCCTCTAAAAACATGCAGCGACAATTATACCGTGCAAAAACCTTGAACATGACAACGTTAACTACACAAATTGTGTGTCAATATTAACTCCCAAATCTAGCCAACTCCCTCCTCCTTATAACTTTTTGTAATAACCTTATTTTTAAAGACCAGGGCTAGCAGGTTAAGAGATTTATTGAAGCATAAGCACAGACTGACACCAACCTCTCCACGAACACCGAGCCGAGCCAGGTTTTTTTATTTTTTAGTGAGGACAGACGATAGGTAGGCTGATGTCTGCTTTTTTATAATGCTGTGCGATCTACCCACACTACCTTTGTGATTGACTGGTAGAGAGGTATTGGGCATCCCTATCTCTAGTGTTATGCCACCAACAGGCAGTGTATCAATGCAGTATAGGCCTGTATACTTAAAAGCATAGTATGTAATTTCCTGCCACCAGGGGGCTTTCATTAAAAACAACAACAAAAGATGATGTTGATGCTAGCAGGGAATCATGTGACTTTGCTATTCCATCCCCGATAAAAACAAACTCTGAGTTAACGGTTGTCAAGATGGACGGGCGAAACGGACCCGAGAAAATGAATATGTTCACCATCAAGCCATATGGAAGTATCACTTACACGATTGGAAGCTCTTGCACAAAGCGTTTGTACGCCTAACTTGTCTCTACGGCAACAGTGTGTTGATAATGGCCGTCGCTTCTTACTGTAGGCCCTATGTGGGTTTTTTTTGTATAGATTGTTTATTTCAGAATTAGACATCAAGCTAAGAAGATTTGGGTACAAAGCACACAATCTTGTATGAATTGATGTATTTTGGTGTAAAAGTCCTACATATTGTATTTGCATCTTTAAGGGAGATCATAAATGAATGAAACAGACAAGTTAGTTTAAAATCAACAGTCTCAGAAAGAGAGCACTGTAAGATATGTATCTGTGTCTGAGCTCTGACATTTGCATTTATTTTTAACACTGCTGTTGTGTGCGAAGAAGAGAAGATAACAATCCTGAGCCCTGAGGAGGGCACATAGAGTGCATTTATGCTTAGCACCTTCATACTAGCTGGTAGGAACACGGTAGTTTGTCCATCAGAGCGCTCTGACTCCTTAGTTTACGATCCTCCCAGCCCAACATTACAGCTGAGCAGGCTGTGGTCCAAACAAGGTAGGTTGACAATAAATGGTGTTGAATATTCTCTATTAAAACAGCTTTCAGTAAACATAATTGGTGTAGAATCTACATAGAAAAGGTCTGTTTTTATTGTATTATATTGCTCACCACAGCAGTGGTCTATGAATTATTCTCTGTCAGTAACAGTATCAGAAGTCTTGTTTCAGTGAGAGTCTCCTATTGATGCTCAAACATTTCAAGTGTTGTATGCTTATGACAAGGAACTTCAGAGTCAACTTTTTACGATGCATTAAAGCTGTATGAAAGAACACCTCCTTTTAGCTTCCTTCAGTCAATAAACTTTACATGAACTTAATCTAGAAAAAGGAGTGACAGATCAAAAATAGACTTGATTTGTGGTTGATGTTGACTTTCTCTGTCTGGAGAGCCTTGACACTTTTATGCTCTGATGCTCGTATTTTGTCTGTATTGCTCTCAGATTATAGCAGGTTATTCAAAAATGAATACATTTTGATCAAACTTTTTTTTTTTTGGAAGGTCGATTTATAGGAGATATCGTTTCTGTCTTCTAAAAATATTTGATCATGCTAAGAATAATTTTGCATGATAAGAACATTTTTTTATTTTCAGTGTTTACAATACTATAATTTTGGTTTTATTAAACGGGTGCTCTGTCAAAATCCACATTAACATTCATACATTTCTGACCCAACTAAACTTTCACCAGGTTTCAGGCTGCCCCCCAGAAAAATAAGAAATAAGGTTTACATAAAAGCTTTAGAGATCAATGGAGTCCAGTCAAAGGCAGATTTTCAGAGGAGGACATTTTGCATTTATTTTGATATTGTCCTGTTGTAGCATCTTTTTCGTAGCAGGGGCAGATTGACTAGCTGAACAAGCAATCATTTTGCTTCTGTCTCCTATTAATATGGATCAAAACATGTTATTGAATATCATTGTACTACTTGTAGTACATGTATATATTGTAGTCTCCTAAAAAGCAGCCGAAGATCCCTTATTTTAAATCTGAAAGAAAAAAAATATTGTGAAAGGAAACAAAATTTAAATTTTTTTTGCCTTTGTGTTAAATGTTTTTTTCTTTTCCTGAACTGTATGTATGTGTATATGTATGTATTGTCTGTTTGTGAATGTGTCTCTTTTTTTCATAGGTTTTTCTTTCTTATCTGTTTTCATGTTTTGTTGTCTGCTTGTTTTTGTTTGTTGTTTGTTTCTTTTGACTTGCTTTGAAATTTGTTATTTGTGATATGATTTTTAAATTTGTGGTGTATGTTAAAGATGGAAAAACACAAAAAAGTATAATAAAAAATATATATATTTTGGCAAGGAGTCGAATGCAGATGGCCTAGCGGTTAGGTGCTAGTTACATTGAGTGCTAGATTCTGGCTTGTGGCTTCTATGTGTAATGTAACATGTAAATCCCCCCCCCTCCCTCTCTCTCTCTCTCTCTCTCTCAATAAACACCCACTGTTTGACATTATCTATACTCAAACAACAAATCTAGTGTTAACTAAAATGTCCTGTTAGTTTAAAAGAAAACATTTTTTTAAAAGGAAAATTGAACCGCCTGGTTGATTGAAAGTTATAGTAATGACTTAACGTCAAAAGAAATAAAAATAACGAACTGTTTGATGTCATGCAGATCTATATGTTGTCATAATGGAATCGTGAATATCTGGAGTTAAAATGTTTTTGGGGTTTTGATCCATTCATTTAGATATTCATCCAGCAGCTGTGAGCTGTGTTCTTTTGGAAAACCTTGTACAACATCACATTAAGATGAAGTGTTGATTCTGTTACATGGTCAGAGTTTACAGTTCAATTGTTCAATTGTTAAATAAAAACGGTGTTTTATTTTTATTGAACAATTAGCGAACAATCTACCTGTATGTACATGTTTTCTATCTTTGAATCTTGATTCAAGTGCAGCTGGACTTGGTTAAAGAGTTGCCTTTGGATCAAGCTTTGAATTACCTCGGTTGAAGTCGGTCGTCTGTCAACCGAAAGGTCGCGTGCTTGATCCCCAGCTCCTGTAGCCCCATGTCCAAAGTGTCTTTGGGCAGGACACTTAACCCCAAGTTGCTCCCGCTACTTTATCAGCAGCCTATCAATGTGTATAAATGGGATTAGTTACTTCTGATGGTCACTTCACATAGGAACCTCTACCATCAGTATGTGAATGTGTAGGTGTGACCTGACCAGAAAAGTGCTACACAAACTCAAGTCCATTTACCAAATACCTGAATCACTGAGAACTCACACAGATATGTTGCAGGAGGGCACTGCTGACAATCTTTGGCTTTACAGGAAACGTAGAGAGAAAAGGACATTCTTTGTTATGATGTCTCTCCTGATGATCAATGTGGACCTCTTGTTTTTGAATGTTGGCTTCCATTTGCTCATATCTTTTCATTTGAAGGGAATGTTTGTGATGTGTACAATACAAACATTTCTCTACTTGCCATCAATAATACTGATAGAACTGGAATCTCATTTGTTTAAAGAGACGTACAAGAAAGAGGAAGTTATTGTTTTTTGCTGTATCACTGGACACAGATATGCAGGTACCACAGCATGGCAGGCTGAGTCTCAAAATGACCTTCCAGTATTTAGTGTTCACGTGGTTTTCACTGCAAGCCAAATGATGCTGAGTCTGCTTACATTAGCAGGCTAAAATCCTTCTTTTGCTTTAAATTATACTTTTAAAATCAACTCCCAAGTGACTCAAATAACTACGAATGTTGGATAGCGATTATTGAAGATCTAGCTAACAGACATTTTTGTTCAGCTCGTATAGTACTTTCTGAATCAACGTAGGGCATGACAACTTGTTAGCATTAGCATCAGAGTTTAAAATCTGGGTGTTTGCATCATTGGCAGCACCCTTCCCCTAACTTTGTATCGGTATGTTTAAAGATTCTTCAATCTCTTAAAAGATAAGAGTGGTACAAATGTTCCCACAAGCAAATCTAACTTAAGCCTTTCACACGGACAGTGTTCAGTCGCTGATAATAACCACCAGTCTGTTCCGTCTCAGCTGCAGAGATGGCGAGTTGGGGGCAGCAGGGTGAGATGACAGAGTACAAGAAGATTCTGATCAAACGGGACCTGGAGATGGGCGTGGTCATGACAGTGTTTCGGCAGAAGGTGGAGCGACTCACAGTGCAGGTCATCATGGAGACCCGGCAGGTGGCATGGACACGCACTGCAGACAAGACCGATGGTGTCTGTGAGTATGTTCATGCTGCAACAATAGAACAACCTTCATCACTAACATTGAACTGAATCTATACTGTGTTATTAGTATTACTCACCTATTGTCACTTTGCTTCGTTTTCAAAGTGAGTGACATTATGTCATCACCGAGTTTTGCAAAATCAATTGACAGCAACGTGATGTTCAACTTTTATAAGCCTGTATCTGCAGTGCATTTATGAATACAATATCTGTGTCTTAACATGCATTTCTTCACATTGCCTGTTTGCTGCGTGTGAGAATGTAGGAATACAAGTTCACAGAAGTCTATGACCATAAAACTATTTGCTTTTCATTGGACTCGTTTATGATAAATCGCTAGTTTCGTTCTTCTCATACCTGCTCTAACTGACAATCACAGACAAGGGTCTGTGCAGTTTTAAAATCTCTGTACTGC
Organism: Symphodus melops; assembly: GCF_947650265.1. NCBI lineage: Eukaryota > Metazoa > Chordata > Actinopteri > Labriformes > Labridae > Symphodus > Symphodus melops. The sequence goes on along the minus strand of NC_136696.1, from coordinate 10,422,003 downwards.
TGTTATGTACTATTTGTAGAGGTTAGTACAGTCTGCACATCATCATGTATCGGCTCGTAAGCAGCATATAGAAAAATGTGAAAATAATGAAGCTCTACTGTAGCTGCAGCTGGCACAGTTTGAGAGATGAAAATGTACAAAACTGAATAAATCTTGTTTCATCTCTTAATTTTTTGGATTACTCGTTTTTGGTTAATGTAAGTACAGATTCCAGAAATCGTCATGTACAAGTAGTCCATCTCCTCCCTGTAATAATATAACCAGTGTTGTAACCATGTGTTCTGTGTTTTAGTGGACCTGTTTGAGATCAGAGAGGTTCGTCCAGGGAGGAACTCCAAGGATTTTGAGCGCTTTAAAGATGGAAAGGACAAACATGAAGAAAACTCCTGCTTCACAATCTTCTACGGCTCACAGTTTGTCCTGAACACGCTCAGTCTGGGAGGTGAGTTGGTCACAGTCTTGTGTATCTATCGAACATTTAAAGAGGATTTATGTTTAAAATGCATGTTAATACATTTGTTGGTCGTTTTTTTATTTTGTTAATTTATGGAAAACAAACAACAATGTCAACCACCATCGTTCAGAATGAGCTCAATTGACCATCTCATGAATAGTTTTTGAAGTGGGTTTGTATGAGGTACGGTACTTGAAAGTAGAAAGTGTATAACCCGTTTCATTATTAGAGCAAGTGTGTATAGAGCTTGATCAAAGTGCATCTGACGACATCATAGAAACAAACTCCGCAGAATTAGTCTTTCCTGTGGAGAACTGATGTGTTTACATCTCCCTCTTCAAAGAAGACTCTAAATACAGTTCTACTTCACAGATCATGTTGTTTGGGTTATTGTGTGTAGTTTGTAGAAATGACACAATAACAAAACTAAACACACCAATTGGGGCAGAAGTGGAAGAGGGTCTCTTCTTTTCTGCAAGTTACAAATACTGTATGTCAATGGAGTCTGTCAGCTTCCTGTAAAAGGGCCTTACATTTGAATATATTTCTATTTCTGTGGGGAACTTTTTTTTGTTGGTAAAATTGTCAGGAAGTAGCAACAATCTCACTCTGTCAGTGCTTTGAACGTGTGCATTTGAGCAGACAGACGCTGTAGTTATCATCACGGCCTGTCGGGTTGCTGCTATCCTCAGCTTTCTACTGGACAACTTCCAAAACTTTCTGCAAATGAAAGTACGAACTGAAAAACCTTACAAAACTGATGGGAAACCCCTCAAAGTCCGGTGTAATAAAAAAATATAGATTATGATCACACTCTCTGTTAAGTTGAGCTTTTGCTCCAGGGAGCATGTTGGCATGTAAGACAAAAATATCTGAATGGCCTTAAGTATTTCTAGAACAACAGATCAGAGTTTTTACATGTTTTTATTAATCACAGTTGCAGTCCATCATCCCACAAAGCTTATTGTTTGTTTCCCTCAGCGGATTCTGTGGAAGAGGCACAAAAATGGCTGTTAGGACTTGAACTCCTGATACAAGAGACACTGGAAGCGTCAACTCCAGCTCTTATAGAGAGGTATACACACACACACACACACACACACACACACACACACACACACACACACATTCTTGTCAACACATTTTCCCAGTTATGAATGGTCATCCATTTAATTATCTCTCTGTGTTTGTTCATTTCAGTTGGCTGAGAAAGCAGATGTATTCTGTCAATCAGACAAAAACAAACAGGTACTAATCTGTTTGTTGTGTCACAATAACTCTGAACTGAATTAATAGAATTGTTATTTTGTGTGCTAGCTTTGTTTTTATATGACTTCCTGAGAGTTCATTAATACTAGATTAATACATTAATTGCTAAATTGTAGAATTTGTTTTGGGCAAAGTTGTTAAACTTGGTTTTGTTAAAATGGTGTATTCGATAACTAAATTGAAGGCTGAATTTAAGGTGAGAAACAGCATCAGAGCGTTCAAACCAGATTTTAATGGTGCATTTTGTCTTACCAGCATCTCCATGAAGGAGCTGAAGGCTCTGCTTCCTTTGCTCAACTACAAGGCCCCGAACTCTCGAGTCCTCAAAGACAGATTCCAGGTTTTATTCATTTTGGACACCTCTTTTTATCAAATGTTTAAAATCTTTTTAGAGAGTTAAGGCTTCTCTCCGTATCATCATCATGTAGCTGATGACGTTTTACATTACATTTCATATGATGTAAGAACTCAGGATGTAGTGGGTAGCCAAAAGCTGACAGAGGGGCTCATAAGTATGTAACATTTTCTATCACTCCAAGTTGATGACAGAACATGTAAAAACAACAAGATGATACAGATTTAAGCATAATGATGTAGCAGGTGTTGATTGACGTCCAAAATAGGCACAACATTTAGCAAACATAGTTATGTATGTGAGCACTGTATTTCTTTTAAAGGTGGATCTATCAAAAACCCTTCTCTCATAAAAAAACAAGATATCTTGAAAACTTAAAATTGAGAGTTGAAAGTGGTGAGAAATGTGGCATTTATGTTTCTACATTCAGGTATTTATTTTGAGTTAAAAATATGAGGAAATAACAAGTCAGAGAAGTTTCGTATTTCAGAGTATAGGTTCAGGTTCAGATTACTTAACTTGTATCCATAGGGAAATGTGGTTGTAGGGAGAGTCACATACATTTCACAAAACACAGACAATATATTACACATACAAACTACAGAGATGTGAGGCACTGGAACAGTGACAAGACATGAGCAAAAGGAGAAAAAGTTATAAAATGAAGCCTAATAAGAATGTGAATGTGTGCTCTTTCATACAGTAACAGATTTTAATTGTAAAAATTAATCAACTGCAGCTGTTCTTGTTATTATCTTCATCTGTATTTTTGTTGTACTTTCAAAGGAAATTGGAGCGAAAAAAGACAAGCTGGACTTTGAGCAGTTTCATAAATTATACAACCATATCATGTTTGAACAGAATGAGGTGGGTCTCCATTAATCACGTTGAAGTTACACTTTATGTATTTGTTTTTTTTAGCATTTTCACTCATTTTATTTTTCACACTCAGATCCTTGATGAGTTCAAAAAGGAATCGTGTGCTTTTATCCTGGGGTGAGATCCTTCACTGCAAAACGCGTGAACTCAAAAGCAGCTTCTCCCGTCAGTTTGAAGTGTGTCACTGTTGTTTGTTTGTTGGCTTTCTTTTATTTTACCTACAGCAACACAGATAAGCCAGACGCTTCAGCAGTGCTGCTTCACGACTTTCAGAGATTCCTCATCTATGAGCAGAAGGTAATATAAGTACAACGCACCCATTTTGATTTGCTTATTTGTCAGCGTTAAACATTTCTTTATTCATTGCAACAAATAATTCAGTACAATTGAAATCTAAATCCCTCCAACAAATGACAATTATAGTCATTATTGTTTGCTTGTGGACAAACAATAACAAAAACAATGCCTGTGCATGTGTGCTTTCTTGCTTTAATACTTTTTTCCACAAATAATTTCCCTTTTTTTTAAAAACATTTTTTGAAACAATATACTTTATACCCATTTTTTATATATTTGCTAATGTACTTCATCAAACACTTAGCACCTTTAGTACCTTTTTGGTCAAATTCATAATGGCCACATATTATGCCAAATACACTTCACCATGTTTATCAGACTATAACATGTGTCTCTATCCTGATGGAAAAGTCCATCCTCTCTGTCTTTTGTCTGCTCCACTTTTAATAAAAGTTGTGCTCAAACAGGCTGTTTGGAGATTTTACCTTTGTGACATCACAAAGGGTAGTAACAATGGTGTTTGTTCTGCCTTCAGAGTTGGCCTTCTCATTGTAATCAATTGGTTCAAGAAAGCCCGAATCACCCAAGCTCTTCTAGACCGACGTGGTCAGACACAGCTCACTTTCATTTAAAGCTACAGACACAGAAACAGCCTGTTCTGTGCAGGGCTGAAATAGAGGGGTTTATAAGCATGATCAAATACAGGACACATACATACATGAGGCTTTCCCCTTACTATGTTCATGTCATTATTTACAGTGAGGGAAACTGCTATTCTGTTAGAGAGCAGATGTTATATCAATTAAAACTTTTATTTTCTTCATGCACGTTTGAATGGATTATATCTTTGGAGACAGTGGCAAGCATTAGCTTTAAGTTTTGTCTCCTTTGCTGTGCTCCTCAGGAGCAATGGGCCAGTGATCTGAACCAGGTCAGAGACGTGATGACCACCTTCATCGATGACACCATGAGAAAAACCAATGATCCAGAGTTCACTGTCAGCGAGGTATACTGCTCTGCCTGCTCTTGTTGCCTTTGATAGAGAACAGGCAAAGATATAGGCCACTGTGTTTATCATTATTTTGAACCTGTATCTTTCACCATGAGCAGACTCTACATTTTCAGTCCACTCACTTGGTAAAGATCATAGTGTTAGAAATGGGATGAGAATACATGCTCTAAATATAATGCACCACGGGATATAAAAGACTGATTCAACCTCCTGTCGACTCCTTATCTAGTTTCTCAGCTTCCTGTTTTCCAAGGAGAACTCTGTGTGGGACGAGAAGTTCTCAAAAATCAGCAACCTGGACATGAACAATCCTCTGTCCCATTACTGGATCAACTCCTCACACAACACGTCAGTATGACCACAAACACACACACACACACACACACACACACACACACACACACACACACACACACACACACACACACACACACACACACACACACAAATCAACTCAACTCAGTTGTATTTATATGGCCCTTTACACACAACACAGTTGATCCAAAGTGCTCAAAAGCGCAGATATAAAAAAAAGCCTTAAAAAATAACAGACAAGAACAATTTCTACACTGTAAGTAAAAGGCAGTGTCTCAAACTACACATTAAAATGTTACACAAGGGATTTAAAAAATGACTACGTATATAAATGGACTGCTAAATGGTTGAGCTTGTATAGCACTTTTCTAGTCTTCCGATTTCTCAAAGTGTTTTAACACTGCATGTAACACCTACACACTGACACCCATCCACACCCTGTTGATAGAGCTTGCTATGTAAAGTGGCCATCAGAAGTAAATAATCCCAATTATACACACTCATACATCACCGACAAAGCAGCGGGAGCAGTAAGTGTCTTGCCCAAGGACACATGGACATGTGGCTGCAGGGTCTGGGGATCAAACAGTCGACCTTCCGGCTGACAGACGATCAACTCCACCAACTCCCAAAAAATAAAATTAAGTGCAATATCACACAGCTGCCCCAATATACATCAAGACATCATAGGATTAATAAACTATATCGTCTTCCTCTTCTGAATGGAATCAAACATATATTAAAAGACAGTCAGTAGAAATCAAGATAGATACATTAAAAAGACAAAAGTATCTTGAAAATCCAATTTGATTTAGAATTGATTCAGTCAATATCAAGCAATTTTGAAAATCCATGCAAATAAATTGAAGCAAAAAAAGATGAAATGAAGTTAAATATCTGATACTCATGTCAAAGTTATTAAAACAAAGCTGCATTCTATAAATAGTGATTATAATAAAACCATAACATTATTTATATTTGTGAAATTCACATAAACGTTTGATGTTCATCACCAGCTACCTGACAGGTGATCAGCTTCGTAGTGAGTCATCCACTGAGGCTTATGCTCGCTGTCTGCGTCTGGGATGTCGCTGTGTCGAATGTGAGTACATATCTATTGAATGTGCTATACAATTAAAACTAATTAAAAATAAAAAAGTGCTGGTGTGTTTTTTTTTTTAACTTGTGTGGTGCTGAATTTTTCTAGTGGACTGCTGGGAGGGGCCCGGGGAACCGATCATCTACCACGGCTGGACCAGGACCACAAAGATCAAGTTTGAGGACGTGGTCAAAGCCATAAACAATCATGCTTTTGTCACTTCAGAGTAAGAATGACTAAAAAATTGTCAAACACCTCATGGCTTCATAACAACAAGTAACTGGGTATGTCTTATGGGATGTCATTTTGAGAAGTCACTGTACAGACTACTAAGAGTTGTTCACCAAAGTCCTGCTTCCCTCATGTGTTGATTACCATGATCGTCATGACTGATTTTTAATACAATCAGTCTTTGAATACTGTCAGAACCACTTCATCTGTTTCTCAGGTTTCCATTGATCCTGTCCATTGAGGAGCATTGTCCCATCGAGCAGCAGCGTCAGATGGCTCGTATCTTCAGAGATGTGTTTGGAGACAAACTTCTGACTGACCCTGTGGAGCAGATGGCAGAGCAGCTGCCGTCACCGACACAGCTGAAGGGAAAGATCATACTGAAGGTGCTCTGTGTGTCAGTGTGTATTTATGTGTGTGTATGAGTCAGAGGAATGCGTTCATCAATTAAAAAAGATTGGGGTTTTTTTTTTCCGTGTGAGTTGCTGGAACTTATGTTTGTCTGTGCTCTCGTTGTTATCCTCACGCAGCACAAGAAGCTTAGTGTGGAGGGAGGAGGCGTCGTTCGAGATTTCAGGAAGGGGCAGAAACAGGGAGACCTGGAGATCTGGGACCCTGTTGATGAGGTAATGGTACCGAGACCGAATGGTTACAGCACGGTTACAATCCTCTTCTAGCTGGAACATATGTCCACATAGCATAACATAAGGCTGCCTGGTCTTATCAGTTTTTACATCTGTATACAATTATGTCCAATTACATTTTCCTGAATAAATGTAGACATTACATATTCAACCATATAGGTCAACCACAAAGCACATTGCAGTGAGAAAACTGATTATTAACTTTCTCTGTTAGTTCAGGCTTGGGGCCTTGCTCACACTAAAGATAGTGTAAAGGTGTGTCATTGGACTGTTCTTCTGCACGCACAGGAACGATGATCGATATTTGCTTTAGTCCCACTGACATAAAGAGAATATTTATTACACAGCTTGATATTTTTTGACCATTTACACATAGCCAATAATTGCTGTCCCTCAGTAATAGACCGTTGTTGAAGAACAAATTGTTGATGAGAGGAGCACAAGGTTCTGAGGGCCTAGAGAGGACTAAGTGTAATCATATCTATCCATGAAGAGAAGTCCAGTTATTTTTGACGTCTGTTTGTTTACTATGGGAAAAAGGAGGAGACTGTAACACAGCAGATAAATGAGTTTAAAAGATAAAAAACCTGCAGGTTATGACAGAAAAATCGAGACTGAAAATGGAGAATGATGTAAACGTACCGACAGAGACGTGTGGGATATGGTTTTGTTTAAAGACTGGTAAATGGAAAGGAAAAAAAAAGACGTCAACAGGCACCAACACTGATGAGGCAGACGGACTCACGTCAGGAGCTGTTCTCACTTCAAGACATGTTCCCCTGGTCTCACTTCACCATCAAATGTTCAGTACAATGTAATAACAGCTTTGTTAGCACATCATAGACACACATGTCCAAATTGGCTCATTTTATGAAGGCTACAGAATTAACTGTTGAAATGGACTCAGCTTTAACTGTAGATTCCAACGGGCTACGTGTTTAGCAGAAGAAATATATTATTTTAAAATCAGTCAATTGTGTCCAAAGTTATTCAACAGTTAAATCTGCATCTGTAGAAACAGTTAACTCATGTTTCCTTCCCCCATCACTTTCAGGGTCTGTTACTTTTACCTTCACCACCGTATCTCACACCATGTTCTGTTCCATCTTATCATAAAGAATTCCCTCCAGGGTGAGACAAGGCCTCGTTGCTTCGCATTAGGGTGCCGGTCGGAGTAACATTTTGTGATACTAATGTACATATTGACCTTTACCATATTGAATACATGACAACACTGCTGTGGGTTTACTTGTACATTTGTTAATTGTTGAATTTGTTTCCCGACAAAAAACTATTGTTACTTAATGAGAAATACACTTTAAAAATGAAATAAATGTGATGATATTTTAAGACTATTCATTTTAGTTTTGTGCTTGTGCAAAACCAGCCGTGTTGAACGGATTTGGCAGGATATTCGAACCAAAAAAATAACTCTTCTAAATCTTGAGATGCTGAACCCTTGTTGTTCTTTACTGTTTGAATGACGTGCTAAAAATATAATGTATGAATCTGAAATGAAACAAAAAGAGTAGATTTAAAACATCACCTGAATGCATACACTCTGTGAAGTGATGCCACAGTCACTGTAACAGAAGTTATTCTCTATGGAAGTACAAATGTGACGTTACGATACAAAGCATACCCATCAACATGTTTGTTAATCTTTAATGCCTGCAGAGAGAGCATCTCCAGGTAATAATAAAAAACAGCCCTTTCCTGTGTTAGCCGCTTAACTTGTTACTCTGAACAGGAACAGGTCTCTACCAGGTTGTGAGTTTAAAGTTACCATGGTGATTGAGCCAGTTCAAAAGACAGCCAGCTTTGACTTTAGGCTCAACAGACCCTGCTTAGCCTCTAATCTTGCTTCATTGTAATCTCTCCACCCTCCATTGTCTGTGTCCCCCAACAGTATTTCCCACTGATAAAATATATATGTACAAGCTACATGTTATTAATTCTGTTAAAATAATCTTATAATTGGTGTGATTACCTTGTTCATAAAAATTGCCTTGTTATTAGCCTCAGAGGATGATACCATAACAATAATAAATCCTGCTTGATGAAAAGCCCCGTGTAAACATCCTGTTTGCATTTACAATTTTCAAAATGTACTTATCCATTTCTCAGAGGTGGAACAAGCACTACTGCGTGATCTCTGATGACAAACTGTACTACGCAGAGGAGTACGAGGAGGAAGAAGAGGATCCCAGGAAGGTAAAGAGAGAGAGAGGAAAGTTTAAAAGAGTAAAGTAGTAACACATTTTTTAATAATGTTCTTTTAATTTCTATCTTCAAAGCTTGGTCTTTCAAAAAAAAAAAAAAAAAAAGAAGTTAGAGCTTACTCAGGTCAGGTTTGTGTTAGCATGTCCTCTATAAATACACCTAAATGCTGACATAACTCGTGTACATATACAGAATATAGGACGTATTGTCCTACATCAAACATGTGTTTGGGTTATTAGCAGTGTTGTGTCTCTCTTCCTCAGTACCATGACCTGCACACTTCAGCGTCATGGTTCCACGGCCACATGAAGGAAAGCAGGCATATGGGCGAGCAACTGATCAGTGATTACTGTGCAGAGACTGGTGGAAGAGATGGGACCTTCTTGGTCCGAGGAAGTACCGGTGCCAACGGCTACACCCTGTCTTTCTGGTATAACATAACTAGCCAAACTGGGATATGACAATGTAGTTCTTTTTATGTTTATTACTTTCACTAATGGAGGCCAAAAGGTCACATATTTTTGTAATGAATAGATGACATGTAAATAGAAGAGCTATGTTAAACTGGCATGAATGATCTATGTGGACCTACATTGGGGATCTTTAAATTAAATTGGATTAACATATTTCCTGGTGTCAACCTGGATTGCATTCTCTAAAAGATCTGCTTATTAGTGCCCCTTTAAGACTGTAATGAGCACAGACTGGACAAGTAAAGGTAAAGTGTGGGGACATTTGGGATCTAATCAGGGTGCGAAATATGGGTGTCCTGGGGGGGTCTGAGACCCCCTGATTGACACTTGATCCCCACTGAAAACCTCAAAAGCAACATGTTAGGGGGTCTCTGGAAAAAAAAAATCACCTGCAATTGAATTTATACTCTACAGTGGACAGGAGAGAGAGAGAGAAAGAGAGTGATGTCTGCTGTTTGGTCTTTAAACTTTACAGTCATACAAAGTTAATACACACTCTATTTTTCTTTGTGAGGAAAAAAGTGCACAACTACAAACAATGTGTTTTCCTGTTTTGGTAAGTGTTTATCTGTGAACTAATCTCCCCTGCATGTATTTCAGGCGCAATGGGAGGGTCCAACACTGTCGTATTCGCTCGGGTCAAGATGGGGGTTACCCTTACTACTACCTGACTCCAAACCTGAACTTTCCCACCTTGTACTCCTTGATCCAGCACTACAGAGACAACCCTCTTCGCTGCCAAGACTTTGAACTGCGCCTCACTGATGCTGTACCACAGCTCAACCCACATCTACATGAAGGGTTTGTCATTTCTCAACCTTAATGATTGATAACATCCCAGGGGATTGGTTAATCATGACAAAATCATGATTAAATGTTAGCTAGAAAGTAAGTGAGTAAGTAAGACTCGACTGGAGGAACTATCCCCCAGAACCATTGTCTTTTTAAGGAACGACGTGCGCTTCTACCATATCTACCAGGGCAGAAATGTCTTTCTGGGGTGGAGGTTTACCCCTGAAAAAGACCCTGCTATGGATTATGTGCTTTCTGAAGGTGCAGGGACTTTAGGTAATAGGGCATGGCTCTTATTGGTCACGTCAGGGTGTTAGATCAGCCACTGTGCTTAAAAGACTGCAACTGCCTATCACTTAAACTTGTATAGTTTTTACTTAAGTGTATTCTAAGTTATTAACGTAATTGTAAGTTTAAGTTATTAACTCATTTATGAAGATAAAAATACTTCTGTAGATGGTTTGACCTCTACAGAAATAATAAAAAAAAATTATGATCTTCTGTACTTTTTACCCATCAAAACAAAGTGATAGACTAAAAGTATATTGCATTTTAAGTTAAGAGCCACCAGTATATTGCTTTTTTTTTTTTTTTTTTTTTTTAAAGTCCTTTCCTTCTTTTGAACAAGAGTTGTACTAAAGATATCAACCTCACAAAGTGCCTAAAATGGACATTGTGACAAAGCTACTCAATTCACTGAAACAGTTACACCCTTAAATCATTAGAAATAAGAAACAGTACTACTCTACAATAGTGCGCTTCTGGCAGAATCTGTACTGTAAGATAAAGCTGGCAAAACCCCATCAATCACTGTGAATACACGATGTCAGCCAATACTCCAGCTAAGGCAAGAAAGAATGTCATTATAGTTTTCTATCTCTTTTGATGTGTAATTTAGGGATTTGTATGCCATCATTGTACAGGTAGCATAGTGGATAGGGTGAGAAATCGGGGAAAGAGAGAGAGAGTAGGGAATGACATGCAGGAAAGAAGTCACAGGTCGGATTAGAGCCCGGGCTGCCCCCATGTTTCTCTCTGTCTTTTTAATGTGTATCCTCAGTAGGATCCCAAGGATTTTGTGCCAAATTCAAATTTGGCTCAAATTTGCACTTACTCAGAAGGAAAAAATGATTGGGTGTCATTGTTCACATGTTGGTCCTTTTGTGGAGAACATCATGTCACAGACTCGGTGGGAGGACATTTGAATACATGTAGTTTATTTCAGTTAATCCGAGCGCTCCCTATGCTTGCTTTACACTCGTGACACCTGTTCGTTCTTTGTTGGAGACCACCAACCTTTCCTATGGCGATCTCATGCAGAAAAAACACACTAGAATTCTGAGGGAAGAGTTGCGTAAGGCAAACAACAGCAAGGCTGCAGGTAGAGTTTATTTTGAAATCGTTTTCCCTTTTTACGTGCATTATGTGAAGAGTACAGTCTGTGCCATGGCAGCAGAGCAAACACCTTGAATAAACGATTGTGTGTCATATGATTATTTAGAAGTAGAAGAAAGAAGAAGAAAACATGGAAATGACATTTCCACAGTAGAACATTGTAATCATAAGGACCTAAAAAAACTCAAAAGCCTTAGAAATGAGCTAAATGTGGACAGTATGCAGCACTGGATGTCGTAATTCAGCATTTGAGTCATGGTTTCTTATATTTATATCAATTTAGCGCCTTCATCTTTTCTACTGTACTTATTTTGTTTTTGGATTTTGATTTGTTGCAGGTTTTGAGTGTTGTGTTTTTATTGCACATCATCTTGCTCTGAGCTTTATTTAGTTTCTTCTGCACTGTTTCTCAAGAGAAATTTCCCCTCAGGGGCAACAAAGTATGACTCATTTAAATGAAAGGAACACCAACTTTCATTCTGACACTGTTATGTTCATTTTTTTAAACGCCACACGCTTTGTATGAACAATGCATTCTCTGTATTATTCATTAATCACTCACTCAAAAAAATCCCATTTGTCACAGATTTGTTTCAACGTGTGTGTGTGTGTGTGTGTGTGTGTGTGTGTGTGTGTGTGTGTGTGTGTGTGTGTGTGTGTGTGTGTGTGTGTGTGTGTGTGTGTGTGTGTGTGTGTGTGTGTGTGTGTGTGTGTGTGTGTGTGTGTGTGTGTGTGTGTGTGTGTTGAGCAGGTGGTTCTACAGTAACCTGAGCAGAGGTCAGGCAGAGGATTACCTGCTCAGGATTCCCAGAGATGGAGCATTCCTCATCCGAACCAGAGAGGGCGAGCCAGACTCCTTTGCCATCACGTTCAGGTGCTGTGAGATCCTGCATCTCTCTGCCTGCTCGTTATGCTTTTCTTGTATTCATTAAGCGCTCTCTCTTTTAGAGGTGATGGTAAAGTAAAACACTGCCGCATCAAGAAAGAGGGAAACATGTACCTGCTGGGCACCACGACAGAGTTTGAGAGCCTGGTAGAGCTGGTCAATTACTTCAAGAAGAAACCGCTGTATCGGAAGATCAAGCTGCGTTACCCAGTCACTCTTGAGCTGGTTGACCGCTTCAGCACAGTGAGTTACCCCGGAAGATGTACTTTTTATACATGTTGGATAGTTTTATCACTTAAACAGAATACAGTAAACATAGTCTCCTAAGTCGGTCTTCCTCTCTGGTGTGTTGGTGAGGAACAAACATGTACAGTGCAAAGAATGGACTCGCACACAGAGAACAAGGGAGGACTGACTGGAGTATTGATTTAAAGAAAAAATGTATCCAAAAGTCAGAAAGATTCATTTGAAATTAGGCACATGGCTGATTTTATTCATGGGCATGTGCGGTGTCACTGTTTGGGTATTATTTACAGTCGATGAGGTTAAGACTATCAACAGAAGGCAGAAATGTTCTTTGTGAAAATGTTGATGTTCAGGTCTGTTCTGCTGATGTTTTTCAGTCATTTCTGGCAATGTAAAAAAAAAAAAAAAAAAAAAAAAAAAAAAAGATTTACTTAAATGCGTTAGTAGTTTTTGTTCCAGTCATGACAGCTGCTTTCTGATTGCAAGCTTAAGTAGTCTGCTATATCATTAGGCCTACATTACTTCAATATGTTTACAAACAAATTACAAACAAACTTGATGTTTGCGTTGACAGGAGAAAGACTGTGCCTCTCTGTACGAGATGAAGACATACGTGGAACCAAACGAGATTGAGCCAGCAATGGTGTGTATATACCAGTCAACATATACTTATTGGCTCTCTTTTATATTAGATTTTTCTTTAAGAAATACATTTATCATTGTGTCTGTTTGTCTTCTTAAGCCTCAAAGTACAGTTAGGGCTCTATATAGCTATCAGGCTAAGAGGCCGGATGAACTGAGCTTCTCTGCAGGAGCATTGATCCACAATGTAACAAAAGATTATGATGCATGGTAAGTCCATACAAACACAGACACACAAGATCAGCAGCAAGCTTTGTCAGTCCAATATCAAAGGATTGTTTTACCCTCTTTAATCATACATGCTAATCTGCATACACTTCTGCTAACATGGCAAAATATAAACACAGGCAAATAACTAACGTGACTGTTCACTTGCTACTTCCTCTCTAAACTTGAGGTGGAAAGGTGACCATGGTGGAAAGTTGCAGCTGTTCTTCCCTTCTAACTATGTGGAAGAATTGTCCAACAACACCAGGCGGGAGAGCAAGGACCAGGTGAGCTTCAGGTCACAGTTTACCTGAAGGTCAGTCACGGGGAAGATTGACATTAATCCATCTGTATTTGTGATGTGTTCTTTTAAACAGGACATGGAAGACAACCCACTAGGTGAACTATGTAAAGGTGTCGTGGACATCTCAAAGTGCAACATCCAGAACTGTGAGTGAATGTAATGCTTGTGTAGTATAGGTTGTAAAGCCTCAATACTGACCCTTAAAGAAACAAGCAGCTTGGTCTGATCTAAATCAACAATAGTTATTTGGACACACAAAAGTGTATTTTTTTTTAAATAATTGTATTTTGGATTGTCAGATTGGGGCTTAGTTGGTTTCTAACAGAAGGTCAAGGGTTCGATCCCCAGCAGCATGTTCAATCTGTGCTTGAGTAAGACAATTAGCCCGGATAGCCCCCTCTGATTTATCAGTTGGGTATGAATGGAATTAGTTGCTTCTGATGGTCTCACTTCACAGCAACCACTGCCATCAGTGTGTAAATGGGTGTTAAAAGCACTATACGAGCTGAACTTCATTTACTATTTACTATTGATTGATGTTGCAAAAAAAGATATAACTCAAAATGTGTAAATCAAGCCACCAACTTGCTGCTTGTTCTGCATGGACTGTATCGTGCTTTAGCGGAGGCCTGCACTGCTCTAGGACTAACATGGCCTTAGCCCAGCCTTAGCCCATACCTAAGTCTATTTCTACATTCAATGAAGCCCTTCATTTAGAGTTCTGCACATGCCTTCCTATGGTTCACTCTGTTAAAGACTTATGTATCTCACTCCCCCTATCTCACTGTCTTTGCATGCCTCCTTGTTTCTAGTGAAGAATGGTAAAAATGGGAAGCCCTATGTGTTGACACTGCAGGATACCGAGCAAGACAGTCTACAGTTTGACCTGGCATCATCATCTGTGGAAGAGTTGTTTGAATGGTACAAGGTGGGCTGGGACATTACTCAGAACGCTGTGAGTAAGCAGTACCACAGGGCGCAAGAGGTTAGTATTTCATAGCATGTCTATGTGTTAATGTAAAGCCATGCTTCAAAATGCAAGAGCAACACCTTATGACTTGTGACATAATTCATACATTTGCTTTATTTTTATCTGGAACTGACAGCTTACTGTTAAGTGACACGGGGGGTTTACACCAGTGGTCTGTCACCGTAACAATACAAACAGGAAGTGGCTGTTTTTTTTGTCGAATCTCAGATCAGACAGCAGGAGGAAGTGGAGAAGAAGGCCGAGGTTGCCATGGAGATGTCAGACTTGGTGGTGTACTGTCAACCACGAAGCAAGGAGAAGGACCGCTTTGGTAAACACTTACAGATGCACTTTACAAAAACCTGTGAACACAAGCAGCATGATTGTGTTATTATGACCTTTACCACATCTACGCACTGGAAACATGCTTTAAATGCGAGGTGATCTCCACCTCACCCCACCGGTGCTAACATGAGTTTCAGCTTTGAGTTTTCTTGGCAACTTGTAAGTGTGACCCCCTGCGCAAGAAAACCCCCAAAAAACATGTCTGCTGTAGGCAACACAGGATGGGGGTGTATTTTAGTTTTTTGGAGAATCCCACTGTGACATCACAAGGGGAGCAAATTTGAAACAGACCATTTTTCTCTGTGTTGTAAGACTTAAGCTGACCACAAACAAAGGACTGGAGGGGTTTATTTCACATATTGTAAGTTGGTAGACACTCAGATTACCCAAATATACTGTATGTTCAAAAACACCGTAAAAGAAGATTGTTGTTCCTTATAAGGAAAGTAAGCCTTGTGTCAGTACATTCAGTCAAGAAAGCTCTGTTGTAAAACAATTAAAGTAAACATACATACATACACACACACACACACACACACACACATACACACACACACACACACACACACACACACATACAGTACATACAGTGCATACATACTTATACATATTTATGTTATAAATATAACAAATAGGATATGGCAAAAGGAAACGATTTGGAGACGACACAGTTTCCAGTGGAACAGATCCAAATTTTAAATTGCACTGAATTATACGTGAACCTAATCAGAATACCACATTTTTGTAACCAGATTACTCCATATCACATTGGGGTTATCCACATGAGTTAGCAGCCACTAACATGTTAAGAGTTTAAAAACATTAGCTATAGCGTGTTAAGATAAAGATAGTCAGCGTTAACAAAGACTAGATGAAGTTTAAACCTAGTTAGCTGATTTTGTGTCAAAATCCCCAATCCATTACCAATCCTTTCTGTAACTTGTCTCCAGACAGTTACAGCTACAAAGAGATCCGGTCCTTTGTTGAGAACAAGATGCCTGGAAAGAACCGAACCAAGGAATTCCTGCAGTACAACCGCAAGGCTCTTAGTCGAATTTACCCAAAAGGCCAGCGTGTGGAGTCCTCCAACTATGACCCTTATCCACTGTGGGCTGGTGGCTGTCACATGGTGGCTCTAAACTTCCAGACTGCAGGTACAGGAGCTTATACCAAGGACAACTGTGAAGGACAACGTTTTTAATGCAATGGTGTTCTTGTACACGTGAAAAACAATAAAGTCTCAAAATGATAAATTGAAATATCTAGAACAAACTGTTAGGGATACAAAAAGCCCATACATTGAAATTGTAAAAAGAGGACAGCATTATTTTTAGAGTAGCATGATTGCATCTTATTTAATTCAAGGAGCTCAACATTTTGTTGACATTAATGTAAAAGGGACCAAGCAAAGACTGGATGACAGGGTGCAGCTTATCAAGATCAATGATGAGGATGGTTTATTTATCTCAATTTTTTAAAACCATAGGTATTTCATGTTCATATGTAACCCCCTTTGAATGATGCAAAAGGGAGCTTAGTTTACAAGAAACAATCCCACTGTTATCAGTTTCTGCACACAAGCTGTAAGCCTATTTGACAGTCCAGTCATTGAATACATTACAATTTCCTTCGCTCATATCAAAATACATGCTGATGTGCAACTTACATCTGAGAGGGTGAAACATCAATTTGGCAAACACTATCTCCTTTCATTCTTTTGTGGGGGGTTTCTACTATAGTATACTAAATAAAACACTTGCTGCCTCAAGGCTAGGAGAAAAATGTATCCACAGCTTTATCTTGTGTCATGTGAAAAACAAAGCATGCAATACATACTGTACATGTCTACCCAGATAAATACACCCAGCTGAACAGCGCCCTCTTCAGCCTGAATGGAGGGACAGGTTATGTGCTGCAGCCGGAGCTGATGCGTGATGATAGCTTTGACCCACAGCAGGAGAAGAAGTCGGCCAAGTACACAATTGTGGTTAGGGTATGTCCATACAAAAACACAAACTCTTAAAAGGGAATACCCTTTTATTAAACATGGGGTCTTATTTAACATATTTTGGGGTCTACAGGAACAGCTTTTATTACGTGTTTTTTAAATCATTTTAGTAGATTGCTTCAGCCAGAAGATAGCTTTCATGGATATAACATAATCACTGCGAGGAAGGGCTTGTTTTTGTGATCGACAAGCTCAGATCAATATTACAAGTTCCTGACTTCATGATGAAAAAGATGCCTCCTAAGACCTTTATCTTTTTTTGTCAATCCGATTCTGGTCTGTAAAATTTAAAAGCTAGCTATGGGTACGTACAGTACATAAGGGTTTGTTCACCTCATTTACCTAGCCTGTTGTCCTTAAAGGAGAGGAGCTTTCAGTCCAACCTTTGGCTCTGTTGTTTCCAACTCTGTCCACTGGGCTATCTGAATTAACTAATTAATTAATTTAGATTGGAAAAAAAAAAGCAAATCTTTGGAAAAAGAAAAAAAAAAAGATTGAAATTCCTCTCTGTAATGTTATAATACATTCAGTGGACATTCTTTGTTGAAGCGCACTTCACCCCAAGGTTAATGTGAAAGACATTACAGCCAAATTCTGTTCTGTTGCTGAAGCCATCTGCCGGTTTTTGGTAGAGTAATGTTAGAGTTGGAGAAGTGTACATTTGATGTTGTATATGTTTATAACTCTATACAAAAACACTCCTTAGAGGAAATTGTGGTCCCTGAAACACTGTTTGAGGATAAAATGCTACATAGCTCTCCTGATAGCTTTTTAGCTCCAAACAGTGTTCAGGGACCCTTTTTTCTTCACTGAATAAAGTTTTTGTATTTTGTTATAGCATGGAATTGTTTTACTTACCCAACTCAAATTTCCCTACCAAAGCTACACAGTGCACCTTAAATAAACTGTTATACTGTTACTGTTACACTTACCAACACATGAATCATGTTATGTTGTTTTGTGGGGTATTTATAGTTTGTTGATGCTGACTTTGTGTTTATAAACAATAAGAAAAGATTCAGGATCAATAGGGGTGAGCAGACGTGTTATGTTTGTCCTCCACAGGTGATTGCTGCCAGACACCTTCCCAAGGCTGGACGCAGCATCGCTAGTCCATTCGTGGAGGTTGAGCTGTGTGGACACACAGAGGAGAAGTTCAAAACCGTTGTCTATCGTAAGGAAAACAGGGAGAAGAAACTGTGTCAGGTTAAAGTTAAACCCGATGTGATCATTTGAGCGGTGCTGTCGTTCTATTGGCTGCAGGTGATAACGGTCTGAATCCAGTGTGGAAAGCTCCAGCAGAGCCGATTCTCTTCTCTGTGTACGAGCCTGAACTAACCTTCCTGCGCTTTGTGGTGAACGAGGAGGACATGTTCTCAGACCCTAACTTCCTGGCCCAGGCCACATTTCCTGTAAAAGGCCTCCGCTCAGGTGGGAACTCACACAAAGAGTATATACTGTATGTCTGTATAATTTATGTTGTTCTGGTTTTTTTAACAAGACTTTTACCTAAAAATGCTGCTTTCCCTAGAAAGTATGCTCTTTATTTACTTTACTTTATTACTTTCTGAGGTAAATGCTAAGCCTGCGTAAAGCAGAATGTGTACACAGTTTGTATGCAGGTATTTTTAAAGGAATACTGTAGCGCTTTAAATGTCGTTTGAATATGTCGAGTCAACTGCAGCTGTGCTGAGTTGTGGAAAAAACAACGCACAAAGATCCCTCTCAAAAGACAATGTAAGAGGACGTCAGAGTCAAGAAATCTGACTCAAAAAAAAAAAAAATCACTCAGAAGTATTTCATAACGAAAATACAACTTTTACAACAATAAAAGAAGATGGGAGACACCAGTGGATAACTGCACAGCCAGAAGGCAACAGATACACTATATTTTAGTCTGATGACTACAGGCTGATGATTACTACATTATATTTTCTTTCTCATGAAGATAATCCAACTAAAACATTTGTATCACCTATTACATTATCTACATTATTGCCATACAGTGACAGAGAATAGAATTTTTGAATTTCAAAGTATTTCAATGAGTGCTCTGTAAAGGGTGAACAGCTGAAAACAGATCCTGATTTAATATCCTTTCCCCTCTTTCTCCATACTGCACGGCATTATCATAAACTATTACTGTTTGTGAGTTAGTAATAGTTTCTCCCCATCTCTCCCGTGTCCAGGGGAGAAATTAAGAGCTTCATGACAAAAAGGAGAGAAGTACTGAATTAAACCGCCATGATCCAGACACTGCTACTTGTTGTATTTTTTTATAGTTACCCAACATAGGTCCACTCGCAACATTTAGTGGCAAGACATTACTTCCTTTACACCTGTACAGTACTTAGAACATCTGATTGGGTCAGTCAGGATGTATTTTGAAGCCAGATATAAACAGGGCCACAGACACACAAATGATACCTGAATCAAGCATCAGATTATTGGTTTATTTGTCATTTTCATACAGTCAATATGTTACACTTTGATTCAGATCACCTTTAAACTATCAAATACAATCAGAGGAGAGGGTGTTTGTGTAGATGTGTCAATCACACATCAGACAAAATGATGAGTTTAAAAAAAAAAATGTAAATAATATAAAGTAGCTTGTCTGTAAGAATGTGCAGACATACAGTACAGGTGGTATAATGGTTTTTGTGCTGGTGACAAATGAATAATCAAACTCCATGAATAATGATCAGTTCTTTGCCATAAGTCATTCGTTTTAATCTTTAAAGTTGAACTGCTGTATTAAAGTGATTTAACACTAAACTAAATCACTCCCTCTTGTGTGATGTCACTTAAACTTAACTTCAACTTTTCATAACTTTGAAGAACCTCTCTCTACGTTTGTTATTATTAACTCTGACTATCGTGTTTACACTTGCACATTTGTTTTTTTTAGTTGGCCACGAAAGTCACTGACACAAACTTAGTCGCACTGAAAAATATGTGACAGATTTGTGTGGTCAGATAGGTAGATGATGGATACTTCGTTGTTACAGGATGCATGTGTAAGGAAGGAGTCAAATGTGGAGTAACTTTGATATCACAGCACCTTGTTGCCTTTTGTCTTTCTTGTTACTGCAGCTCTAAAGATGTACTGTTGAATGTAATTAATGGTATCCCTAAGAAATGTGCTGAATACAACAGTGATTGATAGATTGTTGATTATGATTAAACAGGTTTAACAATGCACAATAAGACCTAATGATTTTTTTTTTTTTTAGGTTACCGCTCTGTACCTTTAAAAAATGGATTTAGTGAAAACTTAGAGTTAGCCTCTCTGCTGGTCTACATCAATGTACAACAAGCAGGGGTAATACTACACACACAACACACTTTCAATGTGATTCAAATACAGTCGAAGTAGCTTAGCGTTAAGTAAAGCGGGGTTTCTTTCTTTCAGAAAGCAGAGGAGGAGTTGTACTCGTCCTCCAGCCAGCTGAAGAAAAAGCAGGCGATGCAAAGCAGTGAACCTTTCCTGTATGATACACACACCAACATTCAGCGCTCCTCTGTCCCCCGTCAGCACCTCAGCAGAGAGTTCAGCACTAGTGAGAGACACAGGTAGGCCTCAACTCAACAGTATATAAAGAGGGGAGAGTAGGCAAGTACATTATGAGTTCTCAATTCTTCCTTTCTTTGTGTCCTAGGACAAAAGAGAAGAAGATAAACAACAGTAAATTCTACTCGTGAGCACACATGGAAAATCTCACCTGTCTGTGACCCTTCCTGTCTGAGCAAAGGAGAAATGTGGAGCCCAGATCTAATGTCGGCACAGCACGGTCTATTTATTCAAGGTTTTTGACGCAAAGGTAAATCAAGAAATCTTGGTACTCCAACATAATTTTGTCTGTGAGACTGTAGTTGTGGTAATTTTTGGGAAATGTTGTTCTGCCTTTAATTGTGAGGCAGGGGAATTGTTTCACTTCTTTATAGGATGTGAGATTGTAAGATTTCTTTTAAGGTGCGGTCTGCCTGCCCAGTCTGTGATCATGTTAGAGGTGGGCTACCCTGATGAAAGAGATATTTATTTTGAATGAAAGAGACATGTTTAAAATAATGCAGTAAAGTAGAACAGTTGTTTTGGCCACAAAGCTTGTGAAGAATTCAACCGTATGGTGTCTTATCTAAAGACATCTTATCTTTCACTTTTGAGTATAATAGTCAGTCTAGTGATGTTTGCTGTGTTTTTATTAGTGTCCTCTTGTCTCTGAAAGTAAAGAGTGATAACAGTCGACTCAATCCCAAAAATAAAAAGTTTTATGCATTTTATAAGCTCAGTCACATTTACAGCTTTTCTATTATTCCTCTGTGACCTTCTTTTAAATCAATTCAATAAAGTATGCTTGTTGAACTATACTATGTCTTTACTATTTTCTTTGATTGCTCAAAGCTGTTGGCTTTGATTACTCTATACTAAGAATGCATTGATTCCAAGGGTGTAATATTTTATTTCCGTAAATTAAAGCATTTACACACATCTTGGAAGAGTCCCCCTGTCCCTCATTTGTCCCCCAGTAACCATGAGACACAAAATAAATATCATAGGGTGTTAAAGACATTCAGATATCAGGAAGATTCAAGAGTTACAGCCAAAGACTGACACACCTTTCAGAGATTGTGAGAATACATTGCATGCCTTCTGCGTCCTCTAATGAGTCTGAATCAGATGATGCCGATTAGAGGTGCACTGTACTATTCATGCACCAACATTGTGAATGGAGGCGGGCACGTCACTCAAAATATGTCTTGTGAAGTGTGAATAGAACAGAAATTCAATTTGATTTTTAAAAGTTTTTAGTCTCACATTTTAGTAAACTCAAGTTTGATACGTACTATTTGCTGCATTTCTTAGGGGTTTGGAGCCAAAGAAAGATAATATGGCAGTATCATGACCAACAAGGTTTAATGGAAAGTGTTGCCGGTCAGATTTGCAGCTTCTTGAGGTAAACTGCAATTAATCTATGTTGCACCTTGTCGAAGGAGAGTGTCAGTATTTTAATAAAATGTGACATGAACGCTCTGCATTAATGTATTGAGTCGCTTCACAGATACATTTCAGGAAGTTTAATCTTAGGCAGCTGGGAGAAATCTTTGCTGAGGGATCAGATTTCCCCCCCCACCAATTATTTTTGAAAAAAAAAAAAAAAGTCAAAATTTGACTTCCAGTGATTGGTCTACAGCTGTGATGGACACGACACCCATCGTACTTGACAAAACACCACTGACCTAAACAAAGTGTTTGAAAGATAAGACCAAACCGTTTCCCTGTATGGCTTTCATTGGTATCCGATAGCACATCCTTTGAAAGAAGGAACTTCTCACTGCAGTTGAGAAAGCTGGTTTGAGCTCTGAACACCCAAGAATTGAAAGTCAAAGTAGAGCGTAAACATTTCAGGCAATTGGCTCTGGGGAAAGTCTTTGCTGATGCAAAGAGTTTGGAAGCACCTTTAGCTCCCCCTCACCAAAAAAAAAATTAAATTAAAACAAAATTTAAATATAAGGAAGCCTAACAAGGTACCCAAAAACTACAAACTGAAGTTTATGCAATCCATTTTATTAGAGTCAGACCATGATCACAAAGGAACAATGATGCAGCTCAGCCATTTGAGACCTGCAAAGAACAACAAAAGTACAATAGTCAGCAGATGCGTATACATTTGAGCATGATGTTGAGCAAGTTGCAGCTTACCCAAGAGGTTTAGTAGCCTCCTTTAGTTGGCTCTTTAGCAGGACTCTTTTGCACTTGAACAGTTTTCACAGGATTGTAAAACGACACGGGTGAGTGAGCGGGCTCTGCTGGGCTGTAGCGGGTTTGAACAAACACGGCTCTTCCTCTCTGGTAACGTGAACGAGAACTGAAGGAGGAGACTGGCTCCAGATCAGACACGTCACTGAACACTGGCAGAAGTGCTTCAACACTTGCACCGGAGTCCGTAGAAGATCCAGAGTTCCCAGCCTCATCTTGAGGGTCAGACACAGACCCGTACGAGCTCGCTCCTCCATAAGCACCAGGATATTGAACGCCATAGTTGCCACCTAGAGCACTGTTTCCATACCCTTGAGAAGGTGCATAAGGAACATTGTTGGAGACAGCAGCCCCATAGCGACCATAGCCAGCAGCGTTACCCTGGGCCATGTTGGCATTTTGGTTGTGTAAATTTGGTAGAGAGGAGCTGCTGCTGCCTTGGTCAGAACTCTCCCTTCTTCCTAATCCCCAAAAAAACCCAGGAGCTTGTGGACTGTAGCTTGGTCCGCCACTGTTCAACCCAGGGCCTAAGGACAAAGAACACATTCTTTGATATACTTAAGCCTTGACAATACAAAAATTTGATGCAAGCGAGACAATACAACTCACCCTTTGCCACAGGGCCACAGGTGATGCTTCCAATCAGCAGAAATGAAATCCACAAAACCCTGTGGAGGGAACTTGGTTATTAAAACACAATTGAAAATTGAATTTCTTGTTTTGAAAAGACCACTTCCCCACCTCATTCTGCTGCTACCGATAACCAGTTTGTGATCAATTGAAGTTGATAGTGCAGCGATCCTGAGGAGAACAGACAAACAGAAAAGTTCTGATCAGCATTAAAGTCACACCCATGAAGACATTTAAACAGTGTGGGTCAAACAAACATCATTTGCCAGCTATAACCAAACCTTTAACTTTCCCCAGCTGCAGCCTCTCTGTGGTGTGTAGAGAAGCTCAGTGCTGCTTTTAAACCATTCTTAATGCAGAGGAAACTGATTGCAGATTAGATACACCTGTTGGTTCAACGCTCCTCGTTAAGAAGGGCCGCAGAAACAGTCTGCACTGCAAACACTCAAATCTTAGCAAGTCTAGCCATGATGATTTATAAAACTTCTTAAGCTTTGTTCAGCCTGCCGCTCAAATCCGATTTTTCCCCAAATCTGATCATTGTTATTTTTTGATAGTGTTGAGAGTGACACATTGAAGCGACCAAAACGTTCAGATTGAGTTTGATCTGTAGGAATCAGATTTGAAGCCACTTCCGTATGTGATTTGAATCAGATTTGGAAAAATCTGATCTTATTTGGCTTTTTGTGTTCAGACTGGCAAAAAAAATCAAACCACATACAATCTGGATTTGCTAAAAATCAGATTTGGAGTTGCAGTGTGAACAAGGCCTTATAAACCACTTTTCACATGACAAGTACAGCTTAACAAATTATTCCAAAATGTATACAGGATTTAAGTGTTTGCAGTGTAACCCTTGCCCCAAACCCTGAACCCTAATTGGGTTTTGATATTGTGTGAGACATGTCTTACAGGTTTGCTCACTTTTGGAGACATGTTTTCAAGACTATAAGTTAAGAACGGGACTATTGATGGTATCTCCTTCATGCAGAGATCTCTGTCTCACCTGGGGAGGGATGGGAGCAATGTTAGGATCGTGGTTTATGATTTCTCCTGTGCTTTCAACACCATACAGCCCATGTTTCTCAGGGACAAGCTGCAAAACACAGGAGTTGACCTGCACCTCACATCGTGGCTCCTGGTCTACCTGACAAACCGCCCACAGTTTGTGAGGACATGGGACTGTGTTTGACCTGGTCATCTGAGGAACAGGGGCCCCACAGGGGACAGTCTTGGCTCCCTTCCTTTTCACCCTGTACACTGCAGACTTCTCCCATAACACGACCGTCACCTGCAGAAGTTCTCTGATGACTCTGTGTGCCATTTCCCGGCCTTTTGACTAATGTGGACAAGGGGAAGGATAGAGAACTCAACCTGGACTTAGGGGACTGGTGCCAGCAGAACTGCCTCCAGATCACAGTACTGTATCTGCACTGGGCAGCTCCTTCAGCTTCAGGCTTAACCACCCACGGTATCTGAAGGAGAGATCCCACAGGTCCCTTATTCCTGCTGCAGTTACTGTCCAACCAAACCTGCTTCCAGTAGGTCACTAAACCAACCTCTTGCACAAGTTACGGGGACTACTAACACAGTTATCCTTATGCAACATTTGCATTAGTGTTTTATTCATACAGACTTGCTTCTACTGTAGCCTTGTACTGGCTCTTTTTAAGCCACTGTAATGCATTCTTATACACAAGTCTGCTTTTGTCATTTAGCCATCCTGCTGTAGCTCTGATGTTTGTCGTGAGCTGAAGCAATTGTACATTTTCAAACTAAGTGAAACCAAACAAGGGTGAACAGCAAAATTTGACAAGCAAGTCAACTTTTTAATAATCTTTTATTTACACTGTAGACATGTAGGGAAGACCCATTGAGACTCAAGTCTTTTTTCCAGGAGTCCCATGTAGCAACTCTAAAATGCCAAGTTGCATCGTTTTAAATAAGCCGACATTTCCCTACATGAAGGTCCATTTCTATTGGTCTGATTAGCAAATTTTGTAAAAGCACTGGTTTTGCATTTGATCTCTTAAAGTTTTTTTTTTTGTATGAACTCAATACGGGTCAAAATTAACCCATAGAGATGGAACTAGTTTAATAGTCTTAAGAACATTTACCATTTTGAAAAGGTATGCGGTCAAAAATGCTCAGAGGGCCACTCCAAAAGAATCTTTTTAAAGATAAGGAAGCCTAACAAGGTACCCAAAAACTGAAGTTTATGCAATCCATTTTATTAGAGTCAGACCATGATCACAAAGGAACAATGATGCAGCTCAGCCATTCGAGACCTGCAGAGAAAAACAAAAGTACAATAGTCAGCAGATGCGTATACATTTGAGCATGATGTTGAGCAAGTTGCAGCTTACCCAAGAGGTTTAGTAGCCTCCTTTAGTTGGCTCTTTAGCAGGACTCTTTTGCACTTGAACAGTTTTCACAGGATTGTAAAACGACACGGGTGAGTGAGCGGGCTCTGCTGGGCTGTAGCGGGTTTGAACAAACACGGCTCTTCCTCTCTGGTAACGTGAACGAGAACTGAAGGAGGAGACTGGCTCCAGATCAGACACGTCACTGAACACTGGCAGAAGTGCTTCAACACTTGCACCGGCGTCTGTAGAAGATCCAGAGTTCCCAGCCTCATCTTGAGGATCAGACACAGACCCGTACGAGCTCGCTCCTCCATAAGCACCAGGATATTGAACGCCATAGTTGCCACCTAGAGCACTGTTTCCATACCCTTGAGAAGGTGCATAAGGAACATTGTTGGAGACAGCAGCCCCATAGCGACCATAGCCAGCAGCGTTACCCTGGGCCATGTTGGCATTTTGGTTGTGTAAATTTGGTAGAGAGGAGCTGCTGCTGCCTTGGTCAGAACTCTCCCTTCTTCCTAATCCCCAAAAAAACCCAGGAGCTTGTGGACTGTAGCTTGGTCCGCCACTGTTCAACCCAGGGCCTAAGGACAAAGAACACATTCTTTGATATACTTAAGCCTTGACAATACAAAAATTTGATGCAAGCGAGACAATACAACTCACCCTTTGCCACAGGGCCACAGGTGATGCTTCCAATCAGCAGAAATGAAATCCACAAAACCCTGTGGAGGGAACTTGGTTATTAAAACACAATTGAAAATTGAATTTCTTGTTTTGAAAAGACCACTTCCCCACCTCATTCTGCTGCTACCGATAACCAGTTTGTGATCAATTGAAGTTGATAGTGCAGCGATCCTGAGGAGAACAGACAAACAGAAAAGTTCTGATCAGCATTAAAGTCACACCCATGAAGACATTTAAACAGTGTGGGTCAAACAAACATCATTTGCCAGCTATAACCAAACCTTTAACTTTCCCCAGCTGCAGCCTCTCTGTGGTGTGTAGAGAAGCTCAGTGCTGCTTTTAAACCATTCTTAATGCAGAGGAAACTGATTGCAGATTAGATACACCTGTTGGTTCAACGCTCCTCGTTAAGAAGGGCCGCAGAAACAGTCTGCACAGTAAACACTCAAATCTTAGCAAGTCTAGCCATGATGATTTATAAAACTTCTTATAAACCACTGTTTCACCTGACAAGTACAGTTTAACAACTTATTCCAAGATATATACATTACTCTACCACTATCAAGCCAGCCAACCAACCAACTGCTAAATTGTAGGTGGATAATTAAAATGTAGTTTTACACCTCATAGGACAGTTTACGAGGATACAGTTGTATCCTCTGATCAGTTTGATACTCCAAATATAAACAAACCTTTCATAACACGTAATTAAACATGGTCGATTTTCCATAAGCTAAATAGAATGAACTCTGTAAGGATTGCAATGAGCTGTGGGACAAATACATAAATACATGTATTTATTCAAGCCTCTCGCTCAATGCTAACATCCTTAGCCATCATATGGGACTTATGTTCTTTTACTTATTTCTTTTTTTTGTTTAACTTCTCACAGTACGTTCAAAGTCATCTAGAGTTTCACAGTGCATGATTTAATCTGTTAAAAACAGATATCCCAACTCATACTTGGGCTGGAGGATATGAGATACGTCAGACATTACTCTTTGCTTTTGCCTGAATACTGACTGCTCATTGGCTCGGAGAAACTGGGCCCTTATTCACAAAACATCCTAAGTACTAAAAGTTCATCCTAGTGACAATATTCTAAGAAAATTCTCAGAATCAGGACATTTTCTAAGAATTTCTTCTCAAATTTCAGACTAGATCCTTGTAAAGATGAAAGTTATTCACAAAGTGTCTTAGCCCTTAAAAGAGCTCCTAAGGTGTCAAACTGTTCGGGGTAATGAGGAGGATTTCTAACAGGCTTAAGATTCAGGCTTTAAGGTGAAAAGAAAATAGAGAAATGTTCTTTAAACACTATATGAAGAGTATTTTTAACTCATATTTGGGCAGAACAGACACAAATGATTTGTGCAGACGTTTTAATCCATCAATGACTTTTTTCAGTGTAAAATGAGACACGCATGTTGTGTAGTCAGATCCACAGGTGCATCCAATCACTAACTAAGGCTCTTACCTGCTGATGTAATGATCAGCAGGTAAAGGGGTAGCTGCACAAGTGGGCATGTTATGTTTGGTACATCTTGTCGGCTGGGGATTAAAAAGTCAATTATAGAATCTTGTTAGACATTGTGTAATATAAACGCTATGAAATTAGCATCTTTGTGATCATTTGTAAGATGTTTTTCTTTATAAGCTTATAGTCTACAAGATGTTTTAAAATCACATTTCCACTTGTGCTGCAGCTTCTTCAGCAGGTGAAGAGCCTTAATTAGTGATTGGATGCACCTGTGGAGCTGACCACACGTACAGAAACAGACATGTGTGAACTAAAAAATGTTATAGACCGACTGAAATGTCTGTTCACTATGAGTCCAAAATATTCTTCATATAGTGTTTAAAGAATATTTATCCATTTTCTCCTCAGCTTGAGAAAGTCTTTAGCCCAGGGGTGTCAAACTCCAGTCCTGGAGGGCCGGCTTCCTCAGAATTGTTAGATGTCTTCCTGCTTGGACGCAGCTGAATCCAATGAGTGACTCATTATCAGGCTTCTGCAGAGCTTGATGACAACACATCGGTTTAAAGCAGGTGTGTTAGAGCAGGGAGACGTCTAAAAGTCTGAGGAAGCCGGCCCTCCAGGACTGGAGTTTGACACCAGTCCTCCGTACTAATCCTAACTGTTCTACACTTATAGGAGCTCTCTTAAGGGCGAAGACACTTTGTGAATAACTTTCATCATTATAAGGAGCTATAGTCTTAACTTTGAGGATGTTCTGATTCTCAGGATTTTCTGCATCTCTGTCAATGTGACACCATCAAAAAAGAACAAATAACATCATAGATCCAGCAAGCTGGAAGTTAACTTTGGTCAGTGAAAGGAAACAGCAAGAATAAAAACACATGAGGTAAAACAAGCCTGTGGACAGACTGCTCCACAAGATTGTTTGCATCAGAAATAGACACTCCTCTGTCATCCATTTTGCTGTTGTATTTCCTGGGTGTAACCTGTTACAATAGACCACAATGGGGATCAGACCACGCCAATACGGATAGGTTTTGGATCTGGTCACTTGGAATTTGTAATATGGACAGTCAGTCAGTCAGTTAGATTGGATTCTGATCTGATTTGGGTGGCAGTCTGAACAAAGCCAAGGAGCATTTGAAAGCAGCACTAAGTTCATGGTGAGGCCACACAAGGGCTCCATATTATGAAAATATGTAAGGGCAAGTAGGCTACAGTTCCCTTGAACTTTCTTCAGTAACCTGTGTGGAAATGAGGAAAGTAAATTGCAGTTTGTTTTTAGTGAGCACCAGCTTGAGCTACTGAGGTTTTATTATTTTATTTGATTTTGCTTGTGTGTCGGCTTATCTGAGGCACTACCTGTGGCCCTGTTGGAAAAGGTAAGGCAATATTGAAAAATGAAAGGAGAAATTCTTCAGCGGTCTAACAATGAAGTAAATTTCCCTACAATTAATTCTGGCTTGCATGTTTCTCCTCAGGCTCTTAAACCGTGCTGTTTCAAACATGCCACCGCCACTGAGAGTTCTGACCTTGACAGCAACGCCTTTCTTCCAAGTCTGTACAAGCCAAGCCCCAACATGGCTGAGGGTAACACTGGGGTGATGTCTACACTAGCCCCAAGGTTGTTGAATACGCGGTTTCTTATACTGCGGTCAAGCCAGCCATACGGTAATCATACTGAAACTGCTCTGAAGAGCTGGTAGTGATTGGGGGGCAGACTGCAGTCTCACACTCAGACCCATGAAACATAGCCTATGATACTTTTTACAGTAATTAAACCCAGTAAGGAAAAAGGTGTCCTTCCAGATACCTACCTATTTGCTTGTATAATATGAAGTACTGAAATCCTTGACAGAGGCCAAAATAATTTACCCCAATTTTGATGTCTAATAAAAACACTTATTTCCCACAAGTAGTCCATCATTCATATAGCGCTGAACTTTGTAGGCTACTTCCTAGATCCATTGCATGAATAATATGAAGTACTTTTACTGTGTATCTCGAGTAATCCTTTGTCAAAATCCTTCACAGAGAATTAGGCTGTTTTATCACCTTTTGTGTGTAATAAAAACCTTATTTTCCACAAGGAGTTCATCATTCATAAACTGCTGAATTTAGTTGGCCTACTTCCTAGACTAATTGCATGAATGATATGAAATATTATATAAAAAACGTATTTTCCATAACTAGTCCATGATTCATATAGCCTACCGCTGAACTGTGTACTTCCTTTACTACTTGCATGCTTAATATTTCTTAAAAAGTTCTTATTTAATGTCAAAATTGTGGACTGGTCTTTCTAATGACATTTCCGACATTTCGGCGCTCCCCTGAACGTAGCTGCAGCCAATCCCGTGAGAGGCTGCACAGTGACGTCTAAATTCCGCGCCTAATGTTTCAAAAAAAAAAAACAGGGCATGCTTTTAGTATTATGGTAGATTATACAAATAGTAGTTTTGTAAATCATGTCCAGGTGGCTATGAAATTCTATACGATGGCGCGATGACGTCAGCTCTTCTCTCTGCGTTAAATATCCTCATCAAACCTTTGGGAGGTAAGTGGAGAGTTTGTCAGACAGAAGATAAATTCGCTATTATTACTAAATTAAAGAGGTAATTGTACTCCTTACAGGAGCATGCTCTCACTAGCTGTGTGAAGTATTTGACGGAGGTGCTGTATATTTACTGTCCTTTAATAACAAAAGCTGGATGCAGAGCTGGCCCGAACCATTTTGGTGCCCAAGGCATACACTTCCATACACACAAGAAAAGTGGCATTCAGCTTTAAACTCAATATTATTTATTTGTGTCAAAGTAAGAAATACCTAGGAACAAAACGGTAATAATTCTTATAGATATATACAAAATAAAATAAATTAAAATCTCGAGAACAAACAATAAAAAATACTGTACTACTTGCTATATTGTTTAATAAATCACTATTTGTCATGTTTTGTTTATTTGAACTAAATATTTCTTAACTGAAATTATAATAATATATATTATGAGTGTATAACATTTTGAAATCACTTCTTACATGCCTTCATTTGGCTTGACTGTAGTGTATCGCTGCTGTGACCTGATGACTTTGACAATGTGAAACAACTTTCTGTCAGCAAATCTACAAAAAGGATGCAAACAAGAAAGAGCCTTATCTAACCTCTGTGGCATTGTCTGTAGATGGGTCTGTGCACAGCGCTCAGTCCTCGCCCCAGGAGGCTCTTTTGGTGGTGCTGCGAGCCAACAGAGCCCTCCTCCTGGAGCAGCTTGACAGTGACTCCAGCCTCACGAAGGTGAGGAAGCTGAGGGAGGAGGTGATGGCGGACGCGGACTGGTTCTCCAGCGACACGGAAGACACTGTTTGGGCCTTTGTCCAGGAATGTCTCCTCCTGTTCCTCGCCTTGGCACAACACCTCTCCGTTGAACTGGAACTCTTCGAGAAGATGCCTCCTCCCTCCGCAGTAAAGCAACGCACTGCAGAGATGGCTCCTCCTCTCCCTCCTGACGTCCTTAGTGTCGCTCAGCAGAAGACGCTCGGAGCTGCTCTTCAGTTTGTGGTGTCTCTGGGGCTTTGCCCTTACCTGGCTCCTGGAGTTGGGGTGCCTTTGGGCTGCAGGTCAGCGTTTGGGGCCACGGTGGAAAAACTGGTCTGCGTTGGGACAGTCGTAGTCAGAAGACGCCGGCTTCTTACCACCACAAAGGTCCTGTTGAAGCTGGCAGAGCTGTCCGCTCTCGCTACACTGGTGTTCACACGACATCTGGGGGATGTGATGGCAGCACTGTGCCATCTCGGCTTCCAACCACAGAGGGCAGAGGAAGGCGGCACAGAGGAAGATAAGGTAGTGATGTTAAAACGAGAGAGCTAATGTGGGCTGGATATGCGTTTGTATAAACCTGGTGCCTGCATTTAGTATGTGTAGCGCTATTACCAAACAGTTGGTACAGCTTATAAGGGCTTCTGTCAGTACAGGCCTCAAACAACCATTTAAAGTGACATCACAGACCAATGTAATGATGTCTTCATTGCTGTTGTCTTATTAGCTAATCTATTGCCATTCACTACACACTGTTTTACAGTAGTTTACAGTAAACATGTTTTCATGGCATGCTTTCTTCAATACACATTCTTGTTTTTCTGTCTTATTGTAAATTCTTCAGCTCCAGGATCTCAGTGCTGAGGAAGCTCTAATGTGTAAGGCGGCACTCAAAAGCCTTCTCGGGAAAGTTTACCAGCCAATCGTGATCAAGGAGCTGCTGATCCTCCAGGGTGGACCCACTCAGGTCTGCATGTCCATGTCTGTAGAGGATCATACTAGACGTAGAGTTTTATGTGCTTCACATAAACTTTGCTTGTCAGTACAATATAAACGCAGGTGTTCGACAGCTGCCTGTCATGTCTTTATTTTTTTTAATTTTATTTTTTTTGATGAATGCTTCAGTCTGCTGCTGTGGGGGTCTCCGGGGGTTCCAGCAGCAGGACGGCTCGAGGATCAGCTCCGGCCTGGCTGAGGCGTCTGTGTGGTCAGCTGCTATCTGAACGCCTGATGCAGCCTAATGGAGTCCAGGCTGTAGTCAGAGCCATCCTGGGAGGAGGAACAGGTGAGCAGGAATAAAGGAGGGCTAGGAGGATGAAAGGTGCCATACCTGATTGTCATCACTTCACATTGATAATTGTCTTTGTATCTCTCTCAAGTGAAATGTTGCAGAGCCTAAAGAAATCTCACAACAGTGTCTCTTACATTCCTACACAAAGAGCTCTTCATTACTTCATCTATGATGCAGATTTGATGCAATATTCTTGAATGTTTTTTTTAATTATATTTGTTAAATTATTTAAAAACTACTTTGAAACAAACATTCTGATTTAGTATTGTGGAAGCTGTGTTTCTGTTTCTGTTTTTTTTTTTTTCTGTCTGAACTGGAAACACACTGTTGTCCTGTAGGGGGCGAGTCAGACTGGAAGAAATGTGAGTGTGTGGCTCGGATCCTGAGAACCTGCCCTCAACAGTCTGTGTCGGCAGACAGCTACTACAGACAAGTCTGTCCTCAGGTCAGCACAACAAACACACGCACACACACACACACACACACACACACACACACACACTCTTTTATTCTCAGATGAGAATAATAGAGTCATTACTTCCAGCCCTCTCGGTGCAACTAAAATGATCTGCAACATTTTTCCTTTAAACAATTGTTTCTGTTTTATTAAAATATGCAATGAGTGGTCAATGCACTGATTTCAAATATGCTAACATTCAATCCCCAAATTATTTGGTTCTGAATTTGCTGGTCTATGTCTAACTGCTTATGTTGTTGCCCAAAGCAATTTATTGTGAGAATGTTTTCATGTGTCCAAATCTTAACGCGTAATCCCATTAGTTTGTTATTCTTATAACAAAATCGGAGATATAAATTCATTTAAGTCTCGCATATTGTGTTTGTATTTGTATTAGATCCTGGAGCTCCTGCACTTCAAAGACAAGCTGACGGCCCTACAGTTCCAGCGTGTGGCCACTAGAGCGTTGCTCTCGATGGCGCAGGAGAAGCCCAGCTTTGCTCAGGAGTACCTGCTGAGTCCTCTGCTCGCTCCTCTCCACCGCTGCACCACGGCTTCTGGTCGGTCACATCGCAGTCAGTTCTCCACATGTGTCTGATCATTATATAGAAGCATCATGTTGTCACAACAGCATCAACACATTGAAGAATTAAACGTGTCTTAAAATCATTGTGTGTGTGTGTGTGTTTTCCAGATGAGGGGTGTTCTCAGACAGCTGTGGAGGAGTGGGAGCTGACTCGTTGTGTTGATGATGTTTATAAGGTGAGGGAATTAAAAACGGTATAACGATGTACTTTGTTGTTGAAAAGAGGTCTGACACCTTTAAAGTGCTGCTTCCCTTTCCTCTTGTCGCTCACAGATCTGGGTAATAGGAAACAGTCCATCAGCGTCTCTCCTCAAAGCTCTAGAAGACGTTCTTCCTGTGATCTTCACACTGTTCTGTTTCACGAAGCAGAATGTCTCCCACCTACGGTAAGATTTCTAATTTATTTTTATATATTTTTATCAGCAACATAATCCGAAACAGATGTAATGCACTTCTAGGGCGTGAGAAGTGATGATTGCAAGGGATTATTTTTGTGTAGAAATTGTTGTTCTTCTTGTATCTTCCTTCGTCCATGTATGAGAGATTCCAAAACAATCTGATCTTAAATATTTATTACTATGTTATGTTAAGATACAATACAGAGTGGGGGAAAAAAAGACAAACAAAAGGAAAGATAAATAAAATAAATAAAATTGATTTAAGGTAAGACTCTGAGATTGAGCCGCATGTTTTTGCTCCGTGCTCTGCAGCGCCCCCTGTCAGGAGATTCTGCTGTGGTACCTGAGTCACTCTGAGCCGTCTGTGGCCCTGCCTGCTCTGAAGCAGCTCTCCGGCCTGCAGGGAGGGAAGAAAAACCAAGTCGCAGCAGACTTCAGATTTAACCCTGGCAGCGATGGAGGAGTCCGACTCTGCTCCAGAGAGAGCTGCAGGTGACTGATCGTCTCCCTACACACCTCTGTGGACGCAGTTTGAATAGCGCTTTTGTGTCATTCAGATCGGAGGCATTTGATAAACTTGTTATTTTTCTCTTGACTGTCGGCCTTGTAGTGACGAGGATGATGCTCTGTATGAGAAGCTGTCCGGAGAGCAGTGGAGACTGGAGTGTCTGATGCAGCTGCTGGCTGAAGTCAGAGACTCTGACCTGCCAGGAGACTTCTTCCTGGACTTACTGCAGGTACAGCAAGGAGTGAATATGAGCTGCAAAATGTATACGCCAAAGGATTTAATTTATTGAAAGAAGTGCAATAAAAGTTGTCAATCCCTCCATTTTCTTCCACTTATCTGGAGTCGGGTCGTAGTGGCTAGTTTTCCCCGATGTCCCAGGCCAGAAGGGATATGTGTTTTTCTCCCACCTGGTTGGACGTGACCTGAAGATCTCCAAAGGGATGTGACCAGTAGGCATCCTAATCAGATGCCTGAGCCACCTCAACTGGCTTCTTTCGATGGGAAGCAGCAGTGGCTTTAGGCGAGTCCTTTGAGGATGTCCGAGCTCTTCACCCCATCTCTAAGTCTGAACCCAGCCAGCCTCATTTCAGCTGTTTGTAGCTGCACTATAGTGTTTCAGTCACTGCCAACAGCTCGTAACCATTGGTGAGAGTTGGAACGTAGATCGACTGGTCATCATGATGGTACGGCAGAGTCACAGTGCTTGCAATACTAATGCTGCTGCACAAAACCGTCCGTCAATCTTGCGAATCATCTTGCTGACAAGAACCCGAGATACTTGAACTCCTTCACAATAAAAGATGTCTTTGTTTATTTGTTTTCACAGTGGAGTGTTTCTGTCTTTCCCTCCTTTCCCTGCTCTGCCGACAGGAGTTGACCGGTTGGGCGGCCGCAGAAGACGATCACAAAGATGAAGAGTTGGACGTGTCGGCCATGACACTCTTAGAGGTGGAACAGCAGCTGCTTGGTCGAGCTGAGAGGCGAGGACAGAGACTGGCTTTGCTTCAGGTGTTGGCTGTGATGGTGGAGTGTGTGGAGCACACTGTGCTGCTGAGAAAAAACACCCAGGTGAGCAAAAGATGATGGGTTGACAGAATCCACAAGTGACCATGTCTCTGCAGGAAGCAATTTAAACGGGCACGCTCCGGTGGGAAGCTATTGCCCAAAAAAGATGACGTCACAGCCATGACTGGAGAAATCACTTGGAGCAGTTAAAAAAACGTTTGCGCAAAGATGAAGAAATCCAGTTCAGGTGACGTCCATTGAGTTGTAAGCAGCGTAGCACCTAAAAACAAGATGCTTAAACGAGTCTTAATGACATTTGTGTGACAGATGTCACTGGGTCATTTGAAAACTTCCTTGACCTCCCTGAAACATCTCTCATGTGTTAACTCATCCTCCTAGGATTGCATCTTTCCTTTCTGGCATATTTTAAAACCCGTCTTTGTTCCGTTGGGATTTTTTTTTTTTTTAATGGAATCAGGCCACAGTGAGTCATGCTGCCACACAAAAATAGCCTATTTGCCAGCTCCTCTGGTTGGTGTCATGAAGGGCGTGCGGGGGAAGCTGTCTGTCTGACTGGCTGGCGGCTGCTGTGCGGCCGACAAACATTCCTTCACAGATTAAGAATCGACTCTGATAAAATAGCCTGACCTGACCGGATAATGTCCTATTTTTAGATGTATTATTTTTATAACAGCTGAATGTTCTCTGAGTACAACCTTTAAAAGGTTCTGCTACTTATTTCTTATTACATTTAACTCTTGTGTGTAGCACTTAAGTCCTTACATCGCATCCACCCTGAAGTTTAAATGAAACGCATTTAACTCTCTTTCATGGTATTCGTTTTGTCTGTAACGCTGTTTTTCCTTCTCCAGGTTGTCCACTTCCTGGTGTCTCTGCTCCAGAGGGCCTGTGTGGGTCTGAATCACACCACTGATCCAGCTCTGGAGAATCCAGTAGAGAGCGAGACGCTGAGCATGGGGATCGGCCTCGTGGCCACTCTGCTGTCAGGACCTCAGGTAGAGTTAACGAAACACATCCATGTTGTGCATGGTAACACAGACGATCTGAGTCACTCTTAAAACAAACAGGAGCTTTACAGTGAACGTCCTACAGATCTGACTTTAGAAGAATTTAAAACCTGTGTATCTTTAAGGTTTCTGTAAATGTAACATAGAACTTGTTGAGCACACCCTGCTGTCACCCGTTCATCCTCTCCCATGTTTAAATATTCCAGCTCAGCGTAGAGGACTTTTCCTCCATGTCCAGACTGCTGCCACCGCTAGAGACGCTTTCTCAGAAGCACTCGGACATTTTTATCCGGGAGCTGGCGTCCAACCTCCGAGCTGTAATTGCCACACACGGAGCTTACCGGCCTGAAAACCTCCCTGCTGCGGCTCAATCCCCGAGAAACCCTGACGCGATAGCAGAGAACAAGAGTGTGCCTTGCAGGAAGAAGCCGAAGACGAGAGCTGAAGCAAGCAAAGCACAGACCAGTCCAAACTCATCTCCCGCAGATGTTGATTCAAAGAGCGTCACGTCAGTCACACCGTCTGCTTCTTCAGGAGGGTCTACAGCAGGAGGAAGTCGACAAAGTGTAGAGAGGACGACTTCCACAAGTGAACCTCGGCCCCCTATAAAGTCTTTCTCTGACTGCCTGCTGGAGGCATGTGACCCGGATGTGCCCACCAGAGCGTTCGCCCTGAGGGTCTTGACACAGATGGTGCAAAACAAAAATCCAGATGCCGTCCAGGGCAAGGAGAACGTCCTGATGGTGGGTTTTTTTTCATCATTTTGTTTTAGTCTTAACATAAAGTCCGATGCTGATACAGTTCCCACATGTTGATAATGTCTAATACAGAGTTCCTCTCCATGAAGGGGCGGAGCACAAACACATCTACATTAACAGGAAGAAAAATATTGATTGCTGACAGTTTGCTTGCCAGAGCAACGTTACACTCTCCACTCGCACTGTGCTGTCATTGATGTTATCAATCCAACAACAGTTTACATGAAACTTGTAGATTTTCTGGGGAGCTCCTTCGTTATTACTGATCAGTGAACTGAGTGGATTCCTCGCCAATGACCCGATAGACGGTTTCAGAGGGACAATGTTGACATTGATAATCATTCTGATATTGGAACTTCAGCTGCTGAAATGTCTACACAATTTGTGTTATTCATGTTTGGGACTTAAGTTAAAAAATGACCTTACTGTGTCATATCAGTCTGTATGTCCTCCTTCTAAGTGTCTATATTAGTTTGGGGGGGGGGGGGGGGGCAGCGGGCAGCGGGCAGCTCTCTCCAATGTTAATTTGGACTTCACTACTAATTTGAGTTTGAGTTACACATTGCTCCTTTAAGCTTACCTTACAAGTTTGTATCTGCTGATGTGTACATGTACCAGACAGCACGATTAGAGGTCATGTATGATGTGCTTTTACCTCCTGGACCGTTCTAGGTTTGAATGTATAATAGATGAGGCGGTTGAACCTCCTCCCCAGGGTAACCAGGGTGGAGCCACCCTCGGGACTTGTTAAGGTGGTATGGGTGAGAGAAGGAAAGCAACTCATTTAGAATTCTCTGTAATCAGCACCCCCGCTGTGTGCACGTTACACCAGCACCCCACTTCTATGGGAGAACCCCCTCTTATTGATTTTTCTTCTTTTTTTTCCCTTTAAATCGGGGGGAATTCAGGTCACCTTTCAGATGTTTATGCTCACATCTCCTCAGTACTTCCTTGTATGTTCTCTAAGCAGACCCCCCCCCCCCCCCCCCCCCCCCCCAAAAAAAAACCAAACCCATCTTCAAGTCTTCTTCAAATATCTGGGTGTCATGTTGAGATTATTCCCTTTGATATCTGTTACATCTTTTTGATGTATTCACTTCTGTGCCAGTATTGATCTGCCTTTGTTGTATCGCTGATGTTTTTCACACAGACTCTTCTCAGTTAGAGACGCTGTGTTGATTCCCTCTCGCTAAGTTGTGATAAATCTGATGGTTCGTCTTCTTCAGCTCTTCTTAGAAAACGTGGAGCACGAAGACTCCTTTGTCTACCTGTCAGCCATTCAAGGTAAAAAGTCACATAACTCCTTGTTTTGATTGATCATTTATGAACATCTTGAATCCGTGGATCATGCTAAAGAGACACTCAGGAGTATGAACTGTGTTCAGGTCTGGCTGCCCTGGCGGATTCGTACCCTGAGAGGATCCTGGAAAGGCTCCTAAAGGACTTCCAGCATGGCCCCTCCCTCCCAACATCCAATAAGGAGCGCTCCCTGGAGACCCGCCTCAAAGTGGGAGAAGTCCTGATGAGGGCGAGCAGGGCGATGGGTGAGCATCAGCATGAACGTTTGTTCACAGTCGTGTTTGGTTGATTATTTTAAAGACATTAACCGAACTTGTTACGACTTCCAGACCACTTTTGTGTTCAACAGAAAAAAATCAACTTTAGTGCAGAGGGATTAAACTCTGTGCAAGCTCTCCTTGCTGTCGCACTTCCACCCCGCTTTCTCTTGACTGTTATCTGAACACTTTGGTTTTCTTTTGGAGCATCAGAAACTTTCCTCGGTTCTTGTGTTTTTATTCTTGCCTGAGTAAAATCTCAGAAAACACTCGAAATCAGTCTAGGTCTCAAGACCACTTGTTGAAGGTCTCGGTCCTGTCTCGGAAAGCAAAAGCAATGTTCCCCTGCCTAGTCTCAGTGTCAGCCTTGGAGGACTCCAGTTTTAAATCAAGACCACCACTGATCAACTGTTTTCATGTCATAACGGGGATTAGAATAAAAACACCTCTTTCTATAAAATCCAGTAATTTTCGATTCATTCATAATTACATTTTGATTCCCTGGTTATGTCGGCAACCTTCCCGGTTTGACAGTCTGAGTGAGTGACACGCCTGCTGCACATCAGTCTCAGTCTCACCCCTGACATGTCTCAGTCTAGTCTCTGTTTTGGAGCACTCTGGTCTCGGTTAGGGTGGTCTTGACTAAAACACTGAACCCATGTACCTCCTTGAAGTTAATAATTACTCTGTGTGTTGTTGTTCTAGTCTCTTTTAAAGCTTTGTCCAGTGTCACATTTTAGTCGTTAATGAGATTTCTAAACATTTAATAACTGTGGCCTGGCATGAAGGATCAACAAATAGCATCATCTCTGGACCTGATCTGACATCTGATTCCTGCACTTTTCCCGGTTGTTCATCTCGAAGAGAACAGGACTTTGACTTTGTTTGGGTGGTAAACATTTTCGGACAGATGAGATGTTTGTTCATTCATGCGTCTGTATGTGTTTACAACATGTTCATTAGTAACTGATGGACAGTTCTGACTGCACAGAAAGCCACTGTGCAGATGTGTCGTCCATGCTGATCTCTGTTCAGTAGGGCCCCTTGTGTATCACAATCTCTCCCTGACAGAAAACCCTGTTTTGTTTTTGCCCTCCGCTCCGCTTTTATCTGCCAGATTGCCATCGTACCACTTTCCTGGGACAATCGGGGGGTTTATAACCGAGCTCAGAGATTGGATAGACCTTCAGTTTGCTGCACAGACACCCAGAGAGCCTCTGTGTTTGTCTTAAACACCCTCAGGGGCCAACGTTTGACTCTTGCCAGGCAGTCATTTGTAAAGAAAAAGGTTTTCTTAATTGACTGGTCTGGTTGAGTAAATGTTGAATAAATGAATGTTTGGCTCTGCTTATGTTTTCTCTCTGTTGCTGGCATTCTTGCACTTGCAGGAAAGTTCTTGAAGAAATCGTGGAGCTTGCATTGCAGAAACACAAATATACATAAAGAATAGAGTTTGATTGAAGTCATTTCCTTGTGAGTACAAAACTTGGGACACGTAAATAGTTATTGACAAAAACAGTCAGCCTCTTGCTATCGGTTACTTGATGTCAGTTCGTCTCGATAGCTTGCTAAAGAGAGAAACTCTGCAACAAAACTGCTACCAACACACAAGTCGTGTTTCTCTATTTATACAGTCGAGGGTGGAAATGCAGGTCAGCAAGTTTGAGGAGTATCTGTAGAAATGTTGTATCACCCTTTTGCCAGGTGCGTTTGTGATGTAGTGATACGTGCAGGTGTGATGCCCTGAAAGGAGCGTGTGTTTGGCTGGTCAGATGGGGGTCTAAAGGGGGGAGGGGGGAGTCTGAGGAGGGTTTGTTGGCTCCCTGAAAGGGTAATCAAGGACAAGCAAATAGATCAGGTAGTTGAATGTGTGGGTGTGAGTATCTGCTTTCTGGATCAGGATAATATAGCTAACACACACACACACACACACACACACACACACACACACACACACACAGACACACACACACACACAGAGCTCTAACAGGTCTTACTACTGCTCTCCAGTCGGCTGCTTCTCTCCTCTCCATGAAGGCTCTGGCTCGCCTCACTGCTGCCTGGCAGGAGCAGCTTTAGTCAGCAGTCAGCTTTGTTCTTTGAATGTTTGAAAGCTCTGAAGCCGTGTCTCTCACACACCTTATAACAGAGTATGACAAACTATAAACAGCAGTATTACACTGTTTATTGTGTGTATTCGTAGACCGTCTGCTACAGTCCTCTCTCTCTTTCTCACCTGTTCTGTTTTTTTGGCTTTGACTAGTTTGACATGTTTTATGCTGACTGAAGCTCTGAGTGTCTTTTTTAAATGTTTATGTCCAGACGGCTTCAGAACTTGTTTCGGTAGAGATTTTGGCGCAAGCATCTCCTCCAGCTGAACCGCCCTGACTCCCAGCACTGTCACTCTGTGGAGCAAACAGAGTGATGTTAACTTGTTGGTAAACACCTGTGGGGTGTCACATCCAGGTTGGACTCCTCACAAACTGTGCGAGCAGGGCCTCCTGTGTTACAGTGGTGGTCTAGTCGTGTGCTTTGAATTCCTGCAAAAAAAAAAAAAAAAAAAAGGTCCTTTTTTTTTTTTTAAACTTGATGATAGCTGAGTGCTTTAAGTAAGCTCTTCTTCCCCGTCTCTCTTTCTTCCAGGGGAGCTGGCGCCTCATCTCGGCCGTCCTCTGCTGGGCGTCTTCCTCCAAGGGACCAGGGATCCAGACCAAAGCGTGCGGGCGAG
The DNA here is from genome assembly GCF_947650265.1 of Symphodus melops. Lineage (NCBI taxonomy): Eukaryota > Metazoa > Chordata > Actinopteri > Labriformes > Labridae > Symphodus > Symphodus melops. Next base: position 10,380,405 of record NC_136696.1, on the reverse strand, counting down.
CAGTCTGTCCAACCTTGGGGAGCTCTGTCAGAGACTGGACTATTCCCTGGGAACGCTGGCTCAGGAGGTAAAGTTCTCATCATCTGAAACGTCATAGTTCTTAAAGGCATGTTAGTCACAAACTCATCAGAGTGTTGTTGGACATCCTTCACTTTTTATTAAAAGCAATATATCCAAGCCCTGTTAGGTTGTATCAGTATAATATAGTGATGCTCAAGAGGAGGATTTATTTACAGTCATTTATAAACAGGCAGTAAGTCAGATTTGGCAGCATTAAGCCTCGAGTTGTAAATACTTGATAAGAAACATTTTTTTAAATCTTCTGTCCCAATAAAGCCTGAGGTGTCATCAAGCTTTACTCCTAAGACAACAAATGATTTGTAACAGTTCTGCGAGCGTATCATAAGAAAGGTGTGTGTGTGTGTGTGTGTGTGTGTGTGTGTGTGTGTGTGTGTGTGTGTGTGTGTGTGTGTGTGTGTGTGTGTGTGTGTGTGTGTGTGTGTGTGTGTGTGTGTGTGTGTGTGTGTGTGTGTGTGTGTGTGTGTGTGTGTGTGTGTGTGTGTGTGTGTGTGTGTGTGTGTGTGTGTGTGTGTGTGTGTGTTTGTGTGTAGGTGTGTGTGTGTTTGTGTGTAGGTGTGTGTTTGTGTGTAGGTGTGTGTGTTTGTGTGTGTGTGTGTGTGTTTGTGTGTAGGTGTGTGTGTTTGTGTGTGTGTGTGTGTGTGTGTGTGTGTGTGTGTGTGTGTGTAGGTGTGTGTGTGATTCCTTGCTTATATGTGCTACACAAATACATGCTCGCACACTCCGAGCACCGTCTGAGTTTGCAGAAAATGTGCCCACATTTACACGTGTGTGTACCTTGCTGCTGCAGTGGTCAGAGGTGTGTGTGTGTGTACGCGTGTGTGTACGCGTGTGTGTTCACTCGAGTGTTCTAGAATGAATAAGGCACGCTGTCAGCTGGATTAACAGGGCTGCTTATTCATGAACTTGTGTACGTCTCCACACTGGCCACACGTCTTTGAATGTGTGTTTGTGTGTGTGTGTAAGTCGAGAGTATTGAAGGCACTTGTTGATTTAGATATGTGATCAATACATCAGTCGATTCCCGTTCAGATTTCTTACTGACCTCAGCAGTGAAGGCAGCGAGTGTCCAATACAACACAGCTCCACTGCCGCCTTTTTTTTTCTTTTTTTCTTTATTTCTTTTCTTTTACTGTTGAAGTCATTTTTATTTAACTTAAAATGTATTATCTGTGTGTGTAGCTGAGCTCCTGTCTGACTGCTCTGATAAAGACGGAGAAGGAGGCAGAGGTGAGGAGAGCTGCCGTCCATGTTATCACCCTGCTGCTCCGAGGCCTCAGCGACAAAACTACCCAGGTACACACACACACACACACACACACACACACACACACACACACACACACACACACACACACACACAGTGAGCAAACACCTTTTACAACCAACAATAGGAATGATTTAAAGAATAGAAATACTTGAACTGGACCTCCAGGTCAGACGTGAAGGTGTCAGTGAGTGATTGCTTCAGTGTTAAAGGCCGGTCAAAAGAAAAAAAATGTCCAAGTTATCCAAAAGTGTTTGTCTCAGCTTTACAATGAACAGACTTCAAAGTCTGTGTGACGACAGGAAGTGATCAGGGTTTGAGGAAGTTTCAGAGCTGGTAATATTCCACCATCGGGCTTTTAAGAAACCCGGGATGGAAGTCACATCACTTAAAGATGAATGATCATTTCACATTGATCTTAAAATGTAGTTGATTGATTTTAAAATAGTCTTATTTTTTCCTTTGATATTTGACATTGATCTTCCGAGTTTTCATTTCTGTATTTGTTTAAGTGCTTTTCAGGAGCTTCAACGTTGAAGTCAAACTGTTTGAAGACAATTTTCCCCTTTTGGAGGCTTTTTTGCTCTGCACTGTGGTCTATAAAAATGATTAAGTCTGTTAACCATTTATTATTAAAACATGCCATTAATCATTGTATTAAAAATAGTTATGTGAAAACAGCAAAAGAGTATAGTAAGAAATAAAAATGTTTGAAGGCATTAGGTGGATATAAATTTGGACTGTTCAGCTGAGCAGTCTGGGAGATTTTCTGAGCACCATTCATAGGCACAGTGGGCTTGTTCTTTACAACCACTGTGACTACAGGAAGACATTATGATGGCTTACCTACAGTGTGCCTAAGGGGACAAAATAGAATGATATAAAAAAAAAAGTTTGGTACCTTTAATAATTCACAATTAAAGTAATAATGAGGACAGCCCTAAAATAAGAAGGGTTCCCATCTTTGTTGAAGTTACACTTTTTTTATTGACCAAACCACCTGCATCCATTTTCTGTTAAAAAACGAAAACTGAAACTCTGCTACATGGAAAATGACACCTTTGTTTTTTTGTTGTTGTTGTTAATCTATAAAGCATTCAATGCACACACACACACACACACACACACACACACCCGCAAAGGGGTGTGTTTATTTATTTTTTTATTTAACGGTTACACGTGCAATGAACATTGCTTCATGTGACAAATACAAAGTAGATGCCTTGTATACATGTTTGTTGCTAATATGCAGCCCCTGTCCCTGTCGAGGTCAAATGATGGCTAGCTTCACTTGTGTACTTCTTTGCCATTAAGAGGTCAGCGAGGTCACTGTGGGGCCAGCGACCCTGCCACCATGGTTCAAGAATGTCTCCTCTGTCAGAGGAAACAAATCAAAACAAGCGGATCCTACTTAACAGATTTTGAATGCGTCAAACGGAGGAATGCTGGAGGCAGAGGGACTCCGTTTGCTCCTGGTCCTCTCCAGGTTTCAAACAGGGTGAATAATGGAGCTGAGGGTGTTTTTGAGAGTGAGAGGCTGTTGTTACAGACGCTGACAGGTCCTGTAATCTAGCCCCCAGTTTCCCTGTGCTCATCAGGAGGGGGTTATAGAGTAAATGTTAGCTTGTTACACTCACTCCAAACAACATGTTTTAAAGTGCCAGCTCTTTCTCACTTTGTCAAGTTCTCTAGTCTCTGGCAAATCTTTCCTGATGTGTTGTTTTTTTGATATTTAGCAAACAGGATCCAAACGAATGACATCACAGCTCGCTGGTTTCCTTAAAAGGAAGCAGAGAGGCAGCACGATGACTGGATTGACTGTGTAGCTTTGGAGTGTTAAACAGTACATAAACACGACCCCTTTTCTTTTTATAGCACTATGAGGTTCATTGAGCTCCCATCAGAGGGAATGAGAAAGTCGTACCTTTTATAATAATTTAATAATTTTATTTATAGAGCACTTTTAGTCAAAGTGCTATCCACAGCTTAAAAACACAACAAACAGACACAACGCATCATTATAAACATCAGCCATAAACAACAGTGAAAAGGCTGGTCTTCAGCTTCGCTTTGAATACATCAATGGAACAAGAAATGTATGACCATCCAGTTTGTGAAGAATCCTGTCAACGGTTTCTTTTTATCCTTGAGTTGTGTTCTCATGAAACACAGTTATGATCCGTGATACAGTATGTGTAATTATCAAACTACAGAAATGCAAACTGTATCAACCTCACATGCTGCAATAAAACCATCATAAGAGGAGCAGAGAACTTAAAGCACCAATCGTGTCAGACTCGACAAAATACAAATCACCATTACGATTAAATACTAGTCTATCAGCTCGTCCTGCCGCTCGCCTGTGTGTGAGCTGCTGGCTGGAGACTGAGGTGGCTGCTGGGCCGCTGCCACGATTACAGTGAGCTGTCCAGCTGCTGGTCTCAGACCAGGTCCTGTCATTATGGAGCAGCAGCAGCTGTACAGGCCTAATGATACACACAGGGCCATGAGAACGGCTGAGAGGGACAGACCCTGACAGGCCAGAGTTCAACCGTTAGGTCAAAGCAGAGGGGAGAAGGTCTGCTGGTGTGGTGTGGATAACTGGACACAAACAAGAAAGCAGGGGTCATCGAATGTACTGAATCATAAAACTGTTTCAATGAAGCTGCTCGAGTTTGGCCGTAGTATTTATAAGAAGCTCTTTAGCTAAAGGTTCTTAAGATTCTTAGAAGAATAACTGTCTGTTTACACTGCACCCTGACAAACTTACTGAGTTAGTAATAAAAGTCAGTAACTCAAACTAGTCAGGTTTCATGCTGCATTCAGGGACAGTAGTTTTTCACATGACAGCAGGACAAAGAGTTTGTTACCATGACGAGGAGTTGTTCTTCATCAGCTTACTGTGGCTCCTCCCTCCTATTCTTTTACTCACCTGAAAATCCAAAAGTGCTCCTCTCAGGGTGAGCTCGCACTGGCAATCGTGCCCACGCATTGCTTTAACCCTGAAGTCCACAGCCAGAGTTTTACGTCTGTGTCTGACTAAACATGAGTCAAAATAAGCCACAAAGTAGCCGTCATGTTCTCCGCGTTGTTCCTCAGATGCGCCGACGCACGCTCGACTGTGCGTCCCTTTCTTTTCTCGAGTCCAGCTGTTAGTAAACTGAGCATGCTTCATAATAACATAAAGCCTGCGTGTGCAGAATGATGACAAAAAGGCAAATATCCCCATTTACTAACCTGAACACAGAGAAGTCTTTAGTATGTAAACATGTACAGTAGATATTTATGTTATGGGAAGTGCAGATAATAAATCGTATCAAAAATAGGGTTTGATTTATTAAAAGCATAAAGAGATAGTTTATATTCTCTGAGGTGAGGTTTATCAGGTGATAATTAAGAGTAAATGATCAAATTGAAAGTGATTACTTTTTAGAGGGAGATTTGTGCCAAACTGAATTTATTTATTGGATGAATAAAACCCAGGGTTTAGTTAACCAGTTTTTCTTTTTCTTACCCTGGCAACTTCTATGTTTGTTATTCCAAATAACTTTCCAAAATGGTGTATGAGTGTTGTTCCCACAGTGTGACCTCCGTCTCTTTTCTTACGACTCCTCCAGGTTCTTAGAGATGTTCTGTTGGACCTGTATCGAGCTCTGAAGTGGGTGGTCCGCTCTGACCAGGACGATGTGTCTGTGCTCCACGCCCAGCTGGCTCTGGAGGAGCTCGATGACGTGATGAGGAGATATATCTTTCCTGAGCAGAAGCTGGAGAAGAAGATTGTTGTGCTTCCATAAAAGCTCAGTTTTGTTTTTTAGCTGGGTCTTAGTAATTTGGACTTTTTTGAGGACTTTATATGGGATGTTCTTTACTTATGAACAGTAGCAGTTCTGAAAATAAAGTCAAATTCTGAAGTACGAGGTTGAACTTTCAGTATCACAAATTACAAGAAATATGTCAAAGGCATAAGATCAAATGAGACCCTCAAATAAAGTTCAGTTTTTTTAAATACGGTTTCCACTTTTTTTTTTTTTTTTTTTATGCATCTTTACTACATCCTGCTGGTGAGCAGAAGATAATGTCTTCTTTAGCACATACTTATTCGAACTTGAAGTGGAGTCAAGTCATAAGCTGGACCTGTATGTGTAAACAAGAATAAATGGGGTCCAGCACAGTTTGAACAGAGTCGGGCTCAGTGCTGACAGAGAGCAATGAGACATTCCTGCTTTTGTTTCATCCATTGAGCAGAAAGCTAACGCTGTATGAGGCATGACCTTCTCTCTGTCCCTCAAACAGCAAACATAAGGAGCTTCAGCTTTGTTTGCAATCTGTGGATATTTCCCCCTGTGGAGGAGGTATTGAGGCAGGCCGAGCAGAAACATGGACTCTTTCATCATGCTGGCAGATTTAGGCCTCTCCACAGTCACACAACCATGGCTCTTACACCTGGGATTACTCTGCAGGTGATTTATTCTCTGAGGCAGAATTTGAGTGACAAAGTGAATATCCACTTCGGGTGGTGGTAAATATTGTTGATAACATAAATTAGGTAACGTGCTGCAGATAGGCTCATTTCAAAATTGAATGTATAAAAAAAAAAATACTGTATAGATTGAGTATCATCATCTGCTGTAACTTTCTTACATCAAACAAAAACTGATATAGACCTGTGGATTGATTATGAAACAATCAGGTGCAGTTTTTGGTACCTGATGTCAGTTTCCTTATTCCGCCCAAAGAAGTGTTACTTTGACTACTGCTTTCTTCAAGTAACTTTTTTTTTTCTCTCCAAAAAATACAAATGAACTATTTCTGATCCCTATATCATTTAATAAATCCAAAACATGCATGCCACATTAAAGTTGAGTTGTATCCTCTCCCTCTGTTTATTTATTCCCTCACTAACTCTTTGTACAGAAGACTAATAAGGAACAGAAAAAAAATGTCATCATCCCTCGAGAATATAATTCTTGAGCTCAAACTGCACCTAACACCACTCCACCTGCAGGATGTTCATTACAGACAAGGTTAACAGGGTGTTTGTACCTCTGGGAAAGACAAAGGTTGATTTAATATTAGCTGAGATTGTCTTTTAATAGGACGTCACACAGTTCTCTAAACCATGCAGGGTTTTTTTTAACCATCTTGTTTTCTGCAATTATCCATCAAGAGTTTTGAAACTATGAAATGTTAAATTGGATCATAAATTTGAATACACTCAGCATTTTGATCAAGGTCACTCCTGTTCCGAAACAGCTTGGTGTCCTATTAATATTCTAACATACAACACACGTTGCATCACCAATGAGCTGAACAGTAAAGACAGAGAAAAAGATTTCTAGTAATTTAACAGAGCTCAGAGTTTACTGTTGAGAGAAACAGGATAATGAGATGTGTTGCTTGAGGTATGATGCCTCAGGTTTCCACATCTCTACAGCAGCATTCTCTAAACAAATAACTTTATGATATATATATTCATATATTCCCATATGAGAGTCTAGGGCTCAGGCTCAAAGAGTATAAATAGTAGACGAGCCGCAGTGACGGTGTTAGAGTTATTTCGCTGTCCTCTAACTCAAATCTTCTGAATCATGATGCAAATAAACACGACAAACGGGTCATTCCTGAGAAATGATTTTCTCATTACTACAGTAAGCTGTCCTCTCTGCAGAGGTAAGCCAGCAGCATCAGACTCCCATTGTAAGTAGCACAATGTATGACAAAGCACTCAACAGACTAACAAGATAGGTATGATGGCTGCACACACCAATACTGTCTTCAGTGGTACCACAGGAACACCCTGCAGCCCATCAAGGAATCCTCACATCCACACAACAGCCTGTTCTTACTGCTGCCCTCGAGTCGAAGAGAAGCTTCTTCAATGAGGCCATCAATTAAAAAAAACATCAAACAGTGCATACATGTTTAAAAGAAAATTCAATACATCCCCAGTTGTAATGATTGCCTCTGTATATTTAAAGTGACAATGAACATCTTGCATTTGTTAGCACAATAAAGCCAGTGGCATGCCATATTGTGTGTCTGTTACTTGCATTTAAAAATGTAGAATTTATATATAGACTGTATCTTCTGCCTTGGCTTCATTTTTCAACATGGGTAGTTGCTACTTTGGCAAATGAGAAATCAAGTTGAGCTTGCATAGCGCTTTTCTGTTCTTCTGACTACTCAAAGCTCTTTCACACACAGGTCACACCCATTCACACACTGATGGCAGAGGCTGCTATGCAAGTCCACTGGAAATAAATAATCCCATTCTTACGCCACCGACGAAGCAGCAAGAGCAATTTGGGTTCTGGCTGGGGATTAAATCCCGACCTTCCAGTTAGGAGATGACCGACTTTACCAACTGAGCCACTTTGGATTTGCTCACCCTTGGAGTCGGTCTCAACTGGCCAATCGAGGACGTCATATCAGCTCCTTTTCTTCAAAGTCTCCTTTAAGGCTTTGGTGTGTTTCCCTCTATCTCTATAGCTACCTGTCTGCCTGTAGGATCACAGCGTCTTGTCCTCTCAGAGCCCTGGCTTTGTAAAAAAGTGAGCCACAATACGGGAAAAACCCACATAAAACAAGTGATAATGTTTGAGCACGTCCCTTATGGGCATCAGACTTTATGAATTTCCTCATATTTTATGTTATTGGATTTTAAGGAAGCTTCTCTGTGTCTGTTATCTGGAGCGCATAGAGGAATGGTTAAAAAGGTGAAATGCTGGCTTAAACAAACCAAGCTGTACTCACTTTTAAATTGTATCTTAAATCTCTCATTTAAAATGGTTTATATAATTTTATATAGTCCTGTTGTTGTATGTATTTGAATTTATCCTCATCTAGTGTTATGTGATCAAATGTTGTATATTTTTACTGTACTCTGTTTGTTTCACAGAGCAGCCATCCTTGTTTAACTAGCTTGTTATTTTAATTTATAAAAGACTTGACTCGTCCATCTCTAAATCTGGAATAGAGTTATCTTCACAAATATTTAGTTTTACTACTGAAAGGGAGCTGATGTCGTGTCAAAGCATCGAGAGGTCTTTTACAGTCATTATTCTGTCTTTCAGGGAACTAGATAGGTAGAGGTGAGTGTGAGACTTTCAATGTAGTAACCTCTTCAGTCTTTATTTCCTCATGCCAGTTCGAGGTAACGTGCTCTCTATTACCTGACTTTAATGAAATGTGTTTGAGTGGCTTTATCAGCCGTGTATTGATTCTCAGAGGTACTGCAGTTTGTCTCCGGCTGCCAGCCAAGCTGTGGTGAAGCAACCTGCAGGACGTCAGCAAGTGCAGCCTCGGAACAGGAGGAGAGAGGAATAGGAGGGAGGGAGGGTAGACAAATAAGCCCCATAAAGGATGCTTTGAGTCAGGGGGAGAGGTGGAGAGGAGAGGGGGCTCAAGTCAAGCAGTCCCCCAGCTTGTTGGAGGCTGCTGGCTGCATTGCAGAGAGATAGGGAGCGAGCTGGGGTGTCCAAGGAAAGGGTAGGGGAGGAGGGAGAGAAAATGAAAGTGTGTGTGTGTGTGTTTGGGGGGGTTAAAGAAGAAAAAGAGAGCTGAGCTGTGGAGGAGAAGCATAGCAGTGCCAGCCAGGCAGGAGAGTGTGACAGAGCAGGGAAAAGGATCAGGCTTTGCTGCAAATATAATGACGAGTTGATACTGCAGCACGGGGCAGAGGACAAGGAGGCAGAAGGACTGATGATTCATCACAGCAGGAAAGGGAGAAATCACACTTGAGGACAAGATTTGGATCAACATTTTTTTTGGCCCTCAACCTTCACCTTCACATCACTTTGGCCCTTCGCTCAGGATGGAGAGCACCGGAGGAAGAGAGGGGACGAGCCGCTTCCCCCAGCCGGAAATCTACAGATGTAAGGCTGCACCAGCATCAGCTGCTGGCTGAGCACCTCTCCTCACATCTCAGCTGGGGGCTTCATGCCCTGGGACAGTCCTGGGAGATAGAAGGAGGAGGAGGAGGAGGAGCAGGCATTGGGGAGGCTGGCTCTTAGAAAGCAGTGGTGGAGGGTGGTGGTTTCTGCTGCCTGTCGGCTATATTTTTGGATGTGGGATCTCCTGAATTACGCGAGCAAGCTGGAATAAAGATGTAGTGTGAGCTGGTGAGAGGAGGGGGACAGAACAAGGAGAGCGCTGTGCTGAGGAGAGGAAGACGGCTGGACGTCCCGGCTCAACGGACGGACCAGGCGGAGGGAGAGCAGGACAGAGGGTCCACTGGATCAAGAAGGTATGTTTGACAATCTGATACTTATGATGCTGAGTTAGAGATAAGAACGATCATTCTTGATCTAACCAGCTGAGCATTTAAATGTCGCTTTAAGATGAAGATTACATGAGAGGAGGTCAAATCTTCCAGGTAGATGTACAGGTTTTGAAGAAGACGATGAATGACACTATTCATGAATAAGAGCAAGCATGTTCAACAGGGACTAAAACAGAGTGGAAAGTTTTTGGAAATGTGGAATGGCCATCATTAAAGCTAAGTTAGAAAATGACGGACAAAGAGGTGAGTGTGTTCAGGCTGGTGCGATGAATGTGTTTGCACTGTGAGGTAGAGAAAATATTTTTTCTTCCTTACACTGTGTGTGTGTGTGTGTGTGTGTGTGTGTGTGTGTGTGTGTGTGTGTGTGTGTGTATGTGTGTGAGAGAGAGAGAGAGAACGTGAGTGAGTGAGTGAGTCAGACAACCAATCATTTGAATAGGATGTGGAAGCTGCAGCGTTTGTTCTGATTGATTTGAAGGAGGAAGATTTAAGATTTAAGAAACAATATTACTGAGTAAGTGTTTTCACTGTACACAGGCAGACAGAGTCCATTAAACAGCAGACTGAAACACCTCAGAGTGGCTGTTTGAATGCGTCTAGAGTCTCCAAAGAAAACAGAAAACATTTTCCATGGCATCATGACCATGCTGGACCTGTATGACTGTTTAATAGTCAAACAGATAGACTGTTTGAACAGAGTGAAACCTTATGCATAGGTTAAGTCATAACACTTTCTGATCAGGAAAAAAAAAAGCTGGATAACATTCAGTTAATGGGTATTAAAAGAAGACGGAAAGAGAGGAATCAAACTCAACAAAGGTTAGCACTGTGATCAGTTGCTGCAAAGAGAATTAACATGAATTCAGTTTAATTCATTTGTGCTGTGACTCTTCCTGGTGTCCATGATGTTTACCTTACAAATGATTCAAAACCTTATGATGGCTCTTGGGAATCAACAAAGGCAGCTGGCTTGTACTTGAGGGGCCAGACAAGCCACCAGGAAGAGTAATTACAACTCCTCTCTATCGCACGAACATTAATGACCTAATAGGACCGATGTCATATTTAATTGTTTCAGGTCAACTTTAAAACTCCACAAACCCTTATTTAAAGCATTAATTCTCGACTTTACTACTTTAAAAAAAAAAAGCTTAATTATGCTTTATAAGGGGACAACATATTATGTAGGGTTATTTTAACTTATGAACGTAAACATGCTGCTTGGTTACGTTTACAAACAGATTGAGATTTTGGTTTAATGACGTTTTTATGTCAGTGAAGTTACATTCATACATTGTGTTTGGTATGTGCTGTAACAGTACGTTGTTAAAGTTTAAAAAAGCAACAAGATGATAGAAACTTTCTTCTACTTCTGTAACCTGTCGTTAGATTAAGGCTGATTAGAGGACACACAGTCTTAATGAGGCTGGTCGATTTTTTTATTCTTGGGCTTTTGGCTGATGTCCGATGAGTCCTTGGGCAAGACACTTAACCCCACATTGCTCCCGCTACCTCATCGACATTGTATGAATACATATGAATGGGAATGGTTACTTCTGATTGTCTCACTATGGCAACAACTGCCATCTGCCATATAGTTAGACAAGCTCGAGTCCATTTACCATTTACACTGATTTACATTACTTACATTTTATTCTGAGAACAATTTGGCTGAATCTGGCCTATTTCAGTCACAGTTAAATTACCCTTATTGGCATCAAACAGGCCAGTTTAAGTATTCGACATTTTTTCAATCTGCCAGTTTCCCCGTGACAGCCTATGCACTCCTTACACATCTCTGCTGCGAGTACTGTTTTAGATTTTTCCATGTACGCATCACATCGCTTATTATGTAACAAAGTCTGTAAAAGAGAAGTTTGTGCTACAAAGATGGAAGCGGAGGCACTAATAGAGCCCTCTAGAGGCAAATCTCTGAATGTTTTACAGGCTGTTGTTTTTTTTCATCACTCGGTCAGAAAAGTTAATCCATGCTGAACATCACAACACTAGTGATGAGCTCTTGATATCATTTAGTTATTGTTTATCTTTGTTTGAGTTTGTAAAGAGTTTTTAGCTATGTTTCTATATTGATTTAATTACTCACATCAGAATTAACAAAGCGAGGCAGTCCACTTTCCAGATTATACGTTTTAAACAATTGGAATATAGTACTTTTTTGATTTATTCAACCTGGAACCTGGACAATAGCAAGGTGCATTCAATAAAAGTGTTCATGAGCAAAACAATTTTAATTCTCTATCAAATATTACCAACATTTCTCTAGTGTGAGGAAACTATTTAAAAACAAATTTGTATCAAATGGTCATCATAATGATTTAAAAAACAGTTTTGGTAGTTCACAATTTACTTACAAAATAATGGTACTAGTGTTGCTGTTGTAGTCCAACTATATGCTTCTCTGGTTGTCAGATATATATGATGTCATTTTGTGGGGTCAGTTTCTGTGCATTCAACCAGAAATGTGTCTGTCCTTGTGTTATGATAGAGAAAAAGATCCTTTGCTGCTGACTTGTGCCTCTTCTTCAATTGCGCTTCATTGTGCTATTTAGAGTAAAGGAATTTAGCATACCTATTAATAATAAATGAAAAGTCAGTAAATGTTTATACTATACTTTCTGAAGTGTTTGATTTCACAATTGATGGAGAGAAGTATGTGGATGTGGACAGGATGGCCCGGCAGCAGATGTCACCTTGAGGCTAATAGCACCTGTCCCCCCTCTGGTCCCCTGACTAATCCCAGCTCCCTAGCAGCCAACAACCCCCTCTGGTGAATGTGGCCCTCTAATCAACAGTCCATGTCAGCTTGTTATCTGTCCTGAGGCTCCAGGGCGTTCAGACCTTACTGCCCCAGCCTGCTGCTATAATCCACCATGGATCACACATCTCCTGCTCAAAGTGGCCAAAATGTGCTCCATATACATATCCCACAGGGACGTAAAGTGCACCATTACTGTGAAGGATCAAAGAAATGGTTAAAAAAAAAAAAAGGAGAAAAAAAAGGGTGTGTTACTTAGACAATCCTCAGAAGACATGTGGCGTCTGAATGATGTTAAGGTCTATCTATCTTTGTTTTGTACAAGTAAAGTAGGGTTAGGGTTAGCTTACTTTGGATATTTTTAGGCTCTTTGTAGATACTGAAAAAACAGAAGAGATTGTGAAACAAATAGCTGATGCGTTCTTGGTGATGCTGTTGTCAGAAAAGTAAAGGTAACCTATTTCTAATACAGTACTTTCAAAATTATTTAAAGTTCTAATTTCTAACAACCCTTTTAAAAAAAAATATTGTAAACGAATATCATTTCAAAATAAATGCATGAAAAACCTGTTAATATTTTACAAAATGTCGTATTTTAGGTTTTTATTCATCTGTTTTTGGAAGATCTTTTTTCCAGAATGAGAGCGAAGTCATTATTTACAACAAGAATACCAGTATCAGGGGAAAAATCAGTCGGTGCCAGGATAACAAATACAAAAGAGAAACAAGGAGAAATTAGGTAAACTGATACCAGTGTTTTCTTGTGCATTTCTACACCTCTATTTTCAAAATTCCCATCTGTCAGAACCACATTGACAGTATTCTTGGATGGGGTCCACATAGACTACAGATCTATGGAGACTGAAGTGCGATTCAGTGCCATGAAAATCTCTACATCCTCTCTGAGAGGAGTATAGACGTAATGATCCGTTTTTCTCTCCTGGCCAGGTGGAGTGGCAGTTTGAGGGTAATTTCATGAATGAAAGGACAGAATTGTTCCTCCGTTTCGACTGGTCCTGAGCGCTGGCCAAGCTCCGGCTGGCCTTTAATTAAAGCTATTAACCACGAGAGAGGATGAGGGAGTGCCAGAGGGGCTGATGGGAGGGGGGATTTAGGAGAGGGTGGAAGGAAGATGAAGGAGAGGAGAAGGGCAGGTGGTGCTCAGCTTTAGGTTCTTTCACTGCAAGTTACTGAATGTCCATCAGACTTCAGTGAGGTGTAATCCTGTGAAGAATTTGCTGGTTAAAATAAGATTTCATAAAAGTAGGTTTGTTTGTAATAATTTTGCTGTAATGTTTACATTTGTGGTTTTGTGTCACTAATACTATTTATTCTTCTTAGTAGTGTTAGCATGGTTGTAGCTTTAGATGTATTTGTTATTGAAGGTTAACAGTATAAAAAGCTCCTGGGGGGAATTTAAGTCTTACTAGACTTGGACATGAGAGATGAAAAACCCTTCTGCTGTCTTTTGACAGCCAAACAAATCTCTCCATGTGAATCTTTGCTGTGAAAAAAAACCAAAAAAAAAAAAAACGATATGGGATCTTTGGGGTGGTGGGGGGAAGAGAAAAGATGGGGAAGAGAAAAAATCCGAGATGTAAACTGATATCTTTCTTAGATCTATCTTCGATCTGTGTAGATAGATAGATATAGATATTCACATTTTTAAGGCACATTCAGCTTTAAATTACTGGTTGAAAAGATAGCAGCTGCTAGTGAAGACAAGATGGCCAATCAAATGCTATTGGCATCTATCTGGCTAAAATAAAATTTTGCCAATACCAATAGTCAGTTTACCAAGATCATATAAGGAATAAGTAATATTTTCAACCTGTTACATGACCAATTAATAACTCCCAAGAAAAGCTTTAATGTTACAGCATGAGTGATTTAAAGGTGGGATATTGTAATAATTATACTGATTGCAGCAGGAGTAGTTGTAATATTGACAGTTTCATTATTAACATCAGTGGTTGTAGTCAGACGTGCTTCTTGTCAAGCAAGACAGGCAACTGCCCAGACCAGGAGGGGGTGCTCACTCGTTGCCTTACTAAGCATTGCATTAAAGTTTGTGCATTAAAGTCACTATAAACGAAGAGGAATTATCCTACTCTTATTATAGAACAAAGAACAGTAAAAAGGAGTAAGGAGGAGTAAGCGTTGGCTGGCAGACATGGTGATGAACACTGGTCGGAGGGCCCCCCAATAGATTTTTGCATCATCCCCATAAGACTCTCGAAGTGTCACTGGTTGTAGTAGTTCCCTTAGGATACTTGTTGTTCAAACATCATTGACATTAATTAAAGAAGTGCTGTTGGAGATATAGAATTTGTAGAAAAAACACCAACAATAGTTTGTGTTTGGCAACAACAGTCATTCAGAGTACTGTTACCAAAAGAGGTTTAATGACATCTTCTGTTAATAGTAGCTCTATTATGAGTGCTAATTGCAGCAGTTAAGTGTGTTATAAAGATACAAGCTGTAAACCAGCCTTACAATACAGTGACTGTTTTCTCTCTACTATGCATCTACATGATATCAGTGACTGATGTCGGTGAGCCTTCAGCTGATGGTGGCTGATGAAAGGGTTTACACAACAAGCAGGAAGTGGCACTTAGGTCAACTAATGAGACGTTACAAGCTTTCTCTGTCAGAGTTTTCAGCCCAACTCTAGAGTCCTGAGGCCCTCCTCATGCACTCACCTGATGTATACAACAGACCTGTGTTAATCAACTGCTTTCATGTGCTGCATAACATGCTCAAATTCCTCACATGTGCTGAGAGTGGGTGCGTCCATACGAGCAAAATGACAAGAATTTCTCGATGGCAATGTTATGAATGTGTTCTAGTAAACAACTTGCATTTTTTTTTCTATTGCTCCCTTGTTTCTACCCCTCCCCCATCTCATCTCCACTCTTCAAATCCCTAAACTATCCTTGAACATCTCTCCTTGGACCTCGCGATTCTCACCTTGGTTTCTGTTGGGGTCCACTCCGGCTGACATCTTCGTCCATCTTCAGATGCCCTCTCGCTGCAGAAATGCGCTGAACATCGTGATCACCACCCTTTTTGCTGCGGTGGTTCTCTTCACCATCTTGCTGGCCTACGTCACAGGTGAACTTCGATATTAACCAACATATATGGGGAACTAAAGAAATGTTAGGTGTATAAGCAAGGCTAAGCCTTCATCTTTTGCCTTTAGCTTTAAAAATAAAAGGGTACAATCCACTTTTTACATATACTATATAGAATTTAAATGTGTGATGGTTTTTGTTCACACCTGTCTCGATTGTATTTCTTTGTGTATAGGCTACCAGTTCATCCACACAGAGCAACATCACCTCTCCTTTGGCCTCTATGGTGCCTTCCTCTCCCTCCACCTCTTTCTCCAGAGCCTTTTTGCTTTCCTGGAGCATCGACGGATGAGAAGCCCTGCCCGGCCTCAGCATCTCCGTCGCACTGTGGCCCTCTGCATAGCTGCCTACCAGGAAGACCCAGACTACCTGAGGAAGTGCCTCCGCAGTGTTAGACGAATCTCCTTCCCTAGCCTGAAGGTGGTGCTAGTAGTGGATGGCAACCGGCCTGAGGATCGCTACATGATGGACATTTTCCAGGAGGTGATGGGTGGGGCTGACCAGGCTGGTAGCATGGTGTGGAAGGGAAACTACCACAGTGATGGGAGTGGAGGAGGCTGTGTGGAAGGTGGAGGGAGGAGCACCGTGCATATGGAGGAGGCAATACGAGTGGCTCGGCTGGTCAGAGGCTGCCGCTACTCCTGCATCATGCAGGAATGGGGAGGGAAGAGAGAGGTGATGTACACTGCTTTTAAAGCGCTGGGGGACACCGTGGACTATGTACAGGTAAGGTCCCAAACACACAACACAGTATGCTATCCATGTACTTCTACTTTGAAATAGTGCTGTGTGTCACCCACCTGGGGAGTGGTTACTGCCCTCTGTGACGTCATGAAGGGAAAGTCTCCAAACGGCCTGTTTTAGCTCACTGGCTCACTAGCTGTCTGAAAAGTGGAGCAGGCTAAAGATGGAGAGGTAGACAGAGACGTTTTTTCCGTCAGGGAAAGGCATCATCAATCATCAGACATCAAGGACCAATAAAACGTTAAAGTCTGTGAATATAACCAAACTACACGAAGTCTTTAGTAATGGGCTATTTTGAATTCATGTGCACATGAGGATGCGAGCATGTTCAGACAATACTCTTGGAATACTGGAACTCTCTAATCTATCTATCTATCGATCTATCGATCTATCGATCTATCTATCTATCTATCTATCTATCTATCTATCTATCTATCTATCTATCTATCTATCTATCTATCTATCTATCTATCTATCTATCTATCAACCTACAGTGAATTTCTAGTACAAAGAGTTCTCTGCTTTGCATTCCAAGAGATGTTTGTTCATATTGCTTCATGGCCAGCTGTTGCATGATCTCTGTAGCTGTGCTTTGGGTCAAAAGTCGTGTCCACAACTGACCCAGGTATATACAGATTAAATAAAGCAGCTGGGTTGGTTGTCTGTCAGCAGCCTCTCATTCCTCTCATGAATTTTAGCCTCAATGTTACTGGTCCACAACACCTGTTGTGGCCTTAATTTGGAAAATGGTTCAAGACAAACTTGCATTTATTGTGTGACCTGCAGTGTTGTGTTTCATTCTTCAGGTGTGTGATTCAGACACTGTTCTGGACCCAGCATGCACCATAGAAATGCTGAAGATTCTTGAGGACGATCCAATGGTTGGAGGGGTTGGTGGGGACGTTCAGGTAAAATATTATACTTGTTATGTCAAGTATAATCATAAAGAATTATAATGAAGGGCAAAGACTACAGCTACAAGAAAACAAATGTTATCAGCCTTGATTTGCAGGTGAAAATTCAATGTGAATTCCTTTTTACAAAGCACTGCCAACTATATTGTCTTGTGCTAGCAGTTATCATGCAGTTAAATCCTACATTGTACATAACTACAACTGCCTACATGGGCTCTTATTCAGTGAATTCCCATGTCCAGACAATCATGGCCACAATTTTGGTTTAGAGAACCAATGTTTTTTGTGTTCGCCCTTTGAACCTATCAAACCAAGTGTATGTGGTTGCTCATGTTAAATGCATTTACTGGTATGTTTGTATTGTATGTAGTACAGTATGTAGCATGGACTGAAAGGCTTGGTTGGAAAGTCAATTAATGACCTATAGGGAGGTGATTAGAAAGTCAGTACACCATTGTGACAATGCAACTAAACCTAAAGGTCTTCTGTTATTCCTTTTGACTGTTTTGGACTAACTTCTCCACTTTCCACTCCTCCAGATACTGAACAAGTATGACTCGTGGATCTCCTTCCTCAGCAGTGTGCGCTACTGGATGGCCTTCAACATTGAGCGGGCCTGTCAGTCTTACTTTGGATGTGTCCAGTGTATCAGCGGTCCTCTGGGGATGTACAGGAACACCTTGCTCCAGCGCTTCCTGGAGCCCTGGTACCATCAAACCTTTCTAGGCTCTAAATGCAGCTTTGGCGATGACCGACACCTCACTAATCGGGTGCTCAGTTTTGGCTACAAGACAAAATTTACAGCGCGGTCACAGTGCCAGACTGAGACTCCGACGCAGTACCTGCGTTGGCTTAACCAGCAGACACGATGGAGCAAGTCTTACTTTCGTGAGTGGCTTTACAATGCCCTGTGGTTCCACAAGCACAGCCTCTGGATGACCTATGAGTCCGTGGTTACTGGCTTCTTCCCCTTTTTCTTGGTTGCCACGGTTATCCATCTCTTCTACCGTGGGAGGCTGTGGAACATTCTACTCTTTTTATTGACAGTCCAGCTGGTCGGCATGGTGAAGGCTACCTACGCCTGTTTCCTTCGTGGCAGCTTGGTCATGATTTTCATGTCCCTTTACTCTCTGCTCTACATGTCAAGCTTGCTTCCTGCCAAAATATTTGCCTTGCTCACCATCAACAAGGCAGGTTGGGGCACATCAGGCCGCAAGAAGATTGTTATCAACTTAATAGGCGCCATTCCTGTGACAGTGTGGGCTATAGTACTGCTTGGAGGTGTGGTGTATACAATCTACTGTGAAACACAGGAGCCATTAAGTGAGACAGAAAAAGCCTTGTTGATAGCAGGGACAATACTCTACGCTTGCTACTGGCTCATTCTGTTGGTGCTCTACCTGGCAATCGTAGCCAAAAGGTGTAACAAGAGAGAGGAGCAGTATCACCTACCTTATGCAGAGGCATAAACCTGATTCCAGAGAGGCTGGTAGAACGTTTGAGCTTTTTTTCTGGCAGTACGACGACAGGGTCTCTGTTGACCCTGTGAGCTACTAAAGTAATCAGCTCACATCTTCATCACTGGTGCTACAAAGGTGTGAATCTGAAATACTAGCAGAGCAAATAGAATTCAACTGGGGGACTAACCATGAACACTGGATCAATCCATTCAGCCTTCCTATTTAAAGCAAGTTCAATGGTGCTTCATATTGAAAAGCCAAACAGGAGTGAGCCAGTTAATAAAGTGTTCACACTCTTGATATGCTGATAAGAACCACAGTTAAATAATGGGTACAGTTAGCTTATATACCTTGTGTGTAAAGGTAAGCTGGACAACTGTGATCATATTAGTGGTCGGATGATTTGAGAAACATGAAGGTCCTCTTTACTTATTTATCAGTTTTGTAAGTTCCTTCCTTTTTTTATGAAGGTAAGATGGAATTGAAAGAGAGCCTCTTCTAAGATGTCCAGACAGAATGGAAAGAAACTCTTGGAAGTTTTGCAAATGCCTTTTCATCTAAAATACTTGACTTTGCATCAGTATACACATTTGAAGGGTGCTTATGTGAAAGAGGAAGCTGTGTCAACTCGAGGGTAAAAATCCTGGTGCTCTAAGAATCAACCTCATAACACTGTAAAGACAGTAAAAAGTGAAGAGGAGAACAACTAAAGTTCCTAGTGAATTATGAGTTTAGTCAATGGACAAGTAATATGACCAACGACTTTCAGGTGATACATTCACTGCTTGTAGACAATAAAGATGGACAGCAATACAGATCCACATAATTCATCTAAAAATGTGGTTCTTCTTCTGGGTTGTAACAAATTAAATAGGTTAAGGATTTCACAAGTCTCTCACAATACAATACCTACTATTCATTTGTTACCTGGTTGGTGTAGTATTTTCTCCTCCCTGTAAAAGGTTATGAAGAGCGAACTATCTAACAGTTATACAGGCATAAGAAATAGGGTTCAGGAAAACTCTCCTCCAAAAAAAACAACTATCAAGGTATTTTTTGCTTACATAAAAGGTTTCGGTTGAGTTTCTAGAGAATTATAAAGCCATTGCTTTCACAAGAATGACTAATTGAAAACTGAGTCATATAATTGTGTCTCAAAGTGATGGGTTGTTGTAGTTATTGCATTACTTTTAAACCACGACTTAGAACAATAATTTAAACTTTGTCCCCCTTTGTGGCATCTTTAAAGTCAGGCAGTATGGTTTTGAAAACTGCAATATGCGTTTCAAGGATTTACTGACCAAGTGACCGCTAGCTTAGCATCAGTGACTGCACGCAGATTCCCGACAGTCTAAACCTCAACTGCACAGTTCTTAACCCTACAATTCTAAAGGAAACGTGTGTTTCTTGAGTGTAGGCTTCACCCCAACTCAGAGGGTTCAATATGAAACAAAACATCTTTGAAACTACATGAGCGCCACAAGCCGTATTTCTCTCAAAACCACGTCGAGGCTAACTTCTTCTTCTTAATTACATCCTTGAACCAGCACACATTTCAAACTCATGTTATTCAAGTGTATTTTGTGTCCACAACATGAAAGCTTATTTTTTTATGTCAGTCAGCACAACCACATTACATGGTGGTAGCACAAATTACGTTTCCAGCAGCCTTCAGGGCTTTGTTCACTGGTTTAAAAAAGAAGAAGAAGAGATAGTAGTTTTGGTAAAAATATAGTACATGAAGGAAACTATAAAAGAAGAAAGATGAGTCATTTACTTGTTTGGCTGTAATGATCTAGCCTTCACTTGTGGGTTGTACAGATTTTGAACTTTAAGGTTTTGCATTTTTCAGACTCAACCATGTCTTTGGCCATCCTAGTGGACTTTTTGGTTCCATGGCTATATACAAAAGGCTTTGTGTTACAGTGACTAAAGCTTCAAATTGAAATACATAAGTTTGAAATTCTGCTGAGTGATATTTAATAAAAACAAGTGTTTGTGTACATGATGATTATTCTAGATGATTTCTTTGGTCAATCTGCAAAACGATGCAAACTAGCAGAAGACAGGAACCAGCTGACTCCTCACTGTTTAAGTAACTGAGCATTACCATTGGCTGTATTTTTCACACTGGGTATATAAAATATCATGTACACTTTGTGAGCCACAGCTACAGCTGGTACCTCTAAAAAAATCTGAACCTAGTCTTTAAAAGTGGTCAGATTGTAACTACTGCTGACATGTTCCAATATTCAGGAAATACAGAGATTTTAGGAACCTTTCCTTCCACAATGCTTGCATTCAAATGTTTAGATGTGGATGTCATCAGAGCCAAACAGAAAGAGCTTGGGCATCCGCTATGAACAGCACAATCATCTGCTCCAGCTGTATTTTGTGGAGCAGCTGTGATTCTCCCAAACAGACAATCGGAACATTTCTGAACATGTGACATGCAGATATACTTTTGGTGCTGCTGGGAAGTTCCAAATGAGGAACTTGTAGTTTTACATTGTGGTCCAATTCTCACCAATGGGTTGTGGTTTATTTAGTAATGCAGTGATTTTTATATGGTCACTTTTTTAACTTGTAGAGGTGCCAATTATGGTTTGTGTAACAATAAAGTACTATTGGACACTATTCTCTTAATTTTGGGCATTGGTGACCTTTTACATTATAAATATCGTTTTCTTTGTTCCTTTCATCAACAACGGTTTTAAGACTGGAAACCAAAGAGAGACACTAAAGAGGTTTTTTTTTGTGTTTTTAGAAACATGTATCATTACAGATCGGATATATTCAGACTTAAAAGTTCCTGTATGTCAGTGTCAACATTAGAATATCTGTGCCTACACTGATCTTTTTGCATTGACGAGTGGACATTGTACCACTGAAGTTGTGTTCATATTGTTTTATTTAAGACTGCTGTTTAAGTTTAAACTTGAAAGTTAAAAAAAACGACACATACAATAAAAAAACAAAAGAAAATGTCTTTCTATGTTTGGTTGGTCTTGTTTCTTTAGCTGCTTCTAACTCCGAGCATCAGAATACTGGAATTTTCCTAAGTCATTAAAAATGCTTCCTGTTTTGGACACAATCCTCCCATTCACTATGGAAATATATCTACATGATTTTTATGACTGTGGTGACATTTTCCCCATGTTATCTTTCTCAATATTCTGATTTTACGTTTTCCTCACTGCATGTGAAACAAAATATCCAAAAAGTGAATTTAGTGTTTCAAAATGAAATGCTTAATATAACTGAAGCAGTTCAACTTGGATGAGTTGGTGAGTTGGCTAACAGAGCCGCCACAGCTTTAAGCGAGAGGCATTAATCCGTTTGCTGTGTGTTTGATTGGACTAAGAAGACACCAGAGATACACACACGGGGAAACAAGAATCCTAGTAAGAGAATATGGTCAAGAAGTGCTTTAGTAGATATATGATGCTGTCTTCCTTAATTCCCAAAGGATTAAGTGATGGATAAATTCCCCATGTATGTCGTAAATTTGGAAGAAAAAAAATCTGGTATTTCGAAACCTTGACCCTGTTTTTGCATAAATGACATGTTCACATGGTTTGAGAATTTTTAAAACCATTCCCATTCCACTGTATGAAAATCAAAACCAGCACTAAGTTTAAAAACAGAGGAAAATTACAGATCTTTAATTTTAACATCATATCGCTAATAACTTGACAGCATGTTGCCAGCAAGCCAGTGTGTGTGTGTGTGTATGTTTGTATGTATATGCATGCATGCATGTGTGGGAGGTATCCGCTGAGCAACGGGGACAGAAGCTTAACAGCAGCTGAATGAATGGCTCCCTTCAGCAGGCTTACAGAACACAGGGTGCCTTTTTACATCCTTACACGTTAACATGGGACCTGCCCTCTTCAAACAAACACACTTCCAAAATATTCTTGCAATATAAATGCTGAATGTTGGAGGGGGTAAATCTATGTGAATTTTCCACCTTAAACTGATCTTCAGCTGTTCATAACAATGACAAACACAAAGGTAAGCAGACCCTCATCCCCAACAAATTAAAAGATACTCTCAAAGCTGCTTTTTTTTTTTTACACAAATGACTTTAATAAAAGGAACATATGACATTATTTAACATTGATGACCAGTTTTGCTTCTCTGTGATCCTCTGCGACATGTGCAGCAGACAGTTCTCTCAGGATTATGGAGGCATCGTGCACTCTGGTAGACAAAGTCCTGGTCCATCAATCAGAGCACTGCAGTACAGTTTCTGTAAAGGTTTCTATCTGTATTACAAATGGAGTATACAGTATCATATAAACCCAATTTCTGTCGAGAACATTTCTTGTAAGATTAGGACATCTTAAATCCAGGGAAGCTGTTCCATCAAAACAAGGTCCCTTTGGACACTTCTGCGTGAAGTAACAGAAACCTTTGCTTGTGGTCACCCAAGATGATTCGGATTCATATAAAGACACATAAAGTATTTTCCCTCAGTGCAGTTTTCTTTCAGGTTCCACATCTTGCTCCTGATTCTGGACAGTGTGTGCAGATGCATTTGCAACGGCTTTGAGACTGACATGAACCCTTTAAAAGGCCTTCTAAGGAGGTAAAGTCAGTCTTTGCTAGACCTTCTTGGGCACGTTGGTGATGATGGGTTTGGGGCGAGTCTTAAAGATCAGCTTCCGTTTGATGAGTGCAGACACAGAGTATGTGGTGTTGCTGGGTCCTTGCTGGTTTGTTTCCATGGGCGTCTGTGTGACATCATCACTGTCATGGCCACCCACACTATCCTGTGAATGGCCAGGATGCTTGGTGAGGACAGCGAAAGGTTTCTCCAGTTTGACCTGCTTCCCATACAGAATATGATGCCCCACAATGAGCACTGGCACCCCCTGGTGGAGGAAACAGGAAAATCAGCTGGGTTAGTCAAGACAGGAGTAATCATCTTTTTTTTTTTACAACTTTGACTAATTATCATTTCAATAATTATGTACTGCTTCACTCTACACCGGTGTCTCTAACAATGACTTAATGGCTGCTTCCTGTTGTGATCTCATGCTCTTGCAAGTCAACAACCGACCTTTCTCCACTCTACTCTGCATGTACCTTATGTCTATTAACATACCTAAAAGTACAGCCTGTTTTCTTTTAAAGAACCAAATTTGCTTTATTTTTATTTCCCTCCAAAGTACCAGAAACTATGAATCCCAGACCTACTTATCAAGGCATAAGGATGCTGAAGCCCGTCAGTGTTTCATGCACGTGAAAAAAAAAAAAAAAGTCCATCAAAACAGATTTTGTTTAATTGACCATTATAACAAAAACAAACAAAAAAGAGCACATCCATGCACAGGAAGTTACCTGACTTTATTTTGTCTTGCTTAAGAATCGGGGGTGGGGTCAAAGAAAGTTTCAGTGTGAGAAACGCAGCTTCTCGTGGGGCTGTCAAACTTGTAGAAAACTCCTGAAAAATGCCTAATATTTTCCAGAGTAAATACAAACAGCCACACTTAGTCCTACAGCCCTAGTCAAAATCACCAATGACCTCCTCTGTGCAGCTGACTCCGGACTTCTGACCATACTCATCCTCCTCGACCTCAGCGCAGCATTCGACATTCCTGGACCGCCTGGCTGGCATTGGGATCACTGGTGCTGCACTCCGCTGGTTTACATCATACCTCACTGACCGCCAACAATTACGGAAATAAGGGACCGCAAGTCTGGGTGTTCGGGTGTTTCACTGGGTGTTCCCCAGGGGTCAGTCTTGGGTCCATTACTCTTCATCATCTACCTCCTCCCCCTGGGCACAATCCTACGCCATCATGGGATCCACTTTCACTGTTACGCCGACGACACACAGGTCTACATCTCCTCCAAACCCACTGCCGCCACCCCTCCCACCTCCCTCATCACCTGCATGGAAGACATTCGGAACTGGATGAGCAGGAACTTCCTAAAACTCAACGGCAACAAAACCGAGGCCCTGCTCATCGGTTCCAAACCCACCCTCGCCAACTCACAACACACCCCAGTACCACCCATCATCATCGACAGTTTCCCTGTACCCTTCTCCCCCCAAGTCAAAAGCCTCGGCGTCATTCTAGACAGCACCCTCTCATTTGCTCCCCACATTAGAAACATCACCCGGACTGCCCTCTTCCACCTCCGTAACATTTCTAGACTCCGCCCATCACTGTCCCAGTCCAGCACCGAAATCCTAGTTCACTCATTTGTCACTTCCCGCATCGACTATTGCAATGCCCTCCTCACTGGACTCCCCGCCAAACTCATCAACACACTGCAACTCATCCAGAACTCTGCCGCCCGGATCATCACTCGCACCAAATCATCTGATCACATCACCCCCATTCTCATTGAACTTCACTGGCTCCCTGTACAATATCTCATCGACTACAAAAACCTCCTCCTCACCTACAAAGCTCTTCACCACCTAGCCCCCACTTACCTCTGCGACCTCCTCCATCACTACAGCCCCTCACGCACCCTCCGCTCAACCTCTGCTGGACTGCTAACCATCCCCACACCACGCCTCAGTACCATGGGTGCCCGAGCCTTCAGCTGCTCGGCACCCAGACTTTGGAACTCCCTCCCCCCCCCACATACGACAGTCAGAGTCCATCTCCACCTTTAAATCCCAACTCAAAACCCACCTGTTTAAACTGGCATACTCACTGTAACTGTTTGGTTTTAACCTAATGTATTGCTTTTATCCACTGTAAGGTGACCTTGGGTGGCTTGAAAGGCGCCATTTAATAAAATGTATTATTATTATTATTATTATTACTTTTCACCCAGATTTCCTCCTGTGAGACTCCAAAATTTTTTTTTAGAGTGGGCTGATGTGAGAAAGGCGCAGCAGGATATTCTCCGGAGAATTCAGCTCGAGCCAATGGGAAGGGGAAGTGACATTAATATCCTGTGACTACAGCTCATTGACTGTCTGCCCAACGCTGCTACGATCTCTGTGTATGTCACTGAACTGCTGCATAATGTTTTCTGTTCATCAGTATGTGCTCCTTTGTTGCCATGGTGAGTCCGCTGAAACCACAAGTAGCAACGATATGAAGGCAAAAATTCTCATTATAGCGTCTCATAGAGGACTCTGTTGCTCCGTCTGCTACGTCAGTGTGGTTTTATTCCTTTACTTTAAATCATCCTCACTCGTGCAGATACGTTACAGATTAAATCTATGTACTCAATTCAAACCCTGATTCCTGCAAAGAAATAACACAATTGTTCTCGTCTCAGGTTACGTTCCTGTGGTGGAGAGGCGACTTTAGTAAGCATAAGCGAGCTCTCAGTCTTTTCTTTACCTCTTTGGTGTAGAGCAGGTCTCCCATCACATTTCCAGCCAGACCAGAGTTATGTCTGGAAACCATTTCTCCCTGCAGCTCCACCAGCAGCCATTCTGGAGGACTGTGGCTGTCAACACTGCCTCTGCAAGAGCAAAATACACAGATACTGTAAATATAACCTCAACTCATGGAAACAAGTCAGCCTATAAGACTTGATCTAGGGCATAACAATGTGAGAAATAGAGATGACGGAGCCACAGCAAACTCGACTCAAACATATAAAGACACTGTGAAATCAATAACATGTATCTCAGTAGAAAGGCTTTTAAATTTGGCAGGTTTAAAGTTTTACTTAGTAGCACATTAGAGATAAAGTGTCAGTTATAGCAGACTCGAGTAGACGCACTGTTTTAATATAGACAAGCTTTACTCAGAGCTTGTCCACAGTCCTGTCTTCTTGTCCCTGACAAACCACGTGTTTATATTTACAGTATATAGGTTCCCACACACACACTTTCAGTAATACAGTATTAAGCAGACTGTAGACATAAATCAGAAACGTTACCTTACCTTATGACTATTTGGACCATCGTCCAGTTCGACCACCAGATCTTCCTTCGAGTTTAAATGTTATTAAAAGTAAAACTGTCACTTTTAAAACATTCACTTTAACCCTGGTCCGACCAAATAATCAAACGAGTACACTTTACTCTGCGGTAGTATTTCCCGCCAGCTGTGTTATGGCAGCGCGTGCGTGACGTGACCCATTAATGACGTAATACTTCTTCTTCTTTAATAAAGGCAGTTGGCAACTAATGTTCAGACGCGTTACCGCCACCAGAGGCTGGGTCGTGAGGCGCCTCTGTGTCAGAAGAAATGCGAGAACTATATATTTTTTATCTTTAAAAACTTTTATTTGAAAAAGGAATTAAATAATAAGGCTTTATATTTTCCTTTCGAATGCCTAAAAAAACAGTGTAAGATTTCCTGTGCTGTTTTATTGATGACGTGTTTCCGTTTACTTTAGCGTGTTGGTGTTATTCACTTCCGGATCATAGGTTCCCAACGTGGCTTCTGATGTTTTCCAGCGTGTGGAGTTGATAGATAAGAAAGTGAAGACACCTTGGGTAATAACAGGTATGTGATTTTATACAGTTTAACTGCTTTTTAATTTAAACAAATAATTGAAAACATTTTGTCATCTGCAGTGTGAAGTTTGTGAAGTTTTGATTTGCGTAGCGGACATCCGCAGTATTTTGATGCGCTCTTCCCAGCATTAAAAACATCATTGTTTATATTTTAAGCCAGAATGGGCGAGTTTAAGGTGCACCGTGTGCGGTTCTTCGACTACATGCCCTGTGCCATCAGCTCCATGGCCTTTAACATGCACACTGAGCGGCTGGCTCTGGCCCGGGCTGATGGAGCTCTGGAGATCTTCTGCTTTGCTGACAACTATTTTCAAGAGAAGGTAAGGGCTCAGATGATCAATGTCCATGTTGGCATTTCAAAAATAACAATCATTTTAAGTTGCATCCTCCTTGAATAACCTTCTGCAGATAGAGACAGTGAGCTGCTCGGTTTGTCAGTGAAGTTGTAAACAGTATTGTTTCAGAGATGAGATGATCCTCCACATGTTGGTTCACAGGTCATTCCAGGGCAGGACGGCAGGGCTATTGAGGCTCTGTGTTGGGTGGGTCCCCGTCTGTTCAGTGCTGGTTTGAATGGAGAGATCACAGAGTATGACCTGGAGAACCTGAGACCCCGGTACACAGTGGAGGCCTATGGAGGACCAATCTGGACCATCAGCAGCAACAGTCAGGGAACTCTTCTAGCGGTAAGCCAACACCTGGAACACATATTCTGTGTCTTGTGCTGAAACTATTCCAGCCAGGCTAATGTTGTCTTGGCAAGCATTTCAGAGATTAGTCTTGTGGTCTCGAGCTTTGCTTGTTAAGTTGATCATTTCTGTTGCAGGTGGGTTGTGAGGATGGGACTGTGAAGATGTTTGAAATACTGGAGGAGAGAATTCAGTTTCAAAGAAACCTGGACAGGCAGAAAGGTAAGAAAAAAAAAAAACTTATTTTAGAAACAAAATTAGTACTCTTCCTTTTTTAAACCAAACTTTGGAGGGTGTTATAGTTTTGGTATCATATAGCAGTTTTTAAATTGGTAAATAAGTAAAAGTACAATCTAAAGAGCAATTTTAAAGACTCCTGCTTCATGTGTGATTTATGATGGTCAGAAAGGATAACAAGCAACATTGTAATTAACTTGCCTTCTTCTAAGATATGTGAACAGTACTTTGTTATGGGTGCGTGACGGTGGACCTTGCTTGTGACTGTAACTTTCAGTGTTTATTTTTGTATGATTTCATTTTATAGGTCGTATTATATCTCTCTCCTGGCATCCCTCTGGTACACTTATTGCTGCAGGCATGATGGACATGATCAGAATTTTTAACGTTGAGACAGGTAACCAGATGCAACTCACTTCTGAAAATATTTGCACATTTAAATCTTCCATTTGAAGAGTGGCAGCTAAGTTAAGTGTCTGCCAATCTCAGGCCACGCCACACACAGGCTGCTGGTGGAGAGAGGCGTCGGAGCATCCAAGAGCAAAGAGGTGGTGGTATGGAGCATCGCGTTCCTGTCTGACCACACCATCATTAGCGGCGACTCTGCAGGAAAGGTCCAGATCTGGGACGGCTTCACAGGGACTCTGGTCAGAACTCACCTTGTCACCAAGTGGGATGTTCTGGCTCTGTCTGTCTCACAGGTAATTTTGGAAGCATTACAGGTCCTTTCAGCGGAGCCCGGCTGTTCTTAAATCTTCTGAATATGTTACAGGATGAAAGCAGTCTGGTCGCGGGGACATCAGAGGGAACAGTCATCCAGTTTCAGTTCCTTTCTTCCACTGTGGACCAGCAGGATAAAGAGTGGATCAGAACGAGGACCTTCAAAAACCACTCGCATGATGTGAGGGCGCTCGTCCACACGGACACTGCAGTGGTTTCTGGAGGTCAGTGTTACACATACAGTTGTTTATTAATAATATCTTAAAGGAGAACTATGTTAGATCCCTACTGAATTCAATCATAGGGTGATCTTACTATGTAATCAGACAGTCAGGAAACAAACTCTGTTCGAGGGCTGGCTCCTCCGGCAACAAAGCAGCACCCAGTTTGTTCGCCCTCTGAGTTTTGAATCTTCTCCAGAATGGTCTGTATTTGTTTTGACCAGAGAAGATCTGCGTTTTTAAGGCATCCCATCACAGCTGTTTTAGACGTCCCTCAGTGTGCTCCGCAAACATCAACACAAATAACAACACAAATTTGGACAAATAAACTGGTTCTTGTATAATTTAATCTAGGCATGGCAAGTTTTATTTATATAGCGCTGTTCAGACACGAGGCAATTCACAGTGCTTTACAGACATAAAAACAGAAATACATTCAAACACAGCTTAAGGAAAGAGTGCAACAGAAATTAAGAAAGCAGTGCAAAGAAAGATTTACATCATTAAAAGACAGAGAAGCATGTTAAAGTAAAATCTAACTGAGCAAAAAAAAGCCTCTGCATTTTTTCAGAAGGTCCACGAGCAGAAATGTGGTAAAATTAGGATAAATGTTGGAGATGCTTTTGAAAAATGGAGGTTAAAACGCAGAAAGGTTTCAAGAATAATGCAGAGCTGCTTAAATACTGAAGCTTCAGTGTCTATAAGTGTCTCAGCACCTATTGCCTAGTAGGATTATATATACAAGGATTTTGTGTACAAGTTAGTGCTTAAATGTGTGTTTTTGTGTGACTTGGCTGTATGATATGGGCTACAGTTTGAATATAGCCTTCCCTCTCAGGTTAAGTTGTAAATGATTGACGTGTCAGTCATATGTCACAGTGTTCATAGAAAGTACATGATAAAGACATTCTCATCATTAATAAATCTTTACTTTAGAAAACCTACATCAACCAATGCATAATACTGATGTGATTCTCGGTCTTTGGACATACTGTGAGGCTGCCAGTCAAAGTCAGACTTTTCTCTACTGCTTGAATCTTTCAATACAGACTCTGTATTATTATTTTTTTTACAGTGTCAGAATCCCAAGAACTTGTTTTCTACAATAATCCATCAAAGTCTCCTTTTGAATTTGTTGTATGACTGGAGGATGATAAAGCTTTCGTCTGTATTATCCTGTCAGGTATGGATACCCAGCTGGTTGTGCGACCCCTGCTGGACAAGGTGGAGAAGAACACTCAGGAGTCAGCTCTGCGTAAAATAGCATTCCCACATGTGAGTTCATATTTACTTGGGGAAAACAATCATCCCAGTACATTTGGATAAGTGCTGAAAAAAAAACTAGTTCTAATAGTTTGACGGGTAATGGTAATGTTGCTATGACAACAAGCTCAACTCTTGTGTTCTTCTTATCTGTACTCCATATAGAGAAACCTGGTGTGCTGTGCAAAGAAAGCAGGACTGCTGCTCTTCCAGTTCCCCGAACATTTAGAGGTGTGGAGAGTCGGGGAGAGCGATGGACACGGTGAGGTCAAAACACACACACACACACACACACACACACACACACACACACACACACACACACACACACACAGTAATAACTGTTCCAGTGGATACTGTGTGTTAACAGGAAAGCCTGGTGACAGTCTGCCTGTGAAGAGGAAGCCAGAGAAACTGATCCAGCTGAAGACAAAGGTGGGTTTTGATGCCTTCCTTCCATGTCTGGTTTTAAATCAGACATTTTCTTCTGTCAGTCACATTTTAGTCACTGACAAAAAGTTCAAACAAGGTCTGACATCAGTGGAGGTTGAGATATGTAGCCAAACTGGAAGTTTAAAAAAACAGCAGGTGATGTTGTCTTATCAGCTTTCTTGAAATGATGTCAATAACTGCATTACATCACAGCGTGTGCTGACTGTTGCAGGGGGAGGATCATATCTGCTGCAGCGCTTTGTCTCCATGCGGAGGCTGGCTGGCTTACTCTACAGTCTCCAGTGTCCGCCTGTACAGATTACAGTACAACAACATCAGTATCACAAAGGTGAGCCCGTTTGGATCTGTACTGCATGCCGATATGTTTGTATTCCATTGTGTAACCCTGACATGACAGGCTGTGTGTGTAGGAACATGAAGAAGCTCATCCCTCTTGTCTTCCTCTCTTCAGGTCTCCAGATTACCTAAAGAGCTTCGCTGGGCTCATCAGCTCTGCTTCTCCTCAGACTCCTCCAAACTCTTTGCCTCCTCCGCTCACTCTACTGTCATTGTTGTCACCTTAAACCAACTGGAGTGCAAATACCTTCAAACCCTCAAACCAAAGTCAGGTGAGTCTAGGACACTTGTTTTATTCTGACCTAAATTGAAAATTAGCAATGGCACCATTTGTGCCGAAGCGTAAATACAGCATGCACTACCTGACCCATCATCCTGCAGCTTTCATTTTGCTCCATGCGTAAGGAATCTTTGTGTGCTTTCCAGGCTCCCGACAGCCAGTCCACCGGCTGTTTGCAAGTGAAGATGGGAAATGGCTCGCGTCCGCAAACACAGACTGTGAGGTTCACGTCTACAACCTTCAAAAATTAAAGGTGAAATGGAACAGAGTTATTTTTCCTGCGTATATATTTTAAACTTCATCTGTTGGTTCGATTCTTTAATGATTTAAAGCACCAACAGTAAGTTGTGTTTGTCTTCCTATGTTTACAGCTTCATTGTACAGTTCCAGTGTACAACTCCTGCCCCACCGCCATAGCCATCAACCCAGTGACGAGCAACCTGGTGGTGGCACATGCCGACCAGCAGGTACACACAATGTTAGACTGCTCACCGCATCCTCCGCCTCAAAGGAAAAGACAAACACAAGATTGATGGAGAATTGCAGATTCCTGTGTGATCAGCTTTGTAACAGACTATCATGGCTGCATGGTCATCCTCAGATCAAGTGAAAGTGCTGACAGGATCAGATTACTGTTTGAGTCACAGGTGTCAAACTCCAGTCCTCGAGTGCTGGCTTCCTCAGACTTTTAGACGTCTCCCTGCTCTAACACACCTGCTTTAAACCAATGTGTTGTCATCAAGCTCTGCAGAAGCCTGATAACGAGTCACTCATTGGATTCAGCTGCGTTCAAGCAGGGAGACATCTAACAGTCTGAGGAAGCCGGCCCTCCAGGACTGGAGTTTGACACCCCTGCATTAAGTGAACCAAACGGAGACAGGTCTCTCAAAGCCACACTTTACCCCTGCGAGTAAGGGAGAAGCTTATCTACCCACTTCCTCAGTTAGTTTTCAAGTGTTGTTGTGCGCTAATTGAACTTTGTGTCGAATCCAAACTAATTACAACACAGATGTTGCACAATTACACAAAACGTGTCCTATCAAGTCAGCAGCAGAGCAGTAACTGTAAAAGTGCTTCTGAGTGGTCAATAGACTAGAAAAAACACTATACAAGCTCAATTCCATTTACCCTCAAGAATCACATTGCAGCTTTTATTTCTGTGTCACAGATGTAGTTGTAGGGCCAAAGTTTAAAAAAAAATAATACAGAATTTCCCTTGACGTTTCTTAATGCTCACTCGGAGATGGATTGTCTCTGGATCTGATGACAGTGTGTGTTTTCTGCTGTATGTGTTGGCAGATCTTTGAGTACTCTCTGGTGCAGAAAGAGTACACGGAGTGGAGCCGGAAGTTGCAGAAACAAGGACTGCACTCCCTGTGGTTGGAGAGGGACACACTCATCACCAACATCAGCTTCAATCCAAAAAACCCAGCTCACATCATCCTGCACGACATGTTCATGTTCTGCGTCGTCGATCAAAGTCTGGTACGTACCCAGGAAGAGTATACCTGCTCTGATTTAATATCAGAATGCTGCCGGATGTTCTAAATGCTTCAATTATAACTGTGTGTGTGTGTGTGTGTGTGTGTTCTTTTTCACGTGCAGCCACTTCCTGAAGCAAAGACTGTCCTCTACAATCAAATGACTCTGAGGAGTCTTCCTGAGCCAGAGAGGATACGACACAGCCATGCCTTTAAGATATGCAAGAATTTTCAGGTACCATCGTTGAGTAAACGGGCGTGTTCAATATCAAGTGCAGGCGGTACATTGGTGGTGTATGTAGTTAAAGGAAGAGTCAGGAGCATTGCTTGTTACAACATTCAAACTGGGCTCCTCCTCCAGGACTCATCACCACACTCACTGCAGGACTTATATGTATGTTTACTTCTGTCACGGAAGTATGCCACCGCACTCCAGCACATGCTTAGCACAGGTATTTGGCACCTGTCTGTTCAGCAGAAAGAAGGCCAACTCTACTTCCTTGAGTGAAAGCCAACCGTAAGCCGATCGTTGTTTAGGAACAAGCTTTATCCACATGCTGTTTCACCTCACTATGGTTTACTTATTTTCTTTTAATCATAATCGCCTGATTTGAAAAAATAAATAAATATATCACAATCCAGGCAGAGGACAGGGTCTCTGAAGACACATTCACTACCACACACGTGAGGAGGCCCCTAAGTGATTACTGAGTGGCGTTATTTTGAAAGAAAAAGCTACCGACTATCTTTAAGGTAATGGTGAGCCAATGGAATAGGATTCAAGAAGTCAATTTAGAGTTACAGCGGAATGTGTTTTCAGGCTATCAGATGCTATAATGCTTAAAAATCCTGAACCATCGTGCAACTGTGGAAAATTCATGTCTGAAAATATTTTCATCTTCCGTTCGAGAGCGAGGGAGAGGTACACACATGTCGTTCTCTTAAAGATTCTACAATACATTATTAATGGGACTATTTTCTCCTTTCCATAATGGATTTTGTGCCATTTATACAAATGTTGAATTCATTTGTAGCGATGCACTGTTTTGTTTGCTATCATCATTAGTAAATGATTAGAAATCAGTTCTTTAGTGCTGAACAGCAGCATCTGTAAATGATGGCAGTTAACTGTCATTAGTTGTAAAGGCTGTATGGGCATTTGTGGGAAACACTTTTGTGACAGTAATGCTGTCAACTTCCATCCAAACATCGGGTGTGTTGTAAACTAGCATTTTAAATGTGATCCAATCTTGTGTTGTTCACGCTACACTGATGGATTTATTTCAAACAACATTGTATTAACTGATGCTCTAATGGTTCCATTTGTTTCTACAGCACCTCCTGTGTGTGACTGTACTGGAGGACCACTCTCTGGTTGTGGTGGAACGCCCCCTGCTGGAGATAATGTCTCAGCTGCCTGCACCTGTCCGGCAGAAGAAGTTTGCTACATAAGTGAAATGTCCGAAAAAAAATGGATCACTTTCATAGATCACTGTAACCCCTGATATCTGAACTAATTTTTAACAAATATCAATGTGTCTCCACTTTGTACAAAAAAAACTTTGATTAAAAAATACATCATAAATAGATCTATTAACTGTCATTCCTGTTTGACTGAATCTATTATCTGTTTGTGAAATCAAGCTGCCAGTGAAGGAAAAAAGCAGATGTGAATTCAAAGAAGGTTATTGTTAGGTTCATTTTCTAAGCTGAATTCAAAGGTGTCTGAGGCTTCTGTATGAGCAGCCCATGCTTCATTATACAGTGAAGTACCCTAGAGCGAGGTTGTCAAAACTAGATTTGCACATATTTAATAAAATAAACATTAAAACAATTGTGAAGTTTATACAAAAGTCCATTGGTAAAAATTGGTGTGTAGACATATTCTCCAAAGAACAACAGAAAGGAAAAATGTACGTTAATATTTGAAAGCAGTGTGCGGGTAAACTAAAACAAATGACGAGTGGTAGCCTACGTTCCTTCATAAGTATGCTCTGTACTCCCATAGACTATTTTACTGGAATAAAGTAACCAAGCAACGTCAATTGTTTAATGAGATGCTTACCAACTCGCCTACTCGTCAGAACGTGGTCATGTAACCTACCGTATTCCGTTTATCAAAGACTAATTTTATTACTTTAAAAGTATGCACTATTGCTTTTGCATACTTTGCATTCTAAATGCGTTGTAAACCTCTCCATTAAGTTTTGTATTTGTTTCTGTTGATTGCTTCAGCTATACAGAGAACTAGCTGCACTTTTACCCCTGTGGGCAAATTCAAGTCAAAGTGCCTTTTATGTGTCTGATACTATAATTGAAAGGATTTCTACAGAGACAGACATTTTAAAGCAAAGTCTCTTGAATCCAGAAGCAGCAGCTCAATCACTCAGCATGAGTTTGTGACGCTGCCTCGATCAATTAGTTAACTTTTGTTTCACTAATTTACCTGGAAGAGCTTGTTTGGTAGAGATACATTACAAACAGCAGAGGGCACTGTTGTGTTACGTCATCTGAATCCATACTTTTGGAGGGAAGTTGTCAACGCTGTCAGAGAGAGGTGATTAATTTCAAAAATAATGTTTGGATGCCAAAACAGGAAGGGCATCCAGAAAATGTAAAGTGTCAAGGTTTCTCCTTTTCCTACCTGCTCTCCGCTGTTTCCCTTTGTTCCACTACTTTGTTTTCTTTATGACCTTAACTATATTGAAGTTCATCTGTGTATATTGTCAGAAAACAGATCT
Organism: Symphodus melops; assembly: GCF_947650265.1. Taxonomy (NCBI): domain Eukaryota; kingdom Metazoa; phylum Chordata; class Actinopteri; order Labriformes; family Labridae; genus Symphodus; species Symphodus melops. Next base: position 10,344,878 of record NC_136696.1, on the reverse strand, counting down.
GATCTCTTATGGCCCTTCATCAACTCCTCATTTGGACAAGTTGATAGGGCTCCAGTCGGCTCAGTTCATGGTTGGGTCCACTTGCATGTGTTGATCAGAATGTCCTGTTATGTGAATTCACATTTTAAGGGTGCTTCAGTTTAGGAAATTCCTTTTTACGAGTAGTTAAAGTTTAATTAATCATGTTTACACTGCTTTGAAGCCAGTACATAACTGTGCCATGTGTGTTGCCCATTTGGTGCAGTGAATCAATAACGTCGTAAAGTGTTATCTCAAGACATTTCAGATAAAGGACTTTACTTTTTGTCTGCTAACGTTACAAAAGAGCAGGTAAAAAGACCATGCTCATAGAATTGAAATGTATTTTTTCTTATTCTTTATCCTTAGTAGCCTATATTATTCTTTACATTATTGTGTAATGAGAAGGACATATACGTTTTGTTATTGGGGCTTTTTATGCCCCTATCGCCACTGGCGCCATCATTGTGGTTAAAAACAAAATACAAAGTATGCACCATTTAGTTGTTATAAAAAATGAAATTAATACTTTAATAAAGAGGTATAACTTTTGTGTTTTACGGATGCCTGCCTTGGAGAGATTTTATTGATGACACATTTCATCACTGTACCCCCTATATGTAATAATGGCTTTACTGTTCCTTGATTACCGTATGATTGTGAATTGTTAGTCAGTTGATGTCATTCTCACTCAGCTCAGCAGCAACAACTACTTCCACTATCTAACCAGCACACAAAGCTTAGCTGGATTTGAATGTGTAGTTAAATAACCACGAAGAAGGAACAACATGGAGATATGAATGCGATATCAGTGATGGAGGACAACTTCTCTCTTTTGCTTTAGTCTGTGGGGAGTTTTATTTATTTATTTTGTCTCTCAGGGAACTTCCTAAGCTGGTTAATAAACACAAGTGGAAAAATACAATAGTTTGTTTACTTGGTCTGCATCAGTCAAGTTTGAACAAAACAGCTCTGATAGAGTAACACTTATTCTGAAGAAATAAAAACATAAACATGGCAGCTTTTAACAGTTGTTATGGAAAATTTTACTCCATGTGTACTACGAAGGTCTCACAGAATCTGTCATATGAAATGTATCTGAAATGTCTTAGAATACTACATGCACAGCATATTGGGTGTTTTGTTTCCCATCAGTTTGTTCCCTTTATTCTGTTTCTCACACTCTGTACATGTGGGAAGAGTCACCCAGGCTCTTTCTCACTGGACTCCATCTCCTTCTCAGCCTTGGGAGATGGTAAATAGTCATGTAGTCTCTTTTCTCACACTAGGGGATAGATGGCGCCCTGCCAGGTGGGCAGTGTCTCTATGTGGCGTGATGGGGAAGTGATCTGTGTAATGTGATGGAAATGTATAAGTTTTCATGTTTGCCTTTACTCGGGGCCTCTTTCTCTCCTCACCGTGTGAGAGAGGGGTCTTCAAACACTTATCTTGCCTTCGAATAAATGTTCGTTGAGACCAGATCGATCTTGGGGTTCCTTTTTGAATAGATCTTCTCACTCTTTATTTTCACTCTTTGGTAATGGAAAAAATTCCACAACACAGTGCTGATATCCATTTTAATGTCACCTGAGCTCCCCAAAATCAACATGTCAGAATTCAAACTTCAAAATCAAGGCTACAAAAGAGGGTTTTAATGCTAAAGGGAGATGCAAGTTTACTAAAGAGAAAATTATCCAATAAACCAAAACCTATTGATGTTAGTGAACCTTTTTTAGGATTGTTTTCCAGCATTTTCAAAAGAAAAGTCTGCAGAAAGACGCTGAGAATGTTTATCCTTTAAAATCTGTTCTTTATTTTGTTTCCATAAAGGTGAACTCTTGAGTTTCTGTAAGACTTATAAAGTCCTACTGGGAGGAACCACACAATATCACAAATAAATAAATAACAAGTCTTCTTCATCTTACAATTCTTTCCAGATGCAAAACAAACTAAATAAATAGTTAATTAATAAAATATTATTAGCAGTTAAATTATAACTTCTTAAAACTATACAATAGCTATTCTTAGCGATGACAGGGCCATCAATATATAAAAAACGAGTAACATACCCGTTTACATGAGCTGCACTATGCAGAGCTGTAACAAAGTTCTGATAAAAAGCACACAGGGCCTATAAAGACCTAAAAAACAATATAGATTATCATATGATGATTTGACAATAAATTGGCCCGTAAAGACAGGCAGATGTGACCTGGATTTATGAAGCCTTATTAATGATCTCAGTAGTGCATTCTGTGGTTTGATTTCCAGCAAATCGCCTGCTGACTTTGCCTGCTCACTTATCACATTGTGACACTCCCTGAGCTAACCTCGTGTTGCATTTTAAAACAAACACATCCTTAAGTCCTGCAGTGTGTCAATATGACAGATTGGGTCTGGCACAGGTACAGCCAACAGCCACCTTCACATAAACAGTCTTTAAAGAGTATGTCTGCGGATTATCTTGGCAAACCTCCTTCTTCAGAAATGTCTTGCTCTGCACAATGGGAACTGAGTTGTAGTCATCAGTCATTATTAGTCTCTTCTTTGCTTCTGGGTTGGTATCCATCAAGATGCACCCATCGCACAGACACTCAGCCTCGTAGTAAGTGGATGGAAAGTGATCGTTATTTGTTCGAATTCTGGAGAAAAAAAAGAGCAGATTATTAAAATCAGGAATGGAGTTGTTCTGAGATTTTTGACATGTAATACAATTGTGATTTTCTGAAATCATAACTGATAACTACTTTCTAAAACTATAACTAATAAAAGTTATTTGTAGATAGTTAATACGTCAAATATTTGTTTGATGCACGATAACACAAAAAGAACATCTCAAGCAGCAGCACACCATCATCTCCCATGATGCAGGTCGACTGCTTTTAAAATGTCAACAAACAAAAGTCTATGGGCCTTGCAGAGAGCAATGTAACAGCTCCTTTTCTGATTTTTTCTAGAGAGCAGTTTCATTCTCGGACCAAAAGGTCTGACTTTAAAAAGAAAAACATCTGAGCCAGTCAGTGGCGAATACAAGCACTTCAGGTGGATCTACTTTGACTGAGTGGCATGTCTTTCAGAAAACTGTCAGCTATTCACTGGGCAGTTCTAAAAGTGTTGTAGTCTACCTATTAGTTATATGTAAAAACCAGTCATTACATCGATTAAAGTCATTTCTCACTGCTAAATGACATTTGCTATTGGATGTGCACTTTAACAGAAAAAAATTCAGATTACATATTTACATAAGCAAAACTACATTTCTGTTGGGCAGTGGGCCCATCAGTGTTCTTACCCTCTAGCCATTTACTGACACAAAGATTTATGCAAACTCAAAGTCAAGATAGATTTTAGGAGACTGTGCAAGTATAGATTGAATAGAATGATAAGTATAGATTATCATTTCTCCTTTTTTTTAAAATAATTTTTACATGATATATTGGGGTATTAGTTAATTCATCCATGTATGCAGTGGGTGTGATGTTAACAGCAGATTTAAATGTATTATACTTGAGCCCAGTTTTCAACAGGAGGGATTTCATGCAGTAAATTCACTTTTACATTAGTTGATCATTAAATAATTAAAGCATAGTGTAAAGGACGGTGCTACTTACACTACTCTCCAGGGGGACAGGGACCTTCCGCTAATATTTTTAGGCGGATTATTAAGGTACAGCTCCACGGGGCAGGAGTCAGGTGTCTCTGTCATGTCTGACGGCTTCAACGGCTGCTGGAAAGACTTCCTCAGCCTCCTGTACGCTGCCTCTTCCAGTTCACTCTCATTGAAGCATTGGGAGGTAAACACGGGCACGATGAACAGTCCAAAGATGAGAATCTGGGGAGGAGCAGAGAGTCAGCTGGAGTGATGCAAAGTGATGAGAGAGCAGTTTGCCATTTCTGTCTGACTGTTTACTTACCTTTTTGACGTCCATTTCTTTTTCTTTTTTCTTTCGCTCTGTTGAAAGGATCTGCTTTGATTTGGCTGTCCATCATGCTCACACGCCGACTTTTATTCGGGCGAGTTTGTGGGGAAAATCCGCATGAGGAAATGGAAACGCTTCCTCTTTGCCTCATAGGTTGGCAGGTATAGGTGTGAGAGGCCACGTGTGTGTGTGTTGTCATAGGAATGCATCAGAGCCGCTCAGAGGAAGGAATTTTCTACCTACACAGACTAACGATCACACTGGTGTGCAGTCAGGCAAAAATGATTGATTATCAAACTGGAGAGCTCACAGTCTACACCAACAGGGACCAAAAATATATATTTTTTTGTAATTCAACTAACAGATCAATAATTGCCATCACGGTGCTATGTTTTGTCTTTTATCTTTCATTGCAGGAGAGGAATTTATTGGCCAAGTGATTTAACAGAAAAATCACAGCCATAGCGTACCTTAAAGTTTGACATTGTTAATGTGCAATAGGCTAGGCCTACATATTTCTGTTAGAGCACCTCCCTTTGTATGAGAAAAATGTCATGACTTTAGAGAGCTGGATAAGTTTATGTTACATATAGCTAAGGAAAGAAGACGTCAGGTCTTAATATCCTATAGGCTATATACCTTTGCATGCGAGTTTAAGTGTGTGTGCGTGAGTTGAAAATAAAACATGATTGATGTCATCAGAGTGTTGTCGTTTTAAATTCAGACATTCATTTTGAACCTGTCTTTTAGTTGAGTTGAATATTTACTCCATCCATGCATGTCAACTCGTCGGCAAATGCAGGGATATACCCTTTTACTTCATATTCTTTGGTGTTTCCTCTTTGTAAACTGATGACATTTACAACAGCGTCCCCCAGTTCCTTTTTTAAAAATTTTTTTTATTGTAGGCTCCCATTACTGAGTATTTCTCTAATCACAAAGCCAATATACATTCAACACTATGTGTACAATATAGAAAGTCCTAAGCCACTAAAGTCTGATCAAGTGATTGATTGATTGGTTGGTTGGTTGATTGATTGAGAAGGGCCCCTGGTATTGTATGCTGGTTTGCGCAAGGAGGAAATGCTATTAAAGTCCTGTAGGGGGCTGTCTGGTTAAGACATTCAGTAGGAGCCTTCAGCAGAAAAACAAAACAAAAACACTTTTTCTCAACACTCAAAGACACTTATCAAAGAAGAAGAAGAAGAAGAAGGAGGAGGAGGAGAAGAAGAAGAAGAAGAAGAAGAAGAAGAAGAAGAAGAAGAAGAAGATAAGGAAGAAGAAGAAGAAGAAGAAGAAGAAGAAGAAGAAGAAGATAAGGAAGAAGAAGAAGAAGAACAACAACAACAACAACAACAACAATAATAATGATAATAATACTACTACTACTAATAATAATAATATCAATGGAACCATTACAAAGAACACATAGTTCAAGAGAAGCATAAAGAGAACAGTTCGTCAGTGGTTGCAGGTGATGTAGTTGTTGGTTGATGACAAGGGAACACATATTTAAAATGTTTACATTTTTGGGGTGTGAGATTGCTATTTTTCGATATTCATACAACAATTTATTATTAATTCCCAGTGGAAAGTGATCGTTATTTGTTCGAATTCTGGAGAAAAAAAAGAGCAGATTATTAAAATCAGGAATGGAGTTGTTCTGAGATTTTTGACATATAATACAATTGTGATTTTCTGAAATCCTAACTGATAACTACTTTCTAAATCTATAACTAATAAAAGTTATTTGTCGTGTTGATGCACGATAACACAAAAAGAACATCTCAAGCAGCAGCACACCATCATCTCCCATGATGCAGGTCGACTGCTTTTAAAATGTCAACAAACAAAAGTCTATGGGCGGAGCAGTTTGCCATTTCTCATTTTTTGTATGTACACATCAAATTGTAAATGTAAGACATGTTAGATGCTAGAGGTTGTTTCGTTTTAGGACACACAGACGGATTGACTTTATTTTAAAACACATCAAAAAAAGATTGTATTCGTTTATTCCAAAGATCTCAAGTTTCACTAAGCATGATCTTTTCTTAATAACACAGTTTCAACTGAGACTATGAGCCATTTGATACACAAATAAGAACTGGATTATAATGACTCATAAGAAAAATCTCTCTCTCTCTTTAAAGAAAATATGTGTAAGACAAGTTTGTCAACTCTTTTGTTATACAGGAATCACAGATCAGAGGAGGGCTCCGAGCCAAAAATAGACTCAATTGTTAATATTTTTCTTTCAACTTGTCCCACATTTTCTGCCAGGAGAATTTCCCAAAGATCATTGTGTCTGTTAAACTGCCAAGTTTGCACGAAGGAGATCAAGTGGCAGCTATTTATAGCAAACCTTTGTGATTTGCAGTGCAGTTTCACTGAGACATAAGAAATTCTCAGTGAAACGTATTCTCAATGTCACTGAGAATAATGCATACGATAAGTCTCAGTGAATGTCCCAATACAGTTTATTGTCAGTCCAATGTCCAATGTTAAAGCTGATGTGGAGTTTGTTGCAGGTTATAACACAGACTGACATTGGCATGATGTCTCCTTATTGAATATGTTTAGATTCTTACCTCTAAAATGTGTAACACACACATACACACACACACACACACACACACTCTCTCTCTCTCTCTCTCTCTCTCTCTCTCTCTCCTTGAATCCAACTAGCAGGATGACTTGTTATTGTTTTGGTTAATCTAATAAAGCAGAAAACTGGCAGCTCAAACAATTGCATACTAGCTGATGTGCAACATACAGCAGACAAAGTTTGTTTACAAGTGAGGAATTTAGAAATTTAAGAGACTAAAAAACGTTATCTTCAGGAGTAGGTGGTGACCCAAAAAGAGGTAAAACATAATTTTCCGTATTGACCTTTATTGGGTAAAAACAGCCTCTTCTCAATAAAATTATGAAGTCGTTCTTGTCACGCATCGACTGAATAGCCACCTCACCCCACTTCCCTCAGGACGGAGTTACAGAGCACTGAGGGGCAGAAGGGTTCACCTGATCCCTGCTGTTATAGCTGCCTCAAACAAAAGGCCTCGCTGAACAGACCAGAGTCGGAGCTTTTGATTGGTGCGTAACTCCGTTTGCTCTTTACACAGTTTTGTGCATGTATTGTTGTTTGGTGGGAATTGTCTGTTGGAAAGGAATGGGGCTGTGAAAAGGATTTTCTCCATGGGGACAACAAAGTCTAAAGTCTGCTGTTTATAGTATATAGGAAGTATTTATACCGTGAAGATAAATGAATGAACATTATATTTTACAATTTAGTCTGAAAATGTGTTAATGTAAACCATCTTTTCATAATGTTGAAGGTTTCTTCTTCATTGGTCCATGTCACAACCTCCCACTAAGTTTAATCAAATTGAAAAAGTAATTTTTCCGTAATTGTGCTGTCAATAAACAAAAGGATCAACTGGAAACCAAGAAGCAATATTTTAAAAATTGCCTATTTGGCCCTGACTTGAAATGTTAAAAAACATAGCTGCAAAGTTTGTAACATAGTTGGTAACATAGTTTTCATAATGCATCAGATTCATTACTATATTCACAGATGCAGAGGTGAGCCTTCCCTGTGTCCATAATTGTTATCATTTGAGGCTTTAACAGTAAAATAAGTCTTAAATTAAATCAGGGTTGCAGCCTGTAAGTGAGACACTATTGCATTTCTAGCCCCTGCTGTTCTTCCTCTTACCTTCTGACTTATCGCAACCAGCAAAAACTCCAGTTTGCCAGATTAAAGATGTTCATAGAGCTGTGAGGAACTGTTGTATCATGTTGTTCTATTGTTGAATCAGTTACTTTGTGAACTCTGCACAGTTCAGTGCTGAGGGACATTTCGTGAATACAAATCTATCAAGAGGTCAACAGGAGCATGTTTGGGGGCATTTACACATAAATTTCCCTTTGAGTGTGCTCTACAGTGTAACGCTCTGCAGAAGTAAACAAAAGCATCTTGCATTTCAGAGGAGGGAAGTAATAAAGTGCAAATACGTTATTACTGTACCACAGTCAAGTTTTTAGAGAATCCACAAACTTGATTTGCACTTTCTTATTTGGATGACATTTTACATATACTAACCCACATTTTAAAATACATTGTCTGTTATCTCAATACATGCATTGAGGGTGCATTGTTTGGCTTTTTCTTATCATGGTGCACCACTTTACCAACATTGAAACAAATGTCAACCTGAGTCAACAATAAACAGAAAAGAAGATACATTGACATATTTATGAATGATTTATAGTTTTTTGTGCTGAGCTGTGTGCACTGATGCTCTTTTAAACAACTGAAGTTCTTATTGGATAAATAAAGATAATTGAAGTTTATCTTTGACCGTTTAAACTTTTTGGCCAAAAACCCTGATTCCAACAATCCCAATTGAACCAGCAAAGTTTTCTTGTACTCATAAATTCAATGGTTAATGGTTAAAATATGCAATTTTAGATTCTTCAACTAGTTTGACCCCTCATAGACTGCTTAAGTGGTGAACATTTTCAAGGATTGCTCTCACAGATTTTCCTCCAGGAGTTGGATTTAAATCTTTGTATAAGTTTTACAAGGCATCTTTATGAACACATGAAGAAATCTATTGGTAAGGAATACTATTACTACTATTTTGCTTAATCAACAGCTTGATATACTGGCTTGCCAGCATTAAAAGGATGTGACACAACATTTGCATCAGTTGCAGATTAGCCAATGTCTTCCATTCATTTCGCAAAGAAACATAGTTTAAGAAGGGGGGAAATTTAAACTGTACCATGTAAAACCATTCACCTGAATCTAAATATCTGGTATTTTCTCTTGATGAATTTATGAGTATAGGGAAACTATGCAGGTTCAGCTGGGACTGCTGGGATCAGGGTCTTTAGTCAAAAAGTTTAAACGATCAAAGATAAAGTTTAAATAACTTTATTTATCTGTTAGGAACTTCCCTTGTAAAAGAGCATCAGTACACACACAGATCAGCACAAAAAAACCCACACAAACAGTTGGCTGTATGTGATCTTTGGTATTTTATGTACTTGTAACTCTAAGGGGTCCGTGACACTGTGATGTTTAAATAAGCAGCACAGCAATAAGGAATAAAAGGAAGAGGAAGAGCAGACTCACGATGAGACTCAGAGCTGCATGATGTCTTTAAAACAGTCATACGTTTTCTGCTACTTTGGTGTCAAGGGGACAATAGTTGAACTCATGCATCTGTAAGAATGATTCATATCAGAGTAAGAATGATTCATATCAGACTGTTGAATGGTTATTTTGATATGTCAGAAACTGTGGTCAATAGAAAAGTTTTCCTTTGGAATGGATCAGACTTTTGTCTAGAAAGTCAAATCACAGTACATAAACAGTAATTAATATGCATGTAGTATGGACATGATTAGAATAAAAAAGGGTTGAAAGATATCTTGTGAAAGCCAAAATACAAACATATTTATAATTCAAGGATTATTAAGCTTCTGGACTTTATGTTATTTACTTTACAAAGACAGAGGTTTTTGGATCTCCCAATGAGTGGACAACTTCAGTGTCAATTACAGGTACAATCCAGGGGATGGCCAGGGGTGGCCATGGCCTTCCCAGATATCTGTTTGGGCAGCCCAGTGGCCACCCTAAGATCCTTAGCATTGATTGACTATTTGCTTTGTTGGATACAGGAGTTTTTACTACTTGGGCTGTATTTGATGAATAGTATTGTTTACCCTTTCTATCTGCACTATCATGTGTTACATGTCATGCAATTATTACAATGTGAACTGGAAAGAACAAACAAAAGGACCATGTTTAATTCATATAAAGAGAAAGTCATCTATTTATGTGTCCACATAAAATTGGAAAATAAAACCAAAACCAATTTAAGAAAAGTTGAGAATGAATTAACTTTTCTTCTTTGTTACTATTTCAGAATACCTTTGACACATGGAACGTTTATCCATATTGCAGAGATGGTTTGATGGGATGATGGCCACTGAATGTTTTTCTTTAATTGGAATGCTTCAATGTTATTTTCCTAAAGTTTGAGAAAATACTGTACATCAGTTAGATGTAATACTTCAATTCAATTCCTTGTATGCTGCTACTTTGGTTTCAGGTCTCTTAATGGTATGGTATCTTAATCACTTCATCTCATCTAAGCTTCATCATTGGTTCACCATCCAAAACACTCAGGAAATGGTCCAAAACTCTGCTGCTCATCTTCTCGCTCTCAGTGACCATATCACTTCATAACCTCCCCGCTCCCCGCACTCTCAGGTAGTCTGACGCAAACTTCCTGTCCCTCCCTCCAGGACAAACCATCATTCCTGGGATGACCGGGCCTTCTCCATGCTGCTCCCACCCTCTGGCTCTCACTCCCAAAAAACATTAGACCCCCCCCTCCCCACAATCACTTCCTTCAAGAAACCCCTAAAAACTCACCTCTCCTACAACGCCTACAACCTCGAACAATCTCAACTTTCATCCTCCTTCTATTAAATTATTTCTTTATTGTATAGTTGTCTCTTTTTGTTGTTCTTGTTAAGTGTTCTTGAGTATTCAGAAAAGTGCTGTATAAGTCAAATTTATTATTATTATTATTATTATTATTGTCATTAAGATCAGGGAGGCAGACAAACTCTGTACTTCAAAGAACAGAATTAAAACATCCTTTTTGATCAAGCTTAAACAGCAGTTAGAGTTGGTGCATATGGACCAGCTCCTGGTTATGTTGCTATAGGCTTTAGAGTACCAGGGGAACTGGCACTTTGAGCTCCTGTCTTTCTCTCTCTCTCTCTGTGTATTCACATAATCCCTTTCTGTATGTCTTAGTCTCTAACCACATATTTTCTTGGGGGCTTTGGAGCTCTCGGGTCTTGTAGTTTCCTCTGGTTTGTTGGTAGGGATAGCCCGCTGCTATCGGAAACTCTGCACACAGTTTCAGAATCATTGATTGGGAATCATTAATAGGCAGAAGTATTTGTATAAACTGTGACTCAAAAACTTGTAATGGTTAATATCCCATCTATTTATGTACCAGTAAAGTAAATGTGTTCCCACGGATAAACAAATGACTTCAGCGAGGATGGAACGCTCGCTCTCCCAGTGATGTTCAAACTTTCTGCTTGGGGAGATGATGCAAATTAATAGTTCCCCAGAGGCTGCAGTTTTTAAAGGAACTCCACGACGTATTCCCAAAACACATTATTTACGAACTGTATATTCTTTGGCTTTGAATGATAAACTAAAAATAAAACCACACATTTAGGATTGAATGACCACATGGAAGAATAATAAGACACTAGTTGTAACTTACATTCTTATGTCTTTAAATAGATTAAAATGTTGTGCTTCTGGAAATCACTTGTTCATCATTAGTCCCATACAGCAAGTCTTTTACCGCTTCTTCTGTTTGAAACGATTTCATCTGTAGTGAGCACAACTATTCTGTATTTGTAAAATCACAGTGCATAAATAGTAATTAATATGCATGTAGTATGGAAATGATTAGAATAAAAAAGGTTGAAAGATATCTTGAGAAAGAAAAATACTAACATTTATAATTCAAGGATTATTAAAGCTTCTGGATTTTATTTTGTATACTTAAAGACAGAGGATCGTCTGTTATCTTATCTCTTTCATTTGCTGTTTTGGGAAAGCCAAAATACTTCCACACCTCAGATTTAAAAGGTGGGTCCTGAATTTCAAAATCTTGCTCTGCAGCTGCTGACGCTCACGATATTACGGATGAATTTTTCTGAGTTCCAATGAGAACCTTTGAATTGATTCATCACCAATAACCTTTACATATCTAATTGTTAGCTTCCCTTAAAAGCAGACTCCATGCCAGCGTGATCTCCAATATTTTAAATTGCATGAAAAATCACATCAGCATCCTAATGGCGTTCATGTTTAACAGGTACTGTGTATTTATTGTTTACCTGCCCTGAACTGGTTTTATCGAGACTGACCCAAAAGTTTAACAAACCATTACAGTTATATTTGAGGTAGGTTCTGGTTTTCGGCTGGATCACTAAAATGACCTGAGAATACAATAATGTCTCCGTCAGTGTTTGTTAATAAAAATATTCAAGCCCATCTTAATGTCAATTATTTTTAACTCATCCTTAATATACATTTTGTTTTAGAATTTATAAACAGCCAAGTGGCTCATTAAGTTTCTATACAGAGTAAAGAAAATACAAGTGACTCAACTTCTCTTTATCAAAATAGTTTATTTAGAAGGCTTTTGTCACAAAAGCAGGACAAATCTTGTGTCTAAATGTCCCCGTTCAATCTCTCGTACTCCTCAAACTAAAAATATCACACAAATAAAACATCGGTTGATCACTTGAGAAGAGCTTAGAAGAAAACAAAATGCTGTAGATTAAAAAAAAAAGAAGAAGAAGCAATACTTCACATCACTGTTGTCTATAATCTTACACGTGAAAGAATCTGATGATTGGCTATTTTTTATACAAAGTGTGACAGTGAATACTGCCCCTAACACCAAACGCAGACAAGTCATTGTTGGCTCATGTTGACTAAAAGGGGCTGAAGATGAATGCTCAAGAATTTGTGGACAAACAAATAAGCATTGTGAAGGCTGTCTGTAACCTGTAGAGCTGACTCCACATAGAGGAAAACAAAAGAAAACGTGTGGGAGAACAAAGACGATAGAAGGGTCCAGATTTAGGATACTCGCGGTGTATAAATTTGTAATGTGTTACACAACATGAGAAGGTGCTTCCTTTTGGATGAACAGTGTGGAAGCAAGTGAACAAGGGCACCTTAATAACCTTCTGCTTCAGTCATGTCGACATGCCATTCCTGAGACATCCCTCCCTGACCACATGCCAAATGTTTCCTCCTGTTGCTCATTGATCGGTAAACTGCAGCTGAGACATTCGGAGACTTTGAATGGGATCGAGAAAACGAGCAAATGGGAGTGAGAGACTCTCTTGAATGGAGCTGAGTCGAACCTCAAGCAAAGGATGGATGTTGAGTGGCCTTTTCCTGCTCTCTTACACAACAGCCTCTCTACATGAACCACACCACATTTTAATACAACCACTGAAGGCCGGAGAAAAGTCATCCCATGACCCTCGTTGTTTCTCCGCCTCGCAGGGCCTCACTCAGGCAGGCTGACAGACGACGTGGGCTTTTGTTTGTTTGTTTGTTTATTTGGAGGGGATCTTTGCACGTTTTCGAGCGATAGCATCCTCCACGGCCTTCAGCTGCTTCAGCAGCTCCTCGCGGCGGGACAGTGTGTTGCTGGGTTTGTTGGAGCCTGAACCAGAGCCTGAGCCAGCAACTGGAGCAGAGCCTGCAGCGGCCGGCTTGACAAATGGCAACACTGGACCTTTCCCAGAAGACTTTGAGGGTGGAGAGAGAGGTCGTTTTCTAAAGGAAGAGGAGCAAAGGTTGTATTCATGTCAGTTAGGACAAACTATCTATCTATCTATCTATCTATCTATCTATCTATCTATCTATCTATCTATCTATCTATCTATCTATCTATCGTGTGAAGAATTATGAGGAAAATAGGCTGCAACATAACAAAATGTGGAAAAAGTGAAGCGCTGTGAATACTTTGCGGATGCACTCAGTATTTACAGGATGTAAATGTTGTCCTGAACACACTAACATGTTGTTAGCATGTGTCAGATAAACAGAGAAAAACCCCAGACAACTCAAAGAAGTCATTCTTTCCTTCCCGTTCATTACGTCTCACAGATTGTCTAACAAGTTCCCCAAACTCACATTTTTCATTGACTCAACATGATGCCACTCATTATAAATGCAATCAGCCAATTCAGACACTTCCCTGTTCACAAATTACAACTGATTTACTCAAGTTTACTTTTTGACTGATGACGAGTTCAAGACGCTGATGTTCCCTCATTGAGGAAATCTAAAGTCTAAAATTAAGAGCTCAGTCGATGCATCATCAATGTGTTGGATTATGTGTCACTATGTCGTAAAATAATGACATCGTTTGGTTGTGATACGTTTCCACCTCTTTAACGGTCTGCTGCGTGGATTTAGAGACAGAGGGTAGGTTATGTGATTTCCTGTATCTGGGGTTCACACCTTTTCTCCCGTCCCTCCTCTTGAACATTTATACAAGATATACAGGTTGATTTCTCACCAGTGTTCTACAAACACCTTCTTCACATCTCTTAAAGGAATACGCTCGCGGCGACTTTCTCTTGTTAGCGCGACTCAAATAGATCTTCTCTGCCTGCGCTGCAGACGTCTTTCCAACCAAATATATAAATGAAAGTAAATTGAACTTTTGGTGAAATCAGATACAGGGAGTCGTGTTTTCGGAATCAGCTTCAAACTCTGATTGTTACGAGTGTTTGGATTACTGTGGAACGGGAAATAAAAAAGCAGACTTTAGCAACACACAAGTGCGTCATTTGTTCTCGTCGGGGGGAACTTGTGATGTGGACCCTGACCTGTTTTTTTTTTTTTTTAACCAGCATCCTGAAATCATTTCGTCAAAGGTTTTATAAGGAGAAAAACTGAACCATAAAACAACCTGAATGGAAAGATTTGTATCACATTCAGTTTTTTTTAAATGTGAATGAACATAAATATGAACAAATTCAGATCAGAGAATCAGTCAACCTGTGAATCAGTCGGTTAACGTGCTCGCTGAAATCTGATGTAAGCAGAGATGATGTCATATTTGTGTGTTTCCACTGGTTCCTTATTTTGGCTTGTAAGTGTAAGCATGTTCATGCGTGTGCGGTCCTGAATTAAAAACAGCCCTAGGTGTGAAGTAAATGGGATTTCCCCCCCCCCCCCCCTCAACTTTTATGATGCATGATAAAATATACAACAGTCAATAGTTCATGCTGAACCAACCTGTCTCCAGGTGGAGGCATCGGTCTGGGGCCTTGGCCTCTGGGGCGATCCATTCGAGGGGGAAGCATGGGTCGACCAGGAATCCTCTTATCACGGCCTGAGAGGCAAAGAAAAACACAAACATTCAAGATCAAGATGTTGAGGATGTCAGGACTGAATTAACCTTTTACTGAAGTCCGGCTGAAAACATTGGTGTTAAAACTCGGCTGAGTCGTCTCTCGTCACAGCTGTTCAGTGTTTTCATAAAATGTCTCAACTTCCACATTGGGGGATCAGAAAGGGGATGTGGGTTTGTCGGAGAGGTTCATTAACAGAAGGGACGCTTTCATAAGGTTCCTGAACTTTTCAAACCACAGCAGCTCTGTTTCTTGTTCTTGTGGTGTCAAATGCTGATCAGGCAAGTTCTGCTGACGCAATTCAACAAATATTCTATTCAGCCCGGGAAAAAAAGAAAAGAGGATGTTTAAAGCAGAAATGTAACTTGTTGTGGCTTCTAATGTAGGATTATCTGACCTGTCACTCACTCGGGGCAGCTGTCAGGTTATGTGGAGGCGTACTTTTAAGTGTAATCAGAGTTAAAACAGCATTTACTGCAGCTTTCACAACCATGACATACGAATAGGTGGGAGTTTTTATCTTGTGGGCGACCTTATTAAATGTCATCATCTTTCCTTGTTTCATGGATTCTCTCTGAATGGCCTGCATTCTGAGCGCACCATAAATAAAGGTGATTTGCCTACATTTAAAGTATGGCATGTGGGCATGTTGTTAAATTAAAAAGTGATTTCATCAAACCAAGGAAAGTTGGTGTTTGAGTTTGGAGGAGGAAAACATGAAGCAGATGAGTAATGTTGAAAAAACAGAAATAAAATTGACGCTGGCTTGAAGTCGGAGGTGTCAAACACCACGAGACGTTTGGAGTGGTGACATTTTAAAAATATATATTTATGAGATTTTGATCTTAGAATAAATATGTTAAATAAACATTTTCACTGAGTTGTACATAAACTGAATATCAATGTAAAATTGATTAAAAAAAATAAATTAAAATGAATATAAGTCATTTAAAATGAATAGTAAATGATCGTCTATACAGCTAGTTCACTTTTCGGGCACCCAGAGGTGAAAGAGTTCTGCTGATCACTTCTACATACTGAAAACAGTTGTTGCACTGTAATCAGCAGCTCTCACCAGACTGTAAAGATGTCATTATAACTGAACATTTCATTTTCATCTAAAAACAAGATCCTGCTCAGGCTGTCACACAGAGGTCTGCTGGAATAATTCCTTGAATTCCTCACAGTGAAGGCACAGATTCAGGACTGCCAGGCTCAGATTAGTCGTTTTACTCAGTTTACTTAACCGAGTTAAAGAATGTGAAGTCCGCACGGAGCTGATCAGACTGCAGGGCGCAGCGCTGAAGGAAAAGTTCCAAACGTTTGATGATATCATAACGCTCTCTGTATTCTGTTATTACTGATCCCAGGTCAGGTAAAATAATCTGGGTCAAGGTTTCACCTTCAACTACAATATCAACAAATGTATAAGAAACGTTTAAAACCAACTTTTAATTATTGTTGTTTTCTTCTGTATTTGGGTTCACTTCATTATTTCCACGTGCCAACATACAGTTTGTGTTTTCAATCTGTAACCTGCAGTCTTATAAACTCATTTTAAGTGAATACCTGAAGTACATTCTTTGATCATATGACGCAAGGGTAGCATAATAATTCACTTAAACAATCATACAGCAGTCTATATATATATATATATATATATATATATATATATGCCTAATAAGAGAAGAGCTGAGTTAAAGGGATGTCAGCCAAATGAGTCCGGCCCACTGGAGGTGGGAATGATTGACTTCCCTGATATGAGTTGAAAGCAGACCCACAGTTACAGTTTATTATTAACTACCTCCTTCTATAATAATAAAACTTTAAACATTGACACATATTTTCCTACCGAGGATCTGACGGGTTAATCAAAGATCCATTCATTCTAAATCCAACAACCTCCAGACCTCCACATTAATCAAGTGGATTATTTACCAAATAAAGGGAGTGTGATGTGTGACGTGTCTGACCAACATGACGCTGTGAGAGGGAACGTACATGTGTACGTGTGTGTGAGTGAGTGAGTGAGTGAGTGAGTGAGTGAGTGAGTGAGTGAGTGAGTGAGTGAGTGAGTGTGCGTGCGCGGTGTCTCACCTCGGTCCGGAGACATCGCCATTCTCTTGCTGAGGGGGGAGCCCGGCCTGTCTTTGTCAGAGGGCAGGTACCTTTTGCGGTTGCCCTTATCTCCTTGCTGCTGTAAAGAGTGCAAACACATGAACGAGTCAACAAGGCAGTGAGGTCAACTTCTAAGTGCTTCCACTTTAGTTACGAGGTGGGAAACCGCACGCAATCCCATCTGTGAAGGCTCACAGCGCGCGTCACATTAATGAGGACTTTAGTTAAGAACCCTCTCCCACTGACCTGCGGACCAAAGGTTTGAAGCCCGCTGCTGTCTGTGTTAATGTGAGCAGGGACAGAATGTAACTGCATTTTAATGCGCGAGTGGAAAGAAATTCATTTCAAGCATGCGCCTGCAGTCACACTGGAGACTGTCCCAGCAGACCGCTCTGCCATACATCGACTGTCTTTCCATGCAGGCGACACCTGTCAAAAGCTCCACCATCACTCGGCCTTTGCCTTTCTCCTTTGATTTGATACGAGCCTACATGTGGCCGCGGCTCACTGTGACAGTGAGGAGAAACTGGCCATCACTAACATGCAATGTCGGAGGGAAAAGGGTTTGAAGAGTTTGACTTATTATGCATCTCATTTTCATCTGATCTGTTGTTATCTGCACATATATTATATTATGTTATGTGCACATATTTCTCTCAGTTACATACATTTGCACATTATTTGACAACCTCTCTGTACTGTCTTGCACTGGTTTTTCCTTCTTTTTTTTTTACGAGAGCTGCTACTTTGTAATGTCGCCGTGCTCTGAAAGAGGAACAATGACAATGAAGGAATTCTGATTCTGACATTCCTCCACGTTTCAAATAGCTTGTGAAGTTCATGTGATGTGGGCGTGGTTTCCATGTTGACAGCTTACATCCATTAAAGAAATTTGAGTCCACACACATTGTTGTTTTCAGACATAGACCCCGGTAACCAGGATCCTGTTTGTGGATTTCTGCTCTAATTTCAACACAATAATCCCGGCGCTGCTCCAGGACAAGCTCTCTCAGCTGAACGTGCCTGTGGATCACAGACTTCCTGTCGGACAGGAAGACAGCAGCTGAAGCTGGGGAAGAATGTCTCTTCTCCCCTGCACACTAACAGCTGCACCCCCCCCCCCTTGAACTCATCTCTGGTGGGGTTGAGTCTGCCGACAGGTTGGAGCCTGACCATCTACTGACAACAAACTAGAGCTTCATGCTATGAAGACAGTGGAGATGGTCATGGACCTCCCCCATCCCCCCCCACTATCCGTGACTTCACGGTGTCTTTTGGCTTAATGTGGACCACCATCGCCCAGGAGCTCAAGTGGGAGCTGAACATCACCTCCCCCATCAAGGAAGGACAGCAGAGGAGATGTACTTCCTGCGGCAGATGAAGAAGTTCAACCTGCTAAAGACCATGATGGTGCACTTCTACTTCTACACTGCCATCATGGAGTCCATCCTCTCCTCCTATCACAGTCTGACACGTGTCATCCGCTCTGCAGAGAAGGTGATTGGCTGTAATCTACCATCTCTCCACGACCTGTTCACCTCCAGGACCCTGAGGCGTGCGAGACTCTCCCCTTCTGTTGGGAGGCTGCGCTCCATCAGGACCAAAAACCTCTCACCACATGAACATGATAGAGATAGATAGATAGATAGATACTTTATTGATCCCGAGGGAAATTCAAGTATCAACATGTTTCTTCCCCTCAGCTGTCAGCCTCATGAACAATGTCCCTCCCTCCTCCAACATAACACGGACTCTCATCAGCCCCACAGTCACAAAACCTCACAGTAACGTGATGGCTGAAACCGTTTTCTTACATGCACTCTATTGCACCTTTTGTACATTTTATGTGTGTGTTTTTTTTATTTTTATTCTGATTCTGACGTTAGCCGACAAGCGAAACAAACAACTTCATTACTGAGCAGCGTGCTGCCGTTTCAAACAGACAAGCCTCCTTTCTGAAGGATTATATCTGGGGAAAGTTTTGAGAAAAGATAAACTTTTTTTTTACCTCCACGTCTGTTTTGCTTTGTTTAAGATTGTATTTTTTATTTTGTCAGAATCATAGACGTTGAATATTCTCCACCAAGAACAAGTGCTGTTCCTTTATGTTTATTCTGAACAGATGTGAAGGGAAGGGTATTGGGGGTATTGTGAGTGCTTGTGTCTGCGTGTGCGAATACATGTCTGGGTGCCTGTGCAGATGGATGCAAAAGCATTAAGCTGAAAAAGTAATCCTTCTCTAAGCTCGAAGCTGGAACTACTGTTAAACGTAGGCGACAGACAGCTTTGGTTTCTGGGCTTTGTGAGAGTCACCTTGTTGAGGAGGGTGAGTTTGATGTCTTTGTGGGATCCTGAACCTCCATAGTTGCCTGGGGGTCCCATGGCACCAGGCGGGGGATGTATAGGGTAGCCCCCCCTGCTTCCCGGTCCTGATCTAGGCATTGGGTTGCCCCCTCTTGGTGGGCCTCCAGACGGGTCAATCTTCCTGCGGTCTTCCCGGAAAGGTTCCTCTTTCTTTGGCGGCCGCTCTACATCGAGGACGACAAACTGATTCGTTATATGGAGCATAAAACGTTCTTTAATCTTTTTAAAAGCCTGGAACATCAAAGAAACCATCTCAAAGGAAATCACTGATTTTAGCTGTTATTATGTGTAGGTTATTTAAGGCGGGGACATTTATGTTGTCCTTCAGTCTGTCTCTGTATCCGCACTGGATGGGCGAGACGTTCACTGACCCCTGGTTTTGTCTCTGGCGTGTGGAAGCCGCTCTCGAGGAGGCGCTCTCTCCTTCCTCGGTTGATTCGGCGGCGGCGAGCGGGAGCTGGCGGAGGACACGGGGCTCGCCAAGTCGGCGTACATGTCATCCGAGTCCGCGCTCCGCACAGAGCTGCTGCTGGACGACGCCGACGACACGGACGACACGCTGCTCACACTCAGAGACCTGCAGCGGGACACGAGAGGGAAGCTCAGCCAGACGTGACATTTAACACCTTCAACAGAATCTTTTTATTTGGACTTTGGCTCAAATGTGCGATATCAATTACAGCACATGCACACACACACATCAATGAGGACTAGCATACCTGGACTTCCTGGATGTTTCCAAAGCAGCAACGTCAAAGAAGGAGAGAAGAGCACATGAGTAATCTTCATTAGGATGTGTACGCAACATGTAGAGATCACATTTTGGAGCAGACGGACACATGACATGCAAAAATGTGCGGGAGAATAATAATCTTCATATAATGAGGTAAACCCGTGTTCGCTGTTATCTCTATAAAAGGGTCAGAGGAGCAGGTACCTGGACTTTCTGGATCCAGAGCGGGAGCGTGAGAGGGAGTTGGAGGAGGATCTGGATCTGGAGCTGGAACCTGAATAACTGCTGCCACTTCCACTAACACTCCCACTCACAGTTTGCCTGAAACACACGGTCAAAGACTCGTTTTAGTGACATCACTACTTTGTGATTCTACATGGAGAGGCCCAGGGAGCCCGGCAGAAACTGACCCGGTGTTTACACACCATATTATCGCTGTTTCTATTAAATGACCAACGAATCCAGGAATTTCCAAATCCTGGGATAAGAGCTCATTAAGGAGGATAAACAACACTACAGAAGCTAAAAACATCATTAAGTGACTTCGAAAATATGTCTAAAGGATGGCTGCCTGGATGACGCAGCATGGTGCAGTCCAAAGTAACGCTTCTTAGGTTAACTGATGAATCTTACAGTGGCCTGTTGGTGTGAATGTCTCTATATGTGTCAGCTCTGTGACTGACTGATGAACACGTCTGTCACACAGCTGGGATCAGCTCCAGACCCCCGCAACCCCAAACGGGAAAAGCAGTATATAACACTGATGGATGCTCAATTATAACTGCTACTAACATACAACACATATATTTTTCTTTCTTGTTCGTCCATTTGTTATTTCTATTTGTCTTCTCATTATTTATTTGCTCTGCTCAGCCGACTGCGTCATTGAGTCAGTCTGCAGCAGAGAAAACAGAACAACACTTCCTCATTCTCAAACACTGCTGGATGAGACGGGCTAAGCACACCTTTTCTTGGTTGGTGGATCATCAGCTTTTATTCACCTGACAGAACAGATGTGGTTACACTTGAATAATATTTTAAGGTATGGGGTCAAGGACTTGTGCAGCTCGACTTCAAAGGAATAATTAAAAAAAAAAAAAAAAAGTCTGTCAGATCAGGATGCACACGTAGCTGAGACGTCCCGTTTCTTTTCTCAAAGTTATAAAGACAACGTTCACGCTCAGTCTCTGCAGCTTTAGCCCTGAAACCCTGTTCCTAAAAATGATGTGAAACACAGAATGTGCAAAATATTGAAACCTTTCGTTAGTTAGATGCGTTCCTGTCTCACTTCGGAGAAATCTGCTTCAGACACAAGAGAACATTACATAAAGCTCACACAAACACAAAGGTCTGAATACATGGAACATAAACTTCCTAACAGCACGCAACTCACTTCCTGGTTTTAGGACTCAAAACTACACCAGTCTATTGCACATATACTCTGACATCATTCATTCTGTTGCACTGATTGTTATTGCACTCCTATTATTATATTGCATTTCCCTATACCATCGATTTGATTGCACCGTCTTTATGAATCTCTCATTCTCACACACTGGACTTAAAATGTCTTCTTTTTACTCGTCATATTTCAAATAAATAGAAGCTTTCAAACCTACATTTGACAGTTTCCTTACGGATATGGAGTTGATTTGTTTATTGTTATTTAACAGAACCAACCTCTGAACACGGACAGCTGCCGATGACAACAGATCGTCATCAGCTCATTCTGAACCTACAGATGGAAACATACAGTACGTAACTAAAGGCAGACATCCAGCACCAACATAATTAACTAACTCTTTTCTTCAACTGGTCCGAGTTTCTAGTGTCTTTATCTGACATGTCAAAGATGTGATGAATGTTACGCAGTAGTATCACTGACATGTCACACGCTATCATACAATCTCAGTGTAGATCTTTACAAACAGAAATACAAACTGGTTTTTCCTGGATAGTTTCAAGAGGCTGCCCACACACACCCACAAACTGAGAGGAAGACACTCTCACTGTGTTCCCCTGCTCTTTACCTGTTCCTCCTCTCTGCCTAGAACACAAACACAAGTGCTGCTTTTCCTCGAGCCTTTCCACCCACTCCCTGAAACTCGGTTTTTTCCCCCCGAAAAAGCACAGTTTCACATAATGCCACATGCAAATACGCACAAATAAACATGAAGGTGAGGAAACACTGATCTGCTTTTTCAGAACTAAATGTTTGTGGGTCTTCCACACAAGCCGTCCTAAACAAACTCCATGCAAATGCAAACTCTCTAAACACAACCACGCAGGGATTGTATGGTTTCCAGCTACATGCACAACATGACCCTGATGAATAAAATCCTGGAAGCTTTTCTTAAACTCATGCTGTGCAACGTCACCTTAAAAAGACATCATGACTAAGAATCCATTGCAGAGTGAAAAAAATAAAATAATAAAATACGAGAAAATAATGACACACATCTGTGGCAGGAGTCCATTACTACAACTACTTAACTGAAACTGTATCTTTACTTAAGGAATTCCCGACTGATTTATTGGCTGATTTATCACAGCAGGAGATTTTAAAATATATTTGCTGGCCTTTATTTACGAGGTAGTTTTATAGGTTTTATCCACCAGTCAAAAAGCATTTCATTGCATCAAACGAGCAGTTCTCTTTAAACCAGCAGTGTGTGCTTTATGGATTACCTCAAACATTATTGGTTCACGTGCGCAGTTACTTTCCTTTCGAATGACCATCTTGTGGTTGATTACTACATTAGAGGGATCAATAAATGTGTAAGTCAATCTTTCTCGAGAGATAAAAACAACAGATCTGAGATATCAGCGGATTTCCTTCCCCGTATCTATGAGGGACTGCAGATGTAAACGAGCTCTGAGCTAAATCTGGTGCAATACATCAAATGGCAACATTTATGTTTAATATTGCACATGGTCCCTTTACAAATAAAAGTTGATAATAATAATATCGATATTGACCTCAAAAATCTCATCGGTCGGGCTCTAGTTCAAACATCAGAGTGCACGAAAAGTTTGTTTTTGGAAATGAAATACACAACTTTCAGTATATTGTAACTATTATTCACTCAGAGTATTACATAATAAACTTATTAGCAGAGGTTCTGTGCTTTAAAAACATTATACAAGTGTCTAAGTTTGGTTGAAATGGTCAATAACTTCAAATTAGTCGTAAGAACAGTGTGAAAAAAAATCCTTTTTGTGATTTTGCCATAAAAAAAAAAAAATCGTGATATGATATTTTTCCCGTATCGCTCACCTCTAATGTCTGGATAAATATATCAACCTGGATTAGGTTTTTTTCTCCGACCCTAATCTAAACCCCACCACGTCCTTCAGGTTAGAAGATAATGCAAGACTTCAGCTTTTGGCTGCAGGTGAACTGTAAAGTCTCAACCAATTTCAGAGATTTAGAAAATCCATTTAAAAATGGCCATTTAAAGTTTCTCCTGATGGTTCCTTTTAACCATTTCAGAAAGAAGCCAATACAAACCTGAGTTTGAGCAAACCTTTCTTTTCCTGATTCTTATCAGAAACCAAATGTGTCGTAGCCCCTGAGCAATATGATGTCATGTGCAGTACATGAAGACCTCAAAGACGAGACACCAACCTCCGGGGAGGACGCTGCTGCCGGTCTCTCCGTCTGTCTTCCCTCGGGTTGGGAGGTTTTCCAGGTTCCCGTGGAGGCAGGGGTCTCCCTGCTCCGCCCCCGCCCGCCACACCCCCTGCACCTCCAGGCTCCCGAGGATTGATGGGAGGCTTCCCTCCTTCTGGCGGGGGTTTAGAAGGCCTGCCTTGTGGCCCACCAGGAGGAGGAGGGCTGGGAGCTTTCTTCATGGGAGCTCTGTCTCGGCGAGGAGGGGGATTGGCCCCCGGCTTTGGCTGCATGCTTGAAGGGAAAAGAGCAAAATGTGAAAACACTGACAACGCCATGTAATGTTTCAACTTGTCATAATGACATGTGAAGCCCTAATTATGGGGAACATATTCAGAGTCATTAAGAGTTATCTGGACAGAATTAACACAAGAAGTTTTATATTTTCTTTCATGAGATCAGATGAAACTTCACAAGAGTTATGAAGGGGAGAAGAACTCTCCTTGTTGTACTTCTGCTTTAAATGAGCCGTACTAAGATAAGCTCAGAGTTCATGTGCAACAACTTCCAAACCTGCGTATCAACAAGCAGTAATCAAGACAGAATAAGGTCACCAGTATGCTATTTATTAACACGCTAATAACCAACCAATCAATAGTTGGTAAATATGGTGACCTCGATCTAAAGCGTTCCCAAAAATGTTCCATGCTTCATATGAAGATGAATGGATTGACTGAAAAAAGAAAGTGTCAGAACAGTGATCTGTGTCTTGCATCCTTTCAAGGTGAAGCAGGCCTTCACCAGTCTGGGGAGTAATTGAATTGAACAAATCCCTGTGAGTGAGCCAATAATGAATGCTGCAGGCTTTATGATCAAAATGATCCAGATGATCCAATAATCAAGATAACCCCTGAAGCTGAAGTGAAGACGGAGGTGGATGAAGTATTTACCCTTTAGCCAGCAGAGGGGGAGGGTCTGGTTTGTTCTTAGCCGCCCGTGGAGCTGCAGGACTCGGTGAAGGAGACGTGGAAAAAGAGCGAGACCTATAATACAGTCATGAGAGTCACATTTCAGAAGTGTGGTGGACAGAACTTCTGGGTCAGCAAAGTATCTTGATAAATAAATACAAGACGAAACAAAGGCTGGTCACTGG
The DNA here is from genome assembly GCF_947650265.1 of Symphodus melops. NCBI lineage: Eukaryota > Metazoa > Chordata > Actinopteri > Labriformes > Labridae > Symphodus > Symphodus melops. The sequence continues at coordinate 10,319,961 of NC_136696.1, read as the reverse complement.
GACAGAAAACAAGAAAAGAAAAAAAGAAGATATTCAATTTAAAACACACATCTTCACTGTCATGTCATGTTCATTCTGCCGTTATGTTTCTGACTTCCACAAATAATCAGTCTTCAGTCACTTAATTACAGCCAACCACTTCATCTACACAGCTCATAAATCAAAGGAACAATAGAACCACACACGAGATGGAAAAGGAAACCAAAGCCTATTCTGAGGGCTGGATTCCAAAGCACACGGGAAATTTAAAATATGCCGATCTAATTTGTATGAATTTTATCATGGCCTCTCATCAAGTGACTCAGTAGTCAGCAGATTGTGTCCGAGGTCATCTCCTTGCACTCCTGGATCAGGGCATCAGAGAGCTCCTGGACAGTCTCTGAGAATTTCATCCCCAGTACCTATTAGCATTCAGGGCACCAGTGGCTTTGACATGGAGGTCGATGCAACCCTCCAATAATCCGCCTCGGCAGACCATCACGGATCTTCTGCCAAACTGGTCATGCTGGAGGATTTTACAGGCAGCCTAATGTCACTAAGACATCTCCAGTGTCTTTCAATCCTCTCACATGTGTTGAGAGTGAACCTGCTCTCACCTGTGAAGAGGAGAGGCTGTCTATAATGGACCTGCTAATAAATGGAGCTCCCTGGTGATGGAAGCACAGGTCATGGGGGCGTTATGCCACCTTCATGGAGGAGTCGCTCTCTTCTCTTCGTGTAACTCCTGCATTCTCCTCCATGCTCTTGAGACTGTCCTGCAGGAGCTGGACTAACTGTGCAACCTGATTGGGCAGCAGGTTCTGCGTGGTGTTATCGTGTAGCAGAACACAAATCAGGCAGGAAGAACGAGAAGAGATCAATGATATGTGAACACCAGATACAAAACCCTTCCCTTTAGGGGGGGCGGGGATTGTCTTGCATTTTCCTCTACCATTCCACCTGTTGTCTCTTTCACTTTCACTAAAGCAGGTGAAGCGCAGTCCCAGTTAACTGTGCTTCCTAAACGGACAGATTGATATTGCTGAATTTAACTGACGTGGCGTTTTACTGTTATCCAGTGTTCCTTTGATTTTGTTTTACTTTAACTGTTTGAATGCTGTAAATGTCCTTTTTATGTCGACTTCCTGCATGTGCTTGAAATCTTATTTCATTTCTTCAAACAGTGAGATCCCGGAGTTGAGGACCTGCTGAGGTGCTGTATAAAGGAGGTGGAGTGAGATGAGTACACTAGAATACCTCGAGCGGCTGCCGCTGAAAGAGCTGCGTTGGGAGGAGTGGCTGGAGTAGGAGCTGAATGAGGAGGAGCGGCTGCGGGAACGAGAGGAGCCAGAGCCTGTGTAGGATGAAGAGCGAGAAGAAGACCTGCAGCACAAACACAATGATTCATGTAGTTAGGATTAACACTTGTCAAACACAGTCTTTTTGCAAGAGCTTTAAGTCATTCAGAAACATGAAAACAATGAAGCGCCTCAAGCTGTGCTGCTCTTTCAGGACCTTCTCTTTCAGCTTTGTGGTGTGTGCACTCCTACTAGCTACAGTACGATAGTGAAGCTCTCAGCCTGCTTTTGTGTCACTGTCAAGCTGCATGACTTTCAAGTCGTTCAATCTAAAGAGCGTCCCAAAAGTTTAGTTTTACTTTCAATGCATGAGGGAGAAAAAAAAGATGAAAAAAAAAAAGAAAAGAAAAAAAAGTAGCGTAGCCAGGTCTGTGTCGCTCTGTATCCCAGCACAGCACACAGTGAACAGGGAGGAATTTTCTACTGCATCAACCTCGTGTACAGTGTGATGGGGGCGGCTGCACCCCCGGTAATGACTGCACGTGTCAGCATTTTATAAGCATAAATTGATCGCACGTGTTTTAGACGCAGCCAACGTTTTAGATTTAAACAAAAAAATACAAAAAAACCCCTAAAAAAACCAGAAGTGCTAAAGTTTGCCTATCGATGTATTGCAAAGGCTTCTTGTTTGTACTTCGTACTAGCAAAAAGCTAGCATGAAGCTAGCGCGCAGCAAGGACAAACAGTTCTGCGCTGTCTATGAGGCAAACTGTAATTAAAAGCATTTAAAAAAAATTAACACATTTCTTTTAATTAATTAATTATCGTTATTAACGCGTTAAAGTCCAACCCCTAGTTTTTATGCTGATTGGTGTGCTTGCATGCAGCACAGCAGACAGCGCCTGGTGCTGAAGCAAAGCACGTTCACAAGCTCAAGTTCATTTGACTATTTCAACACTTGAAGCCTTGTTACCCAGTCGTCAGACAAGCCTCACTGAACGAAGGACAGAAGCAGATCCTACCTGGAGGAGTTTGAAAGAGAGACGGAGGAGCCGGAAGGCCGATGTCGCCTGCGTCCTCTCGGCGGAGAACCCATTCCCGGTCGTCTCCTTGGTGATTTGGACCGACGCCATGGATCCTTCCACTCATCTGGTCGCCTCATGACTGGAATCATATCCTTCTTAGAGGGAGGCTCCATCGGCCTGCTGACAAATTATAAAAAACAGGATCAACGGTCTGTTAGAGAGGAGTGTAAAAGTTAAAACTTTTTTTACTTTTTCAATTCTGAAAAAAGCAGAGAGGAACAAGACGCACACGAACAGTTACTGTTCTCTCAAACCATCTGAGCTGTTGTTTCTCTTCTCCCTACTGAGTTTTCACCGGTCAAGTTCATTCTTCTGACATGTCTCATACTGCGTGTTTTGTCATTAACAACTCATCATTCAGCATTTCTTACTTCAGTGAAACTGTTTTTCAATTATCAAAACTTGTGGTTGTTAAATGTGATCTAAATATTAAAATGTAAATATTAGGTTCACTCTGATGTGATACACACACACACACACACACACACACACACTCTGAAATGTCTGGTGTGGCACTGAGTTGGTTTCCAGGCTTTTCCTTGCTGATAAACCACTGACAGTTGATAAAAGCTGATTTCCGATAATTGAAGAATTCAATAGCTTGTCGTCAGCATGTATTGACTTTACCCCATGAGGGAGGTCAATATGTATTCTTATGAACAAGACTCCAAGAAGTGAGTGTTTATCTTCAAGCGTGTCTCGACATGTTTGTGAGAGGAAATGAAGTGGATGAGTGGATATTCCCACAGTGAGAGGAACGGCCCGGGACTTGAGACGATACTTGAATGGGATTATTTGCAGACTGGTTTGGAGAACGTTTAGATTTGAATTCATAATAGAAACTTCCTTTGGACAATACGACACACACACACACACACACACAACAACGTGAGTGTATTTGTCTGTCTTTCTGCACAAGGATAGTGGTCTTCAAAGAACAGATTTTAAGGCATTTGCAGTGTTTTCATGCACACTGTGGCCTTTTCAATCTGTATTTCATCTTTCTAACCAGCAAGCATTTATCTGCTCTGACTTGCAAAACACTCTGTTCTCTGCAGTACAGTGTAAGGAACATGTATTCATTCACACACACACACACACACACAATAGATGAAGGCTAAAGGAACAACAAACTCCACAGGTGTGATGAAAGAGCAAACAGATGGCGTCATCACATTACACCTCAGGAGAGCTGAATCACAACACAGGGACTATTTTTAGCACTGGACATCCATTCCTATCAACAGAATTGTAATTTGAGGAAAAATGAAAAGAGGAAGTGAGGTAAGCATGATGTTTGCAGAGCGTCAATACATTTAATGAATCAGCCTTCAGGGAAAAGCCTGAGCGTTCCCCAGCCCCCCCCCCCCCCCTCCCTGACAGGAGGATACAAAGTGAAGTCAAGCCGTACGTCCCAGTTTGTTTCTAAATATAGATCAGACATAAAACATTTACTGTCTGACAGCGCTGCAGAAAGTCAACGAAGCAGTGAGCTGAGACTAAACAGGGTCCAAGCAAGGGGTATGACATTTATTAGCAGTGACGGCAGCCGTATCCTGTTGACATGTACTGAAATACTAAATGATCCTTTGACCCTAGAGTCATGTTTTTATCCTTTTTTGTGTATGTAAATAAAACATGTTGGTACGTTGTCACTTCATTGGAGGTCGCGGCTGAGTAATTCTGTTGCAGAGTTAAAGAAACAAAAACCTGTTTGGTAAGGTCACTATTCTTGAAAAGCCACGCTGCTCAGGGGAAGGAGCTGCACACGTCATCAACGTTTTTTGATAGGCACATATTCGTGGAGCTCGATCAAGTTTTCATGAAACAATTGATGGCTGTGGAACTGATGGAAATGTTCATGAAAAATGTTGACGGCAGACCTGTGTCAAATTTTCATTACAACATGTTGAAATGTTCACATAGGATTTGAATAACTTGAATAATTTGAATAACGCTTTAATTTGGTAATTAAACTCTTCGACAGACGTCAACGCATATTTCAAACACAAAGGACGTCGCCTGCTGCTGGAAATGTTACCTAAGAAGTGATTTGCAACACTCCTCATCACTGAACACAAAAAGCTAAGAACGAGTGTGACGCAGATCAGCACCATCCATCTCGGAGGCGAGTAGGAACAAGAACTTAACTTCCAATATTTCAAAACCGCAGACTTGAATGGGGAGAGGACAAAAGAAAAAGTTACTGCCGCCGAGCTAAAGGTCCTGACCGTCGTCAGCTTTGACTCACACGGAGGAAATGTTTCATCACATGATCTCATGGTAAAGAACGGATATGACAAACGATGACCTGCTCACACTTACTGACACATGCAGTGTGTTCACCTGTGACTTTTTTTTTGATGAAATTTATTTTCAGTTTTTTTCCAATAGACTGACACAGGTTATTTTTATGCATCTGCAGGAAGCTGCACTCTCCCCGGACAGAATTAAAAAAATCTGTCAGATATTAAGAGAACAAGGGGCTTCTCTTCCTTCCTTTATTTTCTAGCTAGAAATGTTTTGTTTGTCCGTGAGTTGATACGTTATAAAACATAATCCTTTTATCAATATCATCCCCAGACCTGTAACTCTGCCTCAGTCATTACTCATGGCCCAACCATACTTATTAACCATGTGTATTCTTCTATAGTACTCTGGGATTTCATAACAACACGCTAAAAAGCAAGAGGTCGGCAGTTAACAGGTATCGATACCAGCACTGCGAAGTTCTGCCCGGACATGGACTTATGCAACACGGTCGTGACCGAGTGTCCAAAGATCATCTTTGGATGTAGTGCTCAGCCGGAGAGGCATTAATAGAGATTAGTGACAGACAACGCCTGCTGCATGTTTGTCACCGACACTCCAACTCGTGTCACAACATGTCAGTGTGTACAGTGAAAGTGAATTGTGGCACAGCAGTCAGGTGTGCTTGCTTCAAGAAGTCAGTTTGTGACTAGTTTGGTGAATGTTTAGAGTTTAATCTGGAATAGAAACTTCTTTTGGACCCTACATTGCACACACGACACATCCTAATAACGAACAAACTCCACAGGTGTGATGCAAGAGCAGTCAGATTAACAACAACACTGGGACTATTTTTAGCTCTTGACATACCGGTAATCTATCTTGATATCAGCCTGGGTGCTGTCTGACAGAGCTGCAGAAAGACAAGGGAGTCGAGAAAAAGAGGATCTGTGGTGGAAGAACACCAACAATACTAGACTGCTTAGCCAAAGAAAACAAAGGTCGTGTTAAACAGTGATTTGTCTCACACAGCCTCCTCCTCGTGCGAGGGCTGCCGTCAGTGAAAGTGAATTGTTGCTCAGCCATCAAGGTTCACGCATATTTTTTTTTATTTTCCAAGTCTGAGCAAATCACAGTTTGCAGTCATCTGAGGGTGTAACGTTGACGATGTGCTCCACTATAGCAAATCTACCTGAGGCCTGTATGAACTGATAGCTCTCTTGCCTACAGTTCAAAATAGTTCAAAGAAGCTGCCTGAGGCCCATGGTAAGAGGAGCGGCTGTAAACACTCAAACTCTCCATCAAGCATAGATATTACTCGAGTATCTCTTCACACGGGCTTATTAGAAGGGGAAAGACGGGGTCGTTGTAGTGTGTGAATCTGTTTATACATGTGATCTGTTGCAATGCCGACATGTGATGCCATGAAAAACCTTGACAAGGGAGTTTTGTCCCTGTATGATCATTCCTCTTAACGGCGGTGTGGAACAGTGAGGCTCCATGAGCAAACCCTGGAGTCCAGCTTGGTTTCTAATAGTTTACGCGTGTTTCAGATCAAAGCAGGCTGCTTCATCAGGATGCACTGTTTCATGTAGCATCTGTGATGCTGCTGCCACAGTCGATCAGAAGCAGCTTATTGGTTCTATCTGCTTCGAGTATTTACCTGAAGGTATGATGACCAATCAGTAAAAAGTAGGATCATTTCCAAAAACGGATCCAAGTATTATCCGAAACATTAATGTCCGTGTTTGTTCCCGTCAGGTTGAGTGATTTACTGCCCTGGCTCTGGTTTGGTGTTTATGAGACATGCGTGACTTACTTTGGTGGCATGTTTAGAGGTGAGCGCGGTTTCATTTTCTCCTCTTCTTTCTTCTCCCTTGCCTCTCGAGGTGGACGCATCCTCGGCCTCTCCTTGTCCTCGCGTTTCATCCGGTCCCTCTCCCACTCCTCTTTCCGCCGGATCCTCTCCTTCTCGCGCTCGCGCTCCCTCTCTCGCTCCCTCTCTCTCTGTCGCCGCTCCCTCTCGCGGTGGTCTCGCTCCCTCTCTCGGTCCCGGTGCCGCTCCCGGGGGTCTCGCTCACGTTCGCGGTCCTGTTAAGATCGGTGTGGTCAGTTGTGTTGCAAGAAACGCCAAACATTGAGCAATTGACTTTGATGGAAACCGGCATATCTGCTCACTTGTCGGACAACGTGTTCGTCCTTCTCACTATACTTGCTGGCCTTTCTATCAGTGAGGGAACTCTGCAGAAGTGTGAGCGAGAATACATGAGGACATCATGGTATGTCTGTCTCATGCCTGGCACACACTAAGATCTCGTCTTCTGAGATAATCTTTGGACAGCTAGTCGGGCCTTTGCTGACTTTGGTAGGGCTTCAAAATCGGCCTGATTAGGTAGACAGACTGTCAAAAAATGAAGCTGGTTCCTGCGGCGCTGTGCGAGGGAGGCGTCTGTGATTCTTTCAAACATGAAACAATAATGAAATAACATTTCATCACGTTACTTGTTCTTCTTGTTTTTGCTAACCTACAACCTCTCTGCTTTACATTCTCGGCTTGCTGGATGATCATGGCTCTCTCTCTCTCTCTCTCCATGCGTACATTAAATTGCATGTCCACTAGAGGGAGACACTGTCACCAACATTTATTCCACAGCACTCTTTGTTATGCACACTTACTGTATCATATCATGTATATAAATTAAACGACACAGGTTCAAAACATGACCGCACCTCTTTTCAGCCTCTTTGTAATGTCTGTTATTATATCTTAGGGTCAAACAGATTTGTTTATTAGCCATGAATAAAACGTTGGGGAAAAAAAGTCTTTCCCATTATATAAGTGAATTAATTCTTGTCATGTGATTCATTCTCATATTTGAAGAAAATGTTTATCAAAGAGTCAGAAATAATAACAGAATGTACACACAGACATCTGTCTGATCAGTGGATACTCACAGGGTAAGGGTAGGGAAGAGGGGCTTCTGTGTACTGCACTCGGAAGTTTTCATACTGGCCCCCTCGCCACATGGCGTCCATTTCGTAGTCAAAGTATGGATCAGCATAAGGGTCACTTAAGAGGAAGACACGGTTCTTTGAAGAGTACATCACACACGGTAACTTACATTTCTATCGAGCAGACAAGCGTCAACACACCGCCGGAAAACATAACATGGTGAGCTCAACACATTTAATTGATATTGACTTTTTTTGTTTTCAGTTTGAAACACAAAAACAAAGCCAATGAACACGGCATTGATTTTGTAAAAAAAAAAAAAAATATATATATATATATATATATATATATATATATGTGGAAAATCCCTCCAAGTATTGCTGGATTACTGTGATCTACGGTAAGATGCATGTACCAACAAAAGTTGTGGATTCCTAAGAAGCGGTGCGGAAAACTGGTGACAGAGATGGTGAGCTATTTGAAAGTTTCTGTAAAAACAATTCTTCTGTTTGCGCAAATGAGGATCGACATTCTTACTGAATGAGGGAGGCATACGAGTGTCATTGTAATGATTCAGTATGTGAAGCGTGTTACTAGAGGATGCCTCTAGAGGGCACACAGGAGAGCTGTACCCACAGTTATCAGTAATGACACAGTCTCATAAAGGGTTATTTAACTTACCCATACCCAGGGTCCCTGAATTCCATTTCACTGAAAGAGAGAAACAGAGTGGTTTTAACGACCCAGTGTCTCGTGTGTTCTAGTTCCCACTGATGACGTTCGTGTTCATGGGAATAGCTCATACTCTCTGATGATGCGGTAGCTGCGTTCTCTAAAGAACTCGTTCTCTTTGTCAAATTCTCTCTCGTCCTCTCCGATGGTCACGTTGAAGCGCTTCTCCTCAAAGTCCGGCTCCTGCTCCTTACGGATTGTGGCCTTCTTCAGCACCTACGGGACACAGAATTACAAAGAGCCACTTAGTTTCAACTCTGGAATAACAGGAGGAGAAAACAGTGTCCAGAACATAGATGATTCACTGTGATTGTGTTAATAATAATAATAATAATAATAATTGCTTGTGACAACTTGACATGGAGAGGTTTCTGTTCAGCTGTCTGTGGATGCTGCACACAGATGACGATGGGTGCTGGTCAGACGTAAAAGGAGCAGAAGCACAGGCTGAGTCAGTGAGTTTTGAACTTAAGTCCATTACTCATGTGGAAGTGCAGTATTTCTGCTTGCTTCAGTTTTATGACCGTGACTTTCTCGACCTGCAAAATGGCCGTTTAGCTTGAGAACTAGCCAATAAGCTATTGATGGGACAAAAGAGTCTTTGTACATTAACGAGATGTGCAGGAGCAGCCAGCAGGACGTTCCCCTGAATCCCATCAGCTGCTGTTGTTCACAAAGTCACACTGAATATATTCTCTGACTTTCTTCAAGATATTAAACGTATTAATGACTTCTCTCCTCGATAATAACTTGAATTTTCCACGTGCAAACCTTTTACACATGTACTTCTTATTTAGAGAGAGATTTTCTTACATGCTCTCACACATTACTGTACATGACTTTATTTTATGATGGACTGCTCTTGGCGCAGCTCCAGCCTGTTTGTCTTCGTTTAGTGAGGTGGCTGTTAGTTATTAGATGATATGATGTGACGCTATTATAGAGCTATAGCCATCCGGTTTACACGCCGCCTACCAAATATGGCACTGTTGGTTGTGGAAACGCAAACAGGATCAGGCTTTATTGAGCGCTGTGTGGAAACGGGGCTTTAGTGGAGTCAGGGAGAGCTCGGGGTGATGGCCCATTCTCTTAGAAAAACAGACACTGCACTGTGACGTTAATAATCTGAGTCCTGTTATCAAATCAAGTGCCAATTTCCTTCCTTCCAGCCTCATAACCAACAATGTTTGAAGCAGCTGGCGTTTGAACGGACAGTAACTGTGGGCTGGGCTTCAGGAAACATGCAAAACTGCACTTGGGTAAAAGAACAGACAAAGAATGACCTAGAACATGAATCTTTCATCCTGCTACACCCACCAATGTTGGAAAAGTCCAAATGCAGACATTTATTCAAAAACATCACAAACAACATTATTACCTCATGAAAGTACATGCACTCAGTGTTACACACAGCTGTCTTCAGATTGATCCTTTTGCTTCCATCATCACTGCTGTACGTGTATCTGTATATGTTATCGACTACGTCTGCCTCTGCATGGTCCGAGCAAGGATCGGGGGCATGTACCAGTCGAGGTATGTGGTGGGAAATTTTTTTTTGGGCTATATCTGTCTGAGTAAGCTTGATTAAATCTGTTAAATGGATCCCTTTAAATCAGAAAATAACACTCAAAGTGTCTTATCTGGGGGACTCTTTAGTTTTGGGGAAAGGACCGCTCTCAGGCTGCTCGGGATCGGACACAGCTACAAGCTACTGAAACCCGAGCAAACCAAAAACATCTCCGAGTCAGAGTCACTTTTATTACTGTAATACTGCCTCATAAATTTTTTTAAAATACTGTAATATTAAGTACCACGCATGTAGACACTAGGTCTGAACATTTATTCAAACATGAAGGGCAAAGTTCACATTCCAACTATAATTTTCCATTCAAATTCAGAATGTAGTCTATGAGCACACCAGAGTGTCTTAAGAAGTTTGCAGTTTGATCCACCAGAGGGCGCCCTCAGTGTAATTTCAGCATTGCATGCACTATTGACCTCAGTAAATGAAGCCAGTGACGTGGTGAAAAGGGCGGTGGCAGGCAGAGATCAGCTTGCAAGCTTACATGAGGGAGACTCGCTTCTCTGCAGACGACAGCCCACCGACACATCGCAACAAACCCACAAACCGCGAAGCTCTGTGCGCTTTGAACGTAGTACTATTCAGAAGGTCGTGCAGTGAATCAAGAGAGAGATGCACTTGATCACAATCAAGTTTACGGACGTGTTTCAGGTTTAAATTTGTTCCAAAGTTACGGGTCAAAGTCTTCATTCACTTCAAGTTGATTCTTAACGTGACCGCACTGGTAGAAGCGAGACTTTGTCTCTAGAAGCGGCATTGGAAAGCTTTACCTCTTTGGCATGCCGTAACCCTCGTTCCCAGGCACTCTCTACAGGAGGCTCCACTGGAGGAGGGGGGGGAGGAAGCTCCTCTACCGCGGGTGCAGCCTAAAGCAGTGAAGATGTCAATTAAACTGCTGACAGCACAGATCCAGATGCATGGCATTATGTTCATTTATTGTATTTCTGATGTAGACGTTTTTAATCCGATAACAATATAACAGTCTATACACATGGTCCTTAAATAATAATAAATAAAAAAAACAGTGGTACAGGAAGGCGGCCCTGTGAGGGACAGACGTACCCAGGGGTTATTGGGGATGAGTGGGTGTGGTCCTCCTGGAGGCGCTCCGTTGGGTGAGAACGGGTCTGGCTTGCTGATGAGAGAATAGTTACCTTTGTCATTGACTCCAGGGTGGATGAACCGACAGTTCATACCCCATGTGCAATTTCCTGTAAAGGCACAAAAGGAAAGTGTGTTTTCAGTGTTCAATGTCAGGCAGCTGATGATGCCACAAGACTCAGTCAAAGTTTGACCTCATATTTAGAAGCAATAGTAAGTTATTAATTAAAACATGGAAGTTGGTGTTGTACCTGTATTGATTATTTTTTTACCCTAAACTGGAAATAAATTCCACAATGGTGAAGTAAAATCTTTTTTATACTGTATCCATTCAACTTCACTGAGGTGGAACAGATTGATGTACAACAGCTCCCCCTGCAGTACAACAGGCAGAAGACTAACTTTCCTCACACGCTGTTCAGAAGGGTGAAGAGGGACCAATAATGAGGAGATGCAGGTATAGTTTATTAATTCGGAGAGTTTGACGTTTGACAAATTTGTTCAAAGTCATATCACACCTTCTAAAGAAATCCAGTAACGTACAAGCTACAGCTTTCTTGGTGTTTGTTCTTGAATCTCGGCACAAATCAAAACCTGATTGATTTATTTGGTTTTGAGTCGAGGATTGCTTCAAAAAAAAAAAAAAAAAAAAAAGCAACAGGTGCTTGGTGTCATGCTCTTTGGGAAAACAGCAAAACAACTTCTAAAACTGATTGTGGTGGAAAACATGTCAGAAAACAATGTTCCAGTCGTTCCATCAAGTTATTATTTGATCCATTATTTTGACTGCAAACATTCAATCTGATATCTGCTTGAATGGAGCAGTACGCTGCGCTGTGCTGATAAATTCGTCCAGCCGCGTGCAGGTCCCTGTTCTTCACCACCTACCTTTTATGAAGAACCTGCAGATGGGACGGGGTCTTATCTTCCGGTCGGAGGGATCTTTGACTTCTCCCTCCTCCAGGTCGTCGTCCTGCACACACAAAGAAAATGTAGAAGTCATCACAGCCCTGGAGTTTGTTTTTTCATCGTTGTAATCACACACACAAAAAAAAAAGAAGGGCCTGAAAGAAGTGTACGCCGCTTCACAAGCGGAAGTAATGATAAAGAAAAGTGTAACAAACTCTGCCATATGTGCTTAAACACGTTTGTGCAGACGGGAAATTGGTGACCTGTGAGGCATGAATATAGGCTGGACTGTGTCTCTAAATTGGAGGTTTGATAGCCTGCCCTGCAGTCCACATGTCAGAGTGTCATTTGTGCAAGAGACTGAACTGAAGGCATCAACTTGACCTGTGTGAATGCATATGAACGGGTTAAGAAAGAACTGACAGGCTCTTTATATAGTAGTCCAGCCATCAGTGTATGAATGTGTGTGATACAGTCAATGTGTCATGTCGTGTAAAAGCACTTTTGGTGTTCACTTTAGTGAGTGAAAACTTGGGGGGGGAATAAATGAAATAAAAAGCAGCAGGCTTAGGTGTGTTTTATTTAAAATATTGCCAATCAACGGCTTGGGACAGGATCTAATGTCTTCACTGCAATTAATTCATCCATCGACGACGAGAACACAATAAAACCAAATTCCAGACACGAGATCACCTTCCAAACACATCCCACTGATGTGAGGGGTGGGTGGACAAACTGACTGGGATACTTTTGGTTATAACACATGCATTGAGGTGTTCACAGGGGGATTCTTTGGCGGGGTGTAAATACAGAACTAGTAGCACGGGGACAGGAAGAGAGCTCCCGCTTTAATGCAAAAAGAGGAAGTAGGAAGTGTACGATTATTCAAATCAATAAAGTCATCACTCTGACTCGGCTCCGAAATCATCAATCTGGTCGGTTGAACGAATTAATAATATTTTGAAGACTCTTAATCCAGGCTAAATGTTTCGTCTAAACCATCGTGCTGCTGCTCGGATGTAAACCAGCACAGTGGACGGATGGAATCGAGGGAACAGCGCAGATATAGTGATATGTAGGTTAAGAAAAAGTGGGCTGTTGGGAGTTTACGTTTGTGTTAAACCCACAGTGAAAGGAGTCGCAAGGAACATCTGTAGTATGCAGATCAGAAGTTGTTGACGTCTCGGCTTGTAAACTCCTGAATGCTTGATCAATTTGTAGACTTAATTATTTATGGAGAATCTAACCATAACAAACTGAATGAAAAATGGCTGACCCTTTATGCCTGGTTCACACGGCAGGAAAAATTGTTGTGTTGAATATCCCCGATTTGAGATCGGAGCGGTTCTGAAGTCCTTCCGATCAGACAGGAGCAGTTTTAACACACCACACACGGCAGGATTATTTTATGATGATCTTTAAGTCTGTCTTTAAGATTATCGGAAGGGGAGAATTTGGGTCAAAATCGGCCTAATTATCCTGCTGTGTGAACCAGCCTTAAGTCTTTTAGTTTGAGATATGATGCAGTTTATTTTAAGGGATTGAATGAACATGCAAGATGAGATGTGTGCCCTTTGCACATGCACAGGACCGTTTTATCAGCTCTAAAAACAAGTTTCATGTTTATTTGTAAATGAAAGGATCTCCCCCAAATAACTCATGTTGCATCAAGGAACCGATGTTATCCTTACATTGTTTATAAACAATACTCCTCATGAACCATCTCTTCTCTTCAGGCTTCTGTCATTATCAAGATGCTCTACCAACTTGGCAGCCCTATGCCATTTTATACTAGTTGATATGAAAGATTCGTGGGATCAGATTTTCCCCATACACCACACACGGCTCTTTGCTGATTGGCTTGAGACGACAGGCAATATGATGATCACTTACGTCAATCTCTCCTTCATCAATCTCTCCATCATCCTCCTCTTTCTTCTTGTCTCTGAAGGAATCTCTGCGTGCCCTCTCAGACCCTTTAGAGTCGTCTGTCCTCCTGAATTCCCCGTCTTTAGGAGATGGAGGGAGAATTTTTTTCCTCTCCTTCTTCTTATTGCTTTTGTCCTCACGCTCCTCCTCTTCTTCTCCCTCCCCTTTTGGGTCGTCCTCATCTTCCTCTTCCTCGTGACCAGGGATGCTGGGTTCTTCTGGGACCTCCTCGTCGTAATCCAGTTCATGCTCATCCAGCTCCCTGGAAACAGATGCTGAGTCATCCTTCATTACCCTTATCGCAAGAGCTCTCCTTCTCTTTTCTTCCTCAGCTCTTATCCTTTCGTCCTCCTCTTCCTCCTCTGCTTTGCTTTTGTCTTCATCATCATCACCCACTTCAGCGGACTCGCGCTCTGTCGACGTCTCCTTCTGGTAGTCCCTGTATCCGTCCTCTCCGTCTTCTTCAGCAATGAAGCGATTGCCCTGATCTGGCTCCGAGTCTGGAGACTGTGGGGTGTCAATCACTCCATCTTCCTGCTCGTCTTCATCCTTCTCCTCCTCCGCATCCCCCTGTGTACCATCCTCATCCCCCTCCATGAGCAGAATAGTCCCATCGTCTTGTCCCATCCCTTCTGTTTCTCCTGGGGGCTCCTCATCTTCCGGGTCGGAGACAAAGTCAGGGACAACCTCATCATCTTCCCTCTCCTCATCAAAGTCCAAACCTGCTCCTCGGCTTTCCGCTGCCTCATCATCGTAATCATCCTCAGCCAAAGCCTCATTGTCATCTTCATGGACTAGCTCACTGTCTGAGATTACCTGGTCCTCGTCTTCATCGTGAGAATCTAGCAGTTCATTGTCAGAAAGGCCCTTCTCGTCCTCCTCAGGGGACTGAGGCGACTGGGTAGGGCTTTCAGGAGTATCCATGAGAGAAAATCCTGTTAAATACACAAACAAAGAAGTATGTTAGAAAACAAAATCAACATCTCTAACTAGAAGTAATGTTAAAAAACAGATAGAATATGACTTAAGAACAGCAGCCTTCAATGAATCACAGGAAAACAAATTATTATTATTCCGAACTAGTACAATTAAGCAAAACATTATTGAAGATTTAAATACACGTGTTGACAGTACTGTAAATCAATGACAGATCACTGTACATGTTAGATCCAAAGAGATTTAAGATAATCTGAGAGATTTGTTTACTTTTTGGTTATTTTGTTGAAGACCAAACGATGCTTTTAGTACACTTTGTCTGATTTAACTGAATCACTGACAGCATCACGCTAGCTAATTATCTGTCAACAATACAGTACTCTTGACTATTTGCTATTCATTCACGTGGTATATGAATATCAAAACAACGTGCACATGCCTGATAATATTACAAGTTAGCACAAATATCACTTCTAACATGTTAGCTTTAGCCGCGCTAGTTTGCGTCAAGGCCCATCACTTAGCATCATGAAGAGAGCAGGCTAACTAATTAAACACCGTCTTCACCCTCCAAATCTGCATCAGCCGACACAAATAAACACACTGGTTAGCCTAACGAATTATTAAGTGACAATAGTGGCGTAGGCGCTGAGCTAACCATGCAGACTAACCAGCCTGTCTTTGAATCAACAATGCAGCCTGTCGAGCAGCTAAGCTAACAGCACAGCTACACTAACTAACTAACGCTTATTTTCATTTACCTCGTCGAGCCGGACCTCTTTACAGACGGCACTGCTGCGCTAAGAACTTAGATCTCCCGCGTGTGTTGGTTTTAACAGCCTACAATGAATAATAAACGATTTAGTTTAGCCGCTGTGGTGGAGAAAATAAAACATTGGGAACGGCACAGCAAGAGCAGCCATTACCCCCTACGTCATCAAAAGACGACATCCGAGGAGAAAAGGCCGCGCCGACCGAGATCACTTTACAGGGTCACGTGTAGTCTTCTGTGGCCTCACCAAACACCTTATCAATAACTATAAAATCATAAAGGTGATGTTTATTATACTGTATTATGGAAAACAACTATAGGCCTACTAAGTTAAATGAGTTGATGAACTCCAGCAACATAAATGAAATGTATCAATCTGCTCTAAGGACAAATCACCATAAATATGGTACAGAACTTTTTAGTGGACCTAACATCATCGTTTTTGGTATGGCCTGTTTTTAAGTTTGAATCTTATCTCACTAACTGAACGTTTTATGCGAGTTTGGGTAAATGCTAATTTTGACTAATGAAATAATGTTTTCCTGCAGGGTTTAGTTTTAGATCCTCTACTTTTTAACCTTTATATGTTAACTCGAGGTAATCTCATCAGGAGGCATGGTATCACTGTTGACAGTTAAGCAGATGATACACAGCTTTACATTACTGTCTCTTAATTAAGGCAGGGCCATGTGTGCCCTTTTTAACTGTAGATACTTTGATAATAACATATGGGTGGTGAAGAACCTTTTACAGCTCAACAAGGACAAAATGTAGGGTTTAGTTATGATACTTATTGTTGCTTATTGATTTATTGGTAATGTGAAAAGTGCTATATAAATTAAATGTGATTGATTGGTTGATTATATTATGCTGTGTCATGTCATCTATATTAGATCATTTTATATTGTATTTAAGCTTGATAATGCATGCAGGTTCTATTTTATTTCAAGTTTCTCCTTTTGCTGTCTTGAAATAATAGAAAAAAAACCATTGCGTCAAAGACGACAAAAAATGTATCTAATTGCTTTCTCACCTTAACTTTTACAAGTTTCTTGTTAAAAATGTTTAACTGTGTAAATTGTTATCCCTTGGATTTACTTAACTTTATGTACAGTACCTATGAGTATGTAATCTCAATCTTAAATGTTTCTCTATGTTTTCTTTTGTTTACTCGTGTCTCTGCATTATAAGATTACCAAGGCCTTTCTCTCATGTATGCTTAACATGTATCTGTGTTGTAAAATAAATATTAAGTCTTGAAGATAGTATTAAGGTTCAATTAAGGAATAGGAAATTGAAGATTGAGTTTACAGTTATCATTGTTGAAAGAGTTTAAATCCAAAAAAAACTGCAAAACACACGCACATCTCTTATTAAGGCATGCTAAAAACCCAATATGATGTAAAAAGACTTGTAAAACTATGGCTCCTAAAGATATACAGTACCTATTATTTTGCTATATGCATTTAGGAAAACAACATTTCTGTTTTGTTTTTTAAAGTTTAAACATTTTTTAACCTGTCCTATAAGGTAAATGGCCTAAATGACTAAAGAACTGAGTATTGTTATAATTATCATCATTCTAAAGTCTAGTTGTTAACTGTGAGGAAACAATAAGATGGTTTAGATTTAAAGACAATTTTAAATCATTGCACTATTGAACCATGTGCTACAGTAAAAAAAAAAATAGTACAGCAGGCAAGTTGGAGTAGCTCTGAAATCGTTTGTCTTCAATATTAAATGAATAAAAAGCATAAAGCAGAATGGTAATAAAGCACTCGGGTCCTACAATCAGAGGTTTCTCTAATTTCCCTGCAAATATGATGGAAAAAAACAACAATAAATGGTTTGATGGAACAATTATTCATTAACAATCAAATTAAGTCAACACATGATGTGGTTACATTGGCCCTCCTTTAGCATAGACAATGCCTGTTAGTTACTTTTTTGCTCATGACTTTTGAGTTTTATATCTCCTTTAAGCTCTAATTGAGCAAAGTTATTATTTCTTAACTTCGTTGAAGACCATGAAGGGAAATATGACCATAAATATGATATTTATTTATATCTTCGTCTCTTTACACATAACGCAAATGACTGAATTCCTTTTCTGGTTGCTTTCTTGCTTCTAGCCACTAGATGGCAGAAGTGACCAATGCATAGAATCCGTTCTAAAAGGTGCAGCCTCCACTTCTTGGTTGCAGCAGGGCCATCCATGTAAGGAGGACCACAATGTAATTCTTCTTTTGAAGGCCTATTTTACCAACTACACTGAAAAGTGCTATCACATATCGTAGATACTGCAACGTGAACGTAAAAACGGGGACAAGGATAAGCCTGCTTTGGTGTTCACAGAAACATGTTGAGTAATAAGTAATGATGCTGCAGTGCACTGGGCTTTATACCGATACTTAAATGTTAAATTGTACATTTTGATTTTCCAATGCTTTCAGATAACAGACTTTTTGTGCAGCAGGGAGATGCTGCACTCGGGTACCGACCCGACTGGTACCGAGTTTCAGGTGGTCAGGTGGAGCATTGGACCAATTGACATGGAATGACCCTTACACTTCTGCAATCATTTACATTTCCTACTGTGCAAGTATTTATTTGGTATCTGCTATAGGCCTATCCATTCAAATGTATTATGCTTCTACCTGTAAACAAGTCCTTCATAGCCCATCTTACCGTAACTAGAGTAACTTTTTAGCTTTTAGCTGTGTGCACTCCTGATAAGATGAGGCCAAACTGTATAATGACATCAATTCATTCTATTCTGAGTTCACCAAAGGCGGAAGAAAAACGGCATTCATTATTGAATGGTCAAGCTAAAATTGGAATTTATTCGTCTTTTGCGTCGATATCGTTGAACAAATCATAAGTCGGGTTAATGATAAAACCTGACTATTTTGTCTCATTCTGAAAAGGTATTGTGCCCTTATTTTGAAGGCACAGGTGATCGTACTCAATCGTAGCCTACGTGTGTAAGTGTGACGGAATCCAGTGAGTGTGTGTGCGCGCGCGTGTGTGTGTGTGTGCGTGCGTGTGTGTGTCCCTGCTCGCGCTGTGAGAGTATAGTGGCACAGCGCTGAGCTGAGCAGCTTGAAGAAAGCAGCACGCATCAGACCAGCTGCTGACACGGAACGTAGGCTATACGGAGGAAAATTAAAGATATTTGTATTTGTTCAGAGAAGAACGACTTTAAGGAGATATTGGAAGAAACTCAACCACAATAAAAGGTAAATTCTTATTATTTTTCTATAAAAAATAAAAAGAATAATAATAATGAGAAGTTGATCTTGTATTAAATAAGCGCGTCTCTTTCTTGCTCTGATTGACCGAATTAGCTGATTCTGAGTTATAACATCCATCCATTTAACGTTTTAATGAAATACAACAAATCGATGAGTAAAGAGAGTAAGGAATATACATATCTAATTAGATGGTTTTTTGTTTGAAAGTACCAGATCTTTGTTCTCAAAGAAAAAAGCATTTCAAATACCCTATAACATGTCGACATACATGTCGATGTAGACGTTTGACTTGTATCTTAGCTTTGTTTTTATGTGTTATTTTATTTGTATCAGACCTTTTCTTCTGTACTTTGCTGTAAAATGTATTGCAGTGTTCTATTACATTTAAAATCATGATCGCCTTTATGTGGGCTAAAGCAATTTGAACAAAGTTTCTTTAAATGAAATGTGACTTACAAATGCAATTTATAACAATAATTATAGGCTAATAATTCTTTATCATCATTGTTTTGTACATACATTGCATTATGTGCACATTTTGGCATCTTGATATGTTCCATTTTCCCTTCATTATTTTATTTTTTACATTTTGAATGTGTGTTGCTTTTGTGGTCATCTGTCTTCTTTTGTGATTTTAAGAATGCTTTTTCCTTGACATGATTATATCTCAAAGGGAACAATATCATTCTTGATAGGGTTTTCATCCAGCTCCTTTATCTTCGGAGAACGTGATTATAAATCAAATCTTTACGGGTAATTTATCTCTGTTGCAACATAGAGAAAATGTGCATATTAACAGCTATTGTTTTTAGCTGTCACCTATAAGTCACTGATGCTGCACTGCTGTTTAATGACCACTGGACTTGTTGGCCACTGTGCAGCTTAGCGCCTGTTTCTTTAAAGGGATCGTTCAGCCATTTGCATGAAGCTTTGTATCATTAGAAACATGGTAGTAGTGTTGAATGGTCATGAATCCAACCCTCATTTTGCCCTGAGACGAACACTAAACACAAAACACTACTACCATGTTTCTAATGATACACAGCTTCATGTAAATGGGTGAAGTATCCCTTTAACTTCCACCACTCTCCCTGTGTTTTTGATGACCTCAGTTTTACCTCTCAAAGATCAATTCCCATGCTCGATTTCTGTGTCTAGAGAGGAAGAACCATAGTGGGATTTTCCTAAGGCAGGAAAAAGAAATAGTGTACTTATAAGAAGCTGAAGGGCTCAATTAAGATTTGAATTGATTCACTAAATACGGATGATTTTAACATCAAGAGCTTCAGCTTGAGAGGAAACTTGCATGTCATTAAGTCAACCACTGTTTAAATTTTGAAGTAGATGAAAAAGGCTTTTCCAAAATAAGCCATGTTTGACAAGATGCTGAGATAGATGTTTGGTAATCTGATGTATATGACAAGTGGTCAGTCAATGTTACGTTATACACATTAAGTCGCTGTATAAGTAAAGTCTTTATTGAGTTCCATCCTCAGCTCTAAACCAAATCTGTCTGTAGGAAATAAAGCCTCCCATGTGGATAATAGAAGCTGATATGATACTGATTTGAAAAGAAATATCTTCTGATTAGCACTCTGAAAGCTGCTCAACATTGAATTTTGATGATGCAACAAAAGAACACCTTTTCTTAATTGCACAAGCTTTGCTGTGAACTCATTATGTCAACAAATAAGTTGTCTCTTGTCTAAAACAGATAGCTGATAGCTGCATTACTGATTAATTAATGGTAATGTAAATTGTTGACCAAGTCTTACAGTGACCGTGCTGAAAGTATTGTCTTTTATGGACTAAGAGCACTTTCTGTAATGACACCCTTCTGATCTCACCCATTGCAGTTTTTCTGCCTTAATTGTTCTCTAGCGTTGTATCTCTCTCACGTGCACACACACACACACACACACACACACACACACACACACACACACACACACACACACACACACACACACACACACACACACACACACACACACACACACACACACCTAAGTTCATAAGCACATCTAATACAGCATAACCACTCTAATGTGTGTATTAAGCTGCAGCCAAGAGACAATATCTCAGCTTGATATTTCCTGCTCATTGTATGCTTTCTTGGTAATAACAAGGTTGCTGTTGATTGTTAATTTCAATGGAAGAATTTAATTCAGTTATTGAAAAAAATCAGAGGTTGCTCAGCGAGTATCCCCCAAAGCCTTGAGTGTCAGACAGATACTAATTTTTGACATAAGCATGCTTTAGTCAGGCAGCTTAATGGTGCAGTTAGGGCAGTTGCCTCACAGCAAAGAGTTTGATTTCCTGTCGGACAGGGCCTCACTATGCAGAGTTTGCATGTTCTCCTTGTGCATAGTCCAAAAACATGCTCGTCAGGTCAATTGGTTTCTCTAAATTGCCGTTGGTGTGACTGTGAGTGTGGCTGGTTGTCTCTATTGTCAGCTCTGTTACTGACTGACATACAATCCAGGGTGTAACGCGTCTCTCGTCCAATGACAGCTGGGATTGGCTCCAGCCCCCCTGAGACCCGAACGGGAAAAAGCATTAGAGATTATAGAATGATGGATGGATGCTTTAGTCAATGCTTTACCAGTTTTAATCAACAGTCTGTTTGTAATTATAGGAAACTCTCTTTTTAGTAACAATTCATGTCCCAGCAATAACCTTGCAAACAATTAATAAATCCGTCAATCAATCTTTATTTGTATAGCGGCAATTCATTACAATTTCAAGTATTATATGATCAAGACGCTTAAAAGCAGGTAAAGGACTTTAGTCTTTGTCTATTAATATTACAAAAGAGCAGATAAAAAGAACACGCTCATTGTTATGTTACAAAAAGCAGGTAAAAGACCTTACTTATTGCTATATTACATTGACCCAGCTTAATCAGTCATAGCGTGCCATAAAAAACCTCCCCTTTGACAGACAAAACTCTTCAGCAAATCCAGGCTCATGACAGAACAACCATCGGCCAAACTGCGCTGGATTTGGAAATGGGATAGATGGGATAAGATGTAGGAAGAAGGACATGATGAGGGGGATTGGTTGCTTGGCCATCCTCACCAACATTCCTGAGGAATCAAAGAGAGTTCAGGAGCTCGCAGAGAGAGATCAATAAGAGTTTAAGATGCCAGTTCAATACCTGCGCCAGCCCTAACTATAACATTTATCAAAAAGAAAGGTTTTAAGTCTATTCTTGAAAGTACATAGTGTGTCTGCCTCCCGGACCCTGACTGGTAGACGATTCCAAAGGAGCGGTGCCTGATAGCTGAAGGCTCTACCTCCCATAGTACATTAAGAAACTGTAGGTACCACGAGCAGGCCTGCATTATTTTCTTAGATTTAAAAGATAGCTTGGTGCCTGACCATTTAGAACTTTGTAAGTGAGAAGAAAGATTTTAAATTCCAGTCTAGATTTTATAGGGAGCCAGTGATGAAAAGCAAATACGGTAGTAATGTGGTCCTTATAGTCAGTACATGATCTGCTTGATCTTAGAGATATTTCAAAGGTGAAAACAGGCTGTCCTTGATTTTTAAAAAAATATTATTATTAATTTTTCTTTATGAGAGTTAAAGGACATATCCTTATCAAATAAAACTCCTAAATTCCTAACAGTAGTACTACACTGATGCCAATAAACGCAGTTATATCTCCAGAAAAACCTCTCTGAGGTTCCTGGTCCAACCATGATAACTTCAGTCTTGTCTGAGTTAAGCAGCAAAACGCTTCTGGTCATCCATGTCCTGATGTTCTTAAGGCAAGCTTCTAGTTTACATAACTGATTGGTGTCATCAGGCTTCATTGAAACATACATCTGAGTATCATCTGAATAAAAATGAAAATGTAAGAAATGTTTCCTCATAATATTACCCATAGGAAGCATATATATATATATATATATATATATATATATATATATATATATATATATATATATATATAATGTAAAGAGAATTGGTCCAAGCACTTATCCTTATGGCAACTCATTGGCAAACGTTTGTGTGCATAAAGGACTTATCATTAAAATGCACAAACTGAGATCGATAGGATTTAAACCAACCAAAGCAGTCCCTGTAATTCCAAGTAAAATGACATGTTATTTTAAGACTTGTTTTTTAAAGTGTAAAGTTTCTCATGCTGTTGCTTCAACATCACACCACATGCATAGATGAAGTAAAAAACTGTGAAAAGATTCTGCAAAATTGATCACAATATTTATGCAAGTCACCTGGGGTCTCCTTGATTCAAACAGTGACTGTCTCTCGTATGTTATCAGCAGTTGAACAGGAGGCCCCTAAACAAAACAAAAACCTCACTCACTCAGTTAAACTTGATTGATAGTCAGAAATTTGCAGAAAATCAGCTCTGCTGGATAGAAGGATAGATGTGAAAAGGAAAGGAAAGTGGATGCAGCCTGACTGGTAGCATAAAATGGAATTAAGTCACCTTTCATTTCACATCCACCTCAATTTATTAGAGGCAGCCCTCAGGAGGAATGATGAGAGAAAAGAGCAATAGACATTTTGCAGAGCTACACAGACCTGCTCGCTGGTTAATCAGGTTCCAACAGAATGGAAAACCTGAGACAAAAAAACCTTCAGGATTCTTTAGAAAATGAAAATGTTGAATATGGCCCTTTTATAACCTCAGAATATTTGCAAGCAGTTAAAGGTTAACAAATTGCTTTCATCAGAAAATCCCCTCTCTGTTCATCATTTGAAGATTTTGGCTGTAACTTTGGCAAAAATACACTAGGAGGCATCATTAGTGCATTATGAGAGGAAATAATCCATAATTCAATTCTTGTGTTTTCTCTTAATATTATGAACATGAACTTAATGCACTCATCAATAGTTTTTTATGCCTTGAGTGCAGTATTAGTAGTTGTTTAAAGTACTGCATGCTTAAATGGGCCAGAATGTATTACTCATTTAGATTTTGATCATCAATGTCTATCCACATCACATCTTATATGGGTTCCTCAGGCACTGTTTCGGCTCTGACTCTCAATCTGGGGCCAGCAGACCAAGAGGAGAACGTTATTTGGTTTTATGAGTTTCTTGCAAAATAAGCTTTCTTGATTGGTTATTTTATTAAAAAGGACCACATCAACAACGGGAGGCACTGAGCTTGAATCTGACTCACATTGATTCTGTGTGCTGTTGACTTTGAGGGTTTGAGGGGAAGCTATAACGCTTCTCTTACTGGTATCTAGGCCCCTTGATACAGTTAAGGCTTTCATGAAACATTCACATGCAAAACAAGCTTCCCTTTTGAATCCCCCTCACAAGAAAAGTTCAAATGCGTTCATGATGTCTCATTTTCAAAAGTACTTCTTGTTAATTTACTTAGTGATGATCACTTATTTACATAATTTCTCCACTTGCAGCCCCAATTTACTCCAGCAGCGTCAATTGTGTGCAATTTTAAAGCACCAGCCTGCAGAGACCTGTGGAACTAAGAGAAAAAAAAATGCACGTGTCAACATCCTTGACTTCAGTATATGAAAGTCCAAAGCCAACCCAAAGGTTTTTTGTTCATTAAACCATAGTTTATCCAATTAATTGAAATCATTTTCTTTTTCTAGGTGACTCAAAGGTGGTGGCTGGATGTCCTGCGGTGACTATACTCAACATGCTTTTCTTTATTGCTTTTCGACATGAGATAGAATGAAGTTAGTGAATTTGAATCACAAAAGGAAAGAACTCGTAGTGAGCTAAATTAATAACCATTTCACCCTCTGTAGTGATCACTCAGACAAACCTGGCCTTAAGTGGGAGTTGGTGCTCAAAATGAAGAAGGAAAAACATGGCATGAATCTAAATTCATACTCTATTTAAGTGAAAATAATCTTTTAATAATAAGAATATTTATTCATATAAATTAGGCCATTTATTAGCAGACATGACTGAAAACACAAGCTCCAGAATGGACACCCCAACAAACATTTCTCTGAGTCCCAGCAGCTCCGTCTCTGAATCGCTGGAATACAAGACGGTGTCAGTGTTCCTGGTCTTGCTCGTGTGTGGCGTCGGCATTGTGGGAAACATCATGGTGGTCCTTGTGGTGCTTACAACACGCCACATGAGGACACCCACCAACTGTTATTTGGTTAGCCTTGCTATAGCGGACCTGACTGTGCTGGTGGCGGCGGGACTGCCAAATGTGGCGGACAGTCTGACGGGGACTTGGGTGTTTGGCCACGCCGGCTGCCTGGGGATCACCTATCTTCAGTACCTTGGCATCAATGTTTCCTCCTGCTCCATCACTGCGTTTACTGTGGAGAGGTGAGGATGAACAAACAATGATCTTTAGCTGTTCCTATGCAAAGCAGTTATTGGTCTGTATTTGAATGCCTTTACTTAATACTGACAAAATTGGTCTGGGATGATACAATGGTAGACACGGGATATGTGATGGCTCCATGTTTATCTATCGTTGATCACTGATACTAAATATAATATAATCAGCATGCTGTAAACTAACCCTAAGAACACAGGATTTATGTGAAACAAATATCACAGATCTATAAGACAGTATATTCTGAGGGATACAAATAATGTAATTATATTTTCAAAGGTGGAAATAGGCACTAGCAAAGGACCCAAAAGCGGACCATCCAAAAAAAATCTAAAAAGCTGGATTTGCCAGGTTGGCATGCAGGTAAAACACTAACAGTAAACAGGGGAGAGGGAGTATGCACACTGATCTGAATCACAAAAAAGTAGAGACACAGGCAGCTCCAAAACCAAATGTACTAAGCGTAACAAAGAGGAGGAACTGGCTACTAAGCAAAGTCAGTGGTATTGTTTTTGTGGGGTGAAGCTGATGAGTGAGGTCACAGAGGAGCAGGTGAGTTTCAGCTAATTGCTACGCTGAGTAGGACTTGGAAAAGGTGTCTTGCTGGAGAAGAGGGTAAAGTCTGAGGGCATCCAGTAGAGAGGTTGAAGATGGCCGACAGAACAGGAGAAAAAAGCAGGAGAATGGAACATATTCTGAAAGAAGTAACGCAGTAGGTTTGATAGTCGGCTTGGGATGTGAGAATTTAAAGATAGTTTGTTTAGAGCCTAATCTGTTTCAAGGTATATTCTTCAATTGGATGTTACAGCCCTGTTAACCTGTCCCAAAGTATCCTTATAAGCTCCTTTCACATATTCTCTCCTGACATTATAAGGAAGTTGCAGAGTAAGTGTGAAATGTTTAGAACATATCCAAGATATGTGGAGAAATCCACAGAGGTGTCATCATTACAGTTTACATATCAATGAATCATAGGTTATGTTCATGAGAGAGTGAAAAGACTGATAATGAGCTTCATTACGTTTAAAAAAGACCCCCTGCTAATGAGAGAATGGAAAGGAACATTCTGGTGAGCAGAAAATAGTGATAATGAGCTCTCTCTCCCCCCCACGGCAAAAAACCCCCAAAACAAAACAGATCATATAAAGACGTTCAGTGGATTGGACATCTGGTCTTGCTCTGTATTTTTTTTCCTTCTGTTCTGGAGTAAATAAGCATGACGTTCCAGAAGATGCACCGTTAACCTTGGATTAATAATGTCTGGGGTCAGTGATATCAATTCATCCCATTTTTTGAAGGGACCATAGCCAATAAGTTGAAGCTATAATGAATGCTTGTTTGTGCACAAATTGAGACAACTAGAAGCATCTGTATAAAAGTTAGGTTCTAGACATCGACATTATCTGACATTTACATCCCCATTTATGACCTAAGGACACTGACCGCTACCAAATCAGCAATTTAGGCAAATGCTGCAACACAACACATGTTCAACGGATTGTAGAAATTGCAATGGGTGCATAACCTCATTGCAATTTGCAGTTTGTTTCCCTGTTTCATGGAACATTAAATGTGCAGCAGCATTGATACGTGTGCATGCAATCTGCTTTTATAACAATACTGTAGTGTGTCGAATAGTTTCCCCTTCGTATGCACAAAGCGAGAAAAAAAAAAAAAACTTAATTAAACTATGAAACAATGTAAAGGAGCACATTTTAGTTGTTGAGGTAATTCTTCACACGTCTGTCTTTCTTCTCTCTGTGCAACCAGAAATGGGCTCCTCAACCAGGGAAATGGAGATTACAAATAAATCCCTTGTACAACTAGGATAATAATATTAAGAACTGACTGAAAATATTTTCAATTATTCTACTTACTGCTGGGATGAATAAATTAATGTCCTCCAAAACAGTATTACCCAGCTACAATGAATTTGATGCCCTGATTCAGCTTAGCAAGAGAAGGCTCTCAGTCACTGCAGCAATGTGTCAAATAGTGTTTCTGTCAGTTTATTGATTACTATGTGTGGTCAAACAATGTTGTTAAAAAATTCATTTCCTTTTTGCATGCAGGTACATAGCTATCTGCCATCCAATGAAGGCTCAGACAGTGTGTACAGTTTCTAGGGCCAAGCGGATCATTGCTGGGGTTTGGATCTTCACCTGCATCTACTGCATGCTGTGGTTTTTCCTGGTGGACATTCAGGTTAGACTATTATCAACTGCATTACAGTTTTTGACCTATTAATTCGCTGATGGCTACAGAGGAGAAAACTAAACTAAACG
Organism: Symphodus melops; assembly: GCF_947650265.1. NCBI lineage: Eukaryota > Metazoa > Chordata > Actinopteri > Labriformes > Labridae > Symphodus > Symphodus melops. The sequence continues at coordinate 10,292,577 of NC_136696.1, read as the reverse complement.
TTCAATCTTTTTATTACTAGTGACGTCAAAGTACTAGACATAAACGGGGAAATATTTAAAAAATGTTGGCAATAAGGAAGGGTTTGAGGATTCTGCAGTTTTTTTGCGCAGTAGTGGCACTCATTCAGAAGTGAAAGAATGTCCTGTGTTCGCCTGCGAGCATGTGTGAACACAATCTCTCTGTGCTAACTGTGTCATTCAGGTCAGCCAGGATGGACTTGTGCAGTGTGGCTACAAAGTGAAGCGTGAGCTTTACCTGCCAATCTACCTCATCGACTTTGCCATTTTTTACGTCATCCCGCTACTTCTCGCAATCGTGCTGTATGGCCTCATCGCACGGATCCTCTACCTCAAGTAAGGTTTATACTTACAGGACTTAAATATTCTAATAAGCTGGCAAGAAGTGGCTTCTTGGATAGGTCTTTTGTAGATGATATGATGACATAAAGCAACCTCTGCCTGTGCCATGTATTCATTACATAAGGATAATCTTTATTGATTCCCCAATGGGGGAAATTTGGGTGTTACAGCAGCTCAAACCCCCCCCCCCAATAAAACAGGGAATATAATATATAATTTTTCCACATCAAGTAACAAATTGCTAGTTTCCTTTTTGGGGAACCTCCATCTTTTTTTACAGTCTATGATTTTAAGTGTCAATTGTTCAACTGTAGAGAGATGTATTTCAGAATTTAGAAAAGAAAACATCTCTCTGTAGTATGGCAGCTGTTTCCACAATATTAACTGAAGGCTTTTGGAAAGGAATGAAGAGTTAATTGACAAACCAAAAGTACCCAGCAGACAGAGCCTGTTTCTCTGTGGAGTCACTCTAATCTGTCAATCGTGTCCCTGCAGCCCTCTGCCCAACCACCCTGACACCAGTGCCACCACACTGCGGCGGAGTTGCCGGGAAGCCTCTCAAGCAGGAAAGGGAGGTCGCCCAGGCCGGCCAAAGAGTGCGCTCTCCTCCAGAAAACAGGTCAGTCTCACATTGCCCTCTCCCCTTAACCTTTTCTGTGCCCCATTTCCTTGCTGTCTGCTTTTTATCTATAGAGTAAATGCTGTGTGATACATATGGTCACATTTGACCCCTGACTCATCCATGGCTGTGTTTGTGATCTGCTGGGAATATAAAGGTCATGATTCCCTATTTCGTGTTGATGATGTCGCTGAAAGGGGCTTCCTTGTTATCTCTGTCCTGGCTGTTGTGAGGCCCTGAAGAAGATTTGTCGTAATGGCTTTTTTCTTTAGGCTGAGTAGTAAAACATGCTTTGCAACTCAAAACTCATTTTCTATAAGATAGCCAGAATTCCTGCTGATTGTAGCAACAAAATACAAATAATTTTAAAAAATTGTACGTGTACGTATGTGGTTTCCTAATTTATTTATTTTTTTGGGAAATGTTGTCTTGCACAGTGGATCTGCACCAATTTTTTTTAAATTTCAGACCCCTGCATAATTTCTAAATGGTAGAACTTGTCAAATCACATTGTATGATAGTGTAGTAACACTGAAAATAAGGAGATAATTACATGGAACTATATCTGAATTGCAAAGAAAAACTGTTATTCTTGTCATTAACTTCAGTTAAGTATCAAATATTTCTGGAATATTTAGGATGGTAATAACTCCTTGCTACTTCCTCTGCTACCACTTACTTTAACCACGTCAGTTGTCATAGGTTTATGTTGTAACAGCACATTCTTTATCATGTCCTGTTTAGAAATGTAGATGGTACTTCAGGGGCTTCAGCAGCATTTCAAAAAAAGTGGTGGGAGACACAAGCCCAGACTCTTGTTTGTTCAAAAGACAGTCCTTTAATACAATCAGATTATACACAAGTACAGAGAAGCAACTAATCCAAATGAGCAAAGAAGCTCAACAAGCAAAAGGCAGGGTCGAAGAGGCAGGCAGCAGTCATACACAAGGTCATGAAAAAAACAAAAAAACCCCGCTACAACAAGGCAAGATGAGAAAGGACACACTGGGATTAAATTCACAAACAATGAGGGAGCAATGAGACAGGTGCAGATAATCAGGGCTGGGCTAGACACACTGGAGGAACAAGAGAAGGATCTCAAACAGAGACGTTCAAGTATGATCAGGAAAAATGAATTAAACACAACATGACCTTAACTAGGTTGACCCTTGTCAGGACGGACATGTTTTGGGTGGGGGTCTGGGGTGGCCCTCCCCCAGAAAATTTGAATGAAATAGATGCATTCTGGTGCATTCTAACATGTTTTTAGATTAGTTACTTGTCTCCCTCATTCAAAGTGTTTCCTTAGCCAGCGCAGTCTGTATTTTTGTGCATTACCAAATTACAAAATAAAAGCAAACAAAAGTGTTTCTTATGTCTTTAACCTGTGTTATACTTGCTCCTCCTATGGCCCTCCCTCCCACAACATTACTGATTTTTCCTTTTTATTTGTGTCCTTTCACAAATTGGGACAAAAGTATTTCCTGTTCTACAGCTGACATCACAACAAGGGCTCTGAAAAATGTGTCCTCATTTATCATTCGCGGACACAAAAAACTTGCAAATCTGCCTCAAATCAACCTGATCAAGTTTCTCTTGATGTATGTGGCAGACGACCACATTGTTCAAACGCTGTTGAGGGATGGAAGAGCGGAGTTTTGAAAAGTTCTCAGGTTTGTAGGCTGTCACCATGGGCATCGGTCAGAAAGCATATATCTAACACAGAGACTTCAGTAATGTGAACAGGTTTATTCAGTCAAATAATTGGTCAAGGATAACAGAAACACAATGAGATGTTGGAACAGTGGTAAAAGACAAATGAAATACTGTAATAGCTAGAAACAAGTCAAATTAAATGTACTTTCTGAATTAAAACCACAAGCGGTGATGAAGGGCCCGAAGCACCCCGTGCATGTCGGGGTGTGTTGCGACCACGAGAGTGCAACTGTGACACATGGCCAAGCAGCAGGCCTTACATTTTTATTTCTGTAAAAGTCAAAGTTCGACGATACGCCGTGGCCACGCCCTTTTATATAGCACAACGGGAGATGTTCACGATGTCAAGAACACACAGACACTGACTTTGTGTCAATAGGTCGGAGGTCGGATTTGGTCGGAGTTCGTTCAGATAGCTAACCTGTGAAACGCGAATCTGAGCCATTCAAAAAAAATAGGGCAGACTTCCCGTTTGGTTTTGAATATGGGTGTAAGAGTTCGTTCAAATAGGTAACCTGTGAAACGCGAATTTGAGCCATTCAAAAAAATATGGTGGACTTCCTGTTGGGATTTGACTGTTGGTGTAAGAGGATTTTTTGTAGGTCCTGACATGGTTAACATACAAAAAAATTGTCATGCACGTCAGAGAAGAAAACCTCTATGGGGAGGTCTTTTGGAAAGGTAAAAAAGGGGTGCGCCGAGAACAAAGTTTGATGGTATGCCATGGCCACGCCCTTTAACGAAATAACGTGCAGAGCACAACGGGAGAGCTTAAACATGTCTAGAACACACTGACACTGAGTTTACGATGATCGGATAAACGCTTTTGTAGGAGTTCGTTCAAATAGGTAACCTGTGAAAAAGGAATTTGAGGCATTTTTCTTTTAGTCAAATAAATATGGCGGAATTCCTGTTTGGTTATGATTATGGGCGCAAGAGGATTTAATGTAGCTCCTGACATGCTTAATGTGCATTAAAAAAAATTTGTGCATGTAGGACAAAAAAAACCTCTATGGGGAGACGCTTTTGGAAATTTCAAGGGGGTGCCACTGAGTCACGAAGTGATATCTTATCAATCATATCAAAATGTTTTATTATTGTGAGTGCCAATTAACCTGATGTGAATATTTGCGTGGGGACCAGGAGAAAAGCCCTTACATGGATAGACATAGGAGAAGGAGTTAGGAGAAGTGGACAATGTCGAGGAATGTTGGAGCAGGAAGATGAAGGGTAAACTGGGAGGACCGGAAGAAAGAGAAAAAGATGTCTCCAGGTTACTTGAACAACTGGATGAATCTTTTCCACAGGGATTTCTTCTTTGGTACACTGGTCAGCTCTTTGATCTTCTCCTCCAGTTGGACAAGCTTTGTCATCCCACGTCCAGAGTTTTGTCTCTCTCCTGAATGGTTTGCTGCAGAGTGCTGAGGGACTGGAGGAGGTTGGACCTCTCTTTCTTCCATTGCAGCTCCATAGCCTTCTTCTCCGTTAGTTGAAGCTCCAGGTCCTTGATCTTCATGTTCCTGTTCAGCTTTTCTTTATCCTGCTGCTCTGTGTTCTTTTTGAGTATTTCTGTTAGCTGCTTCACCTCTGAAGCTAAATCTTCATTATTCTTCAGGAGCTTTGCAGTTTTCTCCTCCTCTACGGCTTTGAACTGCTCATGCTCAAGCTCAGAAACAAAAATCATGCCTGGCTTGAGTTTGGCCTCTTTGTCATCACTTGGCTGGAGTTTCCTTTAAGTGCATCAGCAGTTGTGATTGGCTCAGTGGGTTGCTCTTTTATGTGATCGCAAACTCTAAAACATTTGAAATTACTGAAATCCAAATCCATCAATGCAGGGATTTTCATCTCGTCTCCATCAGCCTGCACTGGTTTGGCTGCTGCTGGCTGCTGGTTGCTGATGTGCATGTAATTTCCCCGACCTTGATGTTGTCTTGGAGGTGTGTAACATGGAGTGTGTGGTGTCCAGAGCTTTTTCATCATAAAAAATACCTATTCAAATAGGTAACCTGTGAAAAAGGAATTTGAGGCATTTTTCTTTTAGTCAAATAAAAGAAAGGGTGTAAGAGGATCTAATGTGCGATCTCACATGCTTAATGTGCATCAAATGTACATCATGCACACAGGACAGTTTTGATGAAACTACTAAAATATAACATTTTTCACCAGACCTGATGACCTTTTGGTGAGTATTCATTCACGTTCAGGCAGTGAAAAATGGCGGCAAAAAAAAAAAAAGAAAAAGGAGAAAAATAATTGTAAGGAATACAATAGGGTCCTTCGCACTGGTCAGTGCTTCGGGCCCTAATTAAATAATGATTTATTAAAGTACCTAAGATAAATAACTGGACTATATAAAAAATAGAAACCCCTTACCAGTGCTGCCGCCACCCCATGTGAAGATCCAGACATGAGAACAAGGAGAGCTGTTTTAAAGATGTAATGAACAGGTGAATTCAATTGAACTAATTAGTGACAAGAGTGCAAACCAAAACCAATCAAGGGGAGGGGAGAAAGGAAGACTACAGGAAGTGTATTAATAGGAGATGCAGTAGGAAAAGAGAGGAAGTGAAAGGGAACAAAATAGGGATCTTTGCTACACACATCTTAAGCCTTCATAAGGCACTAAAGCTTCTTTCTGCTTCTGCTGAAGTCAAACCAACACTTCAACTTGTGTGACTAAACCACTGACCTCTAGCAGCATAGCTCTTAGGGTATCTGCTGTTCACTGACTGTGCTGTAGGGTTACTGTAGTTTAAATATTGCCAGCAGAACCTCCAATGAATGTCGGTTTAGTTCTGGGTAATAACTGACAACATCCTCCACCTTTCCAGAGATGAACACCCTTACTAGTTCATTGAGAGTATGGAAGCTGCTTTGGTCAAAGTGCTTTGTCAGCTGTACATCTACTCCATCGACTAGTTTGAAGAATCACGTATTTCACAAAGAATTCTTTTCTATATGTAACCCCTTTCTAACACTGCAATGATTAGTCAGACTGTTTAACTGTTCAGTATGACTGACCCTGCCTAATGAACAGTTTCTCCCATACTCACTTCAGAAGGGTAATATCTGGATGTTTTGTTTGCATTTGACTTGTGGGTGCCTTGGGACTGACAGCTAACCATACCTCTCCTATTTACGGGTCGGTTTTCTGTGCATCTTGAAGCTCTGCTGAGCTGAAAGTAGGCAAATTATTTGCCACCACTGACTGAAACTTGGGAAGACCAAGTTGCAATATGACGCTTTTTGCATCACATGAAGAAAACTTTCAAGCAAAGAAAAACAATTTTTTCTCATCTCAGGGCAAAATGAGGGTTGGATTCACGACCATTAAACACTACTACCATTTTTCTAATGATACACAGCTTCATGCAAATGGGTGAAGTATCACATCATCTGAGTATTTACATTTACACTTCTTTCCACAAAGCGTCACAAACAGTTTAGAGGCTTGTTAAAGAGCCAGGAAACTCATTACAAAATCTTGTTTCATGTGACATAAATTGATTGATTGTTTTTGTAAGTGAAATGATTAAGTTAAATAAATAAATGGCAAAAGATTAACAATTCAAAATCTAGAAAAATGGCATGGATTTTTTACAAAGTCAAAGTGTGATTGAGTGTATAATGTTATTAGATAAAGTCTAAGGTCCTCAGATTTGTGACTCATGTGGCCCCCACCTCTGCAGTGCTCTGCAACGACCTGAAGGGAAGCTGTAAAGGGATAGTTATTGCTACTGTGCTCCCTTTGGGGCTTTAGCCGATGATGCAATGTTTTAAGGAACAAATGGTCACCTTTAATATTCAATTCGACAATGATTACTTTCTAACATGACTTTGACAGATTTATATATTTCTGTGCCGTCTGATATTAGGAACAGAAACCTGGTGGACGCATCCGTTAGTAGAGCTTCTTGCCCTTCGAAGAATATCACTCCTGACATAACAGATTCCAATTAAAAAGGCCAGAGACTACTTTAAAAACTGAGCTTTGCTGGTACCTGGGCTTTTACGTGTCACATGTGACACGTTTCTTGTCATGCATTATTTTGACATCCAACTGTCCTTTTAACTTCCTCTCTGATCTGTGGGAGTTCACAAACATGCTGTCAGCCAATTAGCATCCAAGCCACGAATTGCGACCTTTACAGAAAAATGGTGTCTACAGTATGACCTCTTAGAACCTTTTTTTGCTCTTACACAATTTAATGTTTTCTTTCATTGAAGGTTGACATATCATTTTGTAGTGAACTTTGAAATCTTGTTGAAAACAGTTTAAATTAGGCCTACAACCATATTTGCAAGGGCGTAGGTTTGATTTTGTCATTGATGGGGACATAGCCCCCCCCAAACACACACACACACACACACACACACACACACATACACACACGTTAAGTGATGAAATCAAGGCTTACAGTATTTGAAGTATCTAAATGTATTAATTTGTATAGGGACAGCCTACAGTGAGCTAAACCAATAAAAAAACAGAGCTTTCTCTGAGACGTATTTGGGAGACGTTGACGAAGTGGGAAATAATGTAACCCTTTGTTTGTCGCATAAGGTGCCTTTTTCCTGTAAACTTCAATATTGGTGTGGACATTTTAGCCATTGTTTGAGAATGGTATGGACACGTCCATACGGTCCATACACAAATCTACGCCAATGCATATTTGTATTTGTAAAGAACAGTCACAGTTCGGATTTCATGGTTCAGTACATGGAATCATACAACAAATACTCCTGAGTGGATAGGAAAAGTAATAACACATGGCTGTAATCACACCCTAATCCAGCTAACCACCCTTAAACATCAAGTGAAGAAGATAAGGCAGATACAAACAAAACACACAAGGAGAGTAATACATAAGGTCGTCAGTTGACTCAGCTGAACAAGAAGAACTGGCTGCTTCTTTAAATCAGTTGTGTGGGGAAACTTGGAGTTCACAGTGCTGCTGAACAAATAGAGTATTTAAATTAATATCAGATGGCATCACCCAGAAGTGCCAATCACTGAGATAGGCTAAAGAAAATAGGTGTACAACAATCCTACAACAATAGTATCCACACTGTTTTTAAAAAGCCTCTAGATTATGTAGCATATGACCTGGCTTCAAGTGTTTACAACAAGACCTGAAGCCTCATTACAAAGTCCATTGTTCACATAAACCACTCTGTGGTTTACTGGTGTACACAAGCCGTGATTGAGCACAAATCACTTCTGAACCCTCAAGTCACTTACTGTGACTGCACACTTCATAAATCATAAATATAAAACATTGTCTTCTCATAGCATTCTATCTTGAATTTTACATTCTATATATTTTTAAATCAGATAATAATCAGTTATTGGTGGCGCCGATAGCGCAGCGGCAGCGCGCGCACCATGTTGCGAGGCTTTGCTCCTCGCGCGGGCGGCCCGGGTTCGCGTCCGGCCTGTGGCCACCTTCCCGCATGTCTCTCCCCACTCTCTCCCTGTTTCCGACTCTATCAACTGTCCTATCAATAAAGGCAAAAAGGCCAAAAAATAAACCTTTAAAAAAAAAAAAAGATAATAATCAGTTATTAATTTCTTCTTTTTTATTTTGCATCATTTTGTTTTCTTCTTTTATTTTTTTTTCACAAAAAACGACGGGTCATTACTATTACACGTAATTACAAATAATGCAATATAATACAAACTGTAATTTACACTACTGTCAGTTCATAATAAATGAGAGAAACCTGGAAATATGCATCACATACTTAGTTTATTCCTTTTTTCCTGTTGCAACAAAACCTTGACCCCAAAACCAAGGTAAGACCTGAACTGTGACTTGAACAGCACATGTGAACGGTTACACATTGACTTCAAATAATCGAATCATCGAATGGTGTTATTGAGCTAGAATGAAAATACACCTTTTCCAGGTAGATTGTGCACTGATTTTGAGTCAATATGTTTATGCAAACGCTTCTTGAAAAAAATGTATTAAAGAATACGTGTACAATACAAATTGCCAAACCAATTCAAAGGGAGACCACAATTTGCTCAACTGGCCCAACAAATCTGTGATTGGGCCATATTGGTGTATTGGCCCATCCATCCATTTGTCAGACTCTATTTGAAATTGATGAACAGTAAAATATAAATGAATGAATTGCTTTCTATTTTCGACAGAGCCTAGCAACTTCCAAAACAAAACAAAAACATGAATCCACATTTGAACCGGAAACTCATTCTCTGTTGGGGTTATTTTCCAAGTAATGTGTTACTTAGATTTCCATTCTGACATATTTTGATTGGGAACATTTACACCACAAGATTCTTGAGCAGCCATGACAACGCATTTTGTGGCTGCTGGCTGGGTTTTTCGACTGTCTTTTTTTAAAAAGATTTTTTACCATGAGTCATTTAGATCAAACAAAATCAAAAAGTGAAAATTAAGAGGAAATTAAAAAAACCCTTCAAACATAGACATTATCATTTTTGGGCTTTGGGTGCTTCCTCTACTACCTTAAGCATATGTTGTTTCCGTTTCATTTTGCATGAGACACAGACCTTACAGCGACTGAACTCTTATCAAGGGTAAGAAGGAGATCTCAATCACATGTGTTTCAGTGGCTCCATCGAGGAGCAGAAGATTTGCATAATGTGATTTGGGATTTACATTGAAGAGTGCTCAGTATCACAGAGGATTTTACCCTCAGTTCTGTAACAGGCACTTCATGCTCTGCCATTCATCTTTTGATAGGCTGCTTCAATCAGAAGATTAATTGGAGATTAATAAAGTTGTGTGTGCCAAAGAATGGCACTTTTATGATTGGAGATTAATACAGTACAGTGTGCTGTGAGATTGCTGTATGGTTTTAATATGACCGTTTTTCCATGCCTGTGATCTTCTCAAGTGTATTTAGAAGGAGGGATGTGGAAGTAGTTGCCCCAGGTGAGTCAATTGCATTGAAGGTTAAAATTCTTTGACCCAATGTTCTCATGACTGACAATCAGAAAAAATATTCGAAGAACTTTGCACTGGATTTTCAGGCAGTACAGACTGAAAAGTTAAACCAGTTCAAAGCAGCACTTAAAAAACAGCAATCTTTATTCACCAAACTGACAAAGAAAGGCCATCTCAGCAAAGGAGGCATCATTTAAAGTGGCGCGCATCTTAACAAAGCATAAGAAGCCATTCACTGATGGTGGGATGGTGAAGTAGGTGATGACTGCCATGACAGACACATTATTCAAGGACCACAACAGTGAGACTGAAATCATGTCTGCTATCTCTGATATACAGTTTGGTACTAACACATTGGCAAAGTGAATGTCTGCGCTGTCTGCATACACAGTGGGGCAGCTGGAACGGGACTTGAAATGGTTTTCAATTCAGTGTGACGAGTCAGGAGCTACGGCTAATACCGCCCAGCTGGCTGTGTTTGTCCAGATGGTTTTTGATGATTCCTCCACCAGAGGAGCTTTGTTTACTTTGCTTCCTCTAATAACCACAAGCAGAGGAGTCAATACCTACAACATTGTGGAAAAACTACAGTGGAAAAAAAACGCCTTACATATGCGCTCAAGTCATGTGATTTGACCATGTCATGAAGATTATCAACTCTTTCGAGCAAAGGCCAAACAAAACAGGAGCTTCAAACTGCTCCTTCAGGAACTGTCTGCTGAGTATGATCTCTTCCTCCACACGAGGTCAAGAGGCTGAGCAGAGGTAAGATACTGCATTACTTTTTGTTATGATGCACAGAGGTGATTAATATTTGGACAGGCGCACGACTCAGACAGATTTCAAGATAAACAGTGTTCTTTAATGTTCCAAAGTGATTAACCAGGGAGGTGAACTGAGATTACAGTGAGTATCTTGAAGTCCACAGGAAAAAAACATACATGAAGGGAGTGTGGAGTCGCAGAGCAGCAGGCAGGCAGGCAGGCAGCAGGTGAGATCAGTTGTCACACACTGATGACGCAGGGAAGAAACATGAGAAAAATAATTAGTAATGAGGAACATATAAAACATATTTAACAATAACAATATTTTCACAAAGAAGTTCTGGAGCCAAGGTTTGAGTACGCTACCACTGAAGTAGTTACAATAATCCGGCAGAGAGTGGTTGAAGAGTCCAGGTATATAAGCACAGGAGGTTGATGAGTTGATGAAGATCAGCTGGCTGCCACACCCCCGCTGATTGCACACAGAAGACACACATGGGGTGAGAAACAGGAGGAGCAAGACAGACAGGGAAAAACAGACAACACACAAGTGGCAGGGCACTATACAGAACAGATCATAACAATTTTTGTTCCTTGCTGAACAAAATCCATGATTTCATGGAGTCAAGAGAAAAGGACATTATACTGTTGTCTGATGCTGAGTGACTGCTTAATTGTGCTGTCCTGACAGACATTACAGAAAATTGTAATCATCTGAACATACACTTAAACGCTTAACTGTGATGTAAAAAAGAGTGAGTGTACTTATTTTCAGTGTGTCTAAGATGCTTGAAAGGTAGTGATGTTGGAATATCATTTTCAGTGATGTTGCTAATTGTGAAAAAAGTTTAAATAGTAGTATTGTTTTCTTGGGCCTTGATGTAAATTTTCAGTGACATTGCTGACTATGGTGCACAACAAGAAGTGTAACATACTCATGTATTCTTCATGGACCTTGAGGTGAATTTACCATTATTGATAAGCACTGGGTTTTGCAATTTCACATTTGTACAAACAGCAGCTTAATTTAGCTGATGTGTGCTTTGTAAATAAACAAACAAACAAGCGTTGTAAAAGTTTATTTATCAAACAATCACCATTTTCTTTATGTGGATGATTTTACATAACAAGAGTACAATGTTATTAAAATCTGGCACTGCTAGCTCTGTTAGCAAGGCTAGGTATCCCAGGATGCTTTGTGCAGCAAGTTGGATTGTTGCAAAATTGACTGCAACATACAATGAATGGGGGCAAATTTTGATAAACATAATGTATGTGTGCTGCCACAAGCCATACTGTAGTCCTAAGAAATTACCAAAGCTGCAAATTAAGTCATTTTTGAACAAGATTTTGTAATAGTTATGAATGTTAATTTTTACTCCAATGTTTTTGTATGCTTAATGATAAATACATTTTGCACGTTTTTCCTATTTCAAGTCAACATTTAGCTGAGAGGAGGCATGTGCATTGGTTTATTTTATTTTCTTTGGTGCCATGAAAAACTGATGCCAGGAAAGAAAAAAAGCCACCACATGTTAGCTGAAATGTGAAAGCAGAGTAAAGGTGGGTTATAAACTTTAAAATAGCCACAGATTGAGGCATGGATGAAAGGGTCAGGCCGAGAGGGAAAAGGTGTGTAGCATTACTGGCTACTGATAAGACTAATCACTTGAGTCTTACAGGCTGACTGGCTCTCCCCTTCTCTGTCTCACAGGGGTTGGGAAATGTCTGAGCTGTTTCCATGGTCACAGCAGGGCTGGGATGGAGTGGGGAGAAGAGTCAAGGCATGCTGATTCACACACAAAGAAACACTCGCACCAGCACCACTTTGCCTCTGGGTGGAATGCTGGTGTTGACTTCTATTTGTGGTTGACTGATTATAAAATACCCTTTATTAAAATATAGTCCAAAATGTGTTTGTGTATCATCCATTTGAAACATAATACCAGCATTGATGCAGGATATGAATAAACTGTTTAAAACATGTATGTAGTCACTGAATTCACATATCCGTTTCTGAAAGATATGTTGAACTTGTTTCATAGTATAGGCCCCTGATCATATAACATTACCTCAAAAAGGCACCAAACAAACAGCAAATCAACCTCAGAAAGACAAAGCAAAATTTTGTTTCATGTTGTTCAGCATTGAAACACAGTGAATTCACAGACTGACACACCAAAATGATGTTGCTGTGAAATCAATGTTATGTTAAGAATGAAAATGTTATGACAGCTGAGCTTACTTTTGTAATGCTAATGTTAGTAACCTTGTCCCAGGCCAAAATCTAGGCTGCTTTGATTTTGGGGGCATTAAGTAATGTTGACTAGTCACTAGCCAGACTTCAAGACTTGTTACACTCTATTAGTATTTTTAGGACTGTAAGCTCTAACATGTACCATTATCCAAATCTAGAACCATACAATCTAAAAATACATAAACCAATAATGTCTTGGGAGTGGCCGGGAGGCCAACCAGGCGAGCAGAGCCGCTCCAATGGCCAATCAGGTGCAAGCAAAAGTCAGGAACTCAGGAAGTAGGGTGAGACGTAATGAACTGACACAGACGGGAAGGCATCCAGAGGCTAATTAGACAAGGGGTATTCAAGACCAGGTGTGACAGAAGACACACTGGTGATGCAATCAGAAAGGGAGGGAAACAGAAAAAGTTAAAAAGTAACATGATACACAGGGACCTTAACCACATAATAAAACAGGAAACTCTAAAAACGTAATACCAGTAATACTAACAGTTAATTCACACTGGGAATAGAAAAAAATAAAACTGGAAATCACAATTAAACCCAAACCCAATTAAATTAAAATCACATTTCAACAAAAGCAAGGAATACTGTACATAAACCAAATAACATTATATCATGACACTTAGTCTGTTGTCCAAGCCCAGTTGTTATGGCTATCTCATGAGTTTGTATCACCAAATTTCTATTCTCTCGTGTGAAATAATTGGCAAAATGATGCAAGATGAAGTGCAGAAATAGCTCTCACATACTGCATATTATAATAAACTACACAGAGGTGATGGAGATCAGGAAAGGCTTAAGCCCTTCTCAGTTTTGACATTTAATGTTTCAGAGGTCCACAGCAAAAGAGCTTAACTTTTCCAACATGTGACAAATATTTTATTAGAAAATCTGTTACAGTTTTCAGCCTGATTTTGAGGTACGATACCACGAGGTGAAGACAATAATCTGGAGCCGGCTGCATGGAGAGAGCCGGCTTAAATACAGGAGCTGATGAGATGAGCCACACCTGAGCGCACACCTGCAACCAATCTAATCAAGGAGGGAAGGGAGAACACAGGAGGAGCAGACAGACAGGGAAACTGACAACAAACACACAGATCATAACAAAGTCAGTGCATACTGTACCCGCTTACATTCTACATTGGATTCAACATGGCAACATCCAAAAGAGTGAGACTGATGAAGAAGGAAATGCAATGCTTTCATGAGATCAAGATTTCTGATGAAGCTGGTTTCCATCTCATCAAAGGCTCTGTCCAAAATATCAATTTCCGTCTTCAGAGACTGCCTAAGAGTCATAGAGTCTTTGGTGTGGACTAACTTTTGGGTAATCAGGTGTAATATCTCTCATTTTCTTCAGAGCTTGCAAAGTTGTACCAACTACTTCCCCGGCACAGATCAACGGAATGAGCATGGCATTTGCAGGTTTCAAGGCACCAAGCACTCCTAGTTTTAAGAAAGCATGCTTCTTGAGCATCATCATAAGCCCTGATGCCTCTGTACAGATATCCACAGCTGCTACATTGTCCTCCACTACCTCTGAAAGGATACTGATAATAACATCCTGTATCTCCATTAGGCACGTGGCCACATCTTGGCGACTTGTCCACCTAATCTCCAGTCGGTGTTTAATGACAGTGAAAAAAGAAGTACTGGTGTCCAATCAAAACATTGTATTGCACATGGCTCAGTGGACCAGTGCAGCTGTTGGCTCAGTGGATATGGAATGTTCTTGCCGACCTTCTTCCCCAACAAGGCCTGAACACCACTCAAACTTGTATTAATTAAATGTGGCAAAGTTATGATTGGTCAAATCAACAAGGACATAATACAATCTTTTTAGTTATTTTTGAACTTTGAGATGAAAATGGGATGATTGGGTGGGGGAGATGAGTTATCGCCCCACCATGTCTAAGTCTGAGACCGCCCTGTCCTGTTGGTAGGAGACATGAATAAACCTAAGAAAGGCCAATTAAGTTAAATTAATTTTTATTTGTGTAGCGCCATTTCATAACGAATATTATCTTGAGACACAATAAGCAGGTAATTTCACTCACTAATCAATGCTTTGCTTTGTCTCCAACACTAATCTGAGGTTGGCGAGGATGCCTTTTGAACTCCTTTATTCTGAGACCTATATCTTTAGCCACAGTCTCTTAAAAACAATGGTCTCTTCCTAAGCAATCCATAGAGCATGATCTCAAGGACATGGCAAAGGTAAGTAAGGGCATCCAACTCCCCTAGGGAAATGGCACATCATTTTGGCACAAAGCAGGGTGCAATGGTTAAAGGTATAGTACATCAATTTATAATAATTGTCATTTTGCATCATTGGATGTTGTTTTAGCTAGCAGGGGTAAAATTACAACTCTGTTTCCTCATATTTTCGACCACTGAAGCTCCAGACCTATTACAGATCAATGGGCGGGACCTCACTTTCAGAATCAAATCTGGAGCTATACTAACAGACTCTATGGAGAAAGCTGATAAGAAACGAGAATGGTGAAAAAAGTGTGTTTTTAATACAAACTGATTTGGATGAAGGGGAATTTGAAGGTCTTGTGCTTAAATTGGATGTTCATAGTATCTCTACAAGTGCATGAATAAAAAGTATGTTACATTAGCAAAACATATTTTTCCACCCATTTGATGATGATTCTGATGTCAAGTCGGTAAGTTGGGCACCTAATTCTTTTCTGCAAAAAGAATTGAATGCTGTTTCCCCACGAGCAGTATCCTCAATACAGGAGCTCAAGCAGGTTACCTTGAACTTTTTGAGTTATGTTGAAGTGTATGGCAGACAGTGAAGTGTAGGTACTGACCTTTAAAGTTGAACACAATTTGTGACGTCACGATCAAGCAAATCAATAAAAGAGAGATGGACCAAGTACACATCAAGTTGTTCTTTGTCCAGCTAAAATATTTTACTGAGCTCTGAACTGTTTTTGCAATTGTCCATAGATCAGCACTTGCCACAAGCTGAGCAAGAGTCTGACCTTGTCTCTCTGCTTTGGGGTCATTTCCCACTTGAGTGACTTTTGAGCTTCTGCTTAAGTGCCCAAGCGCTCCCACTGGAGACCACTAACACCCAGCCAGAAGATGACACAAATCCCTGAGCCTGCCTTTAGGACAAGTTAAAATGGAAAGAAAAAATACTCAGTTTGTGAGTTATGTTGTTGTTAAACCATATTTAGAAAATGGGTGAATGTGTGGTATGGAGGAAGCTGCAGGGAAACTGCTCACAGTATTGTGGAAGAAAAATAACCTTGTCAAGCTAAATAAATCAGACTGCATAATTTATTAACTAGTCAAAATAGTCTTTGGAATATCAAAAACAAAGTCAGATTATGTGATGAACCAGGCAAAAACTGTAACTTTTGGTAAAGTAAATTACTTACTTTGAAGACTAAGAAACTTAGAAAATATTCAGGTTGGCAGGGTAATAGCTGTATCTTGACAGAAAAGCTAGTGCTTCAACATAGCAGGTTTCCTTAATGTTTGCTATTATGGTCATTCAGATAATTGTATATCTAACATGCTTTATAGAATCTTTTTCATGCACATTTCAGAAGGCAATACATGATTTAAAATGAAGCGACAGACGAAACAACAGAGTAGAAACAAACTAAATGCTTCCTTGTGCAACCTTTGAATGCACAAGAAAGACACACCTACTGTTTTATACAAGACACAAAGATGAGTACAAAAACATAAACCCAGGGAAAATCACAATGCAGCATGATGCATTGAGTCCAACTTTTCTACTAAGGATCAGGTAGCATGCATATGAGGAAAATCGCAATAGTCAGTCACTGAACGATGTGCCGCTTGGATGAGTTACTTCCAATAGCAAAGGTAATGGAAATAGTAATATAGTAGTAATAGTAATGGACAGTTAATTCATGTTGTGCATTGCCTGTGGCACAGCTTATGTTTCTGTAAAAAAACAAAAAACACCTTCAGTTTTTTGTGTCCACACATGCTGCTCACACCTCACACCATATTGTCCAAATGTGAAAGCACTATGGGCTTTTTAACAGCCAATGAAGAATAATATAAAAATGTAATGCTCTTTTATCATTTAGACCTAGTTAAAAACAACTAATAATATTAACTAATATTGTTATGCCAATATTTATTACATAAAAAAATACACACAAATTGTAATCAAATATTATGAATCATGTTTTTGTCTTCTTTTAAAAAAAACGTTTTTTCACAATAACTTTGAACTCTCCCATCAACTGTGTTACATCACTGTTGTGTTTCTGGTGTTTTGCCTACCTTTAATTTCAAAGACACAAAATGGCAAATCTAGCTAAGAGGCCTATTCGAAACCCATGTTATGAGAGACACCCCCGTCCCCCGGCAATCCCAACACTGTCTCTTTAGTGACTGTTTAAGCAATATCCACCATGTTGCTGATGACTCAAATAATCATGAAGCAATCACAGCTAATCACAGAAATGATAAGAGTATTAGGCTGGGCCTTGGAGCTTTGGCACAAATGCTTATTTGCTAAAGCATTTCTGCACAGTTTGTTGATTGTTGTGGCTGAATACCAATGTCATTGTCAAATCAATTGTAATGGCCCACTGTATCACACCATAAGAACCTAACAACACTTGAAGCTTTTACAATGTGCTCTTCACATTAAATAAGTCTGCATTGATCAGAGTTGAGTTGGGGCAGTTATGGCAAATGTAATTTGTACTTTAAAACAGGTCCCGACTTGTTCTGGACATCCACTTTCACACTTCCTGAGCTGGGGAATAAAACACGTTTGATACTGAAAGAAGTCTGTGTTGCTAGTTTAGGAGAAGGGTGACAGCTGGGTAGAGCTGCAGCAGGAAGATGAACTCTGCAAAAGTGAAAAACTATTTAACAGGCAACTGAAGCAAGCCAAACAGAGTATAAAAGGAGTGACATTCTGAGAAATGTGGACTTCATCAATATGCCCACTCGTCCAGATATCTGCTGAGTTCACCCATTGGCCTCACTCAAGCTTATTTCACACGTTAATACAAATGTCTAAATCTGTAATTGTCCAAAATGGCACCTGCACATTCATTTCTCATTCTCATGTTGCAGCTGTCCAAACAGTCAAGTACACAGTCTCCCAGCTCCTCCTGTCCCCTCTACCCCTCATCTTCACTGACAAAAGAATCTATTAGTTGAGACTCTGTCTCACAAACAACCTCCTCCTGCTGTGTAAATGTAAAATAGAAAAGATCAGGATATTGTACGACCTGATTGTTCAGAAGTTGTCTGCAGTTAATGGTGTATACCCGTTGTACTTTTGTATTACAACTAATAAAGAAGGAACACGAAAACAGGGAAGTTGCTCTTAGCGTGTATTAACTTCTCACTCAGGACTGAATACCATGACAACAGAAGGGGGTGTGTCGGTATCTTAGAAGGGACAAACTTAGGCTGTCAATACACAACATATTCCTCCCCCTTTACTTTTGATGTTCTCTGAACAAATGCAAAACATTTAACAATCATAGAATGTTCTCTTTAAAGTCTCTGCTTCAAATGCACTCTTTTCAATTACGTAACAGTTCTTATCAACTGGATATCTTATTTTTATAATGAACTGTTAACAACTTCTATGGCTATAGAACTTTTGCCTGAACTAGGGAAAGAGGGTAGACTACCTCAATTCCCAGACTGAACCCTCGGGATTATTCTGCCCCAATGTGGAGAGTTAGTCTCCAACTACAACGACAGTCTATCAGGGGGTCGTCTGACTCTTCTAGGGTAAGTACAACCTAGAGGTAAGTCAGTTACACTGGCTCTTGGTGGTGACTCTACAAGTCCTGGTATGGGAGACGTGATGCCAGGTGTAGGCACCTGAGCAGGTCTGGGTGTGTCTGGGACAGTGTCCATTCCTGAAGGTTGCATCTGGGGTGGTTCTGGTGATGGGTGCACCTCCTGGTGGGTTTCCAGCTCTGGATGTTGGCTGAGATGAGTCACCACAGGAACCAGAAGTGTGGAGCAGTTGATCGACGTGTCTTCTCCAGATGAGATGATCCCTGGTTTCTACTGTATATGACACAGGACCTGTTTTTGCAACCACTGTTGCCGGCATCCACTTTATCCCTTTGGTGTAATTTCGGGCAAGCACACTGTCTCCAGCTGTGAAACTCCAAAACTTTGCTTTTGTTCTTCTCTCCACTTGAGCTCTCTTTTGAAGGTGCACGACATCTTTGGTCTTTTGAGGTCTCAGGAGGTCAAGTCGAGTGCAGAGCTGTCTCTTGAGCATAGCCGAGGCAGGAGACACCTTGGAGGTAGCATGAGGTGTGTTTCTGTAAGAAAGGAAAGCATTGAGGCGCCTGTTGAAAGACTGTGTGCCTTGTGATGTTGTGAGAGCTTGCTTCATGGTCTGTACAAATCTTTCAGCGAGCCCATTTGTAGCTGGGCGATACGGTGCAGACTTGATGTGTTGAATGCCATTCTCCTCCATGAATGTCTCAAACTCTTCAGACACTAGTTGTGGGCCATTATCACTAACAAGCTGTTGTGGCAGACCAAAACGGCTGAAGATAGACCTTAGCGCTTCGATGGTTCTCTCTGAAGAGGTGCTCTTCATGACGACAACCTCAGGCCATTTGCTGTGGGCGTCGACTATGACTAAAAACATGCGGTTCTCTAATGGCCCAGCAAAGTCTATATGGACTCTTTGCCACGGTTCTTCCGGCCAGTCCCACGGGCGTAATGGAGCTAGCTGTGGGAGGTTTCTCAGTTTCTGGCAAGCAGAACAAGACTTTGCTTTCTCCTCAATAGCTGCATCAAGACCTGGCCACCAGAAATAACTGCGTGCTATTTCTTTCATCCGTACAACCCCACAGTGTCCAGAGTGGAGCTCGTCAAGCACTTTCTCTCTCAGTGGCGGTGGAATAATGACACGAAAGCCCCACAAGAGGCATCCAGACTGGACTGAGAGCTTGTTTCTTCTCACCAGGTAAGGCTTTAGGCTCGGTGTCATTTCCCCTCTCCTCCCACAAGTGATGATGTCCAAAACCTCAGACATGATTGGGTCTGTGCATGTGTGTTTCTTAACATGAGTCGAGGTCACCGGAGCTGGAGTAGAAGATGTCAGCTCGTGTTGACTCAGTGTGTTTGACAGGCAACGGGAGCCTTGAGAGCCCATCAGCATTTCCGTGCAGGTCTGACTTCCTGTACTTAATGTCATACTGGTGAGCAGACAATAACAGAGCCCATCGCTGCATACGACTGGCCGCAAGCGATGGAATACCAGTATGAGGACCAAAGATAGAGGTAAGAGGTTGATGGTCAGTCAGTAGCGTGAATTTCCTGCCGAAGAGATATTGGTGAAATTTCTTCACTCCAAACACTATAGATAAGGCTTCACGCTCAATCTGTGCGTAATTGCTTTCAGCTTCGCTCAGTGTCCGTGATGCAAAGGCGATTGGCCTCTCTTCCCCTGATGGCATAATGTGTGACACTACTGCGCCCACACCATATGGTGAGGCGTCACATGCCAGTTGTAGTGGTAACATAGGGTCAAAATGAGTGAGGGCCTCCGACGTAGAAAGGGCTATCTTCACTTCTTTGAAAGCTCTCACATTTGTCTGTCCATTTCCATTTCTTGGTTTTGTTAAGAAGCTCATGGAGCGGCTTCAACTTGTTAGCGAGGTTGGGCACGAACCTTGCGTAGTATGTCAGCAAGCCCAGGAACGACCTCAACTGGCTCACATTCTTCGGGGATGGAGCCTCCACAATAGCTTTCACCTTTGATGGTGCTTTGTGGAGTCCGAAGCTGTCAATGACGTGCCCCAGGTACTCGACAGATGGTCGAAAAAACTCACACTTGTCTTTCCTAACTTTCAGACTATATTCCTCCAGCCTTTGCAGTGTCGCATCCAGGTTCCTTAAGTGTGACTGTTCGTCTGGTCCAGTGATGAGCAGGTCATCCAAGTAGCACTGGACCCCTGGAAGTCCACTCAGAATCTGGTCCATTGCTCTCTGGAACAGTGCTGGAGCAGAGGTTATTCCAAAAGGAAGCCTACGGTACCTGTATAGACCTTTGTGTGTCACTATGGTCAACAGTTCCTGTGACTCTGGATCAACATGCATCTGGAGATATGCCTGACATAAATCGATCTTACTAAACTTCTGACCTCCCGCTAAGTATGAGAAGAGGTCATCGATGAGGGGTAACGGATACTGTTCTACAGTCAAGACGGGGTTTAGGGTCACTTTAAAATCACCGCAGATCCTTGGAGCCCCATCCTTTTTCATGACTGGAATGATTGGTGTTGCCCATTCACTGGTACTCACGGGTTCTAATACTCCACTCTTCACTAATCTGTCTAACTCTGCCTCTACCTTGGGTTTAATGGCATATGGGACAGGCCTAGCTTTCAGACACTTTGGTGTGCTTCCTGGTTTGAGTGATGTCTTTCATGCTGCCAAGTTCTCTGTCAAAAACTTTGGAGTGCTTCTTCAAGATCTCCTGTAGGGGGGCTGTGTCTCCATCATTAACCAGAAACACTTAATGCCAGTTCAATCTGAGTTTTCTCAGCCATCTGCGACCTAACAGAGCTGATCGGTTTCCTGGAATGATGTACAATGGAAGAGTCATTGTCTGATTGTTGTGTACAACAGTTACATCCACGACCCCCAACACAGGGACAGGCTCACCAGTGTAAGTCCTTAACTTAAACTTTGTCTCTCTAAGAGTAAGATGCTTAAGCTTTTCCACGTAAACAGCCTCTGAAACCATGGAAACACGCGTACCAGTGTCCACTTGCATCCAAACTGCTCGATTTTCTAACATAGGAGTAACCCAGTATTCATCATCACTGTCAGTCACAGATAAAACATACACTGTATCTTCATCATCAGACTCACAGTCACTCTGCTCATCTTGTTCATGTTCATGTTCAATCTTGTTCACACGTTTCTTCTTGTTTCTGTAGAACTACAGTAAGTTACTTTTACAGGCACGCTCAATATGGCCTTTCTTACCACAGTTTCTGCAGTCAAAATCCTTACACCAACACTCTGATGCTTGATGCCCTGTTTTCCCACAACGGTAGCATGGCTTGCTAATTGTCTTGCTTTTGGGCTCAAGGGACAACTTATGCACTTGGGTTGATGCACTTAGCTGCTGTGCTTCTCAAGCGGCCATCTCCATTGATGTACTTATTTCAGTGGCCTTTCCCAATGTCAGGTTAGCCTCTGTAAGCAGGCGTTTTTGAATTGACTCACCGCGAAGACCACACACCAATCTGTCACGTATGGTGAACACGAAACCAGGGAAGTTGCTCTTAGCATGTATTAACTTCTCACTCAGGACTGAATACCATGACAACAGAAGGGGGCGTGGCGGTATCTTAGAAGGGACAAACTTAGGCTGTCAATACACAACAGTTAATTTGAATGAATGGCTTTGTTCCCACATGCAGATTCTCTGAGTAATGGTCAGTTAATTCCTGTTGTGCATTTTTTCTCATGTAATGGTCCTGCTATAATCTGGACGTTCCCTTTCTCACATGCAGCACATGGAGAGAGAATGATCAGTGTAAGACTGGAAACATCTTGTTTGGTTTAGGCGAGGGGAGATGCCTGGATAGAGCGTCAATAAGGAGAATGGGCTGATATCACTATTACCCAAAACCAATTACCTGCTGTGTTCACACATCAAGTCGGTGGACATTTAATTAAACTATGCTTGGGGGACTGCATGATAATGTTGGTTCAATTCACAACTAACCTTGTGTTCTTGCATGCATCTCCTCAGAGTAATTATTTTCGGGAGGGTAGTGAATGTAATAAGGGGCATAGGTATCTTTTTTCTTGCAGTGATAGACTGTGTGAATAAGAGAGAACATGAAAAAGGTCCCCACAAATGTTCAGGTATCAACAGGTTATTTTATCTAAACAAGGGATCATTTCGATCTACAAGATCTTCCTCAGGCCATAGTGTTCTGAAGTGAAAAATTTGGTTTGATATGTTTAAGACAAAACAGCCTCCTTGTCTTTTCTTGTAGTGTTCCAAAGGCTCTCTGCTGTACTTACAGGGATCCTTTTCATACCGTTACTGGAAGAAGAGGTTCTATGGTCATTGGGCTCACTATTTTGCTCTTTAGGAAGATCCAGTTTCCAATGCAATTATTGTTCTGTGCACACTTTCAGTCATTTAAACAGTCACTTAACCTATTCTTCACCATGGTGGATGCTGGTGTTTAATGGCAATTTCCTCTGATCAAGGATGCTTAGGTCCTTGATGATGTCACCTCTGAAATACAAGCATTTTTCAAGATTGGGCTTTGTTTGAACTGACCTGGATTGACCAATATGAAATGATACTCCCCACTCTCTTTGTGTCAAAGTCTAACCTTACTTCTTAACTGCACTCTCTTAAATAAATGAATCACTCACATGTTTTTAGCAGATGCTCTGCTCTGAGGATAGGTATAGAATAATTTTGAAATTTGGTTGATATTACTTTTTGTTCTTGGAGTTTGTCATATTCATTAGCCCAATCACCTAAAGAAATTCAGGGCTTTTAACACAATCAAATAGACCTCTGTACATTTACTTATTTTTGTTACCTGTTCTCATCAAAACATTCTTAAAATGATACACAAGAGCTCCAAGCGATAAGCAAACAGCATGAACAGTCCCGAAGCTACTGGTCACTCACAAAAGGTGTAAGCCAACAGTGAGCACAATAACCTTAAACCACTTCAACGGCTGCATTCACAAGTTCATCCCAATTTGCTTTACAGAGGATATAAGTGCATAATATCTTGACAGAGATTAATCCTCAACCGCTTCTGACACAACTAGATCAAGTCTATGGGATGTCTTTGTGAAAACTGAACCTGGTTTCTAAGCCTGACATATTTTCTAACATGACGACTCCATACAAACATTTCCATGAAGCTATTCCTCTTGAAATCAAGCATGAGTAAAACAAGAGAGTAAACCTTATTCTATGCTATTTGCTCAATGATTTTTTAGTTTATCAAGCTTGAAATCTAAATTGAAGGCATTTATCTAGAGTTGGTGCTTTAACTGACACAGTCAAGACACAGTTTTGTGACTTATAGAAGAGGCGGTAGTCTTATTCGATGATGCTCTTGTGCTATCTACGATTTACTCTGCATTGCAGTGGCAGTGTGTCTGGTTATTTGTATTGTACTGTTGTGTGAATGAAAACATTAGGCCTCCTTCTTTATACTATTTAATTCCCAAAGCTCAGTAAGACTCATTGTCAAAGAAGGGTAGTTTTTTCTTTTTTCCCAAATTGTAGCATTTCCAAACACAGCTTCAGTTTCCTTTATGTTGGACTTAGTCATAGCCCATTGCATTCTCAATGACTGTTATTTTTTGTTCGTCTGCAATCTGCACAGCTTGAGCGTGTGCCTGGGATAAAGCATGTTTCTTTCCCCTTGTTACCATTGGCTGACAGTCTTGTCTCTCAGAGTAAATTGGTCCACCGTGGACCATTCACGATGCCCTAGATCAGAAAAGGCGTACCATGAATTGTGAAATGACCCAGTTTTACAGTTCACTAAGGCTTTGCTTCCTGTCCTGTGTTTAGAGACTCTTAGTTTGACCTTTTACCTATCATGAGAATGTTAGCTAAGTGGACTCCCCAGCTAGTGTAAGTTCACTCAAAACGTGAACAGTTCTTGACCTCAAAAACAAAGTCATCTAGACTCAATATGTGCTGTAGAAGAGAAGTAGTACATTTTTACAGATCGAGGCCTCTGTGGACCAATTCATTCACATGTCAGAGCTGTTACCAATTCAGATTCTTTTTTTCTTCACACCACCACAATAAACAGTTGATAACTTTTGTTGATATTACAACATTCTGACCTTGTGAACTGAAGCACATGAACACACCGACGTCAAAAGAATGATGCAGTTGTATTACATGTTCGAAGATCAGGTGGATTTTGCACCAGCAATGTGAATCTCATCAACCCCCCTACTGGGTATTTTTTCTGAAAAACTGCTGCATTCAAACATTTGCTCGACATTTACGTTCTTGTGAGTTGGCTGATGAAGTCTGGATAATGCCAGCGTAAAACAGTTGAAAATGTGTGTTCACCCATGAAGCCCCGCCCTCAAAGTAAGGGTATTTTTCAGGAGTCTGCATGTGCAAAAAGGCAAGACACGCCTGTACACTCAGGGCTTTAGTTTCTGCGCTGTCCCACTTTAACTGTAGTTTAAAACATCACAAAAATAATTTCTGAAAAATCCATTCATTTTAACCATAATGAAACTTTTCTTTGCTAATTCCATACAGGTGACAAAGATGCTGGCCGTGGTGGTGATCCTATTTGCTCTTCTTTGGATGCCCTACCGAACTCTGGTTTTGATTAACTCTTTTGTATCAACACCCTACCTTGACGCCTGGTTCATCCTGTTTTGTCGGACATGCATCTACGCCAACAGCGCTATAAACCCTGTGATATACAACGCCATGTCTCAGAAGTTTCGCTCCGCATTCCGTGGGCTTTACCGTTGTCAGCAGCCAGAGGTAAATCAGAGGACGCTGTCCCTGATACAAACTGGATTCAGTACCGTAAGAGACCCACGCACATCCCAGGCCAACAGCAATGGTACAAATAAAAAGACAAGAAAAGCCATCCTAAGTGCCAATATGACATCCAAGCAGAATGGAAGTGGTCAACAGGAGTCAGAAACCTTTAGTGACAAGAAGGCAGAACATGTCATCGACATCAGCGCAACTACTTTTGGCTTAGCTTTAAAGGATAATGAGAAGTCAGATTGGTCTCCATCAAACGATTCCACAGATATGCCAGAAAACATGTAAATACTGTAGTTTCATATCACCATAGTATGAAGATGACTTTGTCCAACAAGAAAACTAATTCAGTTGTGCTGTTGGCATCTTATGACTAACAGGTGTGGATCACTTATGAAGTGAAGGTCCCTCATGATGAACACTTTCATTTCTAAAAGACTGCATGTGATACAATTTAAACTATCCAAGTGAGAATATCAATAGAATTACCAAGAAAAACCTGACAAAGCACTACTAAGTCTAGAAAGTATTCTTTTAATGTAGCGTATGCACTGCTTGTGTGTTCTTAGCTGGCAAACATTCATATTTACAGTTCAGAAGAACACCATTTTTCACAGAAAGCAGGGTGACAACAGTTTGAAGAGAAATGCACATCCAGTTCATATAATAATCTCAAACTTGAGCGGAAGATCTTCTATTTTACAAAACAGTGTCAATGTGAAGGTTTTTTGTGTTTCTTTCATGTTTCTGTTTTATTAAAGGTTAAAAAACACATTTTGACTGATTAAAGTGAGTTAAAATGGCAGCACACTTGACAGTAAATGACCGGCCAAAAATGACCTTTCACACTCTTTTTACTGTGTCAACTGGCATAAAAGGTACTCCAAATAATATCAAGCTTACAGTACAGTGTTGATGTATAAAAATGTTACCTGAAGCTTTATAGTCTTAAGTGTTGCGCCTTGAGTCAAGTTGCCAATTTTTAGACTTGTGAAAGATACCACATGATTATAGTAACGCTAATGATACTGATAAACATCACATTTTAAAAAAACTGAAATTTGTAAATCAATATACATTTCATTTAACTGATTTATATGTATGGTATGTGCATTCCTTACAACGCAAAAGTAGTGTGCATAATGTGAGGATTATGCTGACTGGCCAGCAAGAGATAAATTAAAAAACTGTGGCAACTGGATTTTCTATAAATACCTCTATATTTGTGTTTAACTTGTATTCCTGCCACCTTTTACAACAGTATAACAGATTAAACAGTTTTCTGTCATGGATGTTAAAGCACCTGTTGCACAATTTCACATCGATTACTTACATATACAGTACGGAGAGCATTCAGACCCCTTAAATTCTTTCACTCTTTGTTTCATTGCAGCCATTTGCTAAAATCAAAAAAGTCATTCCATTTCTGTTTAAAGTACACTTGGCACCCCATCTTCACAAAAAAAAAAGAAATTTTGGCAAAAAAAGAGAAACGGAATCACACGGTCATAAGTATTCAGACCCTTTGATCAGTATTGAGTAGAAGCACCTTTTGAGCTAGTAAAGCCATGAGTCTTCTTGGGAATGATGAAACAAGTTTTTCACACCTGGATTTGGGAATTCCCTGCAGATCCTCTCCAGTTCTGTCAGGTTGGATGGTGAACGTTGGTGGCCATTTTCAGGTCTCTCCAGAGATGCTCAGGTTTAGGTCAAGGCTCAGGCTGGGCCAGTCGAGAATGATCACAGAGTTGTTCTGAAGCCCCTCCTTTGTTATATTAGCTGTATGCTTAGGGTCATTGTCTTGTTGGAAGGTGAACCTTCAGCCCAGTCTGAAGTCCTGAGCACTCTGGAAGAGGTTTTCTTCCAGGATATTTATGTATCCAAAGCATGATGCGGCCCCTCACCATGTTTAAATGTTGGGATTGTATTGGGCAGATGATGAGCAGTGTCTGGTTTTTTCTCCACACATACCGCTTAGAATTAACGCCAAAAAGTTCAATCTTGATCTCAGACCAGAGAATCTTCTTTGTCATCGTCTGGGAGTCCTTCATGTGTTTTTTGGAAAACTTCTATGCTTTCATATCTTGCACAGAGGAGAGGCTTCCCTCAGGCCACTCTGCCATAAAGCCCCGACTGGTGGAGGGCTGCAGTGATAGTTGACTTTGTGGAATTTTCTCCCATCTCCCTGCTGCATCTCTGGAGCTCAGCCACAGTGATCTTTGGGTTCTTCTTTAACTCTCTCACCAGGGCTCTTCTCCCACGATTGCTCAGTTTGGCTGGATGGCCAGGTCTAGGAAGAGTTGTGGTCATCCCTCACTCCTTCCATTTAGGATTATGGAGGCCACTGTGCTCTTAGGAACCTTGAGTGCTACAGAAATTCTTTTGTAACCTTGGCCAGATCTGTGTCTTGCCACATTTCTGTCTCTGAGCTCCTTGGGCAGTTCCTTCGACCTCATGATTCTCATTTGTTCTGACATGCGCTGTGAGCTGTAAGGTCTTATATAGACAGGTGTGTGCCTTTCCTAATCAAGTCCAATCAGCTTAATTAAACACAGCTGGACTACAATGAAGGAGCAGAACCATCTCAAGGAGGATCAGAAGAAATGGACAGCATGTTGGCTGAGTGGAAAGTTTGACGTGTATTATAATAGTCTGTATGAACTAGAAAGATATACATCTACAGAGTATGTCTACATTTCTGGGGTTTTTTCTGTCCAGATGGGGTGCTGAGTGTACATTAATGAGAAATAAATTTGACTTTTTTGATTTTAGCAAATGGCTGCAATGAAACAAAGACTGAAAAATTTAAAGGGGTCTGAATACATTCCGTACCTACTGTAGGTCACAAACATATCATTATTAATTTCAGTTTAATTCTTAACATGATTAAAACTTCCTTCAGGAGCTTTAAGTAACATTGGCAACATACAGAACGAAGAGGTCATGATTTGCCATCATGTAAGGGAAAATATTCTGCTTGATCTTTGCTCACCCTAAGTGTAACTCTATGATTACAAGCTATAGTTGGCTATATGCATTATCAGAGGCAGGATTTATGTATTTAAAATCAACTGTGTGGGCTGTGTTACATCTTTACATTTCAAATGGGATCGTTCCTTTTTTTCCTTTTAAACTGTGACTTAACCATAATTTCTGGACTCCTATTAGAATTCATCAGACAAGATTACAAAGTTACCACCATTAAAGTCACTTTTTAAAGCAAAACTTTTAAGACAGAAAGTATAATCTATGTAAATAAATAATTAGATATAAGTAAAAAATATCCATACAATCATCTTTTATACTTAATCTATTTATATGTTAAATATTTTTGTGCAAGTTGTTGTAGATATATTTAATTACACAGAAAGCACAAATAGTGGCTATTCTTTCTTAAGTTTGCACTCATCAAGGCAAAATGAATGTTCACCAACTTGAAACTATTTTAATAAAGCTAAACTTGGCACTTGTAATTGTCATCAGTTGTTTGGGGCTGCGGGGGTCATGCCCACCTTTTAAATACCAATGCACTAGCAGAGGGCAGCTGTTGTTCAATTTCAGAAAACTCAATTCAATGTAAATTTAAAGTGTTGTACAATAAGTGAAATTTTCAATGATGTAGTGAGTGGATAATATGAAAATGATTCGCTTCCATAAACTTGTCCTATAAGTCAGCCAACCCTTTAATTGATGTAAATTCCAGTCAACAAGTGTCCCAGAAGAATTATTCTGGGAGCCTATCATAGTTATATTTTAGCACCTTAGCATACTCAAGTAGATTGTATACAGTGTTCAGAAATATTTTAATTTTCTGTCATTTTCATTTAAGAAGGTGATTTGTAAGTAACTTTTCCCATTAGACTCCTATAGGACTAATAATCTAGAGAGCATTATTTTATTATAATCAGTTGGAGATAAGCAATGCGTAACTATATGAAACTAAGTCTAAACTTCTAAAAAATGTGAAAATGGCCAAAATAAATGTGATCATTTGTCTTTATTAGTAGTTTCTGTAAATCTTTATCTACAGTGCTGTAAGTTACTTTAGTGTAATCATTTTATTGCTTTTATTTGTTTTCTAGAAATACCAGTGTGCATGTGCATGCATACACTTATTATTATTATGGATGTTGATGGTTTATTTATCTAATTAGAACACAAAATGTGTTTGTGTTTTATGCTCCAAAAAGTTTGCTTTCTTGCCCACAGTGACCATGGCAAGCCAAATAATATTACCACATTCGACAAACCAAGGCTTAGTTTATGTTAATCAGGTATTGAAAAGGTCTAGAAGCTCCAGCAACACTTGTAGTATGAAGATCAACTTTATTAACAAATTAGATCTCCATGCAACTTGGTAGTTGATGAAGTTGTGCTGTAAAATCCCACTCTGCCTCTTCAATTAGCTAAGTATTGACAATGCTGTTGTAACCTAACCAACCTCATGGTTCCTAATGGACCCCAAATCCTACAAATGTATACAAATTAGCAACCAAAAACAAGGATATCAATTGGGAAACGACCTTCACCTGTGTTTCGTTGATTAGGCCCACAACACCTCAGGAAGGCTCAACATTTAGCTCCAGCATCCCGGTCATACCCCACATGTTCAAACCTCTTTGACCATATTACTGCTAATGTTAATATTAGTTTGTCAGTTTTGATTTCTTCAGTTGTAATGCACTGTGGGTTCATTAAGGTTATCTCAATGAACAGAGCACCTACAATGAAGTCAGTTAAAATGCTCCATGGAAACTAAGGGAAATGTTCAAGTTATTATTCAAAGAGTTTTTTTTCACAATTTAGATCAGCTTCAAAGTTCACATACTAGTGACACTAAGTGATTACTTTTCTATCTACACTGTATCAACAGACTTCATACTTCAATTCAATTTATTACTGACTGCCACCATAAACATTTCATTTTAATAATTCCCAACCATTGCTGTTGACGTTTTTATTTTTAGCATTTTCAAATTGGTTGCTGTACAGTGCTGAGGCTTATTACTGTGTAAAAAGTAAATATACTTCTACCCATCTGTACATGGCTAAAAGGCGTGTAACATTGACCCACAAAAAAACCTGCCTACACAAAAAAGAGCCCTAGTTTTGAAATTATAACCCATGGTTCAAAGTGTATAGTGCATGAGGGAAGGTTGAACGTGTCCTGGTGTAGTTGCATCAACAAAAAAAAAAATACATTTCAGTGGAAAAGTTATTTGATGATGTAAAGCCAAACCAAATCAGATGTTAAGCTTCAGCAGCAAAATCATGTTTTAACAAGAACCCCATTGATTGTTTTATTGATGTTGTTTTTGATTTCACTATGTTGATATTCATATTAATGTGTAGGTTTTTGTGGGCATGTGCATGAACTGCTGATCCGAATATTAAAGAGGGAAATGCAATTCAGGTTCGGCCTACTAAACTCTCCTTCTTGTTTGATGAAGTCTGGGAGAGCTAATGAAAGAACAAAGTGGAACAGGCACAGTGACTCATCAGCTTATTCCTGCACTGTCCACTTGACAAGACACTTTGAAATAACTGACAATACATAGTTTATCTTTTCATCTTTCATTAGAACTTGTGTGTGTGTGTGTGTGTGTGTGTGTGTGTGTGTGTGTGTGTGTGTGTGTGTGTGTGTGTGTGTGTATTTAGCCCTGGAGAGCTGCTGATTGGTTGTATTTCAAAAATGCTGTAACTATCAGAGTTTAAAATGTTTTTTTCAATGATTTCGTTAGTGTTGTGATCTGTTTAGTTTTTGTTTTAAAAATGTGCAATCTGCTCCAGTCTGTGTTTTATAGTATCTATGTGCAATGCATAGGCTTTCTTTCTGTATTTTAACTAAAATGATTGAAATAAACATTTTGTTGAACCATCTCTCATTCCCAACTCTTATGGTCCCATATTGGTTTCTTTATGTTATGATCACCGGTTAAAAAAAACAATAGAGTAGGACCCAGTTGCAGGAACAACAAAAAGATGATTCATTTTCACAAAAGGCAACGGCAAAAACTTACTTAAATAATAAAGCCTGAGAAAAGTAAAACACCAAGGCCCGAGGAAACGCAAGAGAACAAGCAACTTTAACCAACCAGAAAAGACGGGTCACAAAAGACAGGCTAAACAAATCACGTTTGATCTCGAGAGGTTTTGCGAGATTTCCTGTCTGATCGGGGGACGTTCGCGAGTGAAATCGGTTCGTGTGTGGTGTGATGCTGTTGCCGTGTGGCCGCACACCACACACTGTACGACCAAAACTGTAAAACCTCTGATTATTTATCGCCATGTGTGTGGTCTCTCAAGTTTGGGAAATCGGCCGACAATTTTAAAATCCTGCCGTGTGAACCAGCCTTTAAGAAACACACAAGAGAAAACAGAGCAAAACTCGGGAATTAATCAAACAGAACTCAAAACACTGAACTAAAAAATAAACAAAACCAAACCATGACACTTTACACTGAAATATGGTGACACTTTACACTGAAATATGGTGTTTGGAAATTGTTGCCATTGTGTAAAACCGAATTTCCCCTCGTGGGATTAATAAAGTGTAAATTAAATCTCTACCACCCAAAGACCCTGACACCCAGCCACAAACATTGGACTATGTCACCTTCTCAACTCCACCGCTGCTCTGAGCCATACCTCAGCGCCAAAGAAGTGTGGACAGCAGGAACGCCAAGAATACAAAGGAGAACTCCTTCCTTCTCACAGTATCTCTTCTCCCATCCCATTTTTCTTTTGGAGCACAACAATAAGTAATGTCTTTTACCTGATTTTTTATAAATACTCTTGAGATAAGATTTGTTATAAATTGGCGCTATTAAAAATGATGATTTATTGGTTGATTGATTGACTCCAACGCCTCTTCTAGATCTGGAAGTTCTTTTAAACCGTGTGCTTCAACTCTCATCTGTCTGATAAAAAACAGGATACACATGAACCAAAACCAATCTTCATGGGAGAATGCATGGAAGGTCAGTCTTGTTTTTGTATGTCAGCCAGGTGGGATTACTGCACGAGGCAGTATCGCTCAGTTAAACAAGTGCCTCTTAAAATAGCATGCATGCCACAACTTCCATGAACATTCATCTACAAATAACTATAGAGTAAAAGCCCCTCTTGGGTCAGAAGTAGGAATCACATACAAGATATGTTCTGTTTGCTGTGCTTGTAGCATTAATCAAAAGTTATGACTCATGCATTGCCTAGGGACATCCTCACAGTGGTTTGGATGGGCGGGATGTGACTCCTTATTTGTGTGTTTGTGCAGCAGGTGTAACTTCTTTCTTTAACAGAACATGCAAGACTTGTAAACACAGCATAAACTTACTCATAAGATCAAGAGAAATACATTTCATCACAACTGTATTTATGTAACTTTTAAATCTTAAAATAGAAGTAGTACAATCATTTTCAAGAGAGAACACTAAACTTCAGACCAGTCTGCTGCTAAAAAAGAAGCGAGTTAGCTCATTTGAAACAGATAACCTTCTTCTCCTAGTAAAGGAGTCCAGAGTTATAGGTCCAAGGCAACATCTCATCAGTTCCAGTGTTTGGGGTCAGTGTTGGGGTGTCACAATAAGCAACATAGTACTACCTGTGAGTGGTGGGATGTTGCATGACTTAAAATCGTAACATGAACAGAGTTTGAAAACCAATGTCATCTTGACTTTCTGTCTGAGGATTAGGATATAGACTGGCTTCAAGAACCCCGGAAATCACAAATGCATATCAAAAAAGGCAGAATTTTATGACGGAAATTAGTTAATGTTATTACAGCTTTGTAAAAAAAAAGTGTATTGGTCTGATAGTTAGTAAATAAAGATAGTTATTGAAGTCATGGGTAAGCACTGTACAGGGGTAAATGTTATTTATAATGTTACTGACTGACAGGTGGGCATGATGTAACGCTTTCTCAAGAGGCTTTAAACCCTCTTAAGCTCCAGCTCCTACCATGGCAGCTGCTGCCGATGAGCCTCCGGAGCCCCCATTCATAACAGATTGTAATTTAACATATTACGTATGCATGGTTGCAAACATGAACAGAACATGACCACAAGAGAACCAAGACACTGAAAGCTTTGAGTGTCATAAAATGGACATCAAATGTTGACAAACGCAGAGCCTTTCTCACAACCATTGACTCTGTAGTGGAGAAATTGGATACATACAATTTATATACTGGACAGGAACACATCAGGGTTTGCAATGGCACTAAGAAAAGCCATTTGTTTTTGAGTTCTGTGTCCATCTGGTGGCTCTGGGAAAATTTCCCTTTGACTCGTTTTCCCTCAAAATACCTTCAAGGTGAAGAGATGGACATCAGCACTGCTGCACAACTTATAACATTTCGCTGCAATGTTATTAGTTCAAAATAGATAAAGAAAATCTTTGCAGGGTCTGATGGACGTGTCTTTAACCTACTCAAAAGAGCACAATGCTCTGCTGTTCATCTCCCTAAACTCCCAGTTACTGCTCGCATCAAATGTAAAACTCTACTGCTCGCTTACAAAACAGCAACAGAAACGGTTCCTCCAACTCTAAACTCTTTCATACAGTTAAGGTCTACACTCCCTCCCGTGCATAACGCTGTGCCAATGAAATGTAGTAAGTTTCTCTTCTTACATTAACAACTGGCCAGGGACTACAGCTGAAAATTAGCCACAAAGGCTAAAGCTGCTCCCTTTACTGAACAGCTCTCAAAAGGGGACTGTCCATGAAACAATAAATCAACAAAACTAAACTAAAGGCATGTCCAATACAACCTTCACATAGGAGTCTTATGTACTTACTGGACTTTTCTCCTCTGCAGCTTCATTGTAAAGCGACTTCAAAACAAGGTTATCAATAATATCAATGTTCAACTCCTGATCACATAATGTTCATATAAAATAAAATGACAACTATGACAACTATACGGATGTAAGACTTCAAGGTCAGCTTTTTGTGCTCTTTTTCTTCTTCTGATTCAGAAGTAATAAGGGGTAGGAGACTAATCAATCAGGGGACTTGATGATCACATGCTGCTTTACTGGTATTTGTCTGTAAGGAACATTTATTTATATAAAGTGAATTGAAATTAGCAGTTGGGATCATAACCTCATCAGGCAAACTCTAATTTTAAAGAAATCTGATTTACCTTCAGACTTGTACACTTTTTAAGACACTGGACGACATAGTTGTAATAGCTGTGGCTCAGGAATTTCCCTCGCTGGGAAGAGTGTGGCCAACAATAGCCCTTTTGCATTGCTGCAGAAAAGCAGCTAGAGACAAAAATATATATAAAATGCTGCAGGAGGATGAACTAGATGGTGATAAGGAAAATATTCGGTGTGTGTGTGTGTTTCTGCGTGTCGGTGACAGCTGGTGTTTGGACCCAAAAGCAACCCACGAGAACACGGGACGAAAAACACCATAGTTCAGCTAAATAATTAGGCTAGAAGCCGTTATAGAGCTGTCGAGATCAAACCTGGGAGTGAATGTGTGAGACTCTGTGGAGTCGCACAGCACTCACACAGTTCAACATTGTTTAACAGTACCAAGTGACAGCTAATGAGGATATAAACGAGGAGGCAGCAGGATTGGCAGAAAGCAGTCCGAAATAGTAAAAATATTAGAAGGGCAAAGGCAGAAGACAGGACACAGGCTGGCAGAGTGGAAATATTGTATCCAATTCAATGAAAATTGTTAGAAAGTCTCAAACAAGAGTTAAGAATGATCTGGCATTGTATGTGTGAGCAGAAGGACCTTTTAACTTGTTTACTGATGAGAAGCAGCTGTGCGTGTGCAGTGTGAGTCCACACTGCTAACTGTGGATGTTTTTGATATTTTTCTGAGACACCAAAAACACATCTTTTCCTACTTCCAATTTTCATTTTCTACACATGAATATGTTAGCATTTGAAGTGACGGGAGCAATTAATATTACGTCATATAACAGTCAGCCTTCTTGTTTGACCATGACTGTTAACATCTCCCGCGGACCGTACTTGAGCACACATGAATCGCGCCCAACTGCGGTATGTTTGTGTTTATATTAATCAAGTGAACAAGACTTTGTGGTCAAATGTACTTGGGTTAGGGCCCGGTACCCTCATGTGAATCCAACCCCAACCTGTCCCAGTGGACCGAAAAGGTCTGGATGCCTCGTTAAGGACGACAAGATCTGGAAGCTATTTTGGCCAGAGACCATTTAGTGGTCTATAAACGAGGAGCATGATTACCATCATTACACCATTACACTTACCGAGCCTGCTGAATATTAAGGCATGATCACGTTTATCTGAGTTGTCTTATCTGAAAAATCCATTGATTCTTATATACTCAATATTTTTTTAAACATGTCAATAAAAAAAGGGAGAGTCATTATGTCCTTCTGAGATCATTGGGCAGAAAACTCTAAGTTACAGAGCATTCAGAGATTCAGGCTTGTTTTTTTAGCTTCTCCGCTTGATGTGCTTGTTTTATCTAGAGAAGCACAAAACATCCAGTGGATATGACCCCACACATAGAGATAGTGTTGCACCAGAGCCTGCAGCTATGCATTAGCAATAAGGAATGCAGCCAGCGGAGAAGATTAACACTTGGTGGACACTTAGATGGCCCTTGTACATTACAGGTGTTGACATGCCTCATGCATAATGTATAGGCATCATAGTACATGAGGATGAATGTCACATGTTGCTCTGTGTGGCAGGCTATATTTATCTAGTGAGGAAATGCAGCTGTTTGTGTTATCATGATAGTTTTGTCCTTTTTCTTCTCACAATGTTTGGAAACTGCTGCCCCTAGCAACCGCAGGCTGTCAGCTGTAGACTGTAATATGGCAGTGGACACATCCTTTACATATAAAAGGTAATGTCTAGATTTAGTAGGTTTAAGAAAGTAACGTTTAACAGCTAGTTTCAAGTAATTTTAACACAACATGAAGATCGATTGTTATATAGTGGAACAATTCAGGGCCAGGCTCCCTTGATATTTCATTTTAGTCATGAATAAGAAAAACTGAGAGGAGGACCCAAGTGCAGAATTAAAAAAAGTATTTAATTAAACAAAAGAACAAAACTCTAAAACAGGGAGCCACAAGGAAACACAGGAGGATAAGGAAAACCTACATCTGAAATAAGGTAACGATGACACAGACATACAATGGTCTGACCACAAGGGGGAAGGAACACTGGGACCAAATAGAAGCAAGGATAATCAAATACAGGTAACATTAACAGCCAAGACTGTAAGGACCATAGACTGCATAAAAAGACACAAAAAAAAGAACAGATCTGTAAAAGTGAAGCCAAAGATTTAGAGATCCCATCTGTGTTTTGTGGCTTCACCAGCCAGATCACCCTCTGCACATGGCTTGGCTCCAAATGACGTTACCTGGACAATGTGTCAGTGCCCGTTGCAAGGTTGTTTTGGTTTTAATTTTTAAACTGCAGAAGGAGATGTAGAAGCATTACACCTGCAAAAATAGCCAGGACTAAAAGAACAAGGTTCAAGTCTACATACCTATGGGTTTGACTTAAACCTTATCTAAATCACCTAACACAATGAAAAATAAAATGTACATCATGGAATAATCTGTGATTGTCTTCTGGTGGTCTAGTCACGTGCTGAAGGGAGTTTTATTTCACTGCCTCAAAAAGTATTCCATATTGTAAAGTGTTTTTGTTAGAGAAATATGACATATGTTAGGTCTTTTTCATAGAAAAGATGTATATATAGTACATAGTGCCAACTATGGGTTGGATTTTACAGTTGAATGTGTAACCAAGGTTTTTGTATGGTGTTGGTGTGAAGCTATCAGAATGATGGATAGTGCTGTGACAGTCAATGCTCTGAAATGTGACAAGCAGCTGAGAGCAGAGGAGCTGTCCATTTTACTGTGGTGCTGAAATGGACAGCTCCTCTGCGCTCCCACACTAACTTTCTCACTTTCACAGGCGTTTTTAAAGCAATAACTTTACAACTCGATGACAGACAGACAGAAGCAGTATGCAAGACATGTAGGACACAAAACATTTGCTACAAACAACCTCTCCCTTCCCTTGTATAAACACACACACACACACACACACACACGCACGCAACTGTTATGAAGCACAGAGGTGAGTAATATTTGGACCCAGGTGCACGACTCAGAGACAGTGTTCTTTAATGTGACAATGTAACACAGTGAGCAACAAAGGAGGTGAAGTGAAACGAGTGTCCGTGCTCTCCTGTGAGCGGTGAGGTGAGTGATGATCCCAGTGAATATCTTGAATTCCAAAAAACACGCGTGAAGGGAGTGTGGAGTCGCAGAGTAGCAGGCAGGCAGGCAGCGGGTGAGTAGTTGTCACACTGATGACGCAGGGAAGAAAGACGAGAAAATTAGTAACAAGGTAAAACATGGAAAAAAAACTAATACTTTCACTAAGAAGGTTATTGGAGCCAAGATTCGTCATACGCTACCACTGAAGTAGTTACAATAATCCGGCGAGGAGTGGTTGAAGAGTCCAGGTATATAAGCACAGGTGTTTGATGAGATGATTAGGATCAGCTGGCTGCCACACCCCCGCTGATTGCACACAGAAGACACACATGGGGTGAGAAACAGGAGGAGCAAGACAGACAGGGAAAAACAGACAACACACAAGTGGGAGGGCACTATACAGAACAGAATTGTAACACAGGATATTATAGAAGATAAGAGAGATGAGCCGCAGTACTTATTGACAAACAACACCATGTACCGTGAACCGACAGGTTTTAGCAGCATGTACACAATTCACCCAAAAAAGCACATTCACACGATGACACAGGTTCTCAACAGCGACCTGACTCCAAAAGGATAATGACGTTTTAAACTAGAGCTGCAGCCAATCACATACCCTCAGGTAACTCTTCATCAGGTTTAAGAGTCAGTGGAAAAAAGTAGCTTAGCTGCTGGGACCGTAACACAGGCAATGTAAAAACTATACCGCAGTGATAATCCATAATCAACATCCTAGCAAATTGGGAGACTGAAGACTGCTTCAGTCCTGCTACTTCAGCACGCTCATCATTCTTGTCATTGGTCAGAGATATTTTAGTGCTTTCACAACGTACACATATCTGTACGGTAGAGCAACAATTGATTTTTATCAAGACCAGTGAGTGCAGCTGAGTTACTTCAGTGTCCACGTGAGCTGAGGGAGATGATACAATTGCGCATTACCCACCTTTTTAATGCTGTGACCCTTAAACATGTTTTATGGCGTCATAAAACTGTGCCACTCCTGGTAAAAATGTCACTGCATCCCTCAGCAGGTTGAGGTTTTGTCCTGAACAGTGTACATACTGTACGTTACAAGTGGCTCATTTGCCCTTATCCTGGCCTGTACACCAGAATAAACCCCACTCACATTGGCTGCTCACAGATTGGTCCATGACATTTAGAAATATCAAGGCCTTTTACGTAAAGTCAAGCCCCAAGTCACATTTGTGTGCTACTTAAGTGCAACTCCAGTCTTAAATTCAGGTCCCCTCTCTCTATGTAAATATTTTTATATTGTTCATGGGCAGAAGGGTTCAGATTAAATACTGTTAGT
The DNA here is from genome assembly GCF_947650265.1 of Symphodus melops. NCBI lineage: Eukaryota > Metazoa > Chordata > Actinopteri > Labriformes > Labridae > Symphodus > Symphodus melops. The sequence goes on along the minus strand of NC_136696.1, from coordinate 10,253,802 downwards.
TTAAACGTTTCCCACTCATGTTCAGATGTATAAATTAAATTAACTCAGTGTTTGAGAACTTATTTTGTATTATGTTTATCCTCGTTTGTACATATTACTTTTTTTAGTCTGCTTATGGGTTTTCGTTTCTTTTCTTTTTTCAACAAATAAAAAAGACAAAATAGATTATCCAATAATCAGCTTTTTCTTTGTGATACTACATGTAAGACTCATTGTGTTTCTTACCCGCTCATTTTTTAACCCTTTATCTCCTTCAATCTGCTCTCTTCTTCCGTAGTCTTTTACAAGTGTAACTGGAACATTGGATCCATGTTTTTTCTCTTCGTTCTCCTGGGTCATTTAGGAATTGTAGATGTCCCTGGGGCAGAGGACACAGACTGGATGGATATATCTGGCATTTGCCCACCATCCTCTAGATCAGAGTCCTTTTCCACCGCTATAACGTTGACTTGCCTTGTTAAGTCCCTTTTCCCAAGGACCTCCTATGTGGCCAGTTTGCAGGTGTGACCTACCCAGTTTTGGGTACTATACCATCTATTCAAACACAACACAAGGTATAATGAATAAACAGTATATGTTCATGTCTTTTATGCACATACTTGAAGATATTTTCATTAAACCTTAATCATGCACATTGCTGCACAACTGTACAGCTTTGGCGTTGCACCTTTTCTGCAGCTTTTCTGTAAAAACATAAAACATGCACCTTTCAAATCTAATGTTTTGAGTAATGATACAAGTTGAAGTGTCAATTCAATTCATAGAACTTGTGAATTTACTGTATAGGTCTTTTTCCAATCTTTTTTTTGCTTTTTTTATTAATTACATTCAACATTGATAGAACTAAACCTTAGCAGAGGCTCCGTTGAGTTCTATCAAAGGTGATCCAACTGATCACAGCAGGGGCATCTTCAAATGTTTTAAAAAAGGATCAAACGCAAAGAAAAAAAAAAACATGTTTCTCCTCACACTGTCTGTCTCTGCTCCCATCAGAAAACGTGATGATGGTTATAGTCGCAGGTCGCTCTCTGAAAAGTCTCTCTGCTTTTACAGCTTACACAAATCTCTCCACAAAGCGAGCCCTGTGATCCTGCTCCTGTAGATAACCAAGAAACCAGCCGACTGCTGAGTAGCTGAGAGCTGTCCAATCTCAACATCAGGGAGCAGCAATCTTCACATCAGGAGAGCAGCTATAGGAGAGGAAGGCGAGAGAAATTAAAAAAAAAAAAAAAACAGGGGATTGAGAAGTGTCTCTGATTTCTGTTCTCAGTGTGCTATCACTGGGCTGCAGACTGGACTTATGGGATGAAGCCAAAGAGGAGAAGAGATACATATTGATGCTATTAATATGCAGTTCCAGAGTTGGATGGTCTGCTATCAAACTTTTAAATATATGCAACCTTAATTCATATCAAAACACAATCATCACAATCAAACATCATAAAAATTAAACCACCATTCGAATTTCTTTTTTCCTCTACAGCCTAATTTTAGAAATGTGGGAGTGGCAGTTACAAGCAGGCCTATCATCATATCTGTAACACTTAGCTGTGGGAGGAAATGTTTGTGTGTGTGTGTGTGTGTGTGTGTGTGTATGAAGCTCCCCTTGTGTGATTACACGCCGTGCCTTTCCACTTCCTCAAACTTGCCTTAATGCAATATGAACTCACACACTGGGACATCAATTTATATGTGGATGTATTGCGGAGGTTTGACGGCCTAATGACCGTAGAAGTGGTAATGGTTCTGTTTGTTGAATCACAATCTCTAAAGGGCTTCTATAAATAATAATGTTTTAATAACGTTAAAGTTACTTTTCAGTCATGTGGTAGTTAGTAATTGATAATTGTGTATGCTCAATATAATTTCCTCCGTGCTACAGAAAGTTAAATCAGTGAACAATTCTTAAACAATGAGTGTGAGGGCTGTTGCAGTTATAGACACGCTAGTGTTATGCCTGTGTGTGAATTATCTGTGCTGCTGTTGTGGTTGGCTGTGTATTAAATCAAGATCTGTGCCTCCAACCTGTTCATGACAAGCAAGCTGACCACCTTGGGATCAGCCTCGTCAAGAAAATGGAGGAAGAGATCCAGGAATTCAAGCAAGCTGTAGAGTATAACTTCACCCTACTGGAGAGCCTGGTGGGGAAGAGGGAGCAGCCAGCCAGCATGGGAAGTTTTGCATGGGAAAACATCAAATACAATATAATAATAAGAAACATTTTGACAACACTAGCATCAACAAAGGAGTAGCTAGAGCCTTAACTAGCATCTTTTCAAAATTATCATGAAGGTACTGCTGTGAAGCTGCTGTTAAACACACTGTGGTTCTTAAAACAAGGCTCTCACTTTTCAATAACAGGAGAGTTACTAATTGGTGCAATGCAATTCCATCATGCTGCTTTTGTCTCCCTGTTATGCATGATGTTGGAAAACAAGTCTGTCCTTCATCTATCAAGAGTTAACTGCTGATCCTCCCTGCATGCTTCTTGCTTAGGAATGTGTGTGTTGAGACTTAATATAATGCCACCAACAAAAGAGGAATGATTACAGGGGGTTTACAGTTTATTTGAGGTTGGGAAAGAGACACAATGACCGACTGGTAGTGATTTAAATGCCACACTTAGTTTGCCAATTAGAGACTCCATAGGGGTTAAGTAAACTCCTTACTTCTGTCATGATGCTAGTTGAATGGTTAGAACAGCCAGAGGAGCTTGTTTTTGCAAGATTAACATATTTTGTGTTTTCTGAATATTATAAGACTGTAATCTTAGTAAGAGTGTAACCCAAATAAATTATTTTGGTTGTCTCATGTAATTTATGTCATATCGTTGTACATTATTGTCAAAAATATGTTGGAAATGTCAGTCCATTCTTTAGAAACTTGACTTGTAAAATTACATCGGCACAATGACTTACTACCCAGCCATTAGAGGTTAGGCATACAAACATTCAGAAAGGTTACTTAAATAACAGTGAATCTGTTTTACTCTGTAAATATTTACAACTGAACTTAACGTTAACAAATCTCAATCCAATGGCTTGAAACGTCTGAATAGGGCTTATGATTGCTTTAATGGCATCAAATAGATAGATAGATAGATAGATACTTTATTGATCCCGAGGGAAATGTGATGCAGTACGAGCATAGCGACAACAGCTGCATTCAGTCTTGTAAAGAAGATGGTGTAAGTCACAATCCCTGGTTAAATACTAAATCGGCCATTGTTAAGTCTGACACTGGAGCTTACTTTTTATACTCAACTGCCCCACAATGCGTTGCAGCTTTTCAGACTATTCAATGGCGGAGCTTACTAAGCAAGCAAATAAATGATCAAAATGATACACAAATAAAAGTAACTGTAATGTAGTATGTTTTTATATTTGCTTAAAATTAATCAGAATCGGTTTTATTGCCAAGTATATTTAATAGCATAGCTGTTTTTTTTTTAATCATAGTTAGGACCAGAAATGTGTTTAATAAAGTCATTTTCTCAAGCATGCAGACATGCAGTTACTGTCAGGTTAGTAGGCAGTGTTCATACTGTTTGAGAGTGAAGTAACTTAAGATAATTAAAATATGTGTGGTTCAAAGTTTAAACTTTACTGTCAATGAAGGGTTACTTCTGCTGTTAAATTGATATTCATGATGGCTTACTGCAGAAAGGTCTGCCCATCATGAACAAGATCAACAAAAACAAAATGTCACATGACAGTGGAGTATTATGTGTCATGCCCTCCTTCTCTGTCTCGCCTGCAGTGTCCTCCTTACTGTTCATTGTTAATAACAACAGGTGCTTATGTGTCATGGTTACCATCTGCAGCTTGTTTGAACTTGCACTTGATATTGAAAAGGGTTCAAAATGTGGGATTTGATTTGATTTGATATTGGCCTATAGTGGAACCGGGGAGTTTGAAACAACACAGCCCGTCCATGCCCTGAGCACTGCACTGTTCTCCAATCCCTGTGGTTTCATCTCATCACAACACTTATGCGACACTTCATGCATTGACATGGAAATTACAGCATTTTGCCTTTATTCCTATATCAGCAAAAGTAAAATGCATTCGCAATACAATAATGATGTTTGCTGAGTTGAAAGGACAAAAAGTGCTTGAGGTCTTCTCAGCCTTTCTGGCCTGCCCTGAAGTGACATGAAGTCTGTTTGTTCTAAAAATAATGCTCTCTGCCCTCTGCAGCACACTTATACACACAAAACAAACCGCATTTCTTATCAAGAAGATAATAGTGTTGCAGGATTAACAACACAAACAACCATTTCTAATATAATAGTATATAATAATGTAATAATAACATTAATGGAATGCAACTGATGCTACTTACATCATTTTCCTATCATCTACACTGACTCTACATCCTTCAAGGGAAGCACAGAGAACCACACAATATTAAATGCAACTTATTATTTTAATAATAATAATAATGATAATAATAATGCATTATAATGATGTGTTTAACGCTCATGCTCTGTGGATCCAAACTTGTATTTTTTTGAATCACTGTCAGTTTTATTTTTGGATCACTGTATCAAAGAACAGGTACTATCAAGCCACAATCAAGTTGAGATGAGAAAAAAGAGCAGGAGTTACTGTTGCAGCATTTAGAACAAAAGAAAGTTAAACGTCATGTATAGAGGTTAAGGAGATAAGGAGTTAATCCTTGAAAAAATGAAGTGTAAAACAGAGCAGTTTTTCATCAACGTACTAGACAACCCTCAGATTTGTCCGTCATAGTTAAAAGAAATTCAGTCAAAGATGGAAAATATTCAGTAAATGATCTCTGATAAAGACAATCCTCACATTAGATAATGACATAACACTTTCATAGAAAAGAGATTTTCACCAATTAAAAAGCCCACATGTTGAAATTGAAACAACCATAATGAAAGTGTAATAAGATAATAATTTCTCAGCAGATTGTCAAAGCTTTCCACATTATTCTGATTCAAAATCTTAAATAACCGTGGCAGGCCCTTATCAAATCAATATTTTCGTGACTTCAATATTTAACCCGTGAAAGTGGTGATTGAATATTTGATTGTCTCAGTCTAGAGATGAGGTGCTTAAGGACAAGTTGTTTTTTTCCCCCACTTTTCAGCCGTCATTAAGAGATCACAGTCAGCATGGGGCTGATTAACAATGAAGTGACAACTCTTTGTTTCAGCCTTTGGTTAGTGTTGCACTGAACTCTGAGAACTTTCAGAAAGCTGCAAGGCAAGTAAATGACCTTGATGTAAATAATTTATCTTGAAAGCAAATGAGAAGATTATCCAGAAACAATGCTTTTCAACAGGTGAAGAAGTCATGCATGCGGGTGAAAAGCGATGCAAGCTGTCTTAGTGTTGGTCTTTGTGAAAACACAAACGAGTATTTCAAGAGATCTTTTGAACCAGATGGAAAAATGGATTTTCAACTCATGGTCTTATTACTGCACATAACTGATTTTCTATAGGCCATAGTCCAGGGCATTTATTGAAGTCGATAAATAAAATACCCAAATTACAGGGACGTAACAGTTTTCTTTTCAAAAAATAAATCAAAAATCAATAAATGATCTCAGAATTGGAAAAAACCCCCAGCAAAACCCTTCACAACCAAACAAAAATATTGTTTGCAGATGTTAAACAAAATCATTCTTGTAAAAGATTTAAAGCTGAGTTGGTAGTGACATTTTTCCCTTACCTTGCTGAACTGCTGGATCAGTATTGGGTAAGAGTGTGTTTAGATGGGTTTGAGTGTCCCTGGTTTTGATCAGGCTTTTAAAGTATCTTTGTTTTTCTGCATAACAACATTGTGTCCAGATTTCAGAATCCAAAATGAGAGATGAGGAAATGTTTATTTATGGTGACGTTGTCTTCTCCTGTAAATAGGCTACATGCTGTACATCCAGTCTGCAGCCCGTGTTGGCATTTAAAAGTGCTAAACCTGCAATAAGCCACAGCGGTTTCATTTTTCTCAGATTTCGCAGCTGCTGCAGTTTGTTCTTGTGAAATAAAAATGCTGATAAAAATAAGACATGCACAAATAAAGGGCAGTAATGAGAAACTGTAATACTAGTATTGATTGTGTTGACAGGGATATGAATAACCAGGTGTCTCTTGTGCATGTACATTTCCATATTCCAAATATGATCTAAACAGGAATACGGCTCATAAACCGAATATTCAACATAACAGAGTATTTGCTCCTTTGAAGTGTTTAAAAAAACATTTATTTGGAATTGGTGCTATACAAATAGAGTTTGATTGACTAAAAGGATTTCAAGCTGTTTGAAGAGTTGTGGGGAATGAGGTCCTTCAGAAACACATTATTCTGTTTCGCATGCAGTTTGGGTTTTTTAACTCAAGAGCTTTCTTGTATTTGTGTTTTTGTCCTTTGTCCTCTCACAGATTTAAAGTGGGTTACGCCACTCATTTTCTTTTACCCGTCAATAAAAAACGACTTTTAATGTGAACAAAACAATTCTGTAGCTGTCAGATAGAGAGCCGTCAAAATCATGCATCCCCCACGCACTGCAGTTTTCAACATTTTTGAATCACGTAAAGCTCTTTATTTGAAGCTGCAAAACGATTTTTTCCGAGTCTAAGGACAAAAAGTCTTCTAATAATAAAAGGTGGATAAAGACACTGAAGAACAGTCCCCCCTCTGCATGAGCTGTTGTAGCTCACCTTTGACTGGATAATCACCATGGTAATATACACTGCATAACTTAACTGTTACAGACAACATAACCAATGTAAAAGAATCAAACACAGCCACATCATTCTTTTGATCCTCAAGCTCTGTGTGTAGTAGATTTAGGAGGGCTGTTAACAGTGTTTATTTTAAGCTAACATGTGCAGATTCCTGATGTAGAATGGTCTCGCTTTTTATTTTAGTTTACTCAAGTGTATGGAGGAGTACCTTTTTTTTCTGATAGATTTTTCATCTCTGACACAAACACATTTCGACCTTTTATTGATGGTTAAGACAGCAACAAAGCAGCAAGGCTTTGAGGTTGTTGTTGCTGAACTTGTCCTTTGGTGGTCTTTCATTCATCATTTACACTCTCTCTGTCGCTGAGTTGTTTCCTATAATTGCTCTTTCCTTTCTCTTGATTTCACCTAAGAAAAGGGAACCTTCTTTTTGTTTCACTTTTATGGCATATTGTGTTATCACCGTGCTGCTGCAGTTGCCTTAAGGCTGATTTAGTAGCTCAGGAAATTCAACATCCTTCTTCCTCTTTCATCAATAATTCACACTAACTAAATCCTGTTGATGCAAAGTGTCTTCCAGTCTGCTTCCACAAACGCTTTTTCCATCAGCGAGGGACGATTAAAGGAAATAAGCAGAGATGAAAGGAGGGGGGCAAATGTGTGTACAATATGTAGCATTTTATTAGAATGAATACTCCAACATTTCTAAATTAATAATAATAACAATATTACTTACATTAACTTAAATATTTCCAACAGAGGTAGAGATATCTGTAATTTTATAGTTGTGAAAACACATCTTGCCCTTCGCTCTGACAGACCTGACATGTTTTTTTTTGCTGTAGTGTTGCCTTGGAAAAACATGTTACGTCAAGGATCACTACATTGACGCGACACTGCAGCAAGTATAATTCAGGCATTTCAAAGGAGAACAGATAAGGAATCTGACTATCTCTATAGAATTTAAATTTTAAAGCAGTTAACAAGGAGATACGGTGAACACTTATTATATTCTGTTTTGCAGAATTGGAAGGAACTTCTGACAAGAGGAAGAAACTGCTTGTTTACAGGAACAACATATACAGTCGTGGAAACAGCCCACACTTACTGACAAAACATAACATAACAACATACACAGTCAGCTAATTCATACTGGGCCATCTCCTGAAGCAGAGTCAACTTCTCATGAAACGGCTTCACAGAGTGTCATTTGAAATAAACTTGGTAGGAGTGAAGCAGAATGCACTAAGATTACACACAAGTTTCTTCTATTTTCCAGTACAAATATTAGCCTGATGTTTATGATATTTGTATTGTAGTTTACTGTATGTCTGTGCTACATCATCATCATCATCATCCAGGTGATGGAAGAGGCCTGTGTTGACATGCCAGAGTTGGATATACCACTTGAGAATATTCCGCTAAAGTTATGCCAGAAAGGACATCGCATAATGTTAATGTGGCGCTGTGGACAGATGCACATCAGACAGGATGAAAAGTATTTGTTGTATTGTTGTTATATTTACAGCATACCACACATTTAAATGCCAAAAACTGGCCATTTGGTTTTGCTTTGCATATATTTAAGAAGTAGCTGTGTGCAGTTGGCTGTAGAAAGATACAATTTGTGGTGTTTTTTTGTAAAGTATAATTAAAAAAAGATATTACATCACTTCTAAAGCAGTGCTTAATTTTGCAAGAGGTTATATTTTAAACATTTGTATTCATTTTGTTGGGAGTGTTGACAAAGAGGGTACTAGTTTCAGGAGTTGTTTATACAGTTGTGAAAAACTGAAAATGTGAAGGTGATGTCACGCAATGCTGCATGCTGTCGCATGTGCCATCTTCTGAAGAACTCCTCTGGTTTGTTTACAACCTGTTCCATGGTATACCTGTTATGAAAGAAAGCAATGGTTTAATGGCTGTAATGTGAACAGGAAGGGAGAAATATAAAAAACAATAGGAAAAGGAAATATCTCCCCACTGGAAAAAAAAAAAAAAAAAAAGAATGTCAAGAGAGAAATTTCTGAAATTCAGATTTTATTTGTGATAAATCAGAAAGGTCAATTTATTTAGAAGATCAGGATTAGATAACATCACCAAAGAAATTAACTCCCAGCACTCACTTATCCAGATATTGTTCAGTGTCTTGTGTTTGGACAAAGTACTTTACATGATTTTAATAGCTATAGATCTTTAAAGGCTCATAAGCAGTCACTGGAGTACTGCAACAGTACAGTCGTAGTCTCAAAGGTAAGGTGACACTCTTTGTAGACCAGAGCAGACATAAAAAGCTTTAAAAAGAAAGAACTTGCAGTGGATGGAATTGTTAAGAGTTTCTACAGCTCCATCAGAAACCATCATTTCAACTTTTACATTTTTCTCTGTTAAAGGAAGTTTGTCTTAATCAAAATAAAGAAGTCATAGCTTGTCTGGCTTAAACCCATATATTTCACCTTATCATTCTTATACTTGTCACATCTGTAGAGAAAACTGCATGACAATCTTTGTACTTGCTACGGCAAAGAAAGTAACAGCTAAATTTATTTCAATCAGGAGAGACAAGTGATATTAAGAATTAATTTATTACAGGGAAAGTGTGATTGACAAAATGAGATTTGACAGAAAAGTTTTGGAGCTTGGACTCTATGGGGTGGAAGATGTGATTTAGTGATGAAGTTCTGCTCGTCATTATGATAGACCCCCCATAGAGTCTAGACCCTGGTGGTTGAGGACTGATGATTTGATGAAACCGAGTGGGAGAAGAATTGATGGGAGTCGACTCTGCTTCTGAAGATGGCGGTGACGGGGAGGTGGAGGGGCGCACGAAGCCAGCTTGAAAGAACTAAGGAAGAAAAAGAATCATATTTAAAAGGAGAGCTGAACGATGATAGGCCGAAAACGAGGGAGGAACGCTGCGTCATTGGTTAGATGATGTCCGGTGACAGAACAGCTGATTAACCCACGGACGGCCCAAACCAGCTTTGACCAAATCAACATGATAACAAATGAGTCTTTAAAAGGTTAAAGACCAATGACTTTTTTTTTTTTTAAGATTTATTTTTGGCCTTTATTGCCTTTATTGATAGTGAGAGGAAAGTGGATAGAGCCGGAAACAGGGAGAGAGCAGGGAGAGACATGCGGGAAATGGGCCACAGGCCGGACGCGAACCCGGGCCGCCCGCGCGAGGAACAAAGCCTCGCTATATGGGGCGTGCGCTGCGCCACCGGCACCCCAGACCAATGACTTTTTTCATCATTACTTTCAATACCAACAGTACGTTCAATTCATATCCAAAAAAGTTACTTTAACTAATGATGTGTTTTACTTCTACTTTTCATTTTCTGGTGTGATCTGTTCCCTTTACTGAAGTATCACTTTGAGATACTTCATCCACCACTGAATGCAAAGTACAGTATGCACAGATACAACTTCAAGATGTATTACAAACCTTTGGTAGAGAAATGTGAAAGCTGGAGAAATTTACAGATTCTGTGGTAGGCTATACATTCAGACTCTAACTCTATACACAAACTGTCCTAAGAGGAAGCCCATTTTTTCCTTTGAATACATCTTGTGAATTTATTTCAGAAAATATAGCATAGAAATGTTTCACATTTCCCTCCAAATCTCCATAGTGTACCTTTTAAGAGATTTGAGGCAGTTTTTAACAACCAGGTAGGACTTGGTTCAGTCAGTATTTCTTTTCCAATCTTGCATAATTTAAATTCATGTACAACTTTCCTTCCAGTAATTTCTTGCTTTCTGTCCTTATAGATGCTTTCCTTCTTTCCATTCTTATTATTTCCCCTGAACAATCTAATCAAGGAGAATCAACCCTCTGAACTCAGCAGCCAATTACTTAAGAAAGTGCTCTTTAAAAAAAAGCCATTCAATGCCCCTGCGCTGAGCTGCCTCGAGGAAATGTTGAACCCAACATCACACTCACGAACACCAAAATATCCAAGGCAACAGGATGAATGCTCTGTATGATTAGAATTTGTTATGTACAGAACTATAGTCAAATGTTTCACATAATCAAACAGATGAAAAAGGCGATACTCAAGTTATCTACCTCAAGTACACGTTAAATTAGCCAGTGTGTGACTGTTTTTAAAGAGTTGCTTAAAGGTGAACATTTTTTACACTGATACCACACCTTTTCTGGAAATGGCTGTGGAAAAAAATCAACGTTTTGATTTCTCATGTTTTACAGGACAGAAGGAGACACATTTAGATTAATTAAATGGTTATATAATTAGATTATCTATTGACACAATCTGTTTACATATAGTCAAGTTTTCCCTGTGATAGTTTTGTGACAATACATGTTGTTTTTGAAAGACGCAATCCTCACTGTGTGCCGTTAGTATATCTGATAGAACATTTTTGGCCGTGGTATCATGTTTGAGCATGTTTTAAGACACTTAAACCTTTTGTAAATGAGGCCCTAAGAACACTAAACAAAGAGCCTTTTATATACTTTAGTGTAATCTAGCCCAGTCATATTGAGACTCCTCTACTAAAAGACATATAATTTGGTAAAAAATAATTACTTTTATACTCTCTAGAAACATACAATATTAAAACAAACTAGAACTGTCTTTGGTTACCCCTCTTTCTCAGGTTTGAGTGACATCTATCTGAAACAGAAAGTTTCTTGCTTAGTTTCACTAATTTCAGGTTACTGACAACCTTTTTTCTGAAATGGGCCCCTGCTGTTATTGGAAAAATTATATGGACACCCTTTTTTGTAATAGTTGTAGGTGGTTTAAACTTTCTTAAATGTTAGACAACTTGGAGGTTGCTGAAAATAAAAGACAACTAATGGCTTTAAAGCATCATCATTAAACCAAAACAAACTGCTGTTTTATCACTACCACTGTTCTGAATCCTCTGCTCTACTCCAGCGACACATCTCCATTAGCGTTTGCACGAAGGACATGACAGAATGACCGAAGGTCACTTCACAAGACAGCCAAATAAACAGGATGTTGTTTTTCTTTCCTCTAGTCCTTAAATAAAACAGCTTTATATGCAACTCCATCCTTTAAATGTGAACATGATGTTCAATAAGCACGACTCTGACAGCAGTTCAGCTTGCGCTTCTCGCTCATTAACATTTACATATGGATAAACTTGATTTCTGCTCTATTTTTGAGTAAAATGTTGCACATTCCTATTTTAAACATTATAGTCACAATTTAATGCCTTGTATGAAACTGTATCAAAAGACACGATATAACTGGTATATAAAAAAAGTTGGTAAAGCTAAACAGTAATTAAGTGAAAAGCCATCATGATCAGACAGACCAGGTGGCACATAGATTAACGCATTGTTTGTAAAAGGACAGAAAACCCCCCTTGCACTCATCTTCTCTGCTCTCAGAGCAGACATTTACTGGTTTGGGCCCAGTCCCCAAAGCCTCAGTCTCTTTGGCAGCTAAGGCTGCTGACTTCTCACCGGACATGGACAGCAGACTGCTACTGATAAGTTGATGGACTGCTGTCTGATGAGTAACATCATTGGTTGGGCAGCTACAGATAATGATTCGAGTATATCTGATTTAAATGGCTAGGCATCAAGACAAAGCATAAAGAAGCTTTTGATTTCTCAAGACTGAAGAGGCAACATCAAATCAATACAAATGGTTATACTTTTAAAACATACATGTGAATTTCCTGTTTTAAATTGAATAAAACTGTTTTAAATAATACAAATTAAAATGTGAATATGGCTGTGAAACATTTTCTGTGCCAACTGTATAAATGTTTAGTACCACTCATGGTTTGTTGAAGTCTGTAATTTGTGATTACAAACAAAAAATACATTTTAGAGTGCCTGCTGTTGTTTGGTTGACTGTCTATTTAAGAATTAAGACTGAAACCTGTTGCTTTAAAGACCAAGCACCAGCTTGAAGCAATGACACTGGAATTAGTTTTGAAGTAGGCTTCATCTAGCTGGATGGCGTAGTAGACCTCCTTTGCATTAATATGTGTTTTCTGTGATATGATTGCAATCCAATAACGCCTGATCACATACATTTACACCTGGTATTAATTTGTGTCTCAGGTGTCAACATTGACATCTAATACCATCTAATTGCAGTCTTTCACGCTCATTTCCTCTCCTTCTTCTAATATAATCCTACTTGTTCTCATTCTGTGCCTTCATTATGTTTATAATAACTGTCATCACAAGCACTTATATTTATTGACATTTTATGTGGAGTATTCACATTAACCACTCAACAAAGGAGGCATGCAGTAACAGCTGTGTACAGTTTGCAGCGCTTACTATAATAGCATTTATTGACAGTAATTTATATCAATTGAGACTGCAGAGAATATATTAACCCACATAGCAACACAGCTCATTTCAGTGTTGTAGTTAAGATCATCGATCGAGACATTTGGGGATTGAGAACGAGTCAAAGCCAAGACCATAAAAGAATCAATGAAAAATTATCATTGTGTGTGCAGGGGGCGTGTTGCTCACTTAGACCGTAACTCTGGGAAGATTGCAGCCCTTACTCAGCGATGAAAATTCAACAACAAATAAATTGAAGTTATTTGCTTTTCTAGAAAGAGGTGTTTTCCTTTTGATCAGAGTACTGACTTAAAATTAAAAAAAAATAGCTTATCAGTGGTAGTTTTGACCAGTCTTGTTTTAAAAGATGGACTCCACCCAGTCTGAGAACGAGACAAGACCCAGAAAAAATGCTTCAGATCCAAGACTGAGACCTTCAAAAAGTGGTCTTGAAATTGGTCTTGAGACAAGGCTCGACTTCGAGTACTACAAAACTTGCTCATGTAGGGTATACAAAATTCACAGCTTCAGGCATCAAAATCTTTCTTATTTCCTCTCTCTGAAATTATTTTAAATGCATTTATATAGATAAACAAACTTTTAGAATAGTCAAACTTCGAAAGGAGGGCAAGATTGGTAACAAATTAAGCCCTGTTATACAGAGTTTTTTTAAATGATACATTGCTTTGATGTAAGAGGCTGCATGCAGTATTTTAAACGGTTTGACGTACACAGCAATGGCATGGCAGCTAATATTGTGGCACAGTTGAGCAGCACACAGCAGTGACAGTGGGGTTTCTTGGGTCAGATTTGCTCAAGACACAAAATATATGATGCTGAAACCCTCACTGCACTCCATCTTCACAGCTCAACGAGTTATCATCGGCACCCAAGGAGGTGGCGTTCCAGTGTGCTTTGTGGCACTTATGCCTCCCCAGCCTGGTATGGAGTGAAGACTGTGGTTATGGTAACACCTGAAAGTGGGAAGACAAAAAGTCCTGTTGTCCGTGCTGGCTCTTAAAGGGAAAACTGAAACTGATTTGTTTGATTCACATCCAGAAACTCATGAAGCAACATGATAGAAAATGCAGTCCAGCACAACCTAAATCACTTTGTAACACAAACTTTAGACTGCTGTCATGATAAAGCCCTTTGTCTGATAAAAGTTTGTCAAAATTAGATTTGCACATTAACTTAAATCACGAGAAAGTCACAGGACAGTTTTTAAATTTGTCTTTTTCTGTTGGGATTTTATGAATAAAAACCGCTAAGATTGGTCATTTTTTACAGCAATATGTTACTCTGTGGGGTTTCCAACTTGCAATACAGTATGAAAAAAAAAAAAAAAAGAAAACTCAATAGTAGCCTTTTGATTCTGAAATACTTCTGACATTGAATAGAAACCATTTGCCACAGAGTTCAAATATAATTAAAGGACACAGGGGGCAGGAGATCATAATGTCACACAGTGTGAAATACAGTTCTTAGGAAGAGTGTCTGGGGTTTGCAGGCCCAGTCCATACAATGAGGCGCTAATGATAATGAACCACATTGTGAGGAAATACATTAAATGGGCACACTCTACTTGGCTTCTTCATTTTTTTTCTGTCCTTTTCATGTTTGAGGTGTATTAAAAAGGGACTGCAGAATGTGTTATCGCAATCAAAAGCTTTTGAGCCTTTATGAATTTAAATGTTTTGTAACAATTTCTGACTTGCCTTTAGTGGTGAAAACTAAACACCTCTTAGTCCAATACTGTTCTAAGAATACATTTAAGATTATTGTAAACTCTTGGAAGTTAAGGGGCCTTGTTCACAAAAGGATTGCAAGGGATTTGTGCTCAATAAAGCTGTGCTCTTCTTGGGATGGGTGTTCCAAATTTGCATCCTATTTAAACAATATGATATGTACATTGGATGGATGTTTTCAGTTTGTTTCTGTCCCTCACAAATAAACTGTAAATAATTCAATCAATAAACTAGTGCAAATAGCCACTGTCTTATTGACTAACTTATGGTTATAGTTGACAGTTATTTTTAAAGGTTGTGATTTTTCCTGATTGATGAATGATAGATGTTGAAGGAATCTCTGTTCACACTGACTTGCTTGTGTGATAAATTTATTTACAAAGTAGTAACAGCATCAAACAGACTTGCCATGGATGGTCTCGGTGAGACGTGAAGGCTGAAATGATTTCCCCCTTTCACAAAGGTATCACTCGTATTTAAAGTACCAACCTAAAGACGTAAGTAGGGATTGTTCTTTTTTAAAATAAGCCATGAAATGGTCATATGTGAAAAAGTGTCCCCTTTCAATTCAAATAAGCCTCTTGGCAGAATAATTGTCTAATCCTTTCACCCAACTGTTTTTGGTTATCTCCTCTTTTATTTGATTAAATACCAAATAAAATCACAATTTCTTCCATGTCTTTAGATTTCAGTGCTGATTCTTGCAGTTACACCTGTGGACACTGAGAAACAGCTGTCATGGGCTGACCACTGAATTCATACATGCAAATACAGATAAACTGGTTCAACAGAGAAATATATTTATATAAAAAATATATTAAACTACAACTGATTCTACTTTTCGGCTTAATTCATCAAAATCGTGTACATTATTAACAAATTGGGCCCAACTCTGAACTTCAGAAGTTTCTCTTCAATATTGAAGACTGTTTATTACATTTCAATGTACATAATTTGTTCTTTCCTACATTTAGTTTATTTCACATCTCATAATGTATTTGCGACCCCTATTCAATATGAAATGAACATGTTCTTTAGTGCAATGCTAATACCGTGGAGGTGCAGACATTCCATTTAAAATGTTAACATGTCCTCCATCCTAAAAAAGATCAAACTTTATTTGTATAGCTTATTTACAGCCCAGCAGTAAAGAGAAAACACTTAAAAAAACATGATGTAATGTAGACTGCACTCCTCTTCTGTGAGACATGTTTGCCAAGAAAGGGAGAGAATGTTAAATTGCTTTCTGTCAAACTTTTTAGAGAAGTTTGGACCAAAATAATTGGAGGATTTCTTCAGTTACAGGAGGTGCTGAAAAAGGCATGACTCATACGTGTCAGGTTCTTTATGTGGCTGCCTTGGCCACGATATCCATGGAAACACATTAACCACTGTGAAGGCAGTTGACTTCTAGTTTTCACATTAACACCAGCTCCTGCATTTAAAAAAGATAAGATAAAGTTGTAAGTAGAAATCATGCGTGGTTAAAAGAGAATCTACCTAAATGAGCATTTTACGCCTACACTAGATGGTCATGATTAAATAATGACGCAGATAGCAGATAGTCATTTTGATTTTCACAAGCTTAACAAGTAGTCATACAGGTCAAATCCAGATAAAATTGCATGTGTATGAAAGTCAAAAAAAGAGTGTGAGAAGCCTGCTTTTTTCCAAGAGACATGATGGAAAAGATTTGTTTTGTGATGCAAGCACATGGGGACAGTGTGTCAGTGAAAGGTTTAGAGTGGCTCCCCTTCCAGGCTTGGATCTGATAACATGAAACCAGGGTTGCATGGTACTGTCACACACTGCCCCCATGAATTATACATGGGCGTCATTGTATCTGCAGAAGGGCAGCCTCGCCCACACCCCGCTGAGGCTTGATACCTGTTGCCAGAGGAAAGCAGGGGGGAAGGCGGAAGGAAAGATGGATGATGCAGGTGGAGAGCACAAAGCTAACACATGCTATCTATCATCTTGACTGCAAATATGGCATCCACAGGTGGCCAACTTAAAGGGACAAGAGTAGGATACATACTGAGTAACAAACTCCATGACCATGGGGCGATGGGTGACCTTAAAAGGTAATATACAGAAGCTTAAGCCCTTTCCACATGGGACAAGAATTGCCAGAGTTAATACATAATTCACAAGCACAATTTCTCACAGACTGAGCAAGACTGTACAAAGAAATCAAAGACAGCACACAGGAGAACCCCCCAAAAAAGTAAGTTTATCTGCAAGTGGCAAAATGGAAGTTAATCACTTCTTTGGTCAGACTGGAGGTGTGCTTTTTGATTTTTATTAATTAATGCTGCAGCTTGTTTCCAGGCAATGTGTGATATTGTGATTGTTCATCCCATTCCTTATTTTGATACCATCTCAAGCCAGCCTTGGGGCCAGGATCACGTGACTCAGGGGGTGATAAAAAAAATTGTACGGAAGGTAATTATCTATTATTTCTGCATTCTTTCATCCTGCAGAATAGGGATGGGAAAATAATCACTTTTAGGACACTTTCCGTGCCTTATAAGTTACCTTGTCCATGTGTTTGTGCGTGATGGCATATGAAATAGGAATATTTGAAGCAAATTCCAGGCCACCGTTTAAAACTGGTTGCGTGAAAGGTGATTCAACCATGCAAAAGCCTCTGAAATGTTGAATCACAAAACCAAATACCTACAGTTTGAAAATCTAAATATATTTATTTCAAAACAGAAATGAAGCCAATATCCAACATTATCTCACACAATTTATGGAAACACAGGTCTATAAGATGCAAAATAATACTGCTAAAATCAACAACAAAAAAGATGATTAGACCTTTTTGTCCATTTTCTGGGAATATTCACTCTTTTCTTCGAAAATGTCTCGCTGCCCGTGTAATTCCTCTCTGTCACGCTGTCTTGCTCTCTCCCCGTTGACCCAAACTTAATTCATCTGCCATTTCTATTCTGAGGATAAAGCTTCTTTTTACAACCAGAAAAAGCAAGCTATGGTGAATCGAAGGGAAGTTTTCTATCTATCAATCTCTCCCATCTCTCATCCACTCTATTATGGTAAATGGACAACACCATGCAACTAATACAAATAGTTTTCGCGTTACATACTGTACGTAGGATAACCTATGGCCTGCATAGTGCAATGATAGTCCAGTGTGACTTTTGCGTGTCGCGCTTTTGTATCATTAGAGGGGGCAAAGCTCCCAATGAAGCTAGGGTGCTCTATTTATAGGCTACACAGCTGCTTCCTCAGCTGATGCTGAAATTTCTTCTTCTTCAGAAACTTCTTGCAGCAAACACTCGATATCCGTGTCCGTCTCCAGTGAGAGCACTGACACCACCAGTCTGCCTCAGCTAGAGGCGGCCCAGGCTCCTCGTCCTCACTGTCGCCGACAGGCAGGTCTTGTGCTTCGACTGCAGCAGCAGCAGCCGCCTGTTCCTCAATCACTCTCAACTGCTCATCGCTATATTGCAGCTCGTAGAGGTAGCCATGAACATCTGATTCGAGCACACCTTCAAAATCCCCTCCATCCATGACAGTTTGAAGTTCAAACATACACAATATACAACAACACATACAACATCTTCAGAGCCCTTTAGCATAGCTTCCTAGCAAGATGGCGGACGTTATTTTGACACTAATCTCTTCTATCATGACTTCCACCTGCTGTCTAGAATTATCCCAACCAATCTCCTCAAGGAAGTTACACCATTGGCCCCTGCATTCTCTTAATTATCAATAGCTCTTTGGAAAGCAGTCATTTAAACATGCTGTTGTACAGCCACATTTGATCCTTCAGTCCTAAATAACTAGACCGATCTACAAATTCCATTTCATTTAAACAACCCTTAAAGAAACAGTCTTCAACCAATTGTTGTCCCACCTAAATTCCAATCTGGCTTCTGAGCTCGTCACAGCACTGAAACAGCACCACTCTTAATCTAATCACAAATGACTTGCTTCTAGCTGCAGACTCTGGTAAATGTTTTGTTCTCTGATAGAATATTAGGCCTTCTTTAGTCCGATCGCTGTCCACTTGTACCTTCTTTTGTATCTAACTTTATAATTATGTATTTTAACTTTGTACTTGCATCTTGACACTTTATTCTTTTATTGACACTTTATCGTTGGTTACATTTTTAGTATAGCTGCACTGTTGTTCATTTACTGCTCTGTGTGTCTTTGAATTGCTCCCTGGGGACAAACAGAGTTTTTCTTTTAATTGAATTGAATTGGGGCATAGCCGAGCTGGTGTTTATCGGTGTGTGGTTTGACAATACATCCACTTCCCCATCTCTGGCCTGCATGTGTAATTGACAATCTTTAAAAGACCTGGAGTCTCATTTAGTAAACATTGTGTAGAATCCATATTAAAAATGTACATGTGCTAAAAACCCCAAAATGGCATGTGCACAAAATAATTCTGATCAATAAAACCATTCGGACGCACGCTATGGAGTTATAATTGTGGCGATAATAAAACAATTTGAAAACACCTAGATCCACAAATGCTTGCATAGATCCACAATCACTGAAAACTGGGGCTGTCATATGACTTTTGCAGCATTCTTGTTATGCAAGATCCACAAATGTGTATCCTGATCTTCAAATCCGTGTTTGCCCTGAACTTAGGCTGCCAGGCTACAGTCTCTTGCCTCACTGCCTTACTTAAACACAAGGACTTATTTTGATGTTTTGTTAAAATAATAATTACTCTAAAAGTATAATCTAAAAGAAAATTAAGACATTGGCTTGATATCAAAATGACCTCAGTTAGTCTAGATTTGGCACGTTTGCTTTCACAACATTGTGTTGCTAGGTAACTGAGAGGTTACTGTTGCTCCACTAGAAACTGGCTAATTTCATTACATCCATCACTCACTGTGTTGTTGTTCTCACCTGTCTGAACTACTCTTCAATATTCTTAATGTCTAACCTCTCTGTTCAGTAAATTCTAAGGTGCATTGTAACAAATACACTTAGCGGCGTAAACATAAAACACCCTTGTTGGAGAAAACGCAACACTGTGGGTGTATATTTTCCAGTAAACCTCTACAGTGTTGATGAGTTCACTACATAACCAGCATTAGCTTTACTCCTAGAAGTCCATGGGTGCAAATTTGAGGCTGGAACTAAGGACAGCTTTTCTCTTTCTCTTCTATGTTTTCTGGGGGAAATTGTAGTTGAGCACAAACTGACGAAGACCCTCAAATAAAGTACATCAAAGCTAATATGTATATTACCTAAAAAACTTCTAACATGGGCATTATTTAATAGTGCGGGCAGTTGATGGTTAGCAAGGGTTGCCATGCAAATGATAATATAATGTACAGCTAAGTAAAAATAATAACCAATTAGCATAGTTGGATGAATAAAGCCATTTTATAAGCCATCAAATATTTTTATTTGACATATTTTTCACTTTAACAACTAACGTCTCTTTTGATACGATATAGTAATTTATTGTACAGTTAGGACAAAATTGGGACTTTTAAATTGGCTGCAGTGTTTTTAATAATAAAAATAAAAAGGTCTACAAGAGTTAAATATTGAGTTAAATTATAATTTCTATTGTTAAAAACAGCAGCTCTTTTCGTGTGTTAAAAAAACACAAAATGGTGTAATATATTAGGACTACACACTGATACAGTCTTTAAACACAGTGGGTAATTTGAAATCCTGCTGTGCCTTACCAATCAGAGACATTCCCCGGCACGGCAGATGCTGCATTCCATCAGCCCACATGATGTCATCATTTAGAAGAGAACTCTGGGATCTGCAGTCCCAATCTCAACAGTGGTTCCATTCTTCCCCACATGTGCTGGAATTTTTCCCAGTTTAAAAAGCCAGATGCTCTTAGGTAATGACATGAATTAAATTCAATTCCTGTTCTGCTCTGAGTTAAGTAATGGGTGTGTTGTTGATTGAGATGTGTCAGTGATCTAGTGACCCCCAACTTGCTAAAATTCTAACTGGCTGAATTTAATAAAGCTTTTGGCAGATGTTATCTATTATCTCTATCCATTGGCCATGTCTTATGGAGTAACACTTTTTTAAAGGATATCACAGATCATTCTCTGCAAAGGCACTGTATATCAGCAGGTTCAATAAGAGAATGGACTGGTCTGTTGTTGATTTGGCTCTCACAAGACAACACTTATCTCCAATCTTTACCCAAAAACTGTTGTTGATCCACCAGGCTTTGCCCCGAACCTGAACAGACCAAGGTGATGCCTATAACAACTCCATTATGCTACAATTTCAACAAAATGTATGCAAATTATAAATCGGTAAATAGGCTACTCTATATTCATGCTGTGGAGAAGGACTCCCAAAATATGTGTACGCAAGATGTTTTGCAAAAAAGTAAAAAGAACAAATCAAGTCTTTAACCCCAGCCAATGTCCCTGGGGAACGTGCTCACAAGCAATCTAACCATTGTTTTGTAAATTACGGGGCTGCTTCAATGATTACTGGCTGGTCTGACTTCATTGCCAAAAGTATAATTTACTTGCCAATAATATACAATCTGCTTTAAAAGAGCCTGAGAAAAATGATGCCCTGCTGGAGAAATAAGTTAAGAAAGTATTGGCCTATCCGATGCATCACCCTTTTAAACTACTTTTATCAATTCCATAGGGATAGCTACATGCAGATAGGTTACTCATCTAAAAACGTCTAATCATTGATCATCTGCTTCTCATGATGACAAAATGCAAAGCATTCCTTTTGCCCCTCTTTCTTTGTGTTATGCTTCCTTTTATGATGCCATCAAATTCATTTAGAAATCTGTAAAGGAGCGTGGCTAGCAAAAGCCGGTATTACAGACTCTTTCAAAGGGATGGCTTTGCATCCTTCTCTGTGGCATCTTTTCTGTGTAAAATGGAGGGAAAACTTGTATTTTTCGGTTAGAGTCACTATTGGTTGTCGAAGCAGTCCCAAAATATTTGATACCTTATCAGAGATGCTTCGCTGGATTCTCTTACACAACTACAAGCTTCCATTTATGCTTCACCTTGTTGATGATTTCCTGCTACACTGTAAAAAAGCCAACTTGTATTTTTAGGCCTAAAACAATCATTTATGTTGGTGAAACTTGAAAATGTAAATTATTGACATTTAAGGTTATAATGTTAGTTTGTACAACAAAGCACAATAGTTGTATGCTCCAAAACGCGTTGGTGAGTTGATAATACTTAAATCTTTAAATTGGGGTTCAATACATGGCTCAACAGTTCTGCTAACTCTTCCTTCTTTGTTGTGAAATGCGGGAAAGCCAACTTTCCAAGTTTGCACTCTGCACTTCAAGTCTCATTGTGGCTGTGCTGCCTCGAGCTGGAACAGGTAAGTTTTAACCAATTTTTAATTAATTAAATTAAATTAAAAAATGATATGGGAATTTTATTCTGAATTGTGCTGTGCAGTATGGTGTTTAATGGAGAAAGTGACCTACACATTTTCAACATTTAAAACAAACGTGTTTTCAGTAATTAGTGAAAGATAACGGCTAACGGATGCTAGTGGAGCAGCATTCCTTGGCAAATACTGTTCAAACAGGACAGTAATGTCAGCTACAAGAGTAGCCATTATGGTATTAATGCTAACTCAAAATGGTAGTCGCAACATTAGTTGACATTTCATGTCATTTTATAGAAGTGTTGGCGGTGTTAATACACTAGGTAATAACACTTATCCGTCTCTGCAGCAGGACGGCAGCAGGTGAGCAAAAAAAAAAAAGTGTGCCTGCTCTATTGAAGTGACACAGAATGTTAAGTGAACTCTATGTTATAGACAAAACTGTTGCTCTGACTCTCAATTTCACCCATTCATACAGGATGCAGTCCCAGCTTGTCTGTCATTTTATATGCAAATATGTTTTACTTCCTGTGTTTTCCCTCCTGAGTTGATTTCCTGATTTGTTTCACCCGCATCTTGTTTAATTCACATGTTTCACTGTTTTCAAGCAGCCCTGGAGGATGAAAGACTGGCTCTGGCTGAGGAGTTTAAAAAGAAAAACAAGAACGTTGCACTCATCAGACAAAAGATGGAACTGACTTTCTCCTTGAGGCGAGTCAGAGGTAAGCAGGTGGAAAGAGTAGAAGAGTTGGTGAGATGATGTTGAAATTGTTTTGACTTTGTTTTGAGGATTTCAATTTTCTCTTACATTTTTTTTTTACATCAACAGATTAGGGAAGAGTTTGGTTGCATCACAAACAAGAACCTATTGGACAACTTTAGAGCAGCCTGTCATCAGCACACCTGCAGGCTCCTGAGACCGTGACAGTCAGGAGAAGCTCTTCAAGAACTGTCTTGTGAGTGGTTATAAATCAAAATTGTACATATGTTATTATACTGTATTTATAGTGCTGTATAGTGCTTAACGTTGACTTCAACCACTACATCTCTGTCCTCCTTGTTCTCTTCCTCTTTCCCAATGTCCAGAGTGTCTTCAAGAGTTGTAGTGCAATGATTATGACTTGATGTAGCCTAATTGAAGCCAGTAGATGTGTAAGGGGGTTCCATTTTTGGTTGTGGGGTATGGGAAGGAAATAGTGAATATGTCAAACTCAATTAATTATATTTGGAAAAAAATGTTGATCCAATGATTTGAGTTATTTTAGAGTAATAGCTTATTCTGATTCACAGTATTTAAATCTAATGTCTTGCAATCCATGTTTTGGTCTTTACTTGTCTGTCAACACAAGGACACTGACCCAGAAGAGGAGCAGATGAAGGGCCTCATTGTGGGTATCCTCACTGTGCTGCAGGATAATCAAAGTGTTGTGAGTGTTGCTGTTGTTGTGGAAGAAGAGATTGTTCTTCAAGATCTCCCTGACCTGCCAACTACTTTTGCTTACTTCTTTGGACTGACCTATGCTTTAAACCTTTAATCCATCCATCCATTTTCTACCGCTTATCCGGGGCCGGGTCGCGGTCTAAGCAGAGACACCCAGACTTCCCTCACCCCAGACACCTCCTCCAGCTCTTCCGGTGGGACCCAGAGGCGTTCCCAAGCCAGCCGAGAGACATAGTCTCTCCAGCGTGTCCTGAGTCTACCCCGAGGCCTCCTCCCGGAGGGACATGCCCGGAACACCTCCCTAGGGAGGCGTCCAGGGGGCATCCGGACCAGATGCCCAAACCACCTCAACTGACTCCTCTTGATGTGGAGGAGTAACGGCTCTACTCCGAGCTCCTCCCTGGTGACCGAGCTCCTCACCCTATCTCTAAGGGTGCGCCCAGCAACCCTACGGAGGAAGCCCATTTCGGCCGCTTGTATCCGAGATCTCGTTCTTTCGGTCATGACCCAAAGCTCATGACCATAGGTGAGGGTAGGAACGAAGATCGACCGGTAAATCGAGAGATTCACCTTTCGGCTTAGCTCCTTCTTCACCACGACGGACCGATGCAGCGACCGCATGACTGCAGACGCCGCACCGATCCGTCTGTCGATCTCACGCTCCATCTTCCCCCCACTCGTGAACAAGACCCTGAGATACTTAAACTCCTCCACCTGGGGCAAGGACTCCCCACCGACCCGAAGGGGGCAAGCCACCTTTTTCCGGTCGAGAACCATGGCCTCAGATTTAGAGGTGCTGATCCTCATCCCAGCCGCCTCACACTCGTTAGCGAACCGCCCCAGTGCGCACTGAAGGTCCGGGTTCGATGGAGCCAACAAGACCACATCATCCGCAAAAAGTAGAGACGAGATCCTGTGGTCCCCGAACTGGACCCCCTCCAGCCCCTGACTGCGCCTAGAAATTCTGTCCATAAAAGTAATGAACAGAACCGGTGACAAAGGGCAGCCCTGCTGGAGGCCAACGCGCACCGGGAACAGGTCCGACTTACTACCAGCAATGCGAACCATACTCCTGCTCCGGTCGTACAAGGACCGGACCGCCCTTAGCAAAGGGCCCCGAACCCCATACTCACAGAGCACCCCCCACTGGGCGCCGCGAGGGACACGGTCGAATGCCTTCTCCAAATCCACAAAGCACATGTGGACTGGTTGGGCATACTCCCATGAACCCTCGAGCACCCGCTGGAGAGTGTAGAGCTGGTCCAGTGTTCCACAGCCAGGACAAAAACCGCATTGTTCCTCTTGAATCTGAGGTTCGACTAACAGCCGGAACCTCCTCTCCAGTACCCTGGAATAGACTTTCCCAGGGAGGCTGCGGAGTGTGATTCCCCGGTAGTTGGAACACACCCTCCGGTCCCCCTTCTTGAAAAGAGGGACCACCACCCCGGTCTGCCAGTCCAGAGGTACTGTCCCCGACCTCCACGCGATGTTACAGAGGCGTGTCAACCATGACAGCCCCAGCACATCCAGAGACTTCAGATACTCAGGGCGAATCTCATTGCCACCAAGGAGCTTCCCAACTACCTCGGTGACTTCGCCTTGAGTGATGGACGAATCCACCTCTGAGCACCCAGCCTCTGCTTCCTCAGTGGAAGACGTGAAGGTGGGATTGAGGAGATCCTCGAAATATTCCTTCCACCGTCCGATTACATCCCCAGTTGAGGTCAGCAGCTCCCCACCTCCACTGTAAACAGTGTTGGTGAAGCACTGCTTCCCCCTCCTGAGGCGACGAACGGTTTGCCAGAATTCCCTTGAGGCCGACCGAAAGTCCTTCTTCATGGCCTCCCCGAACTCCTCCCAGGCCCGAGTTTTTGCCTCCACGACCGCCCGGGCTGCGGAACGCCTGGCCTGCCGGTACCCGTCAGCTGCCTCAGGAGTCCTATGCGCTAACAGAGCCCAAGCAGTGCGTGGAGGTGAGCCCGACTATATCTAGCCGGTACCTCTCAACCTCCTGCACAAGCTCAGGCTCCTTCCCCCCAGTGAGGTGACGTTCCACGTCCCAAACGCCAGAAGCTGCGTCCGGGGATCGGGTCGCCGAGGCCCCCGCCGTCGACTGCCGCCCGATCCACACTGCACCCGACCCCTACGGCTTCCTCTGTGGATGGTGGGTCCACAGGAGGACAGGCCCGCGTCGTCCTTTCGGGCTGAACCCGGCCGGGCCCCACGGGCATTGTCCCGACCACCAGGCGCTCTCCTGCGGGCCCCAACCCCAGGCCTGGCTCCAGGGTGGCCATGCGGGTCGCCATGCCGGGCGACGTCACGGTCCTATTTGTGTTTTTCATCATAGGGGTTTTATGAACTGCATTTAGTCTGACCCGTCGCCTAGGACCTGTTTGCCTTGGGTGACCCTGCTGGGGGCTCAAAGCCCCCGACAACATAGCTCCTAGGGTCATTCGAGTGCTCAAACTCCCCCACCACGATATGGTAGCAGTTACTTTAAACCTGAAGTACCCAAAGGATCTCAGGTACACATTTGAAACTGTTCAGAAGGTTTTCATGGGACTTGGTACAGACATCTCTGCAAGGGTTAGATTCCTCAAAAACAAACTGGATTGTGGATTCGCAAGTTAACTGGTAATGTTGGGTCTGAAATGCTGACCTAAAAGTTCAGTTTTTTTCCAGCCAACACCATGTTAATTTACTCTTGCTGTTACTCACTCTCAACTCTTATGTACACTCTCCAACTCTTACATTTATTTTGCACTTTTATTGGACTTTTCTTAAACATGTTACAGAGTTACAGCAGTGTTACAAAAAAGAAAATGCTGGTTATTTTGAGACTGGAAGTAACGGCTCTTAGTATCCATGTTTACAGATTTATTGGATTCATAGCTGTGTATCATACTGTTTGAAAGTATACGATCACAAGTTGACTGCTAGGACTAGGACAATTGTGTCTCATCAGTTTGCATTTACTTGGCCCTGTTGAAAGTGGTTGGATGCGGATACTGTTTCAATTAAACAGATGTTTTGAATCTACTGTATATGTTGCATCTGTAATTATTTATATTTAATTTGACGTTTTTGGTAACATTATATTACATTATAAACTACTGCAGTGTGCAATTTATATTCCTCTTAAAGTATTCTGCATTACTAATTTAAGTTGATTCTGTGTAAGGATTAAAAGTTACTAAAATGTAAAATTATAAGTTAGTGCAATTTATGGTAGAGTTGGCAAAAGTAAGGATTAAAAGTTTTTAAAATTTAAAAAATATGTCGATCATTCATTGGTCTGAATGTCTGCTGAGATTATGCCATTTACTGGCAGGTCTGTTTAATTTAACAGGGACTGATGATGACACAAGCCTTTAGAAAATCTACGGACTCAAAATTATCATTATTTTGTCGAAATCAAAGTTTTTTGAAATCAAAGTGATCGACATACAAATAGGTCTTTGCTAGAAGAGTTATTCATTGCCACTGTTGTAAATGTTAACACTCAGTTTCTTCCCCTCACCTTACACGTGACACTCTCATGAGTCCACTGCCATACAGTATGTGATAATACACATTGATGTGGTAACACATCAATAAAGTGACCATGCCAGACCCCAATGCCACAGCTGAATGTGACATTGTGGTCTGGCATGGTCACTTTATTGTAATATAACATTCATCAATAAGCAATACCTTTTTACTCACATTAAATTTAGTCATATTGTGTTGGGGATCATACCAGGAATGGTATAGGTTTACTGTAAATTAGCGCGATACAAATAAAGATTGAAGTTGGGATCGAGGCAGAAACACTTTGCATGATTTGATTCAGGTCATTCAAAGTGCAAATTGCACATTAAAGCGAACGATTGCAAATATGCGATGAAATAAGTCTGATTCTGTTCCATCCTTATGGAAAGATGGCCTATTTACAGCTTTAAGGGATCAATATAGAGACTTAAGTGTTTCTAAATTAAATCAATCTATGGGTTGTTGAAGTCATTATGTAACCATTTGATCGTGTCTCCTTTTTCTGTGACATTTTCTGTCAGAGTTCACGAGTTCAGCACAGAGTAACCTAAATGCGATCCCTCTGTTCTGTGCCAGTGTGAGTCTGAAAAAAACGTAACACAGTGGAGCACAGATACACATTAACTGTCGCTCCAGGCGAGTGTCTCCAGCAAACAGATGAGGGTCTAAATGTCTTGTAATCACATTTCTTAGTTGCTCACATATCCTATCTGGTTCATGGATAATATTTTACAATCTATAATTGAACAGTAAGTCATCCCAAGTGAGTCAGAATATGCATGAGTGTGACATCTGATGCCTTCACAGCTCTGAAGGCTATAATAAGAGGGTTGTCATGATGATTCAGACGTAAAATGCATGAAAGAGATAGTGAATTAAGCAAAGTGGATGTGTTTGTGTGAATGTAAAATGTCAGATTGTCTAATGACAAATGATAGCCTGCAAGTTGTTGGAAGAAGGTTATGAGTTGACACATAACTGAAGTAATAATCATCTATACAGAGAAGGTTTAATGTCTGAAGTTCATACAGATTCATGGCTGTGTGTCCATGGGTGTGTGAAGGTGCAGGATTTGATGGTAAGTGTGTGGGGAGGATGAAACAGAAGATTTAGAGCATACTTGCAAGATGTAAACAACATTTCTGTTCTATGTTGAAAGACATAAAGTGGGTACCAGAAATAGTTGGCTCATTTTTGTATTTTGTTGTGTTCCTGGGTTGAATCAATTACTGACAAAAAGAGTGACAAAGAGAGAGGGATCCTTTTGTTATCAAATCTTAGACTGGCTTTGTCTCTCACATACGGTGGCCTTCAAATAATCAATGTTTCTGTTTGCAGTGCACTTGGGAAAATAGGCTGCACAATTATCCTGCAGGGCCATTACTGTGAAACTTAAATGTACTCCATGTTTTATCTGTTGCACAAGAAGGGGTCCTCAAACACACACTCACATAAATGCCTCATTTTGGACTTTGGTCCACATGAAGAGAATAAGCTGAGAGCCCCTTTTAGAAAGCCCTTAAAAAGAACTCTAGTTAATTCCTCTTTCCTATGTGTGTTTACTTTTTGGAAAAACATTTGTCAGGGAAGTCACACAAAAATGCAACCCCTGATTTACCCCTTAATTCTAAACATTATTCATAGATCACTTTAACTGGTCATGTTTTGAAATTTGCTGTGTAAACTCCCTTTTTTGTCCAACGTTTTAGAAAAAGTTCTTTCAACCTTTATTTTAACTTTAATAAATGGAATGACATCTTTCATAGATAACAGTCTGGTAAGTACAGAAACCACCCTCCTCAGAGAAATAAATGACCTTTTATCTACTTTATTGTTTTATTTACGTGTGGCATTCAACACAGTAGCTGGTTGTAAGACCTGGGTTTTTGGCACTGCACTTAGTGGGTTTTATTTCTATCTTTTTGACTGAACATTTGCTGTCACCATGGGTAACCCTTCATCCTCCACCGCCAGTGACCGCAAGGTTCGATATTAGGTCCACTTTTATTTTCTGTAAATATACTTCTACTTGGCAAAGTTATCCAACGGCATATCCTCCCTTTCCATCGCTGTGCCGACAACACACAGATTTACCTTCCACTGAGACCCGGGGCCCGTTTCTGAAATACGGTTCAACAAACTTTCAATCTAACCCTGAGATCTGAGTTGATTTACCCTCAGGTGGGAAACTCTGAGTTTTCAGTTCCAGATCAACAGATTTGAGTTAAATTAACTCTGAGTAAGTCACTTGGTGTTTAGCATGTACACCATGACTATAAAAAGCCTCCATGAATGGAGCCTAGATACAGAGACAAAAAGATCATCGTACTTTACGTCCCTTGAGCTACAAATTTTGATGCAGGCCTAACGTGATCATGAGGCCGAGAGAGTGTTGCTGTGGCAGCAGCAGCAAAAAACGGTTGCATGGGAGAAAATGACTATTAGTTTTATTTTATTTGTATTTAATATTTAACCATGCTTATAATAATATATCGGATTTAACTGGTGGAATAATTGTGTTGAACCTAAAATGTATTGCACTGCACTGCGTGAAGGTGCAATCTGAGTGGAGAAAAAAGGAATGGTAAACAACTTGAAATGAAATACAGGAACATGATACAAATAAGTAAGGCAACTTAAAATGCTGACAGTGGTAGCCTTCCTTACTCTAACATATCCAACATATCATGGCCTCCATTAGCCTATAAGGTAAAGCATAATGTAAAGACTACTGTTCTGTTTATTAATAGGCCTAAAAAAGCAGGGGCACCATGATCACCACAACCACCTCTGACAGAGGCAGAGGAGATGGATTTATAAGATGTAAGAAATGTACAGTCTTCTGCGCTGTACAATCCACCTTGTGATGAGATAACTTTAGTTTTGATTTAGCATAGAAAAAAAAAGAAATGATCAATTAATATTGGCATGGCTGTTTTCCTCAACAGTTTCTGATGGGTCTGTCTGCATTGTGGAGCCTCATGGCACAACCAAACTCCTTGCATCTGTAACTAGGAAACTCAATACTCCAAATATTATTTGAAAGGAAAGTTTATTTAAGATTACACTCATCTTAACAGGTTGAAGAGGTCTGAACTCAATCATACTTTTCAAAAATTGCAAATCAGCAATGAAATGTGCTTACTTTAGTCTGTGATGTGATATCTTATTCTTCTTCTTACAATCCTCTAAAATTGCCCTTTGATCATTAATGCTTGTGTCATAGCCATTCTTTTATTGCATTTTGTTTAACTCGACCTATTGTTTCTAATTTCTAAAATGCATTTACAGCAAGAAGTTGAAGATCTTTTGATGGTTTTTGACAAACTGTACAATGAGGCTATTGAGGCCCATTCTTCATTGATGGTTTATTTCACAGGATGAAATAAAAAAGCAACTAACGTGGTTTTAAAAACGCTGCAAAAATGTGGACACATTCTTAAATGCATTCTGGAACATCTCAACACATGAAGACAATCTAACTGTGATACCTAAAATTGGAAAACCCACTCATCTACCTAATGCATTAATGCAAAGTGAAAACCGAATTTCCCCTCGCGGGATTAATAAAGTATATATATGATAGTACGAATTTCTGTGAATACGTTCAGTTTGGTTACACTTTGTAGAGGTGACTTTGCTGTGAGCAGACTACGATCTATTTGGGGAAGCTATGACCATATTTGAAGAGAAGAATGTCTTTCAAGGTTTTCTAAAAGTATAAATGTATGGCCTCAGTTGACAATGGAATGAGGAATTGTTCTTCTAATAGAGGTTTGACATTGTAAGGGTAAAGGTGATGTGATTCTCCTGACCATGTACAGAAGTATCTAAAGTGGGAAGGAATTTGTGACATCTGTTGAACAGTATATAAGGGCTCTGCAACGACTAATAAAGTGTCTATTTCTCAGCCTACACAGCGTCTCAGTGTATCTGTCAGAATAGAACCACGGCCGTGACATGCTGCATGAGTACAATCCAGTCTGTTGATAGATTCAGCTTTAGGGACAATTATATTATTCAACCCATCAATATATAAAAAAAAAAGAATTAAAAAAAAAGAAAGAACTGAAGCTGGAAAAGCAGCACTCATTCAGCGCGTGGCTGCATCCATCCATTTGCTTATCCGGGGCCAGGGGGGCGTCCAGGGGGCTTCCAGAACAGTTGCCCGAACCACCTCAACTGACTCCTCTCGATGTGAAGGAGTAGCGGCTCTACTCCGAGCTTCTCCCTGGTGACCGAACTCCTCACACTATCTCTAAGGGTGCGCCCACCCACCCTAAGGAGGAAGCCCATTTCCGCCGCTTGTATCCAGGATCCCTTTCTTTCGTCATGACCCAAAGCTCCTGACCATAGGTGAGGGTAGGAATGAAGATCGATCGGTAAATCGAGAGCCTCGCCTTTTGGCTTAGCTCCTTCTTCACCACGACGGACCGATACATCGACCACATGACTGCGGATGCCGCATCGCTCCATCTCCCCCCCACTTGTGAACAAGACCCTGAGATACTTGAACTCCTCCACCTGGGGCAAGGACTCCACACCGACCTGGAGAGGGCAAGCCACCTTTTTCTGGTTGAGAACCATGGCCTCAGATTGAGAGGTGCTGATCCTCATCCCAGCTCATCCTCATCCCAGCTGCCTCACACTTGGCAGCGAATCAAACAAAAGGTAGACAACTTGCTCACTCTCCAAATCACAAAAGAAACACAGCAAGAAGTTGCTGATCTTTTGAATCGAATCGGACCCCCTCCGGCCCCTGGCTGCACCTATAAATTCTATCCATAAAAGTAATGAACAGAACCGGTGACAAAGGGCCGCTCTGCCGGAGGCCAACGCACCGGGAACAGGTCTGACTTTCTGCCGGCAATGCGAACCAGACTCCTGCTCTGGTCATACAGGGGCCGGACCGTGTACCCCATGGTCGAACGCCTCTCCAGATCCAGAAAGCACCTGTGGACTGGTTGGGCAAACTCCCATGAACCCTCGAGCACCTACTGGAGAGTGTAGAGCTGGTCCAATGTTCCACAGCTGGGACGAAAACTGCATGGGAAGTGCCAGTGGGGCACATTCTGAAGGCATGAACTTGTATCACAGCAGAGAAATTAAATCACAAACACTCCATACAAACCTTCCTCATCCTGTTCAAATAATAAAGCAGTCACATTCAACAACCCTTGGAGCATGTCCTAAAATAGGAAAACAAGAAACTGACTCAGAATGGCCACTTCACCACATCCCTCAAACTGAGCTCTCAGACCCACAAATGCAAATTCTCTCATAGGACAGAGAGAAACAACCCAACAGCCATCGGTGGTCAGCAAGAACAGAGAGGCCACAATACACCCATAAATTAAAACTCAGAACAAACCATTGAAAAAGTTGTTCAACAACACACAGAAATTACAGCTCAGGTTGTTCAACAACAGCAATCGGCATCTCTACCATCCAGAGTCATACCAGTATTTGATGACTAGAGAACTATTTCTTTATAAGAGCTTTTGAGCAAGGCATCAACCAAAAAACACCCAACAATCAATATCTACTGTATTATTTGGAACAACACACCAGGGCAGCCAAGAGAGCCAAGAACATTTTGGAAATTAAATTAAAGTTGCATCAGCTCACATTGAAAAGGCACTGGACTGGTCAGTAAGTACAAGCAAGGATGTCTGCTCTGCAGCCATTTTTCATAGTTCTTAAGAGGATGCTGTAACATGATGGAAAGTTTACTGTACATGGATGAAATTAATGTTCTTATTGGAATGAAGCTCCCATACAAGCTGTGGGAAAGATGGAGGACTGCTACCTGTGAGCTAGGGCAAGAGGGCAGAGCCATGTTCCCGGACATTGTCAATTTCATTGAATGGGAGATCCCCTCTTTGGAAACATCCAGGAAACACAAATCTGCCAAAACCTTTACAACGCAAAAATGCCACTGTAGCAGCCATCAACACCTCTGAGGATAAAACATCTACAGAGCAGCAGGCCTACAGTACCGCCTTATCTCAGATCAAGTCTGTTCTTTGCTGTGCATGTAAAGGTAGTCATGAAATAAATGAATGTGCATATTTCAATAATGTGACCAACGGTGAAAAGATGGATCTCTTCGGAGAAAAAGGAATGTGCTTTGGCTGTTTAAAAACTGGACACACAAGTAAGGAATGTATAGATCGCCACACATGTCATCTAAAGCTTCCCACAGTTCTTCGCCTCACAACCAAACCAAAAATACCAGGAGAAAAAGTAATAATCATTGCCATTGTATCAAGGCCATGTTTTCTTACTGGGGCTGGTAAACATGAGTGTGTTCTTCCAATAATACCTGTTCAGGTCAGGTCAAAAGGTGGAAAAAAGATTTTGGAAACATATGTTTTCTTGGACCCTGGAAGTTCTGCAAACTTCTGTACAGAAAATCTATGAAAGAAACTGAATCTAAATGACACCAAAACCAAGGTTCTTCTCCTTACGATGGGTCAAGCGAGCATGAAAGACACCTTTCTTTTACCTGGATTGGAGGTCTCTAGTTGCAGTGGTACTGTCACCAAAGACAACATTCTTGCTCAAGAAGACATAACAAATGTCTTCACCTCAAAAAGATCAAGTTTCCCTGTCTGGATGCTACAGTGGAGTTGCTGATTGGATCCAAAGCCTCAAAGCTTCTGGAACCCCAGGAAATTATCAGTAGCTCTGGCAATGGACCGTATGCTGTTTGAACCCTATTGGGATGGGTCGTGAATGGTCTTGTACAAATAGGTGGAAGGACCACAGGAAGAGAAGCTGCCCTACAGCCACTGCAAACGTGATTTTCATCCAATGAGTGGAAGATTGATTGTTCAGTTATGTGTTGACTCACTGCTCAACGACTGGTAAGAGGGACCAAATGTTTTCCAAACAAGACAGAGGCCACTGTCTATATAGTATGCGGCAACGGGCAAAAACCTTGAAGGAGTTTACAAATTAAATACATAACAGCTTTTTCCAAAACAATAATTGCCACTCGAGGCATAGGACTGGTAGTGACGACCAGATGGATAAAAGACTCACACACCCATTCAGACTTTTGGCTCCATTAATTTTCTTTATTTAGGTAATTTTGTGTTAACACTTTTCCAATTAAATGTGTACTCATGTATTATATTACAATGGGTGTGGTATATATTTACTTAATTTGGACACTAGGTGGTGATAATTGATCATTTAGGCTTATTGGTCAACTGGTATGGGTGAATGTTTATTTGTTAGGTGAACAGGAAATTGGGAAATAGGTGATGGGAACATAAGTTTTTAACCGT
This sequence comes from Symphodus melops, assembly GCF_947650265.1. Taxonomy (NCBI): domain Eukaryota; kingdom Metazoa; phylum Chordata; class Actinopteri; order Labriformes; family Labridae; genus Symphodus; species Symphodus melops. The sequence goes on along the minus strand of NC_136696.1, from coordinate 10,219,403 downwards.
AACACAATGAATCGACCATGACAAACAACATGGTTTGTATGCTTCATATGTTACAATAAACTGGAACTTCACAATATATTTCAGTTTGGACGTTTGTTTATTTGGTACGCGTCAAGAATTTTCCAGACACCTATGCAAGTGACTAAAGGCAAAGAAACCAGAGACATTAGATGGTCACTACAATTATTAATATTTTCCTACAGTAGAGTTAAATAGACCTTTACAATCAATGCCAGAGAGCTTCTACAGTAGGAGCTGTTCTGCTGCAAATTGTGGCTCTCTGGCTCAGTCTGTGTGTGTCACTTTTGTTTTCACAAAGTTTTCTGCAGATGCACTTAAATGTGAAGATGTCTGTCCTTCAAAGCTTATAGCCAAAGTAAATAACACAGTGAAATTCGACAAGACGAGCAGTAAAGTTGGTAAATTACAGACTGGCCGTGATGTTTGTTGCTCTTCTTTCTGATTAGCTGAAGTACTTTCAAATAATTTTGAAACGGGTGGCTTTCTTTATCCAAGGTTCAGCTCCTGACCTAACTTTTTCCATCCCTTTTCACCTTCTATTGTTTCCACATCCTTGCTTTTAAGAAAATGAAGATTCATTTTCATTAATTGGGCCAAAAAAAAAAATACAAAAGCAGGCAGAAAGAGAGAGTTCTTAAATGTCCCCTTCGATAAGGGTCTGGGACAGCCTGTCTAAATGAAAACTTCTAGGATCAGGATAATAGTGATTGTCAGTTTATCTGTTCTTGTGTTGTTTCACATTCTCGATCCTCTTTCTCCTCGTGATCGCTTTCTTTTTCCAATCATCTTGTGCCTGTTCCATTTGTCCTCCATCAGGACTGATAAGAGAGTTAATAGACATTGTGTCTGTCTGTAACATGAACTCTTAATGACCATGCATCGAGTGTTATGGTCATGGCTGATGGACTGCAGTCTGAAAAACTCAGAAGCAAAATGTAACAAAAAAGGAAATATTCAGTAGTGATAAGTAAAATCATTGCCAAAGCTATGAACAAATAAAAAAGGGCATTTCATGACCACAGAGTCCGTCAATTCAGCTGCAAATACTGTTAGAAAACAGTGACCTGGACCCTGACCTTAACACAAACCAACTCAGCTGCTCTGATGTTTTTTATAGCAAAGGACACCAAAGGCACCATATCTTTGAAAAGATCAAACGTTGGTAAGGGCAGCTTTTTCAGTGTTTCTCTGTCCTGTTTGGGATGATGTTTGGATTTGAGTTGTAAACCAGCTGCTCAGTTAACTGCATCATGAGTTTTTGTGTGTTGTTCCCAAACGTTGGTCCATATTTAGCCGATTGACTGACCAACCTTTTTTCCAAAGCTGAAAAATGCCAGGTGCTCTTCTGAAAAGGCCAGTCGGAATGTGAATAATGTTGAATATCTGGGGCATTAAAGGACCGGATGAGCTTTTCTCATTGTCTTTTGTTGCAACCCTGGCTGTGTTATTCTGTGTTTTTTCGAGGTTTTCAGCGTTTGTGTGCAAGTAAGTGCAGTCCTTTAAATTGTGTGTCAGGGGGTGTAAGCCCATCAGATTGGTTCATGCACAGCATCAAAGCTTTCAAATAGAACGCATCTGCACACAGTCGATGACGTTCTAACAACTGACAGCAGCAAAACACTTTATACACTCAACAAAAATATAAACGCAACACTTTTGTTTTTGCTCCCATTTGTCATGAGATGGACTCAAAGATCTAAAATTCATTCCAGATACACAATATTACCATTTCTCTCAAACATTGTTCACAAATCTGTCTAAATGTGTGATAGTGAGCACTTTTGCTTTGCTGAGATAATCCATCCCACCTCACAGGTGTGCCACATCAAGATGCTCATCAGACACCATGATTAGTGCACAGGTGTACCTTAGACTGTCCACAATAAAAGGCCACTCTGAAATGTGCAGTTTTGTCTCACAGCAAAATGCCACAGATGGCGCAAGCATTGAGGGAGCGTGCAATTGGCATGCTGACAGCAGGAATGTCAACCAGATCTGTTGCTCGGGCATTGAATGTTCATTTCTCCACCATAAGCCGTCTCCAAAGGCGTTTCAGAGAATATGGCAGTACATCCAACCGGCCTCACAACCGCAGACCACGTGTAACCACACCAGCCCAGGACCTCCACATCCAGCAGGTTCACCTCCAAGATCGTCTGAGACCAGCTACTCAGACAGCTGCTGAAACAATTGGTTTGCATAACCAAAGAATTTCTGCACAAACTGTCAGAAACCGTCTCAGGGAAGCTCAACTGCATGCTCGTCGTCCTCATCGGGGTCTTAACCTGACTCCAGATCGTCGCCGTAACAGACTTGAGTGGGCAAATGCTCACATTCGATGGCGTCTGGCACGTTGGAGAGGTGTTCTCTTCACGGATGAATCTCGGTTTACATTGTTCAGGGCAGATGGCAGACAGCGTGTGTGGCGTCGTGTGGGTGAGCGCTTTGCTGATGTCAATGTTGTGGATCGAGTGGCCCATGGTGGTGGTGGGGTTATGGTATGGGCAGGCATCTGTTATGGACGAAGAACACAGGTGCATTTTATTGATGGCATTTTGAATGCACAGAGATACCGTGATGAGATCCTGAGGCCCATTGTTGTGCCATACATCCATGAACATCACCTCATGTTTCAGCAAGATAATGCACGGCCCCATGTTGCAAGGATCTGTACACAATTCTTGGAAGCTGAAAATGTCCCAGTTCTTGCATGGCCAGCATACTCACCGGACATGTCACCCATTGAGCATGTTTGGGATGTGCTTGACCGGCGTATACGACAGCGCGTACCAGTTCCCACTAATATCCAGCAACTTCGCACAGCCATTGAAGAGGAGTGGACCAACATTCCACAGGCCACAATTGACAATCTGATAAACTCTATGCGAAGAAGATGTGTTGCACTGCATGAGGCAAATGGTGGTCACACCAGATACTGACTGGTTCTGAGTCCCCAGACCCTCAATAAAGCAAAAACTGCACATTTCAGGGTGGCCTTTTATTGTGGACAGTCTAAGGTACACCTATGCACTAATCATGGTGTCTGATGAGCATCTTGATGTGGCACACCTGTGAGGTGGGATGGATTGTCTCAGCAAAGCAAAAGTGCTCACTATCACACATTTAGACAGATTTATGAACAATGTTTGAGAGAAATGGTAATATTGTGTATCTGGAATGAATTTTAGATCTTTGAGTCCATCTCATGACAAATGGGAGCAAAAACAAAAGTGTTGCGTTTATATTTTTGTTGAGTATATATAGCAAACTTAGAATCACTTTGTTGATATTTTAGGTCTTAGGTGATAAGTGTTTTCAATTTCGTATCCAGGGTAAGTTATTATGATCTTGTCTTGAGCAACCGTTCTCTCTTTTATTGTAGGATTGGTCTGAAAGTTAAATTGTACATTATTTTTCAAAATGCTTTGCCGTTGTTTCCCTCCTCAGTTTTCCTACTCTAATCACTGTAACACAGAAAGCCCAATTAGAAAAACAGTTAAGACAAATCAATAAATAAGGAAACAGTAAAGAAAAAAGGAATAGAAGCATTAGAAGAGATGTGTTATTTCCAAGAGAAGGAGAAGAAAGGCTTGATACGTTTTTTTTAAATTGTCATCAATTTGAAATAAGACTGGATTGGTTAATAGGATAGTGTCACGGGTGCGGGCAGAAAACAGGGAGGAGGCCCCAATTGCGTCTGAAAAAATACAAAAAGGTTTATTTAAACAAAAAGGCAAAACAAAACTTACTCAAATGAATCCAAAAATGTCCAAAAAGCCATACGCAGAAAACAAAGTAAATCCAGATAGCAGAGGGAGACAAACTACGGACTACAGAAGAAGAAACACACACACACTAAACATAACACTCAACCGACAAACTACAACAAACTCACACAGAGGGCAACAAGGACAAAGACTAAATAGACATGAGGTAATTAGACACAGGTGAGACTAATGAAACAGGTGAGGACAATCAGACAGGAGGGAAACACAAGGAACAAAGAGCGCAAGACCAGAAAACTGAGGACAAGTAAAAAGTAAAACCTGACACTGAAAACACTAAAACTAAAACAAGATATTACCAAATAAAACAGGAAATACTTAAAACTAGAAACATTAAACTAAGAACCTTAAAACAAAAGTAACATAGGAAACAAACTTACAGACAACATAGAAGGACACAAGTACACAGAACACGAGGGAAAGAATGAAACCTAAAACAAGATGAAATACAGAAACAAAACCAAACCATGACTGATGGATGGGTTTGGGTAATTTAATAAAGTTTGAAGGGCTGGGGATGTCATTAATGTGTCATGTGAGATGGGGATTAAGGCTTTCAAAACATTTTTCTCCTATTAATTAATAATTACGATAAACAGACACCACATAGGCCCTTTAGATTATGTTTTAGAAAAAGATGCACTTATATTTGGTGTTCCCACTCCCCAAATCAAAGTCAAGATTTTCACGAACATGTAAATGTTCTACTTTACAATTGTTCTGTGTAATTTTTTTCGCCAATATGCCTAGAAGCATAAATTAAGTCAAAATGTACATCTTCATCCTTATACTCCTCTCCTCTGTCAAACTGCAGTCAAAAGGTTTCTGCCTGCGCCTGAGAGGCTGTAGCAAAAACTTTGATTTGGAATTGGGGAGATTGATGTAGCTGGATAGCAAGTAGTGTTGTTACAAATTATATTTACTGTTTGTTAATAAAGGTGAGTTATTGACTTTAAATCTTGCTGGCAAACGTTATCTTTCTGGCTCAAAACTGAAACCTAGTTGGTCTCGCTCACACTCTTTATTATTTACCCCACTTATTTCTGGGCATTGTCAATCTGTCACTCTATTAAGTGTAGTTGCGTGTGTGAGCGTGCCGGATCGGGCAGGCGTGGTAACCTAGAAAGGGTTGTGTGGACGGATCCTGGAAACTAAGTAGTATCACATTCATGTTTTGCTTCATTGTTGAGAGCTGTGAGAGAAACAGTTGGACTTTATACAGGGAGAAAAGCGAGCCCCAAATAAACAACTACATCATAGAAAAAATGGCAAATCATAGCAGAAAACTAAAAACAAAAAAAAAAACATTCTTGTCACATATATTCACTTAACTTATTTTGAATGTGAAGGCTCAGACAATATGTCAGTCTGTTTCAGTTTTCTGTTCCTTGCTTTTTGTAGGTGGTTGTTCGGCAGTGGACTGTAAAAAAACAAGAGTGTTCCAAAATTACCATCTTTGGTTTAAACCCTGCAGGGTGACATTTCTTGATGCCAAGTGCATTGTTACAAACAATTTTTGAAAGATATTTATTTCTTAGTGTCTTTTTTTATATGCTGCTGCAACTGACAGTCAATAAAAGTGAAGGCTATTACAGAGCCGTGTGTACTCTTCCACTTCAAGTGGCAGGTTGGGTTATTTTTATTCCTCTCCTGGTTTGGTAATTTATCATGCATGTGACATCACTTCACATCAGACATGCTATATCCATGTTGAGTGTCCAGTCAATAAGTCTGTTTTGCTCATTTTGGGAAAAGGACACACGGTATGCATCGTAGCGCATTAGTACTTTTACTATAAATTTTCCAGTCCATCAGTACCTTTTCTCTTTCATTGGCTGCCCAAGCATAAGTATATGAGAGTAGGTTTCTCCCTGAATCCTTTATCTCCAGTGGCCAACTTCCAAACATTAGTCTTTATGTCCATATGTTATTATTGTTGGCCACAAACATGGATTATCTGATTAATATTAATATTTTTTAATATTTTCTTCATACTTTCCTTTTACAGGTTGTTTTTCAACTTTTTCTCTGTCCTCCTCCTCCTCATTTCTCAAATTCTCCACCCTTCTCCTCCGTATTGGTTCAGATCAGAATCAGCTTCATTGGCCAGGTATGTTTAAAAAAATCTTCTGCAGACTCTGATTTCTCTGTACAATGTAAACAGTAAATAACAACAATTAGCTAAAACTAGACAATTCCTGCAGAAATTGTGAGGGTGGTTGCCGTGTGTGCGTGAGTGTCTGTGTGTGCGTGCATGTGTGGGACAGCAGCAAGAATGGTGCCATCTAACAGCTGAGACAGAACTCTGTCCCATTGAAACGGTGATGTCATCACTCTTAACTCTGAACACCTGCTGCTCACTGATTGGTTGACATTCAGCTTTTTTCCAGAACATTCCATCAATGTATTTGAATGGGCTTACCACTGCTCGCAAAACCTCAAATATCTTAAAAACTAAACATGGTATCACCAATCCGTTTGGACTGTGAGCGACAGCAGAAATAGGCGCACGTTTCGATTTTATTTTCATCTAGCATTCAGACTGGGACCACAGTCGCAAATTTAAAACATGAGTAAAAACTGTGAAATTCTGAACATCAGTTAGAGTGAGAGCCCAATGTGTGTGTATGTGGTGCGTGACTGTCAAACAAATGTCTCCCCTGGGAGACTGAAACATTTTATGTTTTTACTTTTTGCTTTATGAGTGAGAGGACAGTCAGAGCTTTCTTCTGATGTATTTTGGTTGTATATGTGAGCAACAGTGACTTCAGGATGGCGATTTACAAATATGTTTTGATACCTTTTTTGTGTGTGTGGCGCAAACGCTGTGGGAGGAGTAGCGTGCGTAAATTTGAGGATATAATAATAAGAATATTAACAATTGTAGTAGTGTGGTTTGCCTTTCAGGCAACCACCCTAAATATAAACTATTTAAAGAAAGACTAATATGTACAATACTAAATAAGATAATGGTGCAGAGGTGAGTAGTGCAAAAGGATGATGAAGGAAACACAAGGTAGTTATCTTTTGCATTATTTACATAATACAGTGTGTGATGATCATTGAAATTAAATAACATATGTACATTTACAGTGACAGCTTAGTTCCAGAGTTATTTCACAGTAGCAGGTCTGACACTCTTTGACTGTTTAACATTCAGATACCTGCATAGTCTTTCACGTCTTTTCCACTTTCACACGCATCCATGAAACATCTGTCAGCCCAGTCTCACAGTTTTGCGTATAAATAACACAACATAGTAATGTTATGCAATGCATACACCAAATTGCAATTTTGCGTGCATATGATACACCAATCCCTAACATTCGTCAGGAGGAGTCAAGGGGTTACCCATAGACAACTATTCAAACCTCTCCCAATCCCTTTCCTAACCTTAACCAGTCGGTATGTGTTGCGAGGCGAATCATATGCACGTAAAATTGCAATTTGAAATGTGATTTAGGCTGTCTTACCTTATTTGCTTAAAACAAGAAAGGATAACAAAAACGTTATTATAAAGCCTTCTCTTATGACAAAGGGTCAATTATTAAATTGAAAAACTGACGGTTTACTATTTTTAGGGCCCCTGTCAGTAATGAATCCTAAGAATTATCATAGCTTTCTCATCCATATGCCCCCCGTTTTATTATTAACCACACCCTGTGACCAATCATATTTGCTTTTTTTTTTTTCACATAACGACTAAAGTTGAACCATTCTTGCTTTTAAAAAACAATTATTTTTAACATTTAAATGAGTGGTAGTTTCAAACAACAACACAATATAAAATCTACAGACCCTCACTCTGAAGATAATGGGACACTCTTTTCTGCCCACTGTTTGCTCGAGAACGATCTCGAATCAAGTTTTCTGAACAGCAGCCATTTGAAACGTGATCATACAAAGAGTCAATGGCTTCTTGAAATTTGTATGCAGGAGTCAAATCATGGTTGTGTGAAAGAGGCTGTAATTAAACACCTGACAAACACTCTCCAACACATATTACTGTTGTGTAATATGAGAGGTTTGGAAGTACACAGCTCAATATGTTTGTTTCCATTTCAGTGTATTGAGGGAAAAATGTAGTAGCTTTTGTTAGGGGTTCCCAAACCTTTCAGCCTGTGACCCCAAAAATAACAGTACTACTTAAGAGACTGGTGACCACTTCTGTCCTTGTTGAAGCATTTAATGTTGGGCACAGCCAGGCAAACACACTAATGGGTTTATTCAAACACTAGCACTTATAAAGTCAAGAGGGCGGAGACAGCGCACAGGAGGGTGGACAGCAGCCGGGACCAAAACCCAAACCGGGGAATCGGGTCACCGTGTGTCTGCAAAGACCCAGGCTCTACATTTCCCCAATGAAAGATCTGTGGAAAGAAAAGAGACAAGGCATCGTTAATTAAATTAAAAAAAATTCAACATTTTATATCATAAAAAATCCTCAGAATTAGGCTGTGAATCATGATTAACATGATTAAAGAAACTTAGAATTAATAAGATTTGAACAATTTTAATAAGAGTCATAATTGTAAGATTAAAAACAAATTGTTGCCTTGCTAATTTAATCATTATCTCCTCTGTTATAGAGAAAAATGCTAAAGGGAAACCCGTAAAATGGTCTCTGATGACAATGCAAATCAACAATGTGTTATGTTTGATATGTGTGGGCAAAGAATTGTGAAAAATGTGATCTTTCATAAAGATGCTCCTCTTGGATATCCAGACTGGGTCTAATCATCCTCTCCTGATGCAACAGCCTTTGAATTATTTTTACCTCTATGTCTACGACCTCCTGCTACACGCTCAGTGGGCAATCAGCCTCAGAGCATGTTGCTATAGTAACTCACAGAGGTTTACGCTGAACTGGCTTTGTGAAACGTAAGACTCAGAACTTCCCTCATCGCAGGCTTAACATCAAGAAATTCCAGTTATACCACTTTCTGAAATCATTCAATCATGGCTCATGGATTTACTTTGCTGCTCTAATTAGGTTTGACTTAAAGTCTTTAAATAGTGAAACATTTATGCATAGTATGGATAGTGGTATTAGTGATACATAAGCCAAAATATACTTACTATATTTGTGTTTATACTGTAAAAGGCACTCAACTGAATAGGGTCATATCCCATCTAGACATTTGAACCAAAATCATTTTCAACTTGCAAATCTTGATGCACTGTTGACCTGTTTTCTCAAAATGGAGGTTGTTTCATACTTATGCTCGTTTCATGGGCAACACTTAGTGAATGTAACAATGTATTCATCAACCTTGGTATTTATTGAGATTGCATAGAAATTTGCTTTGCACCACCTATTATGTCAGTTATAAGTATTAATACCATTTTTGTAAGTGTCTTTTGATAAGTCATTACTTTGATCATACTTTGAAGGCCAAACAAACTTAACCGCAATCCATAGCTTTTATTCAGAGTGCATGTTCTGAGAGTACATCCGCCCTTGACAGATTGAATGTTCAGTGTTAATGTTAAAGCGCATCAATTCAGGTATTTCAGGTTTGTCAAGACAGCAGCAGCTGCAGCAACAAAAGATAGATGAAAGGAAAACATAAAAGATGCATGATGGGAAACTTGGCTGCACATTGTTCAGAGACTTAAACATAGTGATTGCAGGTGGAAAACTGTAGCAGCTTCTTTCCACCACGGTGAACATACACACTCAAATTGGAGTTCAAACCTAATCTCTTGGCCAAATGTTTACACACACACAATCACGTGCACATTTTGGACACCCACGCAACCCCACACCCACAAATACAGTCATAGAGATTATGTAAAAGCCAGGCAGCAGGACGGCAGAGCTATATATATATATATATATATATATATATAAATAAAAGGGACTGAATTGAAACCTTATTTATACAAAATCAGAGGCAGTCGCATAAAAGCTTGTTTACATAATGTGTGTTTGGCCTCTCTGCATGTAGGCATCTGTTTTTTGGGACACAGCTGAAGCATTTTTTATTTGGTTGTCTGAAGGAAGTAGGAGGTAAACCTGTGGTGCAGAGTAGGAGGGAGCCAGGACTTTGATACTTATAATTATGTCCGGAAAACTTTTCTGTTATTTTCAATGACAGAGCCAGATTCATTGCTGTGAAGCAACGTGTGCACTACAGAGCGCACAGACCTGCTTTTCTGAGGTAGCTTTGTTGAAGGAGTTTGTGTAAGAGTTTTACAAATTTTTCTGAAACTTCGAAGACTCCAATTAAAAATTCTGCTCCAATAGCAACAGGATAGCAGGTCTCTTAAATGTTGAATAAAAATCTTTTGAACTGACTTAAACAGGGTTTTTTTTAAAGCAAATTGGTCATTATTGCCCACCACTGTATGGCATTTCCTCTTGTTGTGTGAATAAGATGCATATAATGATTCAACTCATGGACCAGTTATTGTTGGTCTAAGGCAGGGGTGTCCAAACTTTTTACAAAAAGGGCAAGATTTGGTCGGATGAAAATGTATTGGAGCCGACCATTCAGTCTGACATTCCTATAACCATTACCATTGTAAATTACCATGTAAATATGTAACTATATCACACTGCTGTCTGCAGCTAGGTCAACATTGCAAATGAGAATCAGTTGTTGATTGCATTACCAGGAAGGTTAAAGGTTAACATCATAATAAATCAAATGCAAATTAACTATTTTATAAAAAGTTGACAGATTTTTTTGTAAACATTTTTATATTGATTTTGTTTTAACAAATCACATCCCAGTGCATTGTGACAATATTACTGTAGTCAAGTCAATTGACAGAAATTTGACAAAACTGTGGTTTGATGATCACAAAAAAATTAATTCACTGAGACTTTGTAATTTATTCTCCTCAGAAGAATAAAAAAATTGGACCTGCATTAACGTGAAGATGGTGATACTGGTGTTTCGACTGCAGTAAACAGGCCAGGTCTGGCTCAAAAGCAGTAGTTTTGATGCGCAAAATCACTGATCACTTAGTCTTGTCCGCACGCGGTTCTTGTTAATGTTCATAAAACTATGTTGAGCCAAACAAGCTCAACATTTTCTAAGCAAATTTTCGAATCTCTTGGAACCTGTCTTTTTCCAGCTGGCGGTAAAAGTTGACACAAAAGTTGGAAGTTGTTATTGCCGACTGTGACACTCCGCGTCACACTGCAGCTCAATGAGCTCCAGCTGCAGGTGGTCTGGAGCGTCATTAGGATCCACGGAAAAAGGAGAGAAAAAAAGTGTGATCTCCTTTTCAATACCTGCAAAATCCCTGAAACGCTGTTGAAACTCCTCCGTGTCAGAGCCAAAGGGATTTCAGAAAACCACTGCAATTGTGCACTTATGTTATTTTCTGGAAAACTGGTCATCACTTCCTGCAGTGATGGGAAATGTATGGTATTGGGCTGCGTTTGTGACAGGTGCCTTTGAAAAAAGTAACAGCTTTGTCCCAAAAGCTTTTATGTATGAATACAGTTGGCTTACCATTGCATTTTGCCCATGAAGGCTCATGTTCAGTGCATTCAGATGTTGTGTTATGTCAACTGAAAATCTAAAATCAGCTAGCCAAACAGGATCAGAGAGTTCCCGGATTGGTTGTTCCTTTTGTGCCAAGGATTGTCCAATTTCCTTTCTGAGAGAGTAGAATTGCTGCAGTGCAGACCCCCGACTGAGCCATCTTATGTCATTGTGATACACAACATAGCCTGGATGTCGAGTAGAAACTGTTGAAACTGGCGGTGGCACAGGACTCTGTAGTCGCAGTCTAACAAAAAAAGTCAAACTGTACTCCTTTGGCCTTTAACTGTCCCTTGATGTTAGATGACATTTCTTAAATCCTCTGTGCCACAGTGCTATGACCGAGGCTAACATTGGCAAACTCTTGCTTTTTCTCGGGACAGATTTTCTTCACCATTTTCATCAAGAAGTCTTGATAATAAATTCACCCTCAGTACATGGTTTGCAGGCCAGGGCTCTTGTGAAAAAACGTTGCTGTGCAATCAAAACAGCTTCCAGTTGCTTCAGTTTTTTTGGCTTGTTCGTTCGCCATTAGCTTGTCGTAGTTGGCATGTTTTGTCTGGTAGTGTCTCTTAATAATTAATAATAATTCTGAATTAAAACAAACTTGGCAAATTAAGTAGACACAGCTGTTTCGTATTTCAGAGAAAAAATACTTTGATTTCCACTTGTCCTGGAAACGGTGGTCCTCGTTGTCAACTTACCTCTTTTTAGTTCCAGTTGCCATTTTAGAAATGGGCTAAAAACATACCACTGTGGTAAAAGTTCAAAATGGGGTCACGCAAAACAAGGCGACGGCCACAGATCTACTGCCACCCTCTGGTGGAATCCCTGTTTTTGGTATGTGTATTGTTTACTGTGGGAAACTGTGCTGGCGGGCCACATATTGATTTTATGGCAGGACACTTTTGGAAAATTTGGACATTTGCTGGATTTGGCCTGGGGGCCGGACTTTGGGCATGCCTGGTCTAAGGGTTTAGAGAAACCCTGAAGTGCAGCTACAGGAGGAAGATGGAGGAACAGCTGCAGCAGCAGAAAGTCTGGAAGAGCCTGAGGCCGGAAACCGGCAAGGTGATCATCAACACCAAGAGCCAAGAAATAGAGATGTGTGTCATGATCGAGGTTCATGGAGTGGAAATCTGCACTTTGTTGGACTCTGGAGCACGGAGAAATGTACTTCCTCTCCATCATTATAACTCCATCCCTGCAGACCTTTAGCCCACTATTCATCCATCCACCACACAGGTCTTACAAGGCATTGGACCTGATGGTTTAGCTGTCTTAGGAGAAGTCATCCTGCCTGTGCATATTGCAGGCAGGCTTGCTCAAGTAAACTTCATCATGGCTGACACAGCTGCAACTACCGAAGTTATCCTGGGTCACCCTTTCCTGCAACAGATGCAGGCCCGCTTGGACCATGGTCACAGAGAGATAACACTCTTCAGTGTAAAAGTTCCCCGCTACGACCCCAGCCATTGAGATGAGGCGCACCTTGTAAGGGTGGCACGCACAACAGTGTTGGAACCGGGATGTGAATATCTAGTCCTCGGTGCTTCAAGCCTTCATGATGCTGCTGATAAAGACATGATGCTAAGCCCAGTTGAAAGTTTCATTGAAAAACACCATGCTAAAACATGGTGTTTTTCTGTGGTGCAGCCACAGGGATCGACCAGCATTCCCATCAGAGTCTTCAACCCTGGTGCTACGCCTGTCACTTTAAAGAGAAGAGCTGTGGCAGGAGTCCTTCAGCCTGCCCAGGTGTTGGAGGGGGTGGAACCCCTGTCCACAAGTATATCTGCAGTGTTTGAACCTGTTCACCGTGTCTCTGTTTCTGTCCCCGGTCACCTGCGTGTCCTGTATGCTGAGAGCTGCTCCTGCCTGTCGGAGGAAGACTGCTGCAAGCTGGCCCATCTGCTACAGTCATACGGTGATGTTTTCTCCCCCAGTCCCACAGACCTTGGATGCACCAACATCGTCCAGCATGATATTCTCACCACCCCTGAGCCACCTGTAAAACAACAACCCTGCAGGATGGCCAGAGAAAAGCAGACAGCGGCAGATCATCAGGTAGAGCAGAGCCTGGAGACTGGCATTGCCCATCCCAGTTAACAGCAGCTGGGCTGATGGACCGTGTGCTGGTTGGGCTGCAGTGGGAAACGTGCCTAGTCTACCTCGATGACATCGTGGTCTTGGGGCGGGACAGTGCTCAGATGCTGGAGCGGCTGGAACAAGTGTTTGACCGGCTGCGTGAAGCCAACTTAAAACTGAAACCCTCAAAGTGCTGCCTGTTTCGGGAGGAAGTGGCCTACCTCGGGCATATTGTTTCAGCTAATGGTGTTACCACGGATCCCAAGAAGATTCAGCAGGTCCAAGACTGGCCCACTCCGCAAAACATCTCAGAAGTGCGGCAGTTGGTGGGCCTAGCTTCCTACTACCAACGCTTTGTGGCTTACTTTGCCACCATTGCAAAACCTTTCCATGAACTCACTAAAAAGTATGCATGACAGTAAACACAGCTCTACAGGCCTTATGTAACACTGGTTCAATTTGGCCCAGGAGTGTTCATTCAAATTTCCCACTCCCTCAAATGCACCGTCGCATGAGGTGATCATGTGACGTGGACTCACCAATCCTAAGGTGCCAAGGCACTAGTTAATGCCTGGTTCACACGGCAGGATAATCACGCCGATTTTGGCCCCGATTCTCCCCTTCCGATAATCTTAAGGACGCCCCGATCATCATAAGATAATCTTATAAGATCATCCTGCCGTGTGTGGTGTGTTCAGAACGTTCTCGTCTGGTCGGAAGAATGTCGGGACCGCTCCGATCTCAAATCGGGGATATTCAACATGTTGGATTGTTTTGGCCCGATCTCTCATCATGTGTGGTGTTTCCCCCGAGGAGAAACAAGCACGAGCCTGTTGACTGTGACGCGTAGCCAATCAGAAAGCGAGGTGACTTATTAGCGAAAACACCGGTAGCAAAACAACTGCTACTCACCTCCATATCAACATGTAGCAAGTAGAGTTCATGCTCCCGTTGTCTCCACTCCTTTGACCGACGCCTCTTTTTAAAACGTGTTTTTTCAGATAAAAACAGCACAAACGATCCCTATTACATCCTCTTTGTCCATTTGTTGACTCTGGAATCACGTTTGATCTCGAGAGGTTTTGCGAGATTTCCAGTCTGATCGGGGGACGTTCGCGAGTGAAATCGGTTCGTGTGTGGTGTGTTGATGTTGCCGTGTGGCCGCACACCACACACTGTACGACCGAAACTGTAAAACCTCCGATTATTTATCGCCGTGTGTGTGGTCTCTAAAGTTTGGGAAATCTGCCGACAATTTTAAAATCCTGCCGTGTGAACCGGCCTTAAGCTGCCCTGGCTTCATTCTCTTGAGGTGTGTGGGAGAGAAGCCAAGGGACAGCAGCTGCAGAAACCAGACCATTGTCACTGCGTTGGGGAGCTGTTATCTTGTGCGTGCCTTTTTGACTCGACTGAACTGGCCAGGTGTCCTGCGTTAGGATCAGTGCCCCAAAGGTGAGCTACGAAGCACGGCCAGGAGCCTGAAACAAACTGTACCTGCTGTTGATGGTCTGGTAGGAGGCTCTGCAAGTCTGTTACCCCTCCCACATCCTCCAACTGAGCATTAAAACTGCATCACAACCAAACCTTGCTGGATTGTGCGCTTTTGAACCATTACCTCTCAAATCCATAACCTGTTTGTTCTGAAGCTCAGTGAATCAATTGTTTATGCAATTAAGGACTTGAGAAACAGGCTATTGCATTTCAGGTTGGCAGTTTGAACATCTGCACTGGAGTACTGTTTAGTGTGTCAATTATTGAATTTTATCTTGAATGTCCAACCGGTTCATGAACTGCAGTATATAAATATTTTGGGCTTTACTTTGGGTTTTGTAGACTGGTATTCAATATATTTTCACATTTAATTGCAGTTGTTGTGTGTGTCTCTTTATTTACTGCACCTGCCCTCCAGCAGCTGAACCCTAGTGTCTTCTTCTTATAATTTACTAGCCACATCAAATTAACTGCAATACATAACAACACTGTATAAACTCTATACACTTACATCAAACATGATGCTCTAAGGCCAAGAGATAACTGAGCCTATTGACTTGGTCGTCGGTCTGCCGCCTGACAAGGAAAGCTTTAACACCCTCCCAGAGTACATCCTCCAGCTCAGGGAATGACTGGAGCTCTCTCACCAGCTGGCCCGGGAGGCTCTTGAGAAGTCTGTGGAGCATGCAAAGCGACAGTTCGACAAAAATCTGCCAAGTTCAGTATCAAGTTGGTGTATCTGTGTGGTATCTGATCAAAAGAACCAAGAGAGTGAAAAACAAGGTGAGGAAGTTCCTTCCCTCCTACGAAGGCCCTTACTTTGTGGTAGATCAACTGGATGACTTAATCTACCGCATCAAAAAGACCTCAAAGTCGAAAGCCAAGGTAGTTCATCATGATAAGCTCAAGCCATAACATTCTAGGACCCTGCTGGACAACAGCTGGGTCTTCAGGGACATCAGACACCGACTTTGGCCCTCTCAACTTGTGGGACCCCTCATCCGACACGGAGGCAGAAGTGGATGAGAGCATCAGGTCCCCGCCTCCACCTTCGAGTGGTAGCTGGTTCACTGGGAGTCCTGCTCGACTTCAGCTGGGTGAGGACGACTGCAGACCCCCCATAGGCGGGCCAGCCAGCCCTGCTACAGGTACCTTCACACCTTCTCGGAGGCCAAGGAGGGTGTGCAAAGCACCTGACTTATTTGGAGACTGGTGCATGTCTATGACCAGCAAAAAGTACTTTTAACCTGAGTCAGGGAGTGGGCGGATCGCTGTCCTACTCAGAGGGGGGAAAAAAACAAACATCTTATGTTCATCACTGTTGGATATGTTTAATGTGATTGCAATGTTTAATAATAGTTGCAATGTTTAAGTCGGAGTCATGGGTTAATATTGTTGCTGTTGGCCATAAATAGGTAACTCATTATTCAGTTAATACAGGTATTATTTTTGGAATAAGTGGCCTTTACATCTTTTGTAAGCTAACACCTGGATTTGAGTACATTACAAGTATGCGCAAAGATACAGTTTAATTTCTATCGCTACATATATACCCAGGCCTAACTATGTCGCTCAGTAAGCCGGATTTCTGGTGATACACCAAGGATTATGTGTGAATGTATTAACTGCTTCTTTTCAGCATGTGTATGCCTGTAATTTTTTATTTGCAGTAGGCTGCAGGAGTGTGGTTTACCAGTATGGACTCTTTCTGGACATTGCCCTTTGATGTCTTCCCCTATCTGTGGAAGACATCGGCCTCCTTCTGTTAGGTCGGCCTCCTGGTTGTCCATCTGATCTCTGTGTTGTGGTGGCCAAGCAAGAAAAAGAGAACAACGTTACAGGCTTTGAAAGGCCTAGCAATAGGTCATGTGAACAAAAGTTGGACTTTCTGAAAGTTATTAAAGTGTTGTTTTTTTTTTCTTTCTTTCTCTAAGTTGTTTATGTGTAGATTTGTGTTTGTGTGTGTTTGGGTTCAACAGTCACGCTCTGGCTGCTCTCTTGCTCAGTGTGAGCTCTTGTTAGTCTCAACTCTGACAAGTTCCACACAGTATCAGACGGCTGCCATCAGACTTTGATGTTAAAGTCTGGTTTGGTCAGGGGGCACGGTGAGTTTCCTCCATAATTGTTAGAAAGGACAGATGTGTTCTAACAGTAGTCACAACAAGAGAGAGGGACTAAGGTTCTTTGTGAAAACATACCACACATTATCAAACCCCATCCAATCTGTGAAGGATTCAAATTGCTTCCATGTACACAAATATTTGATCAGCAAAGCTCATTTGTGTTTTTTTTTGTTTTGTTTTTTGGTACCATCTCAGATCTAATAACTAATCCTTATGATTATTGTGGTTTAATGGGCCAGTCAGCTTGCCTCTGGAAGTATTGCTGCTAAGATGATAAATATTTGTTCAGCTGCAGCACACTTTGAGAAATGTGTGAACGTCTCCGATATTTGAAAGACAAAGGAAAAAACAATGTATTTTCAGTCATTGTCAGATTCAGATTGCACTAAGATTTTGTCCTATTTTACAAAAAAGAAAAACGTGTTTGTAATATGAGTAAACACAAAGTAATTAAAGTCTTCACTCCTGTCCTTATTTTGTCTCATCCACTTAATCCAACTGTTCTCATCTCCTTCCTGATTGTATCTGACATCTCTATAAGACACACTGGATCAGAGGACCTGGTCTGTCATTGTTCATAAAATCATGACTTAATCATTTTGTTGCTTCACTGAGAATATACACACTGTTGTTACACCTCTCAAGAGAATATCAGGAGCATTAAAATGATGATCAGATGCCCAAGAAAAATAAAATGGGCCTCATTCACTAACAGTGTGTACACACAAGTATGTGCTTAAACTGTTCATTCAAACGTTTGAAGCAGAAATTTGAGATTCATCAATATATTCTTACTCAAATTTATTCTACTCTGCAAACAATATTTAGAACCTCCTCAGACCATGTGTACGCACAAATGATTGACCGGCCTTCTGATAAAATGTTTACAAACACTCTTTTAACAAAATGCATGACACGTTAAAAATAAATAAGATTCATTCAAAAATAAATCATATAAATTCATATATATGTAATTTTTTCTAATTTCTGAAAAGACAAGAATTAAAAACATTGCATTGAATAAATGTATCAAGCAATTATGAAATGTTTACCTTTTCATCCTTTAATCTAAAATCTAATCGTCTACCACTCCCACTAATACTGCCATGAAATAAAACATCTGTTACAAAAGCAGCTGATTAATTGGAACCTGACCAACGAACATGAACATACATGATTGAAGTTTACATCTCAGAAAGTGTAAAGATCCAGCCTGGCTGAAACATATTGCTACCGGTGCCTTCAGAAGACAGATCGTCCTAAGATGTGTGAAGAGTGACTAATCAGCTGATCCTGACTGCCAATGCACATCTGCTGCCTCTATACTTCACTGTAACAGCATCTAACTCCAGACACAACGCTCTTTCTTGCCTTTTAGAGCAATCTCCTAGAAACTTCTACGTGTCTCCACCTCTCCGCTCCCGTCCAGATACGCCAATCGGAAGTCCTTATATGGAGTAATAGGGGCATAGTGGTATGTTGATTGTAGGTTGCAGGTATGCACCTGATGATTCAGAATGATTCTGATTCACTAACATACGCATGGTGGTGAGAACAAAATTGGCTGATACGCACGTGTCATGAATCCAACTGTGATTTTGCATATGCACTGATTTTATGTGCAGAGTAAGAACATGTCTATGAACATATTAGCGAATGAGGCCAAATGTGAGCCGCGAAAAGCAAATGTGAAATAAGTAGCTAAATGTCATTGTTTTAACATGTGTGATCTTGCATCTGTGTGACAGACAGGCATTCAGACAAGGAGTTGGTTTGAAGAGGAGACACAAACGCACGTGTTTAATGCATTTTTAATGATAGATTAAATGCCATTGCAGCGATGTCTTTCACACTTACTGGGCAGGAGAATGCTACTGGAATTCTGAACAAACATGGACCAAAATAGCTCAGGGGACGGATACATGTGGGCATCTGTGTGTGACACAGATAAAGAACGCTAGAGACTGAGACTCTGTGCAGGGGGATTGGAGATGACTAAGGTTGTATTTGTAACCTTTTAGCTCGTCTTTCTAACAGCAAAAATATGAATCGTTTCCCCCTGACAGCTCCGTTTAATGAACCCCAGGGTGACAACAGTGATCATTGAGTCTCATAATAAACACTCTGCCCAATCCCCCATGACAATGAGTGTGTTGTCTTTGTGGTATTATATTAATGAGGTGTGCACCTGACTGAAAATGAAGCAATAAATCCGTTTGATTAGGTTTATATGCAGGAGCTGATGAAAGCACTGTACACACACGAGGCAGGGAAATGGGAGTATAAGTAATGCTCTGCCTTTAGTGAACAGGGTTTATATTCTTATGGCAAATGTGGCGTCTTTGTAAAGGACAGGGACGTCACAAGAGAACAGTACTTAAATCCAGATGCAGTGGTACATCCACAGAAATCTGGACTGAAAAATATGAGAATCATATTTAGATCTAGATTTTTTATTTTTAGTGAGTGAGATAGATGTTTTGTCAACGATAATTGACATTGTAAAGAACCAGCTGCCAGCTAGTACATGACCAAGCGCTTTCATCTGTCTTATCTGCATGTAGGTTTGGCCTCAGGTTAAAATTTTCTAGCTCTTGGGAAAGAAGATAATCAGAGATCAGAATTCATCAGATTGATTTATTGAAAGAATGCTGCTGGAAAACAATAAGCAGCCACAGG
The DNA here is from genome assembly GCF_947650265.1 of Symphodus melops. Taxonomy (NCBI): domain Eukaryota; kingdom Metazoa; phylum Chordata; class Actinopteri; order Labriformes; family Labridae; genus Symphodus; species Symphodus melops. The sequence goes on along the minus strand of NC_136696.1, from coordinate 10,199,714 downwards.
TGTAACAATGACTGGGTTTTGCTTCGCATTAAAAGGCATCCAGGGTTGGTAATTTTCGAAAACTAGCATTTTTTTGAAAGTAGCATCCTCTCTGTTCTCCTTCTGCACCCACCCCCTTCCCTCTGTGCTCCCTCCTTATGCTTTGAGTGTCGGCTAGTGAAGCATGGGGTGGAGAGGCTTGATTGGTTTATAAAACCTGGTCGAGTGCCGACATTGGTCGAAGTTTTTATGCGTCTACAACTGCTACAGATGACAGATTTTTCTTGTTTCTTTTTCAAAGCTCATGAGTTATTAATTACTGTCAGGACCTAAATACAATTCCAACCAAAGTCTGGAGAAAATTACCTAACCTGCCTTTCAGTGATTAATGACCAATTTATGTCTTTTTTCGTCAAGTCGTGCATGGTATATAAATAAGTTAATTTTTGGCCTATTTGAGTCATTTAATATTTTATGATGGACAGTATGGAGGCATCAGAGTTAAGAGTACATTAAGAGAAAATGTAAATGAGGGAAGTACATGTCAGGGGAAGGGAAGTACATGTACATAAAAATCATGTACCTGTTTGTGAAATTAATTAATTTTCTGCATCACAAAATAAACAGTGATTTGTTATCAATTTGTTTTTTGAGTTTGGCCCAGAGAGAGAGAGGGGAGGAGCGGGATGAAGATGGAGAGACAGTCAGATGAGAAATAGATGAACTGCCGCTCTCCAGAAGATATGTATAAAGTTATTTTAATGCAACATAAACTATATCGATATTGTTTTACCCTATATCTTGTTTGAAAACACATCAATAGATCTTAAAAAAAATCAATATATCTCCCAGCCCTGCCCCAACATCTCTGGTGCATTTACTTCGTAGCAGGGTGATACAGCCCCACTCTGACATATCTCCATTTAATGCATGTCCACAGATCTTGTTTGTGCGTGTTTCTGTGTGTTTCGGGTCTATAGCCCCGTTTCCACACAGCAGTCCGGTACGGATCAGTACAGTTTGGTTCAGTAAAGCCTGGTCCCGTTTGCGTTTCCACAGCCACCGTTGCCGTATTTGGTAGGTGGCGTGTAAGCTGGATACCGATAGCTGCGTCAGCTACAGTACGTAATAGCGTCACATGATAGCAGCTAACAGCTAACTAATAAATTCAACAAAGGAGAAAAACATGACACAAACAAAACCAATGCTGGAAGACATCCAGCAATTCATCTACTGTGTCACTGACGTGTGGCTTTTTATTACAAAACTCAATCTAGCTTTGTTTCAGAGAAGGCTGTGTGCTGCGACGAGAAAAAAACACGTAAACAATTGACTATGTATTTAAACACGGTGGGGTTGTGTTTACCGCTGTCACACAGGAAGTGACGGTTATTTTGATCAATCAACAGACTGCAGGGTTTAGCTCCACCTTTTAGGGTAGGCTCGATATTCCTTGCAGCCCAACAGAAGGGTCCCAATAAGTAGGATGGTGTGGATCAGTTATTTGGGATTAGTCTATGGAAATGCCGCAAAATGCATGCTGTACCGAGACAAACTGAACTGAACCGCTCGGTGGAAACAGGGCTTATGTGTGTGAGAAGCATGTCTCTCATTACAGAGTGTAAACCAGAACTATTTTCAGGCATTAACATAGTATGTGACATTTTAAAAGTAATAGTAGCTGCATTTTTGTTTTGTCCTTTTTGTGTGCTCTCGCCTGTTGGAGTAATTTGTCCCTTGAGAGTTAGCTGCCTTGTTAGTTTTGGTTGTCATAATCCGGCTTGCAGTGTATGTTACTGTATGTTGAGTAAAGCTGAGGCTGTGGCTCGATAAGTCATACCTCTGTGTATCATTTATATTTCCTTACTAAGTATATTAAGTTAGGCAAACCCAGAGAACCCTTACACAAGTAACACTAACTGAGTGGAATTATTTTAGCCTAAAAAGATGTGTACGCGAGAAGTCAATGGTTATTCAGATAATGTCAGCAATGAATACAAATGCCCATCCCTAGTTAGGACACCCACGAAGTTTTGGTATTTGACAAAATATCTTAATATATTTTTCTTAATTTTTATTTTTTATATACCCATCATTTTTTTTATAATGATGTTTATGTGATGCACATGTAGCCTATTTAAAAAGTTTCACCTTGGGAGATTAGGTTGCTTAGCATTGATAGCAAACTATTTCTTTTACATGAGAAAGAGACTCATAGAATAATTCTCCATGCTGTTTAGTCTCATAATTTTCTCTGTTTGGAAGTGGGCAGGTCTTTTTATTTCTGAGTGCCTAACACTCTTATCTTACTAAGTGTTGCTTAAAATGTTTACTGTAAGATATTACAGAGGTTGAACAATAAAACAATAAATCTGATACCACCACCTTTCCTTCTTGCACTTTACATCCATCCCATAATTTACCTGTTTCTTTGCAATTGCCACCTAGCATGCATGTCTTTTGAATTTAAGAAAACCTACCAAAAGTTAGAGGAACGTTAAAAACCAGACACAAATAGAACAGCAAACAGACATGTTAAGCAAACGTGTGCAGATGCACAAACCGTAAAAAAGTAAAGTATTATATTTGCTGATCATTGCAGAAAAAGAACTTCACTCTTAAGAGGAGCTCTTTAGCCTCTGCACAAGAAACCTGTCAGGCTTTGATGAAGATCCATTAAAGGTATTTTCAGAGCTTGGGGGTACAGTAGCTGATGTTTTTTTATAAAAAGCTTTTCATTGAATTCACATCCATTATCAAACTATCAATTAAAAGTTCGTAAAAAAAAGAAGTTTCTTATTGTTAAAGCTTCAATCACACTTGCAGGAACACCTCAGTAGTTCTTTTCTGGAGTTGTTTAATTTCTCAAGAGCTTTTGTTGTATTTCATGCTCCATCCAAATCAGTTTAATTGCATTCTTAATGTGTACTATCATTTACCTGTATCATTATGCAACACAACAAGTCAGACTCTGCAACAAAACTTGTCAGACTCAATCGTTACTTCTCAATAATTATGTGGATTATATTATTAACTCATAAAATTAGAAGTAAAATAAACCTCCCCGTTATGAAATTTCACACCAGTGTCATGATGTATGAAATGTCTTCGACTGTATATCTGTGTTGTTGATACAAAAATGTTTAATGCATTGAAACATCTTATGAATGAACTAAAATTTTCTCACAAAAGGTTAGAAAGAGACAACCATCTTTTTTCTATCAAGTTTGCCCTTGTGAGAAAGTACAGGGTTTTTGATTCTCCCAAGAAGTAGAAATCTGGTTCTTATTAACACTGACTTCAAAAGGCTAGGCTTTTAAAACTGATGCTTTATAGTACTATTTTTATTATCTTGTATTTTCTTCCATGTTTGACAATATTGATATATTGTACGGAAACACTTTAAGCTTGTGCCCCCTTTACTCATTTTTGACTGTTCTTTAGTCTTCAAGTTAACTAGCTTTATACCGTCATTTAAAAGTTTTTAATAAGACCTATGCTGAATAAAAGACATAAAAAGCAATATGTTGTGTTAAAGTCCAACAGAGGTGCAAATAGAGTCTACCAAGTGATACATTGTATAACACTTTCAGAATACATGGCAAAAATTTGCTCAAATACAAGCATGTAAATTGAATCAACCGTGCCTATATTTAGCATAAATCGGCTGAGACCCATTGAAGAACAACACAATAGTATGTTACCAATATGTGAAAATCCAACTGGTCAATATTTCTAAAGGTGCTACTAAAAAGGACCAATTGTTTGCTTTTCTAATTTATAATTTTATGATCCATGTTTCTGCAGTCAAAAGAAAAAAAGGAACAATGTCTTATTTTTAGGTTGCCCCATGTATTTGAAAGAGTACTACAGTTATGTTGCTTTTTTTTCGATTGTCTTTTTTTTTTTGGCAGAGACTGATGTATAGTGACCATAATTATTAACTAATGCCATTCAAATACAGTCATACATCATTGTCAAAGCAGCAGGAGTGACTTGGGGTTAAGTGTCTTGCCCAATTAAGGACACATTGGATATGTGGCTGTTAAATCTCCCAACCTTCTGGTTCTACCACATAAACACCAACATTTGTCACACGATGTTCAACGGGTAGAAAAACAAGGAGGAGGATCCAAGTGCAGAAAACAAAATACTTATTAAACAAAAGGCAAAACAAAAACTTACTTAAATAATAAATCCAAAATCAAGCGGAGAAAAAACAAAGTAATCCAAAGAAGCAGGGAGACAAAACGACAAAGGCTCAAACCAGACATAACTATATAACTACAAAGGACAATGAACAGAAGGTAACAAAGACAGAGACTAAATAGACATGAGGTAATTAGACACAGGTGAGACTAATGGCACAGGTGAGGACAATCAGGGCAATCACACAGGTGGGAAACGCAAGGAACACAGAACACAAAACCAGAACACTAGAGGAAGTACAAAGTAAAACCCAACACAGACAACACCACCTAAACCAGATATTACAAAATAAAACAGGAAACAGTAAAGACTAGATTTAAAGCACAACACAGGAAATAAACTTACAGGCAACATAGGAGGACACAGGGAAAAACACTAAAGACTAAAGTAAACAAGACTATGAAACATTAAAACACACAAGGGAAACAATCAACACTAGGAAACAAACAGAAGACTAAGGAAAGAATGAAAACTAAAACGAGACGAAACACAGAACCAAACCATGACACAATTAGTAAAATTGATACAAAAAAATGTGCCGACTTGCCGACTCCACGTCAAGAAAATGTTGAAATACTTTTTATTAATTCACATATTGCCTGTCAAGTTTTTGCCCAAATATAAACTTGTAACAATGACAGTCAACTCATCATCTTCGAGCACTTGGTGAACACATTGAAATTGAGAGAATTACTTCCCAATTCAGAAACTGGGACCATTTGCCTTGACCTTCAGCAATCAATGATCCTGTGAAAGTTTTAAATCAGTCTCCTCTTTGCTCTGTCAGTCAGTCGTTACAGTTCAATCACCTTGGATTGGCACAAATTCTACTCATGGAGCTCAGCGTAAGTTCAGACAGGAAGACTGGTGTTATTCTTTCATTCATTCACCTCTTCATTCATTGTTAAACCACACCCCCTACTACTACCTGTATCTCTCTCTCTCTGGCAAGCAGCTGATCATGGGCGTGTATCATCCTGGAATTAACCAACCAGACTCTGCCACGAACTTTCTCTACCAATCAATGGCTTGCTGTCAGTAGTTTAAAAACTCTCTCTCTTCCAGTCATCCTATCCCGCGTTGGCCTCACTACCCCTCAGAGCTCATGAAGTCGTCATGACGGAGTCTAGCCCCCAAAAAGACTTTGCACATTTCATTCTACAATTGTTGAACATTTCATTGTGATAAATAATTGTTCATTCTTAATTAAGTCTCTCCTGATTGAAACTTGTTTTGTATCAGAGATCTTTCTCAAGAAAAGCCATTCTGCATGTAGGTCTGTATTACACTTGATTGAGACAGAGCAAATAAAAAACAGTTTCTCTTTTCGGTTTAAATGCAAGTAAGAAAAGAAAACGCATTTTCCTATTTTTGTTTAAGCATAGGCCTACGTCCTTGTTTGTGTTCTAATCTGTGCAAGAGTGAAAGTGAATTGTGTCTGTGAAAGGGAATTTTTCGGCATATGTGTAAGAGAAAGTGAATTTTCTGTGAAACAGAAAGTGAATTTTATGTTTAAGATTGAAAGTGAATGTTCTACATCTGTGTAAGAGAGAAAGTGATATTTTATCCAAATGTGCATGAAAGAAAATAACTATCTAAATAGAAACAATGGTTGCTACATTTAAAAAAATAAGTTTAAAAAAAAGTGTGTGACCAAGAACATTTTGATAGGTCAAAAGGGCACAAAGGGCTCTAAAACTAATAAAAACAAGTAAAACACACAGGTAGCGGAGTATGTAAAAAATAAAATAACAACGTTAGAGGTGTTTACTGTAAATTGGCTTTAAAAGCAAAACTAATTACCAAGAGCTAAATGCTGCATCTACTTAATCCTGTTTCCTTCTTTTTTCAGGTTTGTGCAGTTGGGTAAACGCAAATCTGCAGGAGGGACACTTTGGCAGATCTGCCCCTCTGCAGAAGCCCAAACTCACATCAAGAGAACAGACATTAGTTTAAAGACATTCTGAATAATCCCTCCTTTATGCCATTACATGTAAAATGTCTATAGCTGCATCAGATGTCTCTTCTCTTTGACCCTACCCTGTTGAAACTATGTTATTTGATTCTATGTAATTGGCTAACTAGCCTTACAAACATTTTCTCATTTCCTTTTTACCAATAGAGTGCACTGAACTATGAACAATGTATAATATAAATACACTGTATAAATACAAAAGCTGCAGGGAAATGGTCTCATCCAAAGGTTGTGAAAAGCTTTTTTCTTGAACAACTCTGCAGACAGATTTTCACAAATCAATCCAGAAAAAAAAGATGATCATTATACTGTGAAGGTGGCAGTGGCTATGTACATGCACATTGAATAAAGCATTTGTTTGAATCATTATGATTCTGTACAGACAAGAAGCCATTAAAAGGTATATAAAACAATGTCTGGATATTTTTTTTCTCAGACCTTGTTAAGTCAAGACATCATTACCGCTTGCAGGCTTTTCATTATTTCTAGCTGACAATGGAACAAAGAGAGCAGTCTGGTTATAGATAACAAGCAAACAGGCCGGTTGCTACTGGAATTATATACTATTCAATAACTACAAAGAGAAATTTGTCTTTAGTTAACAAAATGAAGACTTAGTCATAGCATAGGCAATTCCTGATGAAATTGCAAAGAAATCTGGCAAAGCTTTGAGCATAAACCGTCACAGCAATTGATGTTGCAGACATCACTACCAGAGTCTGTTTTGAATGATTTCTACCTCCAAACTAAAGCTAAAACGTTTAAAAGTAAATGAGCACCACCTATAGGTGATCATCTGTAAATTGGTACAACCTTGTTGGGAGGCAGTTTTTTAAAGTATGCTATAGCCGAGGGGTACTCAAATACAAATCCTGTAAAGGCCAATAATTTGGCTCCTTTTAGGTTTTGTCTATGGTGGAGTTTTGGGGCTTTTATTTTGAAGGCTTCCTTTAACTGGAAGTGCGGTACAACAGTAGTTTTGGCAACCAAGAAACGTAAAAAGACGTTTATGGAGAGCAAGGAGATAAAGAATACAGAAACAATGAAGAAAACTGAAATTTAGGCATCAGTCAATTGGGGAACAAGGTTGGTACAATTATGTAAAACATATTTCAGTTATATAAATGTTTATTGCAAATGTATGAACTTGTATAAAGTTAAGGAAGGAAATTAATGAGCTGCTCGGTTAAAACACGTTTGTAATTTTTTGTTTTTTGCTCAGCTCTTACGTTGATGAATGACAAGGACGGACAATAAAAGCATTTATCACCAGTTCTGGTCTTCTTTATATTGACTGGATGCTACAAATCCAAAAGGGCCACAAAGATGTTTTTTTAATGGCTCAAAGGGCCATTTATTGAGGTTGGTCAGGCAACTTGCAATAATGCTGTGCTATTCAAAACAAAATGTCCTTTTCATTTAAAACAACAAAAAAGTGCCACGCACGACAGGCAGCAGTTAGGAGACTAGACAATAAAATACGGGTAAAGATCATTTTCACCCCCCACACGTTAACATGTTTCGAATCACAGAAAAATAAAATAAAATCATTAAAAAGGGAATAAATATGCATGTATTTCCTTTAATGATAATTAACAAAGAAAAACCATGATTAAATTAATATAACTGAACATTCACAGCCTCTGCATTCTAAAGAATTTTAACATTGCCTGTTATGTCTTCCTATTTCCCTCTTCTCACCAGCATTACATTTGATCTAACACAGCTTTACCGAACCACACTGTACCAAACTGTAACGCTCCGTACCGGACTGCTGTGTGGAAATGGGGGCTTTACAGCCAGCAAAATGTCAATATGCGATCTGCTCCAAAAATGAAAGTGAACATTAATATTGCACTTGCAGCACTGATTGACACAGTAACAGACTGTGTATCGTTGTTGTCATGGAGACAAGTTCGACAATAGTTCAGGGGCCACAAACAGAGGGCCCACAGGCTGCCTATTGAGGACCCCTGTTATAGCCTAAAAGTTCAAGTGTTACAAAACAGCCTATGGGTGGAGCAATAAGTTACATTTATAAAAACATCAACATTTTGAAATGCACTTGTGTTGTTCTTGAGCTCTGAGAAGACACAAACAAAGCCACAGTATGAGTAACACATTGACGGAGTGTTAGGCTCAGCAGTTAGAATAGGAGCCAATGGAGTGTTTTCAGGACCGGAGTGATGTGTTCAAGTGTTGTAGCAGTTATCAGGACTTTTACTGCTAATGTTCTTAACTAGGCTTATACAATGTAGACTATGTATTGACCATTTTGAATGACTTAAAATAAAACTCTATATACATAGATTTCAATGGCAGAGGTCAGCCTAGGTTTTTTTTTAGCACAAGCAGCAGCAACTAGGCCTACTGCTATCCTACTGTAAGCTAATCTTTGCTCATAAAATTGACTTAATTTTGCATTCCATGGGTGATGAGTATCTATTTTAGCCTGATAATAGATAGAGAGAATTGTCAACCACTCTATTTCCAAAAGAAGAAGAGGATGAACAACCTGAAAAGGACACAGAGTTGCTGTATCAATAGTTTATTATCACAACCTGACAAGAGACTCAAACGCACGACTCAGGGGTAAAGGCAGTCTCACAATCCATTTATTCGTAGGCAGGGTTCGGTACACGGTAGTCAAATCAGTCCAGGCAGAAGTACAAAAACGGCAGGCAGAAAATCGAGGTCAAAAACACACTGGGTCAGATCAGATAAGCTAAACAGAAGAATGCTGGTAACGCTACTACGAAGAGATAAGATGAACTGGCACAGAGTGAGGCAGACATTAAATACTGAACAGGGGGTGGAGTTAACAAGACACAGGTGAGACATCACATGACACATGAGGGAAACAGAAATGAACAGAACACTTAACCCGGGGATGTGATATTTATCTGTTGTTGTTAAGCTAGCTTGTTATGGATGGACGATAGTAATGTCCGTGTTTCCTAATTTTCAATAACTCGAGTTAACATTTCCACTGTCCTTTAATTAGGTAAAGATGATTCAGGTTAAGAAAATAACAGTAGTTTTTGTGTTTGGGACACAAAACCTACTTCTATATTTATTGACATCTTTATGTACTTACCTTTCACCAAATGTTATTTTCCATCACCTTTTGTAATAAATAGTTTTAAGTTCTTTCCTTTAAAGTATGTCTGTCTAAGAGATGAATATTATGCTAGAAGTCCTCATAGATACTGTATGTATGCATGCTGCAGGTCTGTTTGTGTAGTGGCTAAATATCCTTCAAAGAATCAGTAGAACAGCGATGGTAGAAAACAGTGTTCACCCCATCTTTATTTCAACACAGCCAGAAAACAGGCCAACATATTATACAGAATTTGACTCCACATGACGCGCCAGAGCTCCACCTATTGGTTCGCGTGCACTCCTCTCCTAGATAAACCACTAAATGTGAATTAAAATAACAATCTAAATATGAATTCAAATTGCAAAAAATAGAAAATGGCACTAACAGGTTGGCTCACAAAAAACTACACTGAGGCTTCTGTACTGCTCTGAAGAGAAAATATTTTGTGTTCACACTAAAATATAAAATGCCTGTTGTTTCACAAATGCTAATCTTCTTTCTCCAGATGCAATTTTAAAACATTGAAAACCATCCCCTGCTGTCCCTGGGCCATCTGCAGCGGCTTGTTTGTGTAGTTACAGTAGTTATTTATATATAATGTGTATTTATAAGAATTATTACAGTTAAATATGAAGCTGTATGCCAGTTTTCTTTAAGTATTATTGTAAAACAAAAATACAATAACCACTCATTGTTTTTGATACACTTTACAGAAAGGAAAATCATATTACAAAAAGAAACACTAAACAAGAAGGGGGCCAATAATTTTCTCTTCTTTTTCGTTTGGAAATAAATGAAAGAAGTACAGTTGATTTGTATTGTTTCACGATGGAATTACAGATTGTCCGAAGATACCCGTACATGGACCTAAAATGTGTCATCATGGTTAATTAAAATAATCAATTGTTGGACAATTCAATTGTTAATTGTTGTGTAAAAATGTGTATATTTAAATAAGCTGACTACATGTTTAGTCATAAGAATTGTCACCTGTATTTTCATTAATCATTGATTGTGATTTTGGGATTGACCTCCAGAGAGTGCTCTCACCTCTGGAATGTTGAATACAAATCAAGGGCTTTTTCTGGGCATTAATGATCATTTTTATTAATTCATATAGTTTTAAACAACATTATTTAGCAAAGATCAATTTTAAAATTCAAACATTAATAGCAATATTAAGAACATTATAAGGTAATACAGCAACGGCAGTATCAATAAAAACCAAGAAGAAGAGCACGTTACAGTGACATAGGATGCCTGTAAGCTAAATCAAGAGGAAGAATGCCTGTTCCAATTTCAAGATTAATTTCTATCCCATGTCGGTATGGAGGTCTGTCTAGGAGCCACACCATCGCTGCAAGACACGAAGTGAGTGCTGGTCTTCAGACACTCAGGAGTGAGCTTTAGACACACGAAGCAGAATTCAATGAGGCAGCGAGGACAGATGATGTTCTTACAGCCCGTTTTGTCATGCTCCACCATCATACCACAGGTGGGACAGGCCCGGATGGAGGGACACTCGTCAACCCCCTCCACCTGATCGAGCACTGCGGTCTTGCAATTCTTCAGAAGCTTAAGGTTGAGGTTGACACAGCAGTCGTTGTCACAGCGGTCGGAGCGTGGAGCTGGACCCTTCCACAGCTTCAGACACTGCCAGCAGAACTGATAAACTTCCCTTTTGTCAGCTGTGCAGACTGTGCACTGCACACAGAGGTTATCCATCTCCTCTCTCTCCAAATAGGTCTTACACCCAGGACACTGCAAGAGAGGATGTGACAAACATTAAAACTGACTTGGAGCTAGCCCTGTATTAAATGTTAATCTATTGTGAGGAGGGAAAAACCAAAGCCAAATTTGTTAACACACCTGGCTAATAAAACAGATTATGGTTTCAGAAGGGGAATTTTAATTTAGATTTAGATCAGCTGATTATGAGAAGTGAGGGGTACGAGGGTTTCCAGAAAAACCATTCGCAACCGACTCCACCGCTTATGCTTGAATGCCAGACAATCGTTGACTCCACTGACATCAAGTTGTGACAGTTTGCAGTGGGCACAAAACCATGTGACCTGGACAATGCAGCAGTGGTCTACCGTCCTGTTCACTGATGAGTGTCCGTCCACCTTGCACAGAAGTGATGGTCGTCAGCGTTGCTGGAGAAGGCATGTTGAGCGATACACCGAGGTCAACATGGTCCCCACGGTTCGCTTTGGTGGAGGAGGTGCAACAGTCTGGGCAGGTATCACCAGTCAGATTTAGTGATTGTAGATGGTTCAGTCACTGCACATTATTACCTCAGAGACACCATAGAACCCATCATCATCCGCCAATCTTGCCAACACAGCCCCAACTTTCTGTTCATGGATGATAATGCTCCACCACATCGTGCCAGAACTGTCACAGCTCGACATGTCCCCTGACCTGAAGCCCATAGAGCAGGTCTGGCACCAGCTGAAGCAGCGACTGGATGCTCGTACCCCACCCCCACTTGACCTGGCCAAACTGTGTGTAGCACTTGTGGAGGAGTGGAACACATTGCCTCAGAACAACATCATGAGGCTAGTTAGGAGCATGAGACGTCGCTGTCAAGCTGTCATTGCGGCAAATCTAACACCCGCTACTGACTTTTGGTTATTTGGGGCTATCTTTGTTTTTGTCTGAACTTTGGGGTAATAAATATTGCCCTAATGAAAATGGTGCTTCTTCTCATTGATTAATAGTAATTTCAAAGGGAACTATAACTTATTTCATTAAAAGCACTAATGTAAATAAAAATATCCCTAATTTATTGTAAGTAATTAAGTAAGTGTTTATTTATAAAGCACTTTAAATCTTTAAAAAATTTGTTAAAACGTGCTTTACAAATGCAAAAAGTAAAAACAAGAAAACATACACAAAGTTAAATAATTAAAAAACGTGCAAATAAGAACATATAAGGAGGGGTAATTGATTATATGAAGGCAGGCAGGCATCTGTACAGATGAGTTTTTAGATATTTCTTGAAAATGTCCAGAGATTCAGCTGATCTGAGGGTTTGTGGGAATTTATTCCTGAGAGTAGGGGCTACAACAGCAAAGGCACGATCATCTTTTTGTTTTAAAATTAGAGCGGGTGTGGGAAAGAAGGGCAAGATTAGAAGATCTGTAGACGGGGTGTGGGAAATGGAGCGAGGAGGTCTGAAATGTAGCTGGGGGCGAGGTCATGCAGTGCTTTGTAAAAGGATTTGTAGTGGAATCTAAATTATACTGGAAGCCAATGGAGGGAGGCAAGAACAGGGGAGATGTGAGAACGATAGTTGGTTCGTGTTAATAATCTGGCAGCTGTATTTTAATGTTGATTGACTGAGGCAGGTATAGAGGGAGTTACAATAGTCTAAACGGAAGAAAATGAAAGTGTGAATTAATATTTCAAGATCTGATTGGGAGAGCATTGTACTGATTTTTGAGATATTTCTTAATTGTAGGAAACAGGACTGTACAAGCTTAGTTTCGTTGAAAGTCAGGTGTTGGTCAAAAATGATCCCTGGGTTCTTAGCGGTTGGTTTAATGTTAGGTTTGAGAGGGCCTATTAACTGTTCTACTGTTGTTATGAAATGATCTGGTCCAATTAAAAGTATTTCAGTTTTGAGTGGGTTGAGATGGAGGAAATTCTGATGCATCCATTCAGAGATGGCAGTTAAGCAGTTATAAAGAGATGATCGTTGATTAAGGTTACTAGGTTGAGCAGATCTGCGTGTCATCAGCATAGTAATGGTAGGATTACTCAGACACAGCATATATAGCGAGAATAGGATTGAACCAAGGAACAACCCCTGGGGGACCTGGAGGAGCTGAGGAGAACACCTTGTTATTGGTGCACACTCTAAAGTACCTATTGCTCAGACAAGATCGGAACCAGCTCAGGGCAGTACCAGAAATGCCAACCTTATGCAATCTGTGAGGATGGCATGATCGATGGTATCAAAAGCTGCAGTTAGATCTAGAAGGACCAGGAAGGAGTGTTAACCTTTGTCTGCCTGCATAAGGATGTCATTAGTGAACTTTCAAAGTGTTGTCTCAGTGCTGTTTATTTCGAAAACCGGATTGGAATGGGCTTTAACATAGTGTAGAAGTTGGACAGAATAGTTTTATTTCATTCCAGTGAACCTGTAACACTGTGACTATCTACCTCGGATCAGGAGCATTATACCAAATTAATCACACCTGTGGGTGCGACGTCACCCGCCGGACATTATATGTATGACGCACACCCACACACTCTTCCTCTTTCTATCCTCCTGGTCGGTGAGACTTTATACCGGTGTGTTAAGACTTAACGATCTGCTGATCGTCGGGCTGCCGTGTATTGGCACCCCCTCGTCATTCGTGAGTTTGTCCGGGCTAATTATCAGCGTGTGCCGGTGAGGACGCCAGCGTTGTATCAGAAACGCTCGAGCTTCCGGGTGCGCGTTCAAGCAGCCCCGGAATTCTGTGTATTAAGGAGTTACGTAAGAGTAACCGGAATTGAGGTTTGTACAAGTATAATATTCAGCTGCATGGGCAGCACCAAAAAAAAAACAAACAAAAAAAAACATTTTATTGACAAATGTTTTCATGCTTGGATTATTTTTTATAGAACAAAAAATGTGTGATTGCATGTTGGATGTTCTTTTACATGTTTAATTGCTGCAGATGGGCTTTTCTTCACAGACCCTCCATTCTAAGAAGGAGGGCAGAAGGAAGCGCTGCCATAAGAGGGGTCTCCGGGGAATGGTGAGAGGGACAGCGGCCCAGAGGCCAGTGTGCCCTCTGGCCAGGACCCACCCCCTCCATCTTCACAGGCCTTTGCTGGTGGGAAGCGGGCCAAGAAGCGGAGGTGGACTGAGCGGAGCTCGCTTTGTGACCCACGGGTTGACCTCATGCAGAGGCAATTGGAGGATGTGACCATCGAATGCATGGCTGCAAATCAACAACGCCTTTTTGACCTGCCCCAGCAGATTCCTCCATGTGGGCCTCCTCATCCTGATGCTGTGTCCCTTGCTGCTTCAGACAACCTTGATAGGACCAACAGCTCTGGCTGTGGTTCCTCTGGGCAGGCTGAAGTTTACGCGGAGGACGACGATGTGGGGGCTGACTCCCAGGGGGGCGGGGACTGTCCAAGGTCCTGTGATTTTTCCGTGGAGGCTCTGCTCTCACGGGCTGCTGCTGCAGGGCTTCCTCCTCCATGTTCTCCACCGAGAGCCTCGGCTCTGGACAGGGACCCTAGGAGCCAAAGGCAGGCTCCCCTGCCTGTGTACAAGGATTTTGTGCAGCATCTACAGCGGTCATGGGCTCATCCGAGGGAGGCTACAGCACCCCGCTCAGCCCTTAGCCTCCTGAGCCAGGCTGCAGAGCACGGCCTGGATGGGGTGTCCAAGGTGGGCCCAACTTTTGCACTGTTGGCCGGGGCTCCAACCACAGGTAGCAGGGTGGCCCGTCACCCAAACAGTAAGTGCCGCACAACGGATGGGCTGGTGCTGAAGGCTTTCCAGTCTGTAGCTATGGCATCTAGACTGGCAAACACCAATGCCCTTCTGCTGGTCTATCTGGAGGGCTTGATAAGGGATCTGGAGTCCAAGAGCCCAGATAACCACCTCCCAGAAATGGAAAGGGTGGTGGATACGGTGATCCAGGGTGCTAGTTCGCAGGCCAGGGTGCTTGGTAACTCCTTGGCACAGCTGACCATGGCTCGGCGTCACATCTGGTTGAGCCAATCAGGGTTAGCAGATGCAGACCGGGGTGCTGTATTGGAAGCTGCCATAGCTCCTGGGGAAGTGTTTGGGCCAGCAGCTGAGGCTGCGTTGGATGAAGCACAGAAAATCAGACTCCGCACGCAGTCCATTCAGCGCCCAGGACAGTCGGGGTCTGTGGTGCGCAGAGCCATGGAGAGGCGTGGGAGTTTTTCACAACCTCGTTTTGTAGAACAGAGCTCTTCACGGGGTTCAGGGAGGGAGAGGCAGGGGCCTCCCCCAATGCCGGGGCGGGGCCGCCCACGGTTTCAGCCCCGTTCTCGGGAGCGCTCGGACCGGGGGCCAGCCAAGCCCCGCCAGCGTCCCTGACGGTGTGCCATCACTGACGCCAGGCTTCACCGTTGCCCAACTCCAGGCATGGCGTCAGTGTACCACGTGTCCATGGGTTATCAGGACTCTGCAGTTTGGGTACCGCCTGCAGTTCAGGGTCCACCCACCTCGCTTTCGAGGGGTTTTGGAAACTGTGGTAAAAGACGGGTCTCGTTCCGTCATTCTGGCCAACGAGATTTCCACCTTACTAAAGAAAGGCGCAATCCGACCTCTGTCTACAGAGGAGAAGCTAAGCGGGTTCTATTCAGGCGATTTTCTCGTCCCCAAGAGGACAGGAGGATTCCGCCCCATTTTGGATTGATAAGGGATACAGGGTACATCAAGGTGCTGCCGTTTCGGATGCTGAGGCTGAAGGCTTTGTTTCAAGCCATCAGGGCAGGCAACTGGTTCACAACAGTGGACCTTTGCGACGCCTATTTCCATGTCCCTATCGCTCCAGCCCACAGGCAGTTCCTCAGGTTTGCCTTCAGAGGGACAGCGTACGAGTACAATGTCACGTTCACAAAATGTATAGATGCTGCACTCATTCCTCTGCGAGAGAGGGGCATCCGGGTATTCAACTACCTGGACGACTGGCTGGTGTCCGCCCCATCAGAGGTGCTAGCACAGAGCCACACAACAGAGGTGTTAACTCATATCGAGTATCTAGGTCTTGTCTTGGACTCAGTCGCCATGAGGGCATGCCTGACTACGACAAGAAGGAGAAATATCAGGGAGTGCATCGCGAGCTGCATCTTTCGCAAGTCGGCCTCGGTGAGGCAGTGGCAGAAACTGTTGGGTCTTTTTGCGGCGGCTGCCCAGGTAGTGCCCTTGGGTCTTTTGCACATGCGCCCCCTGCAGCTGTGGTTTGGGCTCCAGAAGGTCTGTCTGCCCAGGGACCGGTCAAAGACACTGGCCCTGACCCGGGGAGGCCTCAAGGTCCTTACATGGTGGAAACACGCTCGAGCTGTCCGCAACGGCGTTCCCCTGGGACAGGAGGGTTGCAGGGTGACCATAACTACCGACGCCTCCCAATCAGGCTGGGGCGCTGTCTGGGAAGGCAGGTCGGTTTGGGGTCAATGGGGCCCTGCGCAACAGGGGTTGCATGTGAACCTCCTCGAGATGGAGGCGGTTTACATGGCTCTGCAACACTTTCTCCCTGTAATACAGGGGAGGCAGGTCATGTTGAGAACAGACAGCATTTCAGTCCCACATATAGTGAACCAGATATGGCTTCGCTTTGGCCAGCTCAGGGTGGACCTCTTTGCCACAGCAGACAACGCTCACTGTCCCCTGTGGTCATCGATGTACGGCCCTCCCGGGCCACTGGGGACGGACGCCCTGAGTGTCTCATGGCCTCGGGTGCGGATGTATGCCTTCCCTCCACTCCCACTTCTGCCAGTTTTCCTCAGGAGAGTGAGGTCGCTGGGTGCTCGGGTGCTGTTAGTGGCACCTCATTGGCCGCAGCGGCCGTGGATGGCCGAGGTCTACGAGATGCTGGAGGGCACCCAGAGCCACAAACACTGAGGCTTCATGTGTGGCCCTTGAACGGCAGCATTTGCTCTCCCTAGGCCTAGAGAGGCAAGTGGTGGGCACATTGCTGGCCTCCAGAGCACCCTCCACTCAGCTTCTGTATAGTGGTAAGTGGAGAGTGTTTCGGGATTGGTGTGGTGTTAAGGGGGCGAATCCTTTGACGTGTGGCATGCCAATCATTTTGTCCTTCCTCCAACACCTCTTGGCCCTGGGCCGAGCAGAATCTACTATCAGGGGCTACCTTGCCGCGATTTCTACAGTCCATGAGAGGTGTGAGGGCTGGTCTCTGGGTTCACACCCCCTAGCTACACAGTTTCCACGAGGGGCAAGGAGGAGTCGCCCACCGAGGAAACTCCTTCTACCCTCTTGGGACCTCCAGGTTGTTCTAAGTGCGCTATGTCAGCCACCCTTTGAACCGCTGTCCAGTCTGGACCTTCGCTATCTTAGTTTGAAGACTGCATTTCTCTTGGCCATTGTTTCAGCCAAGAGAGTGGGTGAGTTGAGTGCTCTATCGGTGGATGGAGCGTGTCTTCAATTTGGAGAGGGGGACAGGTCAGTCCGCCTTCTCCCAAACCCTGCTTTTCAGCCTAAAGTTATGGCTAGGAGCTTTGTTGCCAAGCCCCTAGTCCTGGAGGCTTTCTGTCCTCCTCCACATATCTCTGCAGAGGAGACAAGGCTTTACAACCTGTGCCCGGTGAGGGCCCTCCGATACTACACTCAACAAAAATATAAACGCAACACTTTTGTTTTTGCTCCCATTTGTCATGAGATGGACTCAAAGATCTAAAATTCATTCCAGATACACAATATTACCATTTCTCTCAAACATTGTTCATAAATCTGTCTAAATGTGTGATAGTGAGCACTTTTGCTTTGCTGAGACAATCCATCCCACCTCACAGGTGTGCCACATCAAGATGCTCATCAGACACCATGATTAGTGCATAGGTGTACCTTAGACTGTCCACAATAAAAGGCCACCCTGAAATGTGCAGTTTTTGCTTTATTGAGGGTCTGGGGACTCAGAACCAGTCAGTATCTGGTGTGACCACCATTTGCCTCATGCAGTGCAACACATCTTCTTCGCATAGAGTTTATCAGATTGTCAATTGTGGCCTGTGGAATGTTGGTCCACTCCTCTTCAATGGCTGTGCGAAGTTGCTGGATATTAGTGGGAACTGGTACGCGCTGTCGTATACGCCGGTCAAGCACATCCCAAACATGCTCAATGGGTGACATGTCCGGTGAGTATGCTGGCCATGCAAGAACTGGGACATTTTCAGCTTCCAAGAATTGTGTACAGATCCTTGCAACATGGGGCCGTGCATTATCTTGCTGAAACATGAGGTGATGTTCATGGATGTATGGCACAACAATGGGCCTCAGGATCTCATCACGGTATCTCTGTGCATTCAAAATGCCATCAATAAAATGCACCTGTGTTCTTCGTCCATAACAGATGCCTGCCCATACCATAACCCCACCACCACCATGGGCCACTCGATCCACAACATTGACATCAGCAAAGCGCTCACCCACACGACGCCACACACGCTGTCTGCCATCTGCCCTGAACAATGTAAACCGAGATTCATCCGTGAAGAGAACACCTCTCCAACGTGCCAGACGCCATCGAATGTGAGCATTTGCCCACTCAAGTCTGTTACGGCGACGATCTGGAGTCAGGTTAAGACCCCGATGAGGACGACGAGCATGCAGTTGAGCTTCCCTGAGACGGTTTCTGACAGTTTGTGCAGAAATTCTTTGGTTATGCAAACCAATTGTTTCAGCAGCTGTCTGAGTAGCTGGTCTCAGACGATCTTGGAGGTGAACCTGCTGGATGTGGAGGTCCTGGGCTGGTGTGGTTACACGTGGTCTGCGGTTGTGAGGCCGGTTGGATGTACTGCCATATTCTCTGAAACGCCTTTGGAGACGGCTTATGGTGGAGAAATGAACATTCAATGCCCGAGCAACAGATCTGGTTGACATTCCTGCTGTCAGCATGCCAATTGCACGCTCCCTCAATGCTTGCGCCATCTGTGGCATTTTGCTGTGAGACAAAACTGCACATTTCAGAGTGGCCTTTTATTGTGGGCAGTATAAGGTACACCTGTGCACTAATCATGGTGTCTGATGAGCATCTTGATGTGGCACACCTGTGAGGTGGGATGGATTGTCTCAGCAAAGCAAAAGTGCTCACTATCACACATTTAGACAGATTTATGAACAATGTTTGAGAGAAATGGTAATATTGTGTATCTGGAATGAATTTTAGATCTTTGAGTCCATCTCATGACAAATGGGAGCAAAAACAAAAGTGTTGCGTTTATATTTTTGTTGAGTATATGTTGACCAAACGAGTTCTCTTCGTAAATCTGATTTACTTTTTGTGTCATACGGGGATACTACACTGGGCAGGCCAGTCTCTAGGCAGCGTCTGGCGCATTGGATTGTTGATTTGATCACAATGGCTTATGTGCAGGCTGGAGTGGCCCCTCCCTCTAGGCTCTCAGCACACTCGACAAGGGGGATGGCCACCTCCTGGGCGGTTTTCCGTGGTGCACCTTTGGAGGAGGTGTGCACTGCTGCTGGCTGGGCATCCTCCTCAACCTTTGCCAAGTTCTACAGATTGAACCTGGCTTCGTCCATTGTTCCCTCATCTGTCCTTGGGGTGGCAGCAGAGGGTTGAGTTTCCCTGCCTGGGCAGTATTTTTTGTTAAAAGTCCTGTTTTGCAATGGGCGCAGTAAGGATACATGCCCTGGAGTGGCATTCCTTTCTTTTCTTTTTTCCCCCAGTGGCCCTTGCCCCCAAGGGTATTTGGTGTATGCAATCATTTTCATTTGTTACAATAAAATTGCTTAAATTCAACTACATGAGTGTGTTCTGTTGGTTTCCTACATGTGGTGGACTCCACCTCTGTATGGCCTTAACCAGTGGGTTATGCCTACTATCTACTCTCCTCGTGACTTATTTGGTATTGTGTTGTCACAGTGTTACAGGTTCACTGGAATGAAATAAAACGTATGTTTACGTAGGTAAACACGGTTTTATGAATGGAAGTGAACCTGTAACCATCCCATGTCACTCGATGCGGGCAGTTGGCATTGTCCTTGCTCCTAGTCGAATAGAAAGAGGAAGAGTGTGTGGGTGCGCGTCATACATATAATGTCCGGCGGGTGACGTCGCACCCACAGGTGTGATTAATTTGGTATAATGCTCCTGATCCGAGGTAGATAGTCACAGTGTTACAGGTTCACTTCCATTCATAAAACCGTGTTTACCTACGTAAACATACGTTTTTCAAGGATTTTGGAGAGGAATGGAAGTTTTGATATTGGGTTGTACTTTTCAACAAGAGCAGGGTCGAGAGAAGGTTTCTTAAGAAGTGGGTGAATTTAGGCCATTTTAAAATAATTGGGTACAGAGCCAAAGATAAGTGATTTATGATAGACAACAGAGTGGGGCCTATACCAAGGGAAGGACAGCTTTTAGGAATTTTGTAGGAATTGTGTCACATGGACTGGAGGACGGGCGCATGTGTGCTACTGTGCTGGAGAGGGTCTGGAGAGAAATTGGGTCAAATTCAGACAGTTGAACAGGGCAGCAAAATGGGGAAGGGGGAATGACCGTCAGGGTAAATTTTGACCTCCGACCATCAATCTTGTCTTTAAAGAAAGTAGGAAATTGTTTAGGATCCTGAGAAGATGGACGAAGAGTAACAGAATGCTACTAATCACGTTTGATCATTTTGTTTAAATTTAGTAATAACTGTTTCATGTGGAGGTGGTGTACTTCGAGTTTAGATTTTTTCCATAAGCTTTCAACCTTTCTAAATTTACTTCTGTGTTGTCTGATACACTCAACGATAGAGTAGTGTTTACAGGCAAGACAGTTCTTGAAGTACTTTTTTTACTTTTTTACTCTTTTAAACTCTGTAGCACTTTGAGATTCACAAATGTAAAGCACTCTACAAATAAAATGTATCATCATTATTACTATTATTATTAAGTTAGCAGAGCTGAGCAAGCAAGGGTAGATGTGCACAAAATGTTTAACCGGTTAAGTCATCAATTTTTAGGGGGAAAGGAATGTTAATGGTCATACTGGAGAAATAGATAGAATTTGGGTATAGATTGAAAAGAAAATATGTGGGAGCTAAATGTAAGTTCCTGGGTTTTTGTATGAATGATGGAACATCAAAGAGAATACCTTTGTGGTCATAAACAAAATCAAACTTGTTCAATGAGTTGAGGGTCATACCAAGTGTAAAAACAAGGCCAAGAGTGTGTCCATGATTGTGTGTTGGACCAGAGACAAGCTGCACAAGATTGAAAGAGTTGGAGGGCTTGTCAATAATGTTAAAATCTCCAACAATAGCTCTGTCAAATGTAAGCACAAGGGACGTCATTAGCTCTGCAAATTCACTGATAAAGCCCATATTTGCATTGGGAGATCGATTAATAATAGCACAGCAAATGGGGTTGTCACACACAATTTTAAATAGGAGTAATTCAAAACTCTTTCAGGAGCCAAAACTGAGTGGGGCACAAGAGAAGTTATCCTTAAAAACAGCTGCAATGCCACCACCATGGCCAGTGGATCTCAGCTTGTTAAGATAAGTGAAACCAGGTGGGCAGAGCACAACTAGAGGGCAGCACATCCCTGGTTTAAGTCAAGTCTCACTAAAGAAAAGGAAATCAAGGTTGTGAGTAGTAATCAGGTCATAAAGAATAAAGTATTTGTTAACCACAGACTGTGAGTTTAACAGTGCAAAAATAGAGGGGCTATGGCTCTTAGATACGTTGAAATTTTTAGTGTAATTCTGGCACCACTCCACCACACTTTATCAATCCACAATGTGACGATGCATTCATTGTTAAATAATATATTTATTATCATTTTATTATAATATTAAAAGCCAGCCCTGCTACCTAGCCGCAGGTTTAAAGGGGCCCTTTGGCCCTTTTAAACACAGCCAGGCGAGGTGTTTCCCCTTGTTTCCAGTCATTGGACTAAGCTGGGCAAAAAAATGCCTCACTGCTTGATCTTTGAACAAGCAATTCATTTTGAATTAATTACTTTAATTTACTGTAATTATTGTAAAGGTCCACTCACAGATTTGAAGTCACAGTATTCTGTTGCAGCCATCCTGGCAATGTTCTCTTCAAAGTGCTTCATCTCTTTAGGTGTTAGCACGGCCAGCCGGCGCACCTCTTGATAAGGCCATGGTGCATCACACTTAAAGAGAGTACCATTCTTCAAAGCAGGGCATTTGAATTTGTACTGGCCCTGAAAGCAAAGGACAGATCATATTATGGGGGTTCAAAGACAACTGTCACTTAAGTACACCAAAGGACAACATATCCAAACTAGACAATTCCTGCTGAAATTGTGAGGGTGTGCGTTTGTGTGTTATACTGCAGTAGGAGTGTTTAACTGTAGTCAGCAAACAGCTAAGACAGAACTCTGTCCCACTCAAACAATAATGTCATCACTCTAACTCTGAACACCTGCTGCTCACTGATTGGTTGACGTTCAGCTTTGATCTGCCAGAGCATTTTATCAATGTATTTGAACACACTGCTCGCAAAACCTCAAATATCTTGAAAACTAAAAATGGTATCACTGGTCCGTTTGGACTGTGAGCGACAGCACAAACAGGCGCTCGTTTTGATGTATTTTATACTTATCTAACATTCAGACTTATCAGTAAACTGAAATTCTGGACATGTGTTAGAGTGAGAGGACAATGGGTGTGTATGTGGTGCGTGACAGTCAAACAAATGCCTCGTCTGGGAGACTGAAATATTTTATTTCTTTATTTTTTACTTTATGAGTGAGAGGACACTCAGAGCTTTCTTTTGATGTATTTTGTTTGTATATGCGAGCAAAAATGACTTCAGGATGGCGATTTACAAATATGTTTGCAAAACTGAAGTTTTTGGCAGGATTTCAAATTTTGCCATCTGCTTTGAATGGGTCAAATTTTGGGCAAATTTTTGTCACTTTTGTCGTGGGAGGAGTAGTGTGCCCAAAACAGGATATAATAATGATAAAAATAATATTAACAATAGTAGTAGTGTGGTTTGCCATTTATAATTTTGGCCACTTAGCATCAACCGAAACATGTTTTTCATTGGAGTTATTTTTTAACCACCATGTAGTCCTACAATTAAACATAAACTAAAATTGACAGTGTATTTATGAAGGCAGTGTGCTAAAAATCCCACCAGAATTTCATCTTCAAACAGTGTTAAAGCAATTTTTCCAATTTTTCCTCTGAGGATAGTTTGTCTATAGAGTTAGAAACAAAAACCACAGAATCTGTGCACTTAACAAACTTTCACATTTTTCTACCAAAAGTACAACTTTAAAAAGTGCAACATTAAATGTTTAATTTCTGTTTTAAATTGTAGTTTTTGTTACCAGTGTTTATTCATGTGTCTGTTTCCCTGCAGTTTGATTGCTTTCATTGTCTTCACCTGTGTCGTTTGTCTTACCTGTGTTTGATTGCCCCTTGTATTCAGAGGTGTAAAGTAACAAATTACATTTACTCACGTTACTGTAATTGAGTAGTTTTTTGATGTACTTACTATATTTTAAGTTGTTTTTAAAATATGTACTTTTACTTAGGTATGTTTTCAGTTAAATCTTGTAATTCACTACATTTTAAACTACATCTGTTACTGAGTAAAAAATGTAGGTCTGCTGTGAATGATTTCCCCATACCGGAGTAACATGAGGCAGAGAGGCATTTTTCTTGGCTCGGTGCGACTTCAGGTATAGCACCTCCATCACAGGCTGAAGGTGTGTTCAAACATGTCTCTTGTCATGACTCACTTGCTACGTTTACATGTGCACAATTTCTTCAGTCTGATTGAAAATCATTTAATGTCATACATTGTTTGTGAACAATCATCACAAATGACCAGTAAAAACTTTAAACGACTCAGCTTTGTATATACCCTGAAAATGGGAGGTATATTTTCTCATAGTTTAAAAATAATGTAAACTTTTTAAATAAGTTTATGCAGGTTTCAGACATTTGAACCATTTCTGGCAGCATAGTTTCACCTCTTAACTTGCTATAGTTCATGTTCTTAAGGCTTTGACTAGCTAAACATGATCTTATTGGTTAGATTATCGGATGCGCAAGTCACTTTTAATGTTGCAGCCTCAAGGACTTGTGGGGCAGCAATTTCTCAACTCCTTTCGCAAAAGATGGTCCAGTGTTTTCTATACTAATAAAACAAGTATTGACGCACCTTTCCTTAGCTTTTAGTTTTTCATTTAGGAACCTTCCAAAGCAAAATATGAATACACCCGTTCAGTTCATTGTCCTATGTCAGCCGCTTTGTGCTTCCTTGTGACTGCCATTTTTTTCCCTTTAGCTAAAAAAATAATTTTTTGTTTTGCCTTCAGTGTAGTCCTTTAATAAATATTTTTAGTTTAGTCCTGCACTCTGTCATCCTTTGTTTTTTTCATGAAAGAACCCCTGCTATAGATAATGTTTTACATTTGCATTCAGCCAATTTGATTAAAATAATTGATTGGCTACAACAGGATAAAGATACCTACCTATATGTAAGGAATTAAATAAACTAAAAAAACTTGTGCACAAAAATTATGGCGTAATAGGGAAATTTGGTGTGACATTGCCAAGCATATGCATCAACACATGACACATTTTAGTTAAATAAGTCATCAAAAAGCCTTTTAAACAAGAAGAATAACATTGTTCATCAAAGTTTGTAAACTTATACTGCTAAACTAAGTCTGAAGTGAAATAAACTTAAGCTCAGTGAATAACATGATTAAAAGTATACTTGATCCAGCAGGCTGCGGCACCACCCAGTAAGAGACTCAGGAGTGACAGCGTGACCGCAGGACATCTCCGCCCGGAGACACCGATCTCCCTCCTCTGGGGCTGAAGAGAACAACAACAGCATCAGTTACCAACAAATGATTCACATTCAACAAGTGGGAAAGACTGCCATCCTTATAGAAATCAAAAAGATATCTTGTTAAAAGCATATCAAGAGAATAAAATGGAATGCTTGCAATTCCTGTTAAAAAGAAAATAAGGAAAATAAGTCATATAGCTTCATTCTTTAATTTACTTTTATATAACATAATGAGTTAATGAAAAGTTGTGACAATTATATTAAATTTAATGAGCTATGAGTATGCCTATGATTCAACTCAACAGAGTGATATGAATTATGATATAGAGGTCATGGCCTCTAGTGTCGGATTATATTAATGCACAGTGCAAATAGTTCTGGAAATTTCGTCTTGATTTAATATGGGACTTATAAACTATTAACAAGGATAAAAGAATTTAACACTATACTGTATCTACATGCTCCATATGGTTTTAATTTGCACATTAACAGAAGAAGAGGCTAAAACAACAGTTAAAAGGCAACCCTCAGTCAAAGGTGTGTCAGTTTATTGACTTCAGCTAGACCTGACACTTGGCAAGCTAATGCGCATGCGCATCATGTTCCATCCAGCTGTTAAACAAACAGCACACTCTGTTGGTAAAGAGCAGCACTAGTGCGGCCAGTACAACAGTCTATTAAAATATTTAGAGACTAACTAGCATACCAGACTAATTTATCCCATACTGATAGTTACGTGAAGTGTTCATATCCGACAATTTATCGGTTGACTGATATGTTCGGTCAGGCCCGATTAAAAACGTGAGCAGAACTTAAAAAGGCAATTGGTATGAATAGGCTATAGTTAAGTAACCTTAACCAGGAAATGTGAGTGAAAATAATGTGCAATTGTTGATTTGACATGAGAAAGCAAGTTTTCCTGTACAGATTATATAGTTACTTGTTTTAATTAGTTTAGAAGAAGAATTTATTATAAACTGCTTGCATAACTTACATTAACTTTGTGAGATGTAGCCTAATATTGTTTAATTCTACGTTGCTTTAGCGAGATAAAGAACGTTTTCTTGAATGAACTGTTATGTTAACATACTTTAATTAAGGAAATGGCTAAATCAAATAAATTGATTGAATATCTATTTCTTTGGAAAGCTACTTACGCATTGGGTCCAGATCATCTGGCCTGTTGACAAACTTCAGAGTCGTGTCTCTTGGGTCATATCGTTTCTCCCCCTGACCCTGAGTGCTCATTTTGTTCAATCTCAGTCGATAAACTTCGTCAACGACTGAACTGTGAACATCGCCACCTCCAGCCTTATGTTGTCGTCCGCCCCCCCCCCCCCCCCCCCCCTTTATATGATTGCAGAGCAGCAGACTTTCAAAGAAATCACGTGATAGCAGAGCAACAGGTCGACAGTGAAATTGGTTTGGTTGACTTGTGGCATGAATACATAACTCATGACAAAGATAGCCTACTGGGCGGATACCAATGGTATTTCAGGGTATTTCCAGTTATCATCATAACACAGGCTATATGCCACTTTGTTTGTCTGTATTTTCTTTCTGTATCAACGAAAGTGAAAGAATAATCGTTCGTGCGTCAGATCATTTCTGTCAGCTGCAGAGTCGAGCGCAGAACTGCCAGACAAACACTCTCAAAAATGGGGAAAACCTTTCAGGTCTTGGTGAAAGGTCCGAGGGGGGAGACTGTGACCATAGACCTGTGCAACACGGATGAGCAGATGAAGAGCATCACAGTTCTGCAGCTGAAGGATAAGATAGCAGAGAAGCTTCCAGAGACCGCAGGTACAGTGTATTCTTCTTCTCTGTTGTTTTCTAAAAGAGGACTTCGTGCATTGTTGAATTATAGCCGAGAAATGCAGCCATGAATTGAAAGTCACAAATATAGGCCTCTATTTCAGCTGATCTGCTGTAGAATACAGTAAAGTAAGAAAGCAACTCATTGTGCGGAAGGGTTCCTTGCAGTTTACTTGTTGTGGTTATAATCCTAAATCTTTTCAATTAATGTTGTATTCGAATGAGACAAGTTAGTTTTTGATAGTTGGTTAAAATGAAACCACTTGCTCTCGAGGGCTGTCAGCGTTAACTTAATAACGATTCATCAATATCTGAAATTGAGTCACTTGTTTTTTTAAATCGCAGTTTATCATACGCCATTGTTTGCCTCCACACTTTCTTCTTGTAGTCAGATTGATAAGAACGACACTGCTGCATCTTTGAATGTCTTATTTTACTTTTTTTTTTAAATAGACAGCTCGTTCAGAATTCTGCTTTGTTTATTTTTGAATGTAGGAGAGGATATTAGGCTGATCTTCACAGACAGGCACATGGAGGACGACTCAGAGCTTCTGTCTAAATATGGAGTCCAGCAGAATTCCCTCATCATGATGGTGTTGAGGGTTATGGGAGGATTGTCTACCTGATGGAGTCGTCGTCCTCCTCCTCCTCCTCCTCCCCCTCCTCCTCCTCCAACCACTGCTGTCCCTGCTTGGCCCCCTAATGACACTGTTTTTATTGTTGGAAAAAATGAATAAACTTTCATATAATGC
Organism: Symphodus melops; assembly: GCF_947650265.1. Lineage (NCBI taxonomy): Eukaryota > Metazoa > Chordata > Actinopteri > Labriformes > Labridae > Symphodus > Symphodus melops. Next base: position 10,172,364 of record NC_136696.1, on the reverse strand, counting down.
ATTGTTGTTGATTTTGTGTGTAGATATAAAAGGAGACTATATCACTAGGGCTGTGGTCAACTGGATTTTCATGTTACAACACATTCTAAACAATTGCTTGAAAATATAGGGTAAATATGAGTAAAGTGACTAAACACTTTTATCTTTACATGGCAATATTTCCATAGGCTAACTGAAAATTAACACATTCATAAGTAAAGTTTCTGTGGGTATGATATCACTTCCTGGAGAAAGCTCAATGATAGCATTCTGAGATACAAAAAGTAATGGATAACTTGTTTAAAAGGTTATAATAGTTATGAACTGAACTGTGAAAAATAGATCGCCACCTCCAGCCTTATGTTGTCGTCCACTCCCTTTACAAGATTGCAGAGCAGCAGACAAATTCAAAGAAATCACGTGATAGCAGAGCAACAGGTCGACAGTGAAATTGGTTTGGTTGACTTGTGGCATGAATACATGACTCATGACAAAAAGTAATGGTAAACTTGTTTAAAAGGTTATAATAGTTATTTATATTATTGTGCTTTTACTTAAAACAACTAAATGCACTTCAAGGTTTCAGTTTACCAATATGTGTCCCACTTTGCCAATAGTCCCAGGACAATACAGATTAACGAATTGGAAAAGTACTGAGAGAGAGAGAGCAGTCTCTTTGCCTTAGTTCCATTATGCTGGTGCGCTGTGAGCCCCTCCACCTCCCCATCATCGCCAGTCTTCGCAGCATTATCAACACTCGTTTGTTCACCCATCTGATCTTATTTAGTCATCAGTTCCCCATTCCCCGGCGGGATTTGTTCTGTCAACGATTAGATTGTCATTCTCCAAACACATCAACCACCCCAGCACTAAGTGTTCTTCTGTCAAGTCACATCTCCATGTTATTCATTGTAATAATTAATATTCGTCATTCACCTGTCTCTCCTGATTGAAATAGCTCATGTCCTTGTTTACTTTTAGAGGCAACCCGGTCACACCCTAAACGCATGCATTCTTGCGCAGCCATAAGTGAAAGAGAAAGTTTGTTTCACAGCAGATAGACGTTGTATAAGAAACAGAGAGAACGGCTTTCTGTCAAACACGTTTATCGCGCAAGTATGTATCCACCAACTGAAGGTAGGCTGCTTTTCTTGAAATGACTTTACTATTATTTTGAGCGCTGAAATGAGATTTGGAAATATTTCAGGACGCGTGCTCCTCACGTTGCAACACATTACTAATACTCTGTTCTAATATATTTTATAAGTTTATGACCGGGATTCAAGAACACAAATGTCTCATTCCTTCCAATATGCCTGCATCATAAAGCATAAGTTGTTATATCAAGTCTTTTCTTTTTGCCTGATGAAGGTCTAATACCGAAACGTTATTTACATGTTTATTTGCGAATTCGAGACAGTGTGTGGGAGTTTAACTTTACGTTTTGATTGAAACATTGCTCTACCTGACCATGACATGTATGTCCAAAGGTTGGTTTTTTTAAATTATTAGGGACCGAAGCACTGACCAGTGCGAAGGACCCTATTGTTTTTCGAAAAATTATTTTTCTTTTTTCATCTTATTTTTTTCCAATCGCTGACAGTTTCATACAACGGCTTGGAAAACCAAGGAGCTACTTGTTACCTGAACAGTGTGCTGCAGGTGCTGTATATGACCAAAGACTTCAGAGAAGCTCTGAAAAGGTTTGTTAAAAAGTTTGAATTTATGCCATATAACATTTTATGTCATGATATAATGCACCTCTCTATCTTTTGATAACCACTATGCTTTGACTTTGTTCAGGTACACCTGTGACAATCCAGAGTGTATTGATAATCAGCTTAAAACCTTGTTTGATAAGTTGAATGAAAGAACAACGACCACCTATGGCATCACCGAAAAGCTCGGCATCACACGAGGTATGTTAGCACACAGAGCAGCAGAGCTTTTGAAGAGGCTCCAAAAACTTTGTTGTTATTGAATTTAGATAATGTTTTACAGAGAAGAATTTTAACTAGATATAGATGTAATTTATTATAACTTCTTTAGTAATGCAGAGTAAGTTGTGTTCTTTGTCACATAAATTCATTGTGAACCACATCCATATCTGCTCTCCCCTCTCAGTGTACGAACAGCAAGATGCAGCAGAGTACTTCGAGAAGATTTTGAATCTAACCAGTGCTGAGGCCTCACAGGTGGAGTAATGAATAAACAATTACATCAAAGGAGACTTTCTGTCACTGATACATTTTGCCTGTCTCTGTGTGTTTTTTGGTCAGGTGTTTCATGGCATGTTGACACAGAGGACAACATGTTCTGCATGTAATCAACGGAGTGAAACAGACGGACCGTTTTGGCATCTTCCTCTTGCACTGGTGGACTCCTGTAGTGAATACTGTGTGGTATGAATTGGAAACCAAGATATTTTGAAGCATTTTTCTGTCGCCACGTTTTGATTAACTAAAAATGCAATTTGCATACTATAGTGCTGGGAGAAAAAAAACTATGATCATTATAATATTGAAATAAATTATCTAAATTCGACTGACAGGACTCAGCAGAGAGGTAAATCAGCCTGCTTTGATTCTCTTCTAAATTTACACAGGTCATGGAAACTACAAAGCCAACCAAAAGACAAAGAAACATTTTTCCAAATAGTTGACAGTGATGAATCAGATTAGAATCCAAAATGGTCATTCCAAACCCCATTCATTAGGAATCAGTATCTGATTATTAATGTGATGAAATAGAAATGATGCCTCAGACAAACTTGTATAAGGTGAAATGTATTATTTGTATTTGTCTGAGCATGGCTGAATATAAACAGTTTTAAATTAGACAATACAATTAAATTATAACTATAGCACTCACATTTTACATGAAAATTAGGAACCAAACTCATCTCTTCTTATTGTATCTTATTAAAAGGCATATCTTTTCTGACGTATTTATTTTCATTGTCTGTATTTACTGTTTGATGGTTAGTTGCCTGTTTTCTAGGTGAAAGGCATTGAGGAGTTTTTCACAGTTTTGACATTAAGTGGAGACAACCAGTTGTACTGTGACCAGTGTGACGACAAACGTGATGCTACAATTGTGAGTCTTGCCAGTTCATCTTTTTTGTGCATTTTTATTTTATTTTATTTGAAAATTGTGCTATTAAATGAAATGTGATATTTAAAAGGCTGGCCAAATGTTAGCATTATGCAGGGGTCTAATTTATAGACAGATATTAAAGGTTTGGTACTTGCTGAAGCAGATTGCCTCTGCTTGATGTTGCAAAGCCACTGCATTATAATTGGGGGAAATTTGCCCAATACAAGTATGATGTCTCTGTGTTTTGCCACTGAAAGTCTCCGATTTTAATTGAAGGTGATTAAAAAAAGAAAAAAGGAAATTATTTCAGAACACATAAAAAATGTAAGGTAAGAACCAGTAGTTGTGTCTCTCTCAGCCATCAAACTCAATTGACAAAAACATAATTTGACCTTGACGAACAGGGGAGATGTTTGTCTACTGATGCCTCAACCTGGAAGTTTGATTGTCATAAGTATTTGAATTTGGTGCGTTTAAATCTGATAACTTTGAACCGAGGGATGGAATGCAGTTAAAACATCTGACCTTAATAAATACTAGACTCTGTTAAAGTTATACAAAGTCTTCCACACTCACCACAGTCTGAACTCATCAGTGGCTAATTCACTTTTAGTGATGGCACTGTCATCAACTCAGTCGGCCCCCCTTAAAAACAATGTAGTTATTAATGCCTGTGTCTACCTGCCAGCCAAAGCAATTTACTATAGACGTTTCAAAATGTATCGCAGAATAACTTTGAGTCATTTAGATGTTAGTAGTAATAAGGACCAAGTTAAGACCCCATACTTTTTAACCATAAAGGCTTGGGAACAAAACCCTAATTACATGTTTACGGTTCTTACAATTAGTTGCACATATTCAAAGTCGGAAAGTTAGTTAAGTGTAAGTCCTCCAAGTTTTTATCGGGTGTAACTTTTCTTGATGTTTATTAAAAAATTCTGTTTTTTACTTTGTTTTTTGTAAAACTGCAACAAAACACAGACTGCATTGTGCATTAGAAATAAATAGGCAGAAAATAAGACCCAAGCGACAATTTGTGCTAGCTTACAGCTCTGGTTGCTGTGAATTTATTAATCAAATCATCTTGAGCAATAACTTAACATACATTCTGCCTCTGTACACTAAATAATTCAAAATAATGAAGACAACAATTTGGTAGAAATTGTTGCATGAGGTGAAGCACCCTTTTGTTTGAAAGTCACAGCAGTGAAAGGCTCTATATTGAACACCTCACACTGCTCAGTACAAACAGTAGGGGGCAGTGAAAAAAACAATATAAAATGTTATTCACAAAAGACAGAACAAAATGGTAACATGTTTTTTTTTTTTCTATTTCAGCAAAGTGTTATGAAGAAACATCCAGAGGTTCTGATGCTGCTCCTGAAGAAATTTGAGTTTAACTACTATACCATGACTTACATTAAAATGAACCACACCGTCCGTGTTCCCTGCATGCTACAAATACCGGAGGTGTGCATCTACAAACGATTATAGAAGGATTTTTTAAAATACAACAAATATTGCTGTAATTCCTTCATCACATGTCATTGTTTCTGTTGGTTATCAGAATCAGACATATGAACTGTATGCGTATGTGGAGCATTTTGGAGATCTTGGAAGTGGGCATTACACTGCAACAATCAAGACGGATGAGACGCAGAAGGATACATGGTATAAATTCAATGACACCGAGGTCACATTGGTGAGTCAGAACACTTGAATTCTGTTGTTGCAGATAATCCTCATGAAATGAGATTCATCTCTCAATGTTTGATGAACCTTTTGTCCGACAGGCTCCTTCCCCATTCCAGTTAGAGGACATCCAAAGGTTAGTTTTAGTTGCTGATGATTTCTTTAACCATTCTCCAGTGAAATCTCCTCTCCCCAACCAGATCATTGTTTTTGATTATAATTAAGCAGAGACCGAGAAAAACTAGTAAGCTGTCACCCCTGTTATGGTGACCACACCTGTCATTATCTATAACTTTTAGCCCTAATATAATTTTACAGTATAGAGTTATAAACCCCAGCCTTGCACAGTTCTCATGATTGGAATTGGAGCTCAACACCTTTGTGTCCCAAGTTGTAAACATGCCTTATACTACTTTAAAGTGAGGAAATTCAATATGGAACCTAAAGGGGTTGTTCTTCATTTCAGTTCTCCACCACAGAACATTTAGCTGTTAAAACATGATTCATTGGACTCCTTGACACAGGCAGAACCCCAAGAAAGTACTGGAGCACATCAATTACAAAAATAAATGTATGAAGGTACAAATATTTTCAAGACGCACTGTATCTTCCTCAGAGTCAAACAGTAATTTGGCATCAATGGTAATGGTAATTTTTAAAACCCTCCTACTCACAGAGCTGTTTCTCATTGGATGATAGAAGTAATTGGTTAACCAAAACTGTGACAGCAGTCAGGGGTAGTCCTCTAATACAACCATCCATCCATGTTGTGAAACTATTATATTTAAAAGAATATTAATATTAGTTGCCCTTATAGCAAAATATATGACAAAAAACAAGAGATACTTAACTCTTCATTCAATCCTTACACACACACACACACACACACACACACACACACACACACACACAGGCCCAATCTTTTTCAATGTGATCATTTGAATTGATCAACTTTCTTTCTCTTTTGTCTCACTAGTTCCAAAAGTGCTTATCTTCTCTTTTACAAGAGAAAGAATGGTAAGTTGCCACACATTTGAATTATGCTGACTTATCTATAGTATAAATGAATATTGCCTTAATTTGCTGTACCACCTTCTTTCCAGAACAAGCTGTAGATACTTCCACTACAGCAATCTCTGAAGAGGAGTTTTCTCCTGGGCTGGACCAGTGTAAAGCAGCTTTTATGGTAGGCAAGGAAAAGAAGGTGGAGGTAATTATTAAAGACAGAGTCTTTGATCACCCGGGGGTCGAGGTGCCATCGCCTGAGCCTTGCTATAAAGAAGTGAAAAATGAACAAATAGTTAATGCCATACAGAGATTAAGCATATCAACACAGCAAAACAGAACCAAAAGAGTGAAAAATGTACAAGTTGAAAATGAGATAAAGGCCAAAAAGGTAAAAGTACCATCTAAAAGACAGGCAGCTAGAAAAAGACATGCAGCTAGAACAAGACTGGCAGGTAGAAAAATACGCAAGAGTTGTTGGTACCTTTTCCACAGCAAAGAAACAGCCAGGATAAAAAAGAAACAGGGTAAAATATTGTGTTTTAATTGTCCGATGCAAGATCCGGCTTCAGAGTCAGAAAAATAATGTTCTTTAATCATGATGATGTCAGTTGTAATTTTCAGTTCTGCGTGTAATAGTGCAGACCCACAAGGTGTTTTTATGTATGTATGTATGTATGTATATGCTTATTAAAGAAAGACACAAGTGGCATCCAAAAAATCTTCCTTTTTAAATCCTTAAAGATTAAGGAAAATACTTTTCCAGAAATTACATTAGAAGTACTAACAAGAGAATGTGTGCTACTTTGATATGCTACACAAGCTGCTAGCTGCAGATGCTGCACAGCCTAAGAAGTCAGTTCGAACCCAGACCCCGACTCTGACTGGGCAGAAAACCAGTCATAGATGGGCATGGCACCTTGGAAAGGATGTTATTATATTTTAGATTTCAGAGGTAGTGCCACTAACGGGCCATCTAGCAGACATACCCATGGCAATCAGCCAAATTGGACAGGAATTGAGCATTGGATATTTTGTACTTGCAGTTTTAGTTCAACTGTACTGGGTTTGGGAAATGTAGTGTGTCATGTAATGAGCAGTGAATGTAAAAGTTTATGTAACGTGTTGCTGTTGAAGAGTTAAAAGGGTATTTGTAATTATAAGCTCATTTCAAGTCACATTCTCAGACTTACTGATTAAAACATTTAATGCCATCTGTTGCTTACTTGAAAATAAATTGTATCTCAGGTAAATTGTATTATCAGGTATTGTTATTTTTTTCTGAATAATCCTTTAAGACTTCAGGTTTTGTCTTACAAGCCGTCTTTAATCTTTCAATTATAGTCAAACAAGATGGGACCTAAGAAGATACACTCAATCACAGAGGAAGAAGTGGATGAGACAAACGCTATGTCAGAACGGATGTCCAACATATCGGGAGATCAAAAGGTCATCAAGGACTCATTGAGAGAAATAAGGAAAAAAATAAAAATGTTGAATGTCCGTGTGTCAGACCTGGAGGCAAATTCAAGGATGAATGGAGTTGTTGGCGGCTTGGATATCAAGCCCACTCCATACACCAGTGTAGTCCCAGCTGATGAAGAGCCCACAGATCTTGATTTCCCCGAATAGAAGGTGATCAACTCCCTTGACATCAAGAGGATAAATGTAGACACAGTAGATATTGAGGTGTGTCATCCTCTGCCCCAAAGAAATAAAAAACAGGAAACAGAAGAAAGCAATGCTTAAAAGAGGTACTGATTTGACAAACTTTTAAGAAAATTCATAGAATCAAGACATTTTCTAAGAATTTCTCCTCAAAGTTCAGACTAGATCCTCGTAAAGATGAAAGTTATTCGGAGAGTGTCTTTGCCCTCGAGCTCCTAAGGTGTCAAACTGTTAGGAGTAGTAAGGAGAACTTCTAACTTCTGAGGCTTAAAAAGTTTCTTAAACTGAAGACAAAATAGAGAAATGTCCTTTTAACATTGGGCAGACCAGACACAAATTATTTCTGTAGACTTTTTAATCCATCACTGACTTTTTCAGTGCAAAATGAGACATGCAAGTCTGTTTCTCTACATGTACTCAGCTCCACAGGTGCATCAACTAATTAAGGCTAATTACCTGCTGATGTATTGATCAGCAGGCGAGGAAGCTGCTGCACAAGTGGGTATGTGATTTAAACATCTTGTAGGTGATATACTTTTAAAATATGGCATACAAATGATCACACAGATGCTCTTTTCAAAGGGTTTATAATTACACAATGCCTGACTAGATTCTGTTTTACTTTTTTTCTTAATTTTTTTAGATTAACCAATCACAGCTTCTGAAAAAATGTGTCATGCCTTGAAACAGTGTCAACCACACCTCCTCACTAAGATAAAAGTTTGTGTCCATTTCTTGCTCAGAGTTGCTCTAAAAATGTCTAATAAATCACTTTTAATATAAGATGTCTTGCTAGGATTTTTTTTGCAATCCTCAGAATGTTTGTAAAAATGGGCCCAGGTAATTAACCCAGTTTCTCCAACTACAGACCGGCCTCTTTACTGCAACAATTCTCTAAAATACTGGAAAAAATATATTGCGCAAGACTAAATGATTTTATTACAAAGCACAATATACTGTATGACCAACAATATGGATTACTCATCGATGTATAATGTATAAGAGATTACAACAGCTGTCGACAAAAGATATGTGGATTATGCTGCAGGAGTTTTCCTGGATCTTCAAAGAGTTTTTGACACAGTTCACAACAACTAATAAAAATAAAACTCGAGAAATACAGAATAAGATCAGTAGCATTCACTTGGCTCATCAGTTACTTGGACAGTAGACATCAGTATTTCAACATGAACTCATTTTGATTACTTTTGAAATGTATAATACTGAATACATAATACATGTTCATCATTGTGTCCCACAATTCAGCAGAAAATATATCTGGTATTTCTGAAAATTTTATTTTCACAAAATTGAAACCAATTTACAGCTGTGTTGAAAGGTACATTTAAAACTAATGTGATGTTTAAATGAAATAATGTATTAAAGTTAGCAATGTTGCTGAAGTTAAACTTTGCAAAGATATGCAGCAGAAAAGAAACAGGCTGCCCACGGCAAATCTAAAATCACACTTTTGATTGAATAACTGAAAACCCTCTAAGCTGGAGGAATGGTGAATAAGGCTTTACAAGCCTTGCCAGCACACAAATTATGCACATTTTCAAAAGAAGAGTGATACTTTTATTCAACGACTTCTTTACTTGTGTTTAAGTCTAAACATGAGACAAGAATAAAGTCAGAGTTTGCGTCATGGTAGGGGAACAGGGTCTGTTCAAATCAAACACATGCAGCACTACAGTGGTGCCTAATGATTCACTTCGCTGTGAGTGCTCTGCCTAAAAAGTCGCTTATTGATTGGACTTGTCAGAGACAATGGCGAGCTGTGGTCGAAGGTTGTTTTGTGGTATTTTTAGACATTGTGTAGGCTGCCACAGATTTACATGGCATTCGATCGCAAAATCCTTCACTGTCACATTTCACATTCACATTAACTTTAGGGGGGAAAGAAAAACTTGTGTCCCCTTGTCCTCAAGGAGTTTGTTGGATTTCATTCGGACCCCCAGACAGAAAAAAAATGTTTCCTCCACGGATGAACAAGGATGAAGACGCCCCCCTCCCCCCTCCACACACACACACACACCTGGTGTTTTGCCGGAGGAGCCCAGGCCAAGGACATCTCCACTGAGTGGGACTGTGTAATCGCAATGTTATCAGCGAACTCTGAGAGACACTGAGGTTGTCTCCACAGCTCACGCAGTGTTTTCGGCGGATATCGCAACTGAGAACATTCTGACCTGAGCGAGCCCGGGGAAGCCAGGCACACACACACATAAACACACAGAAAGACGCACACTCATGCACACACCCTGCACACACCGTCTTCCCTCCCACCCTTACACTCACTGCTACTGTGTACATGTTTGTGTTAAGGGTAATGTTTTTTCCCTGCATTCAATCAGTGCCTCCCTCTGCAGGCATAGCCTGGAAGTGGTGTTTTTTGTGCCCCCCTCCCCCTGCATCCTACCTGTAACACCCCCTCGCCCCGCCCTCAAAGTTTCTGATGTAGTGAAGAAAAACAGTACTGACGGCACCCAGGGTGGCCACACGTTACAGCCGCCCTGTGCTGCTGTAACACTGTAAATTTCTCTGCTCGCGAGATGAATAAAGGATTATCTTATGTTATCTCATTCTGTCATTCCATTATCATGAAGGTAATGAACAGTTATCACATTAGCTCTTTTCTTGAGAAGAGAGTAAAAAGATGTCACATATTCCTCTGTGGGCTCAGTGGAATAAAATTGTTTATTTGCTCATGTACTTGGTCATTCATTTAGATTGAACAAAAAGGAGGTTGCTGCAAAACTGAAGTGTTCTCATTTATTTCCTTAGAGGCTTCATTGTCTCGACTCCTCTCTTCAATCTGTTCTCTTTTTCAAACCGAATGATAAAAAGTTAGGAAGCTTGTACTTAATGGAGTGACTTGAGCCTATGTTATACAGTGTACAGTACATTCGCAGCATACCCTTTAACCTGTCTACATACTGTAATGTGGCATGCAGTGTGGGCGATGATGGCTTTGACATTCGGAAGCATCCGTGAGCTTCTGCTTGTGAGAATCGCAGTGACACTGACTAAGTAGAAAGGGTATCTGTCTCAGCAGGGGGTGAGATCACAGGGGAGCATTTGATGATACATAATGATGGCTCAAAGAGTGTGAAAAAAAATCACATCTAAAGACAGAATAGGGATATCAGTGTCAAGCTTTAACAGTCTTTTTTAATCACCCTCCATAGCAACCACATCAAGGTGAGGTGGGCAGAGTTAAGAGGTTCAGAGAGAACCACAAGCTGTGTGAAAGGAAAACTATCACACGGCTCAACTGTTTATGCTTTAAACCTCAAGTTTGGTTTCAAGTAGTAAATACGGTATATTCATTTTTATATCAAAGCCGAGAGTCTCATTTAGCATTCACATTAAAAATAAACATTAACTATGAAGAAGTCAGTTTATTTTATATGTTAATGCATCATTCTTAGGGCTGTGGAAGAAGTAGTAGGTCAAGTCTAGCACATCACAACAGCATGTGACAATCAGTCATACTGTTGTGGATTGGCGTGAACAGATGGTTTGCTTGTGAAAAGTTTTTTAACTTAACCAGTCAGTGGTGAGCAGTGATTTAGTATGGTTTATACAGGGTCCTAAACCTCCTCTATTACTGGATTCATCTTATATTTTTACATTTTATTTAGACCACAGGGGACGGTTTGAAAAGGTGGATTTACGTTTTTCCTGCAAATGTTTTCACAGTTTATAATTGGCCTTTGTTATAAACAATGACATGCAAGATTACTCTGCCGTTGTTTACTACCGCATTCCTGGATGCAAAACCAGTTTAACCGGGCCAAGCATACTGCAAAATAACCAACGACAGGCAGTTAAACATACCACTGTAGAGCACAGTGTGCAGTGTATACTGCTCACTGTTGTTGCTGGTGACTGGTAGTGTTTCCTTGCGTGCCTTTGTCCCAGCAATTTGTTTTTAGCTGCATGTGTATGATTCTTGCCTCTGGATTTGTTATTTATTTGCTGACAACGATACCTCTGAGTTTGTGATTGCTTTCATAATACTGTGTCTTTGTGTCACACTTATATGTTGCACATGGAGTATTACTCCTGTTCAATACAGGATGCTGTAGGAGCTTTGATTGTGTAGGCAAACTGTGCTCATGCATGCATTGCACGGCACCAAAAAGAGGCAACAGAGATGTTGTTTTCTTCTTAGGAAAAATTATACTGATAGGATGTTAATTCTGTGAGTCAGATCAGAGTACTTTCCAGAATGTTTGAGCATTTCCCAGAAAGTTTGAGTATCCAGCTAATATCAAGCTACGAGCTAAGATATACACATTAAATACACTTTTGCATCTTGTTGGACCGTATTAAAAAAGTAAGTCAATATGTTTGCTTAAGAAATGATACTGCACATTGCAATGTGTTCCTGTTTTTTAAAGGGAGGCAGGGATCCTGCCCAAGTCAAGGTCACCTAACTTCAGCAACAACATGATTCATCTTTCCTCTCGTCATGTTTACAGTTGTGGGTGGAGGAATGCTCTGTGCTACATGTTGAACAACACGTTATACGAGCTGGCCAACTAGATGGGACGAGGCTGCTCTGGTTGTCTTCCAGAGTGATTCCTACACTAAGAAACAGCAGTTTTTGTGCTGAACTGCCATTTCATTTCAAAGAACATTAATAGTCTGGACCTGGCACTGGAGGTAATCTATTGCTGTCTTGTTGCTGTGAATCAGCAGTAAACAGGAGGGCTCTCTTTCTGTGTTTGCCTGGAATTCAAGATTTGCTATACAGTGTTGTCTTGAACATAAAGTAATAAAATGAGATTTTATCTGGATTTAAAGCCTCAGTGTTACACAAAATGTCCCTGGGTTGTATATCAAACAAAGTGAAGCAGCTGCACATCTTTAACAGACAGTGGTCAGTTTCACATCCAACATTGTGTAAAAGAGCAAATTAATTGCGCCCACATAGGTGCAAATGAGTGTTATGGTCTGATAATGAGGTGTGGTCAGGTGCACTGGTGGAGTTTTGTTATTCTGAGAATACAGAAAGGGACTCTGTCGTATTGTTTCCAAACCGTTTTCTTTTCTTTTTTATGAATGGCATACTCTGTGGGACATTACTGTGTTAAATCCTGGGAGATCATGATAGATATTACTGTAAAAAAAATGCTTGCTGTTTTGTTCTGTACAGCTCTTTCTTGCTGTTTAACTAGAATAACTTCACCTCTATCAAGTATTACCAAGCAACCGCTTCTGTTTAATAGGTGGTCTCATTATGGTGCAACAAAAACAAAACTTTCAGTTTGTCTTCATATTGGAGTTCTTAATTGCACAAAGGCACCATTCTACCCCCCTGCTGTTTCTGCTGCAGTATCTGGTTCAAATTGTAAAAGAGCATATAAAGGCTTCACAGACAAATGTATGTCACTAGTTGGATCATTATGCTTAAATACTTATCGTTACGGTTTTCAGAATTGGACCCAAATGCACGACACAGAAACAGAGCAAGCAGTTGTAACAATAGATTTAATGTAACAGGGGGGAAAGTTACACGAGTGACAAAATGTGCGAGAGTCCAAGCTCAGCAGTGAGCAGTGAAACAATAATCCTATTGACGATCCCAAAATCCGATTCCAGCACGTGTGAGGTGAATCCAGATAGATGAGCAGCAGACGAGAGGACGACAGGATAACAGGGACACAGGTGAGTCTTGATGAGAGGCTGAAGAGGGGAGAAAACACGAGGATGGTAAGTACAAGGAGACGCTGGAGAACATCGATAATATCAAAAATACTAGAGCGCCTGATTCTAGGTACAATACCAACGAGGTGAAGACAATAATCTGGCGCCAACTGCATGTGGAGAGCCAGTTTAAGTACTGGAGCTGATGATGATGATCCACACCTGTGAGCGGACCTGCAACCACTCTAGCCCAGGGGGGAAGGGAAAACACAGGAGGAGCAGACAGACAGGGAAAACAGACAACAAGCACACAGGAAGCACTAATAACCCCCAGATCATGACACTTATGCTTTTATCACAGAATATAAATTCAGTATACGTTCCTCAAATCTGCTCTAAAGTGAATATAAAGGGTGGAGTTTCAGTGCCTTTCTGTTGAACCTTCGATGAGATAGTAAGCTCAGTTTTTCCTTTTTAACATGAGCGATCTAAACTTAATTGAGTGACAGATACATGACCTTGGTCCTGTTTGATGTTATTCTTGTTTCTGCTGCCGGTTTGGTGTAAAGATCTGAAGAGAAAACTAAGAAGGAATCTCTATTAGTCAGACCTAGTGGGTGGTGGTGACGAACTCGCAGAGTGCGTGGGTGTCGAACTGTTATGTCCTTTGATTGACTTGCGTATGGTGTACAGCGGATTCCAACAACGCTGCGAAGCACGATCTGATAAAGCAGGTTGACAAGTTCATGAAGGAGAAAACTGAGAAAAACAAAACCATTCATGCTAAAACAATTAAATGAGATGAAGTTGATCAAGAAGAACTGTGTGTGTGTGTGTGTGTGTGTGTGTGTGTGTGTGTGTGTGTGTGAGAGAATGACAGAGAGCAAGGAGCCAAAGAAAAAAATAATGAAATCCCTGAAAATATTTGATTGCAGGAGTCTTTGAAGTAATGTGCTGCCTGCCCAAGAATTTTTTTCACCTCCACTCAATAACGATTCTAGTCGTTCTTTTCTCCCCTTATTGCTTTTTTTTTTGCATGTCTTTGTTCATCCAGCATAATGGACACCGACATCCATTTGTTTAGTTCAGACAGATAAAAGCACTCTTATGAAAGGAGGAACCCTTGGTAAAGAAAAAAGAGAAGCAAAAAAAACATTAAAATTAAATAATAAACCTGCTGGAATATAAAAGTCAAAGGCTTCAGAGTGAGAAAAGGGAAAAGTGCCACCATATTTCAGCAAAACATCTTGGACTGTGGAGTCGTTTGTTCTTGAGTGCTTAAAGTATTAAGTCAGAGCAGAAAAGTAACCAGCAGTTTTACGTTTAATAAACTCAAGGGCAGAAGAGATCAAGCGGCATGGAAGTGCTTCTTCTCCTCAAATAGCCTCTCGAGGCAGGCTTTAAAAAAAGGAGTCAATTGAGGCCATTGTTAAAGCAGAATTAAAATGTCTTCAGTCTAATACAAAAACAAGTGTTTGTTCCCTTTTATACCACCTAACTGTTGTTGGCTTGCTTTCACACCTCGATCATAACACATTGTTCTGACACAGGGGACATTTCCCTCCTTAGCTGTGGTTATTTGGACATACTGTATATGAACAATATTGCAGAGTGAACACAAAAGACCCAAGGAAAAAAATTACAATTTCGTCATATGAATCTGAACAAAACTTGTGAGACACAGGTGTTAAGGCAGCCGTAGGCTTTGTGACTTAAAGATGGAGGTGTCTTGGACCTCTTTGCTTTGTCAATGTTTTAGGTGCCCTTTGGTGATATTTTTATAAAGATATTGAACAAACAAGATGGATTGTTTAGGTTCATCTTACTAACAGCATTCAGATTTGCCCTGACATAAAAACGGCATCACCTCTTGTCATCCGCAAAGAAATGTCAGTGGGTTAGCGTATCTTAGGGAGACAATTACTAGAGTAGTGTAGGGTGACCATATTTTGATTTCCAAAAAAGAGGGCACTTGGGACGGCCATGAGACACAAATTCAGACAGGCTTCTCAGAGGTCTATGATCATGATTTATTATGCCTCAATGGTGCAAATGTAACTTCTGTAATGAAATATGTAACTACCTGTAACAAAATAATAGCTCTCTTTTCAAATAAATAATGTGAAAATATGAACTCTTTGTGTTAGAAAATCCAGCTTTTAACATATCCCTTTTCAAGGTAACAAGATAAATAATAAATTAGAAAAAATGCCCACAAAAATACTAACTTAACAAACAAAAATAATCTACTTTTAATCTTTTTTTTTTCTTCTTCATCCTGCTTTTCTTCTTCATCCTCCTTGTCTGCCCATCCATATTTTCTGCAGAACTGGTCTTTCCCAGCAGTTTCCAGTTGCTCAACAAATAAGCATAAAAGTCTTTGCAAGACATCTCTTTGCTGTTGCTGTGTAGCTGCTGTAGTGTTTTACAGTGTTTTTGTAGTTCATCTGTGAAGCTGCACTTACGTTTGGGCATTTTGTGTGCAATCAATGCTGCTCCGCTGTCTGCTCTGTTTCCACTGTCTGCTGTTCCCTGTGAATGTGCACGTCTCGAGAATTACGTCACGCAACGAAGTAGCTACCGTAGTATTTTGCGCCGGTCAATTTAAGTACAAACTTGATGGTTCCATGAAAGACAGTGAACCCCGGACATTTTCATGATTTTATAAAACCCCCCCGGACGCCCCGGACAGGACGTAAAAAGTGGACATGTCCGTGCAAAAGAGGACGTTTGGTCACCCTAGAGTAGTGTATTAACCCCGTTTCCTCCAAGCAGCCTGGGATAGATCAGTACAGACTGGTACGGTTTTGTTCGGTAAAACATGACTCCGTTTGCGTTTCCACAGCCAACCGTGCCCTATTTGGTAGACGGCATGTAAGCCGGATGCTGATAGCCATGTCAGCTACATAATAGAGTCACATTATAGCAACTAGCTAACAGCTAACCTGCTTATAAATTCAGCAAAGAAAAAAAACCCGCACTAAACAAACCAACAATGGAAAAAACATCCAGCAATTCATCTACTTTGTCATTGGCATGTGGCTCTTTGTTACAATTAAACTAAATTAAGGTTTGTTTCAGAGAAGTCTGTGTGCCGTGAGAATGCATACAGCCAAAAAAATGTATTTAAGCTTTTGACCAATCAACAGACTACAGTGTTTAGCTCCACCTTTTAGGGTCAGATCAATATACGTACTTGGCACTCCAACAGAAAGGTCCCAAAAAGTAGGACAGTACGAGTCGGCAATTAAGGGATCTTTCTTGGCTTTAGTCTATGGAAACGCCACTAAATGCGTGCCGTACTGAGATGAACCAAACTGAACCGCTTGGTGGAAACAGGGCTTTAGTTTCTATTCTGAGAACAAGCTATAGAAATGCATTTAACCATTAT
This sequence comes from Symphodus melops, assembly GCF_947650265.1. Lineage (NCBI taxonomy): Eukaryota > Metazoa > Chordata > Actinopteri > Labriformes > Labridae > Symphodus > Symphodus melops. The sequence goes on along the minus strand of NC_136696.1, from coordinate 10,155,875 downwards.
GAGTTGGGTTTGTGAAAAAGACACACACGTAAACAGTCGGGCTTGTATGTCCAGTCAGTGTTTGTGAAAACTGCGACAGACATGAACATTGTTTCTGCATTTGCAGATAAACAGGAGAATGCTGATCTCGTTTGATAGACTTATGTTTTATTAATGTGAGTTTGTGGTTACTCTCGCATTGTAAATGTCATGAAGATGTTCCAAGATGGTAACATATTTCATTTGATTATGACAAGGTTGCTACTTGAGTGACAGTAATTTGAAATGTGTTAATGATGTGAAAGCTAATGCACATATTGCACTCATTTGTGCAGCACCCCTCAGCAAAAATATGGTCATGTATGTCTGCTTGCATCGAGGTTTGTTATTCGGTATGTGCATAGCTCATATTGACAATGTATTCTTACACTTAGCATGTTGAAAATGTGAGCTTCAAATAAAGTCCTAGTAATGTTGAGCGAGCAGGCTGTGTTTTATTGCTGAGGGGCCCACATACATAAAAGGTATTTAGTGTACCCTTTCAAGGAGGCAGCAAGTGGGAGCAGCACAGCCGCGTAGCAGAAGATGACTTATGACTTTTATTTGATTGTTTTGCCCCTTTTTATTCCCACTCCTGGCCATAACTGACTGAGTGGACTCAGCTGATATATTGGAATGGAGAGGAGAGTGTGTGGGAGTAGACTTTCAGTGCTGAGCATCAGCAGTGTTCTGCTGAGACAGTCTTGGGTCCGCTTCACTCTCCATCATGATTTGTTTCCTTTCAGCTGCAGAGACTAGCTGATTTTCTGGTTTTATTATATCACATATGTTGCACACATTTTGTTCAATTACTGTAGATCAAACTCTTGTCTTTGACTGCTGCTGTCAACTATGTTGAAACATGAAATGGGTAGAATTCCATAGTATAGAACAAGGGTTTTATTTAATTATCTTATCCCAATGTAAACCAAAAGACAAACCTCTTAATATTAAAAGGCTAAAGAGATAGTTAAGCACTATCTAGCCCTACTTCTGGTAAGGCTCTGACATTGTGTTTCTACTTTTAAATCCTTTGTGTTAATCACGTTTCATTAAACACAATCAAAGTTTTTTCTGTTTGAAAAACCAAAAAACTACAAGCAAACATATTCATAACATCACCTGGAGGCATTAACAGCTGAGTGAATTTCACAAATCCTGTAAGTACAGCTGCCTACAGATGTTTTAGCACTGAGGCTAACCAGTCTTATTTGATTAGCTGTTACTAGGATCCAATTCAGGATGTCTTGAATGACACAGACTGTTGTGTTTCAGCTTCAGAACATCTGTCCTTCTGTCTCCAGAGGCAGCTTTACTGTTAGTTGCAAGTCCCATGTCGGCTATTCAGTTTTAAACAGCTGAGTATTGAAAACATGCAGCATATTCAGAAATGCTGCTCATTCAAAAACAAATGCAAAAGAAACAAACGCGCCGCATTCAGGCAAAACAACTGCATAAGCATCACACACTTTTTCAGCTGTTGCATTTGTTTTGGAAGTTCGCATTTCATGAGTTGCAGAGCATGTGACCCCCTACTGGCCACCGTAATTAGCACGCCTTATGTCCTTCTCACCAAATATAATTGATTATAAATGCAAGTTCTACATGAATAATTGAGTGCAGCCGAGGACTCATTAGTATAGTGCATTAGCATCTCAATTGAGGTGTTGACAGCTCATATCAGTGTAATACTAACAGTAGGGCAAACACGGAGGACTGGTTTCCACTGTTGCTCATACTCCTTTTTCAGATCCATCCATCCTGCCAGCCATTTCCCTCCACTTATCTGAGATCAGGTAGCGATGGCAACACGTGAAACAAGTCAAGCATGACTTCCCTCTCCCCAGCAACATTTTCCTGCTCTTCCTGGTGGATTGAATGCATTTCCAGGCAAAATGGAATTTACAATAACTGCAATTGGGGTCTCCTCCCAATTGCATATGCGCTGAAAACCTCCAAATGGGGGCTTTCAGGACGCATCCCAATCTGATGTCTGAACCACCACAACTCTAGCTCTACTCAAGGCACAGACAGAGAAATAAACACAAACAATGACGAAGAGGGTGAAGAAAAATACAGGGATAAAGACCAAGAAAGGATGAACAGTTTTAGAATGTCACTTAAAAACGTTCATCATGTCTTCTCCTACTATAGGGCTGTCCACAGAAGTGTTGTGGTGTAGGCGTGGTTGGACTGGTGGATATGACAGCTCCACTGGGCATGTCGCGTGTGCCGGCTGTCAAGGTTTGCCAGCTGACACGTCACAAGCTGTCTCTGAAGAAGGCGAGAGACATTCGCCGAAACTAAAGAGCTGCATCCACTCTTATATCATGTATCATGTCTGAGCAAAGAAACAAACAACACCTACAGTTTTAGTATGGTATGTTAATCACTTCTTTGTCTCCATAAATGACCTCTTGTTTTCTTTTATGTTATCCTCTAACTGTTACACAAGATAGAACACAGGAGACCTGTGATCAACTTGATACAAATCCAAGGTAAAAGTAAATATTGCCTTGTTCAACATTAGATCAGAGTTTTTTAACTGGACTAACCTCAGGACCCACCTCCAACTTTCAATCAGATTTAATTATAACTGGTGTAGTTTGGACCTGAGAAGGTTCAAAACATGTGATTGATCAAAGTAAAAGAAAAAAAAGGGGGATTTAGAAAATCACAGACTTGTTGACACCATTTTTTTTTTAGGCAAATGTTCGCAACGCACCAAAAATGGCTTAGATACCCACTTTTGGGTCACCAGCTGAGAACTCTTGCAGGTGGAGTAAACTGTGTCTACATCCTGGGGGAAATATTCAGAGGGAGATGTTTGTACAGAACTCATTTTGGTTAAAGGAATTTCTCACGATACACTCTTGAAGATTTTGTTTTCAGGTCCTGACAGACGTTGATAATTCATGTGCTCTGAAAAAGAAATTAAGATAATCACTCCTGTTTTGAAAAATAAAATAAAATCAGATTACATAATTTACAGTGGGCCCATCAGAGAATAAACCTTCATAGAAGCAAATAAGGTGGTGAACAAACACATCTGGAATGCGGTTGTAAACTCGTAAAAACTTCGACCAATGTCTGCACTCGGTACAAGTTTTATGAACCAATCATGCCTCCCTGCTCGTTCTCTACCCCGTGCATGCATGAGCCCACGCTCAAAGTATGAGCTGAATGACCTTTAAGGTTAGACCAGCCTGTGAATCTGTTTGTATTTTAATTTCTTTTCTTCATAATGCATTTCTTTTATTTGAATATATTTTATATGTTCATGTCTTCCTTTTGTCTTTTAGTTTGAAGCATGGTGCTCTATGAACACAATGGTTTTTTTTTAATATAACAATTAGACACAGGACCCCTCCAATCTTATTTTCACCCAGCAGGTAAAACTGTTTATGATGCTGCATTTTTTAGGATTTTAGTGTATTTGACGCAATAGTCAGCCCTGGAAAAAAAGACACCTTCACTTTCAGTCAGAGTCTGGTTCGCTAATCAAATATGGAAGTGTATCTGAGTGCACAGTTTGTCTGATAGAAACTTATTAAAATTAAATTTTCATTCATACACCATATCGGAAAAGAATAGAAAGCCTGATTCCCCCCCCCCATTTCATTATGCATTCACTCACAGAAGATAAATTGATCAGGAAACAATCATGTCTCATATCTCCTATCTACAGTTTTCCTCCTGAACAGTAGGCAGGCCATATCCTAAACCTGTCCACACTCTCTGCAGCTCTAATCAGCCTAGTTAAGTGTGCCTCAGGAGAGGAGAAAAAAGAGCAGGGAAAGAGAGACACTCAGATAAAAATCCATTTTCATTAACTTCTGTACGGGGGGAAAGGGGGACCAGTTGGAGTCATCAGGACCTCTGATACCAAGAGGGATTACTGCACGCTGCCTTGAATCCACCACTGCAGCCACTTCACACACATTTAACCGCTCATACTGTACAGACACCCAAATTCCATTTGAAGGGAGATGGAGAATTGAGAAGTGTTAACATCGACAGATCAGCTAATCCAAAATAGCAAAGACAGTTTACTTAATTGGAAAGTCAGAGGAATACTTACGACCTTTAGGTAATCAAAGTGTAAAGCACATCATTAACAACCACTTAATTACGCGGAAAGAATATCAATACTGCAACAACTTAAGTTTAATTCATTTCCAGAGTAATTAATGTACATGTCACTTCGACATAAGTAGGCTAAAGACATTTTATAATTAAATGTCATCTGGTTTTTTTAGCCCAGAGTTTAACATTTAAAAAGGTTAATTAACCATACTTCTTTAAAACACTTCATACATAAATGTCCCGAGTGTGTCCTGCTCTTTTGTGAAAACTAGAAATATTTAATAAAAAGGCTTGATCCAGTGTCTATAATGAGGGCTGTCTACATTAACTAGTTAAACCCAATAATTAAAGTCTGAAATACATACATTCATATTGTTGAGTACAATTAATTGCATGTTTTTTTGTCCCTTTCGGCACACCATAGAAACGCCTCCTCAGTGTCTCCCTGACTGAAAAGAACACTGCTGCATCTTTGAATGTCTCGTTTCACTTTGAAAAACTCTTAGACATCTCAACTGATGAGTCAAAATTAACATGACAGACATTTTACTTTTTTAACCGTCGTCTGTGGTTGTTTTACTGTGGTTTTCGATCATTGACGGGTTCCTTTTTACTTGGTTAAGTCAATGTTTTAACCTTTCATTTACAGGAAATTCCTCTCTTTATTTCAAAATTTACAAATAAAACGAAAGTCTAACAAAAAGTTGTTTTAAGTTTGAAAAAAAAAAAATCAATTGAAATTCAGTGATAAGTCGATTAAAAATGTAATCATTTGACAGCCATTATTCGTGCAGATATATCTGTGATTATAGAATTAACTTAGTGAGGATGCCAGACTGCAGTACTGTACGAGCTGATTGATGGAGCTTACAACGTGTCCTCCGAATGAATTCATATTAATCCTAAACAGTAAAAACAAGATGACAGCGACCGAAATGATCTTTTGACCATTAGACAACCATGTCAGTCAGCTGACACGCTCATGCGTCTTCCACTTGCGAAATATAGCTAAACTTAAATGTATGGTATCAAAGGTGGAACTAGAAATGACTTTACATGCTTTTATCTCATCTCGTTCAGATTATTGTAACGCTCATTTTGTCAGTCTTCTTTAAACTGCCTTCAGAGTGTCCAGAATGCAGCTGCTCTCCTTTTAACAGGAACAAACCGTAGATCCCACATCACCTCTGTCCTATCCTCCCTTCACTGGTGACCGTGCTTTTCAAGTTCTCGCACCAAAGCTGTGAAATGTGCTTACTCTAAATTTTAGATCGGTCGATTCCTGTGAAATTTATAGGAGGCAGTTAAAAACACTTTTAGTCGGACAGGCTTTTGGTTGAGCAGTAGCTGATTTACTCTATTTTTTTAACTATTTATTTATTGTATGTTTTGCTTTGTGTTTCTGTTTTTAACTGTTACTCGCCTTTTATTGTTGTTAAGCACTTTGTGATCTGTAGCTGTGAGATGTGCTCTCATAAACGTTACGTACTTACAAGTCAGACATACACAAAGTGTTTCTGAATCAAGTGCTAATGAAAATAAATCATTCAAGATGAAAGGGTAATTTTCTGAAAAAAATAAACCATGTTCTTAAATAGTACAGCTGTTAGTCTTCTCTTCTCTTGAACTCTTTCAGATTCATTCATGAAAAGTTGGTGATAAAGTTATGTTTTTTGAAATAGTACTTGAAAAACAAAAACATCTTTTCAGAATAATTTAACCTATCAAAACATCTCATGGATTTCCAACAAATGCACGCATCTACATTTTCCCACTGTAGTAATGCACACAGTCATTAAAGGTGTCAACAGCATCTCTGTCAAAGAAACACTCAAAAGTATATCCAATTACTTTTACCAGGGAATTGCATTGTGTAAGGAGTGGATATGACAGCAGAATATATCCCACAATGCAGTGAAGTTAGGATGAGAACAACATCTTGAATAGGTGCACTACTATATTTGGAGCATGCTTCCCACTTACTGTCTCTAAAGCAGAGGGGTTTTATGGAAGACATCATGACGATAGTGCCAGGAAAGGGGGAAGTGGAACACAGGTGCAGACCTCATGGATGTCTTAAAGATATCCCAGAAGTATAACCACAAAAATTGCAAGCAATTGGAGAGACAGAAAAAAAAGAAACTGTATAAAAACAAGTAGGCCTTCAAAACTAAAAGCACCAACAATAATTAACATATCTATCTATCCATCCATCCATCCATCCATCAATCGTCACGGACAGAGGTTGAAAAACAGGGAGGAGGACCCAATTGCAGGTAAAACTAAAATTTATGAGAAATAGCAAAAGCAAAAACTCACTCGAAATAATAAATTCAAAACATCCAGACAGGCATGAGGAGAAAAATCCAAAGCAAAAACCCAGAGAGCAGAGGGAAATAAATAACGGGATACAGATTAAACTCAGACGCTCAACACTACAATAAACTGACAAAGAGGGTAACAAAAACAGACTAAATAGACATGGGGTAATCAGACACAGGTGAGACTAATGACACAGGTGAGACTAATCAGGGTAATTAAACAGGTGGGAAACACACAAGGAACAAAGAACACAAGACCAGAACACTGAGGACAACCATACAGTAAAACCTGACACTGAAAACACCACCTAAACAAGATATTAAAAAATAAAACAGGAAACACTTAAAACTAAAACTAAATACCAAACTTGGAACCCCCAAAACACAAGCAACATAGGAAACAAAACCCACAGGTGACACAGACAAGGACAAAGGGAAACAGCCCAAAGACCAAGGTAAACACCATGAAACACCAACACACAGAAACCAACCAAAACAAGACAAAACCATGACATCCATCCATCTTAGGCCCCGTCCACACGTAGCTAGGTATCACACAAAATGAAGGTATTTTTCTACGTTTTGGCCTCTCATCCACATGAAAACGCAGATTTATCATTTATCATTCATCATAAACAAAGCTTTTAAAAACCTTTGACCAAAGTGAAGTTTTGTGAATTCTCCGTTTATGCGTTTGCATGTGGACATCAATAAATCGGGTTTTTGCGTTTTGAAACGCCTCTGCCTGAGAACAAAATATGTTCTTCCGTCACATATGCGACCCTTGTTTACATTCAGAAACAGGATGGATGCCCTCACAACGGTTTTGGTGCTGTTTTTTGTCCAGGCGCTTTTTTCTTTCTTGTTTTAACAAACCCATATACTGTTCCATGTTCAAGAACACAGGCGACGTACGATGTTAAGGACGGTTATTTTCCGCCGATTGGGGGAACTACTGCCACCTAAAGGTCTGGCATGCTTATGAATGTGCTTAAAAAACACACTTCTGCGGTTACATGTGGATGAATTTTTTTCTAAAAACGAAGTTGTGTGTACGTACATTTTTTTCTAGAAGGAGGGGGCAGGATATTTGTTTTTATAAAAACCCAGCTACATGTGGACAAGGCCTTAATCTAATCTAATCTCAGTTGACTCTAAACTAAACTGTCCAGAAGACCCACGAAACACTTGAAGCAAAAAATCACAACCCTGGTTCAGGGTAAGCAATGTAAAGGAGTAAAAAACATTAATAATCTTTAGTTCTAACAAGATTAAACAGAAACTCAAAGGAAGGGAAAATGGTGGCTGAAGCCATGCTTCTGGTCCTGGCTGCAGATTGAGAGAGAAAGGGGAGGAGCTTGACTCAGGCTAGTCAGCCCACAGGTGCAGCAGATCAGGGGTTCAAAACGATAGACAGGTCAACAAACTTTTGGGTTCCAGATCAGCAGATTTCAGTTTGCTATCAACTTTGATAACGTTCACTCATTGTTCAGTGTGTGCAGCACAACAATAATGGAGCCTCGACACTTTTTTCACCATGGCAAAAGCTGAAAAAAATGCTCATCATATTTACTGGAGCTAGAAATCCTCATGCAGTCATATGATGATCATGTTCTTAGAAGAAAATGTAAAACTACAGCAGCAGCAAAGGAGAGAAAAGTGTCGTGGAAAACGAATGCTGCTTGTGTCAATGAGAGTTTTTTATTTAATATTTTACCAAGCTTGTAATATTATATCAGATGAAACCATACTAATATGTGTGTTGAACCTAAAATTGCATTTAGGTGGAAACCGAGCTGAGAAAAACACAAAGCTGAAAAAGAAGTACAAGAACAACGTTCAAACACGTACTTCAGAGGTTGTATCTGAGCCAACTTTAAACTTATCCAACAGATTCTTTTTCCCACCCTAATGCTTTCACACACATTAATGTCCTCGTGTATACTGTTCACTACATTTATTCGGCCTAAAAATCTAAAATTGGATCTCTACTCAACTAACAGAAAGATTGCAGTGGCTTGTAAAACAGGCACCACCACCAATGTTTGGAGGGATTTCATCTGTGCCAGCAAACCCACAGGACACAGTGGATACACAAGATGTAAGAAATATAGAGTACACTCTACTGCACTACATGTACAGTGTGATGAGATAACTTTAGATGTGATTTAGCATAGACAAATACAAATGGATGATCAATTGATGTCGGCATGGCCATTTTCCACAGTAGTTTCTGATGGTGTCTGACTTGTGGAGCCTCATGTAACTAGGAAACTCAATACTCCAGAGATTATTCCAAAAAGTATTTAAATGAAAAGTTTATTCATCTTGACATGATGAAGAGGTTGAGGAGAGATCTGCTGGCACAGAGGGGGATCCAGAGAAGACTTCGGAGATAACATCTTTATTAAGTTACTGATATTTATCTTCCCATTTCATGATTTACATGTTATTGTATAATATAACGTGATATGAAACCTACATTGAAGCATGAACAGACAGTTTTATCCTTTTTAACATAGGGCTGGCCAGCATGATTTGGGTCCCTTAAAATCCACAGCAGAGCTGAACTAAGGTGTTCAGTAAAGTAATTTTACATGCAGAACTGTCTGTTGTCATACAATGTATTCCCAATCACCAGTACAGGACCTGTACAGGCTAAATATCATCAAGAAGATTTAAATAGAAGACAAAAGAAATGCTGTACTTGGACCGCCAGATATAGAAGACTGATCTGGAAACTGAAATAAGTTAGCGGTATAGGTTCATTGCCACAGGTCAGTTGTTTTTTTAAAGACTTATTGTGGGCTTTTTGTGACAGGATAGTGGACAGACACAGAAAGGGAGAGAGAGTGGGGATTGTCATGCAGGAAAGGAGCCACAGGTCAGATTCAAACCTGGGCCGCCCGCTTTGTGGGCATTAACCACTTTTCCACCAGCACCCCGATTTCTTTCAAGTACTGCAAAAATATAACAAAAAAATGTTTACTTTGTTATTTGCAAGAAATAAAGAGGAACAAATCAAATGTGGACTGATCTTGGCAGGGATGTTGGTGACTTAATCAGGGAAGTGATTCCAGCATACTAAGTCTCTGACTCATCCTGGATATCTGCAGGGTGGATGTGGTCTTCATCAGGGTCTTCTATTTGTAGGGCTGGGTGTTGCGCTTCTCGTTGTGGAAATATTATGGAGAACAAGACATGCCACAAAAATATTACAGGCCCACTCAGGGGTTACCCTGAGGCAGCGTAGGCATAAAAAACCCCCCCACTTTCGACGGGATTTTGGTAATTACCATCTAAGTTCTTTTTATACAAAGGGTGACAATAAGATGCTGTTGGGGTCCTGGCTCTGGGTCAGGGTATGGGGTCATCAGAGTCCTCTGGCATGGGTACCCTCTGTCACCGAGCAGAAGGCCATCAAAATTAAAAAGTAGAATGGATACTTAGAGTCTTTTATAGGGCAAGACAAATTAATTAAATTGCTCAAGGCTATTTACCTTGTTCTAGTTTGTTGCTCAAGGTGGACTCACAATATATCCTTCAGGCACTTTCCCTCCAAATTGGTAATTAAATATGCAGCATCACATTATCTTGACAGTGCAGAGAAGAAGATATGTTAGTTTTAATATTGAGACTCAGCCTTTGACATTTTATGACAAGTCAATCTCCCTGCACATTGATGTTGTGGATAGACTTCCTATTCATTCGTACTTCAGAGTGAGGAGCTTGAAGGCGGGACCTCATCTCGGCCAGCTCAGCAGATTGTCGATCCATTTCCCAAGAAAGCTTGCGTTATGATTTCGCCAGCTTCATTAGGGGGCAGCTCCAGCAGCAGGACCGCTCCCGGTGTTTTGAACATCTAAGTTGGTGCTGGAGACAACTGAGGTCACCATTGTCAACTAAGCCAATCTAGCAATGCTCGAGGCATGCAGCTGCAGCTTATACACAGGCTCTCAGAGAGACCCTCCCTTAGTTGATGAGGACCAAGGGACACTGGGCAGAGGTCATCGCCAGCATTGGCCTCTAGAGAAGCCCCACAGCCAGCACAATAATAAGAATTGTCCATTGTGGCAGATGCTACCTTCATGCAATCACTTTTAACTACCGAACGGGGGCATAAACGCCGCCTGAGGGAGAGACCAGCGGTCACTGCAGTGCCTTGCTCCAGTTCCAATGCGACCATTAACAAGACCTATAACACCGTAAGGTGCTGTGGTCCGCCAAAAGGTTCAAGTCAGTATCTCTTACCATGAGCATGGTTTGAGACAATAATGTACACAGGCGACCAGTTAGCTGCCACTCACCAACCTGTTTTACTGGGAGAAGAGGTCATGTACACCACTTACACCAGCAGAGGTTATGCAATGATAGCCTACGTAAACAATGTAAATTAATGATTAGATCGCCACAACTGGCTAATAAATATTAATGCAAGTAGGCTGTGCACGCCGCTTATGCCGTTAGAGTTTTGACTCGAAAACGAGCTATCGTGTTCTTCATGTTTAAGTTGCCTGGTTAGCTTTACTGAAACACAGCCACTAGCATGATACAAAGTAATATTAACTAATGTCCAGGAAAATGCAATCAAAATGCGTCACGTACCTCACGTCCAGACGCTACCACCAGTGTGAAGTACTTGACATTACTTGAAGACGTAGTTAAAGATAATGCTTTAGCTTCGGCTAATACGATGAAAGTTGATGTAAACTGCACGTGAGAAGGAAAAAAAGAACAGGTGACATTATTGGTATACATACTTAGACTGTGCATGTTCAAAGAGAATATTCAGTGTATTAAGCACCGCCAGCTTACATTCAGCAGGGATGAAGTAGAACTACCATGCACCCCAAGTTATTCACTGACAGACTATGGAAAACACACCAAAAGTTCTTTGTTTGTGTTGAAGCACACTCAGACAATAAGGAAAAAAAACAGTGGGAGAGCCTCTCATTGGGCCTCATTCACTAATGTGTTTACTCGGTGCATGAAATAAGTGCATGTGCACAATCACCTTCTGATTCATGACACGTGCATACCAGCCAATTTAGTTTTTACCACTTTGTGCATGTTAGTGAATCAGAATAATTCAAAATTGACAGGCCCGCAACCTTCAATCAACATACATTCCCATCTCTCAATATAAGGACATCAATTGGTGTATAAGGACGAGAGCGGTGAGGAGGAAACAAGTAGAAGTTGCAGGAGATGGTCCCCAAAAGGCAAAAAAAAAATATCTGTGTGTCTGGGGGCCTTGATGCCATTCCAGGGAATTACACTGTTGCAGCAATTCTGTAATGTTGGCAATTGGAATCAACTGATCAGCCGTTCGTCACACTCTTCAAGCAGGTTTTGACGTTACGCAATATTTTATGACACTATTAATGGTAGTGGTTGACGCTAAAATGAAAGTCAAAACCATTCCATTACAATATGTACATAGTCATATTCTTGACTTTTATTAAATCTGGAAAGACGCTATGAACAATTATCAGAAAGCAATTGTAAAGAAGAGCATCCTTCGAATTTAATTTTATCTGACTGTTCTGACCCTGGAATTTTATTCAAAATCTTTGATTACATGACCAACTCCTTCCCTTGTCATTTCATTGATATCCTATATTTTTGAGAAAGTTGTTTCAATGCAGATTTTAAATTTTATGAACGACAATGACCTCTTTGAGAAGTTTCAGTCGGGTTTCAGAGCACTCCAAGCACAGAAAGAAACAGCCCTGAAACGTCAACAAATGACCTACTCTTGGCTACTGACAGAGGACAGAGTGCAATTTTAATTCTTTTAGATTTAAGTTTGGCATTCGATACTGTAAATCATGCCATTTTGATTGAACGCGGATACACAGGTGTGTGAAAGGGGCGGAGCAGAGGTGAACAAAGGGAGAGGGGGAAATGTTTGAGGAGGATTTTGTTTGTTTTGGTGAGGAGTGAGCAGAGGAACGGTGTGGCTGAAGAGAGATGGGTTTTTTTTACTGGATGAAGATGAGGGAATAGGGGTTTTTGGAAGTGGCGGTGTTTCCTCCTGGACAGGGTTTTTTGTTGGAGTTGGGAGGACCGGACGTCACCAAAAGAGACCTGATTCAACCCTGGACAATCTCGGAAAGGAAGTAGGCCGCCAGACCGGTGAGTGCCAAACGAATGGGTTTTTTTTGCTTCCTTTTTTTTGTGGAATATACTTTTTTCCCCTTCCGGATCCCTTTTCAGTGGACTTGAACACTTTTTCCTTGACTGTTAAAGGAGGACATTATTTGCTTTTCTGTGGCAACGACGTTTGGTTTGTTTTTTGTTAAAAACGGAGTAAAGCCTGTATTTAATTTCCTCCAGTGCTCTTTTGATTTATTTTGGGGAAAGTAAGGTCCTAACCCAGTGCCACTTTTGAGTTACAGTAGGTTTTGATTTAATTATGTAACGGTGACCTTAAAAATATTAAGGGGATTGTTATAGATGGTGGCCAGTATGGGGGCCTACTGTAACTGAGTTAGGGACAGACATTTGTGTTTGATATTAGATTTTATTTGGGGTTGAGAATAGAAGACATTGGGATGGCTGGCGTTGAAGAGGTGGAGTTAGAGGACAGATCAGAGGAGTTGGTTCAGGTTCAGTCTAGACAGGAAAGGTCCCCTCCCTCCTTGCTGCCGGGTCCTTTTGTCACTTTTAGAGAGCCAGTCGCAGAAATCTCTTCCCTGCTAAGTGATATGTACTTGGCGGAAGAAGGACGAGAAGATAAAGAAGATGAGGAGGATGGGAGTATGGACCTCACAGTGACTGCCTTGGATACTGAGGAAATTACCAACACCATGCGAATCCTACAAAACAAGGTTGGAGAGTTAGAGGACGACTGCAAAGCATTCAGTGAAAGCGTCATCAGTAGAGAGGAGAGCCTCAGAGGATATGTGGACCAAAGGTTTGAAGCCTTGGAGGAAACCATGAATCGAACCATAGGGCAGCTGGAAAAGGCAGTTGTAGACTGCATGCAAAGGAGGGATGAAAAATGGAGGAGGGAGCTGAGTAAGCTTAAGACTACCAGTACTCCCCAAGCCCGGCATGCAGTTCCAAGATGGTCACTCGATGTAAGTGAAATTCCCCTGGGGGCTTCCTCTGGGCACCACTCAGCCTATGGAAAGCCTCCTGTCCAGATTGTTTTTCCAACCTTTGGTGAGGATAGGGATGCAACAGATGTTTTCAACTTTGTTGAGCAGTGTGAAAACTTTTTGTCACTGAGGCCCCTTTCTGATGCAGAGCTAGTGGCTTCGATGACCGCAGTACTTACTGGTCCAGCTAGGAGTTGGTGGATGGCAGAGAGGGCCAGAGTGAAAAACTGGAGAGACTTTAAGATAGCTTTTCAGAATGCCTTTCTACCAACCGACTATCTGACTGAAGTGGAGGAGAAATTAAGGTGTGTGGTCCAAGCTCCCGACCAATGTTTGAGGGACTTTGCTTATGATTATAGGGCACTATGCCTGAAGTGGAAACCAGACATGGCAGAGGCTGAGATGGTCAGAAGGATCATGAATAACTGTAACCCCTCGTTGGTTAGCAGTTTGCGGGGTACCTGTCACACGGTGGAGCAATTGGTCCGAGTTGGGTCCATGGTAGAAAGAGACTGGGCAGCCAGAAAAGAATATTGGGCGAAAGTGAACAACCAGAAAGCCCCAGAAAAAACAAAAACTAGAAAGAGTAACCAGAGACTTAGAGAGGGTCAAGACACAATTTCATCTCATCCCTCAATTCACATGGCCATAGCTGAGGTAGAACCCCCCCACCTTTTGGTGGTGCCCATAGAAATTCGTGGATACTCCGGTGAGGCTGTGGTGGACTCGGGTAGCACCTACACCTTAATACAGCATAGTCTATGGCAGACCTTTGCCCGACCAGGAGAAAAAATGGACATAGGGAATTCACCACCCTTCGTTTTAGCTGATGGAAAAGCCCATGTAGCTCTAGGATCGATAAAGCTGTCATACGTTTGGCACAATTCTGTCTGGACGGTGGAGACTTACATCATGGACGACCGCCATTTAGCCTTTCCATTGATCCTTGGTTTGAACTTCATGCGGAGAACTGGGGTTCAAATTAATGTGAGGGAACACAAGTATGGATTGAAGGTCCAAGGAAAATGGACATACTTTCCGTTCCTTAATCGGGTGTTAGGCCAGCAGACCTGGACTGCAAGGCCTTCCAGCGTTAATCTGTATGTTGCTATGCCCTCCCTCTCTAAAGCTGTAGCTCCCCCCAAGCCACTCTCTACGCTTTGTGACTTGATGGAAAGTCTGCCTGAGGAGGTGAAACCTCTGGTCCAGAAGTGGACCTCTGTCTGTTCAGACCAGATGGGGCGCACCACAGTCATTAAACACTCTATCCCCACAATCGATAATGTTCCGGTGCGGTCCAGAGCTTACCGAGTGTCCCCACAGAAAAAGGAGATTATTAGGGAGCATGTGGAGAGGATGTTAAAGGATAACATAATTGAACCATGTCACTCTTCCTGGGGCGCTCCAGTTGTACTAACGGCTAAATCTGACGGGTCTCCAAGGTTTTGTGTGGACTTCCGGGGTCTAAACTCCAAAACTCCTCAGGATGCTTATCCCATGCCTCTGATCCATGATATTCTGGAGTCTCTGCATGGAGCGGAGTGTTTCAGCACCTTGGACCTCAAGTCTGGGTATTGGCAGGTGGACATGGAAGAAGACAGCAGAGACAAGACAGCCGTCGTCACTCCTTTTGGGCTGTTTCGGTTCAAAGTGATGCCCTTCGGCCTTAAGAATGCAGGAGCGACCTTCCAGAGGCTGATGGAGAGGGTTCTGGGGGACCTTCGGGGAGTAATCTGTTTCGTGTACATTGATGACATCATCGTATATTCACCCAGCCAACAGCAACATCTCAAAGACCTGGACGCTGTTTTTAGCAAATTACATCAAGCTAACCTCACCTTAAACCTGAAGAAATGCCACTTCTTCAAATCTCAACTCAAGTTTCTGGGACACGTGGTCTCAAAAGAAGGAGTGGAGATCGATCCGGCCAAAACGGCCGCAGTAACAGACTACCCAGTTCCTACCAACATTCCATCATTGAAAAGATTTCTAGGATTGGTAGGCTGGTATCATAAGTTCATACCCCACTTTGCAGACTTGGCAGCCCCTCTGAACCGCTTACAGCGTAAAGGGCAACACTGGGAATGGACTACAGAATGTCAGTTGGCCATGGAAAAGCTTAAAGCAGCCCTGGAGAGTCCCCCCATATTAGCTCAACCAAACCTTTCTCTACCTTTCCAGGTCCTAACAGATGCTAGTGCAGTGGGTTTAGGGGCGGTGTTGAGTCAGTCCACTCCAGAAGGAGAGAAAGTGATTGCTTACGCGTCCCGAGGTCTTAGAGGTGCAGAGTACAATTACTCCACTTCGGAGAAGGAGTGTTTGGCCGTGGTGTGGGCGGTAGAGAAATGGGATCACTATTTGGAAGGTGTGCCATTTGTGGTGTATACTGATCATGCGGCTTTGACCTGGGCTTTCAACACTCCCAAGACCACCTCAAGGTTAACACGATGGACCCTGAGGCTTCAAAGATTTCAGTTCCGGGTCTGTTACCGGAAGGGGTGCATGAATTTGGTGCCGGATGCCCTCTCCAGAGCGGCCCAACCAACAGGAAAGATGGTAATGATGGCATACATGGCAACAAAATCTGCCACTGAGCTCCCTATTACACTGGCTGAAATTGGTCAGGCCCAAGAGCTTGACGACTGGGTGCAAGCTCTAAAAAACCACAGTGTACCAGGTCCGAAGCAGGCTGACAGGATAGGATGGGAGATTCAGCAGGGTGTTCTATACAGAACGATTCCCACACAGGCTGATGGGAAAAAGTATCAGTTGGTTGTGCCAAAAACGCTGGTCAATGATTTCCTTCAGTATTTCCATGACAGCCCCATCGGGGCTCATCTAGGACGACTGAAGACCCTTTTGAAAGTGTTGGAGGTGGCATGGTGGCCATCTGTTAGAAAAGATGTGTGGCAGCATGTTAAGCTGTGTAGTACTTGCCAGCGATGCAAGCCTGGGAACACAAAGCTAGCAGGGTACCTCCAGTCTACAGTGGTGGAGGATGCTGGAGTAATGATTGGATTGGACCTCATGGGCCCTTTTCCGAGGAGCAAAAAGGGCCATGCCTATTTACTGGTGATTGTGGACTACTTCACCAAATGGGTGGAGGTATTTCCTTTGAAGGACAGTAAGACCCCCAAAAGCTGCCAGATTTTAAAAGATGAGATTTTCACCAGGTGGGGGGTGCCAAAGTACATGGTGTCTGATCGAGGGCCACAATTCACCAGCCAGTTACTCTCTGATATCTGTAAGAAATGGGGAGTAGTTCAAAGACTGACAACCAGCTACCATCCTCAAACCAATCTTACTGAAAGGGTTAACAGGACTTTAAAGACCATGATGGCTTCATATGTCGAAGACAACCACAGAGACTGGGACAAGTGGTTGCCAGAATTTAGATTTGCCATCAACAATGCCAAGCACGAATCCACAGGACACACCCCCTCTGAACTTGTGATGGGAAGGACACTTAAAGGACCCCTGGAGAGGTTAATCCAAGCCCCTAACCCAGCACACTCCCAGTACCCGTTTCTGGAAAGACAGCATAAGATGAAGGAAGAGGTGAGGAAAAGATTAGGGGAGGCCCAAAGCAGACAAGCCAGGTATTACAATGCCCAAAGGAGAGATGCACAGTATTCGGAGGGAGACCTGGTCTGGGTCAGGGCTCACCCCCTGTCCAATGCTTCGGTGCACTTTTCATCAAAGCTAGCCCCCCGATGGTCAGGCCCCGCTCAGGTTGTGAAAAGGCTAGGGCCAGTAAATTATAGGATTCACTGGCCGGCCGACAAGGGCAGACAGGACACTATTAATGTTGTCAATGTTAAACCCTTCTTTGGGGCTTCTCCCCTGGTGCCGCTGGCAGGGGGGGGGGGTCTGTGACATGGCCACTACTGTGAGGGAGGTCCCTGTGTGTGTGGGGCTGTGTGTAGGTGTGTGTGTGATCTCCCTGCCTGTGTGCCTGGAGTGAGGACCTCATTAGCTAAGGATACACAGGTGTGTGAAAGGGGCGGAGCAGAGGTGAACAAAGGGAGAGGGGGAAATGTTTGAGGAGGATTTTGTTTGTTTTGGTGAGGAGTGAGCAGAGGAACGGTGTGGCTGAAGAGAGATGGGTTTTTTTTACTGGATGAAGATGAGGGAATAGGGGTTTTTGGAAGTGGCGGTGTTTCCTCCTGGACAGGGTTTTTTGTTGGAGTTGGGAGGACCGGACGTCACCAAAAGAGACCTGATTCAACCCTGGACAATCTCGGAAAGGAAGTAGGCCGCCAGACCGGTGAGTGCCAAACGAATGGGTTTTTTTTGCTTCCTTTTTTTTGTGGAATATACTTTTTTCCCCTTCCGGATCCCTTTTCAGTGGACTTGAACACTTTTTCCTTGACTGTTAAAGGAGGACATTATTTGCTTTTCTGTGGCAACGACGTTTGGTTTGTTTTTTGTTAAAAACGGAGTAAAGCCTGTATTTAATTTCCTCCAGTGCTCTTTTGATTTATTTTGGGGAAAGTAAGGTCCTAACCCAGTGCCACTTTTGAGTTACAGTAGGTTTTGATTTAATTATGTAACGGTGACCTTAAAAATATTAAGGGGATTGTTATAACGTCAACAAATGACCTACTCTTGGCTACTGACAGAGGACAGAGTGCAATTTTAATTCTTTTAGATTTAAGTTTGGCATTCGATACTGTAAATCATGCCATTTTGATTGAACGCCTGGAGTCCTGGGTTGGTGTCAAGAGCACTGCGCTTAGTTGGTTTTATTCCTATATTTTGGACAAAACCTTTGCTGTCACCACTTGTCCTCCACCTCTTGTTTCACCTGTGGTGTACCGCAAGGTTCAATTTTAGGTCCTCTTATTTTCTATTTATATGCTCCAACTCGGTTAAATTATCTAGCGCTGTATCTTTTCTTTTCATTGTTATGTGGACGACACACAGATATACAGCAGCTAGGCTTCTCACAGGTTGAAAGACAACCTCACACCACCTCTGTCCTTGCTTTTATCCACTGGCTACCTGTCACTTTTAGAATTGATTTTAAGATCACTTTTAAAGCCCAAGTTACATTTGTATACATTTTAGCCCCCTATCAACCCCCCGAGACCTTAGAGCCTCAGGCAGCTCCCTTCTGGTTGTTCCAAAGTCGAGGCTCAAATCTAAAGGAGACTTAGATTTTTATTAATCTCTCCCTACCCCTCTTCATTAATTGAATTGCTTTTACCCTTTTTATCTATCTCCTCTTGTAAGTTTTAACCTTTTAATTTATCCCTTCCTGTATTTACTTCACTGCTCTTAATATTTTTTAATTCCTACTCATTTTAACATTATCTCTCCAACCCTCTGTTGCCTTATTCATTTTACCATCTCTTGTTTATCCCTTCCTTATTCTACTTACAGCCTGTGATGTAATGTCGTCCCACTCTCCCTCATTTTTTATTGTTATTGAGCGTTCTCCTGGTTGATGTTAAACTAAATGTCCTTCATTGTATTTAACTGCCCCATACCTTCCTGCTGCATCTATCTTATTTCTGTTATTTGCTTTTATATTATTTTTATACTCTCTCCGTCTGTTGATCTCTGTTCTTCTCTTTACTCAAATGCTGATGTATTTGATTTTGTCTGTAAAGCAGGTGCTATACAAATAAAGTTATTATAATTCTTGATTGTAAACTCTTTAAGTTAAGATGAAATATTTACGATTTTAGATTAAAGATTAACAACAATGAAAAGGCACACATTTTAAAATATTTTGTCAATGCATTAGTAAATTCATTTTACATTTATTTAACATTTATTTATTTTTTTTTAATTAATGTATTTTTAATTTATTGTGCATTTAGTTAAATAATGTTTAACATTTTCTGAGAAGGTCCTTCATCATTTGTGTGAACATATGGTCTGAAGAAGTGCAGAGTAAGAATAAGTTCAAGTAAGAATATATTGATGAATCTCAGATTTGTGCAGCAACATTGCAGCATTGGGGGTTTTCAAACAGTTAATTTCCTGATAGCATGCATCGGACCTGTACAGCATAGAACCCGGAAATTAGTATCAATACTGAAATAAATGTTCAGTCTACGGAGGTGGACCAAAAAAAAGCCCACTAAATGACCACGAGGGTTCAGTCTTCTAACACCCTACTGGAAAGTCTGCACTGCATACTGAGCTGTGGATGTTCAGAAAGGGCCCAAGAGTATATAAACTCTCCACACCTGGTCCAAATCAAGGCCAATCAGTCACTAACACACCTGCCTCTGCACTAAGCTGATTCCTTCACCAACCTCAATGAGAAGCTGGAGAGAGTGCCTTCACAAACAGATACACTTGACTCTTTATTCAAACTCAGTATGATGAATAAAAGTAAATGCTGACACTGAAAAAAAATGTTACACATCATGTTGATTACAAAGAAATGCCTCATTATACTTAATACACAACAACATAACACAACACAACATTAAAACTGAGTATTTTAAATGTGTTGACAGGAGAAAAAAATAGAACTCCTATCCTGAAATTGATGTTACTGTATGAGACTTCAGTGTATTTGGAAAATAAATACACATTTAGATGTAATAATAATTTTTAAAGAGGTAAATTGGTTAATGATCCACGTCAGCATACCTTAGGGATCGTGCATCTTAACCTTAGTGATGCGATGTGATGACATATACGCTCAAACTGTAAAAGACGTTAAAACTACATCTTGTGGTTCAACTCTTTATGTAGGTCAAGAAACATAACAGTAAAGATCAATGTTGGTCCAACAGGCTTGTGTAAATCAGGGCACTTCTAGTGATGAAAGATACAACAGAAAACTCCAAGAAGTTAGTCTTTTTCAATTCTCATTTTTCAAAAACTCAGTTGTAGTTTTTTTTTAAATCAAGCTGCAACATGAGGATGCATTGTCATATTTGGCATCCCAACCGAAGGGTAGCAAAAACATTTGGACGGTATAGATTGGTTATTTTGGTACTATTTCCAAAGCTTTTACTGTGGAAAATGCCAATTATCCTACAGTCATAAATGATAGTCTAGTCAAACTGAGAACAAGGGGAAACGTGATGTTTGATTGTTGCACACACATGCACAAATGCACACACACACACACACACACACACACACACACACACACACACACACACAAGCCAGTCACACCTCACTGCTCTTGTGGACAGCTGGTATTGGCTCACAGTCCTTTCTGTCACACTTGACCACATTTGTCATCAAGTCATCATCCAAATTCTATGACAGTGTCTTGTCTGGTGTGTGTGTGTGTGTGTGTGTGTGTGTGTGTGTGTGTGTGTGTGTGTGTGTGTGTGTGTGTGTGTGTGTGTGTGTGTGTGTGTGTGTGTGTGTGTGTGTGTGTGTGTGTGTGTGTGTGTGTGTGTGTGTGTGTGTGTGTGTGTGTGTGTGTGTGTGTGTGTGAATACATGTTCCTTACACTGTACTGCAGAGAACAGAGTGTTTTGCAAGTCAGAGCAGATAAATGCTTGCTGGTTAGAAAGATGAAATACAGATTGAAAAGGCCACAGTGTGCATGAAAACACTGCAAATGCCTTAAAATCTGTTCTTTGAAGACCACTATCCTTGTGCAGAAAGACAGACAAATACACTCACGTTGACCTTGTTTGTTTTTTTATTATTCTCTAGTAAGAGCACACAACTGCTGCCACGTGAAAAAATAATCACAACATAATTGGCATGTATTGCTGTGGCTTCTTCAGCTCCTTTAGTTTCCCCAATCATTTCAGTCCAAGGTGTTTATGTTTACATAGAGCCTGTAGCATTTTGTGATAGAACCTGCTGACCTTGTTTGCAGTTTGGTAATTCCTCGTGCTTGGAGGTGGTGAAGTGGTTGCTTTCACTGCCCTGCTGAAATGTTAAAGAACTCCAGCAGCCACAGATTTGTCTTAAAAGCAAATGTAAAGTGGGAGACACACAGGTTTCCATGCTGCTAACGTAGCGTGACAGAAGAAGGTGCAGCACACCTTCTCGGGAAGAAGAGGAGAAGTCAGGCTCTGCAGCACTACAGACAAGAAGCTGCACAGCGCAGATTCAAACTGCTTGCTTTGCTGATTTTGACCACATGACCTCCATGAACGAGAGCCACAAAAAGGGACTCTAGAAATGTGTACCTCCTATACACAGCAGTTGTCTCAATTTATGACACAGCAGTGTTGCGAATGACTCTGAAGTTCTGTTTTTAGATCTTTTTGTCCCATGAAAACTTCAGACTGACTATCTTAGGTTAAATATTGATCCTGTTGTCGATGCTAGCTGAATTTGTGCAGTCAAACTCTGCATTTCATAATGCTACGACAGGAGACAATACATTACTCAAACAGCTGTTTCCAGCAATGTTCTGGAGGCCTTTTTAGAAATCTGTCTTCACTAGAAGTCTGTGAATCCCCATTGCTTCAACTAGAAGTTAACAGTCTTACGTGATTTTAAACAATGAAACCATGTGTGCATTGTATGGATCTAAAGAAAAGAGGGCTAATAATGGTGCATTATTATATAATTGTATTTGTGCATTGAAATGGTCATTTAAATAACACACAATCACTAAAACGCAATATGTGGCATTTGAGCAGTATAACATGAAAACACATTTCATTAACTTCAACTTAATGAAAAAGGGACTTTTGTTCCAATGTTCAGGGCCTTGATTATACCAGGTTTATACTCAAAAGCAAATATTGCCATCCCTAAAGTGCAAGCATTATAAAAAGAATCATGTTGTCTCTGTACAGATTTTCTTGTCCAAACCAATTTGGGGACTACTTCGGTTTTAGCTGTGAATCACCTCATGGCTCAAGGCTGGACAATAATCAGAACTGCTCCACTCAGGAGACTGTAGGAGTTTATTTTAGGATATTGCATTGTTCTCTTCAATGCATCTCAGGAGGCAGTGCTCAATTCTCAGCTCAATGTAGAATCAGTCATTCTGCAGTAAGCAAAGCAGTGATCTGAAAGCTAAGCCCGAGGTGCAGTCTAGTATCAGTATGACTTTTTGTGAATGTGTATGTGATCAGATGTAAGGTAAGGTCTATCAAAATGTCAGATCTCACAGGACTAATGAGGGTTTAGTTTATAATTTATTTAGCTTACACCATCAGAAAAAAGATCAAATTCAATCGAAACTGAAATTCATGTTCTATCTTTCAGATTGCAGTGACGTTTTCTGACCATATTCCTCCTGCACAAAGTCATCCCTTCAGCAAAACTCAAATATTCTTTCTCAAAATATTCCTAAATGGATTGTTCCCTGATTCCTTTCCTAGTCTGACTCTCTTCCAGTCAGTAGGTATAGAGTGGGGGGAAAGTGCCTGTTGTAGTCTTTGTCTCAGTCGAGCACATGGTGAATTACTATGCTGGTCTTTATCTCTGACGTCACTCGAGGGGTTTGAAGTTCAAACGCAGACAACTCATGTTTGTTTCGTTTAAAACAGTGATTGCAGCAGAACATAGTTTGCGTTTGGCATCTATAGGCAGTTTAATTTTCCATGCAGAAATTTAAGGAATGATGGGATGATGTCTTAAACCTGCCCGGTCGGAGCCTACAGGAGGATGCTGCAGTGAGTGTGAGTGTAGCAGTGATGCAGGTAAGAGCACACAATGAGAGATCAGAAGGAGAGAGTTAGGGAAATCTGAAGTCTTGCATCTTAAATAGACCACTAATTGAAGGAGGAGGTGTTGTCAGGTGATGGTTGAGATAGCGACATGTGAAGTGTGAAATCAATGCAGCTCGAGCTGACTGCTTGAACTAGCTCGCAGGCGTCGCCTCATTTATAACGATAAACTGCTGTGTTTCAAATTGTACAGGTTTGGAATATGACAGACGGCTTTCACTGCACTAATGCTTCATTCATCAGCTAAATAAAGTCATATCTTTACACTTTTTTATAATTCATATATCCAATGCATAACAAATGACAACAGCTAATGATCATTCGGCTTGTAAACCTAGAACACAGAAAGACATTATGATGTCATTTGTATTTCCCACATATACTGAACAATTGTCTTAGGCTGAAATATGACTTTCAGTTTGGAAAGATACTCCTCTTGTCTGAATGCCATGGCTGACCTTGGTGCAGGAGCACTTCTTTCAATCCTGATCACACATGGACACAGAAAGAAAAGAGCCTTTTCTGAGTGCCACTCTTTTTGAAATGTGTGAATGTCATACAGATGTTGGTGCATGTAGATTTGGAGAATTTTGTTACATTTTTGGAACAGCTCACCTTCAAGGCCATGAGTGCAGAGGGCTTTATTGCTTTTAAGTGTACTGATGGCCCTTTGAATCTCTCCTACAGACATTTCAGACTTTAATTGAAGTTTTTCTTCATCTAATAGGGAGAGTCTACATTTATATAAAAAAGCGTGGAGCACTTTATCATTGATTGGAGCAGCCTTGGATCTCTGATTGAGCTCTGAAAGCTTTTCATCTTACAAGTACAATTACTAATGCACATTATTTTAAAAGGAAAACAGATGATTCATTCAGCCTTTCTTCAAAAGATGGAATCAAACAGAATCAGTGCACTTGAAACTTTCTTATAAAGAGAAGACATTTATGAGTCACAACACGGCAGCAACTGTGAATGTAGTCCTCCAAAAGGAAAGTCAAGGACGTCCACTCAGGTTTATGACGAATGTTGTGCAAAGGCGTGGACATAAAAATATTGAAGCCACCTGAAAGAAGTACAATCACACTCCAGTGTCAGTGTCTCTCAGAACTTTTTTTTTAATTTCCCATGCATAGTTTGGACAAGAGTGTAGTGGAACTGAAATGAAATTAAAAGTATGAAGAAAATAAAAGTTTGGACATTCATTGTGTTTTTCTCCATTTTGGACTGGACATCAGAGGAATCATTAACACAAAATGTGTGCACCTAAAACACGAGGCTTTAGTCTTTCAGTCCTTGAAGTAGAACGATGATGCATTTTGGACGGGGAAAAGTTCTGTATAACATAAATACATTACAAGAAAACATCCCTAAAACTAAAACATTCAGCACATTTTTATACAACAACAGTGCAATTAAATGGGGTAACTTCAATAGATGATTTTGCACTTCCTCAATCCTTGACTAGTTGGCATGAGTTTGTGACTTTCTTTTGCTTCTGCTCTCTTCTTCTATGGACTGGCAGAGACGGAACAGCTCGATTGTGAACACTTAGTGGTAAGACGTGTCTGTTACAGCAGAGAGGAAAATCAATAACGATTAAAACAAATCCTTCACTTCGGGTATATTTAGATATTTGCCCTCACTGAATAAACAAAGGTCCAGATATTTCCTGTGTTAGGGTTACCGTTGTCTTCAGCAGTGATTGACCCTCTATCACTGCTGTACATGTGGTTTGGCCTTGATCCAATCACTCCTAATAATAATGAATTCAGAGTCTCCTGAAGGTCCAAAGGCTGCTTTAGAGGCTTCACATACTGACAAACAAAGGCTACATCCTGAGGGAAGGCTTTCATGTATTACATGTCAGGGATCAAATCTTTTTATAAAATGAATTCTGAGCATTAAAAACCTCAGATGCATCGTACTGTCCACTTGTATGTTTTCCTCTATGTTAGAAGAGGAAAGGTGTTTCACAGCACTGACTAACACTGAATTGCAACTGCAGCAGGTGCATGTGGTGTAAACTTGTTAACTGTGCATATGTTTGAAAGGACAAAAAGGTGAAGGAGGAACACAACTGCCTTCTCACGCACACATGACTGATCATTACATGCAGTGTCTGCTCTCTCTAGAGCGAGGAGCGGCCATTCCCTGCTATGCCTTCATTTCCGGATATATATATAGATTTTTTTTTTTAAATAGCAGAATGGTTTGGATTTAAATCATAAAATCATGTTCCAGTCCACATTACTGTCCTTTTCTGTTGGATTTTTGTTGTTTATTTTAGATAATTCATGAGTCAATTATTTTGTCATTTTGGTCAAATTGCACCACAATGCGCTCATCTGACTCGAGTCTCATGAAGTAAGCTTGAATCTTTGAACAGTAACAGTCCACGACCCGTAGCTTAACACACCCAACGGCGTGAACAGACCCGAGAAAACAATCTCATTCTGCCTTTAAAAGACAATTGAAGATTTCTATGAACACAAAAGAAAGGATGTGCTTTGTGCACCCTCAGTCTAGGTGTGAAATGCCAGTAAAAAAAAACAAACCAAAAAACTGAACTGAAGATGTGTTTTGTGAACTCTGAAACCTTTGAAGCTAGATCGTTTTCACTGTATAGTGACAACAGTATCAGACGAGCTTTCATCGTCGTCCTGATGTGAAAACTGGAAGTCAGGAAGCGGTTCTAATCCAATCTTATTGTTAATCAACAAAGTACAAGAAGGCATGAAAATAAACAACGCTGGTTTTTAAGAGCTCACCATCAATTAAAGACTACATCAAAAGCTAACGTGATAACAAAGTTCAGTGTGATCCCAGTGATTACTGTGAGAAGATATTACATATCTACACTTAGAAAATACACTTCAATACACCCAGATCCAAACAGTTCCTTCAGACAGTATGAAAATATACAAATAAAAAATACAAATACTCTCAGACACCAGGTAGGTAGTTTTCTGTTGACATGAAATCAGTGAGGACTAAAAGATAGAAGATAAATATTTCACATTTTTTTTCTCCCTTGCAATTTGAAGAGAAACGTAAAAAGAAACTGTGTCCAAGAAAAGAAACTGTCCATATTGAAATATTATCCTTCAGTAATTAGTAACATTGTGATACAGCGTATTTCTTTTTCAGCTACAACGCTTGCCTCTCTAGTAAGCAAAACAAAAATAAAAAAAAGAGCCAGTGTTGAAACCAAAAGCATTATAGAACTCTTTTTTTTTCAGACATCTTATACTATGCACAGATAATAAAAACATAAACAATGATCAAGTCTTCTCCACATGATTCCTCTGTTTAGGCCAGGAACATTAAGAGCTCTGGGAAAAGATCGGAGATCCATCATAATCAGCATCTTCATTACTCAGCGTCCCCGTCAGACTGTAATGACTGCCATTAGGAACTCAGTTCAACAGAGAGACAGGAAAGAGGTTGTTGACAGGTCTTTTAGACGTCCCATAAACAGCACACTGTGAGGCCTGGGAGTGGCTAAACTGTGGGCTGGGCTTCATAAAAAAAAAAAAAAAAAGAGTGTCTCGGGCACAAGGGCACACCAGCGTGTGCAGGTAGCATCGCCTCAGCTCTTAGTGTACTATGAACTTTGACCCATGTGAGGAGGAATATCAGTCAATGTGTTCGTAACACCACCTGCAGACACTGCTCTAGGGGCAGTGGGGCATCAGGCCCAGGCAGGTGAGTAACAGTCATGTATTGTCATTCATGGTCATGCCAGTTTTGCCTTGTTGGCACCTTTGTGGAAGGACTGGCGAGAGGAGGAGGGACGTCTGAGCTTCTTGAAACTTAAAGAAGGAAAGCCTCTACTCAGACAGATAACAGGGAGGGATGAAGAAGGGAAATAACTCATTTGACATGTTCCGCACTGTGGGAAGAGCAATAGTATTTCTTATGAGCTATGAATGTGGAGAGGCTACTAAACTTGATGTTGCAAAGCCGACAGAAGCGAGAGTTACCATTTTGGACCGGGGAGATGACTGAGGTTTTAGGACCAGGGCTGGGAGTGGGCTTGGGTGCCACAGCCTGAGTGGCCTTGTCTGGGAGATGGGATGACCCGATGGTTTCTCTCAGGATTTCAGGCACAGGTGACAAAGTCAGGGAGGGAGCCCTTTGAGGAGACGTGGGGAGAGGTGAGCCAGCTGAGGGTGAACCAGCCCTGGCTGAAGGGCTGCCGTTTACCAGCGGAGACACAGGAGAAGTTGTACCGCTCCTTGCCTGCCCATTGACGCTGTCTCTGTGCACTCGAGAGACCAGTCTGGCGGCTGGTGCTGCAGCTCCATCCCTGGGACTAAGGCTGGGGCTGCGGCTGGTTACACTGCCTGGCTGGGGGAGGATCTCCTGGGGTGGCTGGATGGCCACAACCAGGCCGTGGGTAGTCTTGAAATGCTCCATAAGATCACAGGTGAGGAGCCTGTTAGGGCAGTATGGGCAGACCACCTGAGCAGAGCTAACGGCTACAACTTTGGCTCCGGCTCCAGGGGTTGCAGCAAGTGATGTGGTGGTGTGGGGCGGGGATGTCGTGTCTGAGGCAGGTATGGCAGATGAATGAGGACTGGATGATGTGCCTTGAGCCTGGGAAACCCACTCAGCAGGGAGGGCTTTGGCCTCCATTGGATGCAGATCTGGACGTTCTTGCTGAAGCCTGCTTTTGGGAGAGGTAGAGGCCGATCTCTTGAGCCTGTGAAGTTGCTCCATGGTTTGGGGCTGGAGGGTGGTGGCAGGGCAATAGTAGGTTTTATGTGCCAGGTAGTTCTCAATGCTGTTGAAGCTGATACTGCAGGCAGTGCACTTGTGGTAGTCAGTAAGAGGCAGGGCAGGGAGAACGCTGCTACTGCTGTGCCTTGGAACCTCTCTTAAACGGGGCCTCTTGCTTAGGTCAATCGGTCCATCTCCTTCAGGACTTGAGCTGTCTGCCCCGCCTGGAGAAACTTCTCGCTTCACTGCTAAGCCAAGAACAGATGGAGACGGGGCAGAGGCTGCGGCATTTGCAGCAGCTGCCGCGGCAACGGCAGCGGCGGCGTTGGCGAGGGCTTCAGTTCTCGCCATGTGAATCTCATACATCTTTTTCCTCTTTCGTGTGCGTATGGGCTGGGGGAGGAATGCGGCTGCGTTGGTTGCCTTGGTCACAGACCGATGGTTAGACGGGTCATGGCGTGAAGCACAGTAGAAGCGTTTGTGAACGGTGTAGTTTTCGTGACGGCTGAAGCGGATGTTGCAGGCCTCACAGAAGGTTTTGTTGGGGTCTTCTTCAAGGTCCTCTGCGGATCCACTGGCGGGACTCTGGCTGCCTTCGCTTGCTCTTCCTCCTCCAGCCCCTCCACCCACACTTCCACCTCCACCTTCCCCTTCCGAAGAAGATGATATTCCCTCTCTCCCTACAGGGGGTTCTGTCTTCACTTCCATCAGCCTCCTTGGTTCCGTTGCTCCACTCCCTGCAGGGGGATCAGAGTCTGTAGGGGAGGCAGATGCCGCTCTGCTTGCTGCCCCAGCCTGAGGGGACACAGACAAGCCTTGGGCCCCGCTGGAAGGCACCATGGCTGGGGCTGTATCCCTCGCTAACCCAGGACCTGAAGCCGATGTTGCACCGTCTCCATGGTGCCTGCTGGAGCAGTACAGCCTCTTATGTGCATAGAAATTGTTAATGTTGTTGAAAGTGATGTCGCACTCATAACAGGTGGCTCCTTTGTGAGGGGGAGTGGCTGTTGCCGCAGCTGCAGTCGGTCCAGAGGGGAAGAAGGCCGCTGGGTTATTCTGAGGAATTGTTTGGCCCTGTTTGAGACGGCTGTGAACCATCTCTGACATTTTAGCCAATATCTCTGAGGCCTGAGGCAAAATGGCTGCCTCCGGGTTGAACATGTACTGAGGCAAGAACAATGCTCCTCCTGGAACAGCTGATCCTGTACCTCCTATATGAGCAGGACTTGAACCAGGGGTCGGACTAGTTGGTTCTGCTTTCACAGCTGTGCTCGTTGGACTCTTGGGAGAGTTTGAATTCTGGCAGGAGGAGGTCGCAGTTTGACTGTCCTTTATCCTACCACTACCTTCTTGATCCCTCTCTCCTCCATCAACCTCTCCCACCCCCCCATCCTCCTTGATCTCCATTTGTTGCTCTTCGGTCTCATAATCTGAATGAGGCTCCTCTTTAATCTTTATTTCAGTAATTTCAGAGTCAGGAGGACCATAATCACGAGGTGTGGCTGATCCTCCATTTGCGCCTGGGCTGGATGAGTCTGGCTTAGGGACACAAGCAACGGGATCCCTCTCATGGGGAGACAGCTGGAGCTGGGAGTGGTCAACTGATAATGGGGTACCTTGGCGAGGGGTGGGGCTCCTTTCGGCTGGAACCCTGACCTCTAGGTGGGTCCTTACATGCTGCTGAAGCTGGGAAGGGCT
Organism: Symphodus melops; assembly: GCF_947650265.1. Lineage (NCBI taxonomy): Eukaryota > Metazoa > Chordata > Actinopteri > Labriformes > Labridae > Symphodus > Symphodus melops. The sequence goes on along the minus strand of NC_136696.1, from coordinate 10,126,298 downwards.
TTCAGAGTTGTGGCCACACACTTGACACTTCAGCACCACACCAGAGTCTCCTGGACTGAGACCTGAAGAGGAGATTTAACACATGTTCAAATATTACAGAAGCTGACATTGAAATGAAATATAAAAGTCCAGAACGAGGTGAGTGAGAGTAGTCAACAGAGTCGCTCATGACGTCTGCAGCCTCATGTCTACACTTGCTTCGCTTTGGTTATGTTGGTGCCTGAAGTGAACACATGTGGTATGACATTCATTTCTACGCTCCATTCCTGGTTAAGAGGTCGCCATTGTAATAAGTTATATATCACAGCTTTCAGAGTACTAAAGCTTATCTTCCCTTTATTGTCTGTTTTACTTTAAAGTTCAGCATAAACCACAACATAAAAGATCATTATAGAGGATAAAAAAAAGACTTCAAACAAGCTATTGACAGGATAAACCCATTTTGAAAATGTCAACCACTACAACACATAAAGTAAAAGGTGAGGTGATATTCTCATATACTTCATTACAATCAGACTCACCTACTGCTGGTCATTACACAGGACGCATAGGTAAAATATTTTCATATTGGCTTTACTTTTAGAGCAACGAGTAATAACCTCTTTGTACATCCAATCTATTCATTGAAGATGTGATGATGAAATCTCAACTTGATCAACAGCCTTGAAGCCCGAACAAAACAAAAACATGTACTCTCACATCACCATTCAGCCATTCTGTCACAGTGATGGTGACTTACCAGTGGACAGGGGCAGCTTGGGAAGGCCTGGCCCTGGGGAGTACACTTCACTGCGAGATCCAGGCTGGCAAACCATGTGGCTGGTGACCAGATGGCTGTAGAGAATGTCCCGAGTGGTGGAAATGAAGCCACAACCATGACACACCCCATTCAGTGTGTCTGTGTGGACCTTAAGGTGACGCTCGCAGTTTGCTTTTGTGGTGAAGGCTGACAGACAGATGAGACAGACAAACGGACGCTCACCTGTGGAAGAACAGAACAATTTATTAGAGAGCTCATTTAGCATACCCGCTGATAGACTGTGTGAGGAAAGCAAGACAAACACACTGACACTTTGTCCATCATGCATATAAATCTTGCTCTCACCACTGTGTGTTCGCATGTGGATCTCGAGTGAGCTTGCACTGGGGCAGCTCTTGTTGCACTGTGGGAAGGGGCAGATACGCTCATTGGGGTAGGACTCCTTGGGTTTGTCTTCTGGTGGGGACGACGCGGCGGCTGGCTGCTTTTGACGACTGGCGCAGTAGTACATAAGGTGTGCTTGAAGGTTCCTCTCGCTGCGGTACCAGATCCCGCAGTCCTTGCATGGGAATATGTCCTCTGATGGTCAACAGAACATACACTTAGAGTTAGTAGATTAATTATAAAGTAATAAAGTGGCAACATCTTCCTCTGGATTTTTTCCCCCTGCATTCCTGCAACTTTTTACGTTAACACTTACCACAAAGTTTAAATGCAGGTACTGATCTACGTGATATAGATCTTTGTTGGCTGATATCAACAGAAAACCAAAATATCTGTCTTGAATACTGCAAATTTAAATCACACTGTACCCTTGGTAAGACTTTTTTAAGTTGAGTATTGAGTATCCAAGGTAACAGGACATTCTGTAGAGTTAAGGGAACATTAATTATCATGTGTTTTGTCATGTGTTTTTTTTAAATCATCTAAATGCTTCATAGTTACTCAAACTTTTAATTCAAGATGATGATCAAAAATCTGAACAAATGTGTCTGTGTTTGGTCGTCAGTCACATCTATCAGCTCAACACCTGGCAGGAAACTTTTGGAAGCATCAGCAGAAGTTAAGCAGTGATGCTGCACTGCCATCTTGAGGCCAAAGAGAATAATGCCCTTTTAGAATTCTTGTATTAAATACCTTATGTCCCTTTTTAAATACATATTTAACACATAATCTTAACAAATGTTCTTGCTCTTTGCTTTCCTTCTTGTTTTGTATTCTGAAGATCAATTAACTGTCAGACTATCTGATCTTCAACTAACTTAGAATCTACTGATTGATCACATATATTACTTCAGCATTTTAACGCCTTGAACACAACACTCACTGTTGACAACTGCAGTAGCCAGTATGGCGGCCATGCCAGCTTGCTGCGGGAGCAGCTGGATCTCTGAGCGCAGGGCTGCTGGGTACAGTGGCTCCTCCTTTACTACAGGTTGTTTCTGGATGACCAAACTGAGCAGAGGAGAGAGCTGGGCCAGCGGGGAGGAGGAGGAGCCCGGAGGAGGCATTGAAAGGGACGCCAGAAGCTTTTCCCCTGCGACAAGCTCTCTGGTCACCCTGCAGAATAACTCCTCACCTGGAAACAAGCACAAGCTCATCGTCAAAGTTATAAATGACAGAGCACAGTAGCAAAGCTCTGGAGGTGTGACACCTGAATAAAATGAAGTGATTATCAGTGATCATGTTGGTCGTGTGCTTTACTGGTTATGTTGTAAAAAATCTGACCTGAGAGAAAAAACAAAAGCCTAATAAGAAGAACTGCAGCAGTTATGTGTTCTCTGTTGTTCTACATAAAAAGTCACCTTGACTGTAGATGGTACAGTTGGCAGCTGAGGGGTCAGAGGTCAGAGGGAGGAGTCTAATCCAACAGTCTGGATGTTCACAGACCAGAGTCAGCCTTGAATCCTGGACAAAAACAAACACAGAAGAAGAAAGGGATTAGGGATTACAGAAGGAAGATTTCTGACACGGCGCCTCCTTCTCTGTGTGTGATCTTAACTTTCCCTCTGGAGAGGTCGTCAATGCCTTGCACAAGGCATCTTTCCAGACTTGGTCCGCACTAGGACTTAATTGAACCGGAGTCCCTCTTATTCTCAACCCAAGTGCTGAGGCTCAATTAAAAAATTAACTACTAACTGCCCATAAGGTTTCTTTGTAGCACAAACACACAATGATTCATATCTTCAGGAAAATATTTGTTCAAGCTTCTCACTCAGAGGATTCAAATGCTTTACTTTGATGAGTCATCTTTGAGTTCTGTTGCTCAAACAATCTTCACCGATTTTGTCATGAAGTTCTATATTCCAGCTTGGTACGATAATTGTTTTTGAATTTAAAAACATTGAATATGTTTTTTCTAAATGAAATCACAGAACATCAAAGATTTATCTTACAATACATGCCATTCTCACTTAAAGTGCACATTATCCTTTTTCGACTTGGCTGCTCTATAGTATGCGGCCCATGATATAATCAAAAAAAAAAAAAAAAAAAAAGTATAATTGCCACCAATTGGGAATACAGAGTCACACGGTACTGTCCATTGTGTGGCTGCTGGTAAACAGCCGTTTATAAAAAGAAGACCAGCGAGCAAAGGATGATTACAACCCAAAAAGGAAATGAGGAAATGAGGGGAGCATAGGCTGAACAAAGCTGCATAGAAAATAAAAGAGAAGAAGACGAATAAAAGAAGAAGAGAGACCCCGGGAGAGAGGGAGAGAAGAAAAGAAAGAGAAAGAGGATCTGATGAGGTCGATGGGCTGCTATTCAGATGGCTGCCATAATAAGATCCACAGTGATTACACTGGACAAAGAGTGGAGAGGCATCATCCAGTGTCTGTGTGTGTGGTGGTATGAGAGAGAGAGAGAGAGAGAGAGAGAGAGAGAGAGAGAGAGAGAGAGAGTAGAGAGAGAGAGAGAGAGAGAGAGAGAGAGGAGAGAGAGAGAGAGAGAGAGAGAGAGAGAGAGAGAGAGAGAGAGAGAGAGAGAGGAGAGAGAGAGAGAGAGAGAGAGAGAGAGAGAGAGAGAGAGAGAGAGAGAGAGAGAGAGAGAGAGAGAGAGAGAGAGAGAGAGAGAGAGAGAGAGAGAGAGAGAGAGAGAGAGAGAGAGAGAGAGAGCATTAAACACACCTTGAAACACACACACACACACACACCTGTGCATCCTGAGCACAATCTGCTCTTTGTGAAATGAGACTCCAGAAAAATTCCCTCTGACAATCACTCCCAGGACACAGGCTTATCCCATGTCTCCATGACACACACACATTTTCACACTGAACCCTCCTTTCTTACTTCCAATGTCTCCTGACAGTAAAAAGATGATGAATGGCTTTCATAGAACAGATACCACCAGTGTCAGCTTGTCCAATAATCTGTTAAATGAGAACAGTTGCTAAGTGGACTTGTGTATGATTCAGACTGTCATGAAAACACAACATGTCTCTGCTGCTTCAGGAGGAGAGAGCGTATGGACACCGTCTCTCTCCTGAGTTTTTGAGTTGATCTTTGTTTAATTATTTATTCTGTCTATTAATAACACACCCTGAGGTTTTGACTTGTGTGTATGAAGTGTTTTATTTGTATTATTATTATTTTTTTTGGACCCTTAGGTCACATCACAGTCTCAGATACTGAGATCACAATGACAATGACCTTCAACCACAGACATTTCATCAGTTCATGCTTGAGACAAAGTTCAACTTATGCTGAATGCAAATAGATTTCCACCTGACTGTTCTGAGATATCAAGTTCACAAAGGATGAGATCGGATTAATGTTCAGAAACGCACATTTCCAGGACTTCAGTCAACACTCAATTTAGTTGGCAAACATTACTCTTAAACACCTGTTGTATTTGTCACGTGAGGCCAATTTTCTTTTGATAGATGGCAGTTACCATGACCACCAAAATCTAATGAGGTCCTTCACAGGTCCAATAGGAGGTTTGGTCAAAATTTCAAGATTTTCCTCCAGACACTCTATCCTGTTTGCAAAGGACGGCTAGACACATAAAGCATCGTACCACATGTTGTTCCAGTGCAAAGGCCTGAACACTCCTGATATTAAGCTATGCTTATTGTACGTCACATCCTCTCCAGAAGAAATCAAACCTGATGTGACAAATAAAAGAGATGTGTTGTGAACACCTCTTGACACCACTGGTTACTGTCTCCTCGAGAAGTGATACAATGGAGCTCAACAATGTGTTTTTTTTATTTGCTTACAAATACACACTGCAGGTTATACAAATATTCAAAGGTTTCAATGTCCATGCCATGTTTTTTTTCCCCTCTCTAACTCACCATGTGAAGGCAGCAGCGTACTGTTCAGTCTTTGATGCAGTACTGATCCTTCTCCACAAGGATGCAGCATTGCCTCATATCTCTCACATCAGACAGACCGAGTCGGTCCATGGAGATCAGAGTTGACATCATGCTTGTGAAAGTGTTTTGTTGTTGGAAAAAAAAGCCTCAGCTCTCAGTGAGGGGTTAAAAGACTTTTGTTTCAGTTTCTTGACATAAATGTGATTCCCCCCCCCCCCCCCCCCAACATTTGCGGTCTGGTTTGTACAACTCCACTAAGCTTCAAGCAAACTCTGCTCTGCGTTGTATCAACGATTATGATTCATTTAGTGCATTTAAAGGACGACTCGTCATGTGACACTGAACCCTGAGTGAGTGAAAACAGGTAGAGGTTTGTTTTTTTTTATTTGAGAGGAAAACTAAGCAGAGTGCAGGAGGAGACAGAGCAGGAAGTGTGTCTTCATAAAATGTGGAAAATGTCCTGCATTCAGCCAAAAAAGATAGGAGTACACTGACTGATGAATAGTGTGTCACTGCACATGTGTCTGACCTCCCTTTTTTTCATACACAGCAGCTCACTGCTCTCCTTCAGTCCTTGCCCTTAATTGGTAAATGTAACAGATTTTTTTTTTTAAAAATCTGCTTTAGATACAGACAGACATGAGAGTACAGGAAGTGACTTTTAGGTGCTGCAACAAACATCCATCTGACACTTTAAGGTTCATGTTATTTCTTTTCTTTTTACATAATTAAGCCAAATATTTCATGTTTACCCAAAACTGTTGAACTCTAAATATTGAAAGTCCAAAATGATTTACTCTATCAAAACACTGCATGACTTCCTATCAGTTCACTCTTTTCAAACAGTAATCCATCAAAGAGGAACAAATGGTCAATCATAGAATAACGACTTCCACAACATGTTACTGAATGAACTGCAGTACTTTGCATGTTTGAGCTGCCTACAAAAGGGCAAGAAAAAAGAACATCACTGTTTGATTATTCTGTGTCCAAGCAGGCATTGTTGGCGACAGACTGTCCGAAATGAACGAGTCATCTTTGCTTTAAAAAAGTAGCAGTATTTATTTATCATTCATTGAATGATGTTTGTACTTTTTGGTGGAAATGTGGGTAAATAATGTAAACAGAAAGTGACAGCCAAAGATTCTCAGCCTTCTGTAAAATCTGGGTTTGTTTTTGTGGAGCATTCTGAGTGCGTTATGAAGAAAAGCTGTGAGCAGGTGTTGCCCTTACACATTTCTTGGCAATGAAAAACAGAAAAAACAAAATCAGAATATTTAATCATGCCTCAGGGGGCCAAACTGTCCTATGTAAAAATATCTTCCAATATAAATGAATAAATGAAATAACACACACATTGAGTAGGTGTACAGTTGTACATATAAAATAGACTGCATTGATCCATTTATCCCAGGCCATAACTTCCCCTTGCACAACACCAGGAAGGATTTGAAAACACCTGAAGAAGCCAGCCAGAGTCTGGAGAAGACAGCGACAAGAGAGACAAGAAGGACGGAAGGAAGGAAGCATCTCCGTCTGTTGTACGTTGCAGATTGAGGCAGAGCGTATTGGATTTCATGGGGAACCAGCGCTGATGTGGAGATACGACTGCTTTTGTTTTAATTTGTAACCCAATGCTGGAGCCGTCTGAGCTGTAAGTACTGCTAATTTGTTTCAGACTAATTCATCACGGCCGCAGCTTTGGAATTCACCATGATAGGGCAATGGGGAGAACTCAGCGACGCTCCAGCAGAAAACACACACAAACACACACACACACACACACACACACAGGCTCCTTTCAAAGATCTAAAAACTTAAACAAGTCATTGTGAGAGCGATACTCGGCCGTCTTTTCTTCTTTGAGAAATTAATAACATTTTTTATTAAAATCAGTGTTGTCCACTGCTCCCTGATAGTTTCCTCTCTATCCTCAGCATCGACATGTTATCCATTATTCAGTCCCATTATTACTGTCTTATTAGACACACACACAACCAGAATACAGGGTTTCCCACAGGGGGAGTTATCAATAGTTATCAACATCATTAATGCTTAAAAATGACACGTCTGATGAGTAATAATTTCAAAGACAAATGGCGTTTTCTTTTTAGAGATATGTCAATAAGAAATAAAAGAAAAATAATCAAAAATATAATTAATAACTAATTTTTAAAATCTGATATCTCAAGCTTTACTTTTACTTTCATACACTGATAGTTTTATTCAGTGACTTTCTGAGCTAAAGTAGAAAACATCATCTGTTATAAGGTGATCAATAAGCTGTGAAACAATTTCACTTTATTTATGAACATTTGACATTATTAGATTTTTGTTTTTAGATATTCTCCACGTCTGCTCAGCTGTGATTCTTAACAACACAGGATGTCAGGGTCAGAGCGCTCAGCTGGACAAACCACATCATGATCGTATTTCTAAATCGCACAAAGCGTTTCTTGTACTGCACTTTATTTTTGGTTGGATTCTTATAATCTCAACCCTTTAACCTTTCCAACACCGAGCAGTGACAGAGTGGAGAGAGACTCTCCAGCCACATCAGAAGTGAAGACAGGAAGAGGGGAAAAATGAATTTCTCAGGGCCTCATTGGGATTCAGGAAACAGCAGCAGGAACTACAGTGGTGTTCAAGAACAGACACCTGCACATACAAACTTTATGAGAGCTTTGATCAGTCAAAGGGAATGTCCTCAGTATGTCCACAGCTGGATCAAATGCTGCTGTTTGACTCAAAGAGAGTAATAATAGATCTCAGAGAACTAAAGTGAAGCTGCAACTGAGAAAAACCCTAAACTCGTATACAACACACAGAACAAGAACAAGGCCAGATTCACTTTGTGTCAGAGTGCTGGTGTTTCTTAGTATAAGAGAGAGTGTGTGTGTGTGTGTGTGTGTGTGTGTGTGTGTGTGTGTGTGTGTGTGTGTGTGTGTGTGTGTGTGTGTGTGTGTGTGTGTGTGTGTGTGTGTGTGTGTGTGTGTGTGTGTGTGTGTGTGTGTGTGTGTGTGTGTGCCTCTGTGTAATTAACCAGGCCAGCAGAGAATGCAGATGCCAGAGATGTAGGGGTGAGTTAAGGAGAACGGCCAGGCCACCGGATGGTATCAAAACCCTTTTCACTTCTCTTGGTCGCATGCCGATCTCATTGACTCAAATGGCCAACAGTCACCTGAGGAACGTGTCTCGACCCATAAAGAGGGGACACAGTGTTCTGAGCTTTCTGATTCATTCACGTAAGGAATAACATGAACAATGTGGCACATTTAAAACATTTATACACATGGCTTTATGCATGCTTTTTTTTTGCCTGCTTTAGTTGCTTTAGTTTTTGTTCAGTGCTTTGCAGTACATCTTTCAGTTTTAAAAACATAAATACCTTTCTCTGTAGGGAGTCTTTCAGTGAAGTTGTCAGACATTTAGAATAACGATGACAAGCTTATCAGTGGTTAAAACAAGCATTTTTAGTGGATACACTTTGATTACGTGCACTTGCCAAATGAGTTTACATCGAAGCTGCGTCAGGCAGCTTCACATCTGCTGCCTTAAGAAATCTGCTGGAGCTATTCCAAACCATTGTGTTACCTGTAGGTTAAAGTTGGAGCACAGATGTGTCCAACTGAAGCTGAAGGATTTTATAGGACTGTTCTTATAACATAAAAGTCAATGAGAATAAAAGTCCTTTGTAATAAAACCTTTTTACTCCAAACTGTTTCATTAAGTTGTTTTAAAAGTGTTCAAGGGCAAATTAAGCTCCTCTTCGGTACAAACATATTCTACTATGAAGATGAGGACTTCTGATGTCTACAAGTGTGAGGCTAGTGTGAAGTAATAATTTAGAGAGAAAGAGAAGAATCATGAAATGAGGACGGACAAGAAGCAGAAAATGATGCGTGTGATTTCTTGCTTTTCAAAAACACAGCTGGATAAAGAGGAGACCGAGAGATCCTCGCAGATCGATCTTTGTGCATCAAGAAGCGAAACCTTTCCGTCCCCTGTCACCCTCTCCTCCTCTCGTCTCACCCTAACTATCCGCTCAGCCCTCCATCTATCAGTGGGATGTCAGGCCTCCCCAGCAGAGCTCCATCTTGGTTGAGAGCCTTGCCTTAAGCCCCATCAGCCAGAGGAGAGTCTTTGAGCCGCAGTCTAAGCCCCTCGCCCGGACCCCGGTCCCCTCATGAATATTAACCAGCCCCGAGCCCGGCTTTAATCTGCCTGATCCCCGCACTGCTGCCGCCGAGACGATAGCGAATCTAATTATTTGGTCTGATATTAACCCCCCGCTCCTGCACCCCCACCACACACACACAGACACACACATTCACACACACACACACACACACACACACACTTTGCGCCCCCAACGCCCTGTCCTTACTAGCTGCTGAAGATTCCCATAAGTGTGTGTGTGTGCATCAACTCAACTCCAGAGCCACCTTCTTTTGCCAAAGTCAGTTCACATTCATACACACATTAATACACACACACACACACACACCTCTCTCTCTCTACACAAACTCCCCCCTCCTCCACCTCCAGCGCAGCCTGCGACGCCCTCTCCTTATCAGGCCCAAAAACGCCCTCCTCCTACACCGATAAAACTTGAATGCAAATGATGCCAGGCTGATTTCATTTCTTCATTTTATTCCTCCATTCCCTTGTTCAGTATCAGAATGGCTCCTGCCCCCCCCCCTCTCTGTCTCTGGGGAGGCAAACAGTGGTGAGGATGTAGATCAGCATGATGACGGGGACGAAAGCAGAAAACTTTCCCTGAACCGACCCCGATGTCTAACTCCACCTCACATCGCTCCGTGTTATGTATACACGCTAAACCTCAATTAGACGAGAGAGAAAGTACAAATATGCTGCGACACCCCCCCCCCCCCCCCCCACACACTTTTTTTTTTTTTTTTTTTTTTACACCACTACCCCCACCCTGCAGATGAGCAGATTAAGATTTCTCTGTGCAGCTGTCAACTGCCACAGTTTTACAGCCACCACAGGGGAATAAGTATGTTTGTATATGTAAATCAGCACTGGTTCATCTCACACATCTATGTCTCACTGGTGTATACTGTTTCACATTCTCTAATATGGTTTACACTGCTGCTCTGTGATGATCTGCACAGGACAGACATACTCAAGAAGAAACAAGTCCAGAGCCCACGTTAGTGATCGCAGCAATGATTGCATACACACGGGTGTGTCTCCGTCTTCGACACGTTATCACACATGAGCTCTTGGTCATTTAGAGACTGTTTCAGGACATTCACACTGTGAGATTCCAGACTGTTCCGTCGGGATCACACACACCAACTTAACGCGGGTTAACTAGGGGGCGAGTCCGGAGAAAGGAATATAACCACGCAGCCCATCACAGACAATGTCTGGGGATTTTCAGCAGAGCACTGCATGAGTGGAAAAGGGGCAAAGAAAAATAAAACCAGAAACGATGATGTAAATGGCTGTCTATGTTTAACTCCTCCTTATGTTGTTCCATTTGTTTTTATTTATTTATTCAGTTATGTTCAGTTCTTGGTCTGTCCTGATGAGGACACATCCCTGTTTCCTAAAGACGACATCAGAGTGCCTCGGACTCACTGCATCTCCACACTTCAGGGATTCACACTTCTGTATTATCATCTGGACGTTTGTCGCCTGTTCTTGAAGAGCGTGTGAGTCCTCCACATGTTTTCACCCAGTGCAGCAATCTTTGTTCTCATTCATTTAAACTTCTGCTGTTGGTTTCCGTCTGTACATTTCTTTTCGTCTCGTTGATTTCTGAGCTTCTTATTTAAGAGCTTGAATCTTTTTCAATGGCATTTTTGAAAAGTAGAGAAGGATGATTTCGAAGCACCACGTGTTTTTATTGTCAGTAAGTGGGACTTTGGGTCTGTGACTTTTAACTGGATGTATGGAGAAACTCTCACTCTTATGTATGCACAGCCATTCACACCACATTGAACAGCCAATGAATGCACACTTCCTGGTTATCACTGGTATCATATAGCTCAAACTGTCAGGACCGATGTTGGAGTATCGTGAACATTTAGTCGGGTTCGTTGCATCCAAATCATACGATTGTTGAATCTTTATTAAAATGCACTCTCTGATCATTTAACAGCAAGTCAAGAACATGAAAAGGTTTTTTCTTGTTGCTGAAATCCTCTCTCACATGAAGTGTTTTCCTCTACTCGCTGTAAGTTTAGAGCTTCCCTGCTCCCCTCCTGACCTTTTCAACTGTTACTCATTCTCTCACTCCTCTCCCAGAATCATTAATCCAATCATCCAATTCACCCTCTTCCTCCCTTCTCCACTTTCACTGTCTCTCCTGTACCGCCTCCTTCCTTTTTGTACACCTCTTTCATTCTTTCCTTTCTTAATCTCCGATTCTCTTCCTCTCTTCAACTCTCATTCCGAGCCTTCAGTCTGCTTCACCCCCCCCCCCCGTCCTATCTCTCCCTCTTTTCACTCTCTCCGTCTCTCGTTATACAGTATCTCTCGGCTACAGGAAATGGTTTCTTTCCCGATCCAGGGGGTTGGAGTGGTGTACTCACTGTCCCAAACAAAGAGGTCACTGTGTGAATCCTCCAAAAATACAAAGAAGAAAAGGAAGGCAGATAAACATCAGAAACCTACTCTCATCCGCCTTTCTCATACAAACACACACACAGACACACACACACACACACACACACACACACACACACACACGCACACACAAACACACGCACGCACACACAAACACACTTCACCTCTGTTGCACTCAAACAAGCATTTTCTAAACATTTAACAGATACTTTTTAATACTGTATATTCTGCTCACGAGGTAGGAATACCGTCGATACAGTAGACGGCTAAAGCTTTTGCAGTGACATGAAAGCTTATTCCCATGTGCAGGCGTGCTCATATATTACCTCTCAGAAGCAGAAAAAGATGGAGAAAAAAAAAAATCGAGGCAGCCAGGTTTGATGAGCTGCATGCAAATGACATGTAAAAATATAAAACTGCGATACTTAAAACGGGGGCCGAGATAAGAGATTTGAAAATGAGGCACTCTTGGAAAGCAGGCTCCTGAACTGGCGGAGATGAGGCTCAGAGATACAGCGGATAGAGGTTTTCCCTCTCCTCTTCTCCTCTCTTACACCTCCTCCTCCTCCTCCTCCTCCCCCGTTTTTCCTTCCTCCTCCGCCCTGCAGAAGCGGGTGCAGATGACAGCGAGATGCAGATACCAGCCAGTCATTGCCACTGAGTGATGAACACCTCCTCCCTCCGACTCGTTAAACCCTCCTCTTCCATGTTCGCCTCACCTCTCATCCAAATCTCTTTCTCCGGCATTATTTCTCCTTTGTCTCTCAGGTTTTTGTTTCAATTGACAGACCTTCTCGGTTCCTCCTTCTCTGCTCTCCAGGCCTCTTTTGTTCTTCTCCCTCTCTGGCCTGCCTGCCTGGCTACATTTCTGTCTATCAGTATTTGATCTTATTTGGCAGCTTCTCCCCTCTCCCTCGTCTCCCTCGCTCTCTCAGGCAGATATAGGCTCAATGTCAGGGCCCGGCTGACAGACTGAGAGACAGACAGCTACTGTCATGATCATGGCATGTCATATCACAGGTAGACTATATGGAGCACATGGATTCCCACGCCACTGACAACCACTGGTTCTTACCAAGGCTTAGGGTTACATTTAAAGGAAATACATACATCTCTCAAAGGACGATGAGGGACATGAAACAAGGCAGCCTTTGAGTCCTTGTTAAAGTCCCAGTGATGCTGCTGGTAAATAAAACAATAGTAAAGCAATCTACATACAGTACAAGCTAGCATCAGTTCAGGTGAAGGAACCGTCTGTCTGCACCGAATAGGGGCATGGCACTTGTATTGAGTTGGTTTTAATCATTGGGTCTGTTGTTTATGGAGAGGAGGAATCCTGGGACTCCTGATAGATCATTATGTCTGTAAAGGTTATTGACCTGCCTTGCAATTGTCCCTGCATTTCACTGTGTACACGAAGCAGCTAAAAAGAGAAGCTCGAAAGATGATCGTCATGAACAGCTTATTTGGGTTTATAAGGCTGTGATGCAGCACTCATGAGGTCTTGCTTGCTCTGACCCACCTGGAGCGGATTTGCCTCCCGAGAGTGATGCTGTCTCCTCCCTTAAATGCTGTACCCAGGATCCAGACCAGCTCCCTAAGCAGCCCCTCTCCCCGCCGACAGAGCCATGGTCCCTGTCATTCATAAAAACTCCAACACACATCGCCGTCACTCATCTCCTCTCAATCATTAAAAGACTCGTCCATGTGGGATCTAATGATCTGAAAATTTGAAATCTGTCCTCTTGCACAACACAAAACATGGGTTTTATTAAAAAACTTAATCTCTTCTGGAATCTTCTTTTAACAGTGACGGCCTTCTGATGCTGGCTGCTAATATTTAGCATGCTGTGAAGACTCATTATTGACGGTTTACCTCGCAGTCATACCTCGCTGAATATCCTTCTCCGTGTCTAAAGTTCCTCATTAATCCACTGACCCACACACTGGCACCCCTGCTGCCTTCCTCTGTCCACAACGTTCTCACCAGCTTATTGCCACTTTAACATTGTAACAAACAAACAGGGGAACTCTATCAATTAACCATAAAACAACATCTCAAACAATCAGACAGCTGCACAGTTCTCATTAATCTTCTCAGATTGTAACAAATTACAAACCTTTGATTTCAATGACTTGGTCAATGACTTTAATGATTTTGTACTTTGTCTTTCAATGCAACCAGTCCTTTTATAACTAGGTTTGTACCTGCTGCTTAATTCTTCCCATGGATCAAGGATAAGACCCACAGGTGTAAGCAGGACTGCAGAAGGGCGGTGCACAAATCAAAGAAGTCTAAACTAATGTTTCATCTTCTACATTTAAAAGAGCTGTCGTCTTGACTCAATCAGAAAACCAACACAACAACTTTTTTGTTTTGTTTTTAAAGGCAGATTTCTGTTTGGAACTATTAATCACTTGGTTGGACCTGCGCCCTCAGTTATCTCTAGTATCTCCCTCCTCGGCTGGAGATTGTGAACAGTTTCTTACATTCTTCTGTCAACAAGATCAACTGTATCAGATCCAACGTTGTGCCTCCAATTTCATGTCATGTTTTAAGAATCTCTTCTCTAAATTCGTACTTACTCAGATTACCCTCATTACCTTGCATGCCCTGATCATCTCTAACTTGCACCAGTCCTGTTGTCTGACTGACATTATACCTTCCAGATTTTTAAAAGTCCTGCGATGCTCCGTATCACAAACTAATCCTTCAATGAGGGCTTTGTTCCTGATAGATTTAGGACAGCTTGTTTCAAGCAGCTTATTAAAAAAACTGGTATTTATCCAACTAATTTTAATAACTTGACACCAATTTCTTATTTTGAAAATATTTAACAACAAAAAACATTGCAACCAGGCTTTTTTAAAAAAAATACATAGCACAGAAACAGCTCTGTGAAGTGTTACTAATGAGTTGAATAATGGCCTTACTGGATTTAAAGACAGCATTTCACACGTTTAATTAAGGCATACGCCATAGCCGAATAAGTAACCTTGTTGGTATTACAGGAAAAGGCTCATATTGGTTTGAATGACTTTAAGAAAAAAAAGTGTTTCGTTTCTATGGAGACATTGTGTCCTCATCTACTCCTGTATTACATGGGGAGGCTCAGGGGTCAATTCTGGGCCCCAGTTTTTCTTCACATGATTTTCTTTCCATGTTTCTCCTGGGACGTATATGTACTTTTGGTTGTATATTTCACCACTTGTAATGTTGACAATAGACAGCTGTATGTCTCTGTTAAATGAAATTATATCTAAAGTTAGTCATTCTGGAAAACTGTCTGACTGGATATCCATTTATTTTCTTCAGCTTCACTTTGAAAAAACACATTTCTTGTTTTCAGGGGTTTGTGAATAGCTTAAGTAACACTAATCGACAACTGACATGGTCGCCTCTGTCATCAGTGTGTTCATGTGGTGTTCTTCCAGACGCATTGAAAGCAGTATAAACACAGGTTTGGCAGGATGATATTCAAACCTATGAGCCAGGATGCTGCTCTGTTAACTCAAACAACAAAGAGTTTTATGTTTTGGTGTGATACAAGACGTCATTTTGTTTGCGATATTAAAGATCTGTGAAGATTTTATGGAAAGAAAGAAGAGTCACCCAAATGCTTGAAAACATGGGGAGGGTTAGTATGTTCTTGAAATATAATAATATAACTCTTGTTCATGCACTCCAGCTTCTTTTAAGACTGTTCCTTGTATCAAGCTTTTTTTTTTCTTCTGTGGGGCATCAAAATAGGTGTCTCACACTCACCGTAATCATTGATTTGTCATCTTCTGAAGGAGCACCATTTTAATTAACATTCTAATTTGATGGGCGGAGGAGAGGAGAAACAGAGAGGCAGAGAAACACTGTTGATGAGTCCAGATAAAACATGAAGATCAGAATCAGGATGTAAACAAACCAGCCTAGAGTCAACATGAGGAATCAAAAAAAAAAAAAAAAAGGGAAAAAGAAAGAGAAAACAACTTGAGAGCGGATGAGGAGGAGACAGTGATCACCTTCACTCGTCCTTCCAGAGGAGTGAGGAAAGGAGAGGAGAGTCAAGGAGGTAGAGGGGAGGAGAGATAGAGAGTGAGAAGAGACTACCCAAAAAGTGTTTGAAAAGCCGTGGGTGGCGCGCCTTATCGCCCCAGTTCTCCTGGAGAGATTATTGGGGGATTAGTGCGAACGCTTGTTTCTAAAACATGATGAAAAGACGTTCTGTGCGTGATAACGCTTTGAACTCCCCTACTCTGCTCCTTCTAGGATCGTGCCTTCAGGCTGCCTTTCCACGAAAGACAGGATTGGGGTGGGGTGAGCTGCTGGGTGCTGCTACAGGAGGGTGAAACAAAAGGGATGGATGTGGTAAGAGAAGTTTTTTCCTGTATAGGATCTCCTCCTGTGGTACAGTTCAATGGACTTCAATTTAAAAATATGTCTTTCATAAAGATGCAGCAGATGCAACATATTTAAAGTAAGAATTCTTCTCAGAATCAGTACTTTCTTTTTTTTTCTTCTTTTTTTTTTACAATCTTACAACTTTTGTCCAATTGCCTGCACTTGCACTATCAGTTAATTAAAGCGGGATCCAATCAGAGAAAGAGGAGATATTATATCAGATCCGTTATGTGCGATCCAATCAAAGGAGCAGCAGTGGCGTGCTCGTTCCTGGGTTGCCATGGGAGGCTTGCTGAGGAGGACCTGGATGTTCACTCAACCAAAAACTGTGAGGAATCAGCAGCCAGCTCATCAGTCCATCAGTAAACATTATTATACCCTGTTCTAAAGTCCAACAGCCATATCAGCCTGAATATATTTAAATAGATAAATGGCTTTACGCCTCTTTCTCAAGAGATGCAAATGGCAGGATTTCCATATGACACAGGCCAGTTAACACAGCACTAATCTCACCGAGGAGATCTGTTGGAGGGAGAGCAGGGACTGGATCTCCCCTGCTTCTCTTCGCCTCCCTCTCTTTCTGCTCCACCCTGATCTCTCAGGGGAGACACACTCAACCTGACCGATACCATTTACACAAGCTCGGGCAGCATCAGAGAAATCTTACACTGTTTCCCTTTTTAAAAAAAAGAGAAGGGTTTGCTTATGATATGTCCCCCCCAGTCTACCTGTGTATGTGTCGCTCGAAAGTGAATGTACACACACATGTAGTTGTGTTGTAGTTAAAATTAAATTGCTTATCTGTCCGCACCAAATAACAAGCCAGGGAAGTTGAGAGAGAGAAGGCGATGTTGGGAGGGTTAGGTCTGCTGGCAGGCAATGCCAATCTCACCCAGAGATGAGGCTGTAGCCTGGAGGCCTTCACAGAGGCTGCTGAGGCTGAGGACTGAGAGAGACAGGTGGCAGGAGTAAGATAGAGGGGAGGAAGGAAAGTCAGCTTAAGAATAAATGTACATATGTAGAAGTGAGCAGACGGTGAAAGCATGTCCAAAGCTGGAAGGTAAACAACATAGGGCTGGGACAAAGGACAACACCTTAACATCCAAAAAGAGAAAGTTCCAGTAGATGAGATAAGGATGGATTAAGAGAGAATCAAAACATGATTTTCATTTAAACATGTTTTACTCATAAGTTCTTTTTTTTTTCTCTCCACAACTCAGATTTTTGAAAACATTTTATGTTGCTCTCGTAGCTGCAAAACTGTCTGCAATGACTATCAGCTAAAAGAACTTATTTTACAACAAACCTTCTAAATGTGGTGTTTAAGTGTCTGGTGTGAAATGGCAGAAAGTGCCAACATATCGCTTCCTTCATATCAAGCAGATCCCATTGACAAAACAGTTGTTTTATATAACGGAGAAAAGGGAAGTTGTCAATCTTCTTTGCATCAATGGGTGTGTCTTGTTTCTCTGCCGTTGGTGGATTTAGATGCATTATATTTAGATACATTATATTTAGATACATTATATTTAGATACATTATATTTAGATACATTATATTTAGGCCAGAAAAAAAACAAGCAACTCTGATGATTACTGGTTTTATCAATGGAGTCTGCTGGGTTTGATGAAAGTAATTTAATGGCCTTTTCTGGTTATAAAGAAAAGAAAAGAAAAAAAAAACACCTCCATAAATATTCTCTTACATTGTGAGATACAAGGCGTAAATGTCTGAGTGAGTTGTCCTGAGAAGGATTGTTTAAGCATAATGTTGTGGCTAAGACAGCCTGTTTGCCCTAGCTGGTGGTGTAATTTACTTTGGACTTGATAGTCAGTTAGTCAGACCCAGATTTAAAACACTAAAATCCCTGCTAGGATCTAGTCTTGAATTGATACAAAGACTTTATTCCTTTTATTGAAGAAGAGTTTCTTCCAAATGAGCAGTTCAGGAGTAAAGTTTGATTGTTCACAGAGGATGAGCAGATTTCTCCTCTCCTGCAGCACACAGGGGAGGATAGCCCTGACCTCTGCTGACCCACGAGGGTGGGAGGCAGGGAGGGATAGAGGGATGGATAGAGGAGGGGGAGGATGTGGAGTGACAGGGGGAGAAACACAGGAGGAATGTGAGATTACAGTCCACTATCTCCAGCAGATACTGAGGGTCTGTCTCCTCACTTCTTCAGTCCACAGATAGGAGACTCGGGGTAGAAGGAGGACAGAAAATGAGGACGAGGAGAGAAAATGGGTATTAAGAGTCGGAACAAGAAGCTTTCCATATGAATGCAAAGCTCTCAAAAGAAAAGCAAGAGACTTTTCAGTTTAGAGGAGAAGTGGGATAGTATGGGCAGAGGAAGGGAGGGGAAGAACAAAAGGTGATGGGTGAGTGTCCGTGTGTCTGTGCACGCACACACGCACAATCTGTCTGTACTCTCAGAACCTCACTGATAATAAACAAAATCTTAGAAATGAGAGCCTATCAAGTAGGAATCAATCACTCGGGTTTGTTGTCCAGGAGGATGGCGCCATGTGGAGATAAAAGACAGGCGGACGTCTGGGGAGGGCAAGGAGGAGAGGAGGAGAAGAGGGGAAAGGATGGGATGGGAATCTGTGGGGGGGGGGGGGGGGGGGGGCTGAGAGGAGAGGAGGAGAGAGGGGAAGAGGAGAGGAGAGGAGAGGAGAGGAGAGGAGAGGAGAAGAGGAGAGGAGAGGAGAGGAGAGGAGAGGAGAAGAGGAGAGGAGAGGAGAGGAGAGGGGAAGAGGAGAGGAGAGGAGAGGAGGGGAGAGGATGGGATGGGAATCTGTCGGGGGGGGGGGCTGAGAGGAGAGGAGGAGAGGAGAGGAGAGGAGAGGAGAAGAGAGGAGAAGAGGAGAGGAGAGGAGAGGAGAGGAGAGGAGGAGAGGAGAGGAGAGGAGAGGAGGAGAGGAGAGAAGAGGAGAGGAGAGGAGAAGAGAGGAGAGGGGAAGAGAAGAGGAGAGCTCAGAAGGGGAAACAAGGTAAAAGGACAGCAGAGAAGAGAAGTGGAGAAATTGATTGGGAAAATCATGAGTTATATACTCATGACTGAATTTGTTGAGCCTTTCATTCGGCACTTTGACGGTGAAGCCAGGTGTAGTGATGTAGTATTGTGAAAAATATCGAAGGATGACTGTGTGAATGTCCACATATGTGTGTGTGTGTGTGTGTGTGTGTGTGTGTGTGTGTGTGTGTGTGTGTGTGTGTGTGTGAGTGAGTGTGTGTGTGTGAGAATATAAGAGTGCTCTGTGCCAGGAAGCCTCTCCCAGCATCAGTATCATATGATTAGATGGACTTGCACATGATGCACAAACGCAGCTTCTGATAGGGCTCCATCCGGTCCCACACAATGTTCCCATCAAACACACATACACACACACACACACGCACACACACACATTTCAGTGATAAGGTGTTTATTCATTGTCTCTCTTTGTTACCAGACCATCTGACCTTTGGCCTTTCAACTGGTCTCAGCCAATCACAACTTAACAACAAATGGTTTACAGGATGGACTTGATTCTTGGTGTAATATATTGCAACTCAAAAATGAATTAATTAAATTAATTGCGTAACACTGATGACGTTAGCTGTGTAATAATGCCTATGCATTTAGCTCGTATTTTTCATTCTCAACTCTTCATGTGTTTGGGACATTGGTGACATCATGGTTGTCTACATTAAGTCACTTCAGCCGAGTCTGATCCTTTCAGCAGCAGCTGTGGTGACTCACAGTGAAATCTAAACAGATCATGATTGATTATTATTAAAGCTAATCTTCATCTGAATGTGATCAAAAATATCACACAACTGCTCAAATGCTAAAGAAATGTTGAACTATATAAGGTCTCTAAATCTTCTAGAAGTTTCCAGAAGCCTTCCCAGTCTCCACTCTGCTCACCTCCTCAGTGATGCCTCTCACTGGTGTTATTTTGGGATGTGTGATACAATTAATACTGGATTAAACCTTTGAGTTGATTCAGGTCAGATCATTCCAACAGCTGGTTGATGTGGCTAAATGATGCTACTGAGTTTCACCTCTTGATGCCTCCGATATCCACGTCTGTTCAATGGTCGTCTCACTGTGTCTTTATTTGGGATGCTCACAAAAAGGTGGTTCAGTTTTTAAGTTATTTCATGTTTTTCACCTCTTGGGAGCACATCCCGCGTCACAGCAGCTTTGAGGTTTTAGTTATAGTTTGCTTAGCTAGCAGATAAATAGTTCAAAGTCTGCTGCGTGTGCTCCGGCTCTGCTGTCACAACTTCAGAAGAGTAAGTGTCAAATGAACGATGAAAGAACGTTTGTCGTGCGAAAACAGGAGAAACAATTGAGATGTGTTGCCTTACTGTTAACTGACGGACAAAAAAGAAACAATTCAAAATGTAAGGTCAGAGCTGTACCTGTCATTCTCATAACACCGATGTTACTTTAGAATGAGGCCTCTTTATGTTACACTGAAACTTGTGCTGTCAACAGGTCAGAGAACGTAATACTGATGATCACAGTAGAGGCTGAGATTGATCACAAAATATCTACTACCTAAGATACTAACCAAAATTATTTTGCAATTAAGCCCAAATCTTTGATTGGGGATTGGTGGATGGCCGTTAGATGTTCAGTGGAGCCCCGGCTGCCTCTTGTATCTGCCCCTGCTGGCCAAACAAAAGGACCTGGGCACATCCAGCTCATCGCACCAACCACGAAGCATACAGAGTGGAATTACAGTAACACGTTTGGGACCATCAACCCCAACACGAGATGTTCATTTTCACTCTCAAGTGACAGTTTTGAAGTCAGATCCCTCAAACAGAAAACACAGACGACATCTCCTGTGTAGCTGTGAAGGACTCAGTCTGACTCAGGATGTCACAAAGGAGATTTCATAATGTCTGCTGCTCTGTGACATCAGCGCAGCTCTCCCTTTCTCTGCATCATCCTGTGTTATTATCATTTCATGTTATTGAATGGATAATTAAGATTAATGAGGCAGTGTGTCAATTTGCATATGAAGCATTGACGTCGTATCACTGGTTTGCATGAAAAGATAATGCCAGTTTTAAGGTCTGGAGATGAATCGCATGCGTTAACGTCACAGTGTTGACAGCCCTAGCCGTGTCATATGGGAGTAAACCTGGATGGAAACTCTTACCTCTGTGTCTGGGTCATCCGTGCTTCCCTCGGACTGGAGGATCCCTGGGTAGGGACCCCACGTTGTGTCTGGGTGAAGATCCCTGCCGGCCACCAGCCTGCTGTCGCCACCCTCTTCTCTTAACTCCAACTCGTCTGCAGGGAGGAGAGGAGAGACGGAGGGTAAACGCCAGAGGACATCAAATATGAGACGACTGTGTGAACGCGTCATGAACCTGATCATTCAACATTATCCGGGCACACCGTCAACGACAAACAGAAGCTTTCAAGAAATGACAGTTTGGATATTTAAAGGCATTTTTATCATTTGACTATGAACTCGTTTTAACCGTTTTTATTACACACATAAAGCTTTAACAAAGAGCTCAGAGTGATGGGACTCCCTGATAACACTAAGTGTATTAACTGTTGAGAAGATGTCCTCACTGTGGATCAAAGAAAGCACTGATGCAGGACAAGAGAAAAGCAGTTTGCCAAGGCAGTAACTCTTCATGACATGAGCTCGAGGTGGAGAAAATCCACCACAGACAATTCTTTTATTTAAATGGATGACAAGAGTTAATTCTGTGACGGCTCCATCTCTATTAATGTACACGGCCTCAATGCTGTGCAAGTGAAGCATGCTGCTGGGTTACAGGGTAACAAACAGACACTATGTCATTTAACCAACTATCACAGTCAACCGACGAGCATTGCGTAAAGACCACAGGATTCCTTTGAAGGGAAATAAAGAAGAAGAAATGGTGAAAGAATCATGTGTCTTGACCTTGACCTGAACCCTTACAACAGCTTTGACCGAGGTGCCCCGGCTGTCATCAGCTCGACAGCAGGGGGAGTTTGATACACGCTGAGCACTTTCTGTCCCGGCCGGTTCAAACAGGGGAAACTTCTTGTGTACTTCCTCAAAGTGATAACTGTAGAGGGATGGCAGTGACGGCTGTGGTCGGAGCAAGCTGCAGCCCAGATAGAGCCAGTTAGCCGGGAGGCCCGGAGGACGGATCCATCTATTTAAAAAACTTCAGACAGTTCTGAGAGCAGCAGGAGGCGCAGAGAAGTCTCTGCACGTGTGTGTGTGTGCAGAGTCTGATCAACACTACTGTGCACCGCAGCAGGAAGTCCAGCTTCAGTTACACGAGCAGCCTCAGGGTGGACTTCCACTTTCTAGTTATGACCGTCCATCTTTCTCTCTGATCAAAACACACAAAATCCTCCCCCTCCTTCTTCTCCTTCTCTCATCCCCCCCCCCCCCCCCCCATTCCGGTCCGTGGTTCAGGCGACTGTTTCGGGGGGTCGGTCTAAAGTGGCGGGCCCGATAAGAGTGTTTGTCTAACACTCTCCATGTCAAAACACTCATCTATCTTCTCTGTATCTATCCCCACCAGAGAACAACGGACATACGCTGATAAAATGGCTTTCCCACAGCCGGTGGGGGGAGTTGGTGGGGGTGTGTATGGGTGAGTGGGGGGGGGGCTATAGAGGGGGAGGAGGGAGTAGAGAAGAACATGGTTTGATGAAGGGCAATGAAAGGGAGGACATTTATTTCAGAGAAACATATTACAGGACATGATGTCATCTCTGTAGAGGATCGAAGCTTTTCGAACCAACTTTGTGCGACTCAGAAAAACTGACTAAACTAAATTCAATAAAAGAAGAATCTTGTACTTTTGAACCCAGAGCTTATTTTGAAATGAATGACGGGTACACGCGTCACGTTTTGAAAGGCCGCGTTAGAATGCACCGTAAATTGTTTCCTATGAAAGTGCATCCGCTACGTGATGCTTTAACACCTCACAGTCTGAGATGATGGGTTTTAGTGTCTGATGAAATGACAGACCTGATCACTGCCATGTACGCGGTTTGATTAATAATACTGAGCGTTCCTTTAACCACAAAGAAAAAGAAGAAGGTACAACTTGTTCTCAAAAACAGCGGTTTCCTTGTGGTTAATGTGCACTCGCTCCATGTGCAGAGGCGACGGCCCTCCAAGCGGGTGGCCCGCGGTTCGAATCTGACCTGTGGCATCTTTTCTGAACGTCATTACCTTCCCTCTCGCTGTCCATGAATTCCAACTCTATCAACTGTCCTGTCTCGACAACAAGGGGCGGAAAAAATCCCCAAAATACATCTTGAAAAAACAAACCATCATCCACACACAAGTCAGTCAGTTTGAATTTAAAGATATTGGTGTAGTGATGATCAAGGCAGCAGTAGAGAAGGAGTTATTCTGAACTTCTGATGTTATACCAGGCATCTTACTCTTAAATATGGAGATCTATTTCTGCAGGGATGTCAGACTCTTGGTCTAACAACCTGACCTCTTTCACTGGACTTACTTTGATCAAGCCAACTGGCTAAAAAGAATAATAACCTGCAGCCATTAGTCTGCTTCAAAGCCACCTGTGTAGCAGATCTACTGTATGCAGGAGCGCCTTCAAAACTTTTCATTCCTTGCAGTCATTTATAGCCCAAAATATAGAAAAGAAAAAGGAGTATATTTGAAGTAAAATGTTTGCACTTGTATTCGTTAAACAGGTGCCTCTTGTTTTTTTTAGGTCACTGTAAACGACACGGTGGAGGCCGACTTCTTTCTTCCCCTCCCTTGGTGCACACGAGAGCGACATCGAGGCCAGACGCAACAAGAGCTGACCTGACCTGTTTTACCCGGGTCAGGTTGGGCTGAATCTTTTATTGAACGACTCGAGTTTTTTTTTGTTTTTTTTTGAGAATGACTTCAAAACCCTTTTTTTAAATCAGTTGAAGTCTTTGCAGAATTCATCACATGAAGAAGAAGATTTTTGTGTAGTCAGGGTCTTGTTTGCAGATTTTTTTTTTTATTATTATCTATTGGGGGTTTAGGACACAGAAGTTCCTTGTTTGAGTCAAGTCAGAATCGGATTTCAGTTTCAGGTCAAGCACCAACTCAAACATGACTCCTCAAACAGTCTGTTCTACTGGCTGCAGAGTCTAAAGTCCAGTATCTGTCCAGCCAGTATCATATCTCCTATCATCCTGTGGGGCCTCAATTTGGCCACTCTGACCCTGCTTATCTCAGCACTCCATCAATGTCCAGTCTGCTTCTGTCCTATTGGCTCGTCCTCGTCATATGGGACTCTTATCAGCCTTGACCAGTTCAACTGACCCTCATTGTGAAACAGTGCGGGGATTTGACCTCAACAAGCTGAACACAAATATTAACCTATAAAAAAGCCCAAGACAAACATGAGATAGACCAGGCATTAGGCTGAACATGTGTTATCTTATTCCATTCGTGACCTGTTGCTTCATACTCGGTCTCTAGAGCACGCCATTAGTCAAATTAAGCTGGGCTTTTGCTCCTTTAGAGGGGTTCGAGGCTAGTTAGTAGACATGCACTTGATGTAACTTAAATAAAAATCCAATACAAGACATGACAAGAAAGATTTCCCTCTCGGTGGTAGAAGTCAGGTCTTTGATCTTTGATCAGTGACCACCAAAATCTAGTCCCTTCATCTTTCAATCCCAATAGAGTAGTGTGACCAATGTCATGATTCTCCTTCAGCAGTCCTGAGCAATGGTGTTCCCATGAATTAGTTAAAAGCGCTGACAGTGACAACAGCGCCTCAATTCACCTGTCGACAGGAGACGAAACAAGATCATGAGGAGGCTGTCAACAATGTAATGCTCCACGCTGTAAAAAAAAATTTTTGTCAATGGAATTCGATGGCTGTGTAAAAAGCTGATTCTTTATCCAAAAATGGATTCACTCTTTTTAAGTATTTACATCAAGAACCTTGAGTCTGTCTGGGAGAGGAAAAACAAACGTTAGTGGACATACTTTTATGAAGCACATTTGAAATAAAAGAATATGAATCAGCTGTTAAGCAGCTGCAGGTAAAAGCAATCTATACTGGAGCAGTTCTAAAACGTGTTGTACCCAAGAGGGATTCAAACCCCGAATGTCCAGAAAAAAAAAACAACAACAAAGATTCAATCAGATCATCTGAGTAACAAACATATGATCACTATACTCCTGTTATTTCAGGTTTCTGTATGAAGTTTTCCCGGTCGATTAGGCAGCATGAATGGCTGCAGATGAAGAAGTCGGGAGTCTGCTAAATCAAACGTTGCCTTCATATTGATGGAGAGAAAGTGCTATCAGTGAACCTCTGCTAATGAGAGTTGCTTGCTAATCCCAGCAGGTTAGCTGTGTTCACTGGGGTAGCATGAGGCCTCCTACAATCCTTATCCCTGTTAATTACCCCTCCTGCCCACCAAAGACCTGCATAATAACCCAGTGCTCCTTATCAATATGACTGCACTGGCTGCTACTAGCCTCACTGCTAAGTATGATACTACCCCATCATGGTTATACACTTTGTACACACACACACACACACACACACACACACACACACACACACACACGTCAGTGTCTGAGTGCTGGATGACCCATTCCCAAAGACACCACACTGGATGGGTTCGTTATCAATACCAACCAGCTCCACAGTATTCACACTGACTTGCTCATTGAGCTCAGACACACACACACACACACACACACACACACACACAAGCACACAGAATACACACAAGTCTAAAAGGCGACATGTTGACACCATGCAGCCAAACACACACTGTGCCCACACACACACACACACACTCACAAAGGCTTATCAATACGGACGCTTCAGCAGCCACTGGGGCGTCCAGGCCTCTTTGACGAGCCAACACAATAAAACAATCAGCCCGTCATTAATGAAATGACTAACGCAATTAACCGATGAGTGGGGGGAGGGGGGGCAGAGAGAGGAACACAGAGTGAGAGAGAGGACGCTGCTGAAAGTGGACGGATCTCTCACACACACACACACACACACACACACACACACACACACACACACACACACACACACACACACACACACACACACACACACACACACACACACACACACACACACACACACACACACACACACACACACACACACACACACACACACACACACACACACACACACACACACACACAGAGTATGACTCTGTGAAAGAGATTGGGATTTACAGAAAGTATAAAAGTTAATATTTCTATTATAAACATTTATCAGAAAACAAACTATCTTTTTTAGCGCCTCCTTTCCTCGTGTTTCATCTCTAGGTTTGTTTCTTACGGAGAGGAGAAGATTTCTGTGGATAGTTTGTTTCTAGTTTTAATCTAATTTATGACAATGACGAGGTTTTTAAAGCCTAATGAAAGCTGTGTGAAATGTTACAACTACTGCAACTTTAACCCGGCTCTCCTCAACCATACATGATTAAGTGATCGAAGCAGGAACCCTGGCTTTAATGAAAACCCTTAATTAACAGAATGTTTGTTTACAGCATCCATAATTAGCTATAGAATAGATTTATTAATGTTTGACTGGTTCTCGGTTGAACATGTCAATAAATCCATCCTTGCTTCGTGTTGAGTTTATCTCTTTCTGTAAGAGATGGAGCTTAAAACCGAGCAAAAAGGGAAAAAAAGTTACTCAGTACTTTAATGTAATATGTGTAATAAACAACAGTGATGAAAACCCTGATCAAGGCTTATGACATTACGAAGGATTTATTAAAGCAAGATAATCGGATGATTTAGGATGTATACTTAACATGCAGCCCTTGGAAATAAGATGACGGACAACAGTGTTTCTCTACACTTAATCAGGGAGATTAATTGTTGAGTTTTAAGATGAAACATCTCCATGCATAGTCAACTTGGAGGGAAAATTAATTAAACCTCCAGGTGAGCTGTTATCTTAAATGATTTGTCATATAATTAATACATGCTTACTTAGTGGAAACTGTCCACAACTTTGGGAAGAATCAAAAGCTTCTTTTTGTGGTTTCAACGATGGATTTATTTAAGCTGTCGCGGTTCAAAAAAGAGGCTGGTGAAGTTTGTTTATTTCTTTTTTTTTTAAATAATTGTAAACAGGTATTCACAAAATAAGCTGTATACTATGCTCAAACACTTTCTTCTTTTAAATGTTTATTTACTGTGTTACAGTATGTGGAGTCCCACATGGCAGTTGGTTGGGCTCCCTGTATTCTTTCTTCCTTATTTACGGTTTGTTGTTTTACTTCATGATTGTATTAAATCCTTCTTCTCCAAGAAAAACAACAATGTCACTAAAAGTTTGAAGTTTCTCTGCCAGAGTAACATCATTGACAACAACTAAGCAGTTGTAAGCAGCATCACCGGAGGGGCATATTCTCAATATTCACCCCAAACCAAACTGCAGGCACTCGTCCTCATACCTACAAGTTCATATGGAAATGGTTACATTTCGCTTGACAAATGTGCTATTTAACCAAGTTATAGTATTTTTGGTGCAGAGCTAAATACAATAAAAAGCATTAGTTTTATACTAAATACTCTGTTTCGAAGAAACATGCTGTCATGGATAAGCTCTCCTCAGTTATCAATGTGTAATATAATTCCTACTAGTCCCCCCCATTCTTTGTAGTACTTCTTATGAAAAGAAGAACACAGCATATAGGCATCATACTTTGTCCTAAAATTGAAAAAAAAAAGACAAAACAAAACAGCCCTGATTGGATATCAACCAAAAATAAAGGGGGTAAAAAAAGTTGTAACCTAACGCTGTTGTCCTCCTCTAACCGGCCTAATTGATTTTTAAAAAGACTATTGTTGATATCAAATGAGCACATCGCTGCGGAGCCATTGATTTTTTGACACCACACAACAGAAAATCTTTATCTGCGTGCTACTCCGACCTCGCACTAATAGGTGGGGTTTAACCTCTGCTGAATGACAAATCCCAGCGCTTCACGATCCTTTTCTCTCTCTAGGCCTCGTGGGAAAAAGCGAACACATACAGCAGCTCTGTTAATGTGTTCTACGTGTACACATGGGGACTGATTCCAGAGCAAAGCTGGGATCCAAGGCAGTGATGATTATTTCTGTGCAGTTGAATTTCTTTAAATTGATCTTAAAAGCCACATCAGTTTGTCTTACCAGCTGTGTCGAGTGATTGGATTTTACATAAACACATGTATGTACATTTTACTAAAGCTTTAACAGTTGTGGTTGTTTCTATATAAATGATTTTTTTATGTAACTTTTTCTCTATGCTCCTTTTACTTCATCTTAAAGGACAGGATGGATTTTGAAAAAATCATAACACAGGGAGATAACTAAATACCATTACACTTGAGTATTCCAATATAGTTTTGTGTTATTGCAGCGATTAAAAATGTGATCAATTTTAATTATTATTGAAAAGAAAACATTTAACTTTTATTGATGAAAAAAATAGGAATTATTTTGCTCAGATCAAAAAATAGTGTTTGATTAAATGTTGCATCTTAAATGGTTTTAATGAGCAATCCAGTGTCCATGACTGCTACAAATACACTGCTGTTGTCTATTTTACTCTTCAAATCTATAGGTTAATAACTCTAATTATCAGTGTTTCATGGGTTACAAAATCAATCCATTTTGTTATTCTGGTAAAGGTCTTGAAGAGATGAAATATGCATACATAAATTCCCTGGAGTTTCTTCCCATAAATGACCGCTCACATCATTTAAAAAGCACGCTGATAAAAGGCCTCAATCTAACAACAAGCACAGCCTGATTGTGCCTCCTTTTCTCGTTCTCCCCTCTCTCTCTCTCTCTCTCTCTCTCTCTCTCTCTCTCCGTGATCTTCCGCACGGCACCCCTGGGTCCCTGGAGTCCGGCAGGCTCGGCTCAGCAGCAGATAGACATTTCTGGGATAGGCATCTCCTGCTCAGGACCACGCAATCATTTCCATTTTACCCTCTGTTGCACAGGCAAGATAAGACACCTGCGTAGCCCCCGCTAATCAGATGAGCTTCAACAGAACTTTATCATTGACATTTACCACTGTTTACCCAACTAATTTCTCTTAACTGCACTGCTGAACTTTTATCTACAAAATACATACGCCACCAGAAAAGAGCAAGATGCAAACATGCAAATTCACAAATATGCGAAGAAAGATAAAATGAGCGGGGGGGGGGATTTTTTTCTGTTCAGAGGACGAAGGAGGTGAAAATAGAACAAGTGACAAGGCTACTGCTGATGAGATGAGCTGAGCCTTCCTCCTTCTCCCCCCCTCCTCATCTTCACTGGAAACAAACAAAGGCAAAGAATACTGACATTCACATGCAAAACTTCATTTTGGAGTTCAATCACCTGACTGCTGCCGGGCAGTTTTATTTATTACTGATAAAAAATGTATCTCTGTCTGCATGTGTGTGGGAACCAGAGTCCAACATTATCTAACCGCTCACAAGACAGAGGAGAGGGAACAGTGTGTAGCTAACGGTTTATAAATATGATGTAAAGCAGTTTACGTATTATTCACCAGACCGACTCACCAGACCAGACCTTGGCAGTGGTGCATTGTGGGTCGTGACTCAGAGGTCTATGACCAAGCTTTATATAGGCCATGAACTTTTCCCTACTATATTCTGACTTTTATTCCCGACTGTTTTCAGTGCCAACCTCAGGACAAATTCAAGTTGGATGATGATCATGTTCCTCCCCGGCTCTGTCGGGGAATCGTGCTAACACGCAAATAAATGAATCAAGGCTGTTATTTCGATCAGCTTTGGTTTGTGTTTGCTGGTTAAACGTGCATGACGAATAGCGAGTTCAATAGAGTCTTGCACGCGTTGCATCCGCCGCATTAAGTCCAACAACAATGACTCTGAAAAAGCATGTGTAGGTGAAAAGTCTCTTCAACTGCTGTCCAAGCTCGGGCAAGGCAGGCATCATTTACAAAAAAAAGTACATTAGAGTTGACTGTTTGACGCGGTGCGCTATTTGTAAAGCAAGTAGCGTATCTTCTTTGTCAAACACACTAGTGACTCTGGGATGTGGGGCCTCAAGAGACACACCTCAGTTCAACTTATGTTTCCAAAGAGAGACCTTGAAGTAGAAATTTAAAAAAAAATTAAAAAAACAGGAGCGGGATGTGACTGGAGTCATTCTACCAGGACTGGGGTAGATAGGTAGGTATTCATTTTTTTATAAATTAGCAACCATATGTTTTTAATATTAATCAAAATACACTTTTATTGGGCAGCAGAAAGCGAAGGAGGATGTGTGCTTGTATTGATCACTGTAACATCGAACATGAATAGGCTACTCTCACTAGTCTGTGTAGAGGAATTCACATTTGCATACATCAGTAACTAAGTATTCACTTCTACATAAATGTAAACAAATGACAGTTTAAATGTAGAGTGTTCCTGAACATAGATGCTGCATCACTCACCCTATTGTTGTGTGACAACAACCAAAACAATCAGAAAAAGACATGAAAGTCTTCAACACTATTACAGCATGTTTGAAAAACCAAGGAAGTGCAGAGTTCCCCAAACGGAACAACTAAAATTACAGCATGTTGTCACACCTATAGAGCGCATACACTGAAAATATTCTGTTTCAAGTCAAAGTAAGTGGAGCATCATGAGTCGAGCAGAAGGAGGGAATTCTTGGGAGAAATGTTGATGGGAAACTGTGACAGAGAGGGAAAGAACATTTTAGTAAATGAGTGTGCGCACCTCACTGAGAGCGTGTGTGTGTGTGTGTGTGTGTGTGCGCGTGTGTGTGTGTGTGTTTGAGAGAGAGAGAGAGAGAGAGAGAGGGAGAGAGAGGGCACGTACTTGACGACACTCTCCTCATTCACACTCCCACCTCCATCTCTCCAAGCCTTCCCTCTCTCCTCGGCTGTCACAAATTGAAAAGTGGAGACCTTCCAGAAACTAGCCCTGATAATCACACATAAATTAATTAGAAAATGTTTCTTGACATTTTCTATGCACAGACTGCGAGAGGAAAAAAGACTGAGGCAAAGCCACAAAATTAATTGTACGGTATGTGACTCCGATAATTAATTCAATCATTAATTCGTGTCTGCTTTAACAACTCCTTCTGGCTCCCGCAGAAAAAAAAGAAAAGAAAAAAAAAAAAGGACATTTCAATCAGGTTGGTGAAGACAGGCGCAGGCTGGGGAGGGAGATGTGGAAAAAAGTTGGAGGAGCGATAGAGTTGCTCGACACACTTGGGGTCATTTGGAGGTTCAGCAATTTAAAAGATGAGAGCGAGAAGAGAGGAGAGGGGGAAGGGAACAATCAGAAGGAATATAAAACACTGAAGTCACTGTCCACATGCAGAAATAATCCTTGTTTCGTCATCGTCATGTCGTTTATAGGTCAAAGGCGAATCAAATCGGATTTTGCTTGTTCTGTTTGGTTTTGGTCCACAACGTTGTTTGTATTTGCTGCTGCTGAATTGAGTTGAGTCAACAGATGTAACACTGCACGGAACAATCTTCAAAACAGTTCTTATCCAAAATAAATAAAAACACAACAGCATTACCTTACCTCTACTGCACACCTGTTACTGTATAACCAAAGACATTTTTGTGCCTACTTTTAATCTGAAAGTCTTAATAATCAGTTCTTAATGATTCAAGCTCAGTTAAGAATCAAACGTGTTCTATATTCAAAGTATTCCTCTTTTTTTGGGAGCAGATTTCAGAGCTGAAATGACTTTCCCATGATTGGTTTAGCAGTTTAGTGTTTTTCGCTCCACAGCATACACAAACTGCCTTAAGGCTTGGAAAACAAATGATGGTTGTCTAATAAAGGAAGGAAGCTGGTGAGTGAGAGATACTGTGCAGAGGACATAAAGAGAGAGAAAGAACACGATAAGATATTAGGAGGAGGAGGGTGGAAAATGAGCAGAAAACAGGAGACGATGTGTGAGGCTTTCTTTGTTAATACTTCTGTTCTTGCATCGTCCAAGCTTCCTCAAAAGGCCAGAAAAAGAAGCTGAAGAAAGACTTTGATGCTTTCATGAGCATTATTTTTATTTTTATGTAATTATATCAGTAAAACATGTAAGAGCAGAGAAGAAAATAGTGATGAACAAAATACACAATGAGGAAGCACAGGGACTAATACACATACAGTGTTCTCTCTCTCTCTCTCTCTCTCTCTCTCTCTCTCTCTATATATATATATATATTTTATAGATATACATAAATAAACGTCATCATGCCCTCCTGCTCGCTCTCAGTTAATGTTCCTGAAAAGAATCCTGCTGCCTTCTCACATCATGATGTCAGAGTGAAAAATGTGTCTGTTTGCATCCACACATTCGGCTCGCTCCAAAAACATGTATTTGTAACTACGCAGTTACAAATACACGTTTTTGGTACTTTCACACTTGTAGAAAACGTTGCGACATGTTCAGAGCGAGCCGAATGTGTGGATGCAAACAGACACATTTTTCACTCTGACATCATGATGTGAGAAGGCAGCAGGATTCTTTTCAGGAACATTAACTCGGTTTGGATTTACCCAATAACGCTGTTGGGTAAATCCAAACCGTACGTCAGTGTTCTTTAAAATCTGCAGAGCTCATAAACACGCACGTCCATTTGGTCTCAGTGTCGGTCAATGTTGTGATATGGCTTTCACAGTTTGATCATTTCATGGCTCTCATGCTACTTTTTTAAAGGTTGAGTGAAGACTTCTTGACTGCTTTCAGTCTTATGTGACGCAACTACCAAAAGGGATTGTTTGCCGCACTCTCACTGCCTGGACCGTTCCACTTCGCACCTTCCAAAAAAAACTACTACATTACTACATAAGCTGGTTTACAGCAACCACAAATGACACTCTTAACTCCAGCTTTATATTTGAAAGGTTAGAGTTGCTGGTGAGTAGATGTATTTGACAAGTCAGTAAGTTCTGGATCATTACAGCAAGACACAAGACTAGAAGTCACTGTACAAGGTGAAACTTTTAAATTGTAACAGTGCGGTAAAGGTTTGATGGCAGGTCTGGCAGCTGGAGTACAAGAGTGCTCCCCTGTGTTTGTGTAAGAGGAAGGTTTGCAGGAAGTGACTGCAGGAGAAGCCAGGAATCTGATAGTGGCCGGTAATCAGCGTGCCAATGTAAAGTCCCACCACCAGCGGCCGGCCTGCCACCAGCTCACACACACGGGCTGTATGGGAGCTGCTGGGCTGATAGCAGGCGGACAGCATGGAGAAATGTTCCTTTAGATTAGGGCCTCGTGCCTATCAATCATCAGGGATGGAGGAGGGGGGCGACACATCACAGACAGGCTGGAGAGAGGAGATGGTGGAGTGCGTGTGACAGAGTGTGCGTGTCAGTCACAATATGTGGGGAAGATGGAGAGAGGCTGAAGGAGGCAGAGGGTGCATGCTGGATTCAAGTGCTCCTTATGAGCTGAACTACTCTCAAAGATATGCTACAACTTTTTCACTGCTCCGGTATCTTACTTTAGCTTAAACTTAAACATGAGCTGCTTCGTGCTGCAGCGAGAACAGACGGACTGAATCGTATCCTCCCCATCATGGATAACCCACGTTTAGATGACTCTACACTGAGTGGGTACGATGGCAGAGTGAGAGAATTGTATTCGACATACTTGTGTTTTACAAAAAGATTTGGGACAATATTTCAACATACCTTCATGCTGACCCACATACAAAACTTTTTTTCTGATTGTGTTCATGGATGGAAAAAAAAGAGCTTCCACTGAGTTCATCTCAAACTCCGAAGTTCATTCGGAGGTTTCTCACTGGCAAGACAAGCCCTGTGGACACATGACAACCAATCACATCCCAGAGCATTTTGATTGGCAGGTGGAATTGACAGGCTGCTTGCAGGTACACCCCCCCCCCTCCTAAGAGACAGAGGAGTCTGCTGGCTGCAGATATGGAGGTGAGACAGAGAGTGAGAGTACAGTAAGTCTCAGAGAGCGATGGATGGATGAAGGTCGGCTCTGCTCTGAAGGAGATCACAGCTCATTTGTGACAACATGCTGTAAAGTCCACCTGAAAATGAGGGACCACGTGGCAAATATGATGTAGTAGTTACAAGCTGCGAGAAACTCTCCACGGATTTCATTCACACTCTGAACTTGTCTCCTGTTTGGCAACATCTCCCTCCTTTACCTAAACATTGCAAACCCTTCACACTCTTTAGTCTCTCTGCTCTTGTTTTGTTCTTGAACAGCAGAAGGAAGCAAATGACATCAAACGTTCATCACCTTCAGTTGTTTATTTTAACACTTGTACTTCAAGATAATCGTCCCATTGTGTGCAGGTGAAAGATGGCAGAATGTCTCATGGTAAGGTATGGAAACTACAACAGTACAAATGTGGACATGCATGACTCTCATCGTACGCAGTTTTCCTTTAAGAATTGTTTTCTCCCCCCCCCTCAGCATTGTGCAGCCCAGAGCGCACTCACACACTGAGCCACTCATGAAGGAGAACTTAAGTAGTCACTCTAAAGACAGTGAACGACTGCTCTGATTTACAAGAAAGCTGTGTGCCGAAGACGGATATGCCACGCCTGACATGCAGTGGATATTTCCCCGATGTAAAAACATTGTTACCAGACATCTGAAAGAATTGGGGAAACATGAGAAAGAATAGGAGGGATACCAGGCTGGAAAAGAGCTTCTTTGTACACTTTAACCACAAGTACCTCAGGTTCCATACTGGATTTGGGATTTTGTTCAATATCAAATCAAGACAAGCAGGCAAAAAGCAAAAGAGTCAAGTCAATTCTCCAGCCACTTACGCTGCCCAACACACAGATCTGTTAGCTAGCAAATTCTAGGGAGGGAGAAAAACTCCATCTGAGGTGCAGATGGTGTTTCAATAGGTCTGAGGTGAGCTCCATTTTTGAAAGCTAGGAGTTTGTTACTAGTAAAGTTGTAGTTTTTAAACATCATGGGTTTTTTTTGTTTTTTTTTGGCATTTCCTGTCCCAAAGCCATGTCTGGAGCCAGGGACTCTGTGACACAGTATCTGAACTTTGCCCTCAGTGATAATGCTAGCATGTGATGACATTTTGATGACGCTAAACATCTGGTTAGCAGGTTTGTTGTTCGCCATGTTGTCATGGTTTAGTGTACTGTATTGGCATGTTGTGCTTGCTGGTTAGCTTTTAAAACAAAGCATGTCTGTGGCTGGATGGGGAAAAATTGTGCTCTTTATGTTTTTGGTAATAAAGCAAAGGTGAACGAAATAAAAGTGACGTTGACCATAACAATGAGCAGCATCAGGTCATCCCAGTTGTTCACATTGGGGACAGAGAATGTGTTATTACACTTTTTCACGACAAAAAGATGTCTAGCTTTAGGGGTTAGCTCCTTGGCTAAAAAATGTTTCTGGAGAAATGTCATTGTGATCCATCTCAAGATTGTCAAGATATGGTATACTGGACCGAAGGAGTGACGAGCCAAGATTAACAAGAAGCAACACCCCAAAGGTAGAGAGACAATTTCTATTTGTTAACAGTAGGTTACTGTATTTATTTCCACATAAGAACGGTGGTTTAAATACATAACTACAGTACATTACAAAGGAAAAAATGTCTTAACAAAGCCCAGACCTGCTTTACAGTAAGTACCTCATCCCACAGAGCCAACAGGACGGCTCGACTGTCATTTCTTCTGATCATATCTCTCATCATCCGACTATCTCTTAAACCTAACCCACTTCCCACTCCCTCACCTCTAATTTCACTATCTGATTTGCACCTCTTAAAATCTCTCCCCCTTCACCTCCTGCTCTCATTGATCCTTAAACCTTCACCCCTCTCTCACCCTTCCTTAGTTATCTCTGCAATCCACACTCAATAATGTACTTTTCTTTATTCATAACCCCCGTTCTTGTTCTTCCTCCCTCTTTCACCTTTCCCTTTATTTTCTGCTTTCCTCCAATAGGTCTCTCTCTCTCTCTCTCTCTCTCTCTCTCTCTCTCTCTCTCCCTCGCTCTATTCAAAGTTCACCTCCTTTAACCTCGACTGGTCTGAAGATGAGATCTTACCTCAACACTGGGAGTTAACCGTCTATGCTCCTGGTTTAGCAGATAACACACACACAGAGAAAAGCAGCACACACAGATACTGTTGATTTCACACCGAGCCTGTGTCAGAGACATACAGACTTTATCAGAGTTAAATACCATCTTCTACATAAGGTTGGGTTCAAATCCAAATCTGCTCAGTTGGGTTTAATATTAGCTATCTTCTTCGGTGCTGAGACATTATAATAGAGTATAAGAGAAGCTGATCAACATGTTGTATGCACTGACTTGAAGATATGCCAAAGATAAACATTAAATAAACTGGAATAGAAATTGTGATGTACGGAAGCCCTGAAGTTCAGTTAGAAAAATCATCTGGATATCTAAGATGTAAAAAGTTGTCTTGCCTTTGTTTGTAAGTAATAAACAGTTCTGTGTTTTATCTTTCAAATACAGATGGGTCTGATCTGATCTTATATCGGATTCGGTATCAAGTCCGATATTAACGTAATATACACATCGGATATTGGACTGACGGCGCCGATCCCATCACTGATGAAGAGTGATTGTTGAGCCCTTACTGTCAAACCTCCTCAGCTCGCACAGTCTCTCTATGTGTGTCCGCTAATCAACTCCATCATGATGAGGTGGAACATCTTCTATATTTGATCGAATGTACGACTCTGACACTTCAGTTAAAACACTGAATTGAAAACGTTACTGTTGTTGTTGCTGCCTGTTTGTATCCAAAGCCAGCACAATGCAATACCAAGTTTACGACAGCTTTATTAGCCTTACAGGTACTACCAACAACAACACTTTAAGTTATGAGAATAGAAATATCGGAGTTGGATCGTAACTGAAAAAAAAAAAAGATGATCGTGGCATCTCTACTTGTGTTGAATATACATTTAATGTCATATATTCTGAACTGTTTCTCTGTGCTTGTTGTTGTAATCCTCAGTTTGGTCACTTGGATACAAATTTGATTGGAATACTGATTTGTTTAAATGCTTACCTTGAAAAATAACTACAAACAACTATAGTCAAAGGAAATGTGAGATCAGTTGCGAACACATCATATTATTATGTAGCCACTTTACTGATTTTTATTTTAAAAGAAATGCTTAGTGATGCACTTTGGCCTCTTGTGGTAGATGTGAGTACTACACACTACAAACACCATGAGGAATGTTTACAAAATAAATAAATAACAAGTCCTTTTGAAGAATTTTTGTTCTTTTGTTTTTTTGATTGCCATATTTTAACCCGTTTTCTCAGAGAGTTTAATATAGCAAAACACTTGCAAGCAAAAAACTGCACTGCTGTTGTGTTGTCCTTGAACGGTGATATTTTAGAGAAATTAGGTTTGGGAGGTCGTGGAACTGTTTGAAAGAGAAAAGTAAAACGGCAGCAGTGCAGGACACCAGAAGCTTTTACACAAACATCTTATCCTTCAGGTGCTACATTCAGCTAGCCATGACTAGATGGATCCAACTGGGAAAGACAGGTGTTATCACACATGCACAGAGTGATGAGGGGGCATCTTGTGCGGCTCGTTTTGCTTGCAGTGGGTGGAAAGTTGCGATGAACAGTATGCAAATGTGACACCACCAACATCCCCCTCTCCACGACCAAAATAAATGAGACTCTCAGCTGCGATAATATGCACGTAGAGCGCCTTCATGCTCCATTATAATTAACTGCTATGCGATAACCCCACACCCACACACACTGCGCCTGGTAAATAATAATAATGGTTATTTGGCCTGCCATAATAATTCTTTATTTGAGGTAATTTAAGTAAGTCTGCTGCAGCGAGGATAAGGAGCGAGGAGTGCTGGGTAAGCAGGAAAACACTCGCCTCACTTGGCTGGTTCACTGCAGACCAAGGCGTCAAAGGTCCTGATTGGACGGCACCGTCTTTCCATTCATGTAACATTTAAAGGCAAAAAGGAGAAAGATTCTCCCATGTTGTCATAATCACTTGTATGTCACCTCACATCTAATGCTTCTTTCACAGTGGTTCTGCTGTAGCCGGGGAGAGTGAACACTCGAATAGTTAACGTAAATGGAAAACGTGAACAACAGGGCAAGACATTGACATTTAAAGACGCTAATGAATCAGTTTCTACTTTGTTAAAGACTGCAAGTGGACGAGCTCATATATGTGTCCATTACTGACAGATTGTTTGAAATCTTACAAAAATGAGCA
The DNA here is from genome assembly GCF_947650265.1 of Symphodus melops. Classification (NCBI taxonomy): domain Eukaryota; kingdom Metazoa; phylum Chordata; class Actinopteri; order Labriformes; family Labridae; genus Symphodus; species Symphodus melops. The sequence continues at coordinate 10,087,970 of NC_136696.1, read as the reverse complement.
AAAATGTCTAAGTGCCTTCTTCTCAATTGTTATAAATATTGATTTTAGATTTCGGTGACAGTAAGATTTGTTTCATTTCGTTTTTGTTGTTTCCTTTAGTTTTGTACATATTAATACTGTGGAGGCAGCTCTATAATTCCAACAGACATTTCTTCAATGTCAAACTGGCATAATAAGGTTTTGGAAGTCTATGTTTTTTTGTTTTTGTTTTTTTAAAATATTTTCACTTTTTACAGAACAAATAATCAATAAAACAATCAGAAAAAAAGAGTTCTGTTCACCTTGATAACTGCACAGACACCCCCAACGACCATGACATCATTTTAATCTTTGGTATACGTTTTGCCTGAACCTAAAGGAATTGAAATGATTTTCCATGAAAGATGTATTAATGATGGGAAAACTTCACTTTCTTTCCACTGACTAAAGAATTGAATAATTGACTGAATATGAGCGGACAGTCAGCACTATAGTGGATCTATGACAGCTTGTGTAACAGGGGGAGCAAACAAATGCACATCACCCTCATTTTGGAAAAGTGACCTACGATGATGTCATTTGTCCTGTCATAATGAGAAAACGGTCACATTCTCCTCTATTTCCCCAGCCTTCAAATCTAAACAAACCTTTCTTTAGAAGTGCCGTACATCTGAAGGTGATTCTTCTTCTTTCAAAAAATGAATCAAGAAAGAAATATGTGGATGTTTCATTTCCCTGTTCTGGATTTGTAGCACTTTGACCATTTAATGACAATGGATTTCTTCACATTCATACAGGAAGCAATGTGCAGGGGACCAGCAGCCAGCGAATGACAGGGGATTACTGTGACACTCATTTGCATATCAAGAATTTTAAGCAGCGAGGGAGAAAATATCGAACCCTCCAGCCTGCAAGGTCATTCAAAAGATAGTTCCTCTTTTTTTTTTTTTTTTTTTCTTCTCTTCATAATTTATTTTGCATATCATGCAGTATGGACACACTGCAGATTAAAAAGCCGGCTTTAGCATATCATGCCATCCCTGATAGGAAGCACCTAGACACCATGCCACCAACCATCTCACACACACACACACACACACACACACACACACACACACACACACACACACACACACACACACACACACACACACACACACACACACACACACACACACACACACACACACACACACACACACACACACACACACACACACACACACACACACACGCTTTGATTCTTTTTAGACAATCTACAAACTGGAGAAAAAGTGAAAATAGCTGAGGCCTCTAATCCATTCTAAGTTTATCCCTCCTTTAATTCTGATTTATTTTCGTATCAAAAGAACAAAGACAATGTTTGATAGCTGCTGTCAGTAAAAAAAAAAAGAAGAAAAAAAAGGAACAAAAAAACGTGTCTTTACTTTCATCTGCGACTCAGGAACGTTTTCAGATTAACACAAACAAGTCATTACACAGTGAGGAGACGTGTCAAATAAGTCGATTAAAAAATGCCGTGTTGGGTAATGAACTGTATTATCTTGAAGCAGAGAGGATAAAAAGAAAATGTTCTGTTGTTGTTTTCTCTGTTTTATGTTTCCTTCTGGACTGACTTGAGTAACTTATTATTTGCATGTGAAGATTATCATCATAAGGCTGGGAAACAAACTGTGCTGAGAAAGACAAAAGAACATTTTCATATATATATATATAAATGAACATCTGTTATACAGAGGAGGATTAGGGGCCACTGCAAAAAAATAAAAAATTGTTCTGACTTTTTTCTAAGAATTCAGAGATTAAAGTTGGAATTTTAAAAAAGTCAGAAGCAAAAATTATTTTTTCCGTGCTCCTAATCCTCTTTCATACTTTTAAACTAGTAGATAGATAGATAGATAGATAGATAGATAGATAGATACTTTATTGATCCCGAGGGAAATTCAAGGCAGAGTATGTCAGAGTTTATAAATATTACTTAAAATAAAACAAATTATTTTTTTCTAGAAATTGTGACTTTTACTAACAATAAAATATAATCTAGAAAATGTAGCTCAGGACTTCCAAGTGAAACATTCGGACTTGAGCCTGGCATCGCTGTCATCATGGACTTGAGCTTGTTTAACACATTTCTCGTCTTCTGACTACTTAAAGCACGTTTACACTGCAGGTCACACTGACTCATTCACACACTGATGGCAGAAGCTGCTATGTGAAGTCGCCATCAGAAGTAACTAATGCCCGACACCAACCAGCTGGAGCAACTTGTGGTCACGTGACTTGCCCAAGGACACGTCAGACATGTTGCTGCAGGACACTTCCCAGTTGAGAGATGTCAGACTCTAACACCTGTGAGGAGGTATGACGCGGCTGTCAAGAAGGTTTAAATAGAAGCTGAAATAAATACAGTGAGACTCACGAATCATGTGAAACAGTGAGAAAAAGAAAGAGAAGGATATGATAAAAAGTCATTTAAAACTAGTCGACAAAATTGCATTGAAATGACGGAACAAAGGAGCAGCTGTGACAATAAGGTAACCTCTGGGGTTCGTTGGTAACCCATCAGATTAGGTTCAATGAATTCATTGATCCAATTATATCCTTAATAGAGCTCATCAGCAGCACACGCTCACACTCAGATCCAGTTCATGTTTTACAATAAGTTCATCATCCAAATTGATTTCAACATTATTTTTCTGCTTATCAACTCAAAGTTTCAACACAACTTACATGACACACCAGTGTTAAAAGGAAAAGCGATAACAGATCTTTCAAAATAAGAAGGATAGACATGCCCAGTGAGAAGTACTTTTTAACCTTTTCGCAAAAAAAAAAAAAAAGGAGGAAGAAAACACTGGAAATGCTGAGTGTAAAATAACAAACTTGTTATGCATAGAAGTTGTACTCACTTCTTTGAAATATCTCAGAAAAAGATCTAAAGTCTGAATTTTTAATGTCACAATCAAAATCTAAACATTTATTCTCACATCTAAATGACTATATCACTGTAAGGACTGTAATTAAGAATTTATAAAATATGGTCATTAATTCTGATGTATTTAGATTTTTTTATTGAAAATATCTGTCTTATGATCTTTGCTTTTTATGTACCTTCCTTTTCTTTTGAAGCTGGTTGAGGCTTCACCTGTTGTATCAAAGCAGCTGAGACTGCTGCTGCTGGTATGAATGGTGTTAAAGCAGCCGAACTCCATGGCATTAAAAGTAGAAACTTGTGGCCTCATGGAGGAGCAGAAGTGTCTAAAAAGGCAACAACAGTGAGAAACGTGTGGAATGCCAACACTCCCAGAGCAGATAAGAGCCTGTTTACCTCTATCACAGCTAATACACACTTTTCCCCTCATCTGTTTATGGGAAGAAGAAAAAAAAAAAAAAAAAAAACGTCTGAAGAATGATGAACATTTGGTATGAACAGGAGCAAGTGGTGAAGAAGTAGAAGAAGAAGTGGAACGTGAGGAAGAAGAAACAATAGAAGGGGGAAGGAAAGGAGGAAGAGACGAACAGCCTTTAGGGGGCGAACGATGGATGGAGAGCAGGGTGCTGTTAGTTGGGTTGTTAGTGGTGATGGAGAGACCAGAGGAGGAGTAGGTGGATGGATGGAGGGAGAGAGGGGAGGTGAAGGAGGTGGTGGAGGGGGGGCTTGACGATAAGAGAAAAATTCAGACCGGTCAAAGTTTCCTTTTTGCCAATCGTGCTCCTGATAAAGACAGCGCCTGCTCCGGAGCTGATAGAGGGGCTATCTCCCTCCCTTACTCCCCCCCCCCCCTACTCCCCCCCCCCCCCTACTCCCCCCCCCCCCCCCCCCCCCCCCCCCCCATCCGCCGCCGCCACCTCCTCCTCCATCCTTCTGCCTCGCTCACCCAGCAGTTAGTTTGTGAGGAGGAGAGGAAGGAAGGGAGAAAAAAAAAAAAAAAACGAGGGGCCCTATCAGTGCAGCATCATGGTGCTACCATCAACCAGCCACCGCGCAGCAATTAATATCGCTCCAATTACTGTTAAAGGGACGAGGCTGGGACAGGACGATAATGAACACATCCTCTCTCCCCACCAGAGGAATTAAAACACACACACACACACACACACACACACACTTCTAAACACAAACACAGGCGACACAGCGTACACACAGACGTACATAAAACGTGTGCAGCTTGAAAAGGAAATAATGCGAGATAGTGCGGTAATCTTCTTGCATTGTTTAACTCATTGAAGACAACAGACAGAGAGAAATAAATAACCAAACAAACCTCGATAAGAGAGGAAATAAATAATAAAATTATGGCGATTTACTTGTTATCTCCTCTTAGCTGTGTGTGTGTGTGTGTGTGTGTGTGTGTGTATGTGTGTGTGTGCGCGTGTTTTTCTCTTACGTCTTGAATAAATTTTCCTCCGGCCTGTCACTTTCACATTTCATGTTTAGAGGAAACAGAAGGACAGGGACGACTGCAGCACGACCACGAGACAAAGACACACGACAAACACACTAAGAGCTGCTTCGATTCTCTCAAGAGCATATTCAGAGCTGAAATGATAGTGTGCAGGTTATCTTGACTCCCTTGTAGTCCTTTCTGCTGTTCATGGACTTTCAAAGAACGAGACTCAGAGCTCTTTACTCATGGAGGTGGACACTGAGGACTGTGGAGCTGACAGGGGCGGAGCAGGTCGAACTTTCACGCCGGACTTCAGTTTGTGTCCGAATAAATCCTCTCTAACCCGAAGAATCTTCTGTCCTGTACTAGTGTTTCAGTTGTGATACAAAAGCAGCGTCCTCGTGAGCAGGAATATTAAAAAAGAAAAAAAGAAAAGAGAAAGTGATGTCTGAAAAGTGAGTGTGTTTAAAGACTGACACATGGACTGCTCTCTATTGAACAGCAGTCTACCCTCGTCTCCTCTTTGTGTTGAGGAAGATGTTCCTGTGAATTTTTATTCGACAAGTTTGCCCAACTGTCAATCATTCTTGAAATATTCCTAGCACGTTTCACCAACTGAAGAATAAAAATGCAAAAGTGAAGAACTGTCTTAAACATGTTGTTTTAAAAATAATCAATAATCAGCCTCCTTGGCCTTACCTTCTACCTCCGGAGAGTTTAACTTCTGTTAAAGTAGAGGATAAATGATTGGTCTATTGTAGGGTGATAATTCCATTTACCCAACAAATGTCCTTTTATAAGTCAGGCGTGTGCAGGGTACATGTAGTTCTTAGTATATAGTAACTCCTCCTGTTACTGCTCTGGGGATTTCCCTGTTTATTTATCTCAGAGTATTGTGTTCAAGTTTGAGAAATAAAAGAAAATAGCTACAATGATGGTGATCTGTGCTCAAACTTCCCCGCACTGTTCGTTTGTTTTGGTCACTTCTGGACACTTCATGCCTCGCAGTGTTTGGAGCCCTACAGATGTTTCTGCTGGTCCACATGATCAGGCCCATAAAGACCCTTCACACACGTGTTGGTATCAGTTTGGTGAGTCTGATACGAGCGCCTCTTCAACAGAACACAAAACGCAGAAAAACAAAGCTCGAGGACATTTAGAGGTAGTGTCATCCTCCGTGTCCGTCCTGCAGAGGGGCTTCGGATAACGCTGTTTATTCCTCTCTATCTGCAGCGCATGTGGCAGGACATCGCAGCTGAACAGACCGAGGCAAAGAACTCATTCTGTTGAGTCGGCTTTAAGTTTGATTATTAAAGATGACTTTATGCAATATGAGTGAATTGTGTATTTATGGTTTCTTTTGTTCAAGCTAAATCACAATATCTGCTCCATCTGTAATCTGTACGTTTTCCCTTTTAAAGTCAGTATTGGTATCTGTCTAAACCTCCTCAGTTAGGCTTCATGTGAAGGACCCTCAAAGAGTTGACTGACCTGGACCCGTCCAATGTGTCACCTCCTCTCCTTCAGCCCTGTCTTCTTCATCCTCCCCACCACTGTGCGTCGAATTCTGCTCCTCTCCGTCCTCATCTTCATCATCGGGGCCTCCTCCAGAGTCGTGAGTCCTTGGCTCTAGATAAATGACACCAATAGTCATGTTAAACACGGATTAATCACAAACACTGGTGCTGGCTTTGAATCAAGTCATCAGCTGAAACCAAGCTGGAAGCTCTGGAGCTGAAAAAAAAAAGAAAAAAAAGATCGATCCAACCGAGTCTGAATTGTTTAACTTTACAGCTGAAATAAACATTCCTGCAGTCACTACAAAACATACATATGTTTGCTCTTTAATCTGTCTTTTAATGACAACCGTGCTGGACCGGGGAATCTTTAGGTGTCTCACGATTCAATTGAGAATCTATTTTGGATTCCAAACGATTCTGGATTCAAAGTCGAGTTTGAAATGAGTTCACACTTCAGGAGCTACTCCAGTCACCGACAAGATTTCCTGCTGCTCCATTCGGCCTTCTACTGGGTTAAAGAGCTAGCCTTAGCACTTAGCAGGGAGGGACTGATTAGCCCCCCCCAAAAAAAAATAAATAAATAAATAAAAGATTTTTGGAAAACATGAATCTATTAAACTCTTCGTACATAAAAATCTCTATTACTACATGAATCTATTTTTCCCTCACCTCTAGTGCATGACCTTCATGAAGTATATATTGCATATTACATATTTGCATATTTAATAAGGAGGCCCCTGTGACTGACAGGCGGTTGGCATGATGTTGCCTCAGCTCAAGAAGCCACGACATTTGAAAAAGGTGGCCGTGTTTGTGCTGCTGTCAAATGTTCGTGTTTGACCAAATGAGACTGCTTGCTGTGTTTACTGCTGCGATTACAAAGGAGTCCGAATTGTTGGTCTTTTTTCTCCAAAGAAAAAGAGGAAACAAAGTAAAGACAGGAGTTTTATGTTGTTGTGCACCCGCTCTAGATGTGGGTGAAACAAAGGCTTATTTGCTACTCCTTTTTTTAAGTTAATAATTAACATCAAACAAAACAAAAAAACAAATACAGTGATGGTTATAATGGCTAACTCTAGACTCCAGTGCAGCAGTCAATAGGTGAGGCCAAGGTGGCACCTCGTGTGCGTGTGTGTGTGTGTGTGTGTGTGTGTGGGTGTGTGTGTGTGTGTGTGTGTGTGTGTGTGTGTGTCTGGCCAGAAGCTGCTCCTGTTTGTAGATCAAAGGCAGCAGTGAAATGACTCCCAGAGCTTTGTAACACAACACCTCGCCATGCAGAGATGGACCCTTTGATTGTCATTGCAACTCTGCTGAATCAAAGACTCATCCGAAACGACGTCTCTATCCTCCTGCCTTCATGGCTCCTTCCATCCTTCTGACCTCTACCGGTGTTTTCATTCCCTCGTCTCCTCCAATCCTTCCCTAGCTTTCTCCTCACTGTGTCTCATTGTTCTCATCTTTCTCTTCCATCCTATCTTTCCTATCTCCTCCCCTTCATCCCCTCGGCCTGTCACCTTCAGCAGAGACTGAGGCTGCCTGTGTTCCTCTAATCAGCACTGATATCCCTGCCATTGATCAAGCTGATTACACAACCTCCTGCTCGCTGATCAAAGAGATCAGTGTGTGGTTTTCTACACGTGGCTGGACCTGTGTGTGTGTGTGTGTGTGTGTGTGTGTGTGTGTGTGTGTGATGTGTTTATCCAGCGTGTACATTCAGATTGTGAACCCTGAACTTTGGCTGTGCAGCCGGTATCAGAAGGGTTCATCACACTGCTGGGTCCCTCCCTATTAGCAGGACTCATGATTAGTTAGATTAGATTAATAGTTACATCACGGCACCTCTGGCTATCTAAACTGAAGATCACTCTCGTCTTGTTCTCTGCTCTTGCATCATTATCAGGCCAAGGGTTAGGCTGACTGCCACGAAACAGTCCTGAAACATTTCCCGATTAACCTCACTCATAAGTTCCACCACCACCGTTAGCATTGGGTTGTTTTTGTGCTACAGTAAAACTTGAACTTCATTAAAGGGACAAAAGAACCTCCTGTGGAAGGGATTTCAGGATCACACCGACACCTTTACACCCCAGTAACGTCCACATGGTTACCGAGATCATCCCATTAGAAAATCACAACTTGATTTGTCTAAAGTGTCACAGCAAATCACGTTCAGTGTTGCTTCCATACTTTCACGCATAACTAACATCTAAGCGTCATTAATAATTATCAGGATTGAAATCAAGCGATCAGTATTCCTTTTGACAGAACGTGGTCGAACCTAGCTCCAGAAAACGTAGCTTTCAAGGGCAAAACTGCCAAAACTGACGGCTTCTAAATCAACGGGCAACTTCTGTTACTGACACGAACGTTGACAAAGATCGAAAAGGGGGCGTTTATCTCCAGCGCCTACGTGGAGCCTAAGGAAGGGACTGCTGTCAGGGTGTCTCAACTGAAGGGGCAGCAATAGTTGTTTTACACGTTGGGAATCTTCTGCTGTTAAGTGTCTGTAAACATTTCAGCTGTGAGAGCTTATAGGAGTGAGCTGATGTTATAATATATAGGTTTTAAAAAGGTCATCATTTTACTTCTCAATTCTTCTGAGATTCGTCAGAAACGCCGTCCTCCTCTTCCTTCTAACTTTTACCCTTATTTATACTTCCTTCCTCCTCCCTCCTTCCCATTCTGAGCACTCCCTCCCCTTCCCCAAATCCCACCCTGTCCTCAGCCACCACCCCGATAACACCTCCGCTGTCTGCACAAAGCCTGTGTTTACCCTTGCATTCCCGCTCCGATAAACAGCGATAACGGCCGATCGATAGCAGCCATAAACGACCATGTGACGCCCTCACACTCGCACACTGTTATTAATGTAACAGTCGGGAGATTGCATCTGCATCGTCAAATAAATCAACACACACACACACACACACACACACAAAGAGACACTTACATACACACATCATCCATCTTCACATCACGTCCACCTTTCCATGCAAGGCTCATACATACTGTACACACACTAAAGCAAGCAGACCTTCACACACACACACACACACACACACCTCCCCCTGCCTAAACAGTGCCATTATTTTCAGCTATAAATCACATTGAATGGCACATTGATTTTATCCTGCAGGGGCTGGAGCGAGGGAGGGGAGCTGGAGACACAGTTATTGCGTTTAATATTATCAATATTATCTCCCATATCATCTCAGACAGGGAGGCAGGTATCAGGAGAAGTCGACAGACACTTTTCTGCCAACCAACCAACCCCTCGCTCCCTCTCTCCCCCCCCCCACACACACACACACCCTCCCTCCACCCAATAGTGAGACAGTCTCCATCAATCTGATAAGCTGAACTTCCCCTGTCACACCTGCAGGGCAAAGTCACCCAACAATCTCGCCTCCTAACTTCTACAAAACCTCTTTGGTTTTATGGTCTCTTCATTCAAAATGGAATGGTCTTTTCTGTCTTTTTGCACCCTTTTCCTTCCTGACAGAGCGCTTTGAGAATCTTGTTGGAACGGGAGGTTGGGTAGGGCACGCTTTATGCAGACACAAAGCATCATTTATGTCTATATGACTAACAGGTAGAGCAAAGAGCAATGTGCTCCAGCATATGGAGTCATAACTGTGGCATTATAAAAAAAAAAAGATGAGAAACTTCATCGCCATGACGAGGAAGTGCTGTGCAGACATTTATAGAGAATAAAAGAAAAACACAGAGGCAAAAAATATCTTTCAGTCGATGCAAAGAAACAGGGACGGGCTCCTTATGTTCAAGCAAGTTCGTTTCTGGTGTCTCAAATTTAAGCCAGCAATGCTAACACATAACAGCATAAAAATGGAAGAGATATGAATTCAATTTTCACAAATTTATAAAAAACAAAAAAATGTTTAATAAATATATGATTATGAAAAAAAGGATTTTCTATCCTGATGAATCACAGAACATTCTCTGTCCAGTTTTATTCCAGCTGTGGCCATCACACCTGGCTGACACAGAGGAAGGTTTTCTTTTATGTATTTTGGACAAAAATATAATGAGGTGTCTGTCAAGTAATAAATATTGGGGGAAATATGTTGCAAAAAAAAAAAAAGTGAGTGAATTTAATTAACTTCCCAATAAGACGAGACAGTTTCATCATGTCTGCTCAGGGTCAACTGGAGTGGGAGCTAATCAGTGAAGATCAGACTGTGTGTTTTTTCACTTCAGCAAAACAAATGAAATGAGGATGCAGCAAAGTGACAGTTACTTTATAGTATAGTTTATAGTTACTTTACTGAAGCAGGCATGAAGGAACCATTCCAGTATCTCTTTTGGTATCATGATCTTATAAGGCCTCAGATGTGGACAAGAGCAGGTCCAACAATCTGGAGCTGATGCTGACGATGAACAGTGTTATTCTGAATCCATCTCCATCCTGTCCTGTCATCTTTCTTTATCTTTGAAGTCTCTGCTCCAACATCACTATTTCAGTTACAGCAACATCTCGTCGTTCCTAAAATAAGACGTTTTGAAAAAACCTGTTTCATATTTTAGCACAGCATACAGACCGTCCACGGTGATCCATCGTGATGATACCACAGAAGTGATTGCACGCACACACACACACACACACACACACACTTTCCCATCACTGATCAGATTCTGATAACAAAGAAGAAGTTGTGGTCAACAAACTTCGTTCTGATTGGTCTAAATTAGGGCAACAGGATCAGAGGTCATCAGAAGGTAACATATTGACTAATCAGCCTGAAGCGGATTTTATCTGGTTTCCTGTGATGGAGAAGTGTGATTGTCTTAGCATGAACAAGAAACTTCATTTCTCTCTGTAACTGTGGAGCCATACTGCAAAATGTGTTAAAAAAAAAAACAGTGACACGAGAGGAAAAGGAAAGTAGTTTCCCTGTGTGTGCGTGTGGAAGCTTTGTGTCAGCGTTAATAAAGTGGCTCAGGTAGAGGAGGGGCTGTGATGGAGACAACAGAGTGCTCGCTCCTCTTACTAGTAGAATGTGTTTTTCTTGCTAAAGTTATCAGGGTGGTTATCAGCAGTGTGTGTGTGTGTGTGTGTGTGTGTGTGTGTGTGTGTGTGTGTTTCTTTCTCTCTCTCCCAGATGGTGGATAAGAGGCCTTGCCTTTATTAGCCAGCAGTGGCCCAGATAAAGACCTGGTATTGATCCCAGGTTGAAAGAGCAGGTTCGTCAAACATGGCTGATTTACAGAGAACTGATAATGGCAGCGCCGGGCAACCGAGGAACCCCAGAGAACAGAGAGGGGGAGAGAGAGAGACAGAGAGGGGGAGAGAGAGAGACAGAGAGGGAGAGAGAGAGAGACAGAGAGGGAGAGAGAGTATGTGTATATATAATACGTGTGTTTTATTAGTAGTATTGAGTAATATGAGTGCCAGAAAAAAAAATACTACTAAAATAAAACAAATGGAGATACAGAAATAAATCAATCAGGTAACTTTCAGTAAGTGTACGAGGAGCACTTTTTTTATTTGCAGTTACTTAGATCTATATTATTTCACAATCTACATCAGTAGTTGATGATATCAAAAGTTAAAAAGTCATTTTTAAAGTGTACTCTTTTTTTGTAAATGTAGTTGTCAATAAGATAAGTAACGTAACAGGCCTATGGAAAATCTCTCAAATAATTAAAGACAGAAGAAAATGACATGTTAATAAAAATCTTATCAAGCAAACATTTTTAACATGCACACATACAAACTTTCTAAACAGATGGAAAGGTTTAGTGTTTGTCATCTTTTTTTGTTACATAGTTCCATGTTTTGTATCTATTTAAATATGTTTTCTTATTATATTCATTTGAGACATTTCTGTTTTGAGTTTTTAATTTGTTATCTTTTCTGACCCTTCTCTGATTCCATACGCTGCGGAAACAAAGACACATCGTCCGTCTTCTACCAACACACAAAAAAAAACGTTCTCACATGTTCAGCCAGCCTGAGTTTTCTCATCTTCTTCGTCTTATACAATCTAATACACACATAACCCACTCCTCACCTCAAACACACACACACACACACACACACACACACACACAGCACAGCTAATCTCTAATCTCGTCTCGATTAGCACCTGACAGAATTTCCATGGGTTTATCAAACCAAGCCAACCAACAGACGCTTATCACTTCCAGCCCCAAAAATTTCACAAGAGCAGGAATTTTTGAGATTAAAAAACACAGCTGGTGAAATCTTGAATAAGTCAAAAGAATATGACTGAAAACTCTGCTGCTATCACAGCGTGCGAGGGGGAGGTTCGGGATAAGAGGTGCACGAGGGGGCAGATCCACCCGAGCCAAGATTGAACCCAGAGAGTTTTTTTTTTTTTTTTTTTTGTTCGTTTAGACACAATAGAGATAAAAGAGTGATACATGTGGAAGGGCTGCAACCTCGTAAAGGTCCCTCAGAGTTTTTTTTAGTTGTCTCTGTATAACATTTACCGCCTCCTGTCAGATAACAGGTAGACTGTTGATGAAAGAAAGACCTCAAGTCGTGATGGACGAGATAAATCTGGTAATAAGCACTAATAACTGTCAGGAAACGGCACAACTGTGTGGAGAGCCGCGTGTGTTATAGTTTGTTTTTCATCAGTGTGTGACGTGATTCATCGAGGGCAGTGACACAGACTGCATAGCGTGCCAGTAACACCACTAACATCCCAACAAACTATTGTGACCTGTTCATGCTGCTGCTTCTTCATCGCTGTGTGTACAGTGAGGCAGGTGCTCATTCAAACTAAGTGTTCATACAACAACATGTGAAGAGACGTTCAAAGAGAGAGAAGGAGGATATCGTCTGAGAAAAGCGTTTATAAAAAGGAATGTAAGAGCAACAATGAAAGGAAAGAGTGTGGTGACTTTATGGAACAACTATTTCTCAACAAGTATAAGGAAGAGGAGAGAGGTTTTTCACAATGATTGTATTAACTGGAATTTTGCTGAGCGGACGTTGGTGATTAATTACGTTTAATGAATGAAATGACTAAAGGGGTGGAAACTTTGAAAAAGTTTATACTTCCTTCCCACTCCCTTTTTTCCAAACGGTATGTTTTAAGTACGTTATGTATTTATTTTGCTTTAAGAAATATTTTTTTTGTAAAGTGCATGCTTGTTGGAAAACATAAACAATCAATCAATCAAGGTGGGATCATTGATGAAGAGCCTGACGAAACATCTTAGACAATATGGACAACAATGAAGAAGTGTGACAGTGCTGAAACGAAGATGAGCCCTTGTTTGTGCACAAAAAGAGACGAGGTAAGAGCGTCAGCGTCTGTACCTTTAGTCTCTGAAGGGACTATCTATGATCAAAATGGCTCTCTGTTGGGGCGCGGGTGGACTAGCGGTTACAGCACTCCTTCTTATGTGCAGGCTGTAGTTCTCCAAGATGGGCGCCCTGCGTTCAAATCCGACCTGTGACTTTGAAGCATGTCATTTCCAGCTCTCCTTCTCTCTCTTCTGGTTTCCTACTTTATTCACTGTCTTAAATAATAAAAAAGGTATTAAGGGCCAAAATGTTCAAAATCTGAGACTGCAGTAAATCATTAGAAGGAGCTGATTGGATGAGTGGTCTATGACAGGAAATTAATCTCCCTGGGTTTTGTACCAAGCCAAACAAGCAATTAGTGTCATTTTCTTTTACTCATTATCACGTAGTTCATCGAGATAATTGGAAGCTGTGTGACTTTTTAAAAATGAAGGATCGTACCTTTCTCCATCCAGCATCAGATTTCTGCTTGGTATCTATTTAAGGAGACCACTTGAAGAGATTTAAAGTATTTGCTGGAACAGTACTTTGAGAAAATAGTAAACCTCCTATTGAGGGAAGAGAAACAGATACTTGTTTGGACTTTTTCCCCCTCGTCTTACCTTCATTGTACAGAGGTGTGTACGGTGGTGGGCTGGAGCTGTCGCCTTCCGCTGAATCCTCAGGGTCCGAGGCTCCGCCCTCCTCTCCTGATAGGCTGAGGTTGTCTGGCGTGTTCTCCTCACCGCCATCGAGATCCCCAAGGGAACCTGGAGGAGGAGGAGGAAGAAGAGGGAACATTTTAAACCCAGCCTGTGCTTGTGTTGAGTTTGTGACATCTGAAGAATTTAACCTGGGTCTTACACAATTTGACGACGTTTTAGGCTTTTCTATAACAAGAAAAAACTTTATTTGTACATTTATGAAGACAACATGACAGAAGCCTTCAAGAGATTGATCTTTTGGTATACTGTAGGTAAGATCACACTGCTCCCTTCAAAGACTTCATACAAACACATTTTGCCGTGTTAGACCTGGACTAACACTCCTTAACATAAACGAACAGATCGATGCAGCAGTTAACCATCAAAAGTCTTTCTCTGGGGGGAGAAAAGTTTTCAAATGTTGTCTGGTGTCTTTGAAGACAGTGATGTAACATGAGTGCTTTTCAAGCAGCAGGAGCAACTTGGGGTTCGGTGTCTTGCCCAAGGACACATCGGACAAGTTGCTGCAGGAGCTGGGGATCAAACCCCCGACCTTGTGGTTAGGAGAGGACCGACTGGACCGCCCAAATTGCACTTTTGGGTTTGATTGGAGTTCATGAATACTGAGAGTATCAGTCAAACGTAGCTTCATGAAGTAGATCCCTGTCTCTGGCACAATCACAGAGCTCTGTCACAGCCCTAAATGTGCAAACAGAGAGAGAGGGATTTGAGTTTAATTACCTTCCCATGGGCGCAGAGTCTAAAGGGCCTGGTGCAGGAAGGTTAAAAGAAATAAAGGAAAGGGATATTGTTAAACAAGCTCTGTATGATTTTAGGCAATAAAGAAAAGGGAGGGGGGGGGGGGGGAAATACCCTAAACACACTGATCCAATTTGTCTTTTTTTTTTTTTTATAACTGGACTCATTCAAAAAAACAGTTTCACGAATTGGACACGCTGAACGGTATAATCCAGAAGATTAATAGCAGGGAGCCAAGGGGGACCTTAAAGCCAAATTACAGTATACCTAAAAATGTAGCTAAAAGAGTGATTAGTGCAGGGCTGATCTCTATCAATTACAGTTTCATAATCCCTGCTGACCAGAGTAATTATACACTACTTTTGATCTATTTTAGCCTGTTTGAAGATTACATCCAAAAAATGGAGTCACTTAATATGGATTTAATGTGACTTTTTTAAATTGCTTCATTAATTATACTCCTTCTATAAGATGAGTACACCCGGCATCAAGAGCTCCTCCGACTCCTTTTATTCGTACGCCAGTCTTATCCTGACAGCATGTTTGTGTGTATCCTCAGACTGACTCGTACAGTTAGTGCGTGTTTCGAGGCTTGCTGATCATGCTGTTCATCTGCTGCGGATGACATGCTCGATTCTCCCGAGAGGACGCCATGATAGAATTATTAATTCAGGGTAACCATTTCTTTTAAGAGGATTAGAGGGGAGGGGGGGTGAAGAAGAATGTGCCGCCGACCGCCGAGGGAGAAAACAAGTCACGTACATAGTAATGATGTAGTGAAAAGTCAAGGAGGGTGGGCACGTTGTTTTTGAATCACAGTGACATTAAGACAGAAGAGGGGAAAACCATTTCCCGCCTTTCTCCCCCCAATCCAGACAGGTTGTAAATTAATTTGCAGTAGGTTGCGTCGAACGAACAGAGGGATTGTTTCCGAGCTAAAGCCGTGACTGGGGGGCGTATATATTTACAATACTGGAACAAAAGGAGTCTATAATCTATACAAAGCACACAACAATACCCATGAATAAAGAAGCTTGTAGAGAAAGGGAGAGGCAATTTTTCTAATTCTGTTAATTTCACTTCCAAAGCAATTAAAAGCAGGCGAGAGATAATGCCGGGAAACAATCGGCGGCTGACAAAGTGTTTCTGTCTTTGTAAATGAAACATCTTTAGGCTAATTTCAACTTCCACGCCTGCATGGTTCACTGTAATTTCAGATAAAGTTAACACAGCTAGATTTGGACCTTCATAAGAGGACGAAAAAAAAAAAAAGAGTAGAGGAGAAAGAAAAAGATCGATCCTGTACACAATATTTTTAGAATTCTGTCGCCTGAGCTTTGCTAGATCTAATTTTCCGTATCTATAAGGAGATTTTCATACAATTAATTTCCCTTTAATCATAATTGTACAAAGGGACTTCTCTGTATAAAATTCCAATTATATTTCCTGTTTAAAAATGTAAGTTTGAATTATGATTTCTCTCCTCATTACGGCTCGGGTTTAATGAATCAATCGCTGCATCACTGCTTTCAGACATCAAATGGTGCGGAAAAAGTTTCAGCTCCACTTTCTCCCCTCTTTTATCCAAGGAGAAATAAATTCCCCCCCCCCCCCCCCCCTCCTCTTCTTCTCTCGCCTCGGATAGTTGGCAGAAAGGATAGTGTGATAAGTGCGGCACATTCTACTTCATTGGCCCGTTTAAAAGTTAAAGCCTTATTAATTGTTATAGCGTGATATCCACGGGGAAATGGGACTGTGCTCATTGGAGAGATGTAGAAATCAAAAATAAAGAAGACATAGCCCACATGTGTATCTGTGTGGGAGGGACATCCAGTAAGAGGAGACTTATCCAACAGCAGCAAAGAAACTTTCGAGGTTTTAATGTAAAGGAGGATCCAGTTCAGCCTGGAGCCCGTTCACATTAGCAAACTTTGGATTCTCGGGGGGGAGGAAAGTGTGGAATGTGAAAAGGAGAAGTTTAGGGACTAAAAATAACACTGATCTCACAGACTGCCTCAGATTGGTTTCAGCTCAATTCATTCACTGATTTGATGAACGGTTCTTTCCATCAAAGCAGTCAAAAGTCGGACTAATATTAACCGTGGCCGTTTCAGTAGAGTGATTGAACTGTATTCTACGATTCACCGAGCTGGACATGTGAGAGTACGAGCAGAATTAACTCTAGAGGACGCAACTTTAGTGCACAAACAGCTTTGAGTCTGATCGCACTCACGTGCTGACAGGAAGTGCACAAACCAAATAAATAAATAAAACTTTATTGTCACAGTCTGATATTTGTCTGGCCGCTGGTGGTTAGTGGGCTGTAGTCCTCCGAGAGGGCGGACCGGGTTCAAATCCAACCTGTGGCTCTATCCAACTCTTCCACTGTCCTATCCCTCTAATAAAGGCACAATATATAAATAAAAAAAATAAAAATATATAAATAAAGAAAAGAAAAACGTTTTATTCATATAGGCATATTCAATAGGAAACAAAGCTTCCTAAATCTTTAACCATTTGTTTAAATAACTAATATGACCACAGTGTTATTAGATACACAGATTGATTTGAACAAATGAGGGATGTTTGTTATTGGTGTTTGAATGTTCTTCGTTGAATGCTGTAACAAACTGAACATATTAGAGATGCAATGATTATGAATATCAGAGCTGATTTTGGTATCAATTATAACAATTAACCCAAGTTCTGATTTTAACACTAGAACATATTCAAATAAACGACATGTATGAGATTCAATGGATTAACATTTGAAATGTCACAGGAACATTTCTTACTAACTGCATGTCCTGGATTGTTCCCAGAGACGGTAACCATGGCAATAAAAACACACCAGTTTGTCCCACATCTGACTTCCTAATAAAAAGAAGCCTGAGCCGTTGCTGTTTTAACCTACAAGAATTGAATTGAGTCGACACAACAGGTTCCACATGAAGGCTGCTGACATCAGTGAGGGGTAATTTGTTTGTGAAGTGTCGGCCAGCGTGGATGTTTAAGCGATACATCGCTGCATCCTTTTAAAGGAAGAAAGTGAAACTTGATTCCAGTAGATGTCGCCTTTGAGCACCAGCGTCAAACCAAAACAAACTGCTGCCCCTCCGCCATCCTGAAGCCTCCGCTCTCCTCTCGAGTTCACGCGATGGAGTCAAACACACAAAGTGGTGGACATGGCTGTCTTTGGTTCGAGCTGCAATTTGCCCGTGGCCTGCATTGTCCTGTTAGCGCGCTAATGTTAGCCCCTCTCTCTTCTTTCTGAAGAAGAAGTGATGTTGCTCTTCTCTCCTCTATTCCCTGACTCGAACAGCTTTTCTACTGAGGGGGAGGCTCCGAATGTCCCGTCCATGGTAAGCTGATGTAAACACAGCTCAGACAACAACAGAGCGGGACTCGCACTTCTCACTCATTCAGGACTCAGAGAGAGATTTAAATCGGGTACTTGACTTCTGATATATTTACTAACTGTACATGCTTCTTATTGTTGCATTCCTAATGGACCGGAATGTACGATGTGCAAACGGAGGAATCCGTCCACCGCCAGAAGAAACCAAGAAGACAGATGTGGAGAGAGAGGAGTGTTGGAGCTGCCGTGCAGAGACTGCAGCTGTCTGTCTTGGAGGAGCCGGGAGAGGCAGAACAAAGTGCTGCTGCTGATGAAGGCACCAAAGATACTGCTTTATTAACTCTCCGTCCACATCAAACCTGCAGCGAGCAGCTCGCTGATTAAACACAGAGACAACACACATCAAACCTGCGTGCTCAACAAGCCTGATTAAACAGACGCAGGCCTCGCAGCTCTCACGCTAATAACCCAACGCACAAAAAAATACATTAGAGCTGAAAGCAAGAGAAGGCACGCCTGTATCGGGAAATCGCCAACTTGTGAAGAGAAACATTAAAAGAGGATATTTAGAGAAAGAAAGAGGAGAATATTGGAGGGAGAGGAGGATGTGGGAGCTCTTGAGAAAAACGACAGTACCTGACACAGAGTCACGCACTGGAGAGGAGCCACTTATTGATCAGAGCGACGCGAATCACCCACCGCTGAGGAAATACTTTTAATCAACTTTGCACTTTCCCTCCACGCCGCGTGGGCTCTTATCACAGCTCCATGGCCCAACACCGCAACCAATCCAAAGCCCTCACACAAGGCCAAGCGTCCACACAGGCCAGGACATCGATCGGTTATATTCAGCTTCAATAAAAATCAGCTTTTTGCTCCTCAGCCTTTAGGATATGATCGGAAAAACGACTGGGCATTGATTACTCTGGGGATGACAAACTCAAGCAAAGCCATAGATTTTTTCGACAGATCTGAAATCCTTATTGACCGTCCCCGCACATCTTCACATCTAATGTGATGATGATAAAGTTCCAAGATTGCATTGTGGGTAAGGGGAAGGGCTGCAGTAGGCTGTGCAGCGTCTCTTAGATGTCACTAAAATAGTTTGTTTTTATTTCATCAGTCTAACCTGCTTTTTGAAATAAATTAGATTATTGATACGTGAAAGATTTGGCCAATCAAAAATGAAGACGAGTGCCCATACAAAACACAGCCACCGTCTGAGAACAGCTCGTTCTGACCCATCTTAACATGTGAAGGATTCTTCACTTACAATGATATCATAACTGACTTAATCACTCTCTATTGTCTCTAAAAATAACCACAGTTGTATTATTGTATCCCAAATAAAAGCATGTGTGTGAATGTGTTTGTTCAGTACCAACATGTCGCTGTGAGGATTTAAAACCATTTAAAGGAAACAGAGCAATTTACTTTTATTCTAGAAACCACTTAATACAGCATCATATTAGCAAAATAAAATATTGACTTTAGTGATTTTTTACGTATTCTTCTTCATTTGTCGATTAATCCACAAAGTGTCCGAGAATCATATAAAACATTATCAAGTTCTCACAGCCAAAAAGTGTCTTTCCACGACTTCACTTGATCCATCATCAGTTGAGAATTAAAAAAAAAAAAATCAGAAAAAAAGATGGCAGCTGCTCGTTGTTGAACAGCTGAAACGTTTGACTTAGTTAGTCACTTGTAAGATGAGCAGATGTGTATACAAAGAATGAATTAGGTTTAATGGAGCTACACATGGACCTCTGCAGGCCTGCCAGCTTTAAACGTGTCTCTTTAACCTGTGCACACTCTGTCATACATTTTCTTTATTACTCGAAAGAAATAAACCAACAAGCTGGATGTCACTGCCGCATGCTGACCTTTACCTCCTTTACATTCAGCACAAGGTTTATTCTAATGACCTCCTCCTACAGCTCCACCATCAACACTGCGCTCATCTCTTTGTCTAACACTGCACACATGTTCACACGTGCATAATCCTGCCCTGTTATTACAGTGAGTGCTGCTGAATAGAATCTGAATATCAACTGTGCTGTAAATCACTGAAACACAACAAACCGTCCAAATTCAGAAAACGCTTCTTCGATAGTCCAAAAAAGATTTATTTTTTTTAAACGCTTGCCGCAGTTCAAATGACCCAATCACTCTTCATTTACCTTCACTAATGGTTGAGAGGAGAAAATCTTTACATTCAAGAAGGGCACAAAACAAAACAACAGTTTGCTTTCCAAATGCCAAAACACTGTTCTTATGAAAGCAGCTCTTATATGGACACTGATTATTGGCAACAACAAACTGGCTTCACACGTTACACCGTACCAACCAAAAACATGGTTTTATGTTGTGACAGAAGCTGCACAATAAGGTTGGATTTTTTATTTCTTTTTTTTTTTTGCATCACTGAGAGACATTATAATTCCACGCCACAGCATGTTCGCTGCCATGCCCGCAGGAAATAAAGAGCTCCCGCCAACAGTGTGAAGAAATGTGAGAAAACAGACGGGGAGAGAGGAGACGAGGAAGTAAAAAAGAAGGGGAGCTCCCTGGAAAAATATAAAAAGATATAAAACGTCCATCAGTACATACACGCAGACTAATGATAATGATTGATCCCAGTGGCGTGATAGCGAGGTGAGCTCGAGCACTTGAACGCAGCACGACACCTCCACATCAAAGGCCCGGAGATGAATGAACTCATATAGCGGACGCAGCTCGTGGCTGACATTTTGAACATTTTCACACTAACAAACAGAAACACGTTAAAGAAGCGCAGAAGTTTCTTCTTTTGAGACTGAAACGGGTTGTGTTCAAGGCCTTGAAAGGGCCTGGAGTTTGGAAGAATTCAAGGCATTTCAGACCTTAAGCTCCCTGTTTTAGCAGCTTCTCATTCCTCACCTCTCTCCTTTCCATCCTGCCACAGTCTCTCCTTTTTATTCTCACTTCCTCCCTTCTTTCTGTTATTATCTCTCCATTCCTCGTCCCTATTTACCCCCCCCTCGTCCCCCCCACCCAACTCGCCTACACAACCTCTCTTTCTTCTTCTCCATCCCCTTTCAAAATCACTCACACTCTCTCTCTCTCTCTCTCTCATATACACCATCACCTTCCCTGTCTCTCTTTCTCTCCCTCCCCTCCCTCCCTCCATCTTTTCCTTTTTTTTTTTTTCTTTTGGTGAAAAAGCGTAGTGACTGGGAGCGTCACTCTGCGCGGATAGCTGGGAGCCGTTGGCGGTTATCGGCTCCTGCAGACTCTCTCTGCCGGTCTGATCTGTCTCCTCTTCATTAAGCAAATACGCCGACGTGGAAATGAAAACATAATAGCTATTTGATTTCCAGCGAGATATTTTGCATATTGGTTCGGAGCTGATAGCGGAATTTCATCAAGTCGTTCTTTTTTTTTCTCTCTCTCTCTCTTCTCTCCTTCTCTCTTCCCTCCCTCTCCCGCCGCCGCCGCCACCATCACCCCTCCTCCCCCTCCTCCCCCTCCCCCTCCTCCTCCTACCCTCCCCATCCCTCCATCCGCGTGCTTTAAAAACTGAATTACTGAGCTGGGCCGGCTTTCAGCGAGATTTCTTTACATTGCTGGGAAGAGAGAAGAAAAAAAAAAGACGAGCAAGAGAGAGAGAGAGAGAGAGAGAGAGAAATCTAGTTCCCCAGGAAGACTACTTAACCGATTAAATATCCCCCCCATTCCCATCTTTTTTTGTCGCTCTGCCTTTTCTGATAACAAGGAGGAAAATTTAAAGAATTCACAGTGCTTTAGGTTGACTATACTAATCAGAGATAGGAGTGAGAAAATTAACTCCTTAATGAGCAAAGCTGTCTCCCTGATAAAGGTCCTGGGGAGACGGAAGGGTGGGACGCTGGCTGAACCTACGGAGAGAGACATAGAGACGGAGACGGAGATAGAGCTGGACGGCGGATGGAGGGATGGGGTGTATTGGAAAGAGAACGAGAGAGACTATAACAATTAGTTTCCATCCTCTGAGGAGCAGAGATTTGCTTCTTGGGCACGAGGAGGGCAGGTGGAGAGATAGTAGTGATACAGCACCACGGATACCCACAGTGCCTTGCAACAGCCCTGGCCTTGATGGATGGTGTGCTGTTGGGGTATCCTTCATGCCTCCCCTCCTGGGGGGGGGGGGGGGGACAGGCCAGGAGGAGTGGATCAGCAACCTCGTGGTCACAGCAGGCCCATCTGATAGTCCAGCAGCTCGTCTCAGGAGGACGACTCAGCCAGCTGAGCCTGCTGAGACAAATCGTCCTGCCGCTGCTTTCCATGTCCCTACACCGTGTTGCTTCACACCTGATAGCAGTCCCACCATGTTACAGTAGCACCTGACCAATACTGTACACACCCACTCCAACTGGAACACAGAGCAAAAGACCACTTTCATCACACCTGACGTCGCTCTTTATAAAGACGTCTCAGAGAGAGACTTCCTGCCTCGTTCTGAGACTCACATGACATCACAAGGAACATTTAGAGACTTTTAACTGACAGGAGACAATCTGAACCTGTTTAGAGCCACATATTTATTATACAGACAGAAGTCTGCAGATGAATCATTTATTGAAATCACTGTTGTTTTATTGGTCCTAATGTGTCCCTCACATGCGTAGAGTTGAGGTTATTTTTATAATGAAACCGTCGATGGACAAACAGCTTTAAAGTTTAATGAGTTCATGCTAAATAAAAAAAATAAATAAGTATCTGATATTTTATAACAGCTCAAAAGAAGTGTTCACTTTAGATAAATACTGAACATGGTGACTTTCATTCAAATGTGATTGTGACTATTTTGCCGTAAAGCACATCAGAGAACATTTGACTGTCATCGGCAGAGACAGTCAAACAGGATCAAATGAATGTAGGAGACAGCAGCCTCCTAAACACTGACAAAGTGTGTTTCATTACCTCCACATTATGGAAGTCATCTCAGAGGTCAGAGACAGATCCTCTGCGTAAAATCAAAAGGGAAAAAAAAAATGTTCGTTTTTAGCTGAGCTCTAAAATGGGATTAACTTTGAGGCCGTGAAAAAAAAAAATCCATCTAGGATTTCTTCAAGGAAGTGCGCTCACACACGACAGCGAGAATTCATGGAAAATGATCATGGAGAAACAGTATTAACACACAGTGTTACAACAACAGCGTGTCACTCCACTGATTCAGCGCGATAACATTTGGAGATGCTGCATTTCAGCAGATTTCATCACTTCTGACGGGGAGCAGATCGTCTGAGGATCGTCTGTCGTGCCTTTAATCTTTGCTATGTGATTTTTTTTTTCTTTTGCTTTTAGGGATGAAACATCACAAACACTATATATATTCATCAAGGAACACAGATTTGTGAATAAGTGTATTTGTTGTTCGTGATGTAAAAAATATAGTGGGATTTTTTTTTTTTTTTTTAACTAAGAATCAGTTGCGGTTGCTTCCTCAGTGCAGCAGCGAAGCGTCTGCTAGATTTCCCCCTCGCACTGACAGTGTGGAGGAAGCCCGTGATGTGTTGGATCAACTCTTTGCTCTGGTATTCTTTTACACAACCGTTTCTTCTCTGGCAGCACTTCAGACACTCTCACCCTGACAGACTGTTTCATGTTCCTCAAGGACGCCTCACTCCCACACACACACACACACACACACACACACACACACACACACACACACACCACAGAGGAGCGGCAGTCTGCAGTTTAAATACAGCACAAATCTAATGAGAAGGGAACATGTGTGCATTATGATAAGAAAGGAAGGGAACGACAGTGTGTGTGTATGTTCATATTTCTCAGAAGAAGGGAGAAAAAAAAGGGAAAAAAGTTGAACCTTCTGTGCTGAAAAAAGCCCATCATGCATCACTTTTTACTGTCCTGCACACAATGCTTTACAGATGAGACAATGCAAACAGGTTTGAAGAGCTGCTTATAGAACGTCAAGGTGAATAAAAAAGCTTTGGGGATTTTTCTGGATTGAGGAGGAACGTGTCGCAAACACTGTTTGAAAGGGAACAACAGCAGGAGAGTTTATTCATCACACTTCTTACTGATCAGAATATGGAATAATTTGATCAAACATTGCATGTTTGTAGACCATGCAGGATCAGTGAACCTCCTGGAAGAATTAGTCTAAATATACCTCCATTAGCAGGTTTTACAAAAAAAACACTGGATACAAGCTGTATCTGTTTTTCTTAACTGGAAATGATCAAATGTGAAGGGGAGTAACAACAGAAAACAAAAGAACAGGTGGTGTATGAAAAAAACACACACACACAAAAAAAGAGGGGGGAGGAGAGGGAGACGGAGAGCAGTTACCCAGCAGCCCGAGCTGAGACCCTGGACTATTGAAGCCAGGCATGCAGACGAGAAAGGCAGCCGATAAGCCCGGCTGATAAAAGATAGAAAATAGCAGCAGATTTGAACTTTCCCACCGTCCTAAGATCCACAGAGGGAGGAGGGGCTGATTCAACTACTTATTGAATCCCTCCCTATCTACAACCCCCCCCCCCCCCCACCACCACCACCACCACCCCCCTTATACCAAAACCCAACAGCTCGGCAAGGCCAGAGAGGAGCAGGAACACAAGGTTGATACAAACACACTCAAAAGAGCCTGCACGGTTCCCACTGCTGAACAATCCCACTACTCTTCTTCTTCACACTGTGGTGATTCTCAAGAGAATAGTGGGAACATCACACACACACAAAATATACACATCATGTCATCTCTTCTTAAAAAACAAGGGTTGAAACAAGAAAAGGGTTTCATAAAGAGGTCAACAAGAGGTCAAAACCATCACACACACACACACACACACACACACACACACACACACACACACACACACACACACACACACACACACACACACACACACACACACACACACACACACACACACACACACACACACACACACACACACACACACACACACACACACACACACACACACACACACACACACACACACACACACACACACACACACGGTCGTACAGTTCATCCCAAAATCATATGAGACAGTGTTTCTCTCCATATCTCTGCTCCTCTCCGTTGATATGAAAAGACTTGGCCTTGAGTGAAATGGTGAGAATTTTCACACACTCCTACATTCAGACACACACACACACACACACACACACACACACACAGAGTGTGGGGAAGTAAGGCCATTCCCGTATCCAACTTGGTTTTGGCTGTGAAATTTATTGATGGGATTCATTCACAAGGTCTTGGCTGCACGCTCTCTGTGCCTCTAATGTGACTCTCATGCTCCCGACAGTAGGTGTGACTCGCTCAAATTGTATATGCAGCAAATAGACACTGTGTGATGACGAACACTGGGAGAAGACTGCACAGACTGCCAGCGTTAGCATTAGCTTGACCGCCTAAACGATGAACTCGCACAGTGTGACCCTTGAGGCACTGCAGTTCTTTTCACTTTTTCCTCTTTGCTCCTCTCAACAAGACGGGAGTTCAGGTTTTCCTGCTTTGTGGGACGATGTGATACATTCATGAGATGTATGTATGTATTCATGAGACTCCTTGGAAAACGATCCAAGGAGTAAAAAAAGTTGCACCAGGAATTGTCTTTTTTTGTTTTTTTGGCTGATCCATTAAATAAT
Organism: Symphodus melops; assembly: GCF_947650265.1. Classification (NCBI taxonomy): domain Eukaryota; kingdom Metazoa; phylum Chordata; class Actinopteri; order Labriformes; family Labridae; genus Symphodus; species Symphodus melops. The sequence goes on along the minus strand of NC_136696.1, from coordinate 10,062,327 downwards.
TCAATGCTTGACAAAAATCTGTGATCACATCCGAACTGTGAGATTTGTGATCTGTTCCAGCCTGAGCCAGAAGTGGGTCAAATGTTGTGTTTTTCAGGAGGACTGGGCCGAACGGACAACGATCTGAACAACTGATGAAGAAATGAAATGTCTTTAGTTTGGCGTCAAATGAAAACGACAAAATCGGATCGATCCTGACAAGCAGTCAGGATTGTTTGGAGGAAATTCTAACTCGTACTCCTGCACCGACAACACGAATGATCCAAACTGCATCAACAGTATCTAATAACAAGGCTGGGTGTCATCTGCTGCATCAAATGAACCAGCAGAGCTGAAAACCTGCAGGAGACATCGGATGCAGATCACAGATGTGTACCTACCACGCTGCAACATTACAGACTCTTCTTATGAAGGAGGGTCATCATGCATGTGTGTGTGTGTGTGTGTGTGTGTGTGTGTTTGACTTTTACAGTGATTAGTGTTGGCCTGTTTGTGTGTCCGAATGATATAATAAGCCTGATTGTGATCCCTTCCCCTTGATCTCGGGCCTGAATAAGGACGGGAGGCAGATGAGAGATTGTGATGGTATGCAGGAGGAAAGAGAGAGAGACTTCCTCCCCGTCTGAGCATCCCTGAACGCCTCACTCTGACATGAACCAGCTCTGTGCTCACCTCGCCAGATACCACAGACGTCGAAAAATCAGCTCATTAGTTCGCTTTTAAAAAGGTTCAGTCTGCTCGTCAACTTACTGCCTTCGTTTGGTTTTCTTTTCATTTTAGGCCCGATAGTGCAGCATCACAGGAGGAACCAATACACGCACACGCACACGCACACAGATGTTTACCAGTCCCAGAGACTAAACACACTACAACAGGGAGAGAAAACAGCTCCTGGAAACAGAAACAAAAAACACGAGGGAGAGTGCAACAAGAACTACCCTGGGGGCTGTTTCTGTGTGTGTGTGTGTGTGTGCGTGTGCGTGTGCGTGTGTGTGTGTGTGTGTGTGTGTGTGTGTGTGTGTGTCTGTGTGTGTCTGTGTGTGTGTGTGTCTGTGTGTGTGTTCCATGTTCTGGATCTTTCCTGACTCTTGCAGCACATTGTGTGTTTGAATAGTGTCGATGACTGACTCATGATTAGGCCCCATTAATGGCTGACATTCTTAAAATGTGATCTTTCAGATTGATCATGTTGAGAGGAATATGAGTGTGGAACAGGACATGTGTTTGGGATGTGCTAATCTAATCTAAAACACAAACACTGGTACTGCTCACTCAGTTTTTTGGGGGGTTTTTTTCAATCATCAATATTGACAAAAATTCTATCATTTGTTTGAAGTCAGCTTTCTCGCTGGTCTTCTTACGAAAGAGAGATTTTTGCTAAAATCAAAAAAAGAACAGAGATGCAGAAAGAGCTTTGTTTTCTTTATATCAGGCATGTAATGTACTTTTGGAGATCATACACTTTATGGCTGTTAAGTTTGGTTTTTGGACTCTGATTGTAGAAATGGGGAAAGAACTTGCTGGGAACATAAAGCTCATCATACATCTTCATCTCTTACACAATGTTTACACTAACAGGATCTAGTGTGACGCTACTTTAATGACTTCTGACTTAGTTAGACGTTTCTGTATTTCATATTTTTGATCATTTTGAGAGCATAAAGAATATATCAGCTGAGCTAGTCATCAATCTATTTTTAGTAAATCAATGTAATCAATGGTGTCCACTGGAGGGCGATTTGCGTACACTCTCACAGGTTCACCGCTGTTTGAATGCACACATTGCACTTGAAGTCAAGTGTCACATAGGTGGATAAATAAGCACTGATAAATAAGCAGCGATCAAGCCACAAAAAAAATTCAATATGCCGTCGTTCCACTCGACAGAATCCCAGTGTCGTACATCTGTGAGATCTCCAGCTGCCTACATCTGCCTCTCCCACTGCCAAGAAGAGGAAGCTGCTACCAGGAAACCCTCAGCGGAAAAGTAAAAAGAAATACCACGAGAAGGGGGGGGGGGAATAAAAGGACAGAGAAGTGATAAAGATAAAGAGACAGACAAGCAAAGCAAAAGAAAAAAAACAAGAGGAAAGAGAGATGAAGAGATGAGGAGGGGGTTAGGCTTTTTACTAGAGAGAGCAGAAATAGAGAAGAAGAGATGGGGGGGGGGGGGTTGCCACTCACAACTTGGCTTTGCATCTGTTATCTCCGCCTCCTGTCACAAGGCTTAAAATAAAAATAAAAAATAAAGTGCGATGGTGGCAGCAGTGTTGGTGCGATAGCCCCGTGGAGCATGGAGAGGGGATGTAAAGGAGATAGCTGGTTAAATATAACCCGCTGCACGGCTGGCAGCAGCAAAGAAAGGGGCTATTTTCAAGAGGCAGGGCATCACTGGAGCCCTCAGTGCCCAGATAACATCCCATGTTAAGAGAGAGGCTGTGTGTGTCTGTGTGTGTGTGTGTGTGTGTGTGTGTACATATCCAAAACTACTGATCGAACACACGCATGCATAAGTATGCAAGCCCAGACACACACAGCTACTTTAACGCACCACACACACACACACACACACACACACACACACACACACACACAGAGGGAGAAGATGCTCCTGCTCACATCTATGTATCTCTCCACCTCCGCCAAAGGAAGTATCAGCGCCCCCCCCTCGCTCGCTCGCACCCCCGAACGCAAAAAGTCACAACGGGATTTCTGATGGGAAAAATGTGCTTTCCTCAGATGATGGTCAGATAGATGAGGGAGTACAGCCAAATGTCAAAGATGATAAATGGAAGGGTGCAGAGACAAGATCACACACACACACACACACACACACACACACAGGACAGAGAAAAACTCTCCTCCTCAATCGTACTTATTAAAGCGCACATACATATTCACACACACACACACACACACACACACACACACACACACACACACACACACACACACACACACACACACACACACACACACACACACACACACACACACACACACACACACACACACACACCACACACACACACACACACACACACACACACACACACACACACACACACACACACACACTGTGGTGTTTAAAAGATCTATCAAAGCTCACATTCAGTATCTTCTGCAATCAAGAGAACACTGTTTTTTTTCATGAGATGTACATTATTTATTTTTGAACTACCCGACTGTCTGTGAATTCTTCATTGTAAATAAACACAGTTTAGGCCAGCTCGTGCCTGAAGGTGTTAGTGTTAAACCCAGGGTAGAAAATGAATCGGTCTTATTTGAAAACGGTTTCCACAGCTGATCCAGTTCCAGCATCTGAGCTTGAAACTTATTGAAGGACATCGACCTGTGCTCATTTTTATACACAAACTGAACGGTCAACTATTCCAATGAGAAATGTTAATAATAACTGAGTTAAAAAAAAGAAAAGAAAACCTGATAGTAACGCATCACAAATAAATAAAATCTTTAAGGAGAAAACCGTATTACACATCTTTGTTCCCAGTCGACTTTTCCAGGAGTTAGAAGCAAAGATATTTTTTAACGTGTCCAATAAAAGCAGGACTAAATCTTCAATGACCCCTCCCTTCTGTAAAGTTCTTCTAGATGTAGTTTGGGCTCAGAGTCTTGCTTAAAGGCACTCCTGCCAGTGAAAGAGTCCTCATTGAGTCACTGCTGGTGGACTGATGATAGCATCAAGTCATGTCTTTCTTAGCCTGGCCCTGTCTGCTTATTTGCCATCCGGGGTCCAAACAAGGGTGTGTGTGTGTGTGTGTGTGTGTGTGTGTGTGCGTGTGTGTGTGTGTGTGTGTGTGTGTGTGTGTGCATGTCTTTGTGTGTGGATGACTTGGGAGATAATTTTAATATCAGGCCGGTGTGGATTGCTGATAGTGTTTTAAGGCAGGGCCCGGTGGACTGAGCGCTGGTAGTACCTATCTGTAATTAGTAACCATTCGCTATCACTGATAAGATAAACTACACCTGACCTTTTCCATTTGGTCACCATGGCAACCCGACACCCCCACCCCGGCAGCCAAGCCTTCCCCCCCTCGTATTATTTTAGTGATTAAACAGCAAATAGCAGCGAAGATGTGAGGAGCTGATAGGAGCATGATTAATAATAGTCCTCCACATGGTCCTCTGAGGTGTGTGTGTGTGTGTGTGTGTGTGTGTGTGTGTGTGTGTGTGTGTGTGCGCGTGCAAAGGAGGAGGGGCACGTCAGTGTCAAACAGTCATTGTGAAAAGGCTTGGCTTGGCTTTTTGTGGTGAAGAATGGAAATTGAAGATGAGCTCAAAGTGAAATAAAAGCAGCGGGATGAGAGCGATAGATGTCTCTCCGAGGAGCAGGAATATTAACATCAGCCTCTCTCCCACACCCACTCAGTGGCTGCACGCCGTGGCCCTCGCGTTGTGAGGGGCCGCACTGTGGAAGTGCTATCTGTTGATGAATAATGAATGTTGGATTCCAGGGTTACCTCCTCCTCACTTTAAAAGGACACGCTGTGGTTTTAGAGTGGTGGGCAGAGAAGTGAACTCAGTCTCAATTAGAAAAATAACTTGAAATGAGAAACTTGAGTTCAGGTCTTGATCGATGTCTGTGACAAACTTCCCCCTTAAAAGAAAATCCCTCGGTCATTGAGGAGATACTGAGAGGTGCTTTCAGGTGTGAACATCATTCAAACTTGAAGACAACTTCTTAAATAAGGACTGAGAAGTACGTATAGGAATGAACGAGACAAAAAGGTCAATGATAAAATATTAATAAAATAGAATTAAGTCCGTTTATAATCCAGAGAAAATCAAAAAACGATGGGAAGAAATTAAGTATGGAGTGTTTTAGAACGTAGGTCCAGATACAATGTATGAAAGAAACAAACATTTATTCAATTATAAATAATACAAAATAAATACACATTTAAGAAGAAGAATTCTAAAAAACAATTCTCAAATTAATGTCTTTAATCTCAATTAAATTATGCATTTCTATATTTTCATAGATTAAAAAAACAGTCCGTCCTATTTCTGTGAATTTTTCCTTTTTTTTTTAATTCATCATTCTTAGTTTGTATTTTTCAGAGAGCCTTCTACTAGTGAATTGTTTCCATCTCTTTTAAAACCCTTATTTGCCCCCTGGGCTTGCCATACCTTTAATGACGAGAGCGGGTTTATCTCATCAGTGGGATAAATGGCTGCCACTTAAAGTTGAGAAGTGTAAACATCTAAAGCGAGCAGTGGTCAGACTCTAAAGTTTCCCCTCTTTGTCTGAAATATGTTTTCCACCTGTCAGCCTCTGGTCCTGGGCAGGACGCGTTTATACCTGCGACTGTAGCTTGGTACGCTAACCATCAGTCTCTCTAGGAGTGAGTCCCTGTTTTGTGAATACAAATCAAACACACACACACACACACACACACGCACACAGGACCACCTGATGTGATGCATTAGCCTGCAGATACGTTTACATCTCTTTGAGCTTATAGCAGAGGAAGGCGCAGTGTGGAGAGGCAGAGACAAAAGAAGAAGACTGTCAGCTGGCACATGACCACACTGACACCAAGGTTACAATAAAGTGTGTTTAGAGAGAGAGAGAGAGAGAGAGAGAGAGAGAGAGAGAGAGAGAGAGAGAGAGAGAGAGAGAGAGAGAGAGAGAGAGAGAGAGAATATTGTTTTATCAATTTAAAGCCAAACACAGGCGTCATACTGTGCCCTTATTTAACGGACTGTTACACCAGAGAAAATGAAAATACTGAAATTCTCACAAACCTCACAAATCTGAAACTTAAACATCAATTCCAGCACTTAGTAACTTATCATCTGTGTCAACATTTCTCTCCACAGGAGCTTACAACACTTACTCTTCTCTGAGCTCCGTGTGAGGCCTTTCTCATCCTAGGAAGCCTGCTCTGTATCTCCCTCCATTTGCATGCCGGGGGGAAACGGCAAAAGTAGGTATGCAAAGCTGGAGCAGTTGACTGAAAGGTCAGCAAACGAAGCTAAGTAGACTGTTATCAATCAGATCCTCCCACTGATGAGACGGATGGGAGGAAATATCCCGTTTACTTTTATACTGGTGGCTTCCAGCTGTGCAGCGTGGCCTCCTGATGTTATTTAGGTCAACAGAAAAACATTACAGACAACTATTAAGAATATTGGAAGTGCAGGTGTTGGATGTTGAATCAAGGACATCTCGACCTCAGGTTCATTTTTCTTTGCCAATCATTTTTCCTCTTATCTTTCTCACGTTATCTTTGTGGAGGTGCAGCATTTGATGACTGATGAAATGTCTCACTTCTCTTTGAATTAAAAATGACTCTTAGAGGGGGGAATAGTCTCATTAGGAAAAGATGAACTGTTCCAACCTTTTCAATCAGGACTCTGTTTGGAGAAACATGTTCTCTCGATCCATTGTTGTTGTTGTTTTGTGTTGACACATATCGTACCACGCTGTCTTTCTCTGCGGGTGACCAGATTACAGCGCACACACAATTCTGATATTACTTCGCACAATTGGGGGGGGAGTAAGGATAGTCTCCCATCATTGCAGTCATTGGGGGGGGGGGAGGGGGGGGTGTCAGAGGAATGTGCCTTGGAAGGCAGATTCAGCCAATCAGATGAGTGTCAGCCACCCAGAGATATTTCAAAGATAATAAGCATTCTGGGATATCTGTGGAAAATTCCTGCCCCTTACAGCGGAGCAGATAATGGATGCCATACTCTGCTGAGTGATGTGGACGGAGAAAGGATCAGATTCACATGGGCAACACCCCCCCCACACACACACACACACACACACACACACACACACACACACACACACACACACACACACACACACACACACACACACACACACACACACACACACACACACACACACACACACACACACACACACACACACACACACACACACACACACACACACACACACACACACACAGGTTTATATATTGCTGCTGCTACAAGCACTTCCCAGCAACACTATGAAGGCAACGTGCCACACACACACATGCACGCACACACACACAGTATGTCCGCATGATTGCTTGAGTAAGCGAATTAGCCCGAGCGATGGCTGAGGAGGCAATAAGTTGGCAGAAAAGAGGGATAATCTTTTATCTTTCACCCTCCCAAATGATTTCTTAAAGTCTGTATCACTTCCCTGACAGTTGACGTTCCACTTTTTCCTCTTTCATTATTTATTTATCTATTTTTGCTTTGTGTGCATTCAGCTAAAATACTTCTAAAGCGCTTAATGGCTCTATCGCTGCCTCAGATCTGCTGCCACATGCTGCCTTCTCCCCACTTCCCCTAGTTTTTTTTCTTCTTCTTCTTTCTTGAGATATACTCCGGCCTGGCCCCCGAAGAGCCGCCGCTTTATCAAACCGTCTTGACGAGAATGACACGGCCAATTATTGACAAATTATTCCTTCATAGAATGACAGTAAGACAAGGAGAGCAGAGAGGGAGAGCGAGGGGGGAGAGAGACGACGGGCTCGATGAGTGGAACCAGCCCAACGCCCCCCTCACAGGCCTGAGGAGACAGGCGTCTATCTATCAGATTCTATTAAGAGCCCGGCACTTTGGCGAACAAAGCTGCCCGCGCCCCGCTACGCATTAACTGCTATTATACGCTCATGAACTTTGTCACAATCACAATGGTTCCCCCCATTCTCCCTTTTGCACATTTTTGAGTCTTCTTTTGTGCTCTAGAGAACCGAGCAGCACATCGCTCTGCCTCTGTGTGTCCGTGTGTGCGTGTCACAGACGCTGTTTGACATCTGATGATGTATATACAAATCAACATTGGTTCAACATCCCGGGTCAGAGACATCAGGCTACTGTATCAACAACTACATCAAAACTAGTGTTTAGAAAGATGGTAATGACACCAATAAAGGAGCATAATCAACAATGAAAGTATCCCATCACAGTTTGAACTGTTTGTCCACACTGAGCTCTTCTTCTGGTCCGACTTATAAACCTGTGTGCCGGCCTGCTGACAGAAAGGGCCAGAAATGCACTGCAGGTTTTAAGAAGGTGCCGTAGAACCCTGTGGAACACATGTTTTTATTTTTTTGGTTTGTTTGATGTATCATAAATTATGCTCAGAAACATGGCTAGAACTAGAATGAATAGAACTGCTCTTTATGTTTCTCACAATCTTGAAAATTCAGGATCGCTAAACTTCAACAAAAAAACAACACTCAAATTAAATCAGATTGTGTCCCATCAGATGAGATTTTTACTTCGATATCTTTCATTCATGTGTTGAGAAGGTATGAACATAAATGCTGACATGGAGGCAAATAATAGCTGGGACCCTTTGAGACTCCCTAAAGGAGAAGGTTCACACGGCAGGATAATTAGGCCGATTTTGGCCCCGATGCTCCCCTTCCAATAATCTTAAAGACGCCCCGATCATCCTAAAATAATCTTATAAAATAATCCTGCCGTGTGTGGTGTGTTAAGACTGCTCTCATCTGACCGGAAGGACGTCTTGACCGCTCTGATCTCAAATCGGGGTTATTCGACTGTGTAGCCAATCAGAAAGCGAGGCTGATGGGAGGATGTTCACCAGTGAAATCTGTTTGTGTGTTGATGTTGCCGCATGGCCGCACACCACACACTGTATGACCAACACTGTGAAACCTCCGATTATTTATCGCCATGTGTGAGGTCTTTAAGGTTTGGGAAATTGGCCGACAATTTTAAAATCCTGCCGTGTGAACCGGCCTTTAGATAACCCCTGTTTGTCTACAGAAGGAGAAAGTCTGAAAGATTATACTGTAAATGACCTTACTGTAGCTTTGACATTGCCAAGTAAGGTTGCTAACGCTAGCGTTTCTCTAAAAGCTCGGTCAGAAATACTGATCACAACAGAAACAGCAGTTTGAAGCCCAGAGCGCTCTGTCAAGGTCACAGACCTGCCACGACAGAGTTTGAGTCCCAAAAGTCAACGAGAGCTCTCTGACCTGTAAAAGCTGTAGCCCCTAATCATCAGTGGACTCCTAATGCTTTATCAGTCATTTGTACTGTTGTCTTTGTGAACCGCCTCTCTTATCAGCTAATCGGGGGACTTTGAGGCCTGACAGTTCGATGGCTGACAGATAGAAGCTGTCGATGTGTGTTCACGAGGACGGACAGACTGAAGAGTTGGCGGCTGATGAGAACTTTGATACAGACGCAGCACGGGGGGGGGGGGGTTGGGTCTCTATGTCAATCCTAAAGAAGAAGAAGGAGAAATAAAAAGTTGCGTGGTTGGGACGACAGCAGGTTAGCAGAGACTGAAGTTTGAAGTGTTTTGTTTTATCCAATAATCAAATCAAATCAATTTCCTGCTCCTGAAACAACAAAGCACACCTCTCTTATTGATTCGAACGAAAACATCTGTGGTGCTTCTTTTCTCCAGTAGAACCACAAAATGTTCAAAATGTTGTCGACTTTGCACTGCAGTGTTCAGATTGAAAGAAAAGCTCGTTCTCTGCTCGTTCAGATGAAGTGTAAAGGCAGCAGACATGCTGAACTGTGTCAGTGACAGCTGATTGATCCTTCAGTGGTTTGCCGTTAGGATGGATGTGGAAGGGCCACACTGTGATTGGTTGTTTAACTGACGAAACAAACACAAATGTGCCTGAGGTTGAACTTGGCTCTTGTGCCACTCTACTTTAACAGGTAATGTGTTTATTAAAGGTGAAATAGACAACATCGATTTTTTCAAAACCTTCGAGCCTGTTTTCATTTCTATTGAAGATCTCGTTGTTCCAAAAGTACAAGTACGCTTTATGCTGCTAAAGAAAGACAAACGTTTACTTTACATTAACAAATGAAATATATTTATTAAAACTCAATATCCCATACTAAAAAGCTAAAAAACAATTGTAGAGAAAGTTGAGTTTAAAAGGTCAAAAACATCCTCGTGGTATCTGAAGGTGGGGGTAAAGCAGACAGTGAGCCCTGATCCAGACGCAGAGAAACCCAAGAAAACAAAAGAGCCAGCAGGGCCTGACCCCTCGACCCACACCTGACGCCAAGAAGACCTCTTTTTCCTCCTCCTCTTCTGCCCCCCTTTTTTTTCTTCTCCCTTTCAAACACCCCCTCCCTATCTCTCAGCTTTGCCAAGTCCACATTGCCGGTAACGAGGGTGTAGTTTCTTAACATTCATCATCGCTGAACTCTGAAACTTTATCAGCTCCGGAGAGCGGCGCCACAGCCCCGGCCCTGGCTTTCTCGGCTCTCAGATATGGCCGATAACACGCTGATAGATTACAGCAGATTGTTTTACTTCAGGGGACACTGCTGCTGCTGCTAATACTAATACACAGACAAGAGGAGTCGCAGGGGATGGGAGGGGAGGCGGAGGGAGAGGGAGAAGGGGCAAGACGCACAAAGAGGTAAGGGCGAGGAAAACCGTGATGAGATGGAGGAAATTACAGCCGATGTCCGATATGTCCTTATCCTGCCCGTGGAAACACAGGCACGCTAGTTTGGAAACACTGACGCTAATGCTACGTGAGCTTTTTCTAGATTTAAGAATCCAAATCTGTTAAAATATTAACTGTGGATTATGAAAGGGAACCTTTTAAATATGTTTTACATGGACAAAAAGAAGTCAAATTGCTTCATGTACAGTCACACAAACACTGTGTCAGGGTAACCTGAGCGGGGGGTGGGGGGGGCAGAAGGTGGAGGGCCAGGTGACCTACGGTTCAAAACAGAGGGTCAAGTGTGAAACACAAGGATCTCTCTCTCTCTCTCTCTCTCTCTCTCTCTCTCTCTCTCTCTCTCTCTCTCGACAGTTTACCACTTAATAAAAGCACTCTCTCTATTAGAGATACTAATCTCACTTTTTTTTAACCCAATAAAATCTAACCTTATAAAATAAGAATGAGAATCTCATAAAAGATCTTTCTGAAGACATTAAATTAATGGTTTATCATCTCTCATTTCATTACATTAATCTTCCTATAGGATTCTCTCATTTCACTTATGGGTTTTTCCCCAGCCTATACAGGTGTACTCCATCATGATAAAAAAGGCCAAGCCATTATAGTATAAAATTACTTGAAAATATTGAGCACTGATTATGCAAATGAGTTTCATCCCTCTAGAGGTACAGCTTCAACATGCAGGCCTAACGCTGTTACACCAGGGGGAAGTACACGCTGTGCCATCTTTACAGATGTCTGACTCGTTCATGTTGTCATTGTGTGCAGAGTTCAAATATAGCATAAGGCATATTGTTGTGTGTTTAGCCTAGCTTAGCACAAACGGTGTGAAGGGGGAGGAACCATGAAGGCCAGCTCTCGACTCTCGTCTTTTGGTCCTTTGTCTTTATTGAATAGGAGAGCTGACGTGTCAGGGTCAGGAGTTGAACATGCAACGGGTGCGTTGAGGACCATGCTACATGAGGCACTTCTCACTGAATGTACTGAACCAGCATCGTCTCATGGGCTGTATATTTGTGGTTTTGTTTTGTCCATACTGAAGAGAGACGGGGGATGTCGGGTGGACAGAGCGGGACAATGACGTATCAAAGGACCAACCTGGAGTGCAAACTGAAGCTCATGCATTGCAGACTGTACCTTGTTGTATGAGGAGCTTCTCTACCAACAGAGACAAACCTGCACCTCGACTCAATCATTTCTGAGAATCATGAAACACGGGACATGATGGAAAACTGTTCATTGTGCCAATGGGTGGTGTTCACATGAGGTTTGCCTTGATGTTGAGAGTGAGAGCTGTAACTCAAGACGTGGGAAACATCATCAGTGGTTTACCTTTCAACACCAAAAGAGGGGAGACAGGCCATCCAAGCAAACTTGGAGATTATATGGCACATTTACAAACAGCTTCAGCTGACCAAAGATACTCACCCAGACTAAAAATAGTCAGGGACTCAAATTATCAGAAGGGTTAGAAACAACATTACTTATAAATCATCAGTAGTGTACCTTTAAGTCACGGGGTGTTTGTCAAAGGTGGACAGCTTACAGGGTGATCAAACCTCAGCTTGTGTCCCATGCCCAATCCTGAGAATTTCCCAGTTGTTTAGTTGGTGCAGCTCATGGGACTATGCAAGGCAGGGGACGCCCTCTTCCCTGAGTCAAGCCTAGAGCGTATTCTTCTAATTAGAAGCCTTTTCAGAACTTTTGTTGGTGTAAATAATCAAGTTGTTTCGGAGCTCTCGGACTTTTCTGCTCGGGGAGCTTTTGTTCCCTGACAGACGCTGGGCTCTGGGAACTTGTAATCTGATGTCCTTCTTAATAAAGACTACCAACATTTTGTGGCTGATTGAAAACTGAAATGACTCGATACTGAAGGCAGTACTGGAACATTCCCAAACAAAGAGAAAAGAGTGTGAATTACCAGGTTGAACTGTTCCTTTAAGTCTTCAGCAGCTGTTGCTAAAACGCTTTTTCTGTTTTCTTTGTGGCTGCAGAGTTTGATTCTGAACACATTGAAAAAGGAAAAGTGATTATAAAACCAAACTTGACTAAAGTCTGTATCAGTGAAAGGATGAGTAACAACACAAACACACACACACACACACACACACACACACACACACACACACACACGTCAGTGTCAGTCAGTCACTTGGGAGTTCAAAGCTATTGTATTAAGCACAGGAGCAATTAGGGATTCAGATGTAAAGTGGGGTCAAGCTGCTGACCTGCCTGTCTTAATGTCTTCTGTTGGGAAGCCACCGAACGGCTCTGTGCCACAAAGCGACCAATCACAGCGGCCCGTTCCTGCCACGGCTGTCGACGGTGACGTTTGGGGCTGTCATTGTGGAAACTCAAACCTGTCCGCTGCCGGTTTGTGGCTCTCTATTAACGACAGATTGAGGACTGAGCTTATCTGGGCCCAGCAGAGTGTGTGTGCGTGTGTGGAGACAGACACAGTGTGTGTGTTTGTGTGTGTGTGTGTGTGTGTGTGTAATGAATTGGTGTCAGGGAGGGCATAAAGAGTTAAATGAGGTCTAATCTGCTAATAGCAAGCAACAGCAAGAAATTATCAACGCACAGCTTGCACAAAATTCAAAAACCTTCATCGACACATGAATAAAATAAACACAAATATCACATTGAGAAAAAAAAACAAAAAAAAACAAGTATTGGTTTTAATTTCGACATCAACGTTTTATCAGCCAACCCCCACGAATAATCCGCACGGTAATTTCTTTCTTTCTCCCCCTTTTTGTTCCTGGCATTTTGGTGCAGCGAGATAAGAGCCGAAAACAACAGAAGGGCTCGCAGAGAGGAGAAAAAAAAGACAGATAGATAACATTGATATCAACTCCTACACAACACAGTCATTCTCTTATCATGGCTTTTTATCACTGCTTTTTTCTCTTCTCTTTTCTTTCTTTCGGTCTTTTTCTATAGCCTTCCACTCCCTGTTCTTTGTCAATGAAAAAGGAGCACTGACCTTAAAAAGTAAAGCCAGCTTCTGGTGTCAAATGAAGCTAAATGTTGGTTATTTACAGCCTCGCACGCTCATCAAGGTAAGTGTTCAATGCAGCAGCAGGAGCGAGTGTGAACACAAGAAAAGGGAAATGTGTCACGTTTTTGTGATCTGGTCGAGTGTGAGGAAAGCTGTTTTGTTAGCAGACAGGAAGGTTGGTTGGCAGACGCAGACTGACACACACACACACACACACAGAATCTGCTCTCAACATAGAGCCATATTTCTGTGAAGAGGGAAAACTATTTCACACACAGACTTATCATGGTTGTGTGTCAGACAGAAAAGCTTTTCTGGGTCTAATCTATCAAGGTCAGCGAGTGTGGCCCGGACAAACAGCATGTTGTTCCGTCCCGCTGCTCCCTGCAGGAGAACACGACATCTGTGGGTTCGCTGCGGGGATGACTGGCTTTTAACAGCTGCTGAGGGACTGTCATGACAAGATGACCAGATTTATAATGCTAACTGAAGCACTGCTGTATCATGACACATTAATCTGAGGTTGAAACATTTAATTGGTTTTAAAGCCTCATGGCTTCTCCACCTCATTTAAGTTTTACTGAATGACGTGGAAGGAATCTGTTTAACTTCTTGGATCCAAAATGATTAAACATTGACGACAGTCGAGCTGGATTGCGGGCCGAATATGGGCAGATTTATTCTTCTGTATCAAAATGATGTTACATGGTAAGGAAGATTGTGTTCCCTTTGGACAAAGCAAGGCCAACTGTTTCCCCCTGTTTCCAGTCTTTATGCTAAGCTAAGCTAATTGATCATGTAGGATCAATCCTCTATCAACTCTGCAAGGCGGCATATAACAAATGTTTTAAACCCAAGCCTTACCAAATAATGAGCAGTGTGTCTTTAAAAATAAAATGTTTTTTTTAACCAAATAATGGAATAATTAATGGTACTACTATTTTAGAATTAGAGCACAGGCCTCTGCGTATAGATTTGTAGCTGTGATGTAATTTTGTTCATCTTGGTGTTAAGACATTTAACCAGCAATTATGTAAATGTTTTTAAATGTTGTTAATTTCTTGTTTTTAGTTTAGTTTTTAGTAGAGAATTGACCAAAAATCAGATAAAAGTATTTCTAAAATTAGCAGGACGTCGTTTTTAATTTCATATTAATTTTGCTTCATTTTTTCTATTTATCAAGGGACAGTGTGCAACGACATTGATTATTCATACAAAGAAAAGAATGAATAGATGGGAGCATCAGATTTATCAGATAGTCTCTTATTTTCATCTGTCGTCCAAAATCAAAATGATGTAAGACTAAGGCTCCACTCCACAGAGGTCGAAGTCATGATAGATGGAAAGTCCCAAAAAGTCACATAAAGCCAAAGTCTGAGATTATGTTAAAAAAAATCAATGATTCCAAACAAACAAATTCAGATTTTATCTCGGGGCTTAGAAAGATTTGCTCAACAAAAAAACCCTTTTTGATGCTGTTTACTGTTTTGCTCCTAAGAACGTCACAGCATCTACATTTAGGTACCAGCCCTGGGTGAGCTTTTTAGGGAGTTCAAAGTCAAAATGACATCCAACATCTTGAATGATGACATCATCATCATCATCCTCCTGATAGAGCAGAAGGGAGATTTCTCCTCATGGAAAAATTGGAGGAGGTGAGTGAAGAAAGGAGGACAGAAGTTCAGTTGGACAGATGGAGGGCTTGAGAGCTAACGATAAGAGGGGAGGGAGATAGAGGTTGAGTGGCTGGGGAGTGTGTGTGTGTGTGTGTGTGTGTCTGGGGTGGGGGGTTATAGAGGATTTGGATGCAGGGTGCATATCCATGAGGGATCTTTGCTGGTATCAAACTGGAGCAATCAGTGATAAAAAGTCAACCTGCAAACGGCTGTAGCTGCAGTGGGAGTTCAGTGGGCTGAAAACAGACCTGTGTGCCCCCCCTCTGTCTCTATCTACCCATCTCTATGCCCCCCCCCCCCTACAGATGCTCTGGTAGCTTTTATGATGACTCAAAAAGCCAGCAATACTACTTCCTTTATACTCAGGTTGGTACAGCAGTGATCTTCTCCCACGTACTGCCCAGTGGAAATATAACACACACTCACATCTTTATACCATCACAGAATCTCTCAATGCCCCCTTCCTTCCTTCCTTCCTTCCTTCCTTCATTCCTCTCTGCAATTCATCTCCTTCATACTGCAAAAAAAACCTCCACAAAAGAAAAGAGAAATGAAAAGAGGAGAGGGTTTTTCTTCTTCGTGCCGCGCCCCACCCTTTTCTAGATAGAAAGGGAGAGGGGGAGAAGAAGAAGAGGGAGAGGAAGAAAAAAAAACATAATTTATCTGTGTATTATCAAGAAAGGCAGACACTTTAATCAGTCAGCTATGAAGTCAGTATTTCCATTCTTATCTGTCGCAGGAGTGGAAATGGAGAGGAGATAGCGTTCTGGGAGCCCATCGGTGGGCAGGAATGATAATGGGGGGGGGGGGGGGGGGGTTGAGGGGGTGAAGGAGGGAGAGAGAGGGGGAGGCAGGGCTAGGCTATTGGACCGCTGTGTCAGCGCTATCTGCACCCATTATCAACAGCCTTATCGGGCCCAGCATCAGCCTCGCTGTAATGGGGCCAGTTCAACTTTCCACATTATCATACCGCCAAGACCTGGTTCGCCAAGACGAGGGGTCTGGCTGGAGACAGAGAGGGAGAGGAGGGGGGAGGGCGGGGATAGATAGAATAAAAGAAGGGGTGATAGAGGTTTGAAGGTGGGAGGGTAGATAATGTAAAAATAGAAAAAAAAAAAAAAAGAAATCAGTGGAGGGTCAAGAGAAGAAAAAGGGGAAATCATTTTAAAACTAGAAGACAAAAAAGATGGAGATAAAGGTGTGAGGCTGACACAATCCAAAGACTGTAATAAACTTGAAAACATGGGGTGTTGTCATTTTACCTGCTTTCTCTACGACATGGCGTTACACTGTTGTTTCTCGTGTCCTTAATAAATGAGGTCAGGGATCATTTTTTCGAGGAGATCACACAGAGTTCGTTAGAAAGGGATCGCTCAGGCTTTTATCTGTGTCTCCATCAGGAGATGAAACAGCAACAACACCTCTTCTCTTAACAGGCTGAAAATAAAACTACTTGAAGAGACGAGATGGAAATGTGTTGATTTATTTTGAAAAGGTTTGATAGTAACGTTTGATCGCTGATACTAAAACTGTGTTTCTAACTGATGACTCACTTTAGTTTAGCAGCTGGGTTTTAATCTTCTCAAGCGTCTGATTACATATTAAATCAAATATCTGAAAGGGCTACTCTCCAGCCGTTTAGTGTAGCAGATTTTTAAACAACAGCAACAGAGGCGAAGACTTCCCAACGTTTCAGTCTAACCGCCATAAACCTGCAGCATGCGTTTCCCTGATTTTAAGAAGATCTTCTCTCAGTGGTCTTTAAAACTAAACTGCACTTCTTGTTTTGTTTTGTTTTGTTTTCTCAGACTTTAGAAACACGTTGAAAAACTGTTTCCATCGGTCGAGAACTTCTCGTGACTTGTTCTGACCTTTCAGAGTATCATGTGAGAATCAGAGATCGCCTTTCACTGGGATTTGAAAAATGTTTCACAGAATTCATCAAAATGTTTTATCATGTCAAAAACAAAAGCTTTGGGAGGTCAATAAAAAAATGAACTTAACTGTTGGATAAATATTTTGGAAGCATGAAGAAAGTGTTTTTCTTTTCTGATTATTTTCAACGGAAAACCTTCGGTTGTGGACTGAACAAAGATGTGAACAAATAGAATAAGTTTGGTTTGAGGTTTGCTACCACCTTTGACACATGTTTGGATGAAAGAGGTGAAGTACAGCAGTTAAATACTGTTTTAGGTTTAACCTAGCAGATAGGCACGCCCACCTTAATCCACCTTTTAGTTCATTTTAAGCACTATGAAAATGTAGCTGGCCTTTATTTCTGCTCTTAAGTTGAGCGCTTTGGAACGACGTCCCTCGGAGAACAACCTGCTTCAGTCTTTGTAACTACGGAAGCCCAGTGGCTTCATGTTGAGCCCCATTCATGAAGACGTTTTTATTACAGCAGCACCTAAAGGAACAGTAAGGCAGCTTTTAGCAGCAGCTACCACTTCTTAATGCAGCCGTCTTTGACATCACATCCAGTGTTTCCATGGCAACGATAAATATGTTGTGCCTGTCAAAGTGATGACGAGACACCAGACTTGTTCCAGCTATCAAATTACCAATTTCTCTGGCTTGTATAACTTTTGGAATTATTATGGTTAATGTTAGTACTCAACAACAAAAAAACATATAACAAAGCTTAAGTCCATATTTAATTATTATTAATGATTATTTATTAAGTGTTTTGTGTCGAAATTGGACATATTGTACGTTTAAATGTAAAGTAGATTTAAAACTTAGAGTTCAAACATGTATTTAAAAATAACAACCAGACTACATAGTTCACAGCAGCACATTTCTGTGTTCATTTATCCCTGAGAACAATGATTGAAAAAAAGATGTTTTAAAAGTCTGATGTTTTGGCATAATTTAATGCTCCCAACATGATGTCTTCATCTTTAGCTCCATACACACTCTATATGAATATACTGTAAGGTGCACACACACACACACACAACTTCAAACCCACTAAATACATACACACACACACACACACACACACACACACACACACACACACACACAGCTGGTTGATTGGCAGTTCACTTATCAGTTGTGGAGCCGGAGCACCACGGTTTACACAAGCACAAAGCAACCCAAAGGCCCGGATCACTGCAACACCACTAGCTCACATGACTCACAGTGTACACACTGAGGCATGGAGAGACAGGGAGACAGAGAGACAGGGAGACAGGAGGAGAGGGAGAAAGAGTAAGAGGAGTGTGCTTCGGATATCTGGTCAGCCTGACATTCCTGTATGTAATCAAATACTCCATTTTTAGATGGAAAACAAGATATTTATGACTTTTATCCTCCTCTGTTGGCAGCTGGAGGGAACTGCAACAGCAGGGGGAACGTAGCATTTGACACCTATGAGTCAAGAGGTTCAAAAGCAGATCACAAAGTCTGAGAAAGATCACAGCAACCAAAATATTATGTTTTCATGCTCAATGGGAATCCTGAAAACTAAAGCATTTATCTAAATGTGTGTGCTTGAGTTCATGTATGTGCATCTGTGTGTGTGTGTGTGTGTGTGTGTGTGTGTGTGTGTGTGTGTGTGTGTGTGTGTGTGTGTGTGTGTGTGTGTGTGTGTGTGTGTGTGTGTGTCTAAACAGACAGACAGCGAGAGGAGCCGCTGGTCTAGACCTGACCCGTTAAGTCGGCTCACATGAGACTCCTTCAGCATCTCCTCTTTCTGCTTGCGTTGTCTCCGACGGCGAGTCGCCCTTATCCCTCTTATCCTTCCTGTTTCCTTCTCCTAACCTTCACCAATGCCCCCTGTCCTCTTCAGCATCATGATCATTGCAATCACAGTTCTCACATAGGTCATTTGGTTTTTTTTATCCTCTCCTCTTCTAAATTTGTTAAAGGCAGCGTGGCTCCTTTTATAAACTCAACACTGTATGAACAAGCCTTTTCTATCTAAGCAACAGCCAGCAAGCCTTATGTGGAAGTCTTACCTCTGTTTGTGAATGAAAATGACATGTTGTAAATAAAAGATAAGAGGAACTAAAAAAAAAAAAAAAGACATTTATCTAACTAATTAAATTCTGCGCTTAACAAATACCATCCGTCTGTTGCTCTGTATATTATGTATATAAACAGTCAGCCGGTTCAATCACCCAAACAACCAGAAGTTGACCTGTGAGCACATGCTGTAGGGTTCAAGGCTGCTAAAATCAAACCTTTTATCCCGTGTAGCGTGTCATTGTTAGCCACATCTACAACAACTCATGACCTCATGTGTTTGATTTTTATCTCTGCCTTCTACAATGTGTTCTATCGTGTCAGTAACGTTGACCAATGAGATCACAGGGTGCTCGTAAAGTCCTGAGCGTAAACAAACGAAAAGGACGACGTTGGTGCAGAGACGGAACTACGAGAGCGAGGAAGCGTTTGTTGAACTTGTTTTCTTTAATGTTTGCTTTCACATCATAAGATGATTTTTGGGGTACCACCATCACGCAGTGAGTCATGTCTGTCAGTAAAGTCCCACATGTAAGTGCAGCACTGTAACTGGTAACATGTCATTAACGTCAAACTAAGCCGAGCCTTTCAGTGCTGTGCTGTTTTCAAACGGCTGAGCTTGTTGCACCGCTCAGATGAAATACCTTCAGAAGGTGTGTGCATGAGCAGGTGCACATGAACAGGGTGAATGAATGTGTCTAAAGTCAATCACGGTGTGTTTAGAGACAGTTGAATAGTGACGTGTCGTCAGGCTGCACTGACGTCTGATCACAGAATTCTTTAAGGTCTGTCCAGTTTGGTGATGTGGGGATTAAAGCTTCAGGTCCATTTATTATTGGCTGGTCTGGTCAGTACAGAGAGTGTGTGTGTGTGTGTGTGTGTGTGTGTGTGGCACTAAAAGCAGGTCAGGCAGTGTTGTTTGCCCAGGTTGCCTTAACACCCCGGAACAGAGCGCTCTGCACAGTAGGAGCAAATGGTGTGTCTTATCACTGCTGCTGGGGGGGCCTTGTCATAACACTGGCTGTTTCACAAACACACACACACACACACACACACACATACACACACACACACACACAGATATATATCCACATCAACACACTGTCCTCAGAGTGTCCTGAGTCATTCTGACCAGAGATCAGCGCTGCACGGCCAGCAGCTATCCCACACACAAACACCTACTTCAGCAGCTACACACACACACACACACACACACACACACACACACACACACACACACACACACACACACACACACACACACACACACACACACACACACACACACACACACACACACACACACACACACACACACACACACACACACACACACACACACACACACACACACACTCACCTTCTTTAGCCTATACTTCCTAATTATGTGTGTTTTCATGCTTCCCTGGGACAGCAGGAGATTCTTTGTAACTCTAGTTAAACATCCACTGCCCCGACCAGCAAGCACGTCGGCCATGAGTTAAGCTCTCACAAAGC
The DNA here is from genome assembly GCF_947650265.1 of Symphodus melops. Taxonomy (NCBI): domain Eukaryota; kingdom Metazoa; phylum Chordata; class Actinopteri; order Labriformes; family Labridae; genus Symphodus; species Symphodus melops. Next base: position 10,041,730 of record NC_136696.1, on the reverse strand, counting down.
TCCCTGGGAAGAGCAGGCAGAGTGGTAATTACAGCCAGAGCAAACAGTTTGGACATAGATTACGCTACTGTTGGTATGGGGTGATATACCCCCCCCCCCCACCCCCACCACCACCCATCGTCTGCGGAGTCCTCAACGCCGAGGTCAAGGGTGAAACCGTTTACAACGGCGCTGAGTTCAGGAACCATAATTCACCACGCAGCCGCCCCCTGGGTAAATAGCAGGAAAGAGTAATAACTCATCCACACACCCAACACAAACCGTGTTTCCTCTGTAACCCGGCCAACTTCCCCCTTTGGTCTATCTGACCATACATGCACACACACTCTCCATCAGTGGCACAATGCAAACACACGTAAACACACACACATCAGTGCAAACAAAACTAACACCTTTAACATAAACAGGGAAATCCAGGGTTTTAAGCAAACGCAGTAAAAAAAAAAAAAAAAGGGTTCTATCGAGAGCTGGTTTTGTAACGATAAAAGTATAGTTGGCATGTGGGGAAGAAGATCCATCATGTTCATGTCACATGAACCAGGATTCCCCTTTAAAGGATCTGATGAGCTTCTGACAGCGATCCAATCAGGGTGCTCAGACTGAGGGTTCTTTAAGGTCACTCTACAATCTCTACATGGAATCAGAATTTAAGTAAAACAATGAAGCTGATAAACTGGAACTTTTCCTCGACAGTTATAAGCACTTAGAGCCTATCACACAGCAGATGTAAAGGAAGACAATAGCAGGAAGTTTAGGGCTCGTAGCTTACACCTCAGACATTATTTCACTGAGCTTATTCGTATTTAGAGTTGATCCATTTGATTTTAGGGTTTGGAATAAATATCAGTATGGCAATTAATAGTGGTTAATAGTGGATTATCCAATCCCTGGGGCCAGAAAAAGAATAAGAGGAGCCCTGCTGATTTGACTCACAGTGTTCATGACTCCTCAGGGTGGCGGTTGGGACATAAATGAGTACAACATGAATGGTGATAAGAGGTGAAACTAATGAGTGAAGAAAGGCCTCAATCCTGAAGTTCACCTTTTAAACGGTACTTTATTTTCTTCAGTATGAATGTTAAGTGTTGTCATAGTTACTGTCGGCCCATGTGTCATGTAGTATAGGATCATTAGTTACCCTGTGAGTGATTCCCAGGTCATATTAAAGAGTGGGAGTTTTTAGGGATAGCATAGCTAACTTCAGCTCAGCTCATTATATTTTATCTGCAGGTAGTCAATCTCTTCAGCTTTGGACTTTCCTTTTTTTGAAAACAGAAACAGACATACACATGTGGGTACATCTTTTTACATTATCAACAGCTTGTACACTGTAGCTTATCATTTAAATCATATTCTACCCAATAGCACCGGCTGTGAATTTATATTGGGGCATATGACAGGAGATCATCAAACTGACGAACAAGAGTGAATTCATTTGAGTTTGATTGATTGAAAAAGAGCTGTGTGATTACCCATGAGGCTAAAAGTGTTCTTAGTGTCACTCTTAAAGTGAAGCAACAAGCTCTTTCTGACTAACTGCAGTTACATTGCAGCTCTCGCACCAAGCTATGAGCAAATGTTGCCGCTTGATACCCAATCAGTCACCATCTCAGCTAGTTTGATATCTGTCAGTAGAATCAACTGAGAGCGAGTCATCCTGCTGATGCTGTAACTTTCCTCCCTCCCCGCTAGCTGTGCACTCTTCAAGTTGTACGCCTTTAACAGAGAAGAATATTTAAAAAGAAAAAAAACCCTGGAGATAATCATCGATGAACACCAAAATTTTCCAACATGTCGGCGCTATCTTACACAGAATCTGGAATGAGTAATACGTGCTATTAATTTTAATTAAATTAATCAATGACAATGCTTGTTAGGGAGGAGAGAGAGGAGAGACGAGGAGGAAGGAGGAGGAGGAGGAGGAGGGAGGGGGGTGTGAATGAGTGAGAAGAGATCGAGGGAGAAAAGAAATGCATTCACACCTATCATCTAATTATACAACAACATTAATCCCATTAGGGCTGGAACTGATTGCCAGGGTCCGGACCCTGGCTGCTCCCACCCGGGCCTGTTGTTATTGCAGTGGAGCCTCGGCTCCTGCCTGCTCCAGCCTGATAACAACTCCAATCACACTTGGCGATCTCTATCTGCACCGGAGATCAGGCCCCGCGGCTTATCGAAAGTTCACATCAAGCTAAAAGCAGAACAAAGAAGGCGAAGAAAAAAAACACACACACACACAAGAGAAAGCCACCAAGGCGCTGCTCAGTCTTCTGTGTGTGTGTGTGTGTGTGTGTGTGCTTGGAATTTAGACGTTCTGTGTGCTTTATTTCACTTTGGCTCACAAAGAATGAATTAATCTCTCAATTGTGTCTCCATATAACAGTCACGTGACCTGGGCCTTGTTGGCCTACTGATAAAGAACAACACATTCCTTTCACACAGCTGCGACACACTCAACTGGAACCTGACTCAAGTCATTTTACTAATCTGGAAAAAAAACACCTCTGGTGAGCTTTCAGAGAAGTTTAACCACTGTTTTATGAAAAGGAAAAAAAAAAAAAAAGAGAGAAGAAGTAAAGGAGGCTGTGGAGGTCAGATTGGTGATTTCTTTGTCTGGCCTCTGCAGGCGTCCTGGTTTGCTTTGAGCCGTGGGAGGCAGCGTATTATTCATGCTGACCTCTGAGCTCGAGCAGTGATGTCATAGGAAACAAGCTTTCTCTCTCACACACACAGAGACACACACACACACACACACACACACACAATCAGCAGTGTGGATCTGCAGGGTGTTATCTATCTACCATCAGCAGGCCTCCTTATCAGCCTAAAACATCTTTCACAGAGGGGTGGGGGAAGCAGCAGAGCAGGCTGCGCCTCCATTAAAACACATCACAACACATTCATCTAAGAGCCATGTATTTCACACACTTTTTCCACTCCTCCTGCCCACCACTCACCTCCGCTCCTCGCTCTTATCACCACATGTTTTTTTTTTCCACTGCTCTCCCTCTGCTTTTCTTTTAATTATCTAGAGATCCCATCCCTAGCCAATTGCAAACAAAACCACCAACAACAACGTGACAATGCTGGGGAAAATGGCATGCAACACAGCCAGATGTAATTACAATGTGCCCTCCATCCTCCATCTCTTCTTCCATCTCTCTCTCTCTCTCTCTCTCTCTCTCTCTGTTGCTTTCTGAGATATCAGCGGCAGTGATCGCCGCCAAGTTTTATCGCGTCTCCCATCTCAACCGCCAAAATATAAGCCCAGGGATCCAGCCTCAGTGGGCCGCCTGCCTGCCTGCCTGCCTGCCTGCCTGCCTGCCTGCCTGCTATCGCTCCATCAAGGAGAGGAGCCTTATCAGGCTGAGAGATCACCAACCGTTGGGGAGGATGACGCACAAAGAGGCACAGACAAATATCTATCTGCTGCACAAACACCAGCTTCTCCTCCTCAACCATGGGCCTCCAGAAAGCCCTGGACTTAATCCACTGTTGTTGTTGGGGGGGGGAATTGAAAAAGATATCCATGCTGTGTTGTCTTGATGCGATGCTCGGTTGTGAGGGAAGGGGACGTTGTTGTCAATTGTTGCTTTTCCTGTTACTTTTTTTTGATGAAAACGTTACATCAGGTCAGGGAGTCAGGAGGAGAAGATTCACTCCTCTGGAGCGGCGTCAAGTGTAACCACGTCAACAGAGCTGAAAGGAAACACGAGTTACGGGCTGATATTGAAACTTACCTCAGTGAAAGAGGTTTTTATGATAAAACACATTTAATACCAGCTTCAGTAATCTACAATTTTGGGGGTTACACATTTTTGGTAACCACTCTAAGCCATCATGAATTGTTTACTTTCTTCATACATCAGAACTCGTGGTTTCTTCTCAGTGTGGAAAGCACCTTGAGTTGTCACTTGGCACAGTGCTACAACTTTTCCAAAAAAATAAAAAATAATAGTAATAAAGTGATCAAGAACTAATATCATAAAGAGCCAATAACCAAAGAAGGCAGCACTCAATTCAGTCAGTCCATTTCCCAGTGCCCTGTCTGGCTCACTTAGTGACAGCAACAGGTGACTGAATGGATGGAAAGGATTCGTAGAGTTAAAGCTGAATCCTGCTTGTATTGGCTGCATGACGCAGATATACGTTCATCTCCTTCTGTTCGGATCTTCGTGCTGATTTTAGGAATCATCTTTGTCATTTTTAAACCAATCAGGCTGCTTGACAAGCTGCTCCTACACAGCGGTTGTATTTCTATCTCAAATCTAAACACCATCGCACACTCTGGAATATTTGCTGCACTCATTTCAGGAGTTTATTCATTTCTTAAATATAAATACAAGAAGTTACGACAAACAGCTCTGTGACCTGGCTGGAATTAGTCACATCAGTAGGATCAAACAGCAGAGCACACTCAAAAACAACATGGCGGACACACTGCGTTAGTAGTAATTTTAATGGTAGAGGTAGTACCCCCACCTCTGCCGAACCCCCACACCCTCCAGCTGAACAAAGTCCTTATCACTCCTCACTAGTTCCTATCAAAATGTCTGCCAAATCACAAGAGAGTCACGGGGCTGAGAGGCTGGCTGGCCTCGACTGCAGCCGGGGCCTGCTGCACAGGGAAGCATAGTGGACCAGAAGCACTGATAAAGACGGCCATGACACCCCTGAGACACACACACATGTACACACACTCTCTCTCTCTCTCTCCCATACACGCCAAGTCTAGCCTCGGTTTATCAGCCTCAGGGTCTGGAATACATCTCCAGGCCCTCGCTGCTGGCTCTACTGCAGGAGCCTGCTGGGAGTTCACCGCTGATAGGCCTCTCTATGGAAATATGTGACAAAGCAGGAAGTGACAGACTATACGGACACTTCCAGGGGTGAAATCCTTATAAGCAACAAGGCACCTTCTGCTTGACAATGGAGGGCATTTATGATTGTTGTGCTATCCTGTAGTTAGTTAGTCCTACTCTTTACCTGAAAAGCCCTTTGTGTTATCCAGCAGAAGCTAGCCTGCTATTGCTAATGACAAAATACTTGGCATCTAGAATCTATGTTTGACAAATACTGTGTCGTTGCCCACGTGCGAAGCATTCAGGAATGGTTTAAACCTGAGATGTGTTGGCCAGCTCAAACATGAGCTTCAATCGTTTAGGACTGAATCATGTGTCCATTAGCTCAACGTTTGGATCCCCTTCTTTTTTTGTACATGTTTTTCAAACAAGCAGCCAAAAACATAACACAAATGAGTTGGATATGCTTTTAAACCATCACCAAAGAAAATCTAACATCAGCTTAAACAGCAAGCTCACTACAGCTTCTATTTAGAGCCTGACCAATAGACTGGTCCTCCTCATATGGACTTTCATATATCAGCTGTACGAGCCTGATGTAAAGCTTCTTTTAACAAACACATATTACAGAGAACAATGTTTGGGTGATTCAGAAATGTTTCCATGGAGCAATCTGACTCCAAAGTTAACAATACGTCCACGTGAACTGTCTGCATGTAGAGCATGAATCCAACCTGTGATATACCTCAGGACATGATACCCTTGACACATCTGAACTTTGACATTAGCTGAACAGCTCTGCATCTGAACAAAAACAACATACTGCGAAGGTGACACATGTCTGTCATTTACACCATACTGTACCATGCGTGGCAAACTATCAGCTAGATCACTTATATAAAGCGAGACCACCCACCAAACAAGACTAACTTTATTACACATCTGCTTCATTGAAATTATATTTTGCTATAACATTACAGACGTAGGCCTATCTGATAAGAGTTTTTGACAGTTGACTTGGATAAGAAGCCGATTGTTCATGTCTACAGTTAAGTTTTGGACACTTTTTGTTCGACCAATTTATTAAAATTTGTTTCCATGAGATCGTTGACAAAAAAAGTTGATCAACCATCACATTAATTGAAGCCACATTACATAAACACTGTGTTGTTATTTATGACATTGCAGTCTAAACTTTTAATAGGCTTCTTTTAGACATCAGGTTTCTGTGAACATAGTGACATAATCAATGATGGTAAGATATTACTATTTGTTTAATGACAGCTTAAACAAACTGTCCTGCTGATGTCATGCTTTCCATTGTTGATGTGTCTTCCACTCTTTCCTTCATCTTTAATCTGCAGTTTGATAATATTACATTAAGGCCTCTCAAAGCACACCCAGGGGTTAGTGACGACGTCATTAATATGTTCTTATATCAACTTTGAACATCAGTGATAAATCTTCACACGTTTTCTACACAGGAGGAACTCGTCAAGCACGGAGAGGGGCCTTTCAAGCGCTCCTAAGATGCATTATTGAGTTAAAAGGACAGATGAAAAAAAAAAAAAAAAAGATCCAATTGTAAGCAGCTATCAACCGAAGAAATCAGCCAAGCGTCCTATCTGACGCCCCATCTCTGGAAAAGAGAAGTGAAAAGCCAGAGGGAAAATGCAACGGCGGCCTCAGACAGAAAACAAATAAAAAAAAGATCCAATTTTAATCTTTATCAGGGCTCACATCGGATCGCTGCCTTATCTATGCTCACATCGGCTTTTTCAGAGAACACTGACGTTTCCACAACAGAATTAAACAGGAAGCCACGGCTACACTTTCAGCCGCCTGCCTATGGACAAAGCATTCTTTACAGGGTAATAAATGGAAACTTTTTGATATCACTGCGCGGTCCAGATAGCACGGCTGCTCCAAAGTGGCTCGTCAGTTCTGAGCAGAAAAAGAGTCAAGTCTATATCAGCCACTTATTGTGAGAATATGCTGCAGCTGGAGTTACTTGAGAGTAATTCTTCTGTTTGTTTGCAGCAATATTTATTCCTCCCATAAAATAAAGTAATAAAACTACTGACGAGACAACCAGGCGTTACATTTATGAGTCAAACTACTTATTAACTTGATAGTGAACTCCACAATTACAGAAGACCTGCACGCGCTCTCTCAACAGCGCGCGCGTGGCTTTCCACACACTTCTATCCCAAGAAAACAACACTCAGTGATTAAGTTGTGCCAAATGCTTACGCTTTATCTGTCGTGGTTTGCTCTGCTTCCTCCGGGACATGGTGGCTCTTCCCTGGGACCAGGAGCCCGCTTGGACGGACTGATAGACGCGGTCTGCTTCTTCTGTTTTCTGCCTCTTCTCTTGTTTATTGCTACGACGCGGCGCTCCGATCACAGAGCGGAGAAATCCGCATGACCCGCCTGCACTTTGATATATTGTGCCACGCCAGCTCACGTAGGGGCTACCTGTGGCTTGGTCCGCGTACTTTAAACTGCTCTCCTCCTCCTCTTCTTTCTCCCAAACGTGCCTTCTTCACCTCACCTTTTTCTCCGTTTCTCCTGCTTAACGTTATTCCTTCGCTGGGCGCGCCTCTGCTTCAGCCGCTGCCGCGTCTGTCAGCGGGCACTGTTGACTGTCGTCAGAAATGTATGCGCTGATAAATAATATCAGTTACAGAGAGGTCAGCGGAGTCACTGCTTTTTGTTTTCTGTCAAGTTTCCTCACGCCGGTCCGCCCCCCTTGTCCACAAGCGCTGTCTCTGAACCAGGGAGCTACTTTCAATGGAGCTCCAGCACTACACTCAACTCTGCTTACTACTGAGGAGAAGACGTGCCTCGGGAACGCCCCTTACGTCTGACGTATGCCACCGCACCCACCCCCTATTGGTTCACAATAAAGCCATTTAAATCAAGCCTTTTCCCCAAAGTAAAGAAATAAAACAGCCCGTTTTAACGGTGTGAATATGAACAGCTGTCTTACATAGGTTACTGAAGAGGCCTACACTCCACTAGTTTGTTAATTCACATGTAAATATTTGATGTTTCTACATTGAAATTGGCCTACTTGTTGTTTAATAAAGTGCTGTACAAATACATAAGGAAAAGTTCACTATGCCTGTATCTCTTTTCCTAATAGTTCAACTTTCATTTGAACATATTGCGTTTAATGTTGTGTTTGTGACTGTGACTGAATGCCAAGGAAATAAAGATTGATTTTTAGGCTTCATATATTAAATACTGACAGGAAGGTTCACCTGGTTTCTTATACAGGCACAAGAAAGGCCTGATCTTATACGCTTTGTGAAATTGAATAATCTTTTTCTACTTCTTCTTTTTTTTTTTTTTTTGCTTTAGGCTACCACTTATAAGACTATCTAAAATGTTTTAACATGAAAATAACTGATATTTGTATTCGTTGGTATTTCATAGACGATGTGAAAGTTATTCCATGGAAAATTTGGGGGTTTTATGTTTTTACTTGTTTATTGTCTTATCTGGAACAGTTAAATCATGTGTTCTAAGGGAACTTCTTCATGTGTTGGCACTCACATATTTCCTTTCAATAACTTGAACAGTGTGTAATCATGAAAACATTGCTGTCATACTGTATAAAACATCTCACTTTATGAAGCATTTGATACATGATATTGTTGAGTGTTTTCCTTGTACTGTTCTTTGTTTAAATGTGATACAGACATGAGATTAGCCAGGATTTCCTTTAGCTGACTACAGGCTGCTCTGGTTTCCTGCATGGATGACTCAGATGAGGCTATTGCCTTACACATGTATCCACAAAGTGCCATGGCAGTAACACTCTGTGACATATACTGTATGGAAGATGCTGGAGAACATATAGACAAGGATATGTATCATATTGATTCATTTTCTAATCAAACATGTTTAGATTGTAAAAATGTGTTACCATAAACATGGCTGCCTGTATAGATATAATGTGGGTACTTAATAGCTTCATTAATGTTGAATGAAATCAAAACCTATGCTCTTATTGGTTCAGTGTTTTGCTTCTTCTTCTTCTTCTTCTTCTTCTTCTTCTTCTTCTTCTTCTTCTTCTTCTCATTATTATTATTATTATTAACAATAATAATAATGATGATAATAATACATTATTTGATTGCTTTTTCTCAGGTAGAGTTGTTGCTACCGTGGTAGTGGCTAATTAGGATCCAATAAATAAATAATTAAACATAATGTTCAAGTTTTAATTTTTCACTTCAATTTGTCTTTCACTCGATCGATCACTTAAAATAACACATCTAAAAACAATTGACAGTATGAGCAGTTGGAATAGTAGAGGCTTCTTACCAGCTAGATTGACTGCTGCCATCTAGTGGCCACTTTTAAAATCCCTATATTTGGTAAAAGAAAGTGTTTAGAGCTAAAAAAATTAAAAAAAATTAAAAAATCACATTCTTTATGCTCCGCGGAGCTTTTCAGATCAGTAGCGTGTGGACTTCTGAGAGATTTCTGAGAATAAGAGGTGATTTAATTTATGCTGCTTTATTCAACACGTTTTAGTTTATGTCAACAGGAATTATACACCAATGCAGTATGTATAATTGTTGAGTGTTGTTCCACAGTTCACAGCCACAAAAGTCTTAAAAATTATTTCCATAGAAATCGTTTGAACTATTGGAATTATTATTCCAAAGTTATCCACATACAGTCTTCTCACTCATCAGACTATCAGTGAGCCTCCTGTGCATTCCTTGTGTTCCTTCTTTAGACTTGCAAGTTGGGATCAGTTGTTTTCAAAAACATCCAAAGGCAACATATTTACTGCACTAGTGTTTGCCAAATATGTTACACAGAATTTAGTATATCACTTCTCTGTCTGAATACAGCAGCATTGTTTTAAAGTATGATTATTTTTTGGTGCTGGAAATTGGTCTGGTAACTGGAGAGGTGCCACTTCACTATCGGACCACTGCCAAAGTCCCCTTGAGCAAGGCACTGAAACCCAACCAGCTAAGGAGCGCTCACCTTGGGCAGCCACCTCACGCTGACATTCTCTATTCGTGCATGTCTGTAGGATCCTATTTTTGCATGTCTGTGTTTTTCAGAATAAGTGTGTGTAACATGTTCAACAAAAGAGTGTAAAACTGAATTTCAGCTCACGGGATTAAAGGACATCTTCTTTTTCTTAAAAATTACCGTTATTATTCATGGTCACAGTTTTGAAATTTAATTCTTTGTTGAAGGAAATAGTTAAATAATAAAGGAGTTCTTCTATACACTGAGCATGGCACAGCTATATGCTATACATTTAGAAATCATATCACATTAAGCTTTAGATGTCTCTTGATCCATAACATCCTCCGCACTCTAATTTCAAGATGCTGTGATTCTTGTAGTGGCTCTGCAATGCAAACAAAGTGTACAGACTTGAGAATTCTGTGCCATCAAATACGTAACAGACATTGTTGGTGCTCAAAGAACAACCTGCCCTAAGATGCTTACCAGACACACAGAGGGCATTGACAACAATTGCAGACAATATTTAATCCTTGTACCTTACTCAGATACAGATTGGACTGGAAATGTCTCTTTAATAAGAAGCACAGTGGTATTATCTTTAAAATGTTGCAATGTACAATTCAAGTGTCACTGATTCTAAATCTTTTTGAATGCAGCCTTTATTAAACATAGTTGTTTAAAGAAAAATCACACAGCTCACCATTATGCCACCCTGCTCAAAAACTCCTCCACTTACAGCTGCTGGTCTGCTGCCATCAGGGATCAGTGCAATGAAAAGTTAGGCAGCAGGTCAACTTGCAGCAAAGATCCAGGGCCTGGAGAACATCCTTTAACGTTTAATGTAAAGTTGTACAGCTTTGGCATCCCTCTGACACTGGATTCAATGTTGTGTAATTAGGAAACCATAAAGGCTAGTTACACATGTTCAACATACAGTGACAGGAAAAAAAGTCTGTTTACATTGAATATTTTACAGTATTTTAAGATGCCCCTTACTGCTTTTCCCATTCAGGGTTGCAGGGAGCTGGAGCCTACCCTAGCTGCCATTGGGAGAGAGGCGGGACAAACCCTGGACTGTTCACCAGTCAGTCACACCATATTGCAGGTGAAGATTGAATATGCACAACAACACGGCCTCAAATTCACAAAGCTCTCTGTGTTTGTTCGACCAATGGAACTTGTTTCTCTGCTGATAAAAGACAAACATAGAAAAGTAAACCTGACCTTTGGTGAGGGAGATTTACTGTAATCGACAGGCAGGCGTGTGTTCACTGTATTTTAGTCACCCAACTGTCCCAATTTGTCACAACTCTGTTGGCACTAAGGCTTTGTCTGTAATTGAATTATGAGGTAAAAATGGAAGTCATATATTTGAGCAGGGGTTTACTTTCATAAGAGGACAAAATCAACGTTTACTAATGCCCTACCTTTCAGCTTCACTGGTTGTAAAAGAAGCTGAATTGTATGGAGAAAATAAACATCATTTAATGAATTTCCTCATTCAAATAAAATGTCAGTCTTAATTGACAGTTTAAATTATTCTACCATACAGAATAATAACAATGTAAACCATACAAACAGTCACTAACAACATAACAGTTCCTGTGATTGAAAAGTTGCCACCACATCAACCTGTTTAGTTACACTAAAGGACTATTGTGTTAATTTTAAATTAAATTTTAAATTTAAATAATAATAAAAAAAGACAGGTGCATGTGACCAAACAGGCTGGCCTTAATGTTATAGCTGAAGCTTTCCTCCTGTAAACAAAATTATCCTGTGGACACCCACAACCCCAGTCTCCCCTTCTCCAGTCCACACACTGACAGTAGCTTCCACTTCCTGTGGGCAGTGCTCAAAAGGCCATCTTTGACTGTCAGGATCTCAGCAAGCACACAAAAAAGTAAATAAAGTGTTGTACAAGTTAAACGATATGCTAGCAAATCATCTAACAGAAAATGTATTAAATTGTGTTCAGCCAAATTAGAAAACATCTGTCATAAAAGCAATAACGTGTGACTCATGTCAGCAAAGGAAAATGTGTGGTTATTTAGAGGGAAACTAAATGGCTGACAATATAAAAACAAAATAACAATACTAATATGAACAGGAACCCAAACAGAAGATGTCCAGAGTACAACAAAAAAAGGGAAATATGCCTTATTAAAATGCAAAGCAAGTAACTAACAGTTGGTTTCAGCATAGCCCAAATAACTGATGTTAATATCTGCTGAAAAGGCAAATAGAGAGTTAAGAATTTCATCCTGCCACCAATTGCAATCCCTTTGATCGGCAGCCACTATCAAAATGAACCTAATTGTGTATTTCATGAAGATTTATTGGGCTTTGAGTCCTACAAAAAGACAACCTTAAAGTGAAGTTGGTTTGGGTGTTAAATGATGTGCTGCTCTTTGACAGCAGCCCCGCTTCTGTTTATAGTTCCATTTACATTGTTCGACCTTTAATTGAGTTGTAACAAAGTTCTTTTCCAGTGAAAATGTGAGCTTCATCTGGCAGAGTTTATCCCGGGAAAATTGTTAGTACTGTCTTTAAGGGAGCAATGTGTGCCCACTGACTTTACTTCATCCCAATTCCTGTGAAATTTAAGTCACTACAAAGGACGAACGGAATTTGACCCTTGGCCTATGAACTTACTTGTTTGGACTCGTATTCCTGGATGGCTGATGCTGCGTTTGTTCTCGACTCAAAACAAACAAAACTGGAAGGACATTTATTTTTGCTAATGTTGCTGTGTTGCTGCATCTACCTGTCTGCTCCAAATGAGGATACAATATAAGTAAATGATGTGCTGCACTAGAAGAATGTCATCCAGCTGTCGAAACATTTGGAGCCATCTGTTTGGGCACTGTAGCACTGGTTACTCTATATGATATAAATATATAAGGACATTTTGCATGTTTTTAAAGAGGGGTTCCTCATGTATATACAGCATCAGTACAACTAGACTGTAAATGCATAAATGTCTATGATGTCCCTGTAAATGAAACTAATCTGAGTAGATTTTCTTACATTCGTTAAAAGTATTCCACTTAGATCTCTTCACTACTTGGTTTGTGTAGTGTTTTCTTGATTGTTATGTAAATAAATCTTTACTACAAGATGTATGGTACTTTGAATTTTATTTGACTGAATATTGCTCCCTAAAAGCAGTTTCTTCAGGCCAAATACGAACTCCAGCCCATAGATTTGGACAGTGTATTTAATTCACCCTGATGGATGCGTACCATCATATTATGCATGCTTTTTATTTTGGTTGCTTTGACTTTTACAACATACTGCAGACAAAGCAGCTTTTAGATTGGATAGAAAATAAAATGAATATGAATGAACAATGTAAAAAGAAACATTAGTGTAAGCATAGCACGTCATAGTAGTAGTTTAAGGTTTCTCTGAATCTTCTAGTGTGATGAACAAATTAAAGACGTTATGCAAATGTTTCTATAAAGAAGAAATAAACTTATTTAGATTATTAATGTGCTAATGTACTAGAGAGATTCAATGTTTACTGGAGACATTTTGTATTCTGCTGTCTTTACCACAGGCTTCAATAATCTTTTTTGGAATAGACTGTCTAATTGATTTTAATTGTTTAGGGACAAGTTGGAGGTTCTACAATCTCACTCACCACATGTATTATCACCAGAGCTTTGGCAGTGCCTTTACAAAGTTTGACCTTTATGAACATTAAAATAAATATCAGAAACAATAAACAGCAGGCCTACACAAAATGAACTCAAGAATCATAAAACAGAGAATACAGAAATCAACAATAAAACAACACATAAAATGAGAAATATACACGTGACATACAAACCCATTATTGAAACAGCGTTTAACTCTGTTTGTGGGTTTAAGTCATTTAAGAGGGACTTTCATTTCTACTGTTTACCTTTCACGTAAACATGCCTCAACATTTCAGAACCCAAAACAAACAGACATCCAGACTCAGTACAATAGTGTGTTTATAGAAAGCAGAATCCTTCAAATTTATACAAAATGATCTATAATAATGAATATTTTGGATAACAAGAAGTAAAACAGATAATAAAATAAATAAAAAATGAAGACTTTTATTCCGGACCTGACGTCATTGTCAACGCTCCTTCTTATTGGTTTAAAATTTCGAGACGCGGCGTTTCTCTGACAACAAAAATGCCAAACAGACGGGACAACTAAACGCATCTCGAGTTTACTTTTCAGATTAATTTGGTGAATAAGCCGTAATCGACGACAAGGCACCGTCAACATGGTTTGTTTCCGAAGTTAGACTAACGTTAGCTTGACTGCTACACACAGATCGGCTCAGTTACCACACGATTAAAGAAGCGTTTGATACTGCTTTTGCATGTGTGTGCTAAGCTTCTCTTCTCCTCTGGGACAGAATCGTCAGTGGATGTACAGCCAGCAGCAGAGGTCAACGGCTCAGCGGCAGAGTCAGGAGCAGCACCGGGTGGAGGAGGCCCGGCGTTTGGACAGAGAGAGGCAGCTGCAGGACGCGCTGAAGTACGAGGAGGGCTTCGAGAGGAGGAGGTACCAGCGCCAGGTTCGAGAGGGGCTCAAGAACAGGCAGACGGAGAGCGACCTACGTCAGGTACGTTTCTCATTCTTCTAGGAGAACCATTAAGAATGAGCTTCAGTGTATTACTAGTTTACTAAAAGCTCAATCTAAGCTACATACATAAAACTTGTATAAACACATCAAATGTTTATTTTAGATTGGATAGAAAATAAAATGAATATGATTGAACAATGTAAAAAGAAACATTAGTGTAAGCATAGCACGTCATAGTAGTAGTTTAAAGTTTCTCTGAATCTTCTAGTGTGATGAACAAATTAAAGACGTTATGCAAATGTGTCTATAAAGAAGAAATACACTTATTTAGATTATTAATGTGCTAATGTACTAGAGAGATTCAATGTTTACTGGAGACATTTTGTATTCTGCTGTATAGTGACACTGGTATATTATCTTCAGACTGAACCAGCCCTTCATTTGTGATGAAGAAACCCAACATGGCTGGATGAGTTGCTTTATTAAGTCAGCTCAAGACACACTATCATTTTTTTCTTTTTTTAAAGCAGTACTACATTTTGGAGGTAACACAAAGATCTGTAAAGAGTTCACGCACTATCACACTTTGAAAAAGCCTTCCTTTTCATAACATGCTGTTGTATTACGAAAATCAGCGCTATTGACTGAAGTTAATTCAGTTGACATAATGGGTTTTTGGGGGTTTTTTGCAGGCAGAGGAGAAGAGAATAAACCGAGAAAAGCAACTGGAACAAGAGGAGAGAATAGCCAAAGAGATAGCCCGCATCAACTTTGAGAGGCAAAGAGAAGAGAAAATGAGGCAGCATATTATAAAGAACAGGTACTGAATGTAGTCTTACTCTGCTCTGGTCTCTTCATAACCTCTATCCGTTTTCAAAAGTCTGTTTCTACACTTTCAGCGTGGAGCTTCGAGAGTTGGAGTCAAAGCTGAAATCTGCATATTTGAATAAGGAAAGAGCTGCACAGTGTGCTGAACAGAAGGCCATTAGGTTTGAGCAGACAAAGGTGAGTGCTGTCCTGTGATTTTCATTACTTACTACCAATATAACAAAGCTGATCCATCTTCACTACAACATTGATTCTGGTCTTAAAAATGTTGTAAGGGTACATTTATATTCTATATAGAAGATTTGTTAGTATGTGCAAGGGACCATGTGAATGAATGTATTTGGATATACAGACGGTTTAGTATAGGAGTCTCCTTTTCAACAATGACAAGGGTTAAACGTGAAAGGAATTTAATTCCAAGGTGAAAATGTACAGAATAATTGTAAGTCAAACTCTGCAATGCATAATCATTTCTCTGTTAGCGTGAGAAGGCAGACTTTGCTCGGATGAAGCAGGAACAGGAGCGAACCACTGCTGAGCAGAAGAAGCTGGAGCAGAAACACCAAGAGGAGGTAGCGCAGTATCAGAGAGAGCTGGAGCAGCAGATGATGGAGAGGGAGCACAAGAGACAAGAAGCATATGAGGAGTTCCTTAAAGAGAAGCTCATGGTGGACGAGATCGTCCGGAAGATTTATGAGGAGGATCAGATGTAAGTCATTATTCATTTCCACTTCATGGAGGGAATGAAAGTACTTTTACTCAAGCTCTATTTTGAAATTAAAAACAATATAGATTGTTTGGTACTTTACTTTCTCATTCACATTTTAATGCAATTAAATGGATTTACATTGAGAACTAATGTTTTTCTGAAGGGAGAGGCAGCTGAAACTGGAGAAGGTCCGAGCCACTCAGCAGCACCTTGAAGAATTCAAGAGACAGCAAACTGAATGGAGACGCATGGAGCAAGAACAGATCGAGGAAGAGAACAGACGCATCAGGGAATTTGCGAGCCATCAGCAGCACATGGAGGAGGAAAGAATGGCAAAGATCAGGGAGAGAGATGAAGCGAAGGAGCAGCTACTAAAAATAGTTGAGATACATTTTTTTTGCCCCTTCATTTTTCGGTTAATTCTCGGAGATGTGTGTTTTGTTAACTCCTCTCTGTTTTTGTGCAGTTGACTGAGAAGATCAAGGAGGAGAAGCAGCAGCGTGAAGATATGGAGCGAGTGCGTGAGGAACTCTGTCTAGAGGAACAGGAAGAGGCCAATCGGCAGAAAGAAATAGTAAGTATCATTGATTTACTGTCTTCTTTAAACATTCAAGGTAAATATGAGGCAGTTCTGCTTTAGATTAAACAGCAGCTCATGAGTCAAGAGACTTGCACCTATGTGCTCTGGGACTTTGATTTATTAGTGTGCCTAAGCTATCTTCATATTTTTTGACCCATTTGTCTCACAGGAAGAGATGGAGAAGAAAATCAGACACAGGTTGATGATGCAGCAGACCTACCAGGAGCAAATGGCTTTCAAAGAGATGAGGAGGCAGGCAGAGAAAGCAGAAGAGGAGAACTTCAGGAAAAGGATGATGGCAAAGTTTGCAGAGGACGACCGCATCGAGCAGATGAACGCTCAGAAGCGACGCATGAAACAACTGGAGCACAAACGCGAGGTGGAGAAGCTGATCGAGGACAGAAGGCGGCAGATTCAGGCCAATGTGGTACAGAACACTCTGAACACTGACACAGAAAAGTGTATTCATTGTTTATCAAACTCTAGGCAGCTGGTGCATCATTTAGTTTCGTACTAAGTGCTTTGATAATAATGTTAATTTCTCTCTTCAAGGACCTTGAGGCCAAAGAAAGAGCGGCTGAGCAGGAGAACGAGGCGCTGCGCAGACAGATCATTGAACAAGAAAGGCAGACGCTTCTTAAACGTCATGCGACCAAACTCCTGGGAAACTTACCGAAGGTATGAGGCAGTGTAAGAATCCTGAATAGTTTTACACAATCTCAAGATAATACATCCATGTGACAATCGGTGCTTTCGTTTTATAGGGCCTGCTTCGTGAAGAAGACCTAAAGAACTTTGACGAAGACTTCAGAAAGAATTTCCAAACCCGCCGAGCAGACATCTTTTCTGAAGACGGCTTAGAAGACGATGAGTAAAGCTTTCCGTCAAAATTTTGAACTATTTTTTAACTAACTTTTTATTTGGGTTGTTCTGTGCGATCTTCAATTAAATAATTACAGAAAAGATCTGATCTTGGCACCTCACCAGGCTTTTATTTCTCCAAAAACACACGAAAGCCTCTCAGTGTTTTATGACTTTCCCCAGTCAAGAGCTTTCATGAACTCGTCTTCTGTGAGCGACAGCAGCTTTGCCGCTTCAAAATCCATCTACACAAAAAAAGATAGAAAAGGTGGTCGGAGGAGACTTGGTTAAAAAGGCTTTGCACAAACAGAGTATGGTAGAGACACTCACCTTTTGTCTTTTGAGGATGTCAGTCAGCTTCAGCTGTTTCTTGATGCCCACAATCAGCTCTGTCTTCTGCTTTTTTAAGCATTTTGTTTTGAGCAAGCAGATTTTCTTTACTCTGAAGTTCCATGCTTGTCTTGTCCTTTGGTAAAAATAAACATAAAAATGAAAGACTGAAATAAGTCAAACTTAATCAGAACTGATACTTACAAGCTTGTTTGAAAAACACTTAGAATCATTCAGTGTGTTAGAACCTGTGTGAATTCTGCTTCATGTTGTTGTTTATGGAGCTCTCTGTTGTTAAAGATGTTATTGACACAAATGTTTTTCACTCACTTTTCCATTCAAAACTTCAGCAACATGACAATGTTACTCATATGAGTTTAACGATTTACTGAAAGGAACCCTGCAACTTCTCATTAAGTTGTCATGATCTTTAAAGGTGTAAAACACAGTTTGTACTTAATAACATTTAAAATCACATTCTTTGTATTTTTTTTAAACCTCTGAACCAGTAGACATTTTGATTGTATAACCAGAACTTAACCCATGTCAACCAAGTCATAAAGACGTGATGTTCTTTAGTCTCTACGGATGTCTATGAGTGGCATCTTCTGGTTAAATGTGTACTTTTAAAGGAGGAAGGAAATCACAACAAAAAACCATAGTTTGCGGTTTGACAAATGTTTATCTGCTTTATCTTCCTGCTTTACATGTTTGTAGAAGACAGTTAACCATTTTTTTTCGGGCATGTCATTGATCTTGCAAAACTAAATGTGCAAAGATGGATGTGATTGTCTCTAAATAAACTCTGATGTTTCATGTCGGCATTTTTTTTAATGAATCAAAATCTGTAATGTGATTTGAAAAGACTTATTTTGAATCATATCAGTACTCAGACTAGTAGCATGTATCGATGACGCTGATGTTTTCCTACCTTGTCCGCCTGCTTGATCTTGTTCAGTTGAGTCTTTAACTTCTCCACTTTCCTGAACAACGTCATCAGCCAGGGAGAAATGACCTTTTTAAATTCAGGAGTGATGGAGGATGGTATGGTATTTGTACCATTTGAGTAGCTGGACTTGTATAAAATGCTCACAGACCTTGTGTAAAACCGACACTTGCACTTGAAGACCGTCACATTTTTTTGCCGACTCCTCTGCCAAAGCTCGCTGTGTCTCCAGCTGTGTCTCCAGCTGTGTCTCCAGTTGTGTCTCCAGCTGTGTCTCCAGCTGTGTCTCCAGCTGTGTCTGCTGAATACTTGTTGTTTTCTGCAGTCGGGCTCGATCCTGCTCCAACTCTTTCACTTCGATGCTGAGTTTAGCATTCTCATCATCCTGCATCGACAGACATCATTAGATCTACAAACAATATCCTTTTTAAAGACAATACTTAAAATGCTTTGATGCACGGTCCAGTGTTTCACAAAATGATCAATTTGAGGCCTTTGGAAAA
The DNA here is from genome assembly GCF_947650265.1 of Symphodus melops. NCBI lineage: Eukaryota > Metazoa > Chordata > Actinopteri > Labriformes > Labridae > Symphodus > Symphodus melops. Next base: position 10,022,588 of record NC_136696.1, on the reverse strand, counting down.
ACAGACTTCTGGGGAAATCATGATTATTTCAACACGTTGTTACTTTTTCTGACAGATGAGTGTCAAATGTGCATCAGCCTTTCCTCAGTGCTTGGCTGTTAAACTGAGGCTCTGTTAAGATTGAGAGCTAAGATGTCATCACAGAAAAGCGTCATGTTCTGGTAAATTTGAGATCCAACAATGCAAACCAACTATTATTGCAGTAAAATCGAAATTCTTCTCGGTACTCGACAAAAAACCTTCCACCAAATGTGTGTTATAAATAACATGTATTATCATCATTGTTGTTAAAATGACCTGATACTATATTGTCTCCAGCGTCATCCACAACATTTTCGGAGGCGACAGTTTGGTCGTTCATCTTCTCTTCCATGCTTTGAATTGTCTTTGCTAAAAAACAATCACCTGAGTCTTCTGTAGCTGCCAGATCCTCCACTTGAGATGTTTTGGGTGTCCTGAAAAGAGCAAACAATGTGTATCAATCTTATAGTGGCCTTGTAAATAGAGTTTAATGCAGAATACATTCAAACAAATCGATGACATTATAGGTCCATACTTTTCTTGTAAAAATCATCTAAAATCCAACTTACGCTGGTTTCCATTAAGGCTCTTTTCCTTGTTTTCTCGTACAAGTTGTTTTGTATGTTGAAGTGGCCCTTTAGTTGTTTTTTTTTACAACTAGCATCATTTTTTCCTGAAGCATTGACAAAATATGCTAGTGCATTGTCAGAAGTATTTGCTGGCGTTACACATGTAGCATGACTTTATACGCTGAACCGATACCTTCACTCCAGGCTCTGGTGCAGAGCACTGACAAAGCTTAATGATCCTGCAGATAAAAAGAAGAGTGTATCCATCCATGAATCAATAAGTCAATTTAAGATGATGTTCATAAGGTGACCTCTTTCTATGGCTTTACAGTGAAACAATTAATATGTGAACGTTCTTTACAAACAATGCATTATTGAAGTAAACATTAATGGTTCAAGTTAATTTAATACTTACCAGCTGGTTTTAAAAATCCAAGATTAACTTTTATCTGAACGATCACCAAATGCTTCAACATTTTGACAAAATACAGTAGTACAAGTCTTAGAACTATAAATCTCAAATTGTTCCCCTAAAAAAAAATCTTGGATTTAACAGTTGGTTTGAGTCATCTCACTGCATGAGTCAACAAAACAAGTGTCCCACACTTGCTCTTTGGGCATGACAAATATGGGAGACACACCAGTTTAAGGAGTAACAGTAATTTATTGAACAGATGTGAAATAATTAAATTATCAACTACATACTTTAGAGTGTACGTATCAGTATAATCAGTATTGTAGGGTGTGCATGAGGGATTATGTAGTGTGTATGATGTAGACTGTGCTAAAGCACAATATAAGATGAAGCCACACACACTGCAGTCCTCGACAGAGTGCCTGCAATGAAAAGAGCAACTCAAACAATGTGAATGACAGCAGTAGCAGCAGAGAGCTATACTGGACAACAGGGCCTTGATTATAACCTCACAGCACTGGGACCAGGTGATCCAAGTAAACACCATGTACTATGTTCCAATCAACACTGCATTCACTGTGATCTGGCACAAAAAACACCAAACACTCAGTTACACCAGGGGACGCCAGAAATCACATTCTTTGCTGGTTGTAATATTGTTGAAAATGGACACCTACTCTTACAATGTATTTTAACCGTTTGCATTCCAAAAACAGTACAGCTTTCTTTTTGTTTAATCTTACCTAGACTATCAAAGACCTGCCTAGACTTTTTACAAAAGTAAAAAAATAAAATAAAAATTAAAAAATGCAAACACAGCTCTGAGCGTGCTTCTAGCGGTAGAACATTGGAACTACAAATAAAAAGCACTACAAATGTTTTATCATGGCTCGTTTTGCATTATTAGATGATTTGGCAAATGTGTGTTTAAAAGAGCGCACTGATCTGCTTGAGTATTTCCCCAGAACGAGCTGTGCCGCCGATGATGTGAATGTTCAATGGTGAAATTGTGTCGTATTCTGTTATCCTCCAGTGTCAGACACTTTTAATTTGTTGCACTGAACTTATTATCCAACTTCATTTTCGTGTTTTCTCCTCAACAGAACGCACAGAAATCGTCACCCTCTCTCATGCAGTATTTGTTCTTTTATTAGTAACTTCGAGTAAGTGAAAAAAAAAAAACCCGTTTGGGTCACTCTCATTTCTCATTTTATTTATGTAGCTACTTTTTATATTACCGTTTTTATTCAACCTCACCCTGTTCCATTCCTGTTATTATGAAGCACATTTTCTTTGCTCTCGTATTTTAACGGCACGGTGTGGTTTCTAAAGAGGTGTGTGGTTTGGTTCATTGGGGGCGGTTATGTATGCAAATGTCTCCGAACATGCATGAGCCTTCTAGTTTAGAACATGTCAACATTACCTACCGATGTGCGTATGTCCTCCGTCCGCATGTTTGATCACTATAGATTTGTACTTTGGCAGGACTTTGTCATTTTTGACTCAGCGGTCAGGGTGCTGACTGTGACGCATCAGAGGTTAAATCAATGGAGATTATCCTTTTACTGCTGAGCTGAGTTTGTGACATAACAACTGGTAGTATGTGGGGCTGTGTGAGGACTTTGGGATTGAAAGTGCCTACAACCTTTGTTTGATTAAATTCACAATTTAAGTGTGTGTGTGTGTATGGGTGGGTGTATACGATAGCAGGGGGCGGTCCTAGAGGACCAGAACAGGCCAGAGGTCCAATTCTCTCAAAGGACACTGTAATTCTCTCTGTCTTTTCTTCGAGACCGGTCAGGATGAGAACAGTGCTGTTCTTTGTTTATCTCCTCCCTGCGCTGACAGTGATAGCTCAGGCTGCACCAGGTAAGACAACTATTTATTTTACCTCGTGTCAGTGAAGGGCATTTTCCTGCAGCAGCCACTGGAAATTATAGACGCAAGGGCCTTTGTAAGACCGTCTAACAGCACGTGCACATGAAAAATATCATACGGATAAATTGTTCAAGATAAAGCACACTAATAGTCTAATTGTAGCTTTACCTCTGTAGTTTTTAAAAGGATAATAGCTACATTTAGTATTTAAGAACAAACCCCTGAATCTCTGAAGTGATTGTAGTATTTTGTTTTGTCACAGTTGCTTTCAATCAATTCACAAAAAGTCCACCTTCAAGGAGCGCTACGGTCCTTATAATAAAAGAGATGGTGTAAACTTTTAAAGTTAGAGTTTATTAAAAAGGTCCTGCAGAGACACATTTCAGAGCATATAACTCAAAGTACGAAACTTCCATTGTGTAAACTGATGCATTCATGTGTAAGCCACATTTACTGTTGTAGTTTGTCAAGTGGAGCTGATTATATAATCAATGACAAAAACAGTAACTATAGCAAGTCTTGCAGTCATTAAATACAGAAAACGGTTAATATTTGCCTCTGAAATGTTATTAGTAACACAGTATACAAAGTATAAAAAACATTTAACTAAAATTCTCATTAAGCAGAACTCACAGAAAGTACTTGTGCAGAGGTAACTTTTGAAGAGACTTTGAAACTCTTCAAAACAGGGTGGAACTCAAGAACAGGTATCAGTTATCACCAAAACTATTGATGAAATTATATTGCAGTGGTAAACAAACTGTGGTACAACTTGTCAATAGTAAATGTATTAGCCACGGTAGACGCTGGTCAGCACAGCCCCTTTCAGTAGAAATGATTCTACTGTACATGCAGACGGGGTCACAGGTACCATTTTAGAAAACTTAGGTTAGAATCAGACCTAAACCCAAATGTCAGTGTAATGTAGCACTATTGTTTGCCACAGATTCGGATACATACCTAACCTCATGGCCTCTCCCTGCAGGTGGTGGGCCCACATAAGTGGATTCTTTTCCTTAAGTAAAGGAGTTTAATTGTTTTGAGCGTGTGAGGTCAAATTGGATCACAGTGGTCAATTGGCAGCATTAGCAGAGAGTTGTACTGCACAGTTGTGGTAGTAGTTGAGTTGAAAGGCAAAGTGTTCTATTTACCAGTTCGTACCCTCACCAGTGGTCATGAGCTTTGGTCACTGATCGACAGATGGACATCGAAGACACAAATTAGTTTCCTCCAAAGGGTAGCTGGGCCCATTCTTATGGTATTAGTTGAAGATTTCTGACACCCGGTCAGTGAGAGCTCTGAGAAGAGCCACTGGTCCTTCACATCCCAAAAGAGCCAGTTGAGGTTGTTCAGGCATCTGCTTAGCAGAGGCACTGCTTGTTTATAGGCAAGGCAGGCAACTGCTTGGGGCCCCAGACCCTTAGAGGGCACAAAAGCGGTGGCCAAAATTGTGCAAATTTTGAAATGATGGTAGGAAACCTTCCAAGGAGATTCCCATCTGACAGGACTCGCTCTCGTTGCCTTGCTGAATGCTGATTGGAGGGCCACGAATTGATTTCTGTCTAGGTTCCCAACACACTCACGCCACGGCTGATTAGGATGCCATCAAGATGACTCCCTTTAAAGGTTTTTCGGACACTACGCTCGGGGTAGACCTATAGCTCACTGGAAGGATTTTATTCCCCATCTGGCCTAGGAATAATTCTGAATCTTCTGAGTGTAATGATCATTAATGGCAGAAATGATATCCACATTATGACAACCTACTGTAAGTCTAGATCATTTCGAATCTCTGCAACATTATCATGAATCCAATAATGTCTGATGGTCCTGTGGAAAACAAATTATTCACCCTATAATACTGTACATGTGGACTTTGAACACAAACTTGTGTCCTCTACAGGGAGCAACAACCTCGTGGTCTCTCTGAAAAATGGTCAAATCCGAGGGGAATACACGACGGCAAAAGGCACAGACAGGACGGTGAAACAATTCCTGTCAATCCCCTTTGCACGGCCCCCTGTGGGGCCCCTCCGCTTTGCTGCTCCACAGGATGCAGAGCCCTGGCAGGGGGAGAGAGATGGAACTCACCATCCCCCTATGTAAGACTTTAAAAGTTAACAAAGGACACGGAGAATGAGAAGATTTCATCATTGTTTTTCCCCCTTTGGTGGACACATACTTCTTTGTTTCATTCTCTCTCTTTCTACTTCAGGTGCATCCAGGATCCTGAAATCGTTGCAAACGTTTCCAAAACAATGTCAATGCAATACATCCAACCTGAGCTTTCAGAGGACTGTCTGTATCTGAATGTGTACACTCCAAGTGACGTGACACCGGGTGACAAACTGCCGGTGGGTTAACAACAGTTCGTATGTAGAGACATGAATCAAATATCACCATAATTATTACTGCAAAGAAAAAGACACTACTGCCTGTATGTACATACATCTGTTGGGTCAGGGTTTGAAATTTAGAATGCCGTCAGTGTTTATAGCAATGTGAAACAATCTCTCAATCTACTTGTTGTATTTGATTTTTAAAGATATGCCAATGGGTCTACCTTTTATAAAAGGCAATCTCCTGATTATTATTGCACTTTTTTAGATAACGTTGACTTCTGATGTACACTGATGGTCTTTAAAAGAAAAGATACTGAAGTTGTTGATGAAATTTCCATACATTACGTGCCCTGCCATCCTGTGACACCTTCACAAAATAATATGTTTCTGACAGCTTGTCTCAAAGCATTGCTCCCAGAAAAACTATCAAAATACATAGACCATCCAAAGCTCCTCAGCGAGACGGTCAAAAAGATGTAAGAGATCCAGGCAGATAGCTGGTCAGAAGTAGAGAAAAAAATCTCTACTGTTATTATTAAGAAATGAAAACTGCCAGACATTCTTACATTTCTCATTTCATTGACAGAAATCCAAGTATTTAGTTTAATTTTCATTGAATGGATAAACTGATTAACTTATCCAAATTGAACCCCCTGAGCTCCTTTCTAAGTCAAAATGTAATTTATTTGGTGTTTTATTTCAGGAAAACACCTGGTCTATCAAACCTTTACACAACTTTATTGCCATGAGCTCATTGTTGACCTTCTCCCCGATTAACTATGTAGGAGCTATTTCAGCGTCTACAATCTTGCACCTGTTCTGTTATTCCTCTGTGACTTACTGCTTCATAAATTACTTTGTAAACATGACTCAAACCACTCTATAGACAGTTATTTCCCCGTCTTTTTTAAAGTGTGCTAGAACTCCACCGTTGCTGAACAGAAATAACTAAGATCTGTCAGGTATTAATAACTCAAGATCTGTCTTGAATGTCCCTTTTCATGGAAAGTTATTTACAGTCTTTTGGAAAAATATCTCCCAACTCACACGCGTAACGTGATGCATACCAGTCTGGTTACAGAGCAAATCACTTGGTAAAGTTATCAATGACCTTTGACACTGTAAATCATGAACTCTTGATCTGAAGGCTGCATAAGTCAGCTGGTTTTCTAGGGCCTGTTCATGACTTATCTAAAAAACAGGCATGCTTTGATTCAACAGCTAAATTAAAATCTGAAAAAATATTATTTAAATCATGAAGAAACATTCACAGCTGACGACACACAGCTATACATTTCATTTTTATTTGGTAATCTCAGTGCTGTTGACCAACTAATAGACTGCATACTGTTGTCACTTATTCTGTTACTGCCAATTTAATGGCTTGAAATTCTTCTTCTGCGGTTTTACAAGCACTTAGAAATTCATACTGTTCTCTGTGTGATGAGAGATCATCTTTTAACAACAGTAAGTGTGTTCTGTTGTTGGTAGGTGATGGTGTGGATCCATGGAGGAGGTCTGTCAATCGGTGCAGCTTCCCAGTATGATGGCGCTCCATTAGTGGCTTATGAAAATATTGTGATGGTCATCATTCAGTATCGCCTCGGCATTCTGGGATACCTTAGGTAAGGAAATGTGTAGAAAATCACAGTTCTGTCCCAGCTTTGAAATCTAGATATATAAAGTGGTGTGTTGACTTTTCTTTTTCTGAAGCACTGGAGATGAACATGCTCGGGGTAACTGGGGTTTCTTGGACCAGCTGGCAGCTCTGAGATGGGTTAAGGAAAATATTGAGGCCTTTAATGGGGATCCAGAAAATGTCACAATTGCTGGAGAATCTGCAGGAGGCATCAGTGCATCCATATTGGTAAATAAAAGCAATCCCAGAAAGAAAACAACCTGTTCAGCATTAATCCATGATAAATCCCCATGTGAGCACTGATGCTGTCTGTTATTCATGCTTTGGGGGCATTTTAAATGTATGATCTGTAATGTCCATTTTCAAGTGATTGCATACAATTATTTCTTCTGAACAGACTGTGTCTCCACAATCTGAAGGACTGTTTCAAAAGGCAATCTTTCAAAGTGGAGTATCAACAATTGGAACATACACGACCAAATATCCTTTGGCTTCTGCAAAGGTAATACTTTTCAAACAAATGCTAAGTGTTTTCAACATCTATGTGGAGAGGATATATTTAAAACTGAATTATTTCCTTTTATTTTCGCAACATGAGGCATCAACAGGAATTTTTCCAATACTTGCATAACACCACTAGAGCTATGAAACAGGCTATATGTCTATCAAGTACTCTTTTCAAGTCTGCATGTCTTTTACTTTGCCACTGGCAGGCTGAGATTGTTATAGGATGTTATAGAGCTTTAATTTAAAGCTCCTAAAATGTAACTCTTTAACAGTTAACTTTACTTTTATTTGCAAAATACTGCACTACCTTAATTTATTTTCATTTCTTTTTGTCCCTAGATGGTTGCCAACCTGACTGCATGTGACCGCAGCAGCACAGAGGAGCTGGTCCAGTGTATGAGAGGAAAGAGTATAGAAGAGCTAGTTGATGCGTCCAAAAGGGTAAAAAGTCCTCTAAAGATCTACATTTCAAAATTTATTATCCTTAGTTTGTGAGCTGATTGACTTTTTGGGGGCGACTGTGGACCAGTGGTAGAGTAAGTTGTTTCTCAACCTGAAGGTTGGGCGTTTGATCCCCGGCTCTTGCAGCCACATTCTGACAAATCCTTGGACAAGACACTTCGTTGCACTGGCGGTGTACAGATGTGTATTAATAGATGCGTTAAAGAGAAGCCACTACCATCATTGTGTGAATGGATAGGCATGACATGCGGTGTATAAGCACTTTGAGTAATCAGAAGACTAGAAAAGTGCTGTCCAAGCTCAAGTAAATTTATCATTTACCAATCTGTGGATTCTTCTGCCTTCACCTTAACTGGATATAGGAGGAATTTATTTGTCTGATTTTAAAAAAATATTTGTGTGCCATCACATGAAATAACCAAAAGCAGGAATTTTAAAATTGTGAATTAATGTGCATTTATTTTAAACACTTTTTAAATAGAACTTCCGACTGATCTTAAAACTGTTTTTAAGTGTCATTTCAAACTTATGCCACAAGATGGCACTCTGCTACAAGTTTGCTGTCCCTTCACCTGGTTTTCCAAAATAACCCTGATTTTCAAACTAAGTGAATTGAGTCTTGAACACAGATGAGGATTTATCTGGGCGCCGTGGTGGACGGCGTGTTTCTGACCGATCTGGCTGAAGAGCTTCTGAAGAAGAAAGAAGTGATGAAGATCCCTGTGATGTTGGGAATTACCAACCATGAGTTTGGATGGATCTTGCCTCAGGTCCCACTTACAAACTTATCAGTGCTTTTCCAGATATCATTAGCTGTTGCCATGCCTCTGTGATTTTCTGTGTATAAAGGGTGTGTCGTTTATCTTGAGCTCTGTCTCCTGTGTCACAGAGCTTTGCCCCTCCTGGCTGGGAGAACGGGATGAACAGAGAGGCTGTGCTGGCTGTGGTCAACATGTTCAATCCTGCTGGGGTGAGCTCCATGTAAAAGTTGCCACTTGTTGATCACAATGATTGATGGATTTTTATTAAGCTTGAACTTGATCTAAATACTAATTATATACTGTATTACAATTTCTTACTTTTAAGCCCATCGTTGCTAAATGTCAGATCTGCTGGATAGCAATATTTAAACTATGTGAAACTATTTGTATTCTTAAACAATTTTGACATGCAAATATTTTTGGTAGTGTTTGATTTTGTTTTGTGTTGTTGTACATGACGCTACCACACTATTGAAACGATGTAAACTGAGACTGGAAGACGTGAGCTCATAATGTTGGATAAGTACCAAAAACAAACAGAGGAAGAGGAAGAATTGCTTAAATCATTATGTATCTCAAATTAATTCATAGGATGCCCTGATAATTATTGAATAGTATTAGCAAGATTCTTGCCAATATACAACATAGCCTCAGAATCTGATGGTCCAATTTCTCTTCTCGGTCCAGATCTCCGCTGCAAACGGCTTCATCGCAGATGAATACCTAAAAGAGGCTAACACTCCTGAGGAGATCAGAGACGCATTCACAGAGATCATTGGAGACCTGCTGATGACCTTTCCTGTTTTGAAGGTGGCCGGATACCACGCAGGTCAGAAGGGCTTTTTTAACAAATCGAAACAGGCGTGACTTTACTGCATCGCATTTGGGGCACAAATTGATCCGAAGTGTGTGGGAGGAAATCTGTCAATGCTAGTTCAATTTGTTGGTACAGAATATAGATTGCTTGATGTCATTTAGATCTCGTTTCAGTCACCTCATAGTTTAATTACTCTTGACCTTTGACCTCCATCTCAGCTCACGCATCTTGTCCTTTTTCTCCTCTGTGTGGTCAGACTTGGGTGTTCCTGTCTACATGTATGAATTTGTGCACCGTGCTGAGATACACAAAGACACCAGGCCCAGCTTTGTGAAGGCAGATCACGCTGATGAGGTCGGTTTCATGTTTGGCGGATGTTTCTGGAATGGAGACATAAAAATCATTGGTAGGCAATGTTTAATCTCTCAAAGGCTCTTCTGCTCCTGTCTGTGCTATATACATGTTTTCGCGGGAAACTAAATGTGAGTTGGATGAATAAACGTAAATATTAGTGACCTTGAATATGCACTACAAAATCAGTCCATTCAGATCATGTTTAATGTTTAATAACTTATTTGATTGTGTGGTTAAACTCGTCCTGTCCTATCTTCAGGCAATATAACCAAGAAGGATGAAAGTCTTTGTAAAACGATGATGGCTTACTGGGCCAATTTTATCCGCAGCGGGTGAGTAAAGATCGAGGTCTACAAAAATCTATGTTTTGATGTCAATCTTTTTAGCATCCTTATATTTAACTTGACGGTTTTTGTCAGACATCAGTTGATCCATTTCAATGCTAACGTGTCGCTATGAGCTGAATATTCTAGCGCAAACACTGATAGTAGCTTTATAATGTGAAATATTGTAATGTTTGTATTTAAAGAGTTCAGTTGATGCATATTAATACTGGAAACAATTGCAAGTATACACGCTTTGAAAACATTTAGAAAAAATTTGGAAAGCTGTTACTTAACTTAAATAAATATGATGTGGTCATTTGCTTTACTTCATTACATGTAATGAAGTAAGTCATGGACGTATGTCAATTAAAAAGTGTTGTACAGCAACTATTAAAACCTCATATGGATACTTTTTTTTGTTAATTTGCTCCCATTCTAAAACACTTTAATTTTCAAACATGCTGATGCAAATACAGTATGTGAACTTAAATAGCCAAAGTAAAGGTATGCAGGTCTAAGCCACAGGAAAATTATACTGCATATTCAGCAGTCTAATAAATAAGAATTGATGAAGCATAAATGTCTACATTCTAAGGGGACGGTTTGAAATGGGTAGCAACCACGCACAGACAATATTTAGATGTTTTGTTGTTGTGTAGACTCCCCTGATGTCTATGTCTGAATATCTCATCAGCTCCCCTGATGGCCCTGATCTTGTCAGCTGGCCTCAGTACGACAGGCAGACGCAGAAGTACATGGAGCTGGGTCTGATGCAGACGGTGAAAGAGAAACTGAAGGAGGACAAAGTACATTTTGCCGACGTCACACTTCCTCAGAAGCTGAAAGAGTTGGCAGCAGCAGCATAAACTGGAAACTGATCACGCTCATGCTTTTTTGTATTGTTCTAGCTGTTTTAGAGTTTAAATAGCATATGAGCATGCTTGTAGTAATTCCATGTTAGTGTCTTTTTAACACATGTTTTGTAATAGTTGTAATTAAAGGACATCCTTTTATTGCAATATCTCTTGGCTTACAAAGGAAATAGTTTTTGATGAAATTTGATTTTGGGAGGTTGCCTTTCAGAAATATGTCGGTGAGTTAGTGAGACATTTCCCATACAATCAAACTTAATTCTCATTTATAGATTGCTCCTCTCATCCCTAAGTACGACCCAGATGCCCAGATAGCTATTTTGCTGGGCAGAGACATTATACAGGTCCACAAAGCACAAGCACAAGTTAATGGACCCCACAACGCTCCCTTTGCTCAACGCTTAGACCTGGGCTGGGTAATTGTGGGGGAAGTGTGCCTGAACGCTCATAAGCCAACTGTCAATGTCTACAAAACTCATATGCTTTCCAACGGACACCCATCTCTCCTCACTCCTTGTCCCAACAGCATCAGTGTTAAAGAGAAACCATGCTACAGCGGGGAGCACAAGGATGGCTCAAAACCCAACACAGCTGAAGAAAAGCTTGGGAGCAAAGTTTTTGAGTGCACAGAGAATGATAAGTGTGCCATGTCCTTCGAGGAGGAGACCTTTTTAAAGATAATGGAGGAAGAGGTTCAGCAGAATGAAAGCAAGAACTGGATTGCTCCTTTACCATTCAAGTCACCTCGCTTGCCACTCCCAAATAATAGAGACCAAGCACTGTCTCGACTCACTTCGCTGAGACGCAACTTAACCAAAAAACCCTCAAATGAAGGAACGGTTCTCAGAGTTTATGGACAAGCAATTTGAGAACAATCATCCCGAGACACATGAACCTTTTGAGTTAATCAAGCCTGAAGTAGACACTGAAATCAGACTGGTCGCTACTTTCTCTGCACACATTCGGAAAACTGGGCTCACACCAGAACGCTTCCAACGCTTCTCAAACTGGAACTCATTGATACGTGCCATTGCATTCTTGATTCACCAAGCTCGTTCTCACTCGCAACTCATCAAATCACTCATGCAGGGGCTGGCATCAATGTAGTAAACCACGCACTCCAGAGGAGCTGGACGCTGCCAGTAACCTCATTCTTCAGACTGTTCAGAAGGATGCTTTTGTCGAAGAGTATGTTGCTCTCCAAACTGAATGAACTGTCCACAGCTCAAGTCCCATTGTAGCTCTGGATCCTTTTACAAGTGAAGGTCTGATCAGAGTCGGAGGTCGCCTCAAACATGCTTCAATGAACACAGCGTCGAAAAATCCAATAATTCTCCCAAACAAGCATCATGTGACAAAGCTGATTGTCCGGCACTACCGTGCTAAAGTTATGCATCAAGGAAGGCAGTTCACTGAAAGTGCAGTCAGACCAGCCAGACTGGAGTGTAGGTTGCAAAAGACTGGTCTCATTCATTATTCACTTTTGTGTACTGTGTAGGAAACTTAGGGGGAAAGTGGAAACTCAAAAAATGGCAGATCTCCCGCCTGAGAAACTTGAAACATGCCCTCCATTTTCGTATGTTGGGTTGGTCGTATTTGGCCCATGATCAGTGATTCAGGCATGTGGTTGAATAACTTCATCAACGCCTGTGACATTTGTCTTGATAGAATTCCCCATAGACAGATACATCAGGCACACCGTTTCTGAGAACAGTTTGTTGCATAGCACACTTCCAATTAGAAAACTATAAATAAATAATCAACTGGGTAAACTATTTAAAAAAAAAACTATTTTATATATAATTCATGTTTTTTTTTTTAATGAATGGTTTTCATTAAAGAGAACCTATTTGTCTCACATCGAAATTGTTATTTCCCTTTTAATTATGTTTTAAGGCAGTGGTGTCCAAACTTTTTTTCTTGCGGGCCAAAATTGTCGCGTTAGAATCGCTCACGGGCCACAGGGGTTGTTTTTTTTGTTTTGTTTTTTTTAAATATTGGAGGGAACTTTTTGTATTTTGACCTCTTCAAAAAATAATGTAAATACACAATAACTAATTGCAGTGGGAAACTGTTGTGTTCTAAATTTTTGGAAAGAATAGTCAGGCTTTTATAGGTCTCCCTCGCTAACATGAAAAAGAAAAAAAAAGAACGAAATATGCCATCTGATGAGGCCTGGGGCCAAAATCTTCTGATTCTTCGATTTGAAGTCAAGGGCCACAAAAAATCTACTCAAGGGCCACAAATGGCCCCCGGGCCGCACTGTGGACACCCCTGTTTTAAGGTAAACGGTAAACACCATGCTTTTATTTTGAAGGGCATAGTAGTAGCTTGACATGAGCTTGACGCAGCGACGCGGCTGCACAGGTCGTTCTGATTGGCTGTGTTGACTTCAACGTCATTGGGTCCCCCCTCGTCGTGTACGGTTTTATTTGCGCATGCGCTCTTTTATCCCTAAGATCACAGACTTGAGCAAAACGACGCACTCTCCAACACGAAAGAGCAGCCCCCCTTTCTCCTGTCCGCGCGGAACCTGTCAAGTACGTACAGCTGTTAAACTACCTTGTTGTCTTATGAAATATAACCTACATTTGCACATCCGAAAGGTATTGTTTTTTTGACTTTAAAGCGCATTTCTCATCTGATTTCTGCCTTGTTGCCTGTTCCTGGGGTCGAAGAAGCGGAGGGTTATTCTCTCCTTGTCGTGATGTTTTCGCCTCTGTGGATGAATTGGAGACGTTTTGATGTGGTTTTTAACTTTTACCCCTTCGAGACCATGATATCCCTTCTGTAATGCCATGGAGATTAACATTGCAGGAAACGTCAGCCTTTGCTGTGTTTATTCAGTACTGCTTCCTATCTCAGCTGTCAATAGAGCCCAGCTTCAACTCATTGGTCAGCATGTGTGCTGCTGCTGCTGAGCTCCTGTAAGGTGTGCACTCACTGTGAGAGCCGAAGCACCTGTTCCTGTTTCTATCTCAATGAATCCTTCACTATTTCAGGTTTCCTCAAAGAAGACAGCGTAAACCAAACTTCATTCTCCAAGGTCAATAGGCTATACTGAGTTTCTTTCTTTCTTTCTTTTGTACATATTCTATACTAATGGAAGTGGGAAACAAAGTGTATGTGCATTTTACTTGTAGAAATTGGCAACTTTTTTAAACGTTTGAGTTAAACGTTCCGTCTTACGAAGTCGGCCCTGCACCATGCTCTTTTAGAAATGCGTTTTATTCAAGCTAACAGATGAGCTGCTTTTTAGTACGATTCACATTGGAGAACAGCTCATTTTCTCATCATCATGGTTTAACAGCTAGGATGCGCGTGAGGCTATATGCATTTAAAATGATTTTATTTTTTTAACTCGTGACGGTCTAGCCATTCGAGCAATTCATGAGATGTATGCCTGATGATAGTGTGCAGGGAGTGCTGCACACAAACAGGAGACATATCTGTGTCAAATATAACAAATGTAAAAAAGAACAAAAAACGTCCAAATGATTTTACAAAACTATGAATCCTTCCCATGCTATTCCTTTAGGTCTGTTTTCACGTTACTCCTCCTGACAAAATATTGTTGTAGCTTCAGTTCCTTGCCAATCAAGACAAGTTTGGTGTAATCTGAAAGTGCACATGTGGGGGAACTTCCTCTCAGGTTTTGTACCATCAAACACAGCTCATTAAACCTGGCTCCATTGTGTCCGTTTAGTTGACCTAATGTGAAACTTTTCTGTCTTAAAATGTTCAGAAAAGACTTGAAATACATGACTACTTCCAAACTCATCGAGAGACAGAATTAGCCCACACTCAGGTCTACGGTTGCAGATAATGTTGTGAGGGGAATGCAGCTTTAGAGATTTTACACAAGTGTGGCAGTGATACTATAGAGTGTCGACGATTGAAAACACTTACAGACCAAGCCACGGTATAGCGTCAGATTTGCACTCTTAAAACTATGGCAAGTTCAAAGTAATAATAGGTGAGTAATAATGAATGGTAGTAATTAAAGACTGTCAGTAATCTGTAACACAAAAGAAAAGAAGTGAGAGACAGTGGTGGTAAAAAAGAGTTTAGATGGGTAGAGTAAGGCAAGAGGTGATTGGCCCGCGGACTATCTGTAGTTGATATTGATTCCTATTTGAAGATTTTTATATATATATATATATATTGTAAATTGATTGTGCTCTTAATTTGCCAAGAAGTGTTCTTGCAAAAGTACTCTTAATGCTGCCTTGGCATTATACATTGTCATCCAAGTGCTGAACCATGGAGTGAGCGGCGCTGTGGTGGATGCATGTGCTGCAGACAGTGCTGAGATTATTAAGAACCTTCACGTCAAAGCGCTCTGCTGGACAAACTGTCATTTCTAATTCACTTCAAGCATTGTTGTCTGAAGGGTATGTTCACTACAGAGAGTATAAAAACTGTTTATCGAGCAGTTCAGAATAGTTGAGACCTGGGTGTTTCAGGTTATTATTCTAAAGAAGTTCAACATGCCTATTTGACTACAATCAAGTCAATGAATATTTTTTTTAGTTTAATGGGCCTGGAAAAAGTCAGTTTTGGTTGGGATTACTTTTTTTATACACTGTTGATGGTGTACAGATGCCAGTGGCACATTGTATTTTGAAAGAGAGTGTGCTTTGTGATAAAAGCCAGCAATACTTTTATGATTTACCACTGTTTTCAGCCCTTTGATAAATAAAAACGTGCATCTTATTGAAATTTGAACTGTTTCACTATCATGATTTATCACATGTATCTGTAAATGTGATTATTTGGGGAAATCAAACCTGTTTTTTTAATATCTAATGTATGTTTAGAGCACTTAAGTTATAAGTACAACTTACTTGGTCTTTTTAAGGCAATCGGTTTGCATGGTTTTAATAAGTAAATCAGAATTCTGTTCAAGTAAGTACAACAGAGAAATTCTAAGTCACATTAGTTAGCCCGACTTACATAAATAAGTTGTTTAAAATAGTAATTTTGAGTAGTCCATACTATATCCAGAGTATATCTTAATGAAATTCTTGAGTACTGTCTACAACAGTTTAAGTTAATTGAACTTAAATATTAGTGTACTATACTAAATAAGCAGTTGTTAGTACAACTTACACCTAAAATTACACGTTACTTAACCATTTTAAGGCAATCGGTTTGCATGCTTTTTTTAAGTAAGGTTAACTAATTAGAATTTACAGTGTGAAAACACATGTAATGAGACACATTTCAGTGTATTAAATATGAGGATGTGTATCTGTAAAGGGCTTCAGTGCTGTTTTTTGTCTTCGTCTCTGCGAGTACAAATTGCCCCTGAAAACAGAGTTAGTGTTGCTGTTTGGTGAGCAGATTAAGTTTGCGAGGACGGTCTCCTGTTACTGGCCAACATCAGCCGAGATTCAGCCACCTGACTTATCAACCAGCAGCCACGTTCACGTTCAGTGAAGCACGTGAAGGGAGGTACTCTGCTAATGTCACGCTCCTGTATATCTGAACTGAGCTTTTTTTATTGACACATTTGACAATATTATGTTCCATAAAAACACGGGAACTTGCTGTGAGGGATGAAGAAGTGCTAAATATTTGACTCAGTGATGGGATTATCTGCATCGGAGCTGCATTGTAAAAATGTGACTTTATTGCTCCTGTCAGTCGTACGAGGCTGCGAGAGAGTAGTTTCCACTTACTGGTGACAGAAGCTGATAACAGTTAACAGCTGACTTATACAAACGCTTCCAAATGATAACGTTTAGCCTTGTTTGGCTCCTTTGAAAGACAGACGTCGGTCAACTTGAAATTCCTGCATGCAGAACGCTTGTCTCATTCCCGAAAGAGCGTTTGAGTCTGGTCCAGATTAACTGAAGGTCTGTAAGAACTCAGAGGCAGCTTGAAGTCTGACGGCTCACAGGGTTTACTTTCGGTGAGGAGAGGTGGTCGAGAATAACTCTGACTTAAAGGCAGGATTGGTAATGTTCTCCAGATAAACTTTGTAGGGTTTTGGTTGAAATTGTCTTTAGATCCTGACAGACATTAATAACTTGTGTACTCTGAGAACGAAACAAAGAAAATCCATCATCTGTAGCAGCTGTGAATGCTTAAAAACTTCGACCAATGTCCGTTTTATAAACCAATCATGCCCACTCAGAGCATGAGCTGAACTCTGCTTCTGGACCAATGGCACTAGTGCATGTAAGGGGCGTGGCTTTATAGGGAGCACAGAGGGGAGGGGGTGGGTGAAGATGGAGCACTGAGGGAATGCTGCTTTAATCATGCTAGTTTTTGAAAATGACCCTGCATTTATTGGATATCCAGTTTGTACTGTCCCAGGGTTTTAGTTTTGTACCTGTGGGGTTTTAAAAAGTCTAATATTTGATATTGCGATAGAAGGCCTTATAGGGAATATAAGACCTGACCAATATGAGCTGTTTGGGGCTGATATCGATAATTTGGATGGAAAAAAATTAAACACTGATATATCAGCCGATATCTTTCTTGGACCTATATATAGATACTACACAGTTATTACGTTTATCGAACTCTTACGTATCCGTCTACGTAAAGATATACGTACTGTATCTACTTGACTCTATAGGTGATAATGTTTGTTGTAATCCATAAAGCACACTCTGCTGGTGAAGGAGAACTGCTCGTTTGATACAATGAAACTCAAGTGAAATGCTTTTTGGCTGGTCAAAGTTTTAAGTTTGATCGACTCACAAGCTGAAGTGAGCTCCTCTCCTTAGAATGGGAACTTGTGTGCCCATCTTAAACACTGTATGCAGAGTTAGTCTTTATTTATATAGCACTTTTAAAACAATTTGTTACAAGGTGCTTCGCAAATGCAAAAGGTAAAAACAGAAAAACAAACGCAAAGAGAGAGAAAAAAAAAAAAGGCTAAATGGATTACATGAAGGATTGTCTGTACAGGTGAGTTTTTAGAGGAGCTGTGGTCATGTGTACGGTTTTATTCAATCCCATCAGCTGAGTGAGTGAGTAAGCTAGCTGGCCTATGGATTCACATTTTGGACATCAAGTTCTTCATTAAAAGTTAACCTCAGCTGCTATCTACAGAAAGTAAAAATGGAGTCAAACTGACTTAAAAGGTCATACATTTCAGGGCATATTAGCGCGTCATTGGTTGCACACCTTAGAGGCTATAGTCCTGCAAGTATGGGCAGCCCTGGTTTAGGAGCAACGTGTCGTTCCTTTGCTGCTTGTTATTCGATCTCTTTGTTCAGATCTTCTGCTCAATTTATTTCCCTGTCAAATAACGGGATAAATAAAATCCCAGGATTCCATCTTTTTCTAAATGTCATAGGAACCCTCTCCTAGTTTGGTGCTTCTGTTAGTATTAATAGAATCATGCTTCTACATCGGGCTCTTATTTATCACATGAATCACATCATTGCTCTGCGCTGCACATTCTCACTATTTGTTTACTCTCCAGTGTTTTCTCTCCACACTGTCTTTCAGTCGACCAAAGGCAGAGCTCTGGTAAACGTAGGAGACTGATACAGAAGAAAGAATTTCAGCAGAGAAAAAAACATCAGCATCATGTGAAGTCATAAGATCACATGCTGACAAACATGGAGACGGTGGAGAAGTGACGGGGCATTATGATGATTTTTTTTTTGTTTTGTTCGAGCTTTGTTTGGGTGATGTTCACAGTCTCACCACAAGCAAGCTGGAAACAACCTTGTCAGTCCAAAGTATCAAGAACGAGGAACACAAAGGATGGACTCACTGCTATTGTTTTTGTGACCGAGGCACCGCAGTAGACTCAACAATGAAAACAACTTCCACTCTCAGATTACTGAAGGAAGCCAAAGGATTGTGGGTCAGGGAAGTCCCTGGTGTGGTGTTGGTTTCTGCAGAGAAAGAGCTTTGTTTGAGAATGCTACAGAGGACACTTTGGATAGCGGACTATAGTGGGCCAATAAGGGGACTTTGAAAGGACCTTGTTCACATGCTGAATTGATTTTCAATGAAAGACTATTTGACATTTAAGAAAAGTGATGAATGACTTTGCATTTGCTGCATATTATTGCTCATAAAGTCGGAGTGACAGAGATGGATGAACTGCATCACCTGCACCTGGGTAACTGCACCTCGCAGATCTTGCTCAACTGTTTTTTTTTTTTTTTTTTTTAACAGATGAGTGCGCTGAATAATAGTTCCTGGGGCTGGGAGAGGTTCTGGGGCACGTTGCGTAACAGCACCAAGGTTCATGTGAGAATCATGCAGCAGACACTGAGGGAAAGAACAGAGAGCCGGACGGGTCTTGTGATGTTTGGTGCATCGCTGACAGCAACAAGCAGGAAATCCTCTCCACACAAAAACACACGAGTAGTATCAGGATGTAAGCCCCTCCCCCCCTGCGCACATCCAAGCAAAAAACTCTTAATGATTTAAACCAAGCTGCACTGGTTCTGAAATCACATGTAGGGGTCGGTGTTGATGCGGGGTGGGGGGGGGCAGGTTGTGACTGTGTGTGTTGGAGGATTTGTGGGGGCTCCCCCTTCCTGCTCATGGAAGCAGAAATACTGCAGCCTCTGCAGTCAGCGTAAAGGATTTACAGAGTCCTTGTGTGTGTGTGTGTGTGTGTGTGTGTGTGTGTGTGTGTGTGTGTGTGTGTGTGTGTGTGTGTGTGTGTGTGTGTGTGTGTGTGTGTGTGTGTGTGTGTGTGTGTGTGTGTGTGTGTGTGTGTGTGTGTGTGTGTGTGTGTGTGTGTGTGTGTGTGTGTGTGTGTGTGTGTGTGTGTGACAGGACACATCACTCAGGCCAAATGGCATCACTGGCCTGCAGGTGATCATCTCTGCCATCCCTCTCCAGCAGAGAATCACGGCTCACCGAGGCTCTCTTGCTGCTCTCTTTGATCAGCTCGGGTCGAAAGGAAGGGTACGACATCCCAGCGACATTTCCCACTTCCAGCATCACCAGTATGACTGAGCCATATGCTCCGTCACCACAGGGAGAGCCGCCTGTCTCTTTAACACAATAAAGTCATGGTCGGATTAAGACCGAGAGCTCTTAACAACATCCCAACAAGGAAAACTCTTATCTGAGACCCGTCAGTTGACCCTGAACTCAGGATGTTAAATATCAGGGCAAAACACTTCAGTGAAAATAACTGCTGATGCCTCAGAGATGTCAGAGCAGCCACAGTGAGTGTGACAGCTGTAGGAGAAGGATTCTGATGATGCGATAAAACAACTTCCTGTGTTATAACTGTATTAGCAGACAGCGTCATACAGTCGACTGATGGAGTCAGAGTGTTCGCTTATAACAATACAAGCGATGACCTCCTTTCTTCATCACCCTTTAGCGCTGTTTTTTTTCATCATTTCCTCTGAAAAGTTTTGATTCCAGAAAACTTTAAGACCGATGTTATTTTGTCAGTGGGAAGATTATTTTTCCCCCCCGATATAAAGATGTCTGTGGGTTCTGAAGCAGATGCACTGCATGCATCTTAGGTGGAGTTTTTTTTTTTTTTTTTTTTTCAAGATCTGATGTGGGAGGTGATTTGAAGCCTTCTGTTAGTTTTTCAGCTTCAGTCGCCTGAACTCTAGTTGACACGTCACTAATGTCCTGAGGCTGATCCAGTTGGCTTTCAGCTGCGATCCTGTTTATTCTGCAACAAATCCACCGAATGACACTCCCCTCAGAGATTTAAGAAAAGACAGGAAAGTGTTGATACACATTTCTTGTCCATGTGTGTTTTTTCAGGTGTGTGTTTTGAGTAGCATGTCTCTCATCAGACAGTGGAAGAACAGATTACCACCTGGGGGGGGGAGTTGTTGATCAAGACTAAACTAACTCAGAGTCAGAGACAAACCTGAGATCAAAGTGCTCCAACAGCGTGAGACTGACCACCAGCATAAATATCTGTGATCAGTCACTCATTTAGAGGTTGTGGAAATAAGTGGGGGATAGAAATCTTTCAAAATGAATGACTAATTATGAATGAATTGAAGTTATTTGTTGTTCTAGAAAGAGTTGGTTTTCTTCTAATTTCAGTGATCACGTTTGGAAAAAAAGATGGAAACCATCAAAGAGTGGACCAAGTTGGAGTACTCCAACACCACTTGAGGATTTATAATGTATATAAAAAACGGACTAACTGGTCTTTAAAAGGGAATGAGGTGATTTCCCCGTCATGGCGTCTCATTATTACCCTCGGCCGTGCTCGTGTGTTTATCTTGCACTCATGATGTGTGTACGTGAGTCACCGTCGGTTTTATTCACTAAACACTGATTTATATAACAAACTACCTCATCTTTAGAGCGTGTGTGTGTGTACGTGTAGCCAAGAAGCCAAATGGTGCCCTGTGCTCGGGGAGCTACAGCAGATTAGCCCGCGGACAGAGAGCAGGATGGGCAGCTGTTGCTGTTTTCCGTCTCGGAGCATTCAAGGTCAGGGGAGAGAGTCGTGTGGCAAACTGTGCTCTGTGTGGCTCATGTCTTAAAGTGAGACCAGGTCAGTGTGTTGCTGTTTTAATAAGACAACAATATTAAAGGTTCTTCGGAGGTGCAGCACTGTGTACATGAAGATTAAGATCCGTGTTTCCTGTCTTTGTGGTTTCCATCTATTATTTCCCGTCTGCATGATATGAACGCTGAGTAATACATTTAAATTACCTCATTAGAATCTATTAATGCTGCACAATCAGTTGAGATTTCATTGCTACAAATAAAAGGTAAAAAAGTTGTTTTGTTTTTTGATTTCAGTACGGTCCTAATAAAATGACAAAAAATTATCATGGTATAACTTTTAGGGGAGAAGTCTCCAATTGTTTAAACTCAACGTTTTGACTGTTATGACTGTACATCCTGGTTCTCATAATGTTCTGAATATAGAGACAATAGTCAAATGACCCTTCAGTAGTTAAGAGTAGATCGTGTTCCACTATATGGTAGCCAAGTATACATTTCAATCAATGTCAATGAGGACCATGATGCTAATTGTCTTTTTCATTGTTTCAGATGCACTGGGTTTGTAAGTTCACTTGATGTCAGCATCCTCGGGGGATGGGAGGCCCTGCAAAGTCCAACAGTGTCTATGACCTGAGCTGAAACCTCCAGCTATCCCACACATCGTTTCCAACATGGAGGGTGTAGCAGTGGACAACCTCATAGACTTCGACCTGCCCTCAGAGGCCTCGACGCTGAGTGTAGACGGAGGGCAACACCAAGGCCACGCAGACATTTTCTCCCCAGAGCCCAGGTCGTCCGCGGGACTTCATCAGCAGCCTCTACTGCCAGAGCCCATGGCACCCACCGAGCATGGCTCTCACCACCACCACCACCAAGAGGAGGGAGACAATGACAGTGACGCAACAGAGTCGGCAGACAGTGAGAATGACATGGACCCGCCCTCTGACACGTGGGCGCTGAGGAGGTCGTCGTCTTCGTCGGCCCACAGCGGAGAGGACGCTGACGCTGACACAGTGGAGAGGAGGACGTTCATGAAGGCTTATGTGGAGAAGGTGTTTCATGGAAAGTAAGTACATTTACTATTTTTGTCTTTTTATATTGTTTGATGAACCGTTTCATGGCCCAACCAAAGAGGTCAGTGACTTCAAGATGATTCTGTCATCAGTCTGAAAAGACTAAATATCAAAGAGATGGAACAGCAATCAGTTTAAAGCATTTATTTTGAAAAGCCTACAGTTGTTGCTGCTTCCTGTTTGTATATGAAGCCAATCAAGCCAATATATTAAAACAATAATTATTATTTATACAAGTGTCAAGCTTTGTCTCCAAACATAAAAAAATCTCAGACATTTTTATCAAGCCTGATAAAATATGGAAAACATTCTTAGCTGCATCCTGCTACGATTGACATTTTTGATTTTTTTCTGTCAAATTTGAAGTCGCTGTATTTAATGATTTTTGAAAATGTCTCGGAGAGCTGTTCCTCCTGAATTTGCTCCCAATCGTCTGGACTTTCATGTTTAGTTTCCAGTGAATCCTCCTATATTTGTCAAGTAGGAAAAAGCAGGAGAAAAGTAGTGGAGTAAACAACAATACCATTTAAAGGTTTCCGGTTAGACAGGTTTGACTCATGTGTGATGAGGGTGTAGTTCTGTACTTACAGAAGAAGAGCTTTTTCTCTCCCTCACTTAAAGAACGCTAATTATTGAAAAATTTAATTGAACAATTAGCGTAAAAATCACAAGCTCCGCCCAATCTGCATCACCATACCTGTTCAAGCCACACCCCCAACATCATAAAGGCCTGCCCCCATAACTCCAGCTCCCTCTTTTCCCTCCAAACCAAGCCTGACTGGCTAAAGAACGAAGGAAACCACAATATTGCTGTTGTATTTACTTTTGACCAAGTGAAGTAGACCTGAAAGAATGCATTATTGATAGAAAATCATCCACGGTTTGTATCCTGTGTTTAAATGTTGCACTCACATCTAGCTTTTATTGTATTAGACCTAGCTGACACTTACAGTTCATTCTGGTACACACAGAGCACATGGAGACAATTCAACCTTCTGTACAGTAACACACAGTCATGTTTTAATAAACTACATTAACCATTGAGGAAGAGACAAAAATAAATGTAAAACGTGAAGACCTAGGTCTAAAATACAACATTTAGAATCAAGTAAACATGCTGTATTTCTGTTGAGAATGAAATGCACATACATTCACGTTTGTACAGTCAAAATGAATTTATGTGTGGCTTTGAATCATTCAATCAAGCACTGCTGAGTTGGGATGCTATCACATTTTCACAAGCCTATAAAGAATATATTCCCTGTATTTTTGTCCACACACAACTCGTTCACATATTTGTAAATCTATCTTGTTTTGGAATAAATCAGTGATGCATGTTTTACTCCACGTTTTCTAGTTATCATAAAAATCCCTCTCATAAATCCTGTGGTAAACAAAGCCAGCTGTGAGAAGCCCTGTTTTTTCACAGGGCCTGCAAATGACTGCCCTAGCGACTTTTGTGGTTCGTGTATCCACAGGGAGGACTTTGACCAGGAAGAGCAGGCGCGCTTTGGAGAGCTGTGCAGCGGAGACAACGGCAAAGGTCGGGAGTGGTTCGCCAAATACGTCAGTGCCCAGGTGAACATGAGGATAAAGAGGAAATGATGCTGGATATGACCTTTAAAAAAAAAAAAAAAAAAAACCCTACTCTATTCTAGTTGTTGGCACAAGTATAATAGGAGTCATAGTAATGCCATTGAAAGAACTACTGCGCTGGTGGTTCCTACGAGAATGTGTCTGTGGCATTTTTGCATAGGATTTTGGATCATTGCAGAAAATAAGCTCTGTGTCAAACACACGTTTCTGATTTATAGCTGTTTTGTTCAGCTGGATAAACTTTACAGATGAACACCATTTATATGAAGTTTGAAGCGTTAAAGCAGCCGAGAGAAGTAGAAAGCTAATGTTATGCTATAGCAAACTACACCGCCGTCGGTTTATTTTGATGTCACGACCGTTATGCTTCATCATCAGCGGTTTTGACAAGCTAGCGAAACCGTAGCTTATTAAGTTGTTTATTAACCTAATATTTACAAGAGCACTGAAAAACAAAGGAGATTATGCAAATAAGGGAACTGAGACGTAGCCAAAGTCTGCAACAACCACTGTAGTCTCAATTAGCTACTTGTTAGCAACTACTGTTTTAAGCACATGTAAAAACTTTAAAATTCACAAATGGGGTCTTAGCTAACTTATCTCGTCTAACAAAACGTCATCATCTCTAAAGCTTGTATTAACCACAGACCTTATTTCAGGCGTCTAACCACAAACCCATTCAAAATCCCCATTGATGTTTTGAGTGAGGAACCCATGGCGCTAAAATGCTAACTCACTTCCGGGTTTTAGGATTAATTTCTGTGCCAGTCTATAGTCCTCATTGTAGCAACCAATATCCCCCCCCCCCCGGCCCAGACTCTTTGCTGCATGTCTTCACTCTCTACTCCACACATTTCCTGTGTCTCTACAGCTGCCCTGTCAAAAGAAGGCAAAAGGTCGAAAAATGCTGCACAATTTCAGGAAATCAAAGTCTTTCTTTTCTTCCTTCACCTCAGCTGATTGGATGAGATGATCTTTGTTTCTTATATCACACTATGCTAAACCTCCCTCTGTCATTCTTTGTTCGCAGCGCTGCCACTCCAAATGTGTGAGTGAAGCCACCTTCTACAGACTGGTGCAGTCGTTTGCAGTCGTGCTGTTTGAGTAAGTCTAATATGTCACAATCGTCCAAACCTGTGTAACTGTGAAGGGTATGCAGCAGGTATGCAGAAATTCAGTTTTCCCATGAAAGATGCGTTCTATAAACATTTGTAAACTCAGTCTGGAGCGCTCCCTCTCTTGGCCCACTGCTTGTATTACTATAACTCAAATAAGAGCAAACGTGTCATTTCATTGAAACGTTTTTTGTTTTTTTTAACTGTGACATACCTGATGATCCACATGTGGCTTGATAGGAAAAACAAAACAGTGTGTATGTTTAATTAAAGCTCCCATATTTTGATTTTGTTCTGGTCTTATATGCTCTTTAGTTTGTTTTCCAGGTGCCTTGTGCATGTTTAGGCACATCTATGTGCAAAAAAGTCTTACCTCCTCTAGTTAGCAGTAGCAGCTTGTAACGCTTGTCCCTAGCTCCCCTTGTTGAAAATGGGTTTGTGACATCACAAACTCGTTGTAGCAAGCACAAACTCTTCTAGGACTGACTGTAGCATTTCCAATATGGTAAAAGGGGCGGGACATGTTCGATGGCAAAGCCGACTGACCAATTACGAGAGAGCAGCTCGGCCGACCAATTAGATAAGACCTGGCACACACGGCAACCCTTTTTGTTTTCTTTGTAGGCGAGTCTGCAAGAAAACAGACACTTTTTTTTGAACATTAGTGATTGTGAATGACTTAGAATTGAACCCCAAAAAGGGCATAAGGACTTTTAATTCAAGAACATCTCCTGGACTTTGAGTGAGGGTTGGTTCTTTTATTGAAACTGTTCATAAAAACTAAAACATATATCAGTATCACCTCCTAATCTTCACAGGGAGAAGTGTATGAGTACAAGCAGTAAGTGAAGACAGGATCAACCTTTCAGTGATTGTGTGTTACAGATGTTACCAGATGGATGATTACAGCCCCGCCAAAAACCTCATGACTATGTGCTTTACGTACTTCTACGTCGGTAAGATTTGACTCAATCAGTCTTTGATCTTCACGCTCTTTATCCATCATGGAATTTAAACATATTTGATATAAGATTTAACACCTGGATGATTATTTTGGTACTTTCTGAGATGGATCAGTGAGGCAGCATCGTCGAACGATTCTGGTGGTCAACATTTGCGAGGATGCTGCTGTTGGCAGGTTTTAACAGTGATAGTTTAAATCTCAACACCAGTTTTTTGGTGAAGAATAAAGAAACCACTTTGAGCATTCTGCTTTTGTTTTCACTGACTGTCGAGCATTATTGGCCAACATCAGTCTCTGCTTTGTTACGTTCACTTCTTCATGACGTCACATAAGATCATAGGAGATCAAAGTGTGTGTGTTACTGTTTTTTGCACCCAAACCATAACGGTAACCCTTAGTGTGTAATTGGGAGTTTGCATGTTTGAGATTAAAGAGATAAGTTTCTCCTTGTGCATGCGATTCAACCCTATTTCAAAATCAGTAAGGATTTGAAGAAAAAAAAAAAGCTGTCGTCTGAGCCTGGCCTTAGAGGAGCTCTTCTCCTCAAACTATGACTTGATATTCTTTCACAACACATCGTTGTGTTAAGCACTTTCTTTGCACAACACTCGAAAACCCAAATTGCAATATTGAAAAGTTGACTCAGCAAAGTAAACACCGCTGGGAATGGTAAAATAAAAGTCCCTCCTCAGTGATGATTCAGAGTGCAGGTCGTCTCTGTGGTTTGTCTTGCAGACACACCGCAAGAAAAAGCAAGCTGCATGGCAGTAACACTTATTCAAGCAGGAAGTGTTGAGTGATGCAGAGGTCACAAAATTCATTTCATCAACATACTACAACACACATGCACCTGCAGGAGGCAGCTTTAAGGAGCAAAGAGAAAGGCTTTAAATGGTCTCCTGCACATTTTAGCCTGCAAAGAATCTTAATTTAAAAGTTAACATTTGAGTAAACGGGACAACTCAAATAAAAGCTCTTGGTACATTGTCAGATGGTAAAAACATTACCCACAGATTTATTTCTGCCTTTTATAGATCGATTGTATTGTTTTGAACATTCTGCTGTCCTCTGCTATAGGTAAATTTCAACCTTCCCCCTCTGAGCTGCTGGATCGGGGTCCTCCAGTCAGTCTGGATTCATACCTCAACAAGGCCAACTCCTGGCTGTCTGTGAAGAAAGGTGCTGCTGAGCGCCTCCTTAAAAACACGTCAAAATCAGATGTCAAAGGTTTCTTTGGAGGCCTGGAAAGCAAGCTGAGGAGCTCGGTGGCTACAAAGACTGAGTGAGAAAACGCTTCTCCTCTTCTGAAGTCTTTTTTCATGACACAGACTTCATTCCAGACTTCATTCTTTTTCTCTCTCCCGCTTTGTCGTTTGTAGGGAAAGTGAAGGAACAGTTGAGACGAAGCCCAGATCACCAGGTATAGTGCACTGCAAATCACCTGAGCTGACATATTATCCATCCATATAACTATTACAATAATAAACAGTCCAAGTAGCTGTTTTCTTCCTCTCCTAACACTAGTCTAATAGCTTGTACAAAATGTGACTGAGATGTTGACTAAGCTCCTCTTCAATCCCAGTGTCAGACACTCCAGAGGAAAAGAAAAGTGAAAAGGTGTACCTGTACACTCACCTGAAGCAGCAGCCCATATGGTAAGTTGAAGGTCACATATTATGTTAAATACACTTCTCCTTCTCTCAATCTCCTGCCTTCACTACTTTTAATAAAAGGTGAGCTCGAACAGGCTGTTTGGAGATTTTCCCGTTGTGACATCACAAAGTGCAGTAACCCCTCCCCCAGGTGGGTGATGCTCCTACAGCCAGGTGTTTTGTTCTGCCCTGTGAGCCTGCCTTCCCACCGTAAACAATTGGACAAGAATAAGCGAAAAAGAATCCCTTTCCAGAGGGGCGTGGTCAGACACGGCTCATTTACATTTAAGGCTACAGACCCAGAAACAGCCTGTTCTGAGCAGGGCTGAAATACAGGATCAGAGTGGATTTTTGGCAAGAAACTTGACATGTTTTTAGAGACCTCAGAGATTTATGTGCGACATTTAATGAAAAAACACAAAAAGATACAACACAGACTCTCTGTTATACAGCAAGTATAGTCGAATGTGCTTTTGTTTGGGTTTTTTTTGTTTGTTGCAGTTTTATGGTGTGTACAGTCCCTTACACAGTTGGGTAAAAGTCATTATTATATTCTCTTGAAAATCTGCACCCAGAGTATCAGAAACAGACTCCAGGCTTTAAAAATTGAGATGGCAGCAGTTACAATAGATTCTTATGGTGACAGCAAAAACAATACCAAAACTTCAACAACAAAAAACATCCCCTCGAATCAGTCCTGATTGAATTATACTTAATCACTGTCATGTTGTCCCATATTTTTATTGATTGGCCACCAATTACAGTCCAGCACTGGACTTGTTCTCACTCTTTTTTTGCTTCATTGACTGTCAGGAGAATTATTGAGTTCTTTGGGTCCTTCACCAAATTCATATTGGTCACCAAATAGTTGCTGCACGAAAGAAATGAAAACTACTTCCTCCTTCAATTCTTCACAACACTGTGAGTGCTATGAGACTGCATGACTATTTTAGTGAGGCGTGCAGACTGGCTACATTTTAGCATTCTTTAAAGCACTTCAAAGTCAATCATGTCAAAGATTGACCAGATTCATGACGACATGGTTTAAATTCCTTGCAGTCACTGTTTTTCTTTAGCAGCTTCACCTTAAGACTGTGATCTAGATCAGGAAGAAAACCTGTAATCTGTCGTCTCTTGTCTCTGTCAGGCATACATTACGATTTTGGAACGCTGCTTTTTTTGATGCTGTCCATTGTGAGAGGACGAAAAGATCACCAACTACGAGGTAAGTCTGGATAAGTAGAAACATTCTTTTCCACCATAGGTCTTCAAGAACA
This sequence comes from Symphodus melops, assembly GCF_947650265.1. Taxonomy (NCBI): domain Eukaryota; kingdom Metazoa; phylum Chordata; class Actinopteri; order Labriformes; family Labridae; genus Symphodus; species Symphodus melops. Next base: position 9,993,517 of record NC_136696.1, on the reverse strand, counting down.
AAAACTAAAACATGAGAGGTTTGATCTGTTTATAACTGCTTCTAAAGTTTCTTCTTCCGGTGCAGACAAGCCACGCTCCAGCTGATGTTAAACCAATATTTCTTCTTTTCCTTTTGTCAGCAAACACCAGGAAAAACTAAACACGAAGTAAATTAAGACACAAGCATTCATGAGCACAAATAATTACAAAAAAAATTAAAACCGCAAGCGGTGATGAAGGGACCGAAGCACCCCGCGCATGTCGGCGCGTGTCGCGACCGCGAGAGTGCGACGGCGGGAGTGCAGCCGCGACAAGTGGCCAAGCAGCAGGCCTTACAGTCATTGAAGGTTAAAAAATTGGAGTGCGCCGAGACATCAAAGTTTGATGGTACGCCGTGGCCACGCCCTTTGACGAAATAACGTGCAGAGCACAACGAGAGATCTTCAACATGTCCAGAACACACTGACACTGAGTTTACGATGATCGGATAAACGCTGTTGTAGGAGTTCGATCAAATAGCTAACCTGTGATAAAGGAATTTCAGCCATTTTTCTTGCATTAAAAAAAATATGGCGGACTTCCTGTTCGGTTATGACTATGGGCATAAGAGGCTTTTATGTAGCTCCTGACATGCCCAATGAGCATAAAAAATGTCATGCACGTAGGCCAAAAGAAACTCTATGGGGAGGCCTTGTTGAAAATTTCAAGGGGGCGCCACTGAGTCATTTAACCACGCCCACTTTTCATGCCAAGATGTCTAGTTTTATTTTTCCACTGGGACCATGTGTGTGATGTTTGATGAATGTATGACTATATTAAGGCCCGTTACAAACTACTTCCTGTTTGTGACGAACAACGCGTCCGTATGACCACGCCCTTTGAGGAAATAACGTGCAGAGCACAACGAGAGATCTTCAACATGTCGAGAACACACAGACCTTGACGTTGTGTCAATCGGATAAACGCTTTTGGAGGAGTTCGTTCACATAGCTAACCTGTGAAACGCGAATTTTCGCCATTAAAAAAAAATATGGCGGACTTCCTGTTTAGTATTGACTATGGGTGTAAGAGGATTTATTGTAGTTACTGACATTATGAATGTACAAAAAAATTGTCATGCATGTCAAAGAAAAAAACCTCTATGGGGAGGCCTTTCAGAAAGGTAAAATAGGGGTGCGCCGAGACATCAATGTTTGATGGTACGCCATGGCCACGCCCTTAAACGAAATAACGTGCGGAGCACAACGAGAGATCTTCAACATGTCTAGAATACACTGACACTGAGTTTACGATGATCGGATAAACGCTGTTGTAGGAGTTCGTTCAAATAGCTAACCTGTGAAACGTGAATTTCGGCCATTTTTGTTGCATTCAAAAAAATATGGCGGACTTCCTGATTGGTTATGACTATAGGTGTCAGAGGATTTTATGTAGGACCGGACATGCCCAATGAGCATAAAAAAATTCATGCTCGCAGGACCATAAAACCTCAATGGGGAGGGCTTTTTGAAAATTTCAAGGGGGCGCCACTGAGTCATTTAGCCACGCCCACTTTTTATGCCAGCATGTCTAGCTTTATTTTTCCACTGGGATCATGTGTGTGATGTTTGATGAATGTATGACTATATTAAGGCCCGAAACAAACTATTTCCTGTTTGTGACGAACAACGCATCCGTAAGACCACGCCCTTTGACGAAATAACGTGCGGAGCACAACGAGAGATCTTCAACATGTCAAGAACAAGCAGATACTTAATTTGCGTCCATCGGATAAACGCTTTTGGAGGAGTTCGTTCAAATAGCTAACCTGTGAAACGCTAGTTTTCGCCACTGAAAAAAAATATGGCGGACTTCCTGTTTGGCTTTCACTATGGGCGTAAGAGGATTTTATGTGAGATCTCGCATGCTGAATGTGTATAAAAATTTTCATGCACGTACGATGAAAACACGTCAATGGGGAGGCCCTTTTGAAAATTTGGAGGGGGCGCCACTGAGTCATCTTGGGAAAAAAATTTACGAAATGACGAGAATATCAAATTTTTCACCAGACCCGATGATGTTGGAGATTTTGATGAGTTTTCATTCACGTTCAAGCCGTCAAAAATGGCTCCAAAGAGGCGGAAGAAAGAAAAAAAAAAAAAAAAAGAAAAATAATCATTTGAAGAACAATAGGGTCCTTCGCACTGGTCAGTGCTTCGGTCCCTAACTAAACAAAATGTCCTTCACAAATAAAAATACAATCACATACAGTGTGCGCCTTCTGACCAGAAATGTTAAGTATTTACAGTCTTTAAACATTCTTCACAGAGGAGTCTCCTTCATCTGTGTCCTACTGTTGGCAATAGCTCCACAAGGCACACTTAATTACTTCAATTAAACATGTGAACGCCGCATGCTGACCACTGAGCGCACCACACAATTCAACCAGTAGGTGTCAGTGACTGTACATAGAATTGGGCCACATTTTCAAAATAAAACATTTCCTGTAATTACAACCAAAAACCTGTATGAAGCACAATTTCCTGCGACAGCTACACTGTTCTTGTCAGTGTTTCTTCTCTTTATTCAAATGAAAAAGTGAAGTGCTACTGGCTTCAACCAAAACCAACACTGCTGCTAATCTCCTCCTGTCCTTCTACTCCTCTTCTCTCCTCCACATTGTTTCTGCTCTTCTCTCCTTTCCTCACTTCTCGACATCTCCCCGTCTACAAGCTGGTGTTGTTCTCCTCCTTTCTGCATGTTTACTCTGACCTTTGTCTCCTTGTGCCTTGCTGCCGAGCAGGGGAGCGCAGGATGAAGAGAAGTCTGAGAGGTCTGTCTGTTTGTCCGCTGCCCTAAAAACATGAATAGATGAATAAAGGCAGAGAGGAGAAGGACAGTAGACCTGGCGGGTGTATCACCAGTCTTCTAGTGAAACATAATCTCTGATATAATCTGTCAGGTAGGATGAGTGAGGCAGACGTTTGCAAACAAATATCTGAACTGACTTAAGAACTCGCTGAAGGGTTTTGGTGGACTGGTTGTGCTTGTCGAATCAACCTGATGAAGCCAAATTAAACATTTGAGCGCTTTTAGTGGCAAACTTGCATCCACATTGTTAAACTCCGAGTTAAATATCTTAATATTTTCTACATGATAGTTACATTGGGTTGAAGAGGAACCCTTCAGGTCCAAAAGTGGCCCTGGGTCCATTTTTTTAGTCTTCCTTTATGTGCTCTGTTAAACAATGACAGGGTTAGTCTAGGACATCAGGAAGTCTTGTCCGAGACAAAGTGGTGTATTCATTAAAAGATATAATCTGCCTAATCCCAGCTGGGCAGTAATGTCAACGTCACAGGACTATGAAGTTATTGTAATTACAGTTGGATGACTGTGTTTGAATATTTGTTTCTTTTTTCTGAGTTCTTCAGAGGCTGAAATCCTCGCTTGTTTTCTTCTGTTGCCTTTTATCTTCCTTCATTTAACCTCTGTCGGCATGTCGTGGGCGTCCTATAGGTGATGTGATTTACCTTGGTATGCTTTCATGCTGCTGTTGAAATGATTTTTTTTTTTTTTTTTTTTGCCCATCCTTGATGAGTAAAAGCATCACGCCCACATCTAATATCCTGATGTGCAATGACAACCTTGTGTAATGTCTGTGATGGTATTTATATCTGGAGCCGGAGACGGAGGCAGCAGCTCCTCTGCAGTCTCTCTTCACAGCTCCCTGCATGTTCACACCACTCGTCTCTCTGCATGGGATTTTTTTTTTCTCTCCCTTCTCTGCACATTTTCACATATGCAATCTCTTTTTGACACTCTTTGATTGTATAGATTTTAATGACAAATAAGTAGAAATGTACACTTTGAACAGTTAAACACTGAGGTACCACTCTGAACTTTTCTTGTTTTTTTTCATAATGAGCTTTACTGTCTGCTGAAAATATTACATGTATAGACTCCTGGGATCTGATACATGAAGCTAATACAGAGGGGCCATAAACGGGTGTTGTGTTTTAATAACCAGCAGGGGACTCAACTCGTTACAAAGAAGCCAGACAGAAGTCACATTAAATGAGTTTCTTCTTCCCTTTTTTCTCCATTAAACATTTTCTAGTGATTTAATATTCTCAACCACTTCTTTAAAGTCTTCTTCAATACAGCACCAGACTTTTATACTAAATGAGGGTCTTGTGTATGGTTGGGTCTGCTGTAGGGCTGGACACCTGCGAATGCTTAGTTGCTTTGGTGACCTAAATAAAAGTGCTTTTCTGTGTTAAGTTGTAGAGGTGGGGGAAAAAAATGAATGTAAAAATGAAGATGCTTTTCTTCTAAGATTTAAAATCGATTGTATAACTTCCCAAAAAACTAGTATTATTAGTAGTATTATATGGTTTTTTTTGTTTTTTTACCTCTTTAATTTAGCAGAATGCCGAATAAAGAATTCAGCCAGACTCACAGATGACTGGATTAGATCTTAAAGTCCTGATTCATAAATAGACCTTGAATCCATGGAGCGATGAATCGAAAATCGATTCTGAATGAAATCTTTACCCCAAGAATCGAAGTTGTGAGACACAAAGATTCCCAGCCCCATTAATTTGTCTAAAAGACAGAGTAAGTTGTTTTTCAATGGATAAAATAATAATCCCATTAATGCCACAGTTACTGTGGACATCAGATGCACTTTACCTACCAAGCTGAGCTAGCTACATCAGATATACTGAAACTGTTCTCTCCAGCTTCACACTCTCATGTGGTCATTCTTTACTTTAAAAAATGTTAGCAGAGCAAAAAGTACACCCTTAAAGCTTACAATTGGCAGTCCATAAAAGTGGTGTATGACATTAAAGTGGCTACACCATCACAGCAATGACTGTGTAGACTCTATAAACGGACATTTTAATATAGACTAATGGAGCAGCAGCATCCATTAATCCTCCCATAGGTCGGCCCCTCGGCGATTCTCCTCTCCCCTTTGGCTCTTTAAATGTTAATTGTAAAACCAACAAAGAGCTAACAGGAGATCTAATTACAACATTTATTTGACACACTCTACTGGTCCCATCAGGACATGGTGTTGTGGTTCAAACTGGTTCTGTAGTGGGTTATGATTTCTGTCATGGTTTTCTCCTTTGTTGTCTCCACTGAATGCTCAGGAGCGCTAAGATGCAGAGCTAGCCCTCACCACTGCACTGGACAACAAATTGTCTATTCAGGTTTTAGATATAGGCTCAGGATTTATATGTTCTGTCAAAGCCTAGGACATTTCTATTTCTAGTTCATTTAACTTCTCCTCTGCTTGTTTCCAATGATGATTCTTTATGAATTCATCATTAACTGTTTTATTATTTTGCTGAGGGCTGGTTGATGTTTTTTTTTGTCATTGTTGCTTTTGACATTGTGTTAATGTGTTTTGGTTTGAAATGTAGTCGCTCTTCTTGCATCTCATTTCAATAATCTAGAGGTACAGGGGTGGATGTCATGGATTTCCTTTGTTGGACTAATAGCGATGTTAACTGATGTCAGAAGTTTCTGGAACAAAAGGACAAAGCTGATTTGTGCTACGTGTGTGAATAATGTTGCCTTGTCTTATTATAACCCTGCCATGCTCACATAGTCCTTGTTAGAGTCACAGTGTTTAGTTCCTTGGTGTTTGTGTAAACACAGACACTTCAACAGCACCCCAGGTTATCAGACAGAAAACCACAAACATTTAGTCTGTAAAATAAGATGAAAGTCACCAAATTAGTGGACAAAACCACAAAGTGATGCTTTTGTACAGTGATCTTTGAAGCTCGAATGTAAGACAACATACCAGCAAATCATATTTAAATATCTTCCAAATGCCACAAACAGTAAAGTGGGCTTCAATCAAATTTCAAAACAGACTCAAAGACATGTTTGCTCCGTAGCCCTGATCCTGTTCTGTATGAAACGATAAGGATCCTAATGTTGTGCATTTGACAGATTAGGTGTAAAACAAGTTCCAGTCTGTTGTACTGATGGAAAAAAGTCAGGAAGACAGTGACATGTGATAGTCTGTGACATCCACCCCTGACCTGTTGCAGTAGTTGTGAAGGTCGAGTGGAGACTTTGGGATAAAACCTGACTCTGAGTGTCTCTGTGCTGCAGGGAGAGGTGGTGTCATATGACCCAGGAGGAGAGGGACGACAGCTCCAAAATCGATGAGAACATCGCCTTCGGTCAACTGGGGTGAGGAAGCAGCCGCAGTTATGTCTTTGAACTAAAACAAGAGGAGGAGGGCATGGAGAGGCTTTGATTTATAGATGAGTGGGAGGCCCCCTGGTGGTTAAATCAGATACTGCGGTCAGTACGTGCAGTAGTATTTGACAAAGGTTATGTTGAAGACAGAGGACACTTCCTTTGTCATTTAATACATAGATTACGGTTTTACATTTTACATTTGCAGTTGCTAATTTTACATTAAATTAAAGATTAAATTTCCTCATTCTTGAATTAATGTGTCAGTGATAATTAACACTTAAACTGCTATGACTTTGGTTTGGTGTATTTCAGGACATTCACTCACAACATGCTGGCCTTTGGGCTCAGTAAGAAACTCTGCAATGACTTCCTGAAGAAGCAAGCTGTCATCGGCAACCTCAATGAAGGTAACTCATCAGAGGAACGATTCAACCTGAAACAATAGAATCATTATTGATTCAGTATCTGTAGATTTAAAGAGTCCTGACGGATGAATCAAGTTGTAACTATAAGTGAACTGACTTATCTCCTGTTTTGAGAGCTGCACTTTGTCTGTTAAAGAGATCTCTTCAATGTCAGTGTATTTACAGTGTCTCCTGAATCACCTCATTTTACATCATCTCACTATCCAATCAGAATGTGTCCTGATGAGTTAAGCACGTTGATACAGTTATGTCTGTAATGTAAAAAATAACTCTACTGAATCCTCATTAATGCTTTCTAGTCTTCTGACTACTCAAAGTGCTTTTACGCTACAGGTCACATTCACACACGGATGGTAGAGGCTGCTGTGCAGTGTCAGCGCTATCGGGGGGGCATTCGCGGGCCGTGCCCCCCCCCCCTCTTAGTAGTTACCCAGGCCTCCCCAAACACGTCGCCCCATGATTTGTGAACTTGTTTTACGCTAATGAACCCCCAATAGTTAATTTATCTCCTAGTATCCAAGGCAGTATATATAGTCCCTACCTTGACATTGTCTTCTCAATCACGGTGGGTAAAAATAATAAAAAAATCTATATGATTTTATGTTCATTCACAGCTGTCAAATGTCGCATTAGATTGTTTTGCATGACTAGATCACTATTCACTCAAAATTGATGCCAATTTTACAAAGAGATTGATATTTTCCCCATCAATTCTGGTTTGGCTTATGATGTCATCAAACTGTCCACCAATTACAGGTGCAAGGAGGTGGAAATGCACATTAAACCTATCAGTAGGCTAGCCTATGAATCGTGTGTTATTATATGGGGGTTAGGCATAGGCCTATTGCTGCCGCGTGCCTAGGGTTGCCGACCCCTGGGCTACATCCACAAAGGTGTGCGTGCAGGCGCGTGCATACAGACTCGCGTGTAAGCGCGCGCGTTAACTGTGCCCCCCAGAGCAGTCTCAATGCCCCCCCACCTAACTTAGGCTGGAGCCGACACTGCTGCTATGTGCAGGGTTCTTCAGTAGTAACAAATCCACTTCACACGCTTTCACGTGCTGCCGACAAAGCAGCAGGAGCAACTTGGGGTTAAGTGTCTTGCCCAAGGACACATCAAACATGTGAATGCATGAGCTGGGAATCTAACCTAGAACCTTTCCCGTTAAGAGGTGATCAACTCTACCAAACGAGCCACAGCCGCCCCCTAACCAAACGTGTCTGTGTGTTCTCTTCCTGCAGAACAGTACAAGCTGCTGACCGACCACATCGAGAAGATGGCGGCAGAATGAGTTTGAGGAGGACAGGCAGCATTACAACGACTGACAGGACACAATCACACACACACACTCAAAAATATCAGCAGTTTGTTTTTCACCTCAGCATCACAATAACCAACAGTCTGTCTCATCACACATGACACACATTACTGAACTGTATCATCTTGTAGCAAACCCAGCCTGGTAGTGCTCCTCTGCATTCGTCCCGTTTTAGCAATAACGCGTCGTACTTAAATCTCTGTAACGTCTCTGACAGTGAGCAGCTTTACTGAAACAGGAAGAGCACAAAGGGAAACCATCAAGTATAAAGCTTAAAAAGCCCAGTGTGGAGTCAGACTCTCTGGACGTGTGTACATTACATATATCTATATATCTGTGCTGTTTTAAACTATGTGGTCCTTAGTCATTACATCTATTACAGGTAACACACCTCACAGCATGTTTTTTAAACCGTGTACTGAGTATTCATTGTTCTGCCTTGTAATATTTAGTTAAATAATTGTGTAGGTACAGTTTGACCCAAATATAAGTTCACAAAGACAGTTAAGTGAAATACTCATTACTATATCATGCTGATCTGTTTTCTGTATCATGTAGTATCCTATGTGGCAGTTGTAACGTGCACTTTATCTGTTTGCATTCAAATTGGTAAAAGCATTTTCTCTCCAGCTCCAGAAAGTTTGACATCTTCTTGGACATTTACGTTTATTTACTTTCAAGCCGAGAGTTAGACCAAAACGACGTAACCTGCTAATGCCAGTTTGCCTAATATAAATCTATAGCAAAAAACAGTTAGCTTAGCTTAGCATAACCCTGTGAAAGGAACAAGATACAGAAAGCCTGGTTCAATCAACGGGTAATAAACTCACTTATCAGCACCCCTAAAGTTTATTTAATCCATAAAATGAAGTTTCATTTAAAAGTGTAGAAATGGTTGGGGAGCACTGTTGACTGAAACTGCTCTTATTGTTTTAAAGGGAAGCAGGATTGTTAACTCTTGCAGAGTTTAAACATGCTGATATTTTTTACTTGTTTTTTTCTCGCTGATATAAACACTTTTTGGTCATTGATAAAGAGCCTCAGGTCTCATCTCTAGTGGAATTAATGTTATTATATCAACAGACATTTAATGGAAAGGATTAAAGAAAAAGCCTTCTTTAACCTATGGTTTTATGTAAAACATAACTTTTAAAAGGGTCCAACATGCTGCCATTGAAAGGAATATGAATGAGGTTAGATCCTGTATGATTCATCGCTGTTTTATCTGCTTGTCGTAGGTGAAGAACACTTTGATTTTGGACATTTCATTTTAATGCAGAATGTCTTCTGATGGGCAACCTTTTAGCTTTACATTTTCTTTTTTTGCATGACTTTTTTTTAATCTCGTCTTTATGCTAAGCTAAGCTAACCATAGCTATAGCTTCATGTTAAACAGAATATTGTATCAATCTTGCTGTCCAACTCTGTATGGGGGGGAAAAGAAGAAAGAAACAGATAAAGTCGTCCTAGAAATGCTTTCAAATCCAACTGTGGGACATATTTCATTTAAAGTGGTTTATTTTCTGTAGGTTTTATTTAATAGAGACTTAATTATATCTTTGGAAACATTACCATGTAACATTACATCCCAAGTGCCTTCAATGAAAGTTATTGACCTCCTCTCCAACATTTCATGCTATAGACTTTTTTTGCTTATCATTTATGAATTATTCTCTTTTTTCCCATTCCCTGCGAGGTAAACGGCCCCTGCATGCAAGTAAAACTATCTGTGCTCTCATTGTTGGATCTCGGTGGTCATCCTTTTAAATCCCCTCTCCATGAGTAGCTATCTTTATTTGTACCCAGCATGTGTAACCCACATCAAGCAAATGTAAAATGAGTGACTGAACTGTGAAGCGACAACTGTATTACTTCATGTGACCACTGTGGGGCAGCATTGTATCTTCATTCAATTCCCTTCTCACAGACAGAATCCTTAGCTACATGATGAAAGTATAAACCCGGGATTTTTTAACATAATTATAGTTATATCCGTGTGAATACCAGGGTGATGCACTTTTGACTTTCTGACAGGTTGATCTTTTTCAGATTGATCATTTGTTTTAATCATCAATGATAAAGCAATTCTGTAAATAGTGTACATGTTTCTTTTGTGTTGTGAGAATGAACGTGCTGTTTTTGTCAATTCTTGATCTTTAATTGTAAATTTACAAAAAGTAGTCGTAGAAATGTGCTGTGGTCATTCCAATTAGAGACCATACTTTAGGTTTCCAACTGTAGTCATGACCCTGAAGTGCTTCTCAACATGTAGCCTTTGTTTGATGTGGCCATTCAAAGTATGTACATAGTGTTGTGAAATTATGACCCATTTTAAATGTACAGTTAATGGTTCTATGGTTCATAGAGAAAGCCATGAAAACCTGTATCCTTCAAACTGCTGTTAAAGATTCAGTTATTTCTCCAAAGTGTCTCTTTGCATGTGGTCAAAGTAGACATTTAAAACTTTGAATCATATTCTCAGACTATTGTGTTTTCTCTGATGAAGTACAAACCTTTATCTGCTAGCTTTGCGTTAGCTGTTTGCACTACATTTAGTCTGTACACCCACTCTACACGTCCTCTTGTGAAAAATGTTACACTGATAATTGCTTTTATATTTGTTCAGTGCATGCTGTCTCCCTGCAATGGGCATATCTGTTGTAGATTGTTGAGCCAAGTTTGTCTTTTATTGCCTGGAGGTGAACACCCTTTCAACCATACTGACTTTGTGTAAAGTATCAACAAAGCGGAATATATCATTAAAGTACAGCAAAACGTTTTTTGTGGGATTGTCCTTTATTTATTCATGTAGTATACGAACGTGGTCTCCAACAGGGGTGGGCGACACTGCTGTTTGGTGTCAATCCAATACAAACGTACACAGAGCCAGAATTGGTAACTGTATCAACAAAGCCTAGATTTAAGTACTTGACTTTTTTTTGGTCCACTAAATGATTGGAAAATGTTTTGCAACCATTTTAAGGCTGAGACTGTCAGATAAGGCAGGGTGTTTGCTGGACCATGATGTGCTGTATGAGTGTATTTGACAACAGCCAAGTCTTCACATGTTTCAGATTGTTTCTACTGTAAAGAGGACTATACAGTGAAAGCTGCTAAAAAACAATGAATGGATTAATTAATTGATCAATCAATCAGGCATTTTAAAGTGGCAAGATGTGAAGATCAAACGATATGAGACCTAATATTGAACCTAGAGGAATGCCACCATTCATTTGATACTTGTGTGACTAAAACATCCAATTTTCCATAAGTTCTTACGTGTTTTATTTTTACATTTAAATAGTATCCGAGATTTCTATCAAACTTTTAGGTCTACTTTAAAGAGTCAAGTGTTCCTGTCAGTTAAAATTTTACTCAAAGTTGAATATTGGATTTTGTTAAGATTGTGGTATGAAAACTGTTTTCTTTAAAGAGGTTTAACTGTGGTGGCCTTTAACCGACAGAATAAGCAAAAGAATAGTATAGTTGACTGAAAGACAATAAACTGTTTTTGCAAAAATTGTATGTAGGAATTAGATATGAAAAACACAAAGGATTTAAATGGAAAATCAGTTTTAATGTATCTGGAAGTTTAAAATGGCCATATAACTTAAAATGTAGAAATTACTATAAACTTTAAAGTTACACTATGGAGGGTTGGTAGAGAAAAGTTGAAAACATTTACAGATTCTCTCCTCATATGTGGTTCAAAACTCTATACACACACTGTCCTCAGAGGAACATTTGGTCCCTGGAAAACTGTATGAAGGTAAAATGCATGAGAAGTTGTGGTGGTGGACCGGCAACAGTGAAACCGTAGCTCTTATGCTAACTTTTTAGCTCCAAATAGTGTTCCAGGGACCCATGTTTCATTTGAATGAAGTTTGGATATTTAGTTCAGAAAATATAGCAGAGACTTGTTAACTTTACCAATTTTGAAATTTTGCTACTAAATCTAAATAGTGCATCTTTAATGTTTTTATTTAGCATTATATTGATCTCTAGAAAAGTGTTGTTGTAGCAGCACAAAAAGTCATGTGGAAAAAAATGTACAGCCATGCCTTTTCCTTTGAGTGAGTGTGTATGTGAGAGCTTGTATATGTCTGTGTTAATAAGAACGCTGTGTTGATTGGGACTCATTGCAGCATTACAATGTGCTGGAGTGTTCAGTGTTTGAGGTTGTGTCGGAGCTGCCCTAACTCTGCCATTTCCAGCACTGTGTGTAAATAAACAGCGGTCACGCTGGCTGCGCTCTGATTGGACACCACGTAATGAGCTGTGAAAGGCCAGTCAGCAGTGCCACACCATGAACACCCTCCTCCATCTAATGAATGCCAGACCTCAACACACATGACACAGGCAGTCATGTAACATGCTAGTTACCTTTGTCACATTTTCTCGACATGAGGTTGTCCATTTGACGTTTTGAATGGTAAACAAATCAGAATGAAGCTGTAGCCCTCATGTGCTTTTATATGCAAACGGAAAATTATTTTTTCCTACCAGGTTTCTTCAATTACTTTCTACATAAGACGGTAACTCTATGAACGTAGTATGACCTTGCAAAAAATCTGGTGTCACTCTTACAGGCTTGAACATTGTGACTTATATCAATGTATTACATTTATTATATACCATATATATAGATGCATTGAGTTCTTTCGCGCTGTGATTTTGTCAACATTATAGCTGGAAGATGATAGCACTTAACTTCATTATTATTTCACTGAAAACTTTCCCAAGGGACTAAAAGCATTTTTAAATATTTGTGTACAAAACTTGTTATGACCAGGTGGAAACCTCAGGGCTGAATAATGAAGCCCATATAAATGCAGCCAAAACTGCAATTCAACAAATGGCCACTTGAGAATGGCTCCTTCAGTGTGTCAGTTCCCACCATGAACAGTCTTGGGGCCTATACCAAGGGCATCTCTGGCTTGTCTGGCTTCAATAAACCTAATATAAGAAATCCTGCTTAAAGGGATACTCCTCTCTCATTTACACGAAGCTTTGTATCATTATAAACCTGGACGTATTTTTGAATGGTCGTGCATCCCGCCCTTATTTTCCTCTGAGACGGGAAAGCTCTGTATTTCTCTTCTGAAAAGGAGCCTCCAATAATGAAAACATCGTCAGGCTGAAGCTTTTGGTTAGCAGGGGTAAATCTACATCGAGTTTCTTGTTTTCGACCTCTAAATCAACAGACTTATCACAGACACCTCACTGCCAGAGTCGAAACTTAACGTCTGCCATATTGCTAAGTAACCATGCTAACAGTAACCTGATTAGAACCGAGAATGGTTGTTTCAAAGGATGTTTCAACTTCACACTCATATGAATCGGGATTTTGAAAGTTCGAAACTAACTACCTTATGTTTACTTCCTTTTACACTACTCACCAATGCACTATTATCTTATTTAGTCTTGCATATATTATTCTTTAATTACCTGTTTATAATTTTAGCTAAGTGTTAATATGTTTACATTGCACAGAGAGAGCACATCAACCAAAGTTAAATTACTTGTGTGTTAAACGTAAATGGCCAATAAAGCTGATTCTGATGTTACGATGAAGATCAATGAAACGTTGCTGTCAAAAATTATATTTTTATGAGCAAAAAGTAGATCTTCAATAAGAGCATGCATTGGTCATGTACGTCAACATTAACACAACACAAAGCTGACTTGAGCAGGTGTTTCATGTGCATGTTATGACTCAGAATCTAATTTTGTGTTCATATCCATCACCAAGTGAATGCACCATAACATCTTTTACTTTAGTGGGAGTTGCCTGCGGTGCTGTGCATTCTGGGAGTTGTTGTCTTTCAGGGACATGAGCACACTTTTTTCGGTCACAAACTTAAATTTGTTCATTCTCACAACACAAAGAAGGCACAAACTTAAATTAAATTATTTCACATTTGTACTACATATATGACCCAATGTCAATACAGATTCATGTTTCAATGGGTAAAGTCTCCCTTTATCAGTCACATGAAGTCTTTCCGAGAGCACTTTCACAGAAAAGGAGCGGTGTTAGCTTTATAATATCACAATCATTATTAAGTCCCCCATCAGCAGTCATATCTAACAAACACTGAACAAACAATATTAATAATAGAAAAATGTTTGAGATAAACAATCTCCCAAATATAGAAGTTATACAGCTGCAGCAACAATGCAGGAAGTAAAACTGTCCAGTAGCCTACTAATGTGCAAACTATAAGGCTTATAGTTTTCTCTCTCTCAATCTTTCATTTGGGGTGTACAACAGTAATAAAAGTTAGTTTATATTTCGCTTGCAGCTCTGAAGATAACAAACAGAGTAGCCAATAAAAACTAATGAAAAAGTAGTAGTAGTAGGCTATTCATAATTTTACATCTTAAAAACACAAAAGGCTTTGGTGCTTTCCCAGTCTCTGTTGAAGTACAAAATATTTCACTATATTGACTATGTAAAGTAATTCTTGTTTGTCGCTCTCTTTCTCGCTCCGCCCCTCTCTCGATCAGCTCATAGAGTTCCCTGATCAAGATAACTGATCGGTCAGTGGGAGGAGATTTTCACAGTTTGATCTCTTATCTCCAACATAACCTGCTCCCGAGCAGGTTAGGTGTGCAGCATAAGTCACCATGGCGATATGTAATCCAGGTAACAAATGAACCACCTTTCTAAGACTGAAAACTCAGAAGTTACCTTCCAAACCCTTGGACTAATTTACACGTATGGGAATTGAATTGTCATTTTTCATATGACTCAATGATTTAAATTCTGTTTATGTGGAAATGTAGTCTAAGCATAATTTACACCATATAGATTAGTTAGTGCAAACTGTCTGTCAGATATCAACTTAGTCAGTCACTGAACTTAACCCCTTGTTTGTCTATATGATGGATTTTGTGATTGTGTTTCAGGCAAATATTTTCCAAGAGTGTGGCTCACCATGTGGTTTTTTTCAGCACAAAACAGGCATACATAGAAGTTTGTGTGTCAGCTTATTTGGGGGAGTGGAATTTCATTTGTAAAGGTTTTTTTTATACAAAGTAATTTATTACCAGGTTTTTTTTAAACAGTCTGAAGAACAGTCTTGTTAACTACCACATTGAGCACAATCTAATTCCTTGCAAACACTGTCTTTAACGAGCGAATGAATCTGCCAATGAATAATGCATGGGTTGTATAACTTTAAGTTTTAAATCCTGCTTCCCCTCTTTCCTCTCCAGTTCCTCCAGATATTATAACTTAAGAAAACAAATTTAAAAAAGTACTGAATTTAATTTCACAGTAGCATTTTTTAATCATTATATGGTTTCAGCCTAGGACATTTTTTTCCATTGAAAATATGTTATAAATATCTGGCTCTAAATACCTTTTGAAAACACAATTAAATCTGATTCAAATGTTTGCATTATTTCACCAACTATTTACAGATGTTGATAAAAAAAAAAAGCGCAGATTGAACTGTTTGAAACTGCTCTCCCTACAAAACCTCTGAATGGTTGTGAACCTGCTTGTTAACTTTACAGCCACAAGATTCACGTATTTTTGTCTGAAAAAAAAATGCATCGAAATCTTTTCACTGACAGGATTTTTCAACATAATCATGGATGATCATTTATACTGCAGGTCACTCCTACTCATTCACATCCATTGACCCACTGATAGCAGAGGTTGCTACAGTATGTAAGGCGAACATCAGAAGTAACTAATAGCATTCATATACATCCATATGCACCCGATGAAGCAGTAACAGCAAATTGGGTTTAAGTGTCTCGTCCAAGGACACACCAGATATGTTACTTTAAGCTCGGAGACGACCCGACTCTGCCAACTAAGCCACATCCAAAATGTCACCACGATCATTGTTTTTTGTCTTTCTTGTAACCCTAACATAAACAGGTAATCAATACTATGCAACAAAACTGTGGTTTGATTACATGTTGATGTTGTGACTACTTTAGCTCGTTGATAAATGCTTGAGCGAAGTCTTGGACTGACCGCCTTTCACCCTGTTTATATTCAAATGTCAATGTGGAAATCAAGTTAAGTGCTCACTGGGAAGTTTCTTATAATTACTAGGGGTAAAAAGGTTTGAAATAGACTTCTTTGCTGCTAGCCTCTCTTCAATAAGATCTCTACAAAGATTGCAAAGGTAAACACAGGAAATAATCCCTAGTTCCTGTGTAACAATAGTCCACACTCAAAAGAGCTGCAATCTGATGAAGAATTAAGAATAATTCAGATTTAATAATTCATTTTTCAGGACCTTAAGTGACCCTGGTTATTCTGTTCACCAAGTTCGAGACAAGTTGACATTTTTGTTTTTAATATTCAGCCCTACATTTATAGATCAACTCTTTATGGTTCATAAGAGACATTAGAAGTATAAGTATATGTGCACTGACACACACACACACGTAAACAGTCATACTCACAGTCAGGCATTAAAGTGCTGACACAGCTGAAGTGAGCACTAATATATTTTACAGCAGACATGTACTGACTCTGTAAGAGCACTGTACATACAAACACTATTATGATGCATTCATGTTCACACTGACATGACACATTCAGCAAACATGATGACTTTGTCCAAGACCAGCTGGGCAGAATAAATCTGGACTGTTTTGTTTTAGTTGAAGTGCTCAAATAAAATGTGTATATATTTGCATGTGTGTGTATTTGAGAACAGACTCTCCATTGCAACACATCCCATCCTGCGTGTGTGTGTGTGTGTGTGTGTGTGTGTGTGTGTGTGTGTGTGTGTGTGCAGAGGGGGCGATGGTCCTAAGTGAGTCTGAGATGCAGCTCCACTTCCTCCTGGATTAAGTGTTAAAGACCGGGTGGTCCCAGTCTGGGGGTGGTAATCCTGCTGCTGTGTACACATCCTTCTACTAGTTCATACATACACACACACACGTATACACATACAGATATACACACATGCCTCATGAGACTGTGGGTATTTATTTACAGTTGGTGAAAGCAAAGCTGCAGAGATGTTGAAAAGTTTTGATGAGAGCAGTGTTTCCCGACCCAACGCCGACAGTGACGCCATCATTTGCTCGACTAGAAATGTTTCGTTTTCAAGACTTTTAGCTTTTCAGGGTACACAGCAACACACTCATACTAAACATTAAATAAATATTTGTCTCTGTGAATAACACTACTTTGATTTTTGCTGGGTGGTTTAAATATGCAGAAGCAAATCTGTCCTTTAGCTTACTATCCAGTGAGTGAAGAAAAAAATAACTGTAAGCGTAGTAAATTAAAGTGAACCAACCAGCTTTGAAAGTTGGAGTCGTTTTTGTCTTAACGGAAAGGTCAGAGTTTGATCCCAAGTTCACTCAAGACACTTAACCACAAGTTGCTCCGCTGCTTTATCGATGGTGTATGAATGTGTATGCATTGGATTTGTTCCTTCTGAGGGTCTCTTTAGATAGCAAACCTCTGTGAATAGGTGTGAATGAGTAGGTGTGACCTGCAGTGTAAAAATGCTTTGAGAGGGAGAAAAAGTGTTAAACAAGCTCAAGTCCATTTAGCAGTCCATGAAACTGAAAGTTACCATTAAACGGTATATTTGGTATCTGTTTTACTCATGTCTTATTGGTGTGCAGTATTTGACTCAATACCCATCCATCCATCCATTTTCTGCCGCTTATCCGGGGCCGGGTCGCGGGGGCAGCAGTCTAAGCAGAGACACCCAGACTTCCCTCACCCCAGACACCTCCTCCAGCTCTTCCGGTGGGACCCCAAGGCGTTCCCAAGCCAGCCGAGAGACATAGTCTCTCCAGCGTGTCCTGGGTCTACCCCGAGGCCTCCTCCCGAAGGGACATGCCCGGAACACCTCCCTAGGGAGGCGTCCAAGGGGCATCCGGACCAGATGCCCGAACCACCTCAACTGACTCCTCTCGATGTGGAGGAGTAACGGCTCTACTCCGAGCTCCTCCCTGGTGACCGAGCTCCTCACCCTATCTCTAAGGGTGCGCCCAGCCACCCTACGGAGGAAGCCCATTTCGGCCGCTTGTATCCGAGATCTCGTTCTTTTGGTCATGACCCAAAGCTCATGACGATAGGTGAGGGTAGGAACGAAGATCGACCGGTAAATCGAGAGCTTCGCCTTTCGGCTTAGCTCCTTCTTCACCACGACGGACCGATACAGCGACCGCATGACTGCAGACGCCGCACCGATCTGTCTGTCAATCTCACGCTCCATCTTCCCCCACTCGTGAACAAGACCCCGAGATACTTAAACTCCTCCACCTGGGGCAAGGACTCCCCACCGACCCGAAGAGGGCAAACCACCTTTTTCCGGTCGAGAACCATGGCCTCAGATTTAGAGGTGCTGATCCTCATCCCAGCCGCCTCACACTCTGTAGCGAACCGCCCCAGTGCGCACTGGAGGTCCGGGTTCGATGGAGCCAACAAGACCACATCATCTGCAAAAAGCAGAGACAAGATCCTGTGGTCCCCGAATCGGACCCCCTCCAGCCCCTGGCTGTGCCTAGAAATTCTGTCCATAAAAATAATGAACAGAACCGGTGACAAAGGGCAGCCCTGCCGGAGGCCAACGCGCACCGGGAACAGGACCGACTTACTGCCGGCAATGCGAACCATACTCCTGCTCCGGTCGTACAAGGACCGGACCGCCCTTAGCAAAGGGCCCCGAACCCCATACTCCCGGAGCACCCCCCACAGGGCACCGCGAGGGACACGGTCGAATGCCTTCTCCAGATCCACAAAGCACATGTGGACTGGTTGGGCAAACTCCCATGAACCCTCAAGCACCC
Organism: Symphodus melops; assembly: GCF_947650265.1. Lineage (NCBI taxonomy): Eukaryota > Metazoa > Chordata > Actinopteri > Labriformes > Labridae > Symphodus > Symphodus melops. Next base: position 9,974,799 of record NC_136696.1, on the reverse strand, counting down.
ACTGGAGAGTGTAGAGCTGGTCCAGTGTTCCACGGCCAGGACGAAAACCGCATTGTTCCTCTTGAATCCGAGGTTCGACAATCAGCTGGATCCTCCTCTCCAGAACCCTGGAATAGACTTTCCCAGGGAGGCTGAGGAGTGTGATTCCCCGGTAGTTGGAACACACCCTCCGGTCTGCCGGTCCAGAGGCACTGTCCCCGACCTCCACGCGATGTTACAGAGACGTGTCAACCATGACAGCCCCTGCACATCCAGACTTAAGAAACTCAGGGCGAATCTCATCAACCCCCGGAGCCTTGCCACCAAGGAGCTTGCCACCAAGGAGCTTGCCAACTACCTCGGTGACTTCGGCTTTGGTGATGGACGAGTCTACCTCTGAGAACTCAGCCTCTGCTCCCTCAGTATAAGACGTGACGGTGGGATTGAGGAGATCCTCGAAGTATTCCTTCCACCATCCAACTACATCCCCAGTTGAGGTCAGCAGCTCCCCACCTCCACTGTAAACAGTGTTGGTGAAGCACTGCTTCCCCCTCCTGAGGCGACGGACGGTTTGCCAGAATTTCCTCGAGGCCGACCGAAAGTCCTCCTCCATGGCCTCAGATCAGGGAGCTGTGGAGCTATGAGCAAGCCCACACCAGCCCGCCACCTCTCACCGCGGGCAACTCCAGAGAAGTAGAGAGTCCAGCCCCTCTCAAGGAGCTGGGTTCCAGAGCCCAAGCAGTGTGTGGAGGTGAGCCCGACTATATCTAGCCGGTACCTCTTAACCTCCTGCACAAGCTCAGGCTCCTTCCCCCCCAGTGAGGTGACGTTCCATGTCCCAAACGCCAGAAGCTGCGTCCGGGGATCGGGTTGCCGAGGCCCCCGCCGTCGACTGCCGCCTGGTCCACACTGCACCCGACCCCTACGGCTTCCTCTGCGGGTGGTGAGTCCACAGGAGGAGGGTGGGGCCCCGGCTCCGCCATGCCGGGCGACGTCACGGTCCTTGTTCTTATTCCTTTCATAGGGGTGTTGTGAACTGCTTTTGGTCTGACCCGTCACCTAGGACCTGTTTGCCTTGGGTGACCCTGCTGGGGCTCAAAGCCCCCGACAACATAGCTCCTAGGGTCATTCGGGTGCTCAAACTCCCCCACCACGATAAGGTAGCAGTTCAGGGGGGACTCAATATGTTATAGTATTTTTGTTTTGTATGTCTAAAGGCATGAACTACAGCCTAAACATCATTCTATATTCAGCAGTTTATTATTATGCGTGTTCATTCAGGGTCAGTCCTGAGACAGATTCAGCTCACCTGTGTGTCTCTGTGAGAGTCGATGAGCCATTGGAGGTCAGCCAGTCTTTTCCTCTCCATCTTGTTCTGCTGTGTTGTCGCCTCCTGTCTCTTGTAGTTATGTAAAATAAACACGTTTTAGTTACATATCATGTGTGGTCTCTCTCTCTTTATCCAGTCTGAGCCGGATGAAGTTTAGTCTTGTTTTGACGCTCTGCAGGGTCTAAACAATTAGATTGAAAGCACTGAAACAACAGATGGGAGAGATAAGGGTTGCTGTATATTTAAAATGGCATGAGAACTTTTGAAAATTTGCATTGTCAATGCATTGTCAAATTGCAAAATAAATTCAGACATTACTCAGTTTATTTACATGTGATTTTAAATGTATTTTTACTTTTTTTTTTTAATTTCTCAGCATCCTCAGCTGTTAAGAGTTTATATTCTGCTCTTCTTCTTAATCCCTGCCATGCCAAAGAATCCATCTATACGAGCTGTAATTTGCTCTTCAATAATTAAAATGAAGACTTAATGTGATGCAATATTGTAAATAACCTCACATGAGCTAAATTATTATTAACCAAGTAACTTTAACTGTTGAAAAGCACTCCAATGTTGAAATTGAGTGCTACATGGGTGTTGAAAATGATTTAAGTAATTCATCCTTCAGGTGCTCTTCAGAGACTGGATCCAGCTAAGAACATGTTGGCATGTTTTTATGAACCTTTAGCCCAGATGAATTAAAGGCTTTTTATACGTAACCCTCTGAGTGCTTTAGACTTTTTCATAGCTTTAACTGTTAATTGTGGCCTTGGTGAGGTGTATTTATTTTAGTTAACGTTTCACTGTATTCATATTACAGTGATGAATCGGATGTAGACAGAAATAAACACATTACCTCCACTCTCCTCTTCCTACAAACACTTTGTTTTTTAACAGACATATACAACCGTCTGTGACGCATGACCTACAAAATGCAAAATTACATTTAGTGTTCGCTGCACTTTATAAGGTCTGTCGTCCTCATATGCAGACACTGTTCTACATTTTACATAAAGTGTGGTGATGAAACAATCAGGCTCAGTCAAAACTTTTGTATTTATCCCACTCAAAGTGAGCAGTGATGAGGTAAGAATAATTGCAGATCAGCTGGTTTCGATATTGTGACATGTTCCAGGTTTTGATTCTGAACATGTGTAATGCAGTCTCTGCAGTTTTGTTCAGGTTGTAAACAGCATGGTCCCTGCTGTAGAGGACATTTCAGACACATAATGATGTACAGAGCTCTGTGCCAGGAAACCTAACTTGATTAGCGGCTAATGTGGCCTGAACTGAGCCCATCAATCTTCATCACAGCCCCGCCCTCCCCTGGTGCTGAGTGTGTATTTGGACAAGTGTAGCCGGTTTATGTAGAGAGTGAAAAACTATAATAAACACTTGGATTAGGAGCCCTTTTGAACCAGCGAGCTTTAAACCATGTGATTTAGCACCGAGCTGGGACTGATTGCACATGAAACCGAGGCGATGACGCGTCTCAAAGTCATAGCCATATTTGTCCCTCAACCTCTCTCCCTCTCTGTGAATGTGAAGCCTTGTTAACTCAGTCAAGAATGATATTCAAGTGAGCTGAACATGCTTTCAACTAATCTGCAGTGATTTCCCAAATAGCCACAGACACACACACACACACACACACACACACACACACGGAGAGCCTCCACAGGAGCTGTCTTCTGTTTTCTCTCCTAAAACGACTCAAAATGGATTCAAAGTTTCATCCAAAAAACAGCTTGTCTATGTTGATGAGACACTAAGAACTTCAAACAAGAGCTCTCTTATGGATTTGATCAAATTCAACCCTGACATGGATCATTTAAAATCTATATGCACAAATCTATATTGTGACAGTGGTTTTGTCTTCATTTAACTTCAAAGAAAAAACTTCAGAAAAATGTCCCAAATCCTGAGAAACATTCAGAGGTTAGTTTCATCCAAAGCTTTTTCGTATAAGTTGGTAATACTGTAGCTGACAAAAATAGCCAACATCCATCTTCTCTCTATACTACATGTCATGGCAGTATTGAAGAGTTCCTGAGATATAGAAGTCTTAATTCAAGCAGTTGCCCAATTGACTGGCAAGTCAACCTTAAACATTTCTTCTGGCTGTGAGTGTATCTACAATCTACACGTATTATATAATAAAAAAACTGTTTCTTTTTTTTCCCAAACTCGTCTCGACTTGTTCAGTAAAATCTTTGATATTAAATTGTGTTATCGTGCATCTTTTGAGGGACTGAAACTGAATTGAACTAAACACTGGGAAGAAGGTTATTGAACTGTTGAAGTGTTAGTGGGTCATTTTCTCTTCAATCAGTCACTGAGCGATCTCTTTCTCTTTCTGTTTCATTCTTATTTGCTGAGAGCGGTGATGAGAAAATCGAGGAGGATGTTTGTGAAAGTTCCTTAAAGTAGTGTAATCTTCCAATAACAGATACTTTAAATACCAGTTGCTGACTTTTTTGTAAAAGGAAACAAATTTTAAAGGTTTTGTGGAAGGACAAAAGTGAAGAAATTCTGGGAAATAAAATTCAGGACACATTTGAGGGGAAGTTTTAAAAGAAAGCACACCTTTTTAAAGATTTATTTTTGGGCCTTTATTATACAGAATGGACATTTGACAGAGTTGGAAATTGGGAAGAATGAGAGAGAGGGTGGGGAAAGACATGCAGGAAAGGAACTACAGGTTGGAGTTGAACCCGGGCTGCCTTGGTGGACTACAGCCGCTGTACGTGGGGCGTGCACCGGCACCCTGGAAAAATGTTTTTCTTTTTAGAAAGTTACACAGAGTGAATGACTATAATCTTCTAAACAGACCTTAAAGTCATCCAAACCTTAAAAGCAGATAAAAAGCAAATCACCCTGACTGGATGATGGTTCAAAATAAACAGACCACGACCATTTAACACAAGCTGTTGTGTTTCTTTATGTGTGACAAATAAAATTGTAAAAATAATCCAGAATCCAGCAGTAAAAAACACAGAGAATAGACTGAAGCTAAAACGTGCTGTGCCTTTCAGGTCTGTACTGCAAACATTTGTTTAGTCGGATAACAAACAAAGAGGATTTCTCTTTCTTGGGAGCATCTTTTACTCCTCAGACAAAATGTATCTATTTGCTCTCAGAAGACTTTGGAGATAATTGGAGGGTGAAGAGTCGAGGGAGCAGTACGACGGCGCTTCATGAGTTCGTCTCAAACTTAAATGGATATTTCTCACTTCGGCTCTCATCTGTTCTTTCCCTTCTCAACATGTTTTATTTACACATCCCACCAAAAGAATCCTATACACAGGAAATGCTTGTGATTGTGTGTTCCTCTCCTCAAATGTGGGGACGTTTATTTATTTCAACAAACATTCCTGATGTGCAGAGTGCCGGCCTCGCACACTGCAGCTCTCTCACTACGAATGTGTGTGCGGGCTTCAGGCCTATATTTAGAGCCGGCTGCTCTGTGTTTGTAATGATGCTGTCAGCAGAGCGCTTTGATTTCATGCAGGTGTCAGTCTGCAGAAAGGAACATTTGGAGCTTTCAGTGCCATCAGATCTCATCAGATATAAACAGAGTGCTGAAAAGAGAAGATCACAAGGTTAGGAGGTTTTAAAGTGACACTCCCACACGTCATTAGGATGTTCGGATAGTTTTCCTCTCTGAGACTGATCTGAATATCTGAATGTATGACTCTGCTGGAATCAAGATGAGCCTCATCTGATTAATAGCTCACATAAACATTCACAATAATTGACAGCCGACCTTTGACCTGACCTCTGACCTCTTACCTTTGACGCCAGTCAGGCCAATGACCAGCAGAAGTCCAGGTCTGCCTCAGTCCAGAATAACAGAGAAATATATGAAATAATAATAACAGCCGTATATTTGCTATGATTACGTTTATTTTCTGTGACAGAACACGATAAAACACATTGTAAAGCTTGACAGTCAGTCAGAACAACAATTCACTCAATGTCTCGAACACCTCAAATCTCCTATATCTTGTATTGAAGAGGGGCAAATGTGCACATGAAACTTAGAAACAATGGAGGCCCAGGGTTCCAGATACTTCAGTCCCAGGCCAGAACAATGTGACCATCAATAACTTTAGACACGCTTTAATCTTTTTATTTCAGATTTCACATTTTACTCACTAATTACAGAATGTATGCCTTCTTTTTTTATCGGTGCAGTCAGCAGTTTTTTTTTGCTAAAGATAAATAAACATAGACTTATATTAAAGTATTGTCACTCACCACCACTTACAGACCCTCACACGTGTGTGCAGGTGTAGCGGCAAAGAAAACAAAATTAGTCTCTGGCCCATGATCACAGACCAGGGACTCATTTTGTGATGAGGCGAGATTGGGTTTGCTCTTTCACCAGCAGACGCAGCGTCTGGCTGCTTTTTGCTGGACATGCCAAACACAGGCTGCTGTTTTGGAGATTATATTTTCTGGTGATAATAAAAAACTGCATTGGATATATAATCAGAGAGTGGCGCACTCTTGGATATCTCACCTCACATTGGGCTGTGTTAGTTGAGTTTCCTTTAAAATGAGCACATTGTGTCAAGTGAACACCGGTTGGGAGAATTACACCACAAAGCTATTTCTTCTCAAATGATTGAATTAATCATTCAAAATTTCAATCAAAATTTGATTAATCCACTCTTTTAAGGTTTTTTTTATCATTGATAAAATAGAAAATGAAATGTTCTTAACGAGATTATAAAACTTTAAACTGCAATCATCAGAAATATAAAGGTGGGATCAATGACTTAACTGACTGATTAACTCACCCAGAAAACCGCTGCATATAAATCAAACAATGATTCTACTCTCAAACATGATACCCATTTAGGATTTAATGAATGTAACAAATAACATATCGTTCCATCTTGCTGTTGCTAACACAGGTAATGGAGCCTGTAACTACAATGAAGTCTTTAATTTTCAAGGCAGCCGCGACACGGCTAAGTTTTATTTAATGACTCATTTCAGGACTCACTGTGTGTTTGTGTCTAATATTTATTTATATAAATACAGAATCTGTGGAGAGGTGACCTGAAGTCTTATAAAGTTATCTGTTGACAAGTTAAAGTATACTCCACAGTGCTGCTCATCAAAGACAAGGCTGAAGATCCAACCCTTTACTAATTTAGTAACACTTTACAGAAGATGTTAAACAAGTGAATCCTGAATGACTTAGAACTTTTTGGTTCATTTGTTTCTGGAGTCAGTTTTGGTCCCTATACCTAGCTCAAAATGTCTCACTGTGTTTTTCTTCAGGATTATTGTTGAAATGATGTAATGCATAAAGACATTTGATATAAATCTCCATGATAGCTGTAAGAATCAGGAAGGAAGCTTTTAGTTGTGTTTTTAAAACTTTCTGTTGTCTTTTGATTACAGGTGTGTGCATACCTTTGAATGTGTACACATTAGGTTATTCCTGAAAAAGCACAATAAATGTTATGTTTATAAAGAAGTTTTTTATCATTAATTTCATATTTGTACACTTAATGGTAAGAAAGTCATCTTAATTCTTTAAATTACTCTTCGTATCTACGTACAGTCAAATCAAAAACCTTTCTCTCATCCTAGACTCTAAATACAAACATGCTAAGATTGTGTCCCCTGTTTGGATAGTATTTATGAGATGCTATGTTATACTTTCAGAAACCATCTCATTGATTTAAAAAAATGTTGGGATAGAGGCACTACATTTATAAAAAAAAACACAAAAAACAGCACTGCCTTGCTAATCCTCATTAACACCATAAGCTAAGAACTGAAATAAAAACATAGTAGAAGACTATTTGTGTCTTTATAGACCTAGACTGCAGTTTTACATGTAAAAACATCAATTAAAAAAAACTATTTTAGACTTAAACTCAGGGCAAAGTGGAACACAAAGTAACGTTTCATTCCATCACATGCAACACAATGTATGCAAATCAGTAGAGGTTTTTGTCATGATTATAAAGAGAAATGCTGTGTATGTAATCGGTCTCTATATTCTAAGACATAGTATCCTTCAGTTTGTTACTTTGGTTCTATAAGCATGAATTTAAACGAGTAAACGTTATTGAAGAGGAATGATGAACATAGCCACAAACCTGACAATTACGCATGCGTAATAGGTAAAAGCCTCGCTGCTTTCTTTCAGTGTTTGATGAACACGGGGATGCATTAGAAGGCAGAGTTTCTGAAAAGAACAAAGCAGTAACTTGTCTCAGAGTCATTCATCGTGCGTGCTTTATTACAGATTTTTGACATTTACGCATCGGGTGCGTAAATTACACATAAAAGCCTCAATAATAAAGTGTTTTATTTAAACTGTAGGACTTTTTCGGGGTAAGTGACTGACAGATAAGAGCAAAAGGGTAAACCCATCTGGTACAGTTGATGCGGTCGAGCATCGAGAACCAGAGAGGAGCGTAGTGCAGGACTCTGGCGCTCTGCGCATGTCTCCGTTGACACGTCGAGGACTCTGTGGCGCATTTCGTCCTCATTTCTCGATAAGATACTTTCGATGCTAAAACATTTAATTTTGTCCTTGAGTGTTACATTTTGCTTGTCCTGAGCAGGTGCAGTCACATGTTTGCTTCCTGCGCGATTGACGGCACAGAGCGGACCTTTTTCTCTCCAGTTGAAAGCAGACCTCCTCTCCTCTGGCTCCACACGGAGGGACGCGCTCGGGAGACGCGCACTCTCAATCCAAACCGGAGTAAGAAATTGCTCGGGCAGGGGGGCGTCAGGCCTCCTACCTGTGGACGCAGGGATGTCTTGGTTGCGGGACACTTTAAGTCTATGTGACGGAGGATTTTGCGGGTTATCCAAATTGTTACAGTCGACAAGAACCGTTTTTGCATCCGTTGATTTCTCCAACCTCTCTGCATTCTGTCTCAACGGCACTTCTGCGTGTCCAGAGACGGTCTGAGGATTATGAGAGGACTGAGGGTCCCTGGGTGGCCCCGATGCTTTATGACGCTTGTGTCCAGCTGCTTTAGAGTCCAGAGACTCCTGCTGGCTCTTCGCCTTCCTCTTCCTTCGGCGGTAATTCCCGTTCTCAAACATGTCCAGACACTTGGTGTCCAGCGTCCAGTAGCTGCCCTTACCGGGTCGGCCCTTCTCTCTTGGCACTTTGATGAAGCAGTCATTCAAAGACAAGTTGTGGCGAATGGAGTTCTGCCATCCCTGCTTGTTGTCGTGATAAAAGGGGAACCGATCCATGATGAACTGATAGATGCCACTGAGCGTCGCGCGCTGCTCCGGCGCGCTCTTGATAGCCATGGCGATGAGCGCGATATAGCTGTAGGGAGGCTTCTGCGGAGGCTCTTGACGGGCTGGCACGAAGCTCAGGCCGGTGGGAACGACCCCTCCGCTGTCTCCCCCGTACAAGTATATCAGCGGAGGCCCGGGGAGGCTCAGGGCTGGGGAGGGCACTCCGATTGACGGCAGGCGGCTGTGGTAGAGAGTCATGACGCCGGAGTGTGTCCCGGGGAAAGCTGCGGCTGCTCCCGGAGCTCCTCTCCACCGCTGACTGACTGCACGGCCTCATGAGGGCCCCACAAAATGTTAATAATTGTTGTACGTTTGCTGTGTTATGTTGACTTTGCACTGGGAAATAAATTGTCCATCATAAACAGTCGGTGGTGTTCTCAGCCCACCCACATTAATTAAAATTTCATTGCGCTGAAACTCCCTCATGTTCCCCCCGTCTGCCCAGCAGCCAATGAGACGCAGGGTTATTCCCTCATCTGTTTACAGAATTAGTCGCTTGATAAGTCTGCCCACCCAGGTCGAATCAAGCTGTGTTTATTTGGAAAAATTTCCGGGCACCCAATACATAAACGCACTGATGTGCTGTTTGAAATATCACGTCCACCCCTGACGCGCAGGGTTGCTCACACAGAGAGAACAAGCAAACAGTGCGGAGTCTTTCTGGGAGTTGCTGTGAGTTCTCTCAAACGAAAACAAAGTATATAAAAGGGAAAATAACTAAAACAGTTTTTTTTCCAACCATTGACAGACCATTTTCTTCACTCTAGTTACACTTAATGAATAGAGAAGTAGCTTATTTGTTTGGGTGCAGGAACGGATTTGACGATCCCCTCTTTACTTTTATTAAAAGTAGCCTATCTAAAAAAAGACCTGCACATTTGTGATGTCTGACAAGTTGAAGAATAATAATATTGATAAAGCCTAGAAAACTGAAAGAACTAGCGCAAGTTTAAAGTTTCCCAATAGAAACGCTTTATCAAGTATATATTCCATAAAATACAAAAAGAGCACATACAGTAAGTCATCCAATGAACTACATTGCTGTTTTTTTATTCTATCCTATGATAATATTTATTGATTTTGTGACATGTGTACCTTTTATGTATACTTTTACCAAAGAGAGTTAGGACTGGAAATATAAATACTAAATCACCCATCTTTCATTATTTATGAATTGTATGCCATTTATAAAATGTTTACAGTAAATGTATGCCAGCTGTCAGCATTAACCAGTTCATGACGATCTTTAAGATTGGAAATGAATGCATTCATGTTTTTGATCGCGGTTAATCCCGTGCTGTTTTGTCCCTTTAGGTGCACCGTGGTGATGGCTCCTTAGTGTCAGGACTGAAAAGAAGGACACTGCTGCATCTTTACATTTCTCGTTTTACTAATAAAAACAAACAAACAAAAAGAGGAAAAAAAGGAATATCCAGCTCATGATTTCAAATATTTCACCTTGTAATTGTATTACCTTTCCTTTTATCCCACCAGTCTTCTGATAATATGAACGTCTGTCCAGCGTTTTAGCAGTGTTTGTGTTTGAATGTTTGAAAGTCATCATTCTACTTCAATCAATTCATCATCCATCTGTATTTGTATAATGCCAGTTCATAAAACATTTAATCATGAGACACTTTACATTGTTATATTATCTACCAACATTAATCCACGAGCACAGCATTTAACAACAGTCAGCAAAGTTACACTGACATGAAGAAACTTTCTTTTAAAAGGCAGAAAACCTGACCATGATTGGGCTCATGATGAACAGCCGTGCTTGACAGGGATAGAAAACTAGAGGAAATATTGTCAGAGAAAAGGTCTTGGGAAACATTTATACACAACATTTCCATCTTTCCTCTAAAACACAAAAAGTGATTTGTTATATCTGGTAGTAATACTACTCTGAGGATTTCCATTGACTACAATCAAATTAAACTTTAAACAAATAAAACAAAAATTTCAAAGTAAAAAAATAAATTAAAAAAAACCCTCAATCCCCACCCCAAAATGTAATTTAAGGAAATGACCTGTATAGATACTTTTTTATTTTTTAAACTGATTACTGCACGTCTGTTCAAAATAAACTTACACAAAAAGATTTGATAGCACAATGTTATCCCTATTCCTTTCAACATGTTTTAAATCTTAATAATTATATACTATATCAGTAATGTCAGTTTAAAAAAAAAACTGAGATAATAATTAATTAATCAAATAACAGTTACCTGCATATCATGTATAATCGTGCATTAAAGATTTGTAAACCACCTGAAGAATCCATGCAATCAAATCCACTCACAGTGACCAGATTTAAAGTTAGACAAAAGTGTAAAAGCAGTTCTTTCACATTCATGCTTTATTACAGGGCGTTATGATTCAGCGTTATGATTATGACTCTTCTTTACTTTTCATTGATCAGTTCTGTCATCGCTGAAGGATTACACCCTCAAACTAGAAGACGTGGATCTGGCTGCTTATTAGAAGTGAGACCAATACAAACATTTCTTCAACCTGCATTTCTTCTAAAGACCAGCAGGCAACTTCACTGTTTCAAGAAGTCTAATTGTATTCATTTATGATCTCAGTCACTTGTCTCAAGTCTTCATCAAAGCTTAATGATCATTACAATGCTTTCCTCTTTAGTAAATGGTAAATAAACTTGAGCTTGTGTAACACTTTTCTCATCTTCTGATTATACAAAGCACTTTTACACCACAGGTCACACCGACACATTCACCTCACGCACTGATGGTAGAGGTTGCTGTGTAAAGTGATTATCTGAAGTATAGTAATCAAATTCATACACATTCATGCGCCACAGCTGAAGCAATGGGAGAAACTATGGGGCATAAATGTTTTAGCAAGGACTGGTGTTGTAGTACTCGAAATCGTTAATCTTAATTTGATTATCAAAAATAGTCTGGGAAGCATTGTTAAACAGTGCCGAAAGATCATTGGTGTCAGTCTTAATGATCTTAGCCAGGTCTACCTGGTTAGGTGTGTCCGGAGGGCAAACGCCATTTTGGCAGACCCGCTTCACCCTCTCCACACAGAGTTTCGGCCTCTACCATCAGGGAGAAGGTTTGCCTTCTCTAGGAAAGCAAAGTCAAACCGGTATATAAAATCATTTGTACCATTAGCCGTTAAATATTTGAACCAGCTCTAAACATTGCAATTTGTAACTTTCCAGGATGACATCTATGGGTTAATTGGGTTATTTTGTTTCTCTTCTTCTCTTTGAATATGTCTTATTTTTACTTATTGTTCATTTTATTTATGTGTTGGCTGTGCCAATGGCTGCTGTAAAACGAATTGCCCCCCGGGGATAATAAAGAATAATCAATCAATCAATCGGCCTTGTCTCAGTCTCACCCTGCCTTGGTCTTGGGCTTGACTTGGTATCAGAGCTTTCTAGTCTTAGGTATGTCTTGGTCTCAGTTCGTGTGATCGTGATTGGAACACTATCAAGCACATATCAGACATGTGGCTGCAGTAGCTGGGGATCGAACCCCCAGTCTTCCGATTGAGAGACCGACCTTACCGACTGAGCCACAGTGACATAGCAGGCTTTATGGTGGGCCTTCCTGTGACTGACATGTAACTGCTGCAATAAACCTGTCAATCAAGTCAAAGAGGCTTTGTGTATGTGTCTCATCCACATATGGTCCCTTTTTCCTCCAAGAGACAGCTAAATGACTGCCTTCAAGGATTGTTGTCTAAATTTCCATCTGATTCATCCATATAGTCAATAGTTTCTGCTGATAACTTGTCTGTTGTCAATATTGCACTTAATTATATTATATGTATCACTAATTTTTTATATCAGTACTGCTTAGAACTGTCATCACTGTTTGTAAGCAAATGTTTTTTAATTCTTCTTGTCTCTTGAAGACATTCCTGAAAGAGTTCACCTTGAATAAATCCGGTTAGTTTTAAAAGGTTAGCAGACATTGGTTGGTGAGACCAGACTTGGCTTTCATTGCACATTGTTAGTCTCATATACATTCTTATTTTTCTCCTGAAATTATGTATATTTAAATGAATTAGTGACCTCTGTCTTGATTTCTACTCTGTCACTCTGAAGGAGCCATATCTAACTGATCTGGACTCTCTTCATTGAACAGATTTTATTTCTGATAGTATCAAAGTTGTTAAAAAAGAAACTCATTCTCTCTTTCTTTCTTTGAGAAGCTGCAGCAGGCGCCACGGACTGTATTGCCTTACAAGGACAACAGTGTATTATTTGTAGATGTGAGCATGATGCTTTATATTCCGCATTTTCCTGTTTATAGGTCAAAGGAGGATTATAACAACTTTACAAGTGCGCACAGCTGGCTGCTGATTACATTAGGACCTTTGGAGCTTTCAGTGGATAAACTCAAAAGTTGCTCTTTTTTTCCCTGTTTCTCTCTCAGCAGACGGTGATTCATTTGCAAATAAAACTAAACTAACATGCAAGTTTTTAGACAAGGCCAGAGCAAGTCACATTTGACATTTTTCAAAGTGCAACTCCTTAATTTTTTTTTCTATCCATACTGCAGAGAAAACAATGATGAACTTACATCAGTGCAAAGCTGCTCATCTATAGGCCAGCAGACACGTGCGGGCCTTTCAGCTATTCATCATGTTCATTCTAAAGAAATGTATCCAACACCAAGAAATAAGTTATATTTCAATATCCAGTGTTTATGAACTCATGGGGGAAAGTACATTATTTCAGGTTCACTGGTAGATGAACAGTACCGACCAGAAAATCTGAGTAAAAATCTAAATAAATGGTTTTGCTTTCTCCCACCTCATTAACATCTTCAGGAAAAAGACGACCTGACAGGCAGTGAGATCATCGATACCATTCAAAACTGTTCAACGTCAAAGGGAACACTAGATCCTACAGCTCTGTTTATGACTTTGTATTCTCTACTTTTTAATAAGTTAACTCTAAAAGATGGAGTGTGTCCCAAATACTGTTCACTGAAGACATGTTTCAAGAGCTGAAAATACTACGTAAGTGAAATAAATAAGAGCAAATGAACACATACAGACATAATTACAGGCAAACATGAACTGACACATACATGACATGCTGTGTATATTGTACATAGTGCAAACACATGAATACGTACTGTTTCAAATAAAAGCTGTGACAGCAATGGTAACGGAAAAGTCAGTGTTGCAGTTTTTCTTCTTTGTATCTTCATAGTGGACCTTGAGATCTACATTTATTAATAATACAAATAAAATATTCTTAACTGTTTAAAGACTTTGGATTTCTATTTCCAGCTTTGGATATGATGTTTTGTTTAGCGTTGTGCCGCTGCCCTCAGCCTCTTTGGCTAAACCACTTTAGTCATTTTGTGGTTTGTTTAAAAAATGTCTCTAACTTTTCTCCCTGCAATAATATTTCTTATAACCATCGAGCAGCACGCAGCAGCAGTGGCTAACAGTTTCTTGATGCATGTTCATTGATCCCTTTTGTGAAAACAGTGTTCATTTTCGTTTTGACAGCATTACCATGCATTAATCTGTTTTTAATAATTGCCATATCAACATATAAACAAATGCACTAATAAAAAAAGTGTAACCCACATCAACTATTAAAAATCTTCTGCTGTGTAAAAGCAGCACGTTTATTCTTTCAAAATGTGTGAGGATATGTGATAGTACGAATCTCCCTGTATTCTATCTTGAGTCAGCAGACTACAATCTATTCTGAGTAGCTATGACCATACTTGAAACGTATGTCACATGTAATGTTTCTGAAGCAAAATGTACTGACTCGATCAGCAGTGTAATAAGAGATTGTTCTAAATAGATGCTTGAAATTGTAAGAGTAAAGGTAATATGATTCTCCACACCATGTATAGAGGAATCTAAAGCTGTGACGCATGCTGTGAACGGTATTTAACTGATGCACAGTGATCATTAAACTTGTCTGTCTTACAACCTGCATTAAGTCTCAGTGTGTATGTCAGATCCCCGCGGGTTATGCCGTCTTCCATCATACAGTCTGTTTTATAGATTCAGCGTTAGGGACATTTAGCTAAACCCCTTACAATGTTTGGATTATTTTTATTACATGATATTATTATTGTACATGAGAGAAGCTTTCTCCACTTTTATTACATCGAAGAACTTTTCACAGTTTTTCAAATGAATTTATCACCTCTCATCTTCATCCCAGCTCTCGGCTTAAGTTTCAAAGTAGTATCTAGTGACACCTTCTGGACACACAGAGGAATGCTTCACTTTAGCATGTGATACATACTGCTGTGTTCCAACTCTCATATATAATCAAAAAAAGACATATTTGAGGATTTTTTGTTAATAAACTTGTTTTATTGATCAACTTCATACTATAAATAAGTTTAATACATCTAAAATCGCTATAAAAGTTTAGTTTTCATTTTAGTTTCATAACGTTGAATGCTGAAGTTTTCTTACTATAAAAAAACACATAAATGTAGAAACGACTTTGTTAGTCTTCTCTCACCTCTTCCAATCACACATTTAATTAACTACACTGCCAAATACCCAGCATGCATTGTGTGTTGAAAGTCACCCACTAACATCATTCCCTAAAGAGAAGCCTCCAGAACATGTTCATGTCCTGGCTCCATTGAAAAGAACTTTTCGTGGTTTGATTGAAGTTCATTTAAACATTAGGATGATCTACGTCTTACCTTTGATTAATGCTGGATAAGTGATTTTTAAAGCCGATATTCATACTGGTCTGAAAGAGGGCTATTCAGAACTCTCCAGTTACACAGCCAATATGATTGAAATTTGGACTCAAATAAAAAAATACCCTTTTAAGGTATTGATCACTGGTTGCTATGCCAACTGTGCATATCAACATTGTTTTAACAATAGGATCTAAACTGTTTTAGTGTAGGATCTAGTGCTGCCTGGTACACTCGCTACATATCCTGCAGGCAGTCTCACAGGGATTATGGTGGTACGCTGGTTCTGTTTTTAAATCACTGACAGCATTAGTTTCAAACACAGGAGAAGCACGTCAGAAGAGGAATACACTACATTAAGTTGACACATATTGATCTATAAGTGATAGTCCATCATAGGTCTGGCTGATCATATTTCTGTTGGGTTCTCCCACTGAGGAACCAACAATATTTATGAACTTTAAAGCTGAATTTATTGACACGATTTGTTCATTTGGATCCAATAATCAACTTCTATGTAAAAGTACTTTCCCGTGGCTGGCCGTTCTTTGTTCAGCTCTACTAATGCAGCCAAAATGATTCACACTTTCTCACAACTGCAGTCAACACCTGAGGTCAGCATCACAACACAACATGATCAACATATTATCAAGTTTATTTCAAGTGGAATAGAGTCAAACTTTTTACAGTCAACATGCAACATTTTTTTATTTTTAACTTTATACTTCGTGCTTAAGCTTAAAATATCAGCTGCTCTGGGATACAGAAGGGCATTTTCACATTTTGGCATATATAGGTCTCAATGACTAATAAGTCAAACGACATGTTTAAATAGCTCCTTAAAATGATGTCACAGTTATAAAAGCATGTTTCAGGGGTTGACAGCTGAAGCTATCTTCTGAAACTATTTAATTATTTTTTCGATCCATAAGTTATTTTGACCCAAATTATGAAAAATACGGCTCAGTATTAAAAGCACCGTTGTGTCTGTAGTAGCTGCAGGAACAACAGACCAGCTGAACTTTTCTTCCAACATTTTCAAATCTCAGCGCTGTCAGTCGATATTTGATTTGACGTGTCGTGTGGATTTTCTGTCTGTTTTGGAGTAACAAGATACTTTGCCGCCCAGGTAAGCAACCAATCAGAAATATTCAATCTACTCATGTCCTGTACATTCTTTCCAGATACTTGGTATGAGTAAGCAAACAGCATGCCGTCTCTGTGAACTGTAGAAGTCTTTCTCGACACCGTCCCTGTAGTTTGGACCTGTGGGTCACTGATGTCCTCTTCAGGCCTGGAGCCATTCGTAGAGTCAAAAAGCCAGGATGGAGGACTCCCACTGATCTGAAGTTCCTCCTCCTCCTCTTTGACTGAGGTGTGTGCTTCTTCTGAGGGTTCACGTCTCTTTCTCTTTCTACATTTTGTCTCGACAGTCTCCACCACGTCCTCTGTGAAACTGTGGCTTTCTCGCTCCAAAGATGAAAGATTGCGTTTCAGCACGAGACTGCAGGGTTCGTCTGTGGCAGGAAACAGGTTTGCTTGACTGGTAAAGGGTTCCGGTGGACTGACAGATGTTGGAGCTGGAGTACTGAGAGCGGCGGGATGATCAGTTGAGCTTGGAGGCTTCTGGTACGGCATGAGCTCACTCGACTCTGCTTTGCTGCTCTGCTCTGATGTCTGCTCGGGTTCCTTTGAGCTCTGGACCGGGAGCTGCGTGCTTGAAAATATGGGGACATGTGGGTGGGGCTGTGGTTCTGGGGATGCATCAGCTGAGGAGCAGGAGTCACCTGGTGGAGGGAATATGTCCCAAGGGTTGGATAAAGGTCTGATTTCTCCTTCGTTCAACCTTGTGACCGTATCCTCATCCAGCAAGTTGTCCTCCACATCAAGTCCTGAGCTCTCTCTTGCGTCACAATTTACCTGTGCGAGTGCTGAATCTTCTATTCGCCACTCTACATCAGCAACAGAAGGCTCTGCTGTCTCGCGGACGTGTGGCAAATCTGTCGATCCGTCTTCCAATGCAGCAGAAAGCCTACGTGTTTGCAGCTGTTGAGCACCCTCCTCCGGGATGAGGAGACAGTTTATGGGAACAGAGAAACATTTCTCTTTCTTGTATCTGATCCTGTCAACATCCCAGCTTGTAGCAGAGTTCAAGTATGGCCAGGTAAAAGTCGAGGTGGAGGGCTGGGGGTTGACAGGATGGCTTGCTGTCAGAAGCTTCTCCTTGACGTCCTCCAGCACAGACTGCAGACAGTCATGCTGCCACTCCCCCAGCAGCTCAGTCAGATCAAATCCACACTGGCTTTGGGATTCCTGTCCCTCCCGACCTAGAAGGCTCCTCCATGTGTCACAGATCTTCTGTCTGACTGAGGGCAGGGTCGTGCAACAAGGAGTGCTGTCTTTAACTGGACCTGCTGCGGTCGTCGCCAGCTCTCCTACTGACAAAAAGAATCTGCACCTGGTCTGCTCAGGGACCATGTGAAACTGCAACGTGTAGTTCTGAATGCACACTGTGTGGTTGAGCAGGCTGGTGAAACACTCCCGCTCCTCCTGATCCTGAAGTTGCTCCCAGGCGGATGTGGTCAGGATGGCCGGAATCATGAGCGCTCCATCGGACAGATACAGCAGCCCTGTTGGACCTTCAGAGTCCTGAGCCTGGGACTGAGACATCTGACCCACCCCGATGACATGAGCCTTCAACCGACCACTGCTGCTGCTTCCATCCTGACAGCCATAACTCAGGATCAGACTTTCTATCCATGGAGAAAGTTTGTTCCGGGTCGATCGAGACATGTTTGGAGTTTTTAAACGGAATCTGTCCTGTAGTTTTCTTTCAGGCAAACACGTCAGAGGCTAAGATGTTCATCTGTCACAACATCCCAGCGAGAGCTAGAATAGATAAGCACAAGATCTCAAATATAAGAGCCATTTTCAACACTATTTCAGTGCTTTAACACATGATAAAATAACTGAACTAAATCGGCATTTCGTATCTAAGGACAAAACTTTATTTCACTCAACTCATTTCGACTCAACGATCAGATTGTATTTAGTCAATGGATGTACCTCACATGTTTTTACAGCACGTTTATTTGTACCCTCTTAAAAGTAGTCATGTATGTTACCTTAATGTAGCATGATCCCGAGCAGAGGTAAATAAAATAAAAATCGTTCCAAGTTCTTCTTCTTCTTTGAAGTTTAATGACGGTTGACAAAAACAAATGGGTGTAACTCGGTGGCGGAATTGGTGGTTCCGCCACCTAGTGGTGAGGAGTGTGGATCAAAATATATAATATGTACTACTTTCTGTAAATAGTCGTAATAATAATAAAACAAATCATTCATATCTTCTCAATCAATTTTAAGTACTGAAATAAAATCATATATCCTGTGCTTTTGTAGAATAGCTATGAAATCCAACTGTACTTTAATTTCTTTTAGGTTTTCCATCTTCTGCCTTCTTTTTAAATTATATTTCTGACTAAGTCTAAAGTTATGGCGCTGAGAGGACAGTTTTCTTTTTCATACATTTTTACAAAATTATTATCATAATTACTATGTTGTTTTGTTTATTTCCAGAGCCGTATAAAAGTTACTGAGAGAGAAAAGGGAAATTGCGGAAGACGAATGCACTTCAAAAACATAATTTGCATACGAATAAATAATTGGCATTGAAAATACTATATGTGATTCATTAATTTATGTTGACATATAACTAAAGCAAAAAATATATATACAACACTGTTTTTTTCTTGAGTATGCTAACAGGTTGTGTTTGGATCCCGTTCCGCTTAGTTTTAATTCTCACTTCTGCACGAACTTTCGCTATCGAGGCAATAATAATATGAGTTTGGCTTTCTTCTACAGACAGGCTACACATTTTACGTTCATAAAACGTGCTTTTTATTTGTTGCATTAGTTATTTGTCAACGATTCAGTTTGTACAAAAAAGCATCAAAAGTGTTGGAACACTCTCAGTCTGTACTCCTTCCGCCTCGCCTTTGATGCGTTTACGTGCTACGACACGGACGGAATAAATACATTTATTCTCAATCATGACGTTTAGCTTTTTAAGTAGCCCTTTATTATAGGAGTTCTGATTCAAGCAGCTATTTTGTGTGAATATACCTGTCCATAGCATCTTTAGAGCTGGATAATTGCCTCAAGAAATAACATGTTATCACTATAATGGGTATTTCCCACATTATCTTTGACCATGAACACACTTCTTCACGTCCACTTACAACATTCTCGCATGGAGTGACTCTTGTTGTCCCAAAGGTAAATGTACAGCTCGTGCTTTAAAGAAAAGAAGTGCACGTTTCTTTATCAATAGGTAAGTCTCTCAAAAAGGATAAACTTGAATGTCTGACAGGTAAAACATGACGTAATAACCATGGTAAACAGGCACTGCAGAGCTGACGCCTACATTGGTATCTTTTAGCTTGACTCAATTTCTTGTCATTAAGCTTAATGAATTAAACCAATGTGAGGTAAAAAAAACAATGACACTGTAGGATTGTAAATAAAAACAGACCATGTCAGTCGTCGTTATGAAAAGTAATATGACTGTCGACGGTTAAATTGCTGTTAGCCTTAAGGCTCTAGCCTTTCAGTTTTCGTCTTCAGCTTTTCCAAACTTCATGTTGAAACTTGTCAGTTCAAGACTTTTAAGACAAAGCTTTCCCACCATATTTAAAAGGCAGATGAATAACTGAGCAGGAATTAATTCACGTTTTAAACAAATCATTGCTTGTTCTATGTGGCGTTTATAGCTGAAGGAGGAGTAGTTACATTATTTTTCAAAGACAGGTGAATCCATAACTTTTTTTTTTTGCATGCCGAATTGAAGGATAAAGTCTTGTACAATTTTCTTACTTTTTTTTTTTATACACAAAAACACATATAGACATGCCTCTGTCTGGACCAAGTGATCCTGGCTCGAAGGTTTCAGACCCACAACATTCCCAGAAACTCCTCATGGTCCTTCGAGCCTTCTGGCAGGAGAAAAGTTTCCACGATGCAGTCCTGGTGGTGGATGGAGAGGAGCTTCCGGTCCAGAAAAACATCCTGGCTGCTGCCAGCCCTTACGTCAGGTGAGAAAATGTGTGAAACTGCTCTGATCCTTCAGCACACTCATACAAGTCATACAATACCACCCACAAATGATGTATTTTATCATGTCCATTGTGTTTTATGTACATTTTCACATCCGCTTTGGTCTTGCTTTTTATTAGAAAATACTTTGTCGTTTAAATGGTTGTATTCACTTTGTTAATTGGTTTTATGTTAGGACCAAACTCAATTACAATCCTCCAAAGGAAGATGGGTCTACATACAGAATCGAGCTGCAGGGGGTCTCCATGTCTATAATGAAACAGATTTTGGACTACATCTTCAGTGGTGAAGTAAGTAGAGGCTTTAATGGTGGATTCCTGTATTTGAAAAGACACATATTCTGTGGTCATAAGGTCTAAAGGTACAAGACGTTTTGGAATTGCCCCAGTAGACGACTCTGTGCTTTTGGTTTTTGCCACTTTCAAGAGTCTGACAGAAGAAAAGATCCTTCCAGAGTTAGACCTTAGAATAGAAAGATCTTCTCAATAACCAGAAGCACCTGTTTAACCTTTTCTCCTCTCAGCCCCCTGGCTTCAGTGACAGTTTGTGGTCTCCCACTGAACGTTTGCTCAGTGTTTTACGACTGCTTTCTGAGGGAAGGCTCCAGTCCAGTACAACACAGTAATACATCAAACTGACTTGGCCGGAGTAGAGCATAAGTGTTGTTTTCCTTCTGTGGTGTAAGGGGGCGTTCAAAGGAGAGAGAGATTAAGAACAATGTTTTTATGGTTTGAATATAAAGATTCTCAATGGAGTTGTGTCTCCACAGGTTTTCTCTTTAATATTGCCTCCCCCCCTACAATAACAATGTGATCAGAACTGTGTCCTCTCACCTTCAGTTCACTCCGCTTTCTTATCGGATTAGTTTTCTGAAGAGAATCATGCAAAACCCACACCAAACAAATCCCACTAAACTCTTGCTAAAGAGCACTACTGCACACAACCATCGGGATCCCCCGAGCTTGATAAATACATGAATGAAAGAAGTCACCTGAACATCCCCAGAAGTTTCCCCAGTCTGTCTCTGTGATGGCAGATCTTATCAGCAAAAGTTGTTCCTCTGTTATCTGGTGTATACATTCTGTATCTTGTAAGGACCCTGAGTGGCACTTTGTTGTTCCCTTAATATTGTATGTTTTTTTTTACATTTTTAAATCTGCAACACACTTAATATATAATTTATAATATCATTTATACTTTTAATTCTTTTATGGATTTGAAAAACTTTCATTGGCATGAATCGGCCCACACACTGTTTTTTTTTCTGTCCTTCACCCTCAGATCACTTTAAGTGAAGAAACCATCCAGGACATGGTTCAGGCGTCCGACCTGCTCCTCATGACCGACCTCAAGGCTCTGTGCTGCCAGTTCTTAGAGAGCTGCATCACAGCCGAAAACTGCATCGGCATCCGCCTCTTCTCTCTGCACTACTGCCTCTACCACGTCCACTACGCCGCCACGGAGTTCCTGCAGACGCACTTTGGGGACGTAGCGCGTACTGAAGAGTTCAGAGAGCTGCCCCATGACCGGCTCTGTGAGGTGCTGGCTATGGAGAAGCTGAATGTGGGCAACGAGAGGCACGTGCTGGAGGCGGTTGTGCGATGGTTGGCTCATGACCCCGAGGACCGCAGGGTGGGTGATGCTCAGTTTAGGTTCAGTGTGCAGATGAGACATTGTTTGAAAAGCATCATCACATCACTGCTCTACTGCCCAGGGCAAACTCTACAAAGTGATATAGAGCTGTTATGTTTTCTCAAAATGGTTAATGCAATAACTTTTAGGAAAAAAAAAAAAAGCAAAGCAAGCATAAATCTGTTGATTAATTTCCGATTTAAAGGTAAATGATACGCATACTAAGTCCTAATTCTGCAAGCTTTCATTTGTTCCAAACAACACAAAATGAATGTTGTGCGATCTGTATTTGCAGGTTCACATGAAGGAAGTGATGTCTGCAGTGTGGCTGCAGGGCCTGGACCTGAGCTACCTGAGAGAACAGGTACAGACACTATGAGAAGCTCTAGAGATTCAAATGTAAGTCTTCTAAATCTTAGAAGTAGTAGTAGCGCCAGAAACACATCTAGTTTAGTCTAAAAAAAAAAAAGTCCTTCCTGTCTTTTGAGGCACTTGTCTCCTGCTCTTTTCCCACTGTGTTGCATGGTATCCCATCAGGCCATGGGGGAGCCGCTGATGAGGGAGGTGATCAGAGATTACTGTCAGTCTGTTCTGAGTGATGGACCGCTGCAGGGGGAGGCTCTGCTCGCTGCCTTCAAACCCAGAGGCTACTCAGAGTGCATCGTCATCGCCGGGGGAGAGGATCGCAAGTCAGTCACTCTTTTAATATTCCCTTTGGAAATAGATGTTTGGGTTCATCCTCATTAGTTCTGTTATATTATCACAGGGGAGAGCTCGAATGGACAAACATGAGTGACAGCAGTGTAAAGTGCAGTAGTAGTTATGCAGCAGCCTGTACGTCCAAGGCAAATTTCCTTCGGGACTAAATAAAGAAATCTTGAATCTTGAATCTTTAATCTTGAATCTTAAATGTCAAGAACATCTTTGGCTTGACTTCTTGTTTAAAGACATCAAGTACAAGCACTTCTAATAGGGACCAGAACAGCGTAAACAGTTGTTGTCGTTGTGAAGATTATACATAGTTTAAATCAGTTAACTGTTGCCTAGGTGACACTCTGGGCTCATGCGCCGTCTTGTCTGCTGGTTTCTGTCTTGCAGGACCAGGAAGCCCATTGCTCTGACACGCTGCATGTGTCCGCTCTACGACACCAACAGACAGGCCTGGATCGAGCTGCAGCCAATGAACGTGGCACGTGTCAGCCACGGGGTGGTTACTGCTGGTCAGTGCCTAAAAAAACGCACCAGCTGCAAAAGAAGAGTTGCATGAATCTTATATTCAGACACAAGGGGCAATTCTGTTCTTGTTTGAACCTGGGTTCTGTTTTTACACGTTGCGCGTCTTCATAATACAATGCTGTGAAAATGCTCTGAAATTGCTTCTTCAAGAGCTTTAGCTGATGGCAGCAACAACGTCAGGTCGTACTTTAGAACCCGACTTATGTAAGTTGTTCGAAAAAAGACAAGAATTTCCCCTTCAGAGTATTTCTGTCAAGATCGTTCCAGGAAATCTGGTCTTTCATAACATTTGGTTTCATGTTTATTTCAGAGGGTTTTCTGTTTGTGATGGGCGGAACAGATGAGCACAACACAGTGCTGAACAGTGGAGAGAAATATGACCCTGATTCCAACACATGGAGCCCAATAAGTCCCATGCTACAGGCAAGCTCGCTCTCTCTCTCTCTTTCTCTCTCTCTCTCTCTCTCTCTCTCTCTCTCTCTTTACTCTGCCTCCCTCGGTTCAGTCGCTCTGTAAAATGAACAAGAAAACCAGTCAGTCCTTCAAATGAAGAATGTTTGACGCCGTGAAGAAAAACATGCTTTTTGTAATTACTTCCCTTTATGACCAC
The DNA here is from genome assembly GCF_947650265.1 of Symphodus melops. Taxonomy (NCBI): domain Eukaryota; kingdom Metazoa; phylum Chordata; class Actinopteri; order Labriformes; family Labridae; genus Symphodus; species Symphodus melops. The sequence continues at coordinate 9,950,915 of NC_136696.1, read as the reverse complement.
CAGGTGTCAGCAGCGCTGTCACACAGGTTCATGTTGTTGGTAGCAGCCTCCAGTTTAAAGAATGAAGCTAATGCAGAAGTGAAAAAAAAGCTGAAGTGTCCACTTACAGCTGGCTGTAAAAAAACAAAAAAACAAAAAACCAAGAAAGGCTTTTAGAGGCCATTTTACATGTTAAACAGCCCAATGTTACAGCAACATTTAACCCATGAACAGCCACAACAGCAGCTTTGGTATCATTAGCTCATTTCTGGGTTGGTTAAAAAACTCTACAGGGGTTGAATGTTTGAACTATATGATCCGTTCTGATAGTGTAACTAAAAGTTACGCATACATTCACACAGCTTAGTTGACTGACAGACTTAGCAGCAGGCTAAAGGCCCGACCCCCCCAGCGCCACCTTTTAGTCTCTTACTAGACTGATCAAAAGCTAGGTGGAGTCAACATATCCGATGTGGTGTCGGCCACTGATGGGCTTCAGTAAACCTCCTCAGAATCAAAAGGGTGACATCACTGAGACATTTGTTTTTTGGACAGATTCAGACACAAAGCCAGTCAGCTGCTAACATTTAACAAAGAGACATCATATCGTTTACACTGAACATGTTCAAATACGTTTTAAGGAGACCTTTGGAATGAAAAGGGACAGGAAGGCATGAATCTGTAAAAGAAGAAGAGGGTGTACATATTTCTTAAGTTACCAGACAAAACTGAAGCAGCCTACTGACAGCTGGACCTTTTCAAGAAATGTCAAAAACATTCAGTGTGAGAGGTTCAAAGATGTCTGTGCTGGTAGCCTGGTGGTTAGTGAGCATACCTCACATACTATCTCCTCTAGACGGGCGGCCTGGGTTCAAACCGGACCTGAGGCTTCATTTTCAGCATATCGTTCCCCAACTCGATATAGCACATAACTATATCATTAAAATATCTCAAACAATACTGAATGCATTAAATTACACTTTACATTTTAAAATCTCATTTTCTTTATACTGGGTTCTCCTGTTTTACAGTGTAAAAGCTTTTGAGCCTCGTTATAGAGCTTGAGCTTGTCGACCTGTGCTCTCACACCTCTGGTTTGTCATCCTTTGTTCCGCTCTTCGTAGGCTCGTCACAGCTTCGGCGTGGTTGAGCTGGACGGTCTGATCTACGTCCTCGGAGGAGAGAATGAAGAAACGGAGCTGCTCACCGTAGAAGTGTATGACCCTCACTTCAATACCTGGAAATTGACCACGAGCATGACCATGATACGCAAGGTAACCCGCCCACTCCCAGGTCAGGAGAAAACAGAAGTATGCATTTAGATTATTGTCCCGGCACAGTCAGAGGCTTACTGTTAATAACTGATGAAAGTCTGCAGCCTGCTGAAGATGAACCTTCTGTGAAGATGGTTCATCTTCCTCACCGAGGATCTTTTGGCAAAGATCTTTAGCAGTGGACACATCTTGAGAGGTAGCGTCATAACATGAGGAGAATCTTAACAGATATTCTTCTCCATCGTCTCAGGCGTGCACATCATTTAGCCCGGAGCTTGGAACGCACTCACTTGACCTCATACAAACAATGAAGCCATCAGTTAAATGTGAGATTCTAATGCTTTGACTAAGGAAGGAAAAAAATGTTTTGGGTAAAGAAATGTCTGGTTAGACGCAACATGGATTGTGTGTTCTTCAGATTGTAAATGCCACCGCTCTTCACTACTGTCCACTTACTGTATCACTGTCCACCTTTGTCTCTCTCCATTATTATAGTCACACACGACTTCTCGCAGATTCAAGATTTAAAATTCTAAATATCAAACATGTTGTAAATCAGGGACAGTGTATCACAGAGATGTTCTAATTGGATCTTTGGACCCCTCACTCGCACTACAAGGAAATGTGGGAACGTAATCGGCTGCATGCAGTCTCGAGTCGGGAACACCTCCAGCAATTGTCAGAGAAGGAGGAATCGAACCTCAGATCAGCCCAATCATCCTGTAGTCTGAGCTTCAGACCTTCGTCTTACCATTTCATCCTGTCATCATGTTATTTCGCTCGCATACGTCCAACGCTCCTCGTCTAAGTGTCTAAGACTAAACAGTCTGAAAATGTGAAAGGCCGCCAACATCAAAAAATTCTGCCTTCTCATTTTGTTTTTGCCACATCATCATCTTTGTCTGTGTAGAGTTTAACAACAGAGTGAAAAACACTGATTTTCTCCTCTGGCATTAAAAAGTTTCTTCTTCCTCTCTTTAACCTGTTTCCAATAATCAGACGGAAGTTTTGATTTCACTCAACTGAACCTCCCCCTTTTAAATGCTGCGACGTTGTAAAGTCGTGTCTGCCTTCTGTTTCAGGTCGGCTGCTACGCCTCTATGAATAAGAAGATCTATGCCATCGGTGGCGGCTCCTACGGGAAGCTGTTTGACTCTGTTGAAGCCTTTGATCCCAAAACGCAGCACTGGACCGGCCTCTGTCCTCTGAAAGAAAGAAGGTAAACACGACGCGCCTGATTACTGTCCGACCAGGACCGAAGAACGAGAAGCCGCCGTGTCTCCAATGATCTTAAAACGTGGCGATATCTCAGTCGCATGATAAACGCGTTCTTTTTACACATCAAACCATCCGCCTGTGAAAGGTGCGTATATCAAACGGGAAGAGAAAGCGTGCTCCATGGTGATGCTCGTTGTCAGTGCAGTTTCACTTTTACTTCACACATCCCCACGCTGACACCAAGATGTTGCTCAAAATCAAGCGGTTGAAACTAAGGATGTTGACTCATATATTGCACACGGTTAGTCATATCTGGAGTGATCAAATATTTAACCAGCAGCCTTCACCTCCTATAGCTCCTCTTTTATGTTTCAGGGATCCCAGACAGCTTGAATCAGTGGGTCTATGGTAAACGGACGGTTGATGCGTCCTTCAGCGGTTTGTCTTCGGACACTTTGAGAGGCAGGACTCTCGGAGTTTGGCGTCCTCTGATTAGTGGACACCTCAGTGTTCCTCTGAGACACGGCTTCTTGTGAAGTGTTTCCAGTGAACCTCAGAGGGTCATCTGAGCTTTTGGAAAATTACTATAGTAGCTTATCCGTGTAACAGCATGCTAAGCAGAGGAATAAAAAAAAAAAATCATCCATTGGTTTTAATTGTGGAGGAGAAGACCGATATGTAGTGCTCAGACTTTATCTTGTAGTTTTGCTTGCAGGTACTCAGTCCCAGGTAGCCACACCCTGAAGCATACCCTTCTTTATCATCTATTTTACTTCTATTTAGGGCTCTCACATGTTTTCAAAACATTGACATGAACACAAATATTCTCATGATTGTGTCGTATAGCGGACTCTGTTGCTCTGTCCACTACTACAGCAGCAGGGCTATTTTTTTTTTTTTTTTTACGTCTTACCTCGGGAGACGTCTGACAGGTTTAGTCTCCTGCTGTGAACAGCCAGGTCAGGAGAATATCCTCCTGAAGTCATCCAGATATTTTCAGGAGTGTGTTTTACATGTGAAATGAAAATGAGGCTGTGTTGAGGAGGACTCGTGTCGTGAATGATCAAATCATCAGGAACATGTTTACAGAGCAGCAGTAAGAATTACGTGGAGGAGGCTTCATTTCCTCGTGTCGAGTCGGGCAGTGTGACCGTCTGGTCACTCGAACGACTGCAGGTAAAACTCTTTGTTACTTTCTTTACGTTCAGGTTTGGTTCGGTGGCGTGCGGCGTTGGCCAGGAGCTCTACGTGTTCGGCGGCGTACGAAGCCAAGAGAGCGACAACCCCGAGCAAAGACAGATGACGACCTGCAAGTCGGAGTTCTACCACGACGAGATGAGGAGGTCAGTGTGACCAAGGCTGCTGATGTGAAGCACGTCACATACTTCAGGATTTCGTTGCGATTTAAGAGTGCCCGCCTCACATGACCTCACGTAAACAATGGAGCCAGCAGTTAAATATGGGATTATGATCCTCTGTGGAAGGAGAAACATTTCATTTACCAAACAGTTAACATTTTATTTAGTTGTCCTGCCGCCGGCAACCACCTTTGTCTCTCGCCGTTATTGTTGTCACACAACTTCTGCCAGACTCCTCGTGACGGAATCGTCTCGATTTAAAATTCAGATTTGAAATAAATCAGGGCGTCCATGATTGTTGAGCTGATCAGGGCCGATAAGATCAGATCTTTATCTCACAGTGTATCCAGTGATCGCTGGCCAACGAGACAGCAGTAGTACTTTTCAGGATTAACAGATAAGTTGCTTACTTGGTTTCATATATCTACCTATAGGCATGACTTTCCATTCACTGCAGCAGTATACGGTTTATAACTGATCACACGCTGCCTGAGGACGTCCCTCAGATCTGGCCTGCTGTCACTTCGCGTCCATTTGACAAACTCTGCAGTGAACGTGCTTGATTTAGTTTGATCCTCTGGTCTGTGGTCATTCTCTCTCCATAATGGTGCCTGTACGTCTCTGCTTGTTCTCTACCCCGCGCGTGCGCGAGCCCACACTCAACGCGCTGAGTGTGTACTTACCATTGAAGGAGACATGAGAGGATGAGGTTTCTACACAACGACGCAGGTGATGTCAGTCAAAAAAAACAAACAAAACAAAAGTGTAACTTTTACTAAATTTCCCACAAATGTGAAATAGGAAGGAGTCATGATGTGATGACCTTTTTAATTCAAATGTCACGTCCACTGTGACACCATGTTGTCCTGGATTTAAACAAAAGAACAACAACGCAGCAGTCTTGGCCCTATAGAAGAGTGTGGTATCCATCGCTCTCTATTTCTGTCTCTCCCACTCCAAGCAGATGTCTGCCTAATAATCAGCACTTTGCTAACTGTTACTAAGTGCTGTGCCCGTGATAGCTTAATGATGGCTCTCTGTTGATAACATAATAAAGAGTACGGTCTCGTACTAAAGTTAATGAATGTCAATGAATGCACACCAGACATCATATCTCCTTGTCTTTGTTGTTCTTGTCTTTCCTTGTCACCCTCGTTATGGTGGCTCATGAAGAGAGATATCCTGCAGGCCATCAATCAGTTGCTTGTTTTTCTTGGTTTTTTTTTTTTTTCTCACGTGTTGTGGTGTCATGTGTACAGGTGGATGTTCCTGGACGACCAGAGCCTGTGTGTTCACACCAGTTCGTCCTTTGTTTACGGTGCTGTGCCCATTGGAGCCAGCGTCTACGTGGTGGGAGATCTCGACACGGGTCAGTGAAAAAAAAAAAGTACAGGAAAATGGACGACTTTTCTTTTGGCAATGTACATGTTTTAAACCTGTCATGTTGGTGTTCAGGAACAACCTTCGACTACATCCGGGAGTTTCGGCGCAGCAGCGGGACGTGGCATCGCACTAAACCCATGTTACCCTCTGACATGTCCAAAACAGCCTGCGCCGCCCTGCGCCTCGCCAACTGTCGCCTGTTCCGCCTCCAGCTGAGCCAGGGCATATTCAGGATCAGAATATGACGTGAACAACAGGCAGTATCACTCTGTCCGCCACCTTTGCACACGGAAACGCTCTGCCAGCTGCAGGGTTGGGTTTTGGGGGGTTTGAAGAACACTAGTATGTTTTAGCTTTTTTAGACTTAAAGCTGGTGACTGACTGTTCAGGTTTAAGAATCAAGACAGGGCAGCAATTCATCTTAACATGTTTTTAAACATCAGAGCTTTTATGGGGATTTTTTTAATGCAAATGCGTATTTTTTAAGACGTCTTTATTTTTTTGTCTTACACTTTACTGGATGCTTATTTTTTTCAGTTTACTGGTGATCTTTTGCCTTTTGAGGGATTTAACACAAAAACTAAAAATGAATCAAAGGAGGGATCGTGGTTACTACTTGAGAAGAACTGCTGTGTTGCAGTCTGCTTTTAATTCTGCTGTATTATGTTTTCAGATGGTGTTATAACTTGTAGAGCATATGATCACACTGAAGGGGAGATTCAAGGGGAGGGAATGTTTGTGCGATGCTAACAGTTCAGTGGGAGGTGAGACCTTTGTGTCGGTCCTTAAAAATCGAAGAGCAAGATGACGTTTTCCAGCATTTCTATATGTGAAGAAACCATCTGCACCTCCTTTATTTACTGCTACTATTCTAAGTATAGACCAGAATGCAATGCAACAACACAAAAGGCGAAAAAGCCTCGACACTCTTCACAGTAACTCTGATCAAAAACGATCGTTGCCTCGAATGCTGTACGCAATCTCAGTCAGCCAATAAAGAACAGATCTTGAGATGAGCAGGTGCGTGAAATGAGTTAACGCAACTACAGCATCATGCGCCTGTGTCCATAAGAAGCCAAAGCTACAACCAAAGCATAGGGACTTGTTTTACTTTGGAGCTTATTCTGCATCACTTTAGGTTGTGACATTCCTTCATGAATTCCTACAGCAGCTGGAGGAATTCTGTCTTTTGTTAAATCAGAGGAGGATCAATGTAAGGCCAAATGTTTTCATGAAGCCGTAGAGTCTGCAGAGGGAGAGCTGGAGTTCAATCATCTCACTTTAGAGACTGCCCTGAACTCTCCTGTGGGAGTCCAACTCTTTTAACTTTTTCCCGACATCAGCCTCAGCGATGTAGCTGTATCTCTGAAGAGGAAGACCCCCTTATCGCCCCTTATAGAAAATGAAAAGAAATGTGTGTTATTAATGTTTGTGTGTGTCACTTAGAGCTTCTGTGAGGAGTTGTAATCTGTTTTAAGGAATATTGACGCCTCTAGGAGCTACGAGAGCAAACAAGACCAACAGCATAAAGATGAATGTGTTCTATGTAGTTATTTGTCACGCCTGAAACTGCTGCAACAGAGGAGGTGTCAGGCAGAGTGATAAACTGCAGAAACAGCCTTTGTTTACAGTTTCAGTGGCAATGGTACTTGATGAGGGAAATGTTCGACTGTTAGGGAGAATGCATAAAAACTGTAAAAAAAACTAGCAAAGGGGAGAGGTATGGTTTTGTCCACAGAAGTTATTAAAATAAACTGGAAGTTCCTCACCGGAGCTTTAAGAGTGTAGATCGTCACGGTGATCATACTGTATAACTATTTCTTGTTTAATTAGGAGGACTCGTCTGGTTTTGTCTTTTGCTCTCATTTGGCTGCCTGATGTTGCCCCACCACATTTTTTTCCTCATATGTCAGTGTGGTTGTTGACAGAAACACACGGTTTTTAATCTCATGATTGTCACATGAAACCTCTGCCGTCATGTTTATTCTTCCTGTAAAAAAAACCCTGCTAAGCTATGCAACAAAACTAACCTTAAAAAAGTGTAGAAAACCAGTTACTGAAATAAGAGAATATTGAAGTCGTAATTATGTCACAGAAGGTTTACATCAAGTGATGAATGTTTGCACAAGCGCTTTATGTGAGGGTCATTTTTTTGTCGTCGGCTGAGCTGTGTGGGCTCAGTGTGGTCAGAAATAGACGTCTGTGTGAGCGTAACTCTTGAATTGCAGGATGTGTTGCTGCCTCTGTGACCTCTGACCTGGCTTTCCAGTCAGAACACTTTTGGCATCCTGACCCCGTTTGTTCTGTGTAAGTTACAGCTGCTGCTGTCTGTCCTCGCAGGGCCGTGAATACACGACCGACACCATCATTCTCTCTCTCTCTCTCTCTCTCTCTCTCATGTTATCAGGAGGGCAATACATGTCACACACATTCAAACACTAACACAGATGAACACTAGATGTTGTAAAGGACTATTTAAAATGTCTTTGAATTGTTACAATGTGTGTTCTTCTTAAAGGGATTTAAATCATGCAACGCTTTAACGTACATCATCCTGTCATTCTGACGCTGTATGATTATATTTATTGTGGTAGGAAAACTGCTGCATTCGCAGTTTGTATCAGTGTAGTGCATCCTGTCTATAATGAATATGTAAGTAAGCAGGTTTTGATTATGTAAACACAGTTTTGTATTGAAATCTTAGCAAACAAAGGAAATGAAATGATCTTCACTTTGAGTGTTACGTAAAACTTAAACTACTTGATTCAACAATAAACATGCAACGTTCAGACGCACAATCTGTTGCCCCTTTATGACATCACTTCTTATAGTTCTGTCACTCTTAAGTTTTCTACGTTGGGTACATGAAGGTATTATGGGAGCCTCAGACTTTTGTGCTACGTGCAGCAATTTGCATCAGAAAATGAAAATTGCATCTAATCACTGACATTCTTAAATGCATTTAAAACACTATAAAAACAATGAAGCAAGTACACGTGTAATCATAAATCTAAATGAAATGTGCTGTTACAGGGAATATCCCAACCTCATTTCTACCTGTTGCTTGCCAGTTTTTTTGAATTTGTTTGTAAATAAAGCAGGAAACAATATGTTTAAAATTGAATTATTGATAATAAACAAAGAAGAAATATTCATTTACAATTTATGAACTCAATGAAAAAGTAACTATTGCCACATCCAGTTCAAAAGTGTATTTTATCAAACACAGTTCATACTGTTATGACTCATCAGAAATAAAGGATTTCCTGGAGCTCTTTAAAGCCACAGGGCCAATCAGCTGAGGCTGACTTTGAATAATGAGCTTCCTTATTTTGGTACAGACACGTTCCATAGCGTCATATCATTTACAGTAAATATTACATGAAGTTTCTGAGCAGCTCTGTATCCTAAACACATTTTTTCTCTCGTATAAGCACCTCATGACTGTCTGTGATGTGATGGGTGGAAGAAGAGGATATACTAAGAATGGAAAATAACAGGAGTTCAAAGTGAAAATAATTGTCTTAGCTTTAACCAACGTTGTGAAAGAATGGGGGGAGGGGTGAACCTACAGTTTCATTTTGTTGCTGCATGAGGAAGTTTAGTCAAATGTTGCTCATGAGTGTCATTCATGTACGTCAAAGGGCCAAAAACACAACAGTGGCTAACTGAGTGTCTCATTCCATGTGATTTTATTTTTCGTGTTTTGTTGATGACTCAGACTTTGATGGATGACTAAGAGAAATATTTAGCTTCAATATAAACTTTTTTGTGTCTTTCTGCCTGTTTTATACTAAATGATTCTCAATGCCTTGGTAACAGGGTGCAAACACTGCAAAAACATACGGATCACAACTATGGGATTTTTTTTTTTTTCCGAAGTCTGAATCATTGTTAAATGACCCTTTCAAAGCAGGGAGCAGTTGCATTGTATCTCCCACTTACGTGGTTGATATGAGGCTTTAGTTTTTTAGATTCTTACTAACACTGAGGCTAGCAATGTCTATGTCCTCAAATAGTAACTAGCATTATTGGACATTGATTAATTTGACATTGACATTGACATTTTAATTAAAGGGATCCTATTTTGGATCATGAATGTTGAAGAAAAGGAAACCTACAAAAAAATTGATGACAACTATAGGCATACCCTTTAAAACATAAAATAATAATTTTATTTTCTCCCCATAACATGTCTATAATGTTTTTGATCCTATATTTGATCAAGCCTATAAACCCCTTTATTTCAGTTGTGATCAGAACAGGCTGTTTGTGTCTGTAGCTTTAAATGCAAATGTGCAGTGTTTGACCACGCCCCTCAGGGAGAGATAGGGTGGCTTGTGCTTTTTTGCACTATGCACGATTGTTTACGTTGGGAAAGCAGACTCAGAGTGCAGAACAAACGTCTAGAGCTGTGGGAGTGTCACACACCTGTGGGAGGGGCTACTGCCCTTTATGATGTCTTTTTCCAAAACATCCTGTTTGAGCCCACGTTTTCTGAAAAGTGGAGCAGACAATAGATTATTTCGGACTTTAGACTTTATTTCTAACTGTGGGGTTTGTAGACAGACTGGATACACATATTATTAGAAAAATATGTTACATTTAAGGTTAAGATTTTTCCTTTTCTATAACAACAACCTAACAATGCACTGACTTATCTCTATTGACTAATGTGTTTTTAATGGAAAAAGACAATGAAGCAATGATTCATCACTTGAGAGATAAATAATAATATGCACATGTTGAACCTATGTGCTAAAATCACACTTTAAACATTTGCTTTGCAGTCTGATAATTAAGGTGTATTCAGAACAAAAGCAAAGCCATTCTTTTGCACAGAATACATTCATACAATTTGTGTGCTGAGGCACAAATAGACCTTTGTTCCACAAAGCTGTTTTCTGTGACTCTGACAAGAAGCCATTATTTTTGGTAGCTTTTAATGAACTGATATCTGCAGGTTAAAGAGTTAACAGCGTCTTAAAACATCCTCTGTGAATCTTCTATATCCATAACAAGTTGACATGGTTAACATGGGTGTGGTTTTATTGAAGTGGTCAGATGTAAACATTTGAAGCTGTATGTCTGCTCCATAATTGACTCCAGCAGTTCAGACCTTCATGAAATGAAACTCTGAACTGGGTACAGAACTAGGTTCACACAGGGACACTGTTTGGCTGATAAAGAAAAAATGTATCTCTCTAACATGCTGGTGGTTTTTTATGATTCAGTGTTTGGAATGATTAGATGTTATCAAAATAAATTCATCAGAATGAATCTCACTCCTGCTGGATATATTCTGGTTATACAGTTAAATTTTCTGGGGTATTGCTAGTTTTTAGAAGAATAAATAATTATGTTTTATATTTTATTTTACTGTCATAGCCACAAAGTAAAAACATGAGTACGGGCTTACTTTGAATATTCCCTTTACATTTAAATGATTTAACTTAAAATGATGAATTTGAATTGAAGTTTTTGATCACACATACACACACAAAGAAACACAAACACACACATGCACATATTGCTAACTGACTGCTTATGTGAATTGAGCTCCTGTCTAACTGTCTAGAGCAACAAATAATGTTTGATAGCATGTAGTCATTAAATTAAATTGTTTCTTGCCAATATTAACAGAAACACAGAACTTTAATGAACACTAAAAAAAGCAACAAACCCAGTACTGGCTGTATTTATTTCCTTAATCTAACATTGTGGTCTCATTATTAAGAACAGAGCATTAGTCTTCACTTATTAATAGCGTGCTTATTCAACAACTAATGAGGACCAAGAACTTCTTTGGACAGTTGTCCCCTGTAATCACTTGGTGTCATCTTGACACTTAGTTGCTCTTTGAGTTGTCTGTATTGGTAATTTTCTATTATTTATGTTTTTGAGGGTTTTACTGCATTGTGTTGAGTGCTAAAAAAAACAATCAAAAAGGATACAAGAATCACTGGAGCAACACTGCCCAGAAATAAGGACTCAAATAAGTCTCTTTAAAAAAGAATAAATTGTTCAGAAAAGCCCACACACAGAACTACAACACAAAGAGAAGTAAATATGAACATACGTTTATTTTTTTTATTTTTTAGTTTACAAAGTTTACAAAAAAAGTATGAAAATGAGGTGAAACTCACATGTTATCAGCAAACATTTCCTATTCACACAATGTGTCCTTAAATAGGATCACATAGCTTCAGCAACCCCAGAAAACACATACACATATGTTTACTGTTTGTATGATTAGCAAAGTGTCTGACAACCACCGGTACTTCATTTATCACTCACATTATATTATCCACACAGAAATTAAAATGAGTGTAATTGCTTCAGTCAGTATTGCATTGATCAGTTTTATAAATGACACAGTGTGTGATCAAATATGAGCATGTCTTTCTGTGTTCATGTTAAAAAATATATTATGAAGTTTGATTTGTACACATCAATAAATTAAAAAAAAGTCTTTGCCAAAGACATGTCGGGAAAAAAATGTCGGCTTCATGTGATTACTAGAAAAAAGTGGACATGTGCACGCATATCACTTCTTTAAGTGCTAAGTCATAAAAAACCAATGGATGCATTGCAAAGAGACTCACAACACTCAAACAAATATAGGAAATGGCTAATGGACTTGAGCTTGCATAGGGCTTTTCTAGTCTTCTGAAGAGCGCTTTTAAATCTCATATCACACTTACACATTCAAACCCTGATGGCAGAGGCTGCTATTAGTGAGACCATAAGAAGTAACTAATCCCATTTATACTCATTCATACGCTGCTGACAAAGCAGTTAAGGGTGAAGTGTCCTGCCCAAGGACATATTGGACATGTATTACTTCTTGCGTTACATATTGAAATGATTAATAAGTTTGATCTTATGAGTAATAGGAGACACAACTTTAAATTACATGGCACTGTGTGCTCATATTTGGGAATGCATCTATCATCAATAACCATCAATAATCAATAATGGAAAATTATTACCATCAATAATGGAAAATTTGTAAAACTGTATCCAAAACTTGGTCATAGGAGCATGAAGGTGCTCAGAACATGTTTGCAACATTCTGTTTAATTGTGTTTTTCTCTTAAAGCTAAAATATAACTATTGAAATACATTTTTATTTTTTAAAAAAGGAAGTCATTCTTATTAACTTTTTTGTGATTGGTTTCCAGCACAAATTCAATGTTAGATATGTCACGTTATTTCCATTATTGCCTGATGAATACATCCGTCTGCCTATAAGACTGTCGTGGACCAAGCAGTCAAGGTAAGCAAACACAGGTTAAAAGTTCAAAAAAACAAGTTTCTTTATTCAAAATGTTATTTAACAAAGGCAAAAATAAAGACGGTCAGGGTGTATAAGTAAATGACTTGTTAAAAGAGGTCAAAAAAACATAACTCTACTGAAAGCTTGTGCTAACTAAACAGGGTGTGAACTCAACTAACAGACCTGAGAAGATGAGAACTGAGGGGGATATTTAAAGCTGCTGACCAAAACCAAAACCAACACACAGGGGAGGACGGCAAACAAAATAACTTAAAGTTAACCCCAAGGGACCCTGATCCCCCCCTCCTGATATTTGAGCACTTGGTATGGTCCTCCTCCATAAAGTCAAGCTCCACCCTCAGCCTCATCCTTTGCTCAACCAAAGCCACCAGCCAGGTAACTCAAAAGGAAAAGAGAAATGAATTACTACAACTTTACTTTATGAACAAACAATGACTAAATAAATTGAATGTGTGTTCTGAAATCAAAGGCTTTAATAAACAGATGCTCAGCTAAAAGAAATAACCTGTGTCATTAATTGGAAATGTTTGCAAGTTGCAACTAACATGTGAGTGCAAGTTGTGTGGCCTACAACCTTTTAATGTGTGGCAGGAAATTCTTCCTGCTTTTCTTTCTTTCCAGGGACTGTACATACAACAGAAGACAGTTAGCTGGCGGGCCGCTTGACGTGTTGAGACATGTCTCCAAAACAACACTGGCTGGAGTGCCGGTGGTCCTGCGGCAGGAAGAACTCCCCCACTAATGGGTGATGATGGGAGGAACAGAAATAAAGAAGCCTTCAGGGAACAGCTGGATGTCCCCGTGGGAACTTGTGGACACGTCACCAGGGGACATCTGAGTTGGTTGTTTTTGAGAGGCGGGACCCTTGAGATACATGAAGCCGCTGTTGCCAGTCAGTTACATTCAGTACAGACTGTTGCACTTCGTTGCTCTGCACTAAGTAACTCACTCCTCTGAGAGTTTCAGAACCCTTATGTCACCTGACATAACTTTTTCCACCTGCCTTTGACTGATGATGTTCTCCTTTGTGTGTATTAAATATAAAACACCTTTGGCCTTAAGTGTGCTTAGCTTGTTACAGAGGGATGCCAAGTGATACTTCCTGCCGGTTTGAAGAAAACCCTACTGAGTTTACCTCAGAATTTGTTTATTTCAAGTACTTATGAAGTCCACTTTGGTTGCAGTTGGTGAAATGTCGATCAATCAACAAAAGAATATCACCAGGAGACTAAGGTTTGAGTCTTGTGTGAAAAATAAATAAATTCTACCATTTCCATATCATGTCTTTTCTTTATATAACCTAATAGGTTTTTAATGAACTTAACCAAAAACAAATGAACATGAGTCTTGTGTGAAATAGAAAATAGAGCTTAAATGGATGCTAGGAGACAAATTGAACGTGCTTCCTTTAGAGAGTGGAGCATGGTAAACGGATTAACACTAAAAGTTTGGTTGTTTTAAAGGGGTTTATTTGTTACATGATGATATAAACCATAGCATAGCTATGTGTTTCATAATTGGTCATTTATCCATTAAAGGATTAATTTGGAACTTTGACCAAAACTTTTAAAATTGGAGCTGAAGTCCAACTCTAAACTATTGGAGAGAGCTGAGAGTCCAGGTGCATGCAGGTTGCCATGGCGTGTACATTGAAGCTTCAGTGTTGAGCAGCTCAGCTCTATGTTTTCTAACCTCTTCCATTTTTCTAAAAGCATCTCCAATATTTATCCACGTTTTACCATGTTTGAATGAATGAATACAGATGAATTCCACACCAGAATTGAAACTAAAAAGGACATACTGGCTGCTGTGTTGTTGTCGGAGAAGCCAGCACTTCAACATAGCATGTTTCTTGTCTGCTGATAAGTCATTTTATGATTTAGTCAAGTAGATCTCTTTCATATTTGTCCTTTAATTATTAATCATCTTTGTACCCATGCATTTCATAACACAACAGGCAACCACACTGCAAACAAATAGGAGCAGGAAAGAAAACTTAAACACTGTCACCTGTAATGATTTAATGCGTCTTCACATTTAAGATAATAATTCAATGTGCATTGTCTTAACATTCTAAACTATCAAATAAATCAGAATGGATGGAAAATCTACGAACAGTCTCAGAACAATAGAAAGATTATGTTCTGTCACTGCATTGATTCACATCCGTCCACACATACCGGGCATCCTCGTCTTAAGTTGTATCCTTGCTGTGACCACTAATCAATCAATTAACCAATCTTTATTTTTATACCCCCATTTTGTGGCAAATGTTAAAAAGGGTATACGCGGGTAAACAGAGTATGCACACTTATTTTTCCATATACAAAGTGTATACCCTTTTCTAAATCCCAGATGAGTCACACCAATGACTGATTGACAATATTCATTAACATGTTACACAGTTATTTCCTTGGATGGTGAAGGGCTCTGTATCTCATTGACTAAAAAAGGTGTGAAAAAGACTAGTCTCACATGTCACTTTTTTGCTGCTGTGACTGTATTAAGTGGGATAGAGGGAGATGCAAAAAGAAAAAGAGGGATAGAGACACAAGGCAGCAACAACAACAACAACAATAAATTAAACAGCTCTAAAGCGATGCCACTATAAGGTAAGGTCCTTCACCTGCTTTTTTTCTGCTCAAGAGTCTTGAGATAACGTTTGTTATGAGTTATTATTACTATTTTATTTTTCATCATCCTGTTGAGTTCTCCCCATAGTCCCCCTTAATACTTTGGAATTGTATTTATGTTTATGTTGCTATTTTATTTGTTTGTTTTTTTTAATTCTGCACTGCTGCTGTAATGTCGAAATTTCCCCATTGGGGATCAATAAAGTCATATTTTATCTTATCTTTATCGATGCTATACAAATAGATTGATTGACTGAATATCAATGAACAAAGGTATGTGGGGTATTCACACTAACAACAAAGTATGAGAATAGACCTATCCATCTATAATTAACATGAACTAATGGCAATCAAATGGGGAGGAATCATATTATAAACTATAGCAGTTGTAACTGAGCAGTTCTTTAAGAAAACACAATTTTACTGTTCATCACAATGATCATAAAGAGCTTCAATAAATGCTTCTGCGAGATCTGATAACAGTTCTAGGTTTTCATCCATTAATGTGCTATCTTAAAAGGCAAGGTGATGACTTTAATGCTTCAAAATCAAACTAGATTTGACATGTCATCTGATGGAAACTTCCCAAAAAAAAATTAGTAATTTGATTGCGTATGTAAGACTTTCTGCAGTAATGCAACACAAGCTCCGGATGAGTGTTACTTAGTGGGAGGAATGACTTCAGGGCCTTGTATTGTTCAATATCCGCCCTGCTGAGGTATCCATGACATGGACAATAAATCTGTATAAGGTGTGGCAAGGTGTACCTCAAGGTGTACTTCACTCTGTATCATAACTCGGCCTGCCTCCCTTTGAATGTATAGATGGTCCAAATTTGATCATTATGTTGATTATCTTGAAGAATAGTAAGACTGGTCGTCAGCTTATAACCACAAGAGACTTTAGAATTCATACTGCACAACGATATGGTTGAATGACTGATAGAAGCTGTTTTTAATCGTTCTGTTGCAATGGATGATGATTCAAGTTCGACTTCTTTGTGGTTTTTCAGACTAGATCATACAACAACACAACTTATTGGGGTTCTGTCTGTCTGGCTAGCATAAAAAACTTCAAAGATACATGTACCTCTATTAAAGGGTGAATTAGTATACATTTTAATTAGCTGTGGCTTTGTTGGATAAACATAATGATTAAAGTATAGTGAAACAGTTCAATACATTATATTACACATAGACTAAGTATTAAAGTGGTAATTAACACAAAATATCACTTAGCTATGGACAATCAATAGATGGCAACTTAAAGAGACAGATATAATACAACTTTTTGTCCATAAAAATGTTCCAATACACGTTTTACGTTTCCACTGGTTTCTTAATCTCATTCTTTGATAGCCTACAGCAGTGTGTGACGTCACTAGCCAGTTCTTTCCTCCCTCCTTAATCACAGCTCTACTTCCAAGGAAAATGATCTCAATGGTGACTGTCTGTGATACAAAAGTATAAAGTAAAAAAAAACAGAGTGAAAAATCATCACGTATGAGGGTTTTTTTCCCTCTCCATGTTACTGTAGACAATAATTGCCCTCCATTGCCCTTTTTGTTAAACTACTCTTGTTCCCACTTTGATTGTTTTCAGAGTGCAATTCAGCTAATATAGGCATAAATTCTAATCAACAGTTAGAAAACTCATTGCTGTCACATTTAACATTTAAGTTAAAACTTTTTGACAAGTAAACGACCGAATAATAGGTCCATTGTCAATGTGCGAAAAAGTAGATTAGCCCATTTTTAATTGAGCAGCCCACTTCATCTAACTTTGGGCTACTTTCAATAGTCTCCTTCAACATTGCAATGCCCTAGTAGTTTTTCAACCACACTAACTACAACTACTTTTAGGTATAGGCTATAACAAAGTATATGCATTTTATTTTTTTTTACATTTCTGCTGAACGCCATAATTTCTATGGAAATTAAGGGGGGAAATGCTAAGGGATTCTTGATACAGTAAGTCCCTGCACCCTCTTTTACTACTCTGAGTGTAAGGTGGGAGGAGAGTTAGAGGGGCAGGGAGGGAGGTAGGGAAAGAGGTAGGGAGGAGTGAGCGTGCGCCCTCGACAGTCAAGCGCAAAAGACATACGGCTCATCCGCTCGCCTCCCCATTGACGTCAGTCCGGTATCACATGAACGTGCAGGACCAATCGCTGTTGCGCTGTCGGAGAGTCCTGGCTCCTTCACACCGAGATAGGGGGAAAAGACTGAATAAAAGGAAACCGAGCCCGTGAGCCTGTAATGAGCACGAAACCTATCGGAGGAGCCTAGAGCCGTCGCCATTGGATATTTCTCCCGTTTTCTACTGATTCCCACGCGCTCATCGGTGTGGATTATTCTGTCTGGCACTGGGGCTGACGGAATGGATAAGGCCATGGCCCTAACATATTGAATAGCTCGCTGGTGGTGGTGGGAGGGGGGGGAGGTGAGACGAGCACTGTGAAGACAATTCATGGGGTATTGTACTGGGAGGAAAATGGTGGATTATTTGCACTGTATCATTATAACCCTTGCTCGCGTGGATATCCTGCCGTGAAACCCTGATTGGTGTCTTTTCGGCTCCTGTCTTGGCCGTGTCTTTATTACTGAGGTCGTGTTATAGCGGTAGGTAGATAGGTACCCCCTCCACTTTCTCCCCCCTCCAGCTCGGTCCAAACAACCTTGTCAATTTCCTTATTTTTATACATGTTGGATTTTGAATTGCGAAATCTGCCTGAGAGTAACATTTGGGATCAATAAAGAAACGGTTGGATTACTGAACTATGGATTTCAACAGCGGTGGTGGTGGAGGCAACGAGCTGCACAATAACCAGTTCTATCAGTGCGAGGAGAACAAGCCTCTGCTGGGGGAGATGTCAGAGGGGAATAATAACACCAAGCTGGGCGCAGGGCCGTGCAAGAGGACCCTGCACCACTGCAGCAGCAGTGGCATGCGATACAAACTGCTCCACGAGGGGGACATCCAGGTGTGCGTGGTCAAACACCCCCGCACCTTCCTCAGCAAGATCCTTACCTCCAAGTTCCTGCGAAGATGGGAGCCGCACCACCTCACGCTCACAGACAGCAGCCTGACTTCGGCCACCGTAAGTCGCTTTCAGGCCTTCTGTGTGTGTGTGTCTGTGTGTTTGTGTACAGTATGTAGGTGTGTGTGTGTGTCAGTGTGTGAGTGTGTGTGGCTGTATAATGTGTGCTTCACATTCCTCAGGCAGCTTTGGTGTTTGTCTTTTCTTGTCTGGACGCAGCAGAGGTGCGCTGAGATTACGCACAGTCTGTTGTTGACGCAGTTTTCAAGAAGACACTGTTACTGATAGGTTCGGCAGCACTGTTGCTGTGGGCTGCACCCTCTACCTCTCATCACTTCCGTGTGCCGTAAGCCTACATCTTCACTGTGACCCACGGCTCTGAAGTTTTAACACCGGGGTGCAGGGGATGCTCAAGACCACATTGGCGTGAAGGTTCCTGCAGTGTGCGCATGTGTGTGTTATATGGGTCAGCATTCGGCTCCAGGATGCTTTGAGCAGGTTCAACATCTTCATGTAAATTTTACATCAGAAATCTTCTCTGTTAGAGCCTGGAAATAAAACCCCTCTGCATGGGTCCAGGAGCATGCTGTGTGACATGATACCTGAATAGAACTCCTGCAGCCTGCATCCACAGAACAAACTGGTGTTTAAGGCTGTCTTATAGAGAGAGGGGACACTTTGACAAATTGCCAATATTCAATAGCTTTGGTTGAATTGTTGCTCAGTTGTCTTACATACCAGCTCATGTTTGATGGTGACAACTCATTGAGGATAGTTTCTCTTTTGCTGATCAATCCAATACCAACACAGGCCTTCATATTGCTGTTTTCTTCTCTCTGATTCCGATTGCTACCGAAATGAGTCCTTTCAGAATCAGCTGTTGTTGAGAACATCTAATAACAGAATACAGGTTCTACACATGAACATACATGGAAGAGACGTGATTCATTGCCATCATGGGTTTAAGCTTTGCTCACGGGAATCATAGACACCATGTCATTATTAAGCGCGACAGGAGTTATGCCTGTGGTAAACAAATGTAATTGCAGAATAATGCCAAAATAACAAAGACCTTTATTTCCTCTTCTGTTATTGTCAACACTTCTGACATTTTCCATAAAGCCAGGCCCCATTGTTGTATAAACACACCTTGTTAGAGGCTTTTTTTGAATGTCTGCACATCACACCCAGAATACATATATGTGCTGAACTGCTTTCAGCAGTGTGCAATGTCTTGGAGACATTTGTAATTTTTTTTGAAGATTAATTTTGAGGATTTATGCCTTTTTAACTTAATAATTGGAGAATAAATTAGAAAGTGCTTGAAAACTGCTTTTACCATCTAAATACATTTTTGGTGTCCATTGACCCTTCATATGAATTATTTCAGTAACACATATTGGTGGTTGCTTGCATATGTCAGCATGCAGTTTTGAAGTGTTAAAAGAGTGCAGCCCCCTGAGAGGATGTACATTATCTATCAATGAATCTATATGGTTGAGTAGATAACATTTGATCAAGAAGCATTATGTAATGGAAGCTTCCTCCTTGTGATTGAACATCATTAAAACATAACACATCGTTATCATGAGGTCACACTGTTGGGTGATTTATAAATACAGATTGACAAAGTAAAGAAACAAACGTGAATTGTATTTAAATGTCACTAACTAATGAAGCAGACACCTGAGTACGTTTGTATAATCATATAGATGCAAATTTGAGTTTCAAAATGTCTTTATTGGAACCCAAAAAGGTACATTTGTTTTGCACAAAGAATATTCAGTGTCACAAAGATACATGGAAATGAGCAACAGTGCAACCTGAACATTTTATTTTTCTGTTTTGGTTTATAGAAAGACAGTGTTCGAGTTCAAATTAGCTTTGACTTTTTTTGTTCGACACTTTTGGTTTAAAACCACTTTTTAGGTTGCTGGAAAAATCCCAGTGAAGGTAACAGAAACCATGAAAAGAGCCAGAAAAAGTCAGCACACTAAATGGCCTTCAGATTTCCTTTATCAGTGTATAAAACAACAAAGGACGCATTTCAGCACAAGGCCTTCATCAGCGTTCACAAACTATGAACACCTTGCTCACCAAGCTTGTTTCTAATCTCTTGCTCATTTCCAGTTTTAGCCCTTCCAATTATGGTCAACCAAGATGGTGACAGCTCAAACGCTAAACCTGTAGCAACCACCTCAAATATATTAATCTACAGGACTAAACAAAGCAGCAGGCTTGAATATGTATCCAAAACCCAACCATCTTCACTTCTTGGATGTTTAAAATGACTGCTGGAGGGCCTACCAACAATGATGTGAAGGAACCAAAGAATAGACTGTGGTCTTGGAGCAGTAGGAATCGCCATCCTTTGCACTTTTTCCGAGTCATTGTTGGCAGTGACTGTAGAGCTACTGTATGTGTGCTAAGTCAGATCCTGTACTGGTGTCATCATGCCTCATGGGAAATATCAGGCACTTGAGTCACATCTGAGAAACACTGCTTTTTACAATTACTGCACCATTCTGCTGTTTCCAATGTCTTTCTATGTATCACACAAGACACCAGGCTATTAGGTGTACTTGTAAACACTCACAGGTCAAATTAACATCCATTGAAATAACTTGTTACTGAGCTGGGGCTCATTCTGTTCTCCTGTACCATTTTTTGTTGTAGATTTAAGTTTTTAATCTTGAACTCTAAATATCAGGGAATCTTTATCGTCTTTTCAGTGGGAATGTGGGACCGAATACAGACTGTGGCCAGTCAACAGCAGCCCTCAGAGACTGTTAGACAATGATCTCTGTGGGAGCAGAGATCATACTTCTACTTAGGTCGCTTGTGTCGTTTCCCTTTGACATTTACTGGTGTGTTTTTTATTATGAAAGATTTTTTTTTCTCTTTTTTTGTGTGCTAAAGACCGCACAAAGTAACATTATTAAAACTGTGTTAGATGGAAACATCAGACCATAATTAACATGGAAAACAAAAAAAACTGAACAGTTCTGAACAAGTCTGAATAACCAGTAGGGAGACCTAATATACCAAAGGAGAATCTAGCATAATATTACACTAACTGAAACTTAGTTTATCTAACTATCTTAATACTATGACTACAACTTATTTTCACAAAACACAAATGAGGCTTCGGTTTGACATTGCAAAGCAAAGCATTGCATACGGGAGCTTCATATAAACAACAAACCAATGAAAGCTTGGTTCCCAAACACTACTTTTTATCAACTGACAACTCAACTAAAGCCTCTTTTTAATCATTGCCCCCCTGAAAATGTTTTTTAAAGTTTCAGGACAGTCTACTACTGACATTAGTTACTCTTTCACATGTGCCTCACATCAGGAGTAGACTTTCCCTGTTGAACAGGATGGAGGGTCACTGGACACAAGACATAAGTGTAAGAATAATGTGGAAGTCACGACTTGATGTTTAAGTCATGTTCAAGATGGCAGACAAAAGAGTTTGATGCTATGATGACTGTTTAAGTCGTCAATGCTACGTGTTCTTGGATATATTCATTGATAAATGAAAGAGTTTAGTAAAGCATACTGGAGCCTTGTTTAGGCTCTTGGTTATATGGCGCACCCAATGTACAATGGCTGTGGACCTCAACCCTTTGATGCGCATCTTCCCCTGCACTTCCTCTTGGCATTTCCATTATCTCTTCGGCTGTACCATCCAGCAGAGGCAACAATGGCAGAAAAATCAAATTCAGAAAAGAGGATGATATGATATAACCTGTCATCACCCTGCCTGATTGCCCATTAAGAATTTCCTTGAATATTCCTCTATTATCTCAACATACCCCAACTTCTTGTGGAAATTTTTTATTTTTGCGATCAGTTTCTATGTTTTTTTTCCCTTTGTCTGAACACTGGTCTTGAAAAATGAAGCTTATGTTGAAGTGCAAAATTCTGCAGTTCGTCAAGTGTCCCCATGAGGCTGGCTCC
Organism: Symphodus melops; assembly: GCF_947650265.1. Lineage (NCBI taxonomy): Eukaryota > Metazoa > Chordata > Actinopteri > Labriformes > Labridae > Symphodus > Symphodus melops. The sequence goes on along the minus strand of NC_136696.1, from coordinate 9,928,768 downwards.
AGGAACACTGGAAGTCTCACATACAGTGACAGTCCAGCAGGAGGCTTGAAACCCGGCGTTAGGCTGACTGAAAGTTAGGCTGAAACAGGATTTTCAGCATCTTTCCAGCCTCTGGACCCTTCTGCCATAACAGATGGCTGAAATCACTCAGGCTTTGTCCATTAATTCTGACAGTTCACGGTTCACTCAGGCAGCCCACCAGGACAATTTTGGGAAATTTTCAGTCAGCAAGTGTTTGAAAGGAGCTTCTGTTTTGGGGAAACCAACCACGTGCTAACCTTTAGTAACCTTTCCAAAAGAAACATGTGATTGAAAGTAAGCCAAAAACAACTAAGTTAATTAACCATGGATGAAGTTATTTTTTTAATGATTGCTGGCAGTGGGTATATGAGAAATCTAACTTCAAAGACTTCTTGAAAACGGAGTTTTGTTTATTGACGAGATGACATAGTCCTTTCTATCTTTCCAAGGATCTCACATGCTTGTATCAGGGTCTTTACTGTCCTTCTTCAAAGAGCCGATAGCTAACAGCCACTGACTGCCAGAGACCTTCTGTCATAAATTATCCTGTTAAACGCTCAGAGACTAATGGAACTGTTGCTCTGCAAGGTTACCATTCACTTTTAAGCACTGAAGCGAATGCTTTAAGAAGAGGACATTTTGTAAACAGTGAAAACTTTGACTTACAATTTTGTTTTTATCATGAGACGACCTATAGTGAACCAGAGTCTGTTTTGTGTTTTGGCAGGAAGCTGATTTATGATAGACTGAAGTCATTAAATGACGATTATTTAATACATTTTTTATCTGAGAATCATGTGGGCGATTTATCCAGAAAATATCTTAACTTGTGCGTTTCCATGATGAAATGCCAGTAATCCTGTTTCTTGTAGGCTCATCGACGATGTCACAGTCTTCTCTTTGTGAGGGCTGAACTATGAGGAAGAGGGTTTTTTATATTCAGGGTGAAGCATGAATGTGCATTTCCTGAGAGGAGTTGTTGTTATGCTCGTTGTCGAACAGAGTGGTTATGTGGGCCGAAGAACAATGCCGACCCGTTTGCTCTGCTCTCTTACAGAGAGACCACTTCTTCTAACAAGGAGGCAAAGAGCGTTGACTCGGCGTCTCCTACAACATCCCCACGCATGGCAAATTACTGAGATGATTGTGAGAAAAGAGCTTTCAGAAAGTGAGAGTGGTTGCCAAGAGGGGTCATTAGTTTCTCTTACAAAATCTCACAAATCCCGTTAAAGGAAACTTAAATCCTGCTAAATAGTTCATTCTGGAAAAATAATATTGTCATGAAATCCAGGTGCTAATTTCTTTGAGTTTTGACTATTAAAGGAGGAGCAATATACAAATCGAAGATGTTTTTCATGAATTACACTTTTCAGTTACTGGAGTCACAAACCTACATCTCATTTGCATATGAAATGCAAGCAAATGCTTCCTGTTGTTACGCCTGGCTCACAAATGGCCTGAGATGAAAGGATTTGGGTCATTAGCAAGAGGGGCTAGTTATTGGCTGCAAGGCAAGAGACAGGATCATTTAGAAATCAATAAGGGAGTCTTTAGTGTCGTCTGATCACAAATGGAGCCTTAAGGGTCCAATGATATGTAAGAACACAAGAGCCTGACCGATTCATTGGCCAGCCAATAATATCGTCCGATATCAGCGTATCAAGTGATTATCGTATGGCAGATATGTGCTGATATCACTAGATTTGGTCTCCAGTCAAATAGCATTTCTTTTGACTGTTGGGGCGGCCGCGGCTCAGTTTGTAGAGTTGTCATCTCTCAACCTAAAGGTTGAGGGTTTGATCCCCAGCTCCTGCAGCAACATGTCTGATGTGTCCTTGGGCAAGACACTTAACCCTGATATCTTCCCTATGCCTCGTTGGCGGTGCATGAATGGGAGTAGTTACTTCTGATGGTGCGACATCCAGTGTGAAAGCAATTAGAGTAGTCAGCAGTATATATGCTCAAGTAACCATCTCAACAAACATGCACAGTCACTTTCCAGTAGAGGGAACATCGTGTCTACAAGCGTTTGATCACTACATTTGAGGGATCAACACAATATTGTTTTTTATATCTATATCTTTCTATCTCAACAAATCTAACATAAATCTAAGAAAGATGTATCATATCAATTATTTTTTTCCCCCATATTGTCATCAGCCCTAAAAAAAAATCCCAATTCTGTTGTGCCCTAAAGAGAAAACCATTCATGTGTTTGAATGATAATACTTCTCCTTTGAAGAATTTCTGCAATACCCAGAGTCACTTTTTTTAGTTTCAATGAATAACTTTTCAGAAGTTTAAAACAATTAAGTATGATATAATAATCTATTATCTATAAAAGTCAACAACAAAAAATCTGAAAAAACCAGCATATCAGTGTATATATGTTGCTGCTGTCAGGTAGGGCAGTGTGCTTTTAGCTTCAGATAATGAGAAAGATGGGATTCACCTTAAAGTTCACTTGTTGTGTGGCACTGCTCTGCACATATCTATCCATCTGAGCACTTTCAGTTTATGCCAAAACATTAGGAACCCTCTTGTATTTCTTTAATTGGGCATGTAGGCTATTTGTGATGCCACCTTTACACTTTTTGTTTATACAACATGGTTTGTTGTGTCATCACGCCAAAATTCTTTAAAATTAAGATGACTATAACAAGTCTTTACATAATATTGTTATTAGAGGAAAGTCTGTCTTTGGTGTTGGAAAACATCCGACCTTATGAAGTAAGAATTGGGCCAAGAATGCCTTTTAGATCCATTTTCACTGGTTTGGCACTGACCAAATTCAAATGGTATCATTATAATCATGAGCGTCTCAGATAAAAAAATAAAATAAAATCGGACTCTGTTTCCAACATTTCATTAATTATAGACACATGTAGCATCTTCCCCTTTGAGTTACACATTGTGGTGCTCTCTATTTCACAATGACTTGTTTATTGTCCTGATAGAGTTGGTACATATCAGACACTGAGTAATTTAACTGAATCATGTTGGTGTCATTTAGTGCTCAGGTAACAAAAGGAAGTAGTTTATTTTTTGGTTTATTGGAAGTGCAGACACTGACATAGACAAGGGCTACGAAATTAATCAAAAAGGAACTGGAACCGACATTCAGAACCTTTAATATACAAAGTTGCTTTTCATGAATTAATGTTACTTCATGTCCATCTTCAAAAGAGATGGTGATATAATCAATATACTTTCTTCAACTGCAGGACTTTGGCCTGTGCTCTGTCGCTATGTGTGAATAAAGATGGTGCTACACAATGAGCGTCCACGTTTTGGCTGACGCAGAACCAGACAATGTTGTTATTAGAGTTTAGACTCAAATTAGCTGATTGCGCTGCACGTCACTAAGCAGAACAGGGACAAGATAACTGTGCTGCCAGACCTTGACATTAGTATTGGTTAAATGCAAAATAAGGGAAGAGAAACAACATGCAGTGAGAACAACCTGTGATCTTGTACACACACACGCACACACACGCGCACACACGCACACGCACACACACACACACACACACACACACACACACACAGGGCTTTGAAAGGCTCTGGGCTGAACTCCAGGACATTCTGCACTACATGTTCGCATACAAATAATGGATTCTCCCAGTTATGCTTGAATAATGGAGCCATTAGGCAAAGATTTGAGTACAGTTAGGGATGATAGAGCTTTCTGCCACAGTGATATATGATATTTACAAGGGACACGTCATGTGTGTCAGTGTGTGAGTGGTGAATGAAGAGTATGTGACTGGAGCGAGTCTTTAAGGAAACTAAGGCTTTTGAGTCTCATTTTGACATGAACAGGACTTCATTGGCCAAAGAGTTAGCTGACAGTGGGATCAAAGAAGAAGAAGACATATTGATCATTTTTGATAGCGGTGAAAAGAAGTTAAAGGATGGAGCATGACAAGAGGTAGAACTTTAACCAATCGCAATGAATAAGTATTATAATCTTTTACTTACCAGTAACTGATTTATTATCATGTGATTGTCCTGCAAAATGTCAGTTATCCCCGAATTGCTATATATGGGTATTACCTTCATCATGAGCCACGTCTTAAATATTGTATCATATGATATTGTACCGTATCTTATCATCGCGTAGCCAGGGTTACCCTGCTGTTCCAGCTCCTAGTCTAAACGACTGACATGTTTCAAGTTTTCCAGTTAATTGCTCGAGCCAGCCGCCATGAACGGGGCTGTAACGGCTGCAGCATAAACCTTTTAGGGCGGATGCATCCCATGAAAGTACTAAAGCTGAAATTATTTATCGGCCAGAAAAAGGAGTCACTCCAACCAGCAAAGAAATAGCACACATTAGAGCACAAGAAAATCAAACCACAAATTGATGTCTTTCCTTAAAGCAAACCAGCTACTATCAATCAGTGAACTAAGCAGCGAAAAAGCATCGTTCTATCATTCAGCGCAGCATATTTAACTGTTAAGCTGAAGGAGAGTGATGAGGTTGAACAGTCAGAGAGGGTTAAATTGAAAAAAAAAAAAAGTCTGTGGTGTCATGTGGGAACCACAACTTGATTATGTGAGACAGCCTCTCATCATGTGCAACGCATTAAAACCAAAACTCCAAGTCAACACTGGGCGCCTCATGTTGACTGACTTTCACATCACTTTTCAGTTTTTTAGTAAAACATTTGTAACTTTTCTACCTTGTAGAATTTGCATGTGCGTGCGTGTGCATGTGGTTGTGTGTCCACAGCTTCTGTCAGTAAACCGCCAAAATCCTGCAGATTTGTGAAAAAAAAATCTTTGATGCTTTTAAATGAAAGTATTTATGGAAACCGTATTATTTTTTAGATACATTCCACAACATCAGCATATAAAAAAGTAAACGTCCTTCTTTCATCATAATTGTTCATGTTAATGTCAGATGTCAAAAGAGAAACTGTGACTGATGAATGATCCAGTCTAGTTGCAATGACGTCTGAAGGCGCGTCCACATGTAGGCCTGTCGGTCCACAACAAGACACGCAATGCGAATTGAAACTGTGGCCTAAGTTTGAGCAGTCATTCTTTGAATGTCAGATTTGCAGACTCTAATTAAAGAAAAGTGCCATGTTGCAGTTTCTTTTTTCGCTCAGCCACACTCTAAAGGCTGAGGTGAAGCATGTCATATGCGCTGTAAGAGTTTTGACAAACTGTGGGCCTTTAGTTGAAGCTGCTCACTCAGTTTTGCTTTTCGGTAACGTTTTACTCTCATAAATGAGGAGAATTGTTCACTCGACTTTCTGATGCAACTGAGTTTTTTTTTTTTTTCGCACTCCTGCCTGACGATGCGGTACTGTTGAATAAGAAACATCTCGCAGCAGGACAGAGTGTAGGCCTATTTTGAACAGTACACTTTTTTGATAATCAGAACAGGACACGCATTCAAACTCATACTTAAAGCACGATGTGGGATCATGTTAAAATTCAAACTCTGCTACGACTTCTCCCGTGCGACCCGGTTTAGGGGGGTTTTTACAAGCGACCTTCAGAATAATGACAGTGTTAGAGGGGGAGGGTCAAGCTGACATGGAAACATGTCTTTGTTTAAAACTACACTGTTGAAAGTATAAAAAAACTGCTTTCAATGTCCTTACACTCTTATTCACTGTAGGTAGTTATAGTGAGCTGGTGTGAAGACTGCCACACTATTATTGGAATTATGGTTTTCTTTTTTCACTGTTCTTTTTTCTTGTTTTTTTTTTTTTGAGAATGTTCCTGCTTGTGTGTCTAGTTGCTGTTTGTGTTGTTATGCTGTTGTTTTAATGTGGTGAACTCCAGCAGTTTATTTCAAGCTGATTTCATGTTGCCCTCAACTTGTATTTCCACATTCAAACGATTCTCCATTTCATAATTATAACCGTATTGATCCGTTTACGAGGCTTTTAAGGGAATGTGTTGAACAGATTCTACTTTTAATAAACATATCAAAGAAGAAGAAAAGAGGAGTTCCTACAGGACATGTGTTGCCCCTTTATGTGCTTTGTCGTCCCCTGACCGCAGTACAAAACAGTGGCTTGGCTCGTTTCTGCTGGTAACAAGCAATCCGGGTATATTGGGCGTTCAACGTAAGGAGAGACGGAGAATATTTTATGAACCGGGTCATTTTATCCACATACATCATAGACATAGACATTCATATTTAGCAAGAATATCTACCACAACTTCCCCTAGCATGCAGTACCCATAAGCCACCTACTTAAAGGGACAGGCTGTCATGCCAGTAAACTTTTTCTTTTTAAACTGATGGACTGATATATTGATGGCATTGCAATTAAAGTGATAAGCAGTGTTTACTACTCGTGCAGGTATCAGATCTGGCCATTTCACAGCTCTTAACAACCGTGCATGAATGTGATATGACTGCCATCATTGTTGTACAGCCTGCAGTAAACTGAGGGGAGTCCAAACCTTCAAACAAACATGTTCCTAGAATAAACTAAGCTAAAATTAGCAGTTGGCTAGGTGATTCCTGACGTCTCAAAACCTTTTTTAACTGGAATAAAATAAAATACTTACCACGTGTGATTGGAAAACACTGATCACTGACATTTAGCTATCAATACATAAGGGGCAGCTGTGGCTCAGTGGGTAGAGTCATCGAGGGTTCGCTCCCCAGCTCCTGCGAGTAACATGTCCGATGTGTCCTTGGGCAAGACACTTAACCCTGAATTGCTCCCCCCGCTCTGTCAGGGTGTATGCAGTTTGCTGCTCCTTGGTGCGTTAATTACCCCACGGGGATAAATAGAGTTTCAAAAAAATAAATAAATAAATAAAAAAAATACATGTCCCACGAGCACTGCTCTGTACTTTTAGTATTGTTTAGTAGTGTTTGCTATTGTTACATTTTAGTTAACCTGACATGTACAGGATGCATTTATTTGTTTATTTAAAATAGGCACAGTGGACATTAGTATCACAAACAGGTGAATATGATACGCACGTCTACAAATGTACATAGAACCTCATTAATTCCAGTTTTTACATGTCTGACTGACAGTTGAAGAAAAGCCTTTATTGGCTAGAATAACCACAGTGCACTGAAACACTAATTTGGAAATGGACAATTTAACTCTAAACTTACACTGAATAAACCCAGTTTTATTGGCATATATTGGAAATAAAATTAGCTAATGGCGATATTCACATGATATGCTAACAAAGTGCTCTGCATGCTGTCCTTATAGCAGGCCTGCAGGAGTTGTTGACAGTGTTCTGCAGGTCAGCCATGTGTTTTTCTTCTCTGAGGTTTATGAGCAGCAATTTGATTGTCCCTTCGAAAATGGAGAAGTACTGCAGCTTATCGTTCAGGGAAGTGACTCTATAAAGTCCTGCAGCTCGGCATGAGCCCTGCAGTGTGTGTCCCTAAACAGGAATTATAGTGTGTCTATAATGTTGATGTGTGATCAATCGGTTTGTCCCAGCGAAGGTCTTCGAACAAATGAAGCGATCAAATCAACTCTGACGCCCTCCAGATATGGGTCACTGCTGAATGTCCTCCTTTTGTTTGGAAACTACTGTTGTGTGATTATTGGTAAATATAAAACCGATGGGACACAGGATGTGAACTGATAGTGTTTGCTTGATGACAGGAAGAGGAAGAAATGTGCACCCACTTGCTATCTGTGTTCAACAGGAGGTTTGTGGTTGTGACTTAGTGTGACGCAAACAAACACAGTAGCTGCAGAGGGAGTTAATGTCTTAATGTCCACAGTGTCTCTGAAGAAGTGTTTCATGCTGCTCTGTTTGTTACATCGCTTATACACTGATTGTGATTCTTGAATTCTTTAATTTGAGGGATTTCTGTCATTGTTGCAAATGTGGAATGACAAAACACATGGGGACTAAGTGAGAGAGAGAGAGAAATGAGTGAGGTAAAGAACATACAGAGGTAAAACAAAAGGGGAACTAAAAGTAGAACAACACGTCAAAGATGAAGAGGGAACAAGGAAATAAATAAAAAAAAGAGAAACGTGGAAAAGTGTGTGCAAAGGAGCAAATGAAACATACATTGGTATAGAAGAAATAAAAAGAGTAAAAGAGAGTTAAAAGACAAATCAAAGAAAGTGTTGTACGCAACACATCACGTGAAGTGATGTTTGATCCTTGGATCCAAAACAGTGGCTCCAGGTGTTTTGAAGCCTCAGGTTTGGCGCGTTGGCAGTACCAATGTTGTTCTGTAGCAAGATTGATCTTATACTTGTACAAGAGGAGCAAATGTGTCAGTGAAAGTTAGAGCTTTATTGGAGTGGACAGGGAATTTGTAGTTCACTGTACGCTGTAAAAAATAAACAAATGTATATTTCACTTTTTTTTGTATAATATTCTACATTGGCCTGTCACAGATAACGTAGACACCCCATGGGAGGAGGCTGTAGTCCCCCAAGGATGCGGCCTGGGTTGGAATCCAGTCTGTGGTTCCTTTCCTGCATTTCATTCCCGACGCTGTCTCGCCTTGATCGCTCACTCTGTCCAGGGTGACAGCTGTGGCTCAGTTGGTAAAATCATAAGTCTCTAAATCGGAAGTTTGGGGGTTCGGTAATAAATGGTGAAGGTGGTTTGAAAAGGTACAAAAATGCAATATTTGATATCATCTGTATCTCTGAAAATGTCGTGTTTTCACATTAGCTTAAGGTTGGAACCCTCTTACACACGTCAGATCTTTCAAACACCACATTTTGAAGGTCATTTAAATTAAGTTTTTTTTTTTTTTTTTACTTGACAATGGGTGAAAAATAACATGAATAAAGAACAGAACTGTTCTTGTCTTGTTGTTATCTGCAGTGAGGGAATATGATCAGCTGTTCATGTATCATTCTCTCTTTCCATATTCCTTTTTTTTTTTTCTCCCCCTTTCGTCGCTCTTCTCCTCCATCATTCCTTCCTTGTCTACTTCTCCCTGGAAACAAACAAACAACGTTAAAAAAAAACCCACAACATATATCTCCATCCTCTTGTTTCTATGGCAACACAGCAGTCAGGAGAGTCGACAAGCAAAGCTGTAGCCTCCTCGAACCAACCCTCCTCCATGCAGGATGAAAGACAGAACAGAAAGAGACAGAATGAGAGAAAGCAGGAGGAGATTTGAGATGGAGCAGGAAAATATGGACTGATAGAAAGATAAGAAACAACAGAAGAGATCATGGGTGTTGAGAAAAAGAGAGAGAGAGAGGGAGAGAGGAAGGAACGCAGGCAATCACTGCTTGCCTGTGTTCAGAATGGAGTATCTATGGTAACCTAGGCTGGTTATCAGAAAATTGAAGCTCCTACTGTTTGTCTCCATTCTACTTCCGCCTGCTCAGAAGAAAACACATTTCTCTTTTTCTTTAGCACACTACTTTCCAGTCGTTAGCGTGGCACGTGCACCCAATTAGAGCTTAATGAAAAAACCCTATTTGGTAGTTTGGATATACAGAGACATGCTGACTGGGAGACAGAGACAGACAGGCTGTTTGCTCTTTCAAGGAAATGAGACATTTAGTCCAGAACCAATATTTGCCGTGCACGTTGTCTGTAATGAAAATCATGTTTGAGTGCATGTGTTTGTAAGGGCTAAAACACAAGAGCCAGCCATCTCTATCAGCCAAAGAGCTCTCAAGCTCAAGCTTTGTTGTTGTCCCTCTCGATAAACACACATTTAATCTGTGTACAAGTAAGGACTGTTTGCATTAACTAGATAATCACAGTTAAGGTCTGAAAATAATGCATCTTTTTTTTTTTACGTGATTAATGGCATGCTTATGCTTTTTTGACGCATTGTGGATAAGCCTCTGCAGTGTCTACCTGTAGTCACAGAGAGGGAAAAGTACGACGCTCCTGCATCTTTGAATGTCTCATTTTACTTTAAAAATGTCCAGACAGCTCGGTACATGAGTCAGAAGAAATATCTGCTTCATGACATCAAACATTTTCCATGTTCACCGTCCTGTTAGCTGTTTTCAGTTAGTGTTTGATCAGTAGGAGGTTTCGTAACCTTCGATCTATTAGAAGGACCATCTAATAGATCGAAGGTTATGAAACCTCTTACTGGTACCTTATTTCAAAATAAAAGAAGGGCTTGATTAATGAAATGTTAAACATTAGATTAGATTAAAAACAGGATTCATAATTAACCACAATATAACAATATTTTATTGAAATTTGCAATTAATCGCAATTCGATTCAAACCCGAACCTGGGCCTGCTTAGAAACAATGGCCTCCATACATGGGTTGCACAAACTAACCACTAAGCTACCTGGACCCCGTGTTTCCTGCATTTAACTGTCTTGCTGATCTGAGGAGAATGGCATTCTTGAACTATAGAAGACAGAGGTGGGGGAAAAAAACGATTAATGTAAAAATTGTGATTATTGTCTTTGAAGATGTCAAATTGATTCATAACTTACAAAAATCTATAATTTTTTTTCATAATCTAAAATCAATTCTAGATCGAATTGTGATTGATCCAAACCCAATTGAGGGACCCAAAGATGTCCAGCCCTAATAGAAGATGCTTTAAAATTCGTTCTTATATACTTTAATACTTTAAAAACATTTATCATTGACTGTGGCATCCAAAAGAAACTTTTCACATCCACTAGGCCCCCTGCGAGCTTTAACTTTTCTTTATAAAAAGCTTTAAACCATCATCCAAAGATACTCAGCCTACTGTAATTCACTACCTCCAGTTTTCATAATGAAAATTTCCTTAGATAAAGTTAAAGTAGAATTCGCTAAAAGCAGTGCTGCTTGTTAGTATGCTGCTAACACACTGCAGATGATGTCCATAGGGCCAACTTCTGTGGGCATAGTGTTAGTCTCCCATTAGCAATGATTGGTACCAAGTCATGCAGTGACGCTTATGTCTGGGAAATCAACCAGTGATTCATTTATTGCAATTTCTGCATTACGGAAAGCATGTTTCTTATTATAGACACACTGTGGCAACAACCATTTCTCTTCAAACTCCTCCTGGGGGTTACAAGATATACAGACTTGGTTCCTTGTGGCTTTCACTCAGCCTTGTTATTTTTATCTGTTTATATTCTTTTTTTTATTTTTTTTATTGCCCCTCCCCCCTTCTCTCTAAAGACTCTTCTGTTCCTGAGCCCGGAAACTTGTGGTCATTTGTCAGCGTTTCTGTAATCATTTTGAGAAGAGCAAACAGGTTGTGGCCTGTTACTCAGTTGCATCTGCTTCCAGCTCTGACAAAACTGAGCCTGGGATTAGAGCGCTGCATCACACACACGAGGATTGTGTGTGTGTGTGTGTGTGTGTGTGTGTGTGTGTGTGTGTGTGTGTCGTCTCAAAGCTACATCAACAATGTCTTTCTAGGTGATGTTTGTGTATGTGTGTGATAAATGGCTTTGGCTTAATTGATTTTCCACTCGGTTTCAGCATATATTCTCTTCTTCGGTTGACACCACCACAGCTGATAAAGATTATTATGTGTACTTTGCCGTTCTGCTGTATTTGGAGGTTTTGCTTGGCGTTGTGTTTACCCAGGGTAGGTTAGCCCAGGATATGTTTCTTTTTGTCTTTCCAGTTCACTGCCAGTAAAATAACTCTCTTTTCTCCTCAGGCCCTCTTTAAATATACAGTGTGTATTGTAAATGTTAGACAGTGGCTGAATAATATCCTCTTGTTTTCTTTCCCTTCTCCAGCCCACTGGTTACATGGAGACGTCATTGTCCTACAGCTCCATAGAGGATCTGCAGCTCCTGTCATGGGACAACGCTCCCAAGTACTGTGTCCAGCTCAGCTTTCCTGGAGGCACCGTCCTGCTGCAGGTAACCTGGAGAACAAAACAGAAAACAGTGACACATAAACAAAATCTAGATCATTTTCATTTGAAATTCTATGAGTCAACTTATCTGGTATCACACGAAAGGAAACCACAGGTTTATCATAATCACTGACATTTTGAATTCAACACAAAGCTAGCTTGTGCATAGGCTAGGTAGTTAGCCTAAACTGCAGCGTCACGTAACCTTATTTTGCAAAGTTTCTGAAAATTCAGTTGACTTACAAAACATGATTTTTCAATATTTAAATTGTTAGAGAACATAAATAAACAACAAACTGAAGGAACATAATTTCACAAGTTTCCACCTGGTCTTTAATCAATGGTACATTTTGTGAAGGAATGTTTTCTTTATGGATTGTGAAAGCTTTTGACTTCTGTTGCACAAATACAAAAAAATACAAACAGGCTTTCTTTTATTTTGGCGGTATGTTTAATGATTATAAACTTGAATTTTAACCTGATTCTTCACTTTTTTTTCCACACCCGAAGCTTAACAGTAACATGAAGGCTGAAGCACCCACATTTTACTCATGTACCTGCTTACTTATCCTTTACATACATTCATACTTTTAACCAAATTCACACATTTTTCTATTTGCATTGCTATGAAGGAAATTGAGTGCACTCCAATTCGATGTCATCATGTAGTTCATACTAAACAAGCAGTAGTCCTAGAATCCAAAACTCATTCTTGTTTGAAAAACATTAAAACAAGCTGACTTGTATACAACAGAGTACAACTAATTAATCGGCCAGTCGATGATATCAGCCAATATTAGAATATCATTTCAATAATACATTTCATTTGAATTTTATTGTGTCACACCAGCACTTCTCTTTCTGGCTGTAAAAATATGGATCACATGCGCATTATTAGCCTCCAGCAACCTTCGGATGAACGCAATAAACAGGGAGTAGAATGTTTTGACCACTTTGATATTTACCATTCATGTTCCAATATTGCTTGAATAAATTGTTGTTAGTTCTGGCTTTCCAGTTTGTTAGCTGTGATGTTTAAGTTTTAGTCAAGACACTGTACAATAAATACTTGCTAAACTCTAGAGACAGCTCTCAATTTATGGAAAATGTCCATTTTCTCTCGTTAACTGGAGGCACTCAGCGAACACAATTGGTACGATTAACCATTAGTCACATTACCTCTGATACACATTTCAACCCATTATGAGTGTTGGGAGTCAGAAGTGCATACCCACATTCTCAGCTGTGTTTGCTTATTCCTGCTGCCAGCTGTTTGGACCACAGCCAGGCACTGGTTCTGACCAACATACCAAGATCAGATAGTGTTTCTGCACAAGACGTAGAAATGTGGAAAACACTGTTTGGTGGTGCAACAAGGTACAAAAATGGCAATTAGAAATGTAGCTTAATGGCATGGAAAAAGCAATACAGGGTAGGTTCAACGTGATTACGCCAAACAGAGCGGACACTGAAATCCCAGTCTGCTGACCTGCTGGTTTAGGTAACAGCTGCCATGAGTATTTTCAAAAGCCTCAACCTCAGAATCTGTTCAACTTTTAGGGTTTTCTAAGTTTTGTAAGTTTGGCTCCATCTTAATTTGTTTGACCTGAAATCAATGTGAACAGAAGTATGCAATGATTGGTTTGTAAATTGACTTAAATGGTAAATGGATTTGAGCTTGAATTTCCCTATGTCTATTCTTCTGACTACTCAAAGGGATTTTACAACAAATTGGGATTTGTGTCCCCCCCCCCCCAAAAAAGCCTTTGAAGCCCAACAAAAAAAAAGAATGAATACTAAAATTGATTCAAATCTACAATACATTTGTCTAAGTTTGCAGAACCTGTTCATGGTTAAGACACTAAGTGAATAGGAGTTCTGTTTTACTCATAATTCTTTCTTTTGAATCAATATAGACCTCATTATCAGCATAGATCCCTTAGTGAAGAGATCTGATAGTTCAAAAAGTCACTAACCATGATGTGTATTTTGTGGATTAGTATGTCCTAATTGCAATGTATTGTAATGTAATTATTCGTACTGCTATGGTAGCAGTACGAATAATACACAAACTCCAGTTATTAGTGGGTGTCTGACGCCATTGACTTTGAGTAATTGTTGACAAAAGGTGACTCTGTATGTCAATTAGTTACTCATGAGGGCAGATTCTCTTAAAGTGTTAGGACAGAGGCTATATATACAGACATGAAACCTTGTTTGTTTTTTCATTCAAAACAATGAATAAGGTCCTGAACACTCTGTTCATTTCAACACCATTTATTACAACCCAGCCCATACAGATAGACCTCAGAGCCATCACACTACATTTTTGAGGAGATTAAGTAATTTACTGTCAAACGTGTGAACAGGTTATAAAAGTTCAAACAAACAGGAAGAATGACTGAATGAATGGTGGTGTTTTGCTTGAAAAACAACATTTGTTCCCTCTGCTGTTGGTTTTCACTTTACAATTACCTTGATTTGTCTTTTATTTTTAAATAAGAGGCCAAAGAATAAGTTCAATTGAATTCATATATGTTGGTAATAATCTGTTTAATGGGAACTTCCAGTGTTGGTGCCACTTAGCTAAAGCAAAAGTAGATTTTCTAATAATAAAGAAAGATCCAGATGTACCGTGACAAAATGTCCTAAATCTGTAAAATGAGGGCTTTGTAACTTCTCCTCAAACACTTAGAAAGTTTGGGTTGGAGATGTTGTAATTTCCTGCTTCCATGATAGAAAAAAGAGTAATGTGTATCTCTGTATGTGTTCTCTCTCTCTCTTTCTGTGTGTGTGTTTTGGCAGGCTGCAAACAGCTACTTAAGGGACCAGTGGTTTCACTCCCTGCAGTGGAAGGTAAGGTTACTGTTTGTCTTAAACTCTTAATTGATCAGTCTCCACTGCCTCATTAAAGCGTCATGCTTCAGTGATGGGTGGGGGACCCACACACAAACTTATAGTCGCACACTATGAGACGATCCTCATGCACATTAAAAATTAAAACAGAATGATCCCGATGAAACACAAAACAGAAGCACAGTCTAAGATGTCATTTTATGGAACTTGACTTTCCTTTATCCGTTTAAGCTGTCACTGCTAGAGCCCTGCTGTGCTCACTGAGCTGACTAGAGATGTACAAGGAAGCTTTTCTTCCAGACATTTCCTCCACACAAAACACTGATTCTTAGGGATTTAAACGAAGAAGCTGCACATTTATTCAAAGGGTATAATAATGAGTAAACTGTGTCTCAGACCACATAGCAGGAGAGAGATAGTGATGTGAAACAAGAAACATATTGTTTTGTTGACGTGTTGGTCTACAGAACGATAATTGCAATGGCTACAGAGATTGTGAGATGACATTCATTTTCTTTGCAACAGAAAAAGATTTACAAGTACCGTAAAGTCCTGAACAACCCGAGCCGCTGGGACGTGGTTCTGAAGGAGATCCGAGCGCTGGTAGACATGGCTCTGACTTCACCTCTTCAGGACGAGTCCATCCACCAGGCCCCGCTGCACATCATCTCCACCCTGCTGGCTGAGGTAGCAACACACTGAAAAGGTCACTGCAGAGATAGAAATGTTAGTTTAGTGGTAAGATCCTTAAACGACACCATATCTACCATTACACCACATGCCAGACAACACACAAAACCCAGCAATCTAACATTGTAGTAAATGGATTTTATTTCTACTACTTTTTTTATTAGGTTATTTATTGTGGGGGTTATTAGGCTTTATAACAAAATATTGTTGAATGCAAAACTACATGTTTCAAACTTCAAGTCACACATCATATTTGTCCTTTTTAAAGAGTCAGAATTGGCAGCCTTGTCTCCTCTGAGGATTCCTGAAGGAATTCAGGAAAAAAAACAACAACTCAACACTCGATGATTGCCTCATGGGATTGCAGTTCTGACTCATGTCTGTACATCTCATTGTCATGTTTGGATATGTCTTTGTGTTTGCTCTGGTGCTGCTAAGACTTCATCCAACGCAACATGTGCCAAGTGAAGGTGTTTGGATAGTGTTGATGTGGCACTGTGTAGTGACAACCACACCTCTTAACCAAACCTGAGTCTAATCCTATCTTAAACTAAAGATGATACTCATCCTTAACCGTAACTCTTTAAGATAATCTACCATTGCCTTCCCCGTTTTATACAGGTTGTATTTAATTACTGTTTGACTAAACTAAGTCTTTGTGTTTCTCTGTTTCTTCTCCTCAGAACTCTAATCTCAGCACTCAGGATCATGAGAACATTATTGTGGTGCGTATAAGGTTCACTCTCACTAAAATTGATATCTGCTGTTAGGCTGGTTAATTATTAACACAAGTGAATGTCGCCTCTTGTTGTTTTGGTCTTTAAACATGAGGGAGAAATAGATTCACCTTCTGTATATGTTCACTTTGCACTTGTGTGTTTGTGTTTTATTGATTGTTTCTATCGATGGCCATGCGGCGGTGTCGGGGGAAAACAGAAGAGTTCAATGCTGTAATGTTTGTGTAGCTCACCTGTGGGATTTTTTTTTTTACGACTATAAGATATGGAAATATTTTTATGTGTGTGTGTTTGTGTATTTAGGCCATCGCTCCCCTCCTGGAAAACAACCACCCACCACCTGACCTGTGTGAGTTCTTCTGTAAGGTGAGTCCAACAGCAGTCATCATGAAGAGAACATCTCTAAACCTGTAGTTCATCATTCACCTTTTAAAGTGCATATTGTTTTGCGTGTGTGTGTTTTAGCACTGTCGGGAGCGCCCTCGGTCGATGGTTGTGATTGAAGTGTTCACTCCTGTGGTCCAGAGAATCCTCAAACATAACATGGTGAGAAGTGTTTGGTAGTAGTGATGAGAATCAAGTATCAGGTCTCATTGATCCCGGTCACATGCTAACCTATTCCTCTTATAAAGACTTTTTTTTGTATTTCAAGTTTGTGGCATTTCTTCAAAATTGTCCCAAACATCAGCTTGGACTTATTTAAAGGTCATACAAGGTCATGACGACACTCATTTAAACAGAAGCCATACACTATTTGGGACACAAATTGACAGAATAATGATGTCTAATAGAATAAAATGACAAAGTAATACATGTTTTAAATCAAGAGGTAACAGTTGACCCTCACTGTGACATCATAAGCCCTGATCCCTGTCAGGTTAGGTTCAGTACAGTTTGGTAAACTCAACACTGATCTTGCTTCCCTCAGCCAACTGGACCCAGACTTGGTAGGCGGTGTGTAAGCTGGATGGCGATTGCCATATCAGCTAGCTTATAAAATGACATCATAGCAGCATGACACAGTGTAGCCTGCCAATGAATTCAAAGAAGTACAGTGAACATCCAATGGGCATCCAATGATCCCAAGGAATATCTGCACCTCCTTGTCTATGAGGCAGTGCGATGCGCTGACATTATTAGTAAAAACAACTTGATGATTCTTTAGTCCAATCAAAGGATTACTGTGTGTCTCCCCCCTTCAGGGTCAATTTGGTACGCTTGGCACCCCAACAGTGGAGTAGCAAAAAGTAGAATGTTATAGATTGGTTATTCTGGTACAATTTCTAAATTTTTACACCGTAAATGGCAATAAATCTGTATGAAACTCAACGGAACTGGACCACATGGTCTAAACGGGTCTCTAATGTTTTGGAAAAAGTATTTTCTGGCCTTTTTCTCATCCCTTTTATTTGGAGTGATATCTCAGAAATCCCCACTTTTCACCTTTCTTGAATCTATCTGAGTAAATTAAGTCTTTCAGTGCTTTTTCGCTTAATAGAACAATTTACAACGGCCACACAGTTATTGTAAATTTAAGTCTAATTGGCTATTGATCAGACATCTAGTAAAGACAATAATAGTAAATCTAGTAGGAGAAGAAATGTATTCAGTGAATTTTTTACTTTTATTTTTTTCCTTTTGCCATTTCTAATCTCCAATGTGTAATGTTTCCTTCAATTCAAAAGCTTGGATAGATATTAGATATTTTTGTCAGGCGAGAATATTCCCCAAACTCTTTGCTTATCTGTGTCATCGTTCTCTGAAGTGATAAAAGCAGAACACAGACGATTATTAAATCTAATTAATTAGTTGTCACAGTCACCTGAAGACATGATAAAAACTCTATTAGTAAGATATATTGTATCTCTAGTATCTCAATTCACTTTGTCAAACAAATAGATGGGGTCAAACCTTGACATACCTGGATGTTATCTTCTAGTTCAGGTCTTTCTGACGTTTTTTTACACTTTTGTTTTTGGTTTTTCATTCTGTTCTTGTTTTTTGGCAGGACTTTGGAAAGTGCCCTCGACTGCGTCTCTTTACTCAGGAGTACATCCTGGCTCTTAATGAGTTGAACGCTGGGATGGAGGTTGTCAAGAAGTTTGTTCACAGGTGAGAAACCGGACTGTGATGCGGAAAAGTGTCCTATAAATTCTTGAATCCCTTTCTGAGTAAATGTAGAGATATGATCATCAGGTAATAGTGACAGCATTTTGTTCTCTTCATTTAGAAACATTATGTCTTACTGGTCTCTTTTCATTTGCTGGCTGACATGCTAAAGAGCTTGTTGCCTCTTGACAGCATGAAATACTTAGGTGATCATACAGCAGTGAACAGTTGGGATTAACCTGCTCCTCTGTGTACGACAGTATGCATGGGCCGACTGGGCAATGCCCCCACCCTCGTGTCCTGCCAAACCTGGTGGCTGTGTGTCTCGCCGCCATTTATTCCTGTTATGAGGAGTTCATCAACAGGTCAGTCACACGCATGTACGCAGACAAACACAAACACAAACACACACACACACACACACACACACACACACACAGCAACAATATTTACAATACTCGGCTGTTGTAGGAGATGTGATGGAATTCGACATACTTTAAAGAGATATACACAACTGAGATGTCTCCTGAAGAAGCGTTCATTGAAGTTTGTTTAAAGAGATTTCTGATGAATATGACTAAATCTATCCTCGGAAGGATTTCTTATTCCTGCAAATTGCATAAAGATATTCTATGTATCCCAAAAAGTGAATTTTTTTTTAAATCTTTTTTTTATTTTTTTGCGGTGGGGTCAGAGAGACATTTTTCCTTGTATTGGATAAAATATCTAAAGAAGGAGCTGCGTCAACAATGCTCTTTCTTTTAGACATGTAAAATTTTGCTTGACAAAAAAGGACTGAAAACATGAATCAATAAATGGTAAATGGACCCACCCATTCACACACTGAGGCTGCTATTGTATGTGAAGCAATCATCAGTAACTAGTCCCATTCATACACATCCTCGAGTTGCTAAATATCTAAATGGTCGTATTTCTTCCGGATGCTTTCTCTTGTGTTGACTTCAGATGTATGATGTAATGTATTTCAACTCATTACTGTCGTCTCCTTAGCTTCCCCCACTCCAGAGAGGATCATTCTTAGCTCATTGTTCCAAAACTCCGGCACACAAAGGGCTCGTCCCTGTAGCAGCATCTCACCTGACTTTCAGTGCATCACACCTCCCTTTTCTTTGTCTGTCAACACGCTGTTATTTTTATAGACTTATGCTCAGCCACTCATTTACATTAGAACCGTTTTTCTGAATGTGCCTGCATTGAGGTTACATGTGATTTAATAACCCCCACTTCCCTCCTGCAGTCGGGACAACTCCCCCAGCCTGAAGGAGATCAGAAACGGCTGCCAGCAGCAGAACGACAGAAAGCCTCCGATGCCGCTCCGCCTGCTACGCCCAGAACCCCCCACACCGCCTCCCACCACCCTGCTCCCCCTCACTGCCAACCCAAGTCCTCCTCAGCCACCTCCCATCGCCCCCTCAAACTCTGCACCCTCCATCCCCATCTCCTCCCCGACACCGTCACTGCCCCTCTCCCCCCCTCCCTCCGTCGTCAACTCCAGCGAGATCCTGGTGGAGCTGGAGAGAAACAACAACTCAGCCAACGCCAAGCGAAAGGGTGGACCGTCAGGTGGAGACAGCGAACCCAACCTCATCGACTGTCTGCTGGTCAGCCCGGCCGTCAACACTCTGTCCATCCAGCTGCCAGCGCAGGCCGACCGCGTGCTGGGATGCTTCGCCCTCATTCTCAAGATGCTGTGAGTTTACATAGAAAAGCTTTCCCTTTACCGAGTGTTCAGTGTGAATACGATAACATTATGGGTGCACTTGTTTAACAATAGAATAGAAGGATGACTGTATGACTTTAAACAATAGATAAATATATGAATGAGGGGCCACCTACCTTTGAATCTGAAGCCTCCTACATTCACAGTATTTCTAAGTTCAATATGATCCTATGTATGACTTTAAACATGCTTTATACCAGGACATTAAACTGTACCTTGAACTGCTAATTGAAGAGCCAGAACAGAACCCCATTAACATGGGGGGGGGGGGGCACTCGCATCCCATGTTGGCTTGCAGTCCTCCAAGCAGTTAGCCCAGGTTCAGATTCCACCCGTGGCTCCTTTCCCCATTTTCCTTTCCCCCCCATCTCTAAATAAAGGCAATAAGCCCTAAAATAAAATAGGAAATCATGGCGTAGCTTTTAACATGTAATGTTCACACAGGCTTACCTAATAGTGTTTCATAAACAGATACGAGACATTAATTTTCTGCCTTTCACTCCATGTCCTAGTTTGAAACAGTGAATGGGTTAAACAGTCCTTTATGAATGAATGTATGAGCCTCGGTGCTCGTTACACTCAGTGTGAAAGTAGAGCAGCAGTTACGTGTGTCTGTCTGTGTGTGCGATAACAACACAGGATGGCCTTAAAAGCAGTTGTCTCCGTGAGCTTGTAAGAATTGTAACAAAGACACAGTTACTTAACGAGTGGTAATTTGATGCTGCTCCAGTTTATGTTAAATCACCACCACAGGTCAGCGTCATCTCACTGCTGCTCATGTTTCTCTCATAGGAGCAGCTCTTCTGTCTTTTTGTTCTCCAGCAACATTTATCCAGGCTACACCCTCCTGCTCACATTGTTGTGCTCACTTTTTTGTCTCTCTCAGGTCAGACTACGATGACTGGAGACCTGCTCTGGCCAGCCTGCTGCAGCCCATTCCCTTTCCTAAAGAGTGAGTATTCCAATACACTCCCAGCTCACACTTGTGTGTTGTCGAAAGTTATTTCTTTTAAATTGATCCAGTATTTTTTCAGTGATTCAGGTGACTCCCTATGTTTGATGAATTTGCAAAAATGTGCATTAGAGAAAAAAGCAGTTGATAAAAAAAAAAACAATGGGTCTTTTATATCTTTATCGTAAGGTCAAACAGGTTTCAGAGTTGCGAAGCTGAGAGGTTGTGTCCTTCCACGTAGAACAGAGTGCATATTCTGTGTTTGACAAAAAAATAAGCGAATTAATAGATGACTGGACATATTGACATGTGACTTGACTTGACTCACTGATTGTCTAATATGCATGGCTAAAATACACACCATCAGAAACGCTCCCACTCTCAAACACACACTCAGCATCGCCAACAATCAAACGCTAACTAACGTGCTAACTCCGAAAAAATATTCCCTGTCAGCTGGTGGTCTGCAGCTGTTTCCTGTCAACATTTTTCTTGTTTTATATCTTTTGTGATTGGAGGGGAAGACGCATCAGACGTGATTGTCACCATGGTGATTTCAGATGCTGTCAGTACAGTTTTTACCCAGTTGCAGTCAGTCAGGGAATCCGTCCCTGAAGTGAAAGAATCGCATCATAGCTCTGCTCTCGCTGTACTAGTGTGTGTCAAATATCACCAAATAGTACCATCAAACATGCTAGACAATTGTTGATTGGGCCACTGCGTGACTCACAATGCAGAATCAGGCTGATATTTAACACAGCTTTAAAATCAGTCATGTGATTCAAATATCAGGTCTTAATTGGCCTGACATTGTACAGTGTACATGCCGGCTTAATAGACAAAGGCAACCAAATTTTTACTTTGAGGCCTTCATTTTCGTCATGGGGACATTCTCCCAATATATATTTCTCCCAAACCTAAGAACCTGGGACTTTATCAAGCAAACCCATACGCTAAGGCCTCAGCTGGTGTTTTGCTTTGAACGTGCCAGTATTTCACTTAGTTACGCAAGGTCTACAGAGGAAAAGCTGCACGTGAGAGGGGCAGCAGCTGCATGCCTTTCCTTCACATACTGTACATCATTATATTTGTCAAAAAAAGAAACAACAGAGTCATGGTAATATTGCATCAGTTATCTTTGTATGCTTAATATTATAGTGTGTCTGTTGTAAGAAACAAAAATACTAGCTGCTGAAATTATAAACGTAGTACCAGCAGTAGTTGTAGTTGTATTTTGTGTATCCTAGGACAGTATCAAACGTTCAGTGTCTAAAACATTATAAATATTTATATTAGTTATAAAGAGATATTTTATCAAGTCATCAATGCAGCAAAACAACACAATGCAAACTGACCGACCGAATGCTTCATGTCACTTTTAGCACGTCTTCCTTCTCATCACGTATCAGGGGACATGTACATGTTTCCAGGAGGCTGCTGTTGGGGCCTCGCTGCTGACGTGGTTGAGGTACCTCACCACGCCTCCAGGGGAGCATGACCTGGAGAGGGCGGCTTCTCTCTCCCCAGAGAGCGTGCCTTAATTGGCTCTATGCAGCCCTGAGTCTTCTTTGTACTTGCCAGTCGGACCCTGAGCTTCATTAGAGTTAGCTGGTAGGCCACTTGTTGTTTCTTCAACACTGGGTCACACCTGTTGCTCACCTGTGGCACTGTTGCCTGGTTGAAGCCTTCAGGCGTCATTAGGAAAGGCGAAAATACTCCCCAGCACCCTGTAGCCGAGGATATAATGAGTGATGTCAGCACAAACACACACTGATAATGCAATGCTAGATAGGTTTGTGAAGCTACTCAGAGAAAACAACTGGCAGTCTTAGAACCAAAACATACTGTAAAAATGAACTGATCAGGTGCTTTAGAGCCACTCTTATAGCAAGCAGGTGTTACAGGCCGTAATGATACAAATGATCCACTTTTTTTACTGAAATAAATAAATGAGGAGATTGATACGACTCTAACGATACAGCAAATATGCAATGTTAGCCACTTATTTAGCCTAGCTTAGCATAAAGGCACAACTGTTTACAAAGCTATTCTTTGTTGGTTACGAGATATAGTCCCTCACAAGCCCATTTCTAGCTGCAGTATTTACGCCACTGTGACATTTCGACTTCAATCTGAATGTCGCAGAGGCGTAATGGGGGGGACGAAGTGATCTCGCCTCTGTACCGTCTTCAAAGGTGGTAGCAGAGGCGTGACAGAGGGGAGACACTTTCAGCAGAGCCAGCAGGGGGAGCGCAGCGCTGTGTCTACGTGGAGCTCCTGCTGTGCAGTACTTGTATTTACAGACCGAGACACCAATATTACCCCGTCGCAGAATCAATATGAATATACAAAGACGTGACGACGGCTGAGCGTAGTTATGACACTTTTGCGATTAAAGCACACTGAAGCCTTGTGAAAGGGCAAATTAGTTATGATGATAAAGTTTTTTTTATGAAGGCAGAAACACATAATCAGCAACATAAAGAAGTATAGATAAATAACTTTAAAATAAAAGCTAGCTTAAAATGAAAAAAAAACAAACTTAAATATGAGAAAAGGATTTTAATTAAAAGTTCCTTGAAGAAGATACTTGAAGACATGGACACAGAGAGCTGTGCATTATTGTGAATGTTTTGCCAGTGTTAAAGCTCAAAGTTGTCAATAGTAACAAAAAGTAAATAGAAGAATTCATTTTCTTAGAGCAGGGTCATGACTAGCTTTGCATTCCTGTGCTATTTGAGCACAGAAACTGTCCAAACAATAACAAATGTAACTGGGCAACTGATCAAAACAATACAAAAGGACAGAATATAATGTTTTAAAATGGATTTTCTCTACTAAGAGATCTTAGTCTCTTTCATCCTTTTACAAAGTCTTTCTGGTTATTAAATCACTTGTTTGTCTTCCCCCCTCTCTCCAGGGCTCTTGCGCATGCCAAATTCACAAAGTAAGTCAATCGAAATCAAACCCCTGCTCTTCACATACGAAGTGTGGTTTGAAAACAACCTGTTAATTTTGTCTTAATGTCGCTCTGTCTAAACAGGGAACTGAAATATGTTATTCAGAGGTTTGCAGAGGATCCGAGGCAGGAGGTGAGTGTTTGAGTGCATGTGAACTCGCTTTAGACCTGCAACAGAACAAGAGATTATTTTTTTTCAGTGAACCAGAAGACAAGTAATCTCTGTGTGTTTTCAGGTCCACTCCTGCCTTCTCAGTGTGCGTTCAGGTAAAGACGGCTGGTTCCAGCTCTATAGTCCAGGGGGCGTGGCCTGTGATGACGATGGAGAGTTGTTTGCCAGTATGGTAAGTGTGTGGACACACACACACACACACACACACACACAGACGTGTGCGCTGCTGTTACAACCGTTGACCCGGCCCTCCTCTTTCTCTCCTGCAGGTTCACATCTTGATGGGCTCGTGCTACAAGACGAAGAAGTTCCTGCTCTCTCTGGCTGAGAACAAGCTGGGTCCCTGCATGCTGCTGGCCCTGCGCGGAAACCAGACCATGGTGGAGGTTTGTGTGATTCTTCATTCTTATGTTATTATTAAGTATTCTCTTTTGTTCTCCATGCCTTATGTGTTCATTAACACATGGTACTTTGTCTTGTCTCTTTAGTTCTTACATGTAAAGAAAAGGGTTGATTCTTGTTAAGCGAAGCATGAAATAATGTTGACCTCATACTCATTTAAAGAAACAGTGGTTATAATTAGGGCTGTATAAACTTTTATTTTCCTCATTAAAGTTCTGTGCTTATTTCCCTTTTTCATCTGTAAGAATGGACCTCCTTTAGGACTGATTCATCTAAAATCAGACAGAAACTAAAGGCTGATGTCATTATGTTCAGTCAAGCCTGGTGTCAAACTTTGAGAAGGCAGCTACAATACAGCAGCGGTGTTTCCATAATTCTTTTTAAATTAATCTTAAATAAAGGAGGGTTTACTCTTAACTTTGAGTTTATACATATTTTAGTGATAAGTAAGCAAAAAGTGTTTAGTAATTAGTGTGTAGTGTAAGCGTGTAACATGTTCATGTTTATTAACTGTTGGGGGCTCAATATGAGCTGTGTTCAGTAAACAGTTTAATGAATTAATTGCACAATCTCATGCATTAGTCACCTTTTAACTTTTATTGCCTTCAGTCAACTTTTCGCTTTGGTTATACTCCTTCCTTTGATATAAAGCATTTGAAATCAGCTGTTGTGTGCGTGTGTGTTTGTGTGTGTGTTTGCGTGCCTGTGTGTATACAGATTCTGTGTCTGATGCTGGAATACAACATCAGTGAGAACAAAGACACACAGCTGCAGATCATCTCCACACTGGAGAGCACCCAGGTGGGACTGCGTATGTACGAGCAGCTCTGTGACCGCCAGAGAGAGCTCAAAGAACTGGTGAGTTCATGCCCCGACTAGCACACACACACACACACACATAAACACATACAGTACTGTATAAACACAGAGATGACTTTATATGGTACACTCAGGCCTAAAGTTAACGTGATGCTGAACTGTTTGCAATCCTGCAGTTCTTGCAGTTCTGAGCTTAGAACATCCCGTCCAGCTCAGCCCACACTTTAGTCGAGTTTAGCTCAGTGGACAGAAACCAAGTCACCAGTTTCTCATTATGAACAAATTCTTGTGTTCTCAGTGACGCATAAGATCTACTAGACTGTCCACAGTTCCAACATGCTGCTGTTGTTAAAGGCACACAGCATTTTGGAGCTGAGCATACATAAGAGGACATGAAAACAAAGGGCAATGAGGAATCCTGTTTACCACATAAACAGAACGTTTTCATTGTTCAAGGGAAAGAAGGCTTAAGATTGTAGCAGCTTTGTTGATAGTATTTTCTTGATACAAGAAATACCTGAGCTCCTTTTTCTCACATGCTGAAGCGTCCTTGAAACAGACACTGACTCACATCCTATCTAATAAATGTAAGCATAACAACTCTTTGGCTCAGAGAATGTAAAGTATTAATCTTTTTAATTTTATTTGTATAGACAGAAAGATGTTTGTTTAAATGCCCAAAAACAGACCAAAGCCACTGGTCGACAGATATTTTTGACTTCCCCTTTTCCAAAGAAGATCTGAAGTTGAAAAAAACATTGGCAAGCAAAAAAAAAAAAAAAAAGAGCTTACTTTGGATAATGCAGGGTATCAGTTTGGAAGAGTCTGCATAGGTCCGATCAAGGAATCTTAAAACCAGCTCCTACACTTTTGGAAAACAACTGTGAGTCCCATCTGCTAAAGTGCATCGGCTCCATCTTTGCAATAAAGGGAATATTTTGGTATTGAGGTTTTCCAGCATAAAAAGAAGAAACTATTCAATCTTCTCATTTAAAGCACAAGTTACCCAGTAAACATGAGGCAAAGATTTATCTGAGAGTACATAAGAATAACATCCTCAACATGTAACCACTCGTTCCTTTAAAGCCTTGAAAGGCAGTTATATTCTAAAAAAAAATAATAATAAAAATTGCTTCTCTGAGACATGGAAACTCCAATTATTTCCTCGGTCAATTATGTCTAACCTGAATGACCCGAAGTCGCCACAGCCATCTCCAGCGAAAGTACCTGAGGTCCCTTAGCTGTGCGCTGTTAAGATGAGAGCAGTAACAAGAATCCGGCCCTCTCAGCTCAGTCTGCATGCTCCACACGCTGAGTCACCTGCCACTCCACTGACTGCAGATCTGAGCTGTTCATGTGTATCTGTTCACCCACTGACTAACCAGTCAAACACTTTACACATACACAAAAAAGTTACTCCACCATGCATAGTAATAGGTTTGGAATGCATTTATTCTACCAACAAGCCATTTCATTATTTTCTACTTGTATACACTTTTATTCCTATGTATGTACACTAGACAAGCATCACTAGCAATATAATGTAATCAGCATCTACTCGAATCTGTATGTTTTACAATTAAAACTAAATGTGGCTGTAATTATGTTTTAATATAGTGAAATCTACAGTAATCATATGAGCTGTCACAGCAGTATTAAGACTTTTATAAATGATGACTAATGACGTCATTTTACCAATCAGAGTGATTTCATCGAAAATGTTCACTTTTCTTTCTGGTTGAAATTTTCTCCACTGTTGTAAACTATGTTGTTCATGTAGAAAAACAAGTCCACAACTCGACAGGGAACCAAAAGTGGTTTCTATCATGACGTTTTTCCACATGTGAACTTTGTGAGAGAGTTCACGTTGAAACGTAAAAAAAAAAAAAAAAAGCCTTTTACTTGTTTCTTTGAATCAGTGTTCTGTGATAGAACTCACATGTTCCACTTCCACGATGTCACCTGAACGCAGCACGTTAGCAGCTGCTCACACACGCCATCTACTGTCTGTAAAGGTTTCTGCAAGGCTTTGAGTTCAGGCGCCATCTTTCTTTCTGTTTTCTCCTCAGCAAAGGAAAGGCGGCCCCACCCGGCTTACTCTGCCCTCAAAGTCCACGGTGAGATTAAGATGATTTTACTAACACATACAGTATAAGGAGTTTTTAATCTTTCCTGATCTCAGTTGTAAAAAAGTTGAAATGTTTAAAAAAAAAAAAAAAAAACTGTCAGCAACTGAATCCTTTTTTCCCATCATGCCATAGGATGCCGACCTGGCCCGTCTGTTGAGTTCAGGTTCTTTTGGAAACTTGGAGAACCTGAGCCTGGCCTTCACCAACGTCACCAGTGCCTGTGCCGAGCAGCTCATCAAGCTGCCTTCACTGAAACAGCTCAACCTCTGGTCCACACAGGTACACCCTGAAGCTACAAACACACACAAGTGATGTGTAAACGTCTTCTAATGAATCACTATGTCTCACCTACATCCTGTTTTTGTCTCGTTTTTTTTCTTCCTTCAGTTTGGAGATGCAGGGTTGAGGTTGTTATCGGAGCATCTGGCCTGTCTGCAGGTTTTGAACCTGTGTGAGACTCCCGTCACTGATGCTGGTCTGCTGGCTCTCAGCTGTAAGAAAACACACTCAAACAATCCTCCCCCTGGGCCTCTCAGAAACCAGTCCTATTGAAGATTCACATTGGGCAAAAACAAAGATTGACAAATTCAATCTTGAGATAACTTTTCTTCGGATCTGGTCTCTGATTGATCGAGACACAGAGGGTTAATAAAAAGTGTTAGATGGCTTAAAGATTCTCTTAGTTACCTGAAGGTCACAGAAGATAATTTGTCCCCCAATTTGTCTCTACCTGGCTCAAGCGCCATGACAAATATAGTAAGAACACAAGTTATTAAATAATAACTATTCAGTGTAAGAAAGTCAGATTTTAAAATGTTAACTGCAGACATGGAGTCTGTTGGTCTGTAAAGTCAGCAGGGTTAATGTTGATGTGTGGCATATAATGAAGTGTGGGATGTTGTGAAGCGAAGTGAACACAGACTGAAAGGTGTACATGATGGCCACACGGGGGTCTGCTCTGAATCTGGATGGCTGATTCCTCTAGGAGTAATGGAGCCAGAACATATGATTAGAAGGCTGACGGTTAAATGTAAGGCAGTGACCGTCACAAAGTGTTATTGTAACAAGCTTAGAGTCAAATTGTCAGCTTATCATTGTTGTTGTGTGCACTCGTTGTAATTAATTGCATCTGCTTGTCTTCCTCAGCCATGAAGAGTCTGTGCAGTCTGAATATGAACAGCACCAAGCTCACAGCAGACACCTACGAGGACCTCAAGGTAAAACTGCAGGGCCTTTCATCTCAACATTCAAATGAATATCAACTCAGTGTTACGAAAATAGATCTTTAGATGCATCGTAAGTCCTACAATCTGAACGCTACTTCAGCTTTCGGCTAAATTTGAGTTTTTGAATAAGTGTGTCCTCTCGGGGCGCCGGTAGCCTAGCGATTGGTGCACACGCCCTATGTACGGGGATTTCTCTCTCTGCTTTCTGACTCTATCTACCGTCCTATCTCTGGAATTAAAGCATAAAAGACATGATAGAAAATTATAAGCTAACCTTCATGTTTCTATTTGTTGATGGTGTTGGTGTGTTTTCTTTACAGGCCAAACTGCCCAACCTGAAGGATGTTGATGTTCGGTACACGGAGGCCTGGTGATCAAACATGCAAACACACTTCTTATACATATCGGGACACATAAAAAAAACAAAAAAACAACAACAACATATGCATACATACAACCAGCCTCATATACATGACATCGCCACCAAAAGTAGACCAAGAACTGATTTAATCCCACTGAAGGACCGCCTGATGTAACCAGAACATCCCGAACACTGAGACCTCATCAGACGTCATCACCAACACCGTGTAATGACATCATCGCCAGGAGGGAATCAGCATCACAGTCACCCTTTTTTTTTTTTTTTCTAAATGAGAGCTCTTTCCTGACCTCCTTTGCTCCCCCTAACTTCTGTCACAGATGTTAAAGGACCTACTTTTTACAGACATGAACAGAGAACATGCAAGGACCCACTCTATTGTGACATAAGGGACCCTTATTTATCTCTGTCTGCTGTCCTTAGCCCGAACTTTTAGAAATAGTTTCTCAGTTTTCATATTCTTAATCCACTTTCCCACGAGTCCCACCTCTGAGTTCACTCCGACAGCGACAGTTCACTCAGACCCCTCGCCCTCTCTTTCCCCCTCCTGCCCCTGTGATGAAGGCTGGACACAACAGCTCACATTCCAGTTTGTCTCTGATCAAAATGTAGCTTTCCAAAAAAGGGACATGTTTAGCTGTTAATCACTTAACTCTTTTTCTGTTTCAAATAACAAATATTTCATTGGGAATAATGAGGTCTTATCTAC
Organism: Symphodus melops; assembly: GCF_947650265.1. Taxonomy (NCBI): domain Eukaryota; kingdom Metazoa; phylum Chordata; class Actinopteri; order Labriformes; family Labridae; genus Symphodus; species Symphodus melops. The sequence continues at coordinate 9,899,080 of NC_136696.1, read as the reverse complement.
ATGAAAAGAAGAGTTGTGCCTAACCCTCATTATTGAAAAAAAAAAAAAAAAAAACGAAGAGAAAAAAAAAAACAAGGTTTTTATCAACTTGAATGAACATATTTTTCCAGATATCTGTGCTTTCATATAATGTGTGTTTCTATGTCAAACAGATATGAAGATAAAATCCCAGTGATGAGATTTCACAATCCTTTCAGGAGCTCAGCAGGAAAGTTTAACAGCAAAATGTGTTCTTTCTTTAGTTTTCAGTGAACATGATCTTGTAATACTATTTAATAGGACAGTTGTGTAGCATTAGCTGGGCGGTCTGGGACTGCCTAATATTTATAATTTATGTCTTTTAAACCCCCTTACTCTGTATCCTCCGGCTAAAGTCCTGACAGTAATGAAGAAAACAGGTCTTTGTTTTTGTAACAACACAAGAAGCCACTAAAAAAAAGGCTGCCTGTACATACATGGATCTTTGCGCACCATGCTATGGTGGTAACAATGACCTGCAGCGATTCTAAAGAGGACCTGCAAACAAGACCCATCACCAGCTGAGAGTTGCATATTTTCATATCCTCAGCAGAGGTTTTTTTTGTTTGTTTGGCTCTGTTTTAGAAAAGAAGAAAGGACACTTGCCAAACATCCATCATTTTTGTTTTGTGCACTTGTTTCTTGAGGCCAACGTGAGCACAGTTTTGGTACTGATTGGAGGAACCCCACGAGACCTGCCTGTGGAGAGAGTTACTGATACTGTAAAGATCCTATCTTTGACCTGCTGAGGTCATAGGGTCGGTGCCTCTAGTCGAACTGTGGATGAATCAATTTTTAAAAAAATCTGTCGCCACAACTGTTTTTAATTGTTCTGCTGTATACATATTGACGCCATAAAAGATGGGGGACATTTTTAGACTGTATGGATGAATAATCCTCATTAAAGTAATGTACATATTAGATTACAGTGGTGATAAAGGGACAAAAGATTGGAGACAAAAAGGCACATTTTGCCCATATTTGCCTGTCTACATTCCCTCAAACTGTTGCCTATTTGTTACGGCAACATGTCATCTGGTGTGGTAACTGCTTTGAGACATTGCAAGACTGTCAGACCTCTTTTCCCTCTCTGTTTAGATGTGGTTTGAGTTTGTTTGTCTTGTGTCAGTGGCCCTTTAGAAAACACAGGACAAGTCCACCCTTTTCTCCAGTCAGCCTTTCTCTGACTGCATCCATCCATTTTTTATTTTTTATTTTTATTTGTGTCCAGATAGCTCTGGATGTTTGTTCAATCGAGGTAGAAGCTGCAGCAGAAGACAGGATGCCGTCCGCTATGAGACCCTTTGTTTCCTATTTATTGGGTGCCATGACAGTTTTCTGTTTGGGCTTTGGACTCGGTTCGTATACGGCCATCATTGGGTCTGACTTTAGGACCTTGTGCTCTCTTTCATATCCTGTATGATGTATATACAAGTGTAAATAGTTGTCTCCTCCCTCCTACCTTTGAACCATTTTTGAATCCTTGCGCCCTTTTCTCTATTTTCTCTCAGTTCCCCCTGAGCGGCAGGCTGGTGTTGCCTTCATCTTACAGTAATGTGTGTGTGTGTGTGTGTGTGTGTTGTTGTTTTGATTTTATTTTTTCCACACAAAGTGCACTGTAATCTGACAAATTGTGTTTTCATTATTCTGATTAAGTTCCTTTTATTTGATCGTTTTAATCAAACATGTCTTTCTTTGTTTTTCTTTATTTTTTTTGCATGTACATGTTGCTGCGTCATGTTTTTTTGTAACTTTGTTTTATAAAAGGTTTGAAATTTGATAAGGGGTTCGATCACTATCTCATTGAGGTTAAGGACTGAAATGACAAGATCCCACTCAACTTTTGTCTGATTGGTTGCCAGAATCTATCAGTGAGCCTTGGGAGATCCTATTGGACCAGGCTTTTAGGATCTGATTGATACCCATTTTTTTAAAAGGCCAGTTCCAGTGCTGATTCCTTGAACTAAAGCTGCCCTATCTGGGATTAAAACATTTAAGACTGACCAGTTTTCATTTCAGAACATGCAAACATTTCATGTTTCCTCAAGAATTTTTGTTCCAACGCTGCCAGATAATCATATCAGAGCTGAACCAACCTGATTGGCCTTCATCATTCTGTTTCATCCCTGATGTTTACCTTTTGTTTTTCAATTTGGGGCATATCTTACCTCTTTTTTTTGAGGGAGTCAGATGAAGGATTGATATCATTGTATTGTCCGCCGATTTCAAATGTAGCAAAACTTAGCTTAGCCTAACATGAAGAGCACAAACTTGAGGCTTGTCTGATGCTTTCCTGAAGTCAAAAGACTGTTCTACCTTACTACACTTATTACATTAGGATTTTATTAGAATCCCCAAAGTGATGACAAGACTTCAGGAAGTCACTGCACTTGCCAAAGGATAATTTGTTCATATATTAACACGTTGAAACCAATTTGTGATGACTTCAGTGTATCAGTGCTGCAATGCAAACCGTGTTACCTTGAAATATAGCCACCTCAACAAGTGACCGTCTTTATGCTAAGCTAAGCTAAGCAGCTTGCTGAAGCCTCAAACTTGTAAACATGTACAGGCATGAGAGTGATATCAATCTTCTTATTAAAGCGTACTGTATGTTTTCCAAATTAAATCTATAAATTTCATAAGATAATTGGTAAGTCTTGGGGAACAGCCGTCCTTGAAATCCTCCCCCAGTTGAATGCCATGTCGAGCTGCCACTAACCCAGTCAAGGGCCAGCACGTCGAGGTGATCATGGAAGGTGTTTGTCTAACTGTGGAAAATGTTAATGGTTGAATAGCAGCACCTCCTCTTTTCTGTCATGTCTCTGTATCCTGTGGAGCTCACTGTGCTTTGCTTTCTATCCTGACTCGTCCCTCTTGTCTTTAATCTCTCCGAGGTTTTTATCCCACACAAACTGTAAAGAGTTTCTACCATGTCTCAGTCATGTACAGCTGTGGCCGAGTCTTAACAGTTGTTATGGAAGGAAAAAGGGTCAGATGCAGCACAACCTGACATATCTGACAGACTGAAAACAAATCGATTTCCCATAAGTCCTCGTTAACTCTGTTTTGGCAGCTGGGAAGGGGCACCTTGTCATGTTACCCTCTCTTTTTCAGTCCTTTTCTGCATTGATCTGCTTCTCCTGCTGGATTATTATTATTGCTGCTGCTGCTGCTCTGTGGCTGTTGTAATAAAAATACAAAAGATCTTCAACAGGAAAATAACAACTATGATGTGAAATAATTTCAATTACAAATAAATTGTCTGTGAATATGTTTCAGCTGTGTGTGGCAAGTGTTCTTTTTGATTCTATTTACAAGTGAAAAGTGTCTTATGTGTCATTCAAAACCATTATTTTTTTTTTTTTACAATTGAGTTCTCTTTGAGTTCTTTCAATGACAAAATAAAAACACAAATCAATGATTATAGCAACAGTACTGAACTTCCGTACCTTAAAAGTGTTTATTCAGAGTGAACTCAATAAGGCGTCCTTCCCATTGCGGACTGCTTTCAGCACTGTCTAACATAGGCAGCGGGCTTAATAGAAGCTGGTTAGCCTGTCCCTGGACTGTTTGTCTTTGGGAAGGCACTGTGTGTTTTATGACCGACCATGGGCACCAAAGCACACCAAACTGAATTTGATTAAACCCTACTCATTGTGTTTTCCCCCATAAGCTGTAAAAGGTAAAAACTGGAATTAATATTAGGGAACAAATTATACGAGCTTACCATGAATAGTAAAAGGGAAAGGAAACTAGCACAGTTGATTGTGAACAACTGCTGAATGAGGCATTGGATTCAGGTTAACCATTAGTAAATGATTGATCAGTGGATGACTAGAACTTGGTTCCTGGTGTACAGTATGCCTCCAGTAACCGCAGTTTTTGAAGTTTTGTGAATATTCATGAATGGTAATCGCTCATACTGATGGTGACTTCACATAGCAGCCTCTGCCATCAGTGTGTCAAAGGGTGTGAATGTTTAAAGAGTGTTTGGAGTGGTCATTAGACTAGAAAAGCACAATACAAGCTCAAGTCAATTTACCATTGATTATTTGCTCTGATATATCAGAGCAGACAGATCTATTTCCAATAAGCATATTTTCACTAGAAGTATCATTTATGGAAAAAGATGTTGGTAAGAACCAGGGTGTGTAGGCCGATTCTGTCAGGAGAAGTTTTATTACTGAAAATAAATATGACTTTTGGCAGCAATGCATCTTGTTCTCTTGTCCCCCTTGGTCAAAAAGGGGCTTGGATACCAGCAGGGGGGGCTCCAGTGAGAAAGGGTGCCTGTTCCAGGCACTGAGCTGGGCTTCATTCACCAGTATGACGTATGATAAAGCTATTTACGATCAGTTGGATGGACATGCTCAGGACCTTACAAACGAAGGTTTAACCTCCACTTTTAGCAGTCTGAAGCACAATTGTTTTCACTTAAATGTGTTTCTTTGCCATCTAAGGCCTGGATTATTTTGGGTTAATATACTGTAGAGGGAATATAAAGTGATCTGATCTAAGTTAAAACTATAAGATTTCTTCAGAATTTTGATGAATAAAAAGGGAAAAGTCGAAGCTGCAGGTCCAACCTGTCAGGGAACGTCTATCAAGCATCAAAAAAGAAAAACAACCACAAACTGTGAATCACAATTCCTTCAGTAGTTTAATGAAAATAAATTCTTTTTTGTACAATACAAAACAAATAAATATCCATGGAGCCCACAGTTCTCAGACAGAGCTCTGGCCCAGCGGAGTGTCGTACTGTTGTTCGTTGGAATGTGCAGCTAAACACAAGATCAGGACTTGTGTTGCATTCTGGGTAAGAGGGAAGTGTGAGTTTTGTTTGTATTTTCTGTGGTTAAACTAGTTGGGAGTCAGACAGGCTGAATTGGCAGACTTAAAAAAATGTTAAAGCAGTCCGGATTCAAACAGCTCACAGTGCCAACTTGTCTTCAACAGCAACAGTACAACGCGTGCTCAGGCCGAGTCTGTCTCTTGACATTCTTTGATCCCTCTTTGGGAAAACATTGATCCATCCAGGCAATATTGAGGGGGCTTTACAAAGTCCAACTGCTACTTTATGGCTTATTCTGCACAGGGTTCGAGACCAGTCCAAAAAACGGTGAGGATGAAACAGCCACACCGATTGTCATTTCATAAAACAAATTAGACACTCGAATCCTTTGGAAAGTTCTCTCAAATAGGAAAACACATGTGGTTCTTTTAGTAAGCTCACCTTGGGTTTATTTGATCCATGCTTTGAACCTTAATGGAGTAGGGTTGAGAGCATTCCTATATTCATTTTCTTATAAAATAAAATTTGAAGCTTTGGACTTTTACAGTTCTACAGTTAAGACTTGACCCTTCACTGCAATGTGCCAAATTTACAATATCTACCACCCTCTAGTGGATGCTTCTGGTACAATACATCCAGGCAGAAACAACATGAGCCCGTGAAACCCCCTTTATTAGATTGTTAGTAAAAACAGACAGATTTTACATATTTTATATACAAACCGATAAATATATGGTGAGAACACGCCACTTCTTTTCTCTACATTCATTTCACACAAGCAGTGTCTCCAATTGCCGGTGCAAACTATGGCAAATGCAGAAACATCTGTGTTTTATTTTATTAAAGCTGTTCACACAGAAAGTCTCTCCTTATGTTTTGTTTTTTTTATGTACAATGTTTCAACAAATAGCAATTTGCTATACTCTCATAGTGACGCTCCAAATCAGACGGAGGATTTATAATATAAAAATGTTCTTTTTCACTAATTAACATCTTTATTTCTACTAGCAAAAATATCTGATATTTACCAAAACTTTCATTATTACATATTAAAATGTAGAATTTAAATCTTTTTTTCTGTTCCTTTAAAGAGTTTTTTTAGTGTTTTTTTTTTTTATGTGGTTCCATATCATCAGAGCCACATGAACAGAAAGACCTGCTTTATCCCTTGCACAGATGTGGGGGTTTTTTGTTTTGTTTTTTTAAATAACAAATCCTCAGTCACAGTTTTCCAATAAGAGTACAAAGAGGTGTCCACAGAGCAGATAGATATGTACACACCTGTACAATGAAGGGGCTTCACACATAAAAGTGAGGTCAGCTGATCCTACAGCCTCAAGCTGTCCAAGAGTTAGTGTCGTCCTTTTAACAGCCCGCCGTTGGTCTCTCTGCGGTCCTGACGTCACCCACAACTTCTTTAATCTCATAATTTATTTAGCATCTAAAACAATCCCGGCAAAGAGTCAAAATAAGCAGCTCTAATTTAATGACCTGGAGTTACATTTGTACACTACCCAGCGGAGCCTGAGGAGAGAGTGAGGGTAGAGACAGGGCGGTGACGCTCCTGCAATGGCTGATCTCTGAGGAGAGGACTTTCAAAAACACGAGCAAGAGGTGCTGCTGCTGCTGGCTACGCTATGATATACAGGTTCAATGCGTCCTGTAAGAAGTGCGGGATGGAAATGTACAAGAGAAGATTGCTCATTCCAAATACTTTGGAGGAAAAAGACAGTCTCGGATTCCTCACAGAAGCATCGGTTTTCATCATTTACAGTCGTTGTGTCATTTATTTGACGACTGTATAAATATAAGTGAAATGTTTTTGTACTGTTTCCACTTCTGCCGTATGCATGCTGCTCATATATATACTGTATATATTAATGACGTCCCTGTATCCAGAAACCTGTTTCCTGTTTGTGTTTGGGAGTCCAGTTATTTGGAAATGGACGTTTGAAGAGGATTTTCTTCAATGCCACCTGAAAGAGCAGAACACACTGTTTTAGTCAAGCAGGAAGTACCAAGTACTGTATACTACAAGCATGTCCATGCTGGACAGATGCAGCTGGACATATGAGAGCTATCATGGTATTCTAAATCAGACAGCCACTACACCTTGGCACCAAGATAAAAGGACAGTCCTCTCTCTTTCTCTGTGTCTTTTACAGGAAGTACATAAACATAGTAAAGAAGAACACTGGCCTACCTGCAATTTGTTCAAACTGAAGGTGTCAAGTTTGCTCAGTGGAAAACGAGCAACAAAAAAAAAAAGTAGAGTTTTCCAAATGTTTACTTGCTTTTTTCTTGTTGTTTTTTACAGTTTGAATGGGATGTGGGAAAAACAAGATGGTACTGATCTACTCTCACGTGTGAACAGAAGAACCGTTTTTTTTTTTCCCTTGGTAGGAAGAGGCAGAGCGACCCGCCTCCTGTGTATCATGTGAACGTCTTTCATGGATAGAGACTTCAGAGAACAGTGAACATTATCAGCTGGAAGATTTTGTCAACTTTTTATTTTTTTTATTTTATTTTTTTTTTAAAGCCACCACAGTCTGCTGTGTTGACAAAGAAGGAGCGACCGACAGACTGAGGAGAGGTGATCAAACACTCTTCCTGAGAGGTCGGTCCAAAATCCACAGCAGCTGCTGAATGCAGTGGTGAGATAAAGACTAACCAGGTCCATTGTGTCCATGCTTTAAAGGTTCTTAAAGTGTTTCAAATGATGACGCAACTGGTGTTTATTGATTGGTCTTATCCCGTTTTTTTTATTTAATTGATGAACAGATTTAGGATTTTTAACGCTTTAAATGATGACTTATAAAATAAGTAACAAGAGCTTCTTTCAGTTTGGACTCAGAAACTTGAAATCATTTAAACAAAAGGGATAAAAAGGAGCTTTAGAAGTTCTGTTAGCTGTGTGTTAGCACATGATTTATCTCTTCTTTTATCCACATTCTACTTGTGATGTGATGTCATCCCACCCCCCCTTCACTCTAATTATTATCCTTTTATTTAAGCCATTAAAGCACTTTGTAAGCTGTTGTTTTTAAAGGTGCTATATAAATAAAGTTATTATTATTGTTATTATGAGCTTCATGAGAAGGAAAGGGCTTCTTGTTGGCTGTAAGTTTGGGACGATGACCTACACATGTTTGGGAGTTTTAGATGCCTCTCCTCACTGCTCCGACTGAAAGCAGCGCAATCCTGCCAACAGCCTCCATACTTTAGTAATCTCGTGTACGTTTCTTTAACTGTACATGTCTGACCTTGTATCACTGCTGATGTGCTGTCGTCTCTCCACATGTCTCATCCTCCATTCTCTCTTCCTCCTGCTCGACGCCCTCCTCCATCTTCTCGCCCCCTGCGTCCTCTCTCTCCTCCTCTGACCTCCTCTCTTCCTCCCTCGCCGCCGCTGCTGCTGCTGTGCAGAACTGTCGCCCTCGTTGCCTCTGGCTGCGCCGGAATTTTCGGCCGAGGTCTTTCCTCGAAGTCTGACTTGGGATAGTGGCTGGGCCGGAGGGTGGGGGTAAAGAGGGAGACGAGGAGGAAGGGGTGGAGGGTTTGGAGGAGGATAGAGGACTCGGAGCTGGGGAGGAAGGAGGGAGGCTGGCGGATGTCGACGTTATGGCTGCTGAAGGATACGTGCTTAAGGAGGTGCAAGGAGTCTGATTGTCGAAATCTTCCAGGTCTTCGTTTGGGACGTAGGAGGCAGGGGGACAGACTGTGGAGGAGTCCGGTGCTGTAGAGCAGCCGGCCGCTTCCCTGCCTGCAGGACTTCTGGGTGGAGAGTCTAAGAGAAAAACAGAGTTTGACTGGGATGTATCACAGTAAAACACGGCAACATTTTGTAGATGCTCAAAGGGAAAATTCAATTAAATCTTGCTTCCGTGTTCAGTCCTACCAGGGCCACTGCTGGTCTGTGACTCGTCAGTCATTGGTGGCTCTGCCTCTTCTTGGATTGTGGGTACTGATGCTAGTAGACCTGAGACATATACACACACACTCAGCTGAGACATATATCCTCTACTTACTACGAGGTGTAACCATGGCATAAATGTAAAAAAAATAAAATAAAATACCAACACCTCTGAATCTAAATTTGACAGTTAGGGTTCAAGACTTGAACCATCATCAATCTCTGATTTCCATTTCTGAAACGCGTCTACTGATCATTCTGTCTTACAAGAATATCTTTTAAATCAAAGTGACGAGACGGCCTCAGCAGGTTTTTATTATTCAGTATGCAACATGAACGTTTAAATGGAATGCAGCCAACTCTCGTCCCTCTGTGATTGGATCTTAAACCAGACCTGCTGAGGTTTTGTTTTTTTAAATAAGGTCCATTTAGGACAGATCACACAGATTATTTCACTTTAATAGTCAGTGATGTGCAATATTCAACAATCGTAAATGTCACCAAACTTTTAAAGAGGTATGGTTACAAACTGAAGTGTTTAATGAACTCAAGGCTGGTGTCATTGATGAATCAGGGGAGGACACAATATGACCGATTAGAGTCAGTCAGTCAAATGTTCATTTCATGTTTCATTTATTGTGTCAAAACTCTGCTGCTTTCTACCGATAACAACTCGAATGTAATAGAAAATGTTTTAAAATTCAACCAGCTGAAGACGTGTTCTGAAAGTCTCTGCTAAAAGAGCTAAACAAACTAAACGTTCTGTGTTTTACAAACAAAAGAGACTATTAGCTGGGATTTAGCCTGAGTTTTGCCGTCTGTGTGAGGTCCGGCCTATATGTCCGACTTTAATTTGCACTCTAACCCCCGATTTCCACATACTCTGTGTGCGCCGCAGTTTTGCTCCGTCAGTCAGCGTGCATCCTGCCGCGCTGAAGCTGATCTGGGAGCACAGCTGTGAGCAGCTTTACAATCATCACAGGAGAACCAACAACACGCCGATAAAGAGGAAAAAAAAAAGTGAGAACAAAATGTTGCTTTGTCTTTCTGAGAGTGCTTTGTTGTTTGTTTTCTGCCTGTTGTGACATAATGTTGATATTTTAAAAAAAAAGGAGAAAAAAAGACTCCAACCACCAGACGCTCTGTGCGCGTACGTCTCCGACTTCCTGTCCAGGTTGTCACATTCTGTCCAGCTCGACGGGAGCCTGCTGCATAAACCGTGGAAAATAGACTGGCAGTGTATCTGATGCGGAACAGAGCGTGGTGGCGTTGCTAGAATGCTACCGAGACAGACTGGAGCAGCAGCGGACAGCGGCGGCGCTCACGGACCACAGTGCGCACGGAGTATGTGGAAATATAAGTATCCTGGGATGTTGAGTACTGCCTCTAGTCCACTGCTGACTGAGATATGTATCTACTGCTAATTATCAGCTGTCAAGGTTAAAGAAACCAACAGTGATTGTATAATCATAGTTGGGCTAGTTTCTGCTCTTGATTAGGTTATTAGGTCTCTAAAGCCCCGTTTCCACACAGCAGTCCGGTACGGATCGGTATAGTTTGGTTGGATTAAGCCTGATCGCATTTGTCTTTCCACAGCCACCCGTGCCCTACTTGGTAGGCGGCGTGTCGGCAGGATGACGATAGCTGCTACGTAATAGCATCACATGATAGCAGCTAACCGCTAACAGCTAGCCGCTAACTAATAAATTCCACAACGGAGAAAAACGCGACACAAACAAAACCAACGCTGGAAGACATCCAGCAGTTCATCTCCTCTGTCACTGTCATGTGACTCTTTATTACAAGAACTCAATCAAGCTTTGTTTCAGAGAAGGCTGTGTGCGGCGAGGAGAAATCCAGACGTAAACAATCAGCTGTGTGTGGTTTAAAGACGGCGGAGTTTTGTTTGCCGACGTAACACGATTCTTTCGACCAAACAACGGACTGCAGTTTTTAGCTCCACCTTTTTGGGTCGGCTCCGCATTCTAGGCATCCCAATGGAAGGGTCCCAAAAAGTGGGACGGTACGGATCGGTTATTTGGGAATCTTTTCCGGGATTAGTCTACGGAAATGCCGCAAAATGCATGCTGTACCGAGCCGGACCGCTCGGTGGAAACAGGGCTTTATAGACAAACTTCTAATGAAGTAGTGGTGCTGATGTGGTTAGCCGTAACCCTTCAAAATGGTAGTTGCTATGGAAACCACATGGTATGCTGGTGAATGACAGTTTGGTCTTGTTGACTTACTGAGCCCTCTGTAATGGGAAAGTTGCTGGTAAACTTGTTTCATTCTCTCGATGTTGAGCCTGCTGCACTCTGCGTGGTTGATCATAGGTTTGGGATAATGAACTCCCACCACACAGTTTGCCGCCTTCTGCACAGAGTCGGGGGCGTTCCACGGCTCATAGATGTACCGGTTTGGGTAGTCCTTTAAGATAGGGATGTAATGCCTGCAGGATATGAGAAATAAAAAATAAAAAGATCAGAGCTTTAGGATCTTCGACAAACATGAAGGGAGAAAGCGATGAGTAAACAGATATCTAAGATGAGAAAGGATGTGGTGTTGTTGGAGTCCTAATGTGAGGATTACCTGATGTAATCCCCTGATGGGTCTGTTCTCCTCCCAAAGCCGACAGGGCAGTAGCAGTGGAAGAACTGCTGGAAGAAGGCACTGCAGGACAGCCACATCCAACTTCCAGCGTTTACGCTCCAGTCTGCATCCAGCAGCAGCTCTTCAAACACCTGGAGGAACACACACACACACACACACACACACACACACACACACACACACACACACACACACACACACACACACACACACACACACACACACACACACACACACACACACACACACACACACACACACACACACACACACACACACCTCAGCATGAGGAACGCTGTCAGCACGGCCCTTCATTCTGCAGCGTGTTTGAGGAAGTGATGCGTGTACCTTCATGCCGCTCTCCCAGCTGATCCACAGGTCGCCCCGGGTGAGGAAACAGGCCACAGCATGTCTGGCCAGGTGGTGGATCCAGCCCTCTTGTCTTAGCTGGGTCATGATGGCGTCAATCCAGGGAAAACCTGTCCGGCCTTCGGCCCACTTGGCCAGCGCCTCTGGGTTCTGGTCCCAAGGGATCTGCAATTCAACAGGTGAACGGTAGAAACCCCCCCCAAAAAAAGATTACGAGGGAAATAACAAATCCTGGTAAGCCAGGAAAAGTGGGTTAATACAGAGGGAACATAATGTGGTGAATGAAATGACAACCAGATTTTACACCTCCTAAGAGCTCGGTATAAGATTTAAGTTATACCTTAGATCCACGTTGGAACCATGTCAGCTGGTGCAACACCTTAAAGTGATACTTCACCCATAGAAACATCAATCTGTAGTGAAATTGAGTCATATATGTTGTAGAAATGTGAAATATTTTTGCCTTCTTGACGGAGAAAAAGCAGAAAATCTATTTTAAACTGACAGGTTGACAATGCCCACCAGAGCGAGCCTGAAGGCTAGTGAGGCTACAAGCTAACTTGTTTGCAGATCCAGTAAGACTTCTAAACGTACTTTGTTTGTTTTTCTTTAAAAAATGGTGAATTATTGTTTCATAACGGGTCGTTTAATCCGAATAAGGACAAGAAGTAGGTTTTCACCACCTGCCGATTAGACATTTGGACGCGATGCAATGTTTACATTGGCTGTGGATGGATACGGCAGCAGAGGAAACACCAGGACTATATTTCTGTAGCTTCAGTGGATGAAAACATGAGAAACTAGACTTTTAGTTCTTCCCTGCCCACCTAAAATTCTTTACGTGACGCAATATGACGATTTAGTGTCCTATAAAGAAAACTTTCAGGCAAAGAAAAACATTTTTCTCGTCTCAGGGCAAAATGAGGGCTGGATTCAAAACCATTCAACACTACTATGTTTCTAATGATACACAGCTTCATGCAAATGGCTGAAGTATCCCTTAAATTTAAGGTACAGCGTAAACTCAGAAGTTAGACGTTACGTTCAAACACGTAGCTGGTGCAACGCACAGCTGACCTCAAATCGACCCCTTCACTCTCATATCTACAGGTCAGGCGACATGTTTGACTGCATCAGCCTGCCTTCTTTTGAGCCGAGTGTGGCTCAGGCTCACCTGGACACAGATGGGGTTTCCATCCATGCGGTCAAAGTTGGGGTTGTTTGTGGCAGCTGTGTAGAAGAACTCTCTCCATAACAACTGGCCGAACAGCGACAGAGGGGGACTGGAGCGTTTCCGCAGCTGACGGAGAAGAAGAGGAGGCACGAGAAGAGAGAAAATAAGTTTGATTTCCAAGGAGAGAACTGTGTGACTGTGTGGTGTAAAGCGACTGACCTTCATGTAGAGTTCTCGGAGGTTGTAGTACAAAACCCGGCAGGACAGACAGCCGAAGCGCAGGTAGGGGCTGAGGCCAGTGGGACTGGCATACAGAGAGCACATGTTCCCCCGAGGGTGCTCAAAATTGGCCACCCACACCTGCAAATGAAAACACAGTGAGGTGAGGAAGGGGGGGGGGGGGGGGGGGGGGGTGAAGCTGTGATTATCTGAGATGCTACTTGTCTTTGTCATATGTCGAGATAGTGTTTTTAAGCAATCAGTCGACAAAACAGGAAGAGTTTCAAAGGGGAAGAAGATCTGAGCTTTTACACACGCAGGTCCCACCGACACATTCACACTGTGACCAGAAGTAACTCATCATGAGGATACACATTTAGGGTTAGAGGTTAGGGTTACGTGCCTGGCCCAAGGACACGTCGGATGTGGCTTCAGGAGCTGGGGATTTGAACCCCCGACCTTACATCGCCTCTACCAACTGAGCCACAGCCGCTCCAAAATGAAACCTTATGCTGCCAATGAGCATTTTTGTTTCAAACAAAACGTTCCTTAATTTACGAACCTACGTTTTGATTTGTCGAGTATTAACTGGCAGATTAACAGATCCAACTGATCATGAACAAGGTTAATCATTTAATTTTTTATTAAAAAAAATAAAATAATTAAATATATTTTTTTTTGTTGAATTTATGTATACTGAAGGGATCCAAATAATTCCAAAGTTGTTTGTTCTGTTTGGTCGATCCAACTGTCATGTTGTTTGCTTGTTTTGTTCTGTTTGGGTGGTGGTGTTTTTTTGTCAAAAAAAAAACCAAACAGACACGGCTTTAAACGGATTAACAGCACATTGTCCCGTTGCTTTACAACAGCAGCTCTTAAAAAGTGGTAAAGAAACAATAACCACCTGTAAAGTTATTGAAAGCGGTGACAGGGTTTGTCGCTTACCTTTTTGTCCAGATGTTTGTTCAGTCTGTCTAAGGCCTCAGACTCTCCTCCGTGCCAGATCGCTGGAGATAAACCCGCCGTCCTGAAACCTGGACACACATTCACAAAGACACATGCTCAACTCGTGTCCACTTCACTCCAGCTTGAAATAACGTAGTCTAACGAGTCTGAAGGTGTCATCAGTTAGGAGACAGAACCCTGAATGCTCTGATCAGGACGAGGGAGACGTCTGGAAGCACATGGCTCGACTGTTTGAAGGAATCAAACTGGGTCGACTCAACAGGAAGAGGAAGAAAGACAGCTGAACTACATTTAATATGACTGATAACATTCATAGGGCAGAAAGGCCGAGGCCACACGTAGAAGGGAGTCTTTGAAGATGTAACCTTTTCGATGCGTTTCGGCCTGTCGTACACGGTCGCTGAAAACGCACTCTTTGGAAAACTCCTTCCTGGATGAAGATTTTCAGAAACTCTGTTTGAGGCGTTTATGTGTAAACGGGAAATCAGCTTTGTGATGTCAGTGTGCACTGGTTTCTCTTCTATGTGGCGTCACTGGCAGATGGAAGCAGACGAGTGCTGCTCTTCATGTTGGTGACTAGACCTTTTTTTTTTTTTACACACCAACACAAACGCACAGTTTCTCTCCCACTATGTTGACGAGCACAGAGGTGCGGAGTGGACTACTGAGCGCCCGGCTGCTTCACACAAACACACTGACGACACCACGTCTGCGGATTCTGGATGAGACCTGGCAGCACTTGGAGGTCGGTGGGACAACTTGGAAAACTAAAACGTGTCCTGGCAGGAGAACAATTTTTCAGACGACGAGGACGTCGTTGTTGACTTGGCATGCTCGTGACAGCTCTTAACAGTTTTCACGTTCTCGTGTAGACGGAGATGTTTTGAGAAGCTGGGCGCGTGAAAACTGGCGTTTTATTTATTTATTTATTTAAAAAGGATGAAAACCTCTGTTTAAAGAGAAAAAAAAACCTGTGTTAAGTGTGGACGAGGCCTAAGTTAGGCTGTATGTGGGACACTCGTTAATTCCAAAAGAGTGGACCGATTCATTAAACTTAACCCTTCAGTGAGGTGAGGTGTACATAGGTGATAAAAACACACACGGTCACGTTACCTAGTTCTTCCAGTGAAGGTATACCATACAGCTGGTCGTGGTTGTCAGCCATCTTAGCGTGACATTTGTCCATCTGCTGCAGGCTGACGGGAGGCAGAGGTCTCCTGGGTAACTCCAGTCTGCTCACAATGGTCTGAAAGCGCTTAAAGGTCAGAGGAGGACTGTTGTTGTTCATCTCTATTATCCTGTGAGCGACACAGAGGAGACAGAAAAGTGGCGACAAAACATCACACACAGGTTTACAGCAGGCTCCGTTTATTAGAGATCTGGTGACACAAATTAAAAACACTGGAGATGTTTGAGGAGGTGGAGTTTGGACAGTATTACATGTGAAATGAGCCCTTCAATCTGAGAGCTCATCACACCTCACTAAAGGATGGGCTTAACACATCAGGGTCGAGTCCTCTGGAACACTGAACACTCAGATGATACTTAAGTCGAACGTCATCGAGCTGAGCTATAAAGAGAAGATCAACGGATCACAAGAAATGACTAACGCAGTGTAAAAAGCTCTCCTAAGAGTTTGTGTTGGTCTGTCTATATTTCTAGTAAATATACGATCCGTCTGCTTTTTCATGAACACCATCTCATATGCTATGAGCACCAGAGGAAGCCAGTAACAACACAAGACTTTAACAAACACCTTTATTGAGTAATGCAAAATATCAGCCCTTTTCTCTATCCCCCAAAAGATGGAGATATTATTTTTTGTCAACACCACACTCCCCGAACCAGGACGGTGACGTCTTCGATGTGAACGTAAGAGAGACAAAACGGTTTAGAGCAAATGTAGAGCTCAACTTGCCGCCGCTTAGCTTCTGGACGAGGCGGGGGACAAATGTCATGACAAGCAGAGGTAGAGACTTGATTTGATTGGCTGTGTTGGCCAAAACTAATCAAAATTGACGAGAAGTGCGAGACTGAGACTGAGAGGTGGGAAAAAATAAAATAAAAAATAAATAAAAATCGAGTTTCTCATCTTCTGAGATTGGAAATCGATTTATACGAATATTATGAATACGAAAACGAATAAAAGGCCAAAAATAAAATCTTTAAAAACATCAGTGTACCTTCAAATAAAAACAACAGTTTGACAGGCCACGCTTTTCCAGCAATGCTCCTCAGATTTGTGG
Source organism: Symphodus melops (assembly GCF_947650265.1). Classification (NCBI taxonomy): domain Eukaryota; kingdom Metazoa; phylum Chordata; class Actinopteri; order Labriformes; family Labridae; genus Symphodus; species Symphodus melops. The sequence continues at coordinate 9,882,770 of NC_136696.1, read as the reverse complement.
AACAAAAAAAAAACCGAAGCAAAAACCTAATTCTGTTCAAGACATGTTCAGCAATAAGTACACTAAAGAAGAGCGGTGGAGACGACTGGTTCATTTTCCTGATTCATGTTCTCAGAGACACAGACATTAACCGTTTGTTTCATGTTGAAGATGAAAGCTGAAATTCTTGTTTAGTTTCATTTTTGTTTGCTTCGTTTCTTGATCTAGTTTTGTTTGAAATAAAGATTTCAATCAAATGCAGGATCTCTCTAAAACAAAGTGCAAACTTAAAAAAGAAAAGAAAAAGAAAAATCAAGCTCCATACTTGAAACCAAATCGTCCAAACTGTCAGACGATCACAGTGATAACTGTGACACTAACACGTATGGGGAACTCTTGGCTCTGTCTAACAAACTTGGACATGTTTGGTTCTCAGGATCTAAAATGTTAAAAATGAATTGGACACGTCTGAAAAATCCCATGCAAGTTCAAGTAAACTGATTGCTTAATATCATTTAAAACCATCAGATAAACTTCTCTCAGCTGATGAGAAATCAAACATGCATCACTTTGATGATGTCTTACTAGTTAATAAAGTCTGTTTAGATTCACATTTTCAACAACAAAGTCCTCTGCAGCCCTGCAAACACGGTGAAGCCTTTTGAGCTGACCGGATTCATGGAATAAGTTCAGAGATCATGTCGGTGAAGAGGTATGAGTAACATGAGCACACTGACAGTGGAAACGTCCCCTGGATTAAAGGGCTGCACATCAGGAAGGACAGACAGACTGATGCGAGCAAGCTGTACCTGCTCAAAGAAAAAAACTTGTGAAACGTGTCCAACGTTTTAACAGAGCGTCTTTAAAAAAGGACAAATGTGTCAGCCGTCAAGTGAGAGTGAAGCTCTGCATGTAGAGTGTGGAGCTTATACAACTCGTCTGTATCTGTGAGGCCGAGCTCGCTCCTTGGTTGGTGGATTTGCAGCAGAGGACAGTTTCCTATTGGTGGATTCACAGTGGCCACTGTGTATGAGCCCGGTAAGCTGGGCACATGTCCACCAGAGCATGCACACACACACACACACGCTGAAGCTCCCTCCTGCTGCCTCATCCACTCATTCAGTTCTCTTACACAATGAATTGGAATATGCCGAGGCCGTTTGTGTAACACGGTGATGTAATAGCGTCAGTGCGAATGCCCTGCGCGCACAGAGCACGACGCACAGAGGGCTTTTAGACCAGGAAAGTCCTTTGGCACTCCTTTCCATCTTACTCATCCTGCCACTGTGTCACAGCACATGGACAGGGGTGTGACCTGCAGTCAGACCACATGACCAGCAGGGGGCGCTGCTGCGTGTCACGCTGTAGGAACAGACGCATCTTTTCACTGATATCTTCATGTATGAGGCGTTTCTGTTAGAAAGACTAAAAGCTCTCAGACTGCCTGCTGTTCCACACATTGTGGTTTCATTTCTTGAGTCTGTGCCACATGAGAATGAAGCTCTTCTTTGTCATTCAATCATAACTTCTTTTCCAAATAATTAAAACTTATGAATTACCACCAATCTGAATGTAGAACAGTTTTTGTGTCTATTTAGTCAGATTTATTATTATTATTTTACTGGTGTTTTTGTTTTGTTTTTTATTTGTATTTTATTGTAGGTGTGTTTTGTTATATGGGTGGGGAAAAAGACTTGATTTGATTTTTATATTTAATTCAACCTTTCGGAGAGAGAGCCTTTCTCAGAGAGCCTAAAAACATAAAACAAAGTGACGATAGACTTCAAAACCAAACACACAGGACATCGAAACCAAAGCATTCATTAAAACACATCAGTGAAGCTTCACATGAGGCCGGGTGGTTTTTGTTTAAATGTACATTTTCACCAAAGATGTCACAGTCACACCGAAGACGGAAGCTTTTCCCCACAATCACAATGAATGTTTTTACTAAACGTCTTTATCACACTGGATCATGACCTCACGCAGCGTCAGACTCTCTACGCACAACAAAAAGACCACTGATTTTCATTTCACATATCACGTCCGAAACTGAGTTGTGTGTATAGTGAATTTTGATTTTGTGTGTACCCATGGGTTTTCAAAAGGCTTTCACTCACCTGTCCAGGTTGTAGAGGGTGTGCGAGTTTCTGACAATGATCTCCACCCCAAACTCCTGAGCCATTTTGATGATGGCTCCATCCCTCTCCTTCCCATAAGGCTCTGGGTCATATTCAAATGTCAGCCTGGTCACTTTCCACTCCTTCAGCCAGGAACAGGAAGAGAAGGAAAGGTATTGTTAGACAAGCAGTGACACAAAGCAGTCAAAACAAAATGTCCATCATGGTACCATTCGAGTACAATGAAATGCTTCTTTTAATGCTCGTTTCTGCTGGTAAAGATGATATTCAGATTAAACGTTTACAGCCTGCCGTACTTTAGCTCCTGCTTTGCTGGGTGTGAACACAAAGCAGCAGCAGTTTAAAGGGGAAATATTATGTAAAAAAAAAAACCTTTCACAGTGTTTTTGAACATTTATTTTCAGTAACCCGAGTGTCTATTGAACCTCAAGATGTGAAATTAATCCATCCAGTCATTTGTTTGTGGTCTGCTTAAGTCTTACAACACAGAGAAAAATGCTCCATTTTAAATCTTCTCAGTTTGTGACATCACAAGTTGGATTCTAAGAAAATCCCCTCCCCTGGTGTCTCCTTCCATGGACTCCATCTCCTGCCTCGAGCAAAAGTTTTGCGCAGGTCTGCAATTTTTAATGTCTCTACAGAGGACTGATGTCTACTGGGAAAACTCAGGGGGATTTAAAGAGACACACACCAAAACAGAGCGTTCTGAGAGAGCTGGTTTCTACAGGGTCACAAACCTCTGGTGCTTGATTCATGTTATGACCAACGCACAGCACAGATGTTTCACTTCGAGCACAGGGGACTGTTTGAAAAGGTGGAGGAGGGAAAAAAAAAAAAAAAAAAAAAGGTACAATATGTCCCCTTTAAGGGGCGACCTTAACTAGGACTCCTCCTCTCCAAAGTGGTCTCATGAGTCTGGTGTGAGACTGATTGTGTTGAAAACAATGAAAATGGAGGCGTCGAATGTGTCTAATCCCATGTCAGTGCAAAAACTTTTTTTTTTTTTGCACAGAGCTGGTCAGTGAAGTGTGAAGGGGTGGTAATTAAGGCTGGGAGTCCACAAATGATCCTCATTTTCACTGCTATGCTAGAACTTCTGTAAGGGTCACAGGACATCTTTAGCCCCCCGAACATACCGGAACAGTAACACTCACATCACATTAAAACCTCCACTTTCACACCTGCTGACTAGTTCTTCAGACACAGTTCTATAATAGAGGACTGCTGGTGTGTTATGTAAAAGGCTGTTACATAGACATGGGGAGCGCCTCGTTGCTCCGCCCTGCCTGGAACTAAATCTCATCAGGGAACCTTCTCATAAATGTTAACGTCGTCAGTGTCTGCTCTCAGTTCAGAGCAGCGTTAAACATGCAGACCTCGACACTCTGCAGAGTGTGTGCTGGCTGTGTGTGGCCAGTGTAATGAGCAACAGTGGACACACAGGCCAAACATTCACAGTGCTTATTGGCTCTTTTTCTGTTGTTGCAGTGAAAGGAATTCTTCTAAAAAAAAAAGCAGCAAAGTAACTCTTACACACAAGTTCAAAAAAATGGAAATGCACATGCTTAAAAACCGTGGATGTTAAAGTAGATCCTTTGATACTTCTTAAAAGCTTAAGTCACCAAAACTTGAAGGCAGTAAATATGAAATGTGATGTGAAAGTATTGTGATGCAGACAGACAGAAGTGTGGAGGAGAAACAAAAACCGAACACTGTCCTGTGCTGACAGTTTCAGCTCTCTTGCTCCTCAATCCAGCCACTGTGTGGCCTTTTCTGTATCAGGCTGTGGGTTGTCACGGCGATGGAGGACTGAGAGGGGGGGGGGGGGGGATTTGTTAGTGTCCTTGACGACCTGAAAATGTAACTTTAGACAAACAATACAAGAGTTTATGGATGGCTTTAAAATATGGGAGGGAAAACTGAAGTGTTGCCAGATGGGTAGAATGACCTCCCTTTAATCTAAAAATAACACTTTAAAGTGGGGCCGAGCAGGAGACCTACATCAGTAGCATCGCCCGTATGACGTTGTGCTACAACATGGATTTTGACTCATCATCATCACCGGTTCAAGCACACGTTTGGTGAGGGGCACGTACATGAGGCGACACTGCAGTTGCTAAATAAAAGTAGCATTTAGTGACTATGTCTCAGACAAGAGTCCGCTGCATGGCTTGAGCAGAGCCAGCGGTCTCTCACACACCGAGCAGCCGCTCTGCCTCCTCGTCCTCATCACTCCTCTCCAAGCTTCAGCAAAACAACAGCAGCATTAAGTGTGTGTGCGTTCTGCCTGTCTTTGACTTCGGCTTCGTGCTGGAACAGATTTGCATCTCCATCAACAACAGGTCTACGTGATGGTGCGTTCCAACTGGAGGTAAGTCCAAGATGACTTAAAGGAGCGGGCTGCGTCTGTCTCTCGGTTTCTATTCTTCTTCTGCCACATCGTTCACAACTAAAGCCTTTTCAAACGTTTCAAGCAGCTGAGACATTTTAGCAGCAGCTTTACACGCAGTCTAATGTCCAGAAATGACGAAGCTATCCCATCAAACATGCTTCTTTAAAGTGTGTGTGAACATGTTTTCATATGATCAGTCCCTTCAACAGTGCAATATCGGGATATAACGCTGTATACACTGATGTGCTCTATTTCTAACAATGCTACAATAATTCAGTGTTAGGGTTCTCGCAGCTAAAAGAAAGATATTAAATCAAAACTTGAATAAGGAGAACACAAAAGGTAATAAAAACATTAAGGTGTGAAGATCACAGAATCAGTGAGCAGGGATCGTTCCTGACAGAGTGTAACCGGGGCTGTCGATTCAAACAGAGCACAAAGCTGTTCCTGTGTCGGCCTGTTTCTGTGGAGCCTTCCCTGTGATGCATCATGGGCCATGTTTGCTGACTCTGTACAAAATAAATAAAAAAGGTCCTGGATGGAAGGTAGGTTTGCTTCATTGATCCAGTGATAGAGTGCACAGAGCAGACTGATTCAAAGACGTTTGAATTTGGATATCTGCACATATTCACAAACACGAAAGGTGACTCAGATCTAAAGTCCAAAACAAGATCAGTGGAGAAAAGTCCGAGGTGTCCACTTCCTGTGAGGCTTTCTTCTACTGATGCAGAGCAACAGAGCATTGTACAGGTTCCACTACACAGACGCTTAAACCATGGAAAGGCAGAACAGCGTCCGTCTTGGGTGTCGTGTATCAAGAAGGTGGGATAAACTGCGTTCACGCTGTGTTCAAAGTGTCCGCTCAGCTGGAGGCACGACGCTGACAAACTTTCTGCTCATTTTGAACGACTCCAGATCTTCTCTCCTCGATAGAGCTGACAAACATTCCTCCTCACAGATGAAGGGGGCGGTCTGGGAGTTGAAGGGAGGTATGTGTTTTATTTTTCTGCCTTATTAAGAGAGAGAGAGAGAGACAGTGGATAGTGCAGGAAATTGGGGAGAGAGAGAGAGAGAGAGAGAGAGAGAGAGGGGAATGACATGCAGGAAAAGGCCTCAGGCTGGAGTCGAACCCGGGCTGCCCGCGTGAAGACTACAGCCTCAATGCATGGTGACACGTGCGCTGACACTGCGCCTCAGGGAGCTTTTTGTTCACTGTCGGAGCAGGTGATTCTGACTCTGACTAGGTGGTGGTCGTAGTTTGAAGGCGGGGTCTCCCGACGTTCTGCAGCGTGCGGTGCGCGTTGATGAACGAGCCTCATATTCAAATCTCAACAGAGCGTCATTGACCTCATCTATCCCTCAATGAAATGATACACAAAACATGAGGCATACAGAAAGGGCCACCTGTTACCAAGCAGCAGAAAGCGACTGAGGCCAGTGACCAGCGGCTGATGAATGTGACATTTAAGGCTTTTGGATAACGAAGCCTGTCGATCGTCTGTCATTCTGTGGAATATCAGGACTGCACTCCAGACTCCATTTTTATTACAAGACGAGCAGCGTAATGAACACTCAAATCCACCTGACAAAAAGTCTTCGTGCCACGCTGCGTCTGGGACAAAGGTGGATGTGAAACAAGAGTCGAGGAAGGTTCTGGCAGCAGCCTCTAATGTGCCGTAGAACATCGTGATTAGGCGTGGAGACAACAATCGTTATCTGTGTTATACGGCCACTCCCATCAGATCCATATGGGAGTTTAGAGGGGAACAAAGGCGAGTGGGTTCTCCAGGTTTCAGGTTTTTTGTTTTTATGTGTGACTGGGCGTGGGGAGAGGAATGTGTGAGGATCAGACCTGCAGAAAGCAGATTCAGTCTGTCGGTTGTTTTCCAAAGTTTTGTTTCTTGGTATTGATCCCACAGTAAATATATCAAGAAGGTCTATTTGTGTGCCATCTTTTCTTATTTTCTACTTTAAGAAATACTGCAGAGCTTTTTGTTTTCCAGATTCACCAGCAGCGGCTGGGAGGAGCCAACAACTCCTTGTAGCTACCTGCTAACACAGACACATCTTCAAATACGCTCCAGCCTCGACCCTTCGTTACAGCTACTCCATACACAGCACGCTCCACGAAACCAGCCAGAAACACGTCTACAGTTCACTCAGCAGATGCTTTTATCCAAAGTGACGTACATCAGGTCATGATCGAGAGAGGAGGAGGAGGAGACGACGTCAGCAAGAGCAAACAAACTCAACAAGCTCGACGTCCGATTGGACACGAGTACTGAGAGGCAGCACGGACGCAAAAAACACAACATGCACAACTGTTCTAGAGAGCAGTAGAGGTTGGCGATATATGGATCTTAGATCGTGAAGGATTTGAAGGTGTTGACAATCTGCCAAAGCAGAGAGATGGTAGAACCAGGCCGATGTGTTTATCCTGCTGCAGGTTACGCTCCCACTCAGACACATCTCCCCCTCCACGTCATCGGTGAAAACCAAACTTAAGATGTGGTCCGCAAAAACGACTCCACTGAGGTTATGTGCAACCGTTATAAAATGTTTCTAAACCGTGTGAGCAACACTTACAGATGTATAAGAGATCTAACCCTGGTGTTTAAAATGCCGCGCTCTGTTTTCATGATGACGGAACCTAAAGGGACTCAGCTAATCGATGTGTTGAAACGGAGGGAGGCCATCGTATCAGCGAGGTTCTCAATCCTCTAATAAGTTTAGTTTCATAGACTACATTTATTAGCAGAGTTTCTGTGCATTTAAAAACATTTATACAGGTGAATAAGTTTGGTTGAAATGGTCAGGAACATGCAAATTATTCTTAACATCAGCACGGGAAAAAATCGTGATAAAATCGCCTTCATGATTTTGCCATAAAAAAAATCGTGATAATATTTTTCCCCATATCACCAACCTCAACCTGAGAGTTTTACTCAGCATCAAAGCCATCATCTTTCTCATCAATAAGATCATTACACGGGCAAGTACTCATGAAAGAGTTGGGACTTCAGCTTTTACTTAAAGGTTTGCAAAGCTATTTTGGATTAGGGTTGCAAAATTCCGGGAAATTTCAAAGTAGGAAACTTTCCATGGGAATTAACAGGAATAAACTGGGAATTTATTCAATTGAATGTTGGCCCTGACCAGGGAACTTAAATGTAGTTTGGGAAAAAAGTGTTTTAGTATAAACTTCCTCCACAGAGCACACTGCTTACTGCAGGGCTACTGAGGCCACGCCCCCTCCATGCACTGCGCACTCCTCCATCACATGCACACTTGAGCACACTTTGAGCCCAGAGCATGAGACTTTTAAAGCTTGTGTACTACAAAAAGGGAAGTACATTTGGATGCTATTATGGGGTAATATATTTTAAAAATGTGATTTCAAACTGTTAAAATGTTGTTTTTTAAATATATTATGTAGCATAGATGTCTACCTTGGACAAAACGTTTATATTTATGCTTAAATACAATACTGTTTGATCAAATTACCAAAATTTTTTGATTTGGATTATTTTTCCCAATTCCCAAGCCTGACTTTCCATCCCTTTGCAACCTTATTTTGGATACATGATTAAAGGCTGAAAGTTCATCATGCTTCAAAGACGTTTCGCATAACGTGGCACCTACAGTATATCGTGTACCTGCACCTTTCAAACAGATGCTGCTAACACCAGGCTGGAAAATTCTGCAGCGGTCAGCAGGGAAGGGGAGAAAAAAAAAAAAAAAAAAAGTCTAGAGAGCTGAGAAGTGTGCAGTTTTTGTCTGCTCCATAACCTCGGCTGTTTACTGGGCGATTTCAAGTTTCGGTCTCTGACAAAGAGGAAACAGGTGGTTGGCAGAAATACAGACCTTTAAAAGCCTTGGGAAAACATCGGTAGGCTGTCCTCTGACGACAAACAATCTGGAGTTGAGTTTCCTCAGACTGTTGTCCAGGTCCTCCAGAGCCTCCAGCAGAAATCTACACACAGACACAGAGGAGAGAAATGAATGAACAAGCCCGCTTTCATAGCAGCACGAAGAACTGGCAGCTTTTTGTTGTTTCTCAGCATAGTGATAAAGAGAAGTGTTGAACCTGTGCAACAACACACTCTGGATGTTATCGACATGAGTCAGGGGTGATGCAGCTGTACACACTGAGGAATGGTTCGCCGCGTCGGAGGCTTGATGGTTCAACCATCTGTAGTGCCTGTCACACTAGTGCGCCTTCCAGTTAGCTCCCTGTGACTCTCACACTCTGGAGACCGACCGTGATTGTTGTGATCTATGCAGCGCACTCTGCTGGCTTTCAGGCAAAGACTCTCAAATCAAGCGCGATTCGACGGGTGAATACACGGAGTAATATCAGGCGAGGATGAAGCTGTCGAGTCTTTGAGGGAAATGTTTCATTTATGGACTCAGGAGTTGATTTTTTTTTTTTCTTCCTTCCTGAAACTGAAAACTTTATATTTTTTAAAAAACCTTTTCAGCAACAGAAACGCTTCACAGATGATGGCCGCTGGAACGCCGTTAGGTGAAGAAACATGTAGAAGAGTACGTTTGCATTTATAAACGACTGTAGGGACAGAAAATGTGTGCACAGGTAAGGTCAGTGATAATAATAAATATGTGGACGTTATTAAGCGCCTTTGGAGGGACTCAATGATGCTCCACATCAGAGGGATGTCACTGACTGATTTGAGCCTTGATCATCCACACAGACAGGAGGAGTCACATATTGATCCATATGTAGGAGAGATAGGTGGGTGATCAGAATCTGCCGACTTTCAGTCCGCTCTGTCCTGACCAGTGACCTGCTGCTCCTCACAAATAATGAGCAGTCACACACACTCCCAAGATAACCTGATGGCAGTGTAGACGTGAGGTTTGACATTCACGAGTGTTTTCCCCGCACTTGCTCTTCCTCTTAGAGTACCTCTCCGTCAATGGCGGGATTGGCGAGCGAGCATTTTAAAATATAGTTTTATTAATGTTCCTGTCACTTTATTTCGCTGAGGAGGCCAACTTGACTGATAAAACTTGTGTGTATGTAAGCGACTGTTACATTTCAGGAAATATGATGCATTAATAATTAACGGAGAAATGATAAAAGCTCCCATCGTTCATTGAGGCAGTGAGACACAGGGGCAGATGGGTGAGTCAGTCAGGGAGAACTCAGCCAAAGCTGTTGTCAGATATGCACTTCGAATAATATCCCAGTAATTATGGGAGGACTGCTCCGGAGAGTCTCCTGACCTAGCTTTGATTTATCAATGAGTAACATTTAAAACCTCGAGCTAAAGAGTTTTAATGACGACTGTTTGAGTCTTTCGAGAATGAAGATAATGTGATTCATGTTTTATTTTCAAAGATTATTTTCCCTTCTTTGGTTTTACTGTAAGCTACATATACTTTCATAATAAACGGTGGCATACAAATACAGAGAGAGAGGGGTAGGAGTTAGAGCGTCCTTCTTTCTTTCTTTCCTTCTACCCTCACTGTGCAATAACACATGGACACTTTTTACTCGTATGTGCAATAATAATCTCAACCAAGTGCAATAATCGCAACAATAATCATTGCCTTTTTTTGGTATATTTTGCTCCCACCATGCATATTTCTGGTATTTTCCTTCCAATGGAAGAGTGTTCTGTTCTATTATTGGTGCTGTATTATTCTGTATATTGTTACTTACAATACTTTTTGTATTTTGTGTTACATTTTTATCTTTATTTTTTACTCTTATTGTACATGCTGCTGGAACCTTAAATTTCCTGAGGGAGTCATCCCAAAGGATCAATAAAGTTTAGTCTAAGTCTAAGTCTACAGGTGATAAAAGGTTTGACAATCCAAATGTTCTAGTGGAGATTAGATTTTGTGACAATGAGAGGTGGTCATGTGGAGTTGTTATCATTTTGAGGAATGTTAACTGTTGCTCCACAGTCGAAATTATTTCCAAAAAATAATCAATTTTTTGCACACACAAAAAAAAAGAAGTATGAGCTGATCAGACTCATCAGACCAGGTAAAAAATAAAAAGTTGAAATCGGCCAAAGGCATTGCAACCGATGCATCTCTACCTTTCTGTTGCTCACTGTTTACAGAGTTGGGCATGGGAGGTCAAGTCTGCAGCTAAATTTGTTATCTACATTCCTATGCAGATATTTAACAATAATGATCAATAACAGGAGTCAAAGATTCTTCAGATAACATCCAGTTGTCTGTTTGTCGTGTTCTTCACACTCACAAATAGACCACTTCGGAGTCTTTTTGCACAAGGCAGCAATAAAAAATTTTTTTTTTTTTAAAAACTTTAAATTTACATGGTATTTTATACATTGCTATTGATTACTTATTTAATTTTAAAAAAGGGGGGAAAGTGTTCATCAAAATCCCTTATTTAATCCTTCATGAACACCAGGAATGTTTATCAGAGGAGGTCAGAAAGTGTAACCTCCACACATCAGTGACATCCTTCACATGAGAAGCATCATTTTAAAAGAAACAGTCATTCATCACAGCTGCACAGTCTCATCAGCTGTAAACCCTGACACTCCCAGCACACGGCACATACTGCGCCATTCACTTTTTATATAATTTGACTCCAACAGGTAGCTTACATAAAATGCAATAATTAAGCCGAGGGTTGCGTGGCACTAACGTGATCATTTTACAGTATTTTTGCACCAAAGCGCAGTTAAGTTTGACGATGGTCAACATTATGTGGACTTATTCTTTCTAAATGTAGCAGACATGTCTCTCTACCGCTTGTTTACTAGTTCACCTCTTTAGTACACATGGCACAGCTTTCATAAACACACGGCCCTCCTCTGGTTGTGGCCAGTTTTCATTTATACAACTATATCTATATAAGACTGTTCGTGTTTTGGTATTAGCATGACAATTTATCCATTTAAGCTAACCGAGTAGTGTAAAGAGTTAGCGTTTAGCTATCTGCGTGGTGTGGAGGCCCAAGCCTTAAAATCAAGCTCTGCAAATTTATTATGTAATGTTACCAACAAGAAGTGATCTGACACGTCGTATAAACATAATACGGTATGTTTAACGACGCTTATATGTGTCCCGGATTGTGTTAGATCACGTTACCTCCATCGGTTGATTCCCACGTTAGCGGCACCAGCAAACCACGGGTCCAGGATATAAACACAGCGCACCGTGTCGGCTCCGTTTAGGGCCTCCTGCAGTGCCGGATTATCATGCAGCCTCAGCCCTTTGCGAAACCAGTGCACTGAATTCACCACCATGATGACTTCTTATTCCATTATCAGAACAAACAATCCGGAGAGATCGGTTGAATTGACGCCTCGGACGCACTAATATCCAGGGTAAAAACCATAAAAACAGACACAGTTCAGGAGACTCCCGTCAAACTCCACAGGCTGTTAAACCAGCAGTGAGGGGGCATGGCCAGCTCACCGTGCAAGGGTGAGGTGTTGTTATCCCTGTATCTGTTTGCTGATTGGACAGATGGTATGACGTCAGTATGAATTATAAAACAAAAACAACTGTGATTGGTTTATTGACAAATGGCAGAACGCAGTACTGCAGTACAGTAGAGAGGAGCCATGTCACGTTTCCTGTTAGGAGCAGAGATTATGAAAAAATAATAATAGCGATAATAAAACCAGGATGCGTTTACATTTCTAATGCGTTGTTATTTTTGTAAATTGAATCAAATCTATATTAATTGTTCTCCTGCTATAAATAGGCATTACCCCCATGGTTACTTACTATTTTCCGCCAAAATGTAGCCTATTAATTATTATTTAATAATTATTATTAATTATATTATTAATTAATATTAATTATTCATTATTATTATTATTCATTATTATTATCAAGTAAAGCCAGGTAAAATGTTATATTCTATGTGAATTTATAGTTAAATGAAAACGTTATTGATATGTTTTACCATGAAAGTTATAATTAAAGATGCTGCTATCAATTCTTTTGGACTCTTTCTAAACATTTTAGAGACACTCAATTTGTTATCAGGAAGATATAGTATATACACATGAACTTGGAAATTCTTCATAAACACCCTGTAGGTTATTGTTCAACTGGAGCCACACACCACCAGGAAACAGAGTTTTGTTCAGTTAAATCCTTTTATTTTAACATATATTACGCTTCAGATGCACTGCTGATTGCCATGGTTCTAAAGGAAAAATAAATGAATTCATTACAATATTTATTCAAACAAATCATATGCACAATCTTCAAATTAAGTACTTCAACTGTTCAAATAATAATAAATGTCAATTCTTTAAACAATCCAAAGTAGAAAGAAATCTTTAACTCACATTGGTGGTGGTCAAAAGACACATGGCAAACAGCAGTCCATCATAGAAATGTTTGTGAACAAAGGGAGAAGAGCTTCTTCTGACCCCTATTTATAGGTCAGGAGGCTCTGCCCTTTACAACTATAAACTGCATGGTGTCTCCTTGTGGTGTGGAGGGGAATTGATCTGCAGTTTCTTACAGCCGCCCCCGGATTTGTGTAGCAAATACGTTTTACTTTGTTCCTTCATCCAGGACTTCAGGGAGTGAGACTAATCTTGAAACAGGGCGCGTGTATTCTTGACCCTGAATTATCACCTTTGTACTGCGAATGTTTCTATCCCTACCAGGGTGGGTTTCAGATATCCTTCCAATAGGCCATGATGCTCGTGGATGTTGGGGGTCAACTATCAGTACTACCTGACCTGAATTCAGGTTCTCCTTGTCAGTCTCCCATTTTTGTCTGGTTTGAAGATTTGGTAGGTAGTAACGAATAAAGGCTGTCCAGAAGTTGTCAGCTAAGATCTGACTGTGCCGCCACCTTCTCCTGCCAAGGAGTTCACTTTTGCAGTATATTGCTTGAGGAAGAGAGGAGTCTGGCCGCCCCATCAGCAACATATTTGGAGTAACTGGATTCGGATCAGAGGGAATATATCAGAGAGGTTTTGAATTCAGAATGCCTTCTACTTCAATCAGGACTGTGTGTAGGACTGTCTCTGTTACTGCCTGGTTTCCCAGTGCGACACAGAGTGCCATTTTTATTGATTTTATCTCTCGTTCCCAGCTTCCGCCAAAATGTGGGGCTGATGGAGGATAGAATTGAAAGTGAACTTGTGCATGGGCCAGTTCCTGCTTCAAGTCTGGTGCCATGTCCTGAAAGGCATTTTGTAACTCGGCCTCTGCTGCTCTGAAGTTAGTCCCACAGTCAGAGAGGAGTTCGTGCGGGATACAAATCTGCTGAAGGCCATTAAGAAGGAATCTGTGTCCATACTGTCTAGAAGCTCCAGATGTATACAACGTGTTGTTAAGCATTTGAAGAGTATTCCCCACCTCTTCTCTGTGCGGCGGCCAATCTTAACCATGAAAGGCCCAAAACAGTCCATGCCTGTGGACCAGAAAGGGGGTTTAAACAGTCTTAGACGAGCTGGAGGAAGGTTTGCCATTTTGGGGATGACTGGATTAGCTCTCCATCTCTGACATTCTTTGCACTGATGTTGATGTTGGCGGATGGCTTGACGAACACGTAGGATCCACTTGCGTCTTATTTCTCCCAGGACACGCTCAGGGCCTGGGTGGAGCAGTTTCTCATCAAATTTTTTGATAATGAGTTTGGTTATGGGATGTTTTGGATCCAATATAATTGGATGGATATTGTCAGGGTCAAGGGTCTCCACTCTTCGAAGTCGTCCTCCGACTCTGATGAGACCAAGATCTGGGTCATATTCAGGAGACAGTGGGAGTAGTTTGCTACTCTTTGGTATGAATTTACCAGATTTGAGATTGGTGAATTCCTCTGCGAAACATTCTGACTGGGCCCTTTGCAGAAGATGCCTGTCTGAGTCTATGTAGCATTGGGCTGTGTTTGTGGTTTTATCTGCTGTACCATAGAGCTGATCCTTTGTCTCATTTACCAGATCCTCCCAGCTGTGGTAACTGCTCAAATCTGGGAGATTTGTGTCATCTGCCATTACTGTACCGCAGAACATGGACTTTCTCAGCTCCCCAGCAGTTTCTAAATCAGCTGGTAGACAGGGATTGGCTGGCCAACAACTAGGGTTAAGCGAGAGGAATCGAGGGCCTTCACTCCATCTATTTTGCTGAGAAAGCTCAAGGACGGTTTTGCCTCGTGCTAGGTCATTGTGGGAAATTACATAGACTTCCTGGAGCCACCAAATGGTCTGAAAGCACAGAGGTGCCAAAGAGCCACAGGAGGGCATCCCCCTTCTCAGACAGTACCATACAAATGTAAATACAGATGTCATTTCAGTATCATCACAGAGTCAATGTCTCCAGAAGGACAGGATACAGTAACTTCAAAGAAATGTAAAGATCACCATTTGTTAACTGTAAGGTAACCTCCTCTCTGGATTGCATATAAGGATTTGTAATGTGAAGGTTCGGGAGAGAACGCTGCAGACTGCGGCCTCCTCTCCACGCTGCGTGTTATTAAAGAGATTCAAACGCCGAAGTATGAAGTTCTTCTGAGACTTAGCAACTCTCCACCTCACAAAGGAGAATTTCCACGACATTATGGCGACGAGGGATGGGGATGGATATTCCGCTGATTGCTACCTGAGCCTGGACTGAAGGAAGCTGCCGGCGGGGAAAAAACCGCTCCGACAAACGGAGATTTTGGATCCCACCTGACGTCAGGCACAGGTGCAGACAGCGGACGCCCCATCTAAGCGTTTGAATCATTTGCTCAATTTGTAAAAGCCTAGGTAGCTGAAACGTAATTTAAGTCCTTTGGGGTGGTTTCAGTTATGCATTTGGGTCCATATAAAGCTATGTGTTTATGGACGCCTTGAGAGCTCATGTGGAGCTTGTTTTCCCATGTAAAAGCCGGTCTTGGAAGTGAATGTTTTGGTAATTCCCATACCCTGTGCGGTGATGGAGGTTGATATGTAGTGCGTTTTAAAAATTGGTAATTCCCATGTAAATCCTTTGTGGTTTTGGACGTTAATGTTTTGTGTGTTTAAAGGGTCATTCCCATGTAAATCCTTCACGGTTTTGGACGTTGATGTTTAGAGTGTCTTAAACGAGAAAAAGTTCAGAAAAAGAAAAAAAACGAAAAATGAAGCTAAAATATCTAACGAACAGCACGAGGCTGTCTGCACTTAAAGAATAAAACATGCGAAACAACGATTATTATATATATAAGGCCCCACTACAATAAAATGGGTGTATGAGTGATAACAAATAACAAAACCTTTGTTGCGACATTCAGTGTCTAGTGTACAGAAATGTATGCTATCAAGGTGGTTGCTCGGAACGAATGTGTCATACAAACTCCCTGGCTGAATAAGTTGCTCAAAGTTAGTGTGTGTTTGATAAGATCCAACCATACACTGTATGGGAAGATCAGTGTGATTGTGTAGTCTGTGTGAATGATAAGCCCATTGAAGTTTTAAGCACATCTGTCCCAGTGAGTCACTGAAAACATGAAAAAAAGAATAAAACTGAGAAAATAAAAATTATATCTGACTTTTTCCTTTTCTGACAGGCTCTGCTGAATTAAGAGCAGACAAATGGGGAATATGTGATTAAAGATGTTCAACTTTAGCATTTTGTCACACATATGTCTTCTATTAAAAGAAATTAAGCACAGAATGTTTATGATGGCGTTGAGTATGTTAGACTAAAAGGTAAAAATGAAAGTAGGGAAGAAAAGATAGACTGATTATTTTTGTTTTTTCAAAATTAGTAGAGATTGAAAGGAAAGAGAAATGAGGTTTTAAGTAAGAAAAGAAGGAGAGTAAAGAATGTAGGATTAGATTTTAAGATGTGGACCTCCTCCCTGCTGTCTCCACACCTACAACTCTTCAGCAACACCTTCTCCACATGCACACCAGAATGACTCTCAGAAAGAAGGGGGGGCGACCAACACACCCTGATTTAAAAGCCTTCTTTCTATCTCCTAAACAAGTAACCCTGTTTCTCCAAGAATTGTTTTTTTTACATAGGCCATGTCAACCGAACAACATGAAGGAGGTGGCAGAGGAAACACCTGAAAAAGACTGGAGATTGGTGGGCCACAGAATCTTGGACAGGGGTTGCAGCCTGAAAACAAAATCAAAAGGAGAAGAAGACTGGGTCCATATCGAACTGAAAGTGCAACAGCACTGACTCCAAGAACGATGATACAAGAGGGAAGGCGATGGGAACCCTGAGTTTAATCTGCAAAAGGACAAGATCCAGAAGAATCCTGGTCACATGCACCACCTGAAGGTGTCTGTTCATTCTCCAGGATTCCCCTTGACACAGCCAGAGGAGACAGTGGAGGAAGGTCAGAGTAGTGAGCAGCACATACAGAGACACACACACACACACACACACACACACACACACACACACACACACACAGAAAACACTGATTTGACTGCAAAAGAATAAACATTGCAACTAACACTGTAATGATAATTAAAACTTTAAACAATTTTGAATTCTAGAAATATAATAGATGCATATTATGTTGTTATCCAGTCAAAATTTATTTTAGACGAGGTTAAAGATATCCATTTAGTCCTAAGACTGTTGAAATCATTGTTTTATAAATTAAGGTGCTATTGTTGAACTTCTAAATCTCCCCATACCTCCCCCATCCTGCCTGAAGGGAAACCAAATTGGGGTTGGAATTCATTAAAATACTTAAGGGATGTAAATTAAGGTGGTCAGCATTCGGCAGATGTTTGTAACACCAATGTTTATCAGATTGGGTTTTCAGTTGTTTTAACAAATGCAAATTCTAGCATTCTTCTTTCATCTTGACTCACAGTTCTGGGTTGCTTTCACTATCAATGCTACATTTTATTCTTGGATGTAGATGCCATAGAGTTTTTCTTCTCCAACTTTCACTCTGGATTGAAATAGAGCTGAGAATTTAGCTTTTAGCAACCATTGTGTATTAATACACTTGTTCAGTATGTTGACAATGTCTGTGTATATGTTTTCCTATGCAGAGGCATTGTCAAGCTGAGACAGTGTTGTTGTTTGTCCATTTTTGTTTTCTGGCAGAAAACGGTCCTAAAGTTTGCAGGACAAGTTGCAAACTATTTTAGTTTTTAAATAATGCATTATTTTACTCCGGAAGTTCGTAAATTTGTTCCTGATTACATCCACAATCTTGGATGTTCAAAAAACTGCAAAAACAAACAAATGTAAAGGACTTAAATCGCTCTTCTTATTTGAGTGACTAATTATTTTAAGGTGATATTTTATTTGTGTAATTTTTGATTTCTACCTGTCTTTTATTTTGGTAATCACTGGGCGGAAGTGAACGCTCTATCTAAAGGTGCTCAACTTGATGTAACAAGGGAACACAGACGTACGGAGCGGAGCAGAGAACGAGAGAAGGAAACTCTCTTATTGTGTAAATGAAGCGCGGGTTGTGAAGGGGGTCAGGTAGCCTAAAGGATCATATTGGCTTGCCAGTACCTTGTAAATAGTTCTCATTGTAGGTAGGTGATGGATCTGTTCTTATAGCCCAGCCTGTCAGTGAGACAATTCCATTGGAGGCCTAGTGTCAGCTCTTTGGGGTCTTCATTTCCTGAAAGCCACAATTCACTAATTTTGGACTTTGCATCTGGTGGGAGATGTTTTATTACATTTGGATCATTATTTGCCCATTGTCTGATGTCAAACCCACCATCAGCCAGCAGTGGTCTCATCTTATTGATGAGGGACATGGTTTCTAGAGAAGAAGGGAAACTTTGGAGGCAGTTATCAACATAAAAACAGTGTTGGACAGACTGAAGGACCTCCTCATTTCCATCACAGTGGTCATGTTTGTGGACTGCATAAGTCGCACAGCATGGGCTACAGGTTGTTCCAAATGGCAAAACCTGCCATTCATACACAGTAGGCTCCTGGTCAAGCTGCATCCCTCTCCATATGAATCGCAGTAAAGATTTGTCCTCATTCAAAAGGTGTACCTGATGGAACATACTCTTGATATCTCCACAGATCGCTATTGCTTGTTGGCGGAATCTTAATAGGACTCCAATGAGAGAGGGACCTAAGGTTGGGCCAGGCAGAAGACATTTGTTCAAATTCTGTCCCATGTATTCAATGGAGCAGTCAAAGACCACTCTGTTGTTATGTTCAACCATGTGGTGTGGAAATGAGGGGAATTGATCTGTAGTTTCTTACACAGCCTATGCCTTTTCCTCCTAAGTGTTTGCGACATCATTTAACTCTTAGATGTTAAAATACCCATCTGGAATAGTTTATATCAAATAATATAAAAATAAAATAATTGTACTTTTGTAATAATTGTACAAATAATATAAAAATAAAATAATTGTACTTGTAAATAAAAAAGTAATTGATGTCAATGCTAAATATGTTATAAACAAATGTCATTCTTGAGACAGTGATTGCCACATTTTCATTCATAATGTTTTTGAAAAAAGCAGCCTATTGGTTCTGAAGGATAAAAGTTATTGTTGAAGGATAAAAGTTGCTATTTCATCCTTTTCCTAAATGTTGTTAATAGAAATCTGACTCCTCTAAATAATTACCTCAAATCTCTGCGCATTCTTTTGATGGGATGAGAGGAATGACTGGAGGCGTCTCTTTCAGGTTAACAGAGTTTATTAACCTGATGAATCAAGAATAGAAGTTACAGAGTCTCTGGGTTCAACACTACGCGTCCCTGACAACAGACAGATGCTGGATCAGTTCACGAAGTCTGAGCCCCGACTATCTTTCCCTGAACCCTTTTATACACTCGACAGAGAATATCTAACCAAATTATGCATTCAAGAATGTGCGGTTTCCTTCCTCCGATTGGGGCAACTTCCAAATTATGCGTCTTCGGATGAGTGGTTCCCCATCTCTCATTGGTGCATCTACTCCCGAATCCTTTCACATCCTGTAGGGGAAGACACATCCTGCCTGGCCTGTTTCTTATCACAAGAAAGACATCTAGTCTAGTAACCAATTCCTTTTAAGGAGAAGACAATTTAGGTAATTAAGAATCCAGACTCACTCAACCTATATAAAAGTGGATGAGTAATTAACTGTTCAGGGCCTTAAACTAAACCTATGTTTCAGTTGGTGAGTGATTCAGTTTAAAGGGCCACATCAAACACGTGTTGGAATGTGCATTCACTTCTGCAAGCCCTCTTCACACAAACACCTTACTGAAAAGTATGGCAATTTTATTAACACACAAAAACCTGGAATAAAACATGATAAAATAACTGGTATAATATAAATGTAAGCGAACATCATTCAAACTGTAAATATCAAACCTTTGCTTTGGATCGGGTGATGAAACTTTATTGCAGTAAACACTTTGATTATAAGCAGAAAAAGGCCTAATATTCTATCAGTTCGTATTCCCATTGCCCAATATTTTTCTGATTTTAAGCTACTGCACCTTTCCAAACAGACACAATTCACGCATGGTGCAAAAACCTCTTCTGTTCAATATTAATATATGAGTCCCAATCCTTTTTCATGATCCATGACATCCATATCACAACATTAAACATGCTGACATATTAAACAGGATGATTGAGTTGGTGATACGAAGGCCTTGTTCACATTGCACCTCCAAATCAGATTTTTAGCACATCCAGATTGTATGTAGTTGTTTTTTTTATTGCCAGTCTGGACACAAAAAGCCACATGAGATCTGATTTTTCCAAATCTGATTCAAACCACATATGGAGGTGGTTTCAAATCTGATTCGTACAGATCCGACTCAATCTAAACGCGTCGGTTGCTTTAATGTGTCTTCTACATTGACACCATTGACAATAACAGTAACAACGTAGATCTGAGGCCAATACTACGAAGCAGGATTTGAGCTTAGCGAGGTAACTTCAGGGTTAACCCTGGGTTTTCAGTCCTACGAGGGTCGATTACTTTTTACCTGGGTATATCACCACGGTAACTTATGCTGCACACCTAACCTGCTCCAGAGCAGGTTATGTTGGAGATAAGAGATCAAACTTTGAAAATCACCGCCCACTGACCAATCAGATCTTTTGATCGTGGAGCTCCAGAGCTGATCGAGGGGGGGAGGACACTTTATGTGTCCCGCATGATTTTACATTAGACTATAGTCTGTTTAGTTAATGATTATGTTTCACTGATGTCCTTCAACAGAGACTGAAGAAAGCCCCGTAATATTTTAGTTGAAGATGAACAAATACAAATATTTTCTTGTGGCTTTTAATTATATTTTCATTAAAGTTTAATTTCTCAAACTCGCTCTGTTTGTGATGGTCAGAGCTGCAGTTTAAATATAACTAAAACCTTTTCTACTCTCTGCTTTAAAGAGTCAGAGCAACACATTCAGTTCAGAGAAGAAACGAGTTATAGTCAGTTCTAAGGTGAACTAACGATGGGACAAATATAAGCTGAAGTTTTTACTTGCAGATTTTCCTTTTTCATTTGTTCTTCCTGCATTTGTTGCTGCAGCTGTGTCTCTTGGTATTTATATTGTTAATATAGTTTGTAGTTTGTGTAAATATTGGTATTTAATATTAATATATAAAATATTATTCAAAATAATGGTTGTAGATATGACGATCTGCTGACACCAGACGCAGTGATGATTGTGATAGGTTAAATGACGCGAACTCCGCCCCTTTTACGTGAACGCGCTCTTGGCAACCCTGGGTTGACGGATCAGGTTGATAACCGGCATCGTAGGACTGATAATCACGATCTCGCATGTCAGGGTTTGTCAAGCCAGATAACCCAAAGAGACCCTGGATATGTTGAACTCCCTTCGTAGTATAGGCCTCTGGCGAGCCAGAAGTTAACTTTGGTCAGTGGAAGATAACGGCAAGAATAAAAACAAACATGCAGTAAAACAAGCTAGACTGCTGCTCTGTAAAATTATTTGCATCAGAAATAGATACTTCTGTCATCTATGTTGTATTTCCTGGGTGTAACCTGTTACCATAGAACTCAATGTGGATCAGACCATGTCAATACGGACGGGCAGATCGGATCTGGTCACTTGCAATTCGTATGGACAGTCAGATCGGATTCTGATCTGGAGATTTGGGTGGTGGTCTGAACAAAGCCTTAGATCAGGGGTGTCCAAACTACAGCCCGCGTGCCAACTGTGGCCCGTGGTCCGTTTTTAATTGGCCCGCAGCAAATTCTAAAAATATAATGGAATATGGCCCACACATGGAACTTGACTTTAATGTACTTCCTAGTTTTGACACTAGGGGGAGTCTTACTTGTCTTGAACAAGGCAGCTTCTTCCCAGAATAAGAGAAATAAAAGAAAAAAACCCAGAAATGGCAGAATCAAAAAAACGCAAGATAGCAAGTGAGTGTAGAAAATTTCAGACACGGTGGGAAAATGAGTATTTCTTCATAGAAGTCAAGGGGAAGTGTGTCTGTTTGATTTGCAATGAAACTGTTGCAGTGATGAAAGAATATAATGTACGGCGACATTATGAAACCAAACATCAGACCTACACGTCCTGCACTGGTGCCGAGCGTGAACAGAAAGTTAAACAAATGACAGCTGGCCTGCAAGCTCAACAACAGTATTTTTTCCGTGCTAATAAAACACAAGAAAATGCCACAATAGCCAGCTACGAGGTAGCTCAGCTCATTGCCCGACACGGGAAACCTTTCTCAGATGGTGACTTCATAAAACAGTGCCTCACTAAAGTCGCAG
The DNA here is from genome assembly GCF_947650265.1 of Symphodus melops. NCBI lineage: Eukaryota > Metazoa > Chordata > Actinopteri > Labriformes > Labridae > Symphodus > Symphodus melops. The sequence continues at coordinate 9,860,591 of NC_136696.1, read as the reverse complement.
GAATAATGTGCCCGGAAAAATTGCAGGAGTTCAATAACGTCAGCATGTCCAGAAACACAGTTGCGCGGCGAATCGAAGACTGGTCAGCTAATATAAAACATCAAGTTTCAGATAAAGCTTGTGCTTTTGATTTTTACTCCATTGCATGTGACGAGAGCACAGATGTCACAGACACCGCACAGCTGTTAATTTTTTTGTGGGGAGTTGACAATAACTTTTGTATCACGGAGGAGCTTCTTGATCTTAGGAGTCTAAAGGGCACAACAACGGGTAAGGACATTTTTGAAGCTGTGTCAGATGCACTTGACATGATGGGACTTAAATGGGACAAGCTGTGTGGAGTTACAACGGATGGGGCTCCAGCTATGACAGGGGAGCGCAAAGGAATGGCATCTATGGTATGCGCCAAGGTGCAAGAAAGTGGAGGTGAGGCTGTTAAGATGCACTGTATCATCCATCAAGAAGCCCTCTGTGCCAAGACAGTCCAGCTTGGCGATGTGATGAACACTGTGGTGAAAACTGTCAACATAATTCGAACACGAGGGCTCTCACAGACAATTTCAAGCTTTCCTCTCTGATGTTGAGGCTGAATACGGGGACATACTCTATCATTCGGATGTCCGTTGGCTGAGTCGCGGCTCCGTGCTGCAGCGGTTCTATTCCCTGTGATCAGAAATCGACCAGTTTTTAAGAGAGAAGGATCGACCTCTTCATGAGCTGAGTGGTTGGCAGACCTGGCATTCTTAGTTGATCTTACTGATCATCTTAACACACTGAACAAGAGCCTACAAGGCAAAGACCAGCTTGTACCACAACTTTATGCGCACATGAAAGCATTCTGTGTGAAGCTCCGTCTCTTTGAGACACAACTACGCAACTTTAATGTTGCACACTTCCCCACGCTGTCCGAAATTAAATGCGCTTTTCCAGAGGCCAACCTTACTGCTAAAAATGAGAAGTATGCGTCTGTGATCACATCTCTCATGACAGAATTCCGTCAGCGCTTCCAAGATTTTTCTTCCATTGAGAAAGAAATCAAGCTGTTCTCGACTCCCTTCCTGATGGATGCAGAAGAAGTGGAAGAGAGTTTGCAACTAGAACTCATCGAAATGCAGTGTGATGATTCTCTGAAGAATCAACAGCTTCATCAGCTTCTCTCCCTACCCGACTTCTACCGGAGCTTGGAAAATACAAAGTTTCCTCTGATGAGACGGCACGCAAAGAGCATGATGAGTCTGTTCGGCTCAACATACATATGTGAGCAAACATTTTCAAACATTGTTAAATCTGAACAAAAGCAGACTGAGAAGCAAAGTGACCGACAGCCATCTCTGTGATGTCCTTCGCATCTCAACCACCAAACTTGCTCCTGACCTGCCAGCCATCCTTCAGTCCAAAGCGCAGCATCACTGTTCCCACTGAGTGCAACGCTATTCCCATTATAGGTGTGTTAAAATATATTTATTGCTTAATTATTCATGTTAATAAGCCCAATTATCTAATAAATTTGTACTCATTAATTAAAGTCGATAACATTTTCTAACAAAAGTTAGTTGATGTGTTAATAAGCCCAATAACCTATTTGCATAACAAGCCTGAAATATACTCATCCCCTTTTCTACAGTGCTGTGAAGTTTGTATATTTTCCTGTATGTGGCCCTCTGTGAAAAAAGTTTGGACACCCCTGCCTTAGATGAATTTCTGCCTATTTTCTTCCGCTGACCAAAGTTAACTTCTTGCCTGCCGGTGTCGCGACCGAGGTGTTCAGACAGAACATCTGAAGGAATCAGATTTGACACCACCTCCAGTTTGAATTAGATTTGGAAAAATCAGATTGTGGCTTTGTGTCCAGACTGGCAAAAAAAATAAAAAATCTGGATGTGCTAAAAATCAGATTTGAAAGTGCAACGTGAAGAAGACCAAGCAGTTTCGATCAAATCTACCAGGGTAGAAATGTTTTTCTGGGGTGGTTTACACCTAAAACTGAGTTATATACTTTCTGAAGGTTCAGGGACATTAGGGCATGCAGCCCCTACAGGGCTTTATTGCTACCCCACAGGAAGTGGTCCCCGTAGATGAGACAAGACAGATAAGGATAATTTTAATTTAACTCCCCATGGGGGAAAATTTGGGTGTTACAACAGCTCCAAAAAAAAACAGGGAATATAAACCGCAAATAGCAAAAAGAAAAAACCCAGCTATGAGCCAGTTTACATGAAATAAAGGGATTAGAAAAAAAAAACCCCTAGACTTAAAGTAATACAAGGCATAAACAATATGTACACTTCCGCTCGTGGAAAGACAGATCAGGAATTAAAACAGTGTGAGACATTAACAATAATGATTATAACAGTCATGTGGTGATGCTGTTAAACAGTCTGACTGCAGATGGAATAAACGACCTGTGGTAGTCCAGAGGACAGTCCAGGAGCAAACCAGCCCTCCTGACCAGTCTCTCTGTGCTCCCACCTCCCCGGCAGATGCCACCACAGAGTCATAAAACGTCTGTAACAGAGTCCGGCACACTCCAAAAGGACCTCAGTCATCTCAGCAGATGCAGTCGACTTTGGCCCCTTGTGAGGGGCGTTGTGTAACCACTCCAATTTATTGTTGAGGTGAACACCCAGGTACTCGTATGACTCCACAATCTCAATGTCCAGACCCTGGATGTTCACCGGTGCAGTCTGGCGTGACTTCCTGCTGAAGTCTATCACCATCTCCTTAGTCTTGCTGGCGTCGAGCTGAAGGTGGTTGAGCTCAGTCAACAAAGTCCATGATGACCTGCCTGTACTCCTGCTTGCTCCCCTTAGAGACACACCCCACGATGGCTGCGTCATCGGCAAACTTCTGCAGGTGGCAGCTCCCAGAGTTTCATATTGGAACATGGACAATCGCTACACTAACAAGGCCCTGTTTTTTCAGTGTTTCAATCTTCACAATTAAAGATGTCAGCTGAACTGTATGAATGGTTGAGATCCAATTCAAGCGTTATAATTTTTCCTTTAACAGCACAGACTGTCCCCATGAACATGTTCCACAGCCTCCTGACATTTGTAACCCTGAACAAAAATTTATTGAGCGCAAGTCACAGCAATTCTAAAGCTGGAGTTTATACTGTTACAAAGACTGATGGTGTCATCCTTATGGAAGGGGGGGGGGGGGGGGGGGGGGGATTCACAGAAATGAAAAATGTGTTTCCAAAATAATTTATTTGCATTTAAGCAAGTATTAACACATAGCAGGGACCCAGCCAAACAGAGCTGCAAGAGAAAACACAATAGTCAGCTAAACAGGAACGTCAAATCATTAAGTAGATCTCTAGTCATCTTACCACAGATTTAGTTGCCTCCTTTAGGTGGGTCTCGAGGAGGACTGCTTTGCTTTGAAACAGGTCTCATGAAGGGTTTGTAAACAGTCATGGGTGAGCGAACAGGCACTCCTGGGCTGTAGCGGGTTTGAACAAACACGGCTCTTCCTCTCTGGTAACGTGAACGAGAACTGAAGGAGGAGACTGGCTCCAGATCAGACACGTCACTGAACACTGGCAGAAGCGCTTCAACACTTGCACCGGAGTCTGTAGCAGAGCCAGAGTTCCCAGCGTCATCTCGAGGATCAGACACAGAACCGTACGAGCTCGCTCCTCCATAAGCACCAGGATAGTGAACGCCATAGTTGCTGCCTTGAGCACCGGAAAATCCACTGGTGTATACAGGACTATTAACATATCCGCCTGCGTTACCGTGAGCCATGTTGGGGCTTGGATTGCGTTGACTTGGTAGAGAGGAGCTGCTGCCTTGGGCAGAACTCTGCCCTCTTCCTGAACACCAAAACAAAGCACGAGTCAGTGACTGGTTTTCTACAACACGGTTTGACAGAGCCCAAAAAGTGATAAGATACACACATCTAGTCCTCTCTGACCAAAAAAAACCCCAACAACTTTTGACTTAAAACATTTCACCTTTAGGTAAATGGCCACAGGTGACACTCCCAATCAGCAGACATGAAAACCACAAAATCCTGCAGAGAAAGCCCAAATAAAATATAATCACTACAAGGCAATAAAACAGCCAAACACACCAGCCAGTCACTCACCTCATTGTGCTGCTATAAAGTCAAGTCTGGATACAGGTCAAGTTAATATTGCCACTGTCCCCAGGAGGCTGAAAAATAGAAATTAGGAAGTTTTGATCAGGAATAATGTTGCAGATAATAAAGCATTAAAATCAAGCAAAAACATTCAATACCTGCAAACAACCCTTTTCCCAGCTGCAGTCCCTCTGTGAACTCAGTGTTACTTTTAAATGATTCTTAGTGCTGAGGGTAGTGATTGCTGATTGGTAACACCTAGTGTTAGACAACGGTTCATTGACCTCCTCGTTAAGAAGGGTTGTTCTTGATCATGTTGGTGTTCAGCGTAATAAGAAAGCAGGTGGGATTACTAAAAAAAACATTGAAATGAAATGACGTATTGAGAGTTCCCTATGATAAGGGTAAGGCCAAATAATAATAAGGAAGGCACTGAGGGATTTGCAATGAAGATATAAAAGAAAGACAATACAACATCCAGAAATCAATTGAAATAAAGGACTTAAAAGTGAAGTGCATGAAGACAGGAAGTGATTATATCAAGAATAAGACTTGGACATAAATGATTAAAATTAACTATTTATTTAATGGCAAAATGTGTGTCAGGTAAATGTGATGTTCGTAATGTTACAAAAAAAAGTTATTATGAAATGTCACAAAGACGATATAGAGAGGACTGAATGACGAGGTGGGATATATGAACTAGAGTGGAGATGGAGTTTAGAAGGGCTTTTATGGAGTAGTGACAAGATAAGGGAATGGTTATAGCCTCTCTTTATTTTTACTTCTCTTTATACAGTTTTAGATTGTAAGATAAAATTCATTTTTCTTTTTTAGTATTATATAATTACATTTTTTCTTTTTTTTCGCACCACTTGCACCACTGTACAACATCACCCAGGACAAAAAGTGCTCCCCATCAACAAAAGCTTGCTGAGTGGCAAAAAGTAGAGTGGCAAACCGGATCGAATGCCTTCTCCTGGTCAATAGAAATATCCACATTAATGTAATGTTTGCAAACATAAAAAATGTCTGATTGAAAACAAATTGTCCTGTATTGATCTATCAGGGACACGAGAGCTCACTACTAATACTAAGTCTGTTCGCTAAAACCTTTGACACTTATAGTCTGTATATAAAAGAGCTAAAGGTCTCCAGTTCTTTAACAGGATCAGATCCCGCTTCTACAGGATGCTGGAAGAATTTGTTTCTCAAGAGAATCCTTAAAATGTCCAGCAGGTCATGTCCAAGAAAACTCCAGAAGTACTTAAAATGTCTGCAGGAAGACTGCCATGCCTGGAGCCTTTCCTGAGACCTTTGTGACACTGCAGAGGTCACATTCTCCTGAACTCAGCTGTGGAAGACCTTGAAGTTAATTGGTAGCAATCACATCACAATTTTCTGCCTTGAAGAGGTCTGAGTAAAAAGACAGCTCGCCACTTCATCTCAACAGGGTCTGAGGTCAAATTCTTACCAGGCAGGCGGAGACCCCCCCCCCCCCCATCTGCTTCCTTTGGACCGCAGACCTCTCCAAGTTGATGCATCGACGTCTCATACTAGTCAAGTGTGCTCAGACCAGAGCTCTCAGCTTTCTCTTGAACAAGTTCAGCTAGTCTTTTCAGGAGTAACCTTCAGTGTTTTCAGCAGATACTTTTTAGCCCTCTGATTTCTGACACTGCTCCAAAGCTCTTCTATATTTGCAGTGGAGTAGGATGTGTATTATACCCAATTTGACCCTTTTCAACCTCCCACCTCTGAGTCAAGGAGGGAAAGGACTCCTTGGATTCCCAGTTAGTTAACAATCATGGAAAAGTTTGATAAAATGTCAAAAGGATCCAAGTTTCCCCAGGAGGAGACAAAACAAACTACTCAATTCAAAACAGGAAGGATTTGACCGTTAGCTGCACGAGTTATAAAAGCAGACGCGTAAACGGCTGCACCAACTCTACCGTCTGATCCCTTTACCCAAATCACTCAGTTGAATGGCCCGTCTAGAATATTTGCTAGTTAAGTTACAAGATTAAAAAATGGAGGTTCAGGAGTGGTAGAAACAGCCACAACCCTCAGGTGCTCACAGCCAATAGGTTGATAGTCAAATGACCATTGGTTTTCAACAGAGGGATATTTTTCTCCTCAATGCCAGCATGGCATCAAGGGTGGTTCAGGACCCTTCGATACTCAGGTTTGTTTTGTTTAAGTAAGGGCCCCTTTTTAGTCCTTAATTTGTGGCCATTTTTAAATGGCCAAACTATAGGCATTGGCAGGTAATCGAAATAGGTAGGAATTTAAAAAACCCACACAACATCTTTACTAAATAATTTATTGTCATTTGATTAAACTTTAACAAGAAGCAGGGAAACCTCAAGCAATGGAGACCTGCAAGACAAAGCAAATTAGTCAGCTGCACAGGCACACAAACAAAATTAGCTATCGACAGTTTTGTCTTACCAGAGATTTTTCAGTAGCCTCCTTTAGTTGGCTCTTTAGCAGGACCGTTTTGCTCTTGAACAGTTTTCACAGGATTGTAAAACGACACGGGTGAGTGAGCGGGCTCTGCTGGGCTGTAGCGGGTTTGAATAAACACGGATCTTCCTCTCTGGTAACGTGAACGAGAACTGAAGGAGGAGACTGGCTCCAGATCAGACACGTCACTGAACACTGGCAGAAGTGCTTCAACACTTGCACCGGCGTCTGTAGAAGATCCAGAGTTCCCAGCCTCATCTTGAGCAGAAGCAGAACCGTATGAAGCCGCTCCATAAGCACCAGCATTGTTACCGCCATAGTTACTGCCTTGAGCGTACCCACGAGAAGGTGCAGAGTAACCGACCACAGGGCTGCGGTAGACCTGTCCACCATACCCAACATTTCTGCCTGCGTTACCCACAGCCATGTTGGGGTTGTGTTGACTTGGTAGAGAGGAGCTGCTGCCCTGTTCAGAACTCTGCCCTCTTCCTAAACACCAAAACAACCCAACATGATTTAATCACTCATTTTGTTCAGCACAGTTTGACACAGCCTGATAACTCACACGAGCTGCACAGATCTCAAACAAACGTTTGACTGGAGGAAACACAGTTTACCTTTCCACATAGGGCCACAGGTGATGCTTCCAATCAGCAGACATAAAATCCACAAAACCCTGCAGAGAAAACATGTTTATGTATATAAATTAAAAAAAAAATTAAAAAAAAAATACACCAGCCATTAAACTCACCTCATTGTGCTGCTATAAAGTCAATTCTGTATATAATCAAAGTTAATATTTCAGCTGTCCCCAAGAGGCTGAAAAACAGAAAAGGAGAACATTTTTGTAAAGTGTCTCAAGATAACGACTGTTATGGATTGACGCTATATAAATAAAGATTGATTGATTTTGTTCAGTAATAATGTTGCAGACCAAGACTAAAACATTGACTATCAGCCAGATCCATTTCATACCTTCAACTTCTCCCAGCTGCAGTCCCTCTGTGGTTTCTCTGTGAACTCAGAGTTGCTTTTAAATGATTCTTAGTGCTGAGGGTAGTGATTGCTGATTGGTAACACCTGGTGTTAGACAACGGTTCATTGACCTCCTCGTTAAGAAGGGGTGTTCTTGATCCTGTTGGTGTCCAGGGTCATAAGAAAGCAGATAGGATTACTAAAAGGCCTTGTTTGGTTTGATTTTTTTTGCCAGTCTGAACACAAAAAGCCACATGAGATCTGATTTTTCCAAATCTGATTCAAACCACTTGAGGAGGTGGTTTCAAATCTGATTCCTTCATATCAGACTCAATCTGAACGTTGCTGTTGCTTCGATGTGTCTTCTGCGTCATTCGCAACGTGACACCATCAACAATAACAACAATGACGAGCTGTGGTTTGGCAGGACCAGTGATAGGCTACTCCCGCTGCTGAGAAGAAAGGCATGACGCTGTGAGACAGCGGTCCGAGTGGCTATGTAATGTGGTCAGAAGAATGTAAAAAAGCAACTTACCCCTCAAAAAGGAAAGATCCTGGGCACTCAAACACGCATGCAGAGGTGTCGAAAGAACTTAAAGGAGAAGTAGACTTTTGTAAAACAAAGAACCAAAGGTAGAGGAACGCCTCCTCCATATGCGATACAAACTTTTTGGCTTCGGGCTTTGAAACTGGAGGGATAGAGAAGGTGATTAATAAGACACCGGTCTGAAGGACATGGACGAAAACTTTACAACTACAACGCACTCTTATGCACGTGATTGCTTTAACGACCAGCTTAAAGTTACGGACAGCCCCCTTGACGAGGGAAGTGAAGCGACACCAGAGCAGTTATCAGAAGCTCCGAAAAAGCCAAAAGCAAAACAACAAACAAACAAGAAAATCGGTGCGTGAAGAGCTGGAGGACTCTGACCCGAATTTGGAGTTGTTAAGTACACTTGAGAAAATTGAGAAGAGGCAAGTTGAATCTCTCAAGCGATTCCAGTCCCTGGAAGATACAGTTAAAGAAAACACCAACAAAGATTCTGTTCTGGGATGTTTCATTTACCTTCTCAGTTTAAAAAATATAATAACAATTTGAAGCAGAGTTTAAGAATGAAGGAGCAGTAAAGTGAAGAGGGGTAGATTTTATTTGAATTGAATGTGGTCTGATCTGTTACAGTAGCCAGCTACTGCAGTATCTGCTCTCAACCCAGAGAGGATTTGGAGTAGGTGTGCATGTGTATGTGTGTGTGCGACTGTCAAATTTAGCTTAGAAATGTTGCCATAAGATTAAGCAGAAGGATCAGCAGATAAGAAAAAAACCAAAACTTATTGCCCAAATCCTTCCATTATCGGAGAAAACTGAACCTACCAGCATGGGAAAAAGAAGAATTGGATTATTTCCACACTGAATTGGATGAAGTCTATAAGGAAAAGGCTTGAGGTGCTTTCATCAGATCCAGAGGGAAATGGCTTGAATGTGGAAAAGTGCACAAAATATTTTTTCAATTTAGAAAAAAATAAATCATGAAATATCTTCCATGAGCAAACGTAAAATATGTGTGAGGATGAAAAATTAGTCTCACAATATGTAATGAGCTTTTATGAGAAGCTGTATCTGTCTGACCCCTTGATGGCATTATTCCTTTAAACTATACAACCAGATAGTAAGAAAGCATTCCAAGTAACTTGTGATCAGAAAATAAACTGTATTGCAAAAATGTATTGATGCCCTTAAGATCAGCTAAGTATTGAAAACTTGAGACCAATTAGTTTATTAAATAATGATGCAAAGCTATTCGCTCTCATTTTTGCCAAAAGATTTAGAATAGGACTAGCTGATATTCTTGATAAGGAACAATCTGGTTTCATGCAAGGAAGGAACATCGTTAATAACATACATCTGAGACTAGATATGATAGATTATAATGAGTTTATACCAGAGGAGAGTTTTATTTTATTTGTTGATTTTTGAGGGCAGTTAAAACACATTATAAAGGGAGTAACAGCTCAGCAAAGGCAACAAATGGTACAACGGCCAGATTTAATATTATTTGTTGAATCAGACAAGAATGCCTCCATTTTTGTTCCTGCTGGTCACACAGCTCATTTCAACACATAAAGTAAGTAACATAAAGAAGTAACTTTCAGGGCATCAGGGCCTTAGGTAGAGAATTTAAATTAGCTCAATTGGCCGACAACACAACAATTTTTCTGTTTAATCAAAACGAACTTGGTAGAGCTGTGCACTGCATAAAGGAATTTTCTCAGGTCTCTGGTTTGACAATGAATCTTAGCAAATCTGTACTGTTTCCCCTGAAACATTGTGATCTAGAAAACTAAATAAGATCCCTGTTAAACAAGCGGTGACATACCTGGGTGTAATACTTGACAAAAAAATGAAAACTGGCGCTCAGAGGCAAACATTAGGCCAATAATTTAACAAATAGAAAGAAAATTCAGTATTTGGTTAATCAGGGATCTGTCCTTAAAAGGCCACACGTTGTTATCCAAAGTGGAACGAATATCAAGATCTGTGTATTTGTCTCATAGCGCTAGAAATGCCTGCTGCAGTCTCCAAGAAATTAGGTCAAACATTATTTAATTTTATCTGGTAGAAAAGGTGTCATTACCTCATAAAAGATATTCTGTGTAACGCCGAGAGGGATGGTGGCTTGGATGTATTAACCTTTGAAACATTGAACAATTTTTTTAAGATTAACTGGTTAATTAACTTTTGTAGACAAAAGAACAACTTCTGGAGCTCTTTCTCCACACACGTTTAGGTGGAATACAGTTTCTGTTGAAATGAAATTATGAAGCCGAAAAGCTCCCTACTAAACTTTACAACTTCCACAAACAAGCTCTGCTGGCCTTGAAACTGATCAACAAACAAACTTCTCACCAACCAGATGCTACATATGGAACAATGAAAACATCCTCTATAAAAATAAATCCTTGCCATATAAGGCTTGGATGGAGCATGGTATTTTATTAGTTAATCAACTTAAAAATTTCAGTTGCCAGTGACCCCGAAGGAATATGCAGTGGTCTTTGATGCACTACCACAGTGGTTGCTGCAGCTTTTGAAGGGGACTGAAAGAAATACTATAGAAAGCTGTTAAGTGTGAGATTTTTGTTGGGGAAGTAGACACAAAAAACCCTGTTCTAACAGATATTTGAGAAGCTGTTTACATTTACCTAGAGGACAGTTTATTGGTCTGCACACCTTGGAGAGATTAACTAGCATAAAGTGTGGCTGATGATGCATTCTGTTTGAATAACATGATGAAAGAAGTCTCATTTAAAATATTACATAAAATATACCCGACAAAGAAAACACTTAAAAGATTTAAACTTTACATTGAACATACGTGTGACTTCTGTGGATTGGAAGAAGAAACATTTACTTATTTATTTTAGTAAAACCTTTTGGAAAGATGCCCAGCTTTATATACAACTGAAAACCAGTAGGACGTTCAGTTTCCGGGAAAAAAAACATTTTAAGTTATTTTGCAGGCCAGCTTGCGGACATTCAGTGGCAACTGTCAGAGGCCACGTTTCCTTACTATTAATGTAGCTACAACTTACAGACCCAGGGTTAAAGTCACCAAACCAGTTCTGAAGCAGGTATGTGTGTGGCCAGAGGGGGCTTCTGCTGCACTTCAGGACTGCTTTGAAACCACAGACTGGGAGATGTTTAAGCAGGCAGCCACCTACAACAACCACACAGACATTGAGGAGTACTCTGACACTGTTACGTCCTACATCGGCAAATGCATTGATGATGTCACCACCACCAGAACCATCACCACCCGGGCTAACCAGAAGCCATGGCTGACAGGAGAGGTACACGGGCTACTGAGGACCAGGAACATCGCCTTCAGAGCTGGGGATGCAGTCGGCCTGAGAACAGCGAGGGCCAACCTGTCCCGTGGCATCAGGAAAGCTAAACACAGCTACTCACTTAAAGTAACCAGACACTTCAAGGACAGCAGAGACGCGCAGAGTCTGTGGCGTGGTATCCAGACCATCACGGACTACAAACCCAAGCCACAGACCTGTGACAACAACACCTCTCTGCTGAACGACCTAAACAGCTTCTTTGCCAGTTTTGAAGCAAACAACAGCATGTCCCCACAGAAGACCACCCCTCCTCCCCACGACCAGACCCTGTGCCTGACTGCAGCCAGCGTGAAGAGAACCTTCTCCAACATCAACACCCGCAAGGCTGCAGGTCCACACAACATCCCTGGCCCGTGTGCTGAAGGACTGTGCAGAGGAGCTCAAAGATGTCTTCACAGACATTTTCAACACTTCTCTGAGGCAGACTGTTGTTCCAGCATGCTTCAAAACGACCACCATCATACCCATTCCAAAGAAGCCATCACCATCCACTCTCAATGACTATAGACCCGTTGCACTGACCCCCATCATCATGAAGTGCTTTGAAAGATTAGTCATGGCCCACATCAAATCCTCCCTTCCCTCCACCCTGGACCCCTACCAGTTTGCATACCGGGGCAACAGATCAACCGAGGATGCAATCTGCTCTGCTCTTCACCCAGCCCTCACCCACCTGGACTCCAAAAACTCATACGTCAGAATGCTGTTCATAGACTTCAGTTCAGCATTCAACACCATCATCCCTCAGCAGCTGATCGGCAAACTGGACCAGCTGGGGCTCAGCACTTCCCTGTGCAACTGGCTGCTGGACTTCCTCAGCGAGAGGCCTCAGACTGTGCGGGTTGGCGGAAACGCATCAAAAACCACCATCCTGAGCACCGGGCCCCCCCAAGGCTGTGTGCTCAGCCTCCTGCTCTTGACGCTGCTGACCCACGACTGCACTCCATCCTTCAGCAGCAATCACATTGTGAAGTTCGCGGACGACACAACAGTGGTCGGTATCATCTCCAACAACGATGAGACGCACTACAGGATGGAGGTGGGCCAACTGGCCACGTGGTGCAAAGACAACAACCTCTTCCTGAATATCGACAAGACCAAGGAGGTTGTTGTCGACTTCCGGAGGGCCCCCACTCCCAAACCCACCCTGACCATCGACGGTGCTGCTGTGGAGAGAGTGAGCAGCACCAAGTTCCTGGGGGTCCACATCAGTGAGGATCTCTCCTGGACAGCCAACACCACATCACTGGCCAAGAAGTCCCAGCAGCGCCTCTACTTCCTCCGTAAGCTGAAGAGAGCACGAGCACCCCCACCCATCATGTGCTCCTTCTACAGAGGCACCATCGAGAGCATCCTGACCAGCTGCATCACTGTGTGGCTGGGGAGCTGCACTGCTGCCAACCACAAGACCCTGCAGCGCACAGTGAAGGCGGCTGAACAGATCGTCGGTGTCCCGCTCCCCTCTCTTCTGGAGTTCTACGGCACCCGCCTCACCCGCAAAGCAACCCGCATTGTGAGTGACCCCACCCACCCCACAGCCTCTTCAGCCTCCTGCCATCGGGGAGACGGTACCGCAGCCTGCGGGCCGGCTCTACCAGACTGAGAAACAGCTTCTTCCACCAAGCTGTCAGGAAGCTGAACTCTCTTCCCTCCCTTCCCTCCCTTCCCTCCCCACTGCCCCCATGAACACTGAACATTGGAACCTCCTCACTGTTTGAACATTGAAACAGAACCCTGGTCACTTATTGCAAGCATGCACAAGTTTGACTTTTCTTATAATCTTGTTTTATACTCCATTTTATTTAACTTTGTACTTTTTGCACATTTAGGTTTATTATTGTAAATATTATTTATCTTTTTTACCTTGTTTTATTTTATTTACCGTACCTTTTTTTATCTACATTGCACCGTGGGGAGGGGGGAAACGTAATTTCGATTTCACTGTATGTCTGACATATTTTGGAATTGACAATAAAGAACCTTGAACCTAGTAAAGTGGGAAGAGTTTTTAGGGAGCAAATTAAGAAATAATGGCAAACTCACTAGATAATCATAAACTAATGGTAAACCGATTGTAAGTTCCTCATTGGTCCTCCAGTAACTAAACCAGTTTCTACCATTAACAGAATGTGTAAAGAACATCTTGTTGATAAACACATTCAAATATCCAAAAGTCTAGAGCAGGGGTGCTCACACTTATAAAATAACCAAGTCAAAATGATCAACCTAATATAAAATAATGTGATGATCTTGTGTGGAAGAAGTCATGAGAGATGCCCACAATTGTTGATCAGTTAACATGGTAGACATCTGGGGTGTATATACAGTATATACCACGTGTAGGCTAGTATATGGGTTGTTAGGATTGAGCCTCTAAATACACAGCAATTATTCCAGGCAGAAACCTTGAACGTGACTGAGCAAAGTGGCAAAAAAGTGAGCAAAATGTGATGCTTATTGTTCGTCAATATTTAATCACAAATCTAGCCGACTGCCTCCTCATAACTTTTTGAAAATTGATAACCTTGTTATTAAAGACCAAGGCCAGCAGGTTATGAGATTTATTGCAGTGTAAGCACAGACTGACAGCGACCTCTCCACAATTCTCTCACGGCGGTTCAGAAGTTTGAAATACGGGTACAATGTTTTTATTGTAAATTTAACATGGCTTTATAGATTTAATTCCTATCTTAATCAAAATAAATTAACTCATCACTGCGGATGCTGCACCTCTCCCTGGCCTTCCCCTCACACCACTTAGCGATGTGCGGTGATCCATGTCTAAAGAAATTACAGACTTCAGACCTGCAACCATAAATGTTAACCCCTCATGGGCAGCGCCTGTATTCCAACCAAATAAAATCTGTAATTTGCAAAACTGTATTGAGCACCAAGCAGGGGGCGGCTAACGGAGCACCGAGCCTAGCTGGGGTTTTTTTTTTCTCTCCATACAGTAATGGACGATATAGGCGGACATCTACTTTTCATTATTTTGCGTGATCTACCCACACTACCTTTGTGATCGACTTATTAGGCAACCCTAGATTCAAGAAAAGAAAAAAAAAAGGCCTCAGTGTTACGAGCAGAACGAGGTGGATAGTCAGCGACGTTTCCTCAGAAGGGTTGCTGGGCTTAGACGTAGAGATGGTGAGGAACGCTGACATTGGAAGGGAGCTCTAAGTGGCCAGTTGATGTTGTCCTGGCATCTGACATGCCTCTTGCGTTTTGAAAAGAGCCGTTTGTCACAGGGGTAGAGACAACGCAAGCATGAACTGTACTCACAGTTGAGCCAAACAGGAAAGCATTTTTGTGCCAATGTTTTAAGCATTTTTCCCCAGTACAAAGTGAGACATGTTCCATTTGTCTACACATTACCTCCACCTGTGCATCCAATCACTAATTCAAACTCCCCACATTGATACAACTCCCTGGTTTTCAAGCTACTTAAGTGGCCATGGGATTTTAAAACATACCCAGCAAGGGAAGGTAAAACACCTTCACCGAGAAGGAAAAGTGAATGGCCGGCACTTGCTGTAAGAAAGTTCCCAAATAAATCCTTAGCTGAAACTTCTCATGAAAACAGTTTTAAGCCACGTTACGAGAATCTTAGAATACAGGTCCAGGAGATGTCAACTACTTTAACCCTCAGGCATTTACACCCAATAGGTTGATGGGCAAAGTCAGTGAATGACAAAAAAAAAAAAAGCCCGTTTATAGGCCTGCATTTTCTCCAGACAAACGCAGTGGGTATTGCCACACGGTTGAAACAATTTATAAAGCACAAAGACATTTCTTTACTAAATAATTTATTGTCATTTGATTAAACTTTAACAAGCAGGGAAACCTCAAGCAATGGAGACCTGCAAGACAAAGCAAATTAGTCAGCTGCACAGGCACACAAACAAAATTAGCCATCGACAGTTTTGTCTTACCAGAGATTTTTCAGTAGCCTCCTTTAGTTGGCTCTTTAGCAGGACTGTTTTGCTCTTGAACAGTTTTTACAGGATTGTAAAACGACACGGGTGAGTGAGCGGGCTCTGCTGGGCTGTAGCGGGTTTGAATAAACACGGATCTTCCTCTCTGGTAACGTGAACGAGAACTGAAGGAGGAGACTGGCTCCAGATCAGACACGTCACTGAACACTGGCAGAAGTGCTTCAACACTTGCACCGGCGTCTGTAGAAGATCCAGAGTTCCCAGCCTCATCTTGAGCAGAAGCAGAACCGTATGAAGCCGCTCCATAAGCACCAGCATTGTTACCGCCATAGTTACTGCCTTGAGCGTACCCACGAGAAGGTGCAGAGTAACCGACCACAGGGCTGCGGTAGACCTGTCCACCATACACAACATTTCTGCCTGCGTTACCCACAGCCATGTTGGGGTTGTGTTGACTTGGTAGAGAGGAGCTGCTGCCCTGTTCAGAACTCTGCCCTCTTCCTAAACACCAAAACAACCCAACATGATTTAATCACTCATTTTGTTCAGCACAGTTTGACACAGCCTGATAACTCACACGAGCTGCACAGATCTCAAACAAACGTTTGACTGGAGGAAACACAGTTTACCTTTCCACATAGGGCCACAGGTGATGCTTCCAATCAGCAGACATAAAATCCACAAAACCCTGCAGAGAAAACATGTTTATGTATATAAAAAAAAAAAAAAAAAAAAAAAAAAAAAAAAAAATTAAAACAAAAATACACCAGCCATTCACTCACCTCATTGTGCTGCTATAAAGTCAATTCTGTATATAATCAAAGTTAATATTTCAGCTGTCCCCAAGAGGCTGAAAAACAGAAAAGGAGAACATTTTGTTCAGTAATAATGTTGCAGACCAAGACCTGAAACGTTGACCATCACCCAGATCCATTTCATACCTTCAACTTCACCCAGCTGCAGTCCCTCTGTGGTTTCTCTGTGAACTCAGAGTTGCTTTTAAATGATTCTTAGTGCTGAGGGTAGTGATTGCTGATTATTAACACCTGGTGTTAGACAACGGTTCATTGACCTCCTCGTAAAGAAGGGGTGTTCTTGATCATGTTGGTGTCCAGGGTCATAAGAAAGCAGATGGGATTGCTAAAAGAGCATCAAAATGAAATGATGGAGATGTATTGAGAGTTCCCTATGATAAAAGGCGATGCCAAATAATAATAAGGAAGGCACTGAGAGATTTGTGGCAAAAGAATTGGAAAAAAAAAAATCATTTAAATCCACAAACAACGTATTTCTAATACGGGACATAACAACTGGGACCAGCAAATAATTGTATTATCTTTGTTGAGGCCCATACAACTTTTCATGATCTGAGATGTCATATAGTCTAGAGAAACGGGCACAAAGTGAAATTAACTAATCCCTAAACCTGACTCCTTCTGCCTTGATGTAATAATGTGATTCTTTCACCTTGTCTGTCTTGTTTTTCTGTTTTGTTTTCTTTTATTATGCATCCCTGTACTGTTTTTTTTTTTTGTGCTATTCAACATGAAAACAACTTCAATAAAAAACTGAGTGAAAAAAAGGCTGTTACCGGACTGAAAAGTTCATATAAATGTGTTTGAAGAAATTAGTTGGATGTTTATTGTGAAACTTGGAACCGTGTTGTTATTAGGCCCTATGAATGCTATCACTGACTGTCGATGAACAGCAGCGACCTGTCGGTGCACTTGGCCTAAAAAAACAGTAACAAAAGAAAGACACTTGGCTGCTCCTAGATCATTGCACTACGATCTAGTAGACGTGACGTGATAGCATTCATTAACGTTTTATCTATCGTAGTCATTAGTAGTATAGTGTTTTATACATGCGACACAATGTAATATGAACAATTATGTGAATTGCAAGTGTGCTGCTAAAATGTGTACATTAGCTTCTGAGTGAAAGTTGGCTTTAATGAGGAATTGGCAAAAAAAAAAAGGGAAAATGATTTTAGCCATGGAAATTGGAATAAAGTAAAACAAAAAGTTGAAAAGAGAGTTAGAGTAATCAAAGATTACTTAAGGAGTAAAGTGCAGATACTTAAGAAGTATAAAGTTGGAAAGAGTTTGCAGTGTGAAATGGTGCTCTAAAAACAAGTTGTGAAAAGTTTGGCCAAAGGGAACCTTTGGTGATATAATAGAGGAAAAGGATTTCTGAGTGGACTTTAAAATTGAAAGTAAAATGGAATGCACTTTTGGAGGTTGTGTGTGAGAATGTAATCTGCAGAATAGTCTGTGTGTTTGTTTAGGTGTCTGTTGAGCTCTGTGTAATGTCTGTGTTTATGTGTATTTGTTAAAATGTGTTTAGGTTGATGTATTGTTGTTTGGTTTCTGTCTTTTTCTTTAGTATGTTTGTTTGTGCGTAAGTGTGATTTTCTTTTTTTGTGCTGTTGGTTTGACCTGACTTCAAGAGGATTTTTAGACAGGATGCTTTCTCTCTGATTGTCAGTTCATACTGGAAGTTGTTGTTAAATTTAAGAGGTGGAGCAAGAGGAGGTGCTTTAAATGTGTCAAGGAGCAGAAAACTTAATCAAATACAGCTGGTTGATAATGAGAAAAAAGAGTAGAAACAAGCTGTTGTTGTGCAGAGTCAGCCTCAACCAAATCAAATATCACCTCAACCGCAGCAGGGACAGATACAGTTTCAGCCAGCCCTGGCGACACCTATGATCCCTAATGTTTATTTTTCACAGTCAGATTTTGGCCAATCACAGATATGGACAGGAAGAGGTCAAAGACATTTAGGAAGAGGTAGAGGAGGAAATTTCCAACAGCCTTCAGATGTATGCTATAATTGTGGATTGTTGGGACATGTTGCTCATAATTGTTACAGGAAGACAGGAGGATGCTTCAGAGGGCAATCAAGGTCACCTAGGGGACCTGTGAATCCTTACAGAGGCTCAGAGCAAGGTTTTTAGGGGTGCCCAGAAGACTGGAAAGGGGGGTGTCAGCTGGTAGTGTCAGGGCCAGAGCAAGATCCAAAAATAATAGTAAGAGTAAATGATCAACCATTAGAAGTAATCCCGGATTGTTATTATTATTAGCATGTTTGTTTGGAACATTTTAACCTTTTTAAGCAAGTTAAACTATTTCGTACAAAGTTTTTAGGGTTACACCACCCTCTTTGACCTGTCCAACTGGCCAGAAAACACCACTGATCTGGCAACATTTGGCACAGCTGAACTGAATGTCTTTATGGAACATTTCCATCCACTACTTGTGGCACGTGAAGACTTTGAATCAATGGAGGCAGCTCGGCTAGAGTGGCTTGACCTCAAGATTCTTGTTGCCCGTTGTTACAGGCACCTCAATTCCCAGGTGCTGTGGCAGCGTCTGATACAGGGTGCCATAGGAAAGGAAGGCCAGTTCCAGCACATGCCACGTGGTGGCAGAGATAGGTCTTGTCCTCCCCATGAGCTCCTCTGGCTGTGAGCGTGGCTTTTCTAGCATGAAGAGGATCAAGTCAGACTGGAGGTCCTGCCTGTCAAATGAGATGCTCAACAGCCTATTGCAAATCTCTGTTCATGGTCCTCCTGCACAACACTATGACTCAGTGAAAGCTGTCACCAAGTGGTGGAGTAGTGGCTTCAGAGCACCAAGACCTCAGTACAAAGACTGAGGGCATTTTGTGAAGTTCTGGGGCACATATTGTTCTGTTTTTAAATAACTATAACAGTTATAGTTATATCAAATGACTAAAATTATATGTTGGATAAGCTGAAGTGTGTTTAATATTGTTACTAACTTTGCCCCTGTATCGCTCTGATACTTTCTGTGTCCTCAGTTTTATATCAAAAATTTATTTATATGGAGCAAAATAAACATTATTTTTTATCTCCTTAACATTCTAATGGTGTTTTTATTGTGCTACTAACAATTACAGAAGATAATAAGCAAAATGTTGTTTTTGGGGCGGTTCAAATTCACTTTGGGACGGTGGTGAGAAAAGTTAGTATGGATAACTTAGCCTGGGTAAGAGCTGCTCAAGAGTCGGGGTAAATAAAGAGAAATGAAGATGTTAATATTAGGATGAAAAGTTCTCTCTCCTCAAGGTGCAGTTATCACATGTACACTCCTGGTATGCAGAGGCATGTGTAAGAATCCTTCTCCAATGACATCTATCTCCACGCTCTTCTCCCTTCTCTCTGTCAGATTTACTGTTGGGCCGGTTTCCTCGCCTGCAGCAGGTGAACGGCGAGCTGCTCTTCACGTCTGCCTCCACAACAGACGCACCCAGATGAAAACAGCCACCGACGGCCAGACCTTCCATGTGGCCGTGGCTGGCGCTCTGCTCACTAGCAGCATGTCCTTCCAGAGCACCGACTATCTGCTCAGCTCCTGGCCATTTGGCGTGCAAGGTTTTCATCTCTGTGGATTTCTGCAAGATGTTCCCCAGCATCTTTACCCTGACCATGATGAGCGTGGTCAGCTACGTGTGCCAACCAATCAAGGCCCTGGTAAAGCTATAGCCTGAATCATTGGTTGACGCAGGTTGAGAAAATAGATTGAAATATTGCTCATGTTCAGGCACAGACTGATAGATGGTGTGTGTTGACAACAGGCCTACAGACAATAAGCAAAGTGCACTCTACCCAGATATGACATGAGACGAGCTGTGTGTAGTGTCAATCTGACTGCAGTTTGACTTTAGGGGTTATTAACTTTTCAGACATCCATGGCTCTCGGAGGAGGAATCGGAGGGCAAGCACGAGGTTTGATTATTTGTTTGCGTCTCAAATGTCTTCCCGACTGTTGGAAGGATTTCCATGGAACAGGATGAGTTTCTATAATGGTTGAACTTTTTGGCACAGCTGTACTCCTTTGAGAAGCGATCAGGATACTTGAGTTTGGCTTATTTCTGTGAATCTGTAAAAGCATTGACATAGCTGAAATGTTAGCATGTTAAAACAGCTAACACTGTACGCATAATAGTACATGTTGAATAAGATATCATCAGCAGGTTTACATTGTCGTTGTGAGTACATGAGCCACCAGCAAATGTTGAAATGTAGCATTACTCTCATTGTCTCAAGACTGTAGTTTTATTGACTGACTGCTAATGTAAAGGGTTAAAAATGTGTATATAATTCATTGAAGTAGGTATTGTGTGAAGTTAAATTGAAGGTGATTTAAAAATGGTTAAAAGAATGCATCACAAGATCTGTGATGGCGAAAGTAAAGATGGTCGCGATGTGACTGTATTTGC
This sequence comes from Symphodus melops, assembly GCF_947650265.1. Lineage (NCBI taxonomy): Eukaryota > Metazoa > Chordata > Actinopteri > Labriformes > Labridae > Symphodus > Symphodus melops. The sequence continues at coordinate 9,839,982 of NC_136696.1, read as the reverse complement.
TGAATGAATATTAAAATATGTAACGTAGTGTTAAAAGGCTGCATCAGTCAAGTTATCATTTGTTGCAGCAGGAAAGGCAGAGGGTCATCAGGCAAAGAGGAGGAAAGGTGAAAACTGTAGTAAGCTAAGAGAATGAGAAACAGTGAAGGAACCGACAGATGAAACAGATAAAAAATAGATGTAAATGTAGTTTAGGCTGGAAAACTAAAGGATATGCAATGAATCGGAATATTTCAAGGCCATATTCAGTCACAGTATGACTTATCCATCAATAATATTATTTGGGTGGATTAAGTAATAATGTAACTAAACATGGCATTACAGTTAAAGTAATCAGTAATCATGACTCAGTAGTATACTTGGACTTTTAATTTTAAAAAATTCAACAGGATGAGACAGACCAGGACCCAGTTACATACAAAGGCCAGAGTCATTCTCTCTCTCTCTCTCTCTCTCTTTCTCTTATATGTTTTGCACGTTTATATTAGGTAGATCATTTGGACTTGGTCACTTTATAAGTAGCTCCCATGCCGAAAAAGTGTGAGCACCCCTGGTCTAGTGGAAGGGGCCGGACTTCGTCACTTTATTAGTTATTGTTTTCTAAATGTGTGTTTTTCATTTAAGTTTCGTTTCTGTACTTGCAAGGCGTTGGATTTTATGATGATGTTTTGCCTGTTTGCAGCATGTTTGTTTTGTAACACGTTTGTGTTTTTTAGCAGGCTGTTTGTGTCTTTGCATTTGTTTTGGGAGTTTGCATTGGCTTCTGGATGTGCAGCGTTTGTGAATGTTTGCTGCATGTTTTTCATCAGTTGCCGAGCGTTTGCCACTACCAGCCACCGTAATGTTTCAGCACAGCTGAGCATGACAGCTTTGAGTTTCCTGAACTCACGATCATGCTTCACTTGAAAAAGAGAGCGCTTTTAGCCCGGAACTGCTAAATCACACAATGACTGACTGTCTGTGATACTTGTGTGAGGAGTTATCACGCAATACTTTTTTGGTAAAAATCATGAATTGCTCGTCTTTATTAAATCCAAATGAATTACTGAGGTAAAGTGTTCCGTCATTTGTAAAATCCTGATCAAGCCAGCCGCTGCTCGAAATATAATGCACGTCCATACTCGGATTTAGGGTACAGGTGCTGCTTGGAACACCCAAAAAGCAGGAACATTTTCCAAACCTTGTTGATCAATATGAAATAAAAATTAAATTACAACAATTATAATAGCTCTAGACACATCAAGATATATTTTTCTGAAAAGTTTTTGAGATAATTCAAGTTTAATTCAGCTGAAATTCTAACGAGAGCTTTGATATCTTGGTCATATTGATTTTTTTATTGATTTTTTTAAAATCTCTGATGGGTAAAAAAGATCTTTCAATGGATTCTTGTTCCCCCAACACCCTGGCTGTTACTCTGAGACTGAGATTATATTGTTCAGTTTTTGAAAAAATTAAAAGGTAGGTTCTGCTCAAATTTTGATTCAACTCAAAACTTTGTGTTAGGTTTTCAGTTAGTCGGACCGCAAGTACTGAAAGTGACACTCAATATCAAAAGATTAAAAAAGAAATGAAGGTAGTTTAATGTTCCAAGAAACACAAAGAAGGGCAGACAGAGGGAAGTGAGCTGGCTGGCTAGAAGGCGATCCACTTGATCAAACAGGAAACTCCAGCGAGGGAAACTAGAAATAGCAGGAGGCACACCAGCGAAATCTGGAGATAGAGGGGACAAAAGGTAAGTCCAAAAATGAGAAAACTAGTAGTCAAAAATCCAAACAGGATTGTTAGCTCATCAACAGGGAGCACAAGGAGACGCTACTGAACATGACGGAATAATCTGGCACAGTAGTTGAGTGGAGGCAGGTGTGCCTCGTCTGCTGCGGAAAAGCCAGCCACACCCCCTGCACCTCACATGCCTACAGAGGAACAGACACAGAAGGGGGAGAGGAGAGAAGGAGAACAAAACACAAACATACAACGAAAACAAAACTGAAACAGCACACTTTAATTCATAATAATAAAAATAAGACCTGATCAAAAAAAACACACACACCACAAAAGAAACACCAAGCAAACAAAGCATATTATCTTTAAAACAGCCTCCATGGGAATAAAATGGACCATTTACGTACAAATGTAGTTCGTTAAGATAATTGTCTCTCCTGAATCGATTGATGAATAAAATGATGCACAAAATTCAATCCCATTCCGCAGTGTTTACTTATTTATATTTTGCGCTGTCCACCTGCTGGCACCGCTGTCACACTGAATCTTTAAAAGTAGAAATTGGAAACCTTTACTTACAAAAAAAGAAAAAAAACATATTTCACTTCAACAGCAAGGTTTATCTAAGGTTTAAACTTTCTATTCAGTCAACACAACTCGTACTTGTCTATTTTGGTCAGCTGTCCATTTGTCAGTTAGAGTTGTTGCTAATCTGCAAAAAGACAATTCATCCAAACTTCTCTCCTGTCAGCTGTCTATTGTCAGCTTTTAATGAAAGTCACAAACTACACAAACAAACCTGTGTATCCATAAAACACAACAAATAAAACACAATATCGCCTTACCCAGCTTGTGATGGAAGGTCTTGAGTGGGTGGTCTGGCTGCTGCGCACATAGCACAGCTGCTTTCTGTGTCAAACACTAAGATAGAATTTTTAATTTTGAAACTTAAGTCTTACAATATCATAACAAAATATTAAGAGAAGCTGCCACACACCTGATGCTTCAAGTATTGTTTCAGCCATGGCTCTGTGTTCAAGTGCCATTTCTTTTGTGTTGAAGCCAAATGTCATGTTGGGGAGTTTTACAAATACCTCCATGACTGCCTTTGCCATCTAATAACAGAAAATAGGTCAAGTTAATGGGACAAACTGCTTAATTTAAAACAGTTTGGTGTAATTTCCAGACTTCAAATAGCTCATGCACACAGATCACAAATTTGAAAAAGTATTAATCTATGGATTTTTTTTCAAAGCACGTATTTCAGTAAATAATTAAGAAACGTTACCATGGTAAATACAACCCCACAAGTGTTTCCTTCCTGTTGAACTGAGTGTTGCACAACTCCTCTGAATTTCACTTCCACCCAGTCGGTCCTCCTCATTTTAAAGAACTCACTGTGTGAGGACGATACATTATACCTTTTCTATCCAAACATCCACCATAAATATGTGCACAACATTTAAAAAAATACATGACATTGCAATTTCAGATAACTTCAGTGCTCTGTGGCATTTATTGCACAGATTTGTTGTACACACAAAAACACAACTCTTTTCACCTACTTGTTAGCAATTGATATTCTTCGCCACTCCACATGTAGAACTTCCCACTTTAGTACAAGAGTGACTTGTAATTACAGAAAGACATGTAAGCCAATAAACACGCACCTCTGTTGGAGTGATGAGTTCAAGTTGATCAAGATCTTTCCTTTGCTTCCTGTAATAATTGATGGTAAATTGACTTGAGCTTATATTACACTTTTCTAGATTGTCTGACAACTCAAAGCACTTTTACATTGCAGGTCACTCCGACCCATTCACATGATGGCAGTGGTCGCTATGTAGTCAGACCATCAGAGGTAAGCGATCCCATTCAAACACATTCATACCCCGCCAACGAAGCAGTGGGAGCAATGTAAGTGTTTTGCCCAAGGACACATCGAACATGTTGCTGCAGGAGCTGGAGATTAAACCCCCAACCTTCTGGTTAAGACAATGACTTGACCACTAAGGCACAGCCGCCCATTAAAACAATATATACATATATATATATATACACTCAACAAAAATATAAACGCAACACTTTTGTTTTTGCTCCCATTTGTCATGAGATGGACTCAAAGATCTAAAATTCATTCCAGATACACAATATTACCATTTCTCTCAAACATTGTTCATAAATCTGTCTAAATGTGTGATAGTGAGCACTTTTGCTTTGCTGAGACAATCCATCCCACCTCACAGGTGTGCCACATCAAGATGCTCATCAGACACCATGATTAGTGCATAGGTGTACCTTAGACTGTCCACAATAAAAGGCCACCCTGAAATGTGCAGTTTTTGCTTTATTGAGGGTCTGGGGACTCAGAACCAGTCAGTATCTGGTGTGACCACCATTTGCCTCATGCAGTGCAACACATCTTCTTCGCATAGAGTTTATCAGATTGTCAATTGTGGCCTGTGGAATGTTGGTCCACTCCTCTTCAATGGCTGTGCGAAGTTGCTGGATATTAGTGGGAACTGGTACGCGCTGTCGTATACGCCGGTCAAGCACATCCCAAACATGCTCAATGGGTGACATGTCCGGTGAGTATGCTGGCCATGCAAGAACTGGGACATTTTCAGCTTCCAAGAATTGTGTACAGATCCTTGCAACATGGGGCCGTGCATTATCTTGCTGAAACATGAGGTGATGTTCATGGATGTATGGCACAACAATGGGCCTCAGGATCTCATCACGGTATCTCTGTGCATTCAAAATGCCATCAATAAAATGCACCTGTGTTCTTCGTCCATAACAGATGCCTGCCCATACCATAACCCCACCACCACCATGGGCCACTCGATCCACAACATTGACATCAGCAAAGCGCTCACCCACACGACGCCACACACGCTGTCTGCCATCTGCCCTGAACAATGTAAACCGAGATTCATCCGTGAAGAGAACACCTCTCCAACGTGCCAGACGCCATCGAATGTGAGCATTTGCCCACTCAAGTCTGTTACGGCGACGATCTGGAGTCAGGTTAAGACCCCGATGAGGACGACGAGCATGCAGTTGAGCTTCCCTGAGACGGTTTCTGACAGTTTGTGCAGAAATTCTTTGGTTATGCAAACCAATTGTTTCAGCAGCTGTCTGAGTAGCTGGTCTCAGACGATCTTGGAGGTGAACCTGCTGGATGTGGAGGTCCTGGGCTGGTGTGGTTACACGTGGTCTGCGGTTGTGAGGCCGGTTGGATGTACTGCCATATTCTCTGAAACGCCTTTGGAGACGGCTTATGGTGGAGAAATGAACATTCAATGCCCGAGCAACAGATCTGGTTGACATTCCTGCTGTCAGCATGCCAATTGCACGCTCCCTCAATGCTTGCGCCATCTGTGGCATTTTGCTGTGAGACAAAACTGCACATTTCAGAGTGGCCTTTTATTGTGGGCAGTATAAGGTACACCTGTGCACTAATCATGGTGTCTGATGAGCATCTTGATGTGGCACACCTGTGAGGTGGGATGGATTATCTCAGCAAAGCAAAAGTGCTCACTATCACACATTTAGACAGATTTGTGAACAATGTTTGAGAGAAATGGTAATATTGTGTATCTGGAATGAATTTTAGATCTTTGAGTCCATCTCATGACAAATGGGAGCAAAAACAAAAGTGTTGCGTTTATATTTTTGTTGAGTGTATATGAATAGAAAATAAACAGACAAAGCCTTACAAAAATTGTATATTGTGTAAAAATTGTGTATTTATAAATTAAAATATCAGCTAAAGCACTTCTAATTAAATACCTCAATTTTTGGCTTGTGGAACAGCAGGTTCGTTGTAAGCGGGGAAACAAAGTCCTTTGCTCTTTAAACTCCTCTTTGTCAAGAACCCGGGAGGAGGGTTGAGTACTCTTTAACATTAATTCATCTTGTATATTCCTACTTTCTTCAGTATTAATGCGTTTAATAGTGCTTTATTAGTATGGGATGGGCTCTGTGTAGCGGAGTAGTTTACCGTAGCCTATTGGGGCAGTGGAAGGGTCTCTCTTCCGTTGAGCGTTCACGTGTGCAGTGTAGGATAAATGTGCGTTGTGGCAAAGTGTGCTGTGTTGCAGTGGCGTGTCTTAAGATAGAAGTCTAACCCTGTGTGTAATGGTTAATCTGTACGTAACCGGGTGCTCCTCTGTAGTCATTCTACCCGATTTTTATGAACTGTATTGTCACTGTGTTAAGGGAGATCCCAAACAGTAATAATTACATATTTATGGGTTAAGTTTGTATTCAACATCTAATAATATTGAAGCGTAGAATAATATTTTATACAAATTGCATAATTACCTTGTAGTGTTCAGCAATTATGTTTTTGTCATTTACTACATCACAGGCCCCCTTCTTTTGGAAAAGCATTTTAACAATTTTGCAGTGCTCCCCAACATTTTCTCCACTCCAAGGATGACACTTGCACTTTGAAGAGCCTCTTTCTTGCCACGCTATGACGGATTAAGCTGGACTCTTTTAATATAGCCATAAGTAAGGTCCTTTACCTGCTTTTGTAAACATAATGATGAGCATGATCTTGTTACCTGCTCTTTTGTTAATGTTAACAGACAAACAGTAAGGTCCTTTACCTGCTTTTGTAAAGTGTCTCGAGATAACACCTGTTATGAATTGACACTATATAAATAAAGATTGAATGATTGATTGATTGATTGATTCTATCTCTTTAAGAACAGGCAGATTCCTCACAACAGGTGAGGAGTCCAAACATGTGCATCCCCAGCTTGTAGTGTTCTGGAATTTTGAAAAGAAAACAATCACAAACTGATCATTTAATTATTTTTATGATGATTTATTGAATTTCTGAATGAATTTAAAAACAGTCATGCTGTAAAAATAAAACCTTTTTTTTAGCATAGTTGCTTCACATGACTGAGAAATCTGTGAAGAATTGGGAGGTCAAATTTTTGGGTGGGATGCTGTCCTATGATAACACACACAAAAAAAAAAAAAACTTCTGCAAAAGATCCTAAAGACTTGCTCTGCAGAAAGTTATGGGTATGGCCTGCATTAGCACAATGTAGCCATCATGATCATCACAGGCCTTCTCTTGGCCTGGTTTCCATACATGCTGATCACGTCTGTATGAAATGCTGGAAAGAAGTAAGTTATGGACGGTGTGATCATGTGAGATATGTTACAACAGGAAGAAATGAGGCTCCTTTTGTAGAATTTCTAACCAACTCGTATACATAAGGTTTGCTGCTTCCACTTCCACATAGTTTGACCCAAACTGCCTGTAGCATCCAAGTGTACAATACTCACTGGATCTGTCAAAAAAACAAACATCTAAAGTGTTATTTTGGCCCATAGCATGACACCTCTTGGTTCTATCTACACCTTTTGTGAAACCTCATCCTCTTTGCCAGTTTGTGCTTTCAGTATTTCTTGAAGGATTGTTAGTTCATTAGCACGTGGTCATGCATTTGTCCGTTGGGCCCATGCAATGTTTTTCAAAACTTCTGACAAAGGTATATCATCTCAGCAACCAGATTGAAATACGTCCTTCGGGAATTTTTTTCCATGATTCCAAATACAGAGTCTTGGCAATTTTGACTCAAGTTCTTCCGCTATGAATTTTCGGGTATGTCCTCTCGCTTGCTGTTGTTTGATTTCTTCTGTACTTTGGCACATCTTGCCAGTGAAAGTCACATCTTCCTTGAGACTTTTTTGATCCCTCACCTCTATGATAATTGTTACATTGCAGTCTTCAAATCTGCAGCAACTAACGAGCATAAGCTTCTCACAGTGTGCCTTCTGAATCCAAAACTGCAATGTGAGTGTATGGATATTAATCCCCTTGCAAAAACATTTGTCCACTGCATTTTGCGCCTTTCTGAGATTAATCCAATCCTTTGGTCGATTAAAAAATAACAACGCTACTTCGGCAAAAGCCATCTGAAGAATTCCTTTTCCAGCATCATAGAGAAGGGAAAGAAAGTTATAAAAAAATGTGTTAAATAATTTAAATGTTTAACAGTGTAAATAGTCTTTTGATAATCCCAACTTTACAAAAGTCTTAATGTAGTTGGTAATATAATGTTAACATCTGAAGATTTCTTTAATAGATACACTTACCTTATCACTGGAAGATGAAGCCATTGCTTATGGTGTCACATTACTGTTGAGACTGTCACTGTCAGGACTTTTCTGAAATACTTCCTATAGGGACTGAGAGTAAGTAGGGGTCATTTCTAACATATTTACCGCGTTTTAAATTTAACAGTGTACCAAATGGCATGCTTATTAAAGTAAGGTCTTTTACCATTTATGAATTGGAGCTATACAAATAAAGATAGATTGATTCTGTAAGTTTGCAAGAATATACACTGTGGCTTAGTCTTTTTTTTATAAAGTTGTTCTTGGTTCTACAGCCAATACAAAGGATGACCAAAATGAGTGGAGGAAAGAACAGTTAAGAATCCTAAAGCGTCGTCTAATACAGTAGTGTTCTTGAGATAGCTACTAATAAACAAATTGCATTATTTTTCAATTAGGCATACTTCTGGGTTATAGCTAGTGCTGAACGATGATGGTGATAGTCACATGTTCTAGATATATAGTTAAGTTCTGTAGATGTGTCTTGATTACCCTGATTGACCTCACCCGTCTCATTAGTCTCACCTGTGTCTGATTACCCCATGTTTATTTAGTCTCAGTGTTCCTTAGCCTCTGTATCAGTTCATTGTCTTTCGTACCTGGCTTACGTCGGATGTTGCAGTTTCCGGTTCCTTGAGGCCCCCTGTGTCTTTGTCTTTTGGATTTTTTGAGAGTCATGAGTTACATAAGTTTTTGTTTGCCTTTTTTAAAAAAAAATATTTTTTTGAATCTGGACAATTATTATTTGCATTTATTGTAATATACAAAGCATAGAGAACTCAGAAAACCCTTGAGCTTGGAAAAAAAGCATCCAGACATTTGCTGAACTTGGAACCAGTCCAAAGGACTACAGTGAGCACATTGCAGCTGGATTTTGAAAAAATGTCTAATGACCTTAAAGTGTCAAACAAACTGCAGAACAGAAAAATAGTAAGCCTGTCCTTCATCTTCAATATGTCATATTCAATTAAATAAGGGTTAGTCATTCATACTTTGACTACAGAAAATGAAACTAATCTTTTGATCTTATGTCTTTGTTTTACTTTTGAATTTAATGAAGGATGGGGGATAGGAGTGGAATATGTCTCCATGCTCAAAAGAAGAGGAAACGTGTCCGTCTCATACAAAAAAGGTTACCCTTACTTATTGCTATGCTATTTACAGATAGCAAACTTGCAATGACATGACATCACAGAGAGAGATAGATAAGAGCTCAAGGTTCTAGTTAAAAGACAGCTCACAACCCAAAGTTCTTTTACATGCTGTGTTTTAATGGAGCTCAGCGTAAGTTCAGACAGGAAGACTGGTGTTATTCTTTCATTCATTCATTCTCAACCCACACCCCCTACTACTTCCTCTATTTCTGGTGTTCAGCTGATCATGGGCATGTATCATCCCGGATGTAACCAACCAGACTCTGCCAAAAACTTTCTCAACCAATCAACATCCTGCTGTTAAATGCTAAAAAGAGTCTCTTTCTCCCACAGTCATTCTGTTGTTTCAGTGCAAATGCTGCAACCCTCCTCCGCCCCAGTCACCTCTATCCAACTCAGCAGAGTCCAGACCAGGCTGAAACCCACTCCTCATCACAGCCTCCATCCTCTTCACCACCACCAGTGTCAAGACTCCGGGGGACGGGCATCCTATCCTGCATTACCCCAGAGTATATGAAGTTGTCTAGATGGAGTCTAGCACCCAAAAGAATTGACACATTCCATTCTACAATTGTTGCACATTTCATTGTAAATAAACAATTGCTCATTCTCAATTAAGTCTCCCCCTGATTGAAATGCATTTGTGCAGATTTATTTATTTTTCTTCAGGAGGAGACAAAGGCGTAGATGAGTTTCTCAGCATCTCAGGGGGTAAATGAGGGACAGAGTATTGCAATATTGTTGAGAAAAAAACAACATATTTTGCAGTTGACAGGCAGGTATGTGTGATTCAAAGGTTAGCAGAGGGTCCATTTTTACACCTAGGTTGTTGGTATATGTATTTATACAGTAAATAGCATGGTCATATTACAATATATATTGTCATGTCTTTACAATCTAAAGGGTGGCATTGTCCAAATCCTGATTGAGCATTGTGCACAGTTCAGTATGCAGTGTGGACTTTTTTAGTTGGAGGTTTCAGTAGACTGAACCCTTGTGGACATTTATGTCTACCTCAGGAGACTGAATATTTCAGCATGGACGCTAACTTCTGGGTTTTGTGCAGTATGGATTGGATGCATCCTTTAAGGAAAATGGTGGTATTTTAACACCCACAAGCGAAATAAAATTTCAAATGTCACTTCAAGTCCACCTCCAAATCAAAACAAGGATGATTCGGCCTATTTGGGTAACATGCCTTTTAAATGTGACGTTATTTAATTGTTGACGTGCTATGTGAAGTTTTGTATTTACTGACCCATGTGAACATGACATCTGAGTTTGAGTGTCAATAACATGAAGTGGGCTGATGACACCACTTCCACACTGAATGAATCAGAGAAAGTATGAGTATTTTTGTTCAGCCATTACATGTACAATAATTTTAAACAATAAAGACAGTTCAAACAGTCAAAAGTCATGTTTTATGTCGAGAAAAGGTATAGGTAGAAGAAAACTGCTTATAAACGCCTCATTCTTATCAAATGTTCTTCCTATGCATACATAACTGGGAACATCTGGTATTGGGTTTATTCCTATGCAGTCTGGTTTCAGTAAGGCAAAGGTCCGACATCTGGAGATTTTCAACAGATTGCTGAAAAGTGTGAAAGCCCAACATCAGATTACTTAAAATACACCATTCATCTTTTGGTATAAGAGGCAAATATATGTACACTAATTTATGAAGATATTGATTTATTTTTCCTGTAATATATATATATATATATATATATATATATATATATATATATATATATATATATATAAATGAAATAAGGGGAAATTAAAACAGTGAATCCACTGTATTTTGATTAAAAGCATACCTCAAAGTAATCAACTCAACAACTCATAATGTACTACAGAGTGTGTATATGGGTCATATTATTTTAGATTTCAGGTATTGTATAGACTCAAAGCAAAGGTTTAGTGATTTTTGCAGACAGTTTGACAACTATTCTCCTGATAATTACACTTTCATATTCTGAATGTTGTATTTGTTTGAAACAGATCGATTGTAACAACACTAAACTACAGGCAATTGGACTCACAAGCACGACTCAAAAACACATTCTTTGTTTAACAAAAGCAGTCTTTACTTTCAACAAGCAGAAAATCCAAATAAAAAGGTAACGCAGAAACAAAAGGCTTGTAGATGCAGCAAACACATGAGGGCAGTAAGTGAAGGATCTGAAATGAGAGGAAAGGTTAGTGACTCAAAAAATAAAACATTAACTAGAACACAGAGCTGGACATGACAGATCAGTTAGTGATGAACAGTCAAACTGAATTTCATCACCAGATTACCAGATTTCAACTTGCTGCAATGAAGAAGTGAAAATATAACTTATTTTATTTGGAAATGATAACTGATTTAAAGGTATTAATGTTCAAAATGTTTGAAATTGTAGAGGAGTAAATGTTAACAATCTACAGTAACAATGGCAAGAGGATTTGTTATTATCTAAATTCACAGGGTCGAATATTCTTTAACTGAATGTTTCATCAGTCTGGATCACAGTTGTGGCACATTTAGATGGCACTGCTGGCCATGAGTGTCCCGGACTTGCAAGGCACACAAGAGAGCCAGACCTATTTTGGTTTTGAATAGGTCTCCAGGCAGACCAAGCAAAGTTCTTCCTCATCTTCACTTCTTGAGCACTTCTTTCTTTTCCTTGTTGGAAGATGTTGTGGAGATGACAGAAGTCGACGCTGTGACAGGTAGGGCGAGTCCTACTATGTAGTTGTGGGAAGGTGGTGCAGAGGCACCGTGGAGGTGTTGGAAAGAGGAGTGGTTGAGGTGAAGCATTGTTCAGTGGCAAGCACATATTTTAAGCAGTGATGGGAAGTTCGGCTCTGTTGGCTCAGCTCTTTCGACTCCCAAACGGCTTTAAGTTCAGGATCAAAAGCATTCTTACTCATGTTTAATACTTCAATCAAACGTTTCAATAGCAAAAATATAAAAAATGCAAATACAAAATGAATAAATTTCACAAATACAAAATGAATAAAAAAAACTGCGATTAAATTCATAGAACAGAACTAGAAGTCATTAATCAATCATCTGCTGTCTCACTCACATGCCGCCTTTAATCTGTACTCTTTTGAAACCGGAAATTCTCCTTGACCACTTTAGACCTAATGTTCTCAGTTCTCCAGAATAGAGATTTTAATCTCAGCAGACAACTGAAGATGTTAATGGTGTTTATTCAGTGATACAAGAATAGCAGATGGTTTCAGTTCAAACTAAGAATACATGGACAATAATTGATCAGTTATTGCCACATGTTGTTATTTGGGGTTAAATAAGGACACCGACATTGAATGTTATCTTAACATTTTTCCTGTTGAAATATCTGGATCTAGTCTCCGCCTGTCAGTGTAAACTGATCCACAGGAGGAGCGGTTTTACAGGAAACTCTGAATGGACAGAGAGGAGTTTAACTCTCATATCACAAGTTTGCAGTTAGTTTGTTTCCAAGAGTTACGCAACAAAACAAGAAAGACAGGACTACAACTCTTCTAAGCATAGTGATCAGAGAGTCGATTCACATAAGGTAATTAAATGTTCTATTATTTTCAGGTTCATTGCTTGGAATGCTGAACTGGATGTGGATATAAAATACAAACCTTTGAGAATACTTATAGAGGTGATTTTTTAATACAAATCAAGATCACTGAAACAACATACAGAAATCCAGTCTTCCTGTTTCTTTGCAGTTTGATTTATCCCACTCTCTCACCTGGTGTTCATTATGTTTAATGAGTGTTCTCTCTATTCAAGGAAAACATGGATTTACCTCGGCCAGAACTGTTTGATTTCCATGGAATGTCATTGACCCACTATTTCACAGACAACTGGGAGAACGTTCAAAACTTCCAGGCCAGGCCAGATGACATCGTTATTGCAACTTATCCTAAAGCTGGTCAGTACATAAACAATAAAATCAGATTCAACGCTTTAGAAATGAGAAAAAGGTTGTGATTATAAAGGCTTGGGATCGTGGTTTTATTCCTCTCTCTCCTCTGGCTCCCTTTCAGGAACAACATGGGTCTCTTACATCCTCGACCTGCTGTATTTTGGTCAAACAGCCCCAGAGCGTCAGACATCCATCCCAATCTATGAAAGAGTACCTTTCCTGGATATTGACTTCCCAGATATGGTCAAAGGTAGAACAAACAAAGATGCTTGTCTTTTTAGGCTAGAGTAGACAATGTTGTGATTTAATTGTTGTGAATTGTATGATTGGTTTCAAAAGTGTCCTATATCCCTTTTCTTGTTGTCACATTTGCAATAAGTTAAACATTTTTTATAAGGCTGCATGAGTCAAGAATCTTGTTAAACACCTTGAAGAACAAGAGTTACTACGTTATTCCTTTATCCTCTTGCAGGGAAAGACCAAGTGGACAATCTGCAAACCTCTCCTCGGCTCATTAAAACTCATCTTCCCATCCAGTTTTTGCCAAAGTCTTTTTGGGAGCAGAACTGTAGGGTACGTGCATCTTTCAACAACATGACTCCAATAAAACAAAACCGAAAAAAATAAATAAAAAATAGCTACAGCGAGATAAATTTTGAAAGCATCGAAATGGGTGAAATATGAAAACTAATCCCACACAACATAAAGACCCTGGTTACACCTGTTATCATCATGTTGTCCATCATAAGATCTATGTCAATGTTTTGTTTATTTTACTCTACTTGAATGAATGCCTTCTTTTACTTGTATAAATAATCTCGTTTTCCTTTTCTTACATTTTTGGAAGCATGACCTGATATCCTGCACCTGCCCATTGTTAAGTCAATATTAACTCAATGGCAAAGCCATCTTCAAAAAAAAAAAAAGCAATATTTTGTAAAGTTCAGGGAACGTATGCCCATTTTCAACTTAATGCCAGCAAAATGTTTCAAAAAGTTAGGACAGGGTTGTTTAATAGTCTGTTGCATTCCCTTTTCTTTTAACAACACTGTGTGAGCATTATGGGAACTGAGGCAAGCTATTCCTGTAATTTTCAAACTCCAATACTTGACTGTTTTTGCTTCATGTATATAATAGACCTTCTCTAAAAAAAGTCATCCCCTTGGCTTCATATGAAGATCCAAAACGGGTATATAGACTGGTGTAGTAATGACGTATTTTTGTAGGCCAACCCGAAAAAATGGCGCCGGTGGTTCCTTCGAAAATTCGCCTATGGGATTTTTGAATTGGATTTTGGATCATTGCAGAAAATAAGCTCTGTGTCAAACACACATTTCTGATGCGTCGCTGTTTTGTTCAAGGTTCAAGGTTCAAGGGTTCAAGGTTCTTTATTTGTCAAATATGCCACATGTTAAACATACAGCACAGATGAAATTGCATCCCCCCCCCCAGTGCAAACCTGCAGTGCATAAAAGAGCACAGCGGGATAATCTTTACAGATGAACATCATTTATTTGAAGTTTGAAGAGTTATTGCAGCCGAGAGAAGTAAAAAGCTAACGTTCGCTAGCGAACTACACCACGGTCGATTTATAATGACGTCCCGACCGTTATGCTTCATTGATCTAATCAGTGGATTTGACAAGATAGCTAAACGTTAGCTTAATAAGTTGTTTATTAACCTAATATTTGCAAGAGCACTGAAAAACATGACTAGAGGCTGTAAGGAGGATTAGAGAGAGAGTTCCCGGCGTGATGACGTTTAATGTCTGTGACAACCACTGTAGTTTCAGTTAGCTACTCGTTAGCAACCGCCGTTTAAAGTTTGCGTAAAAACTTTAAAAGTCACAAGGGGAGTCTTAGGTAACGTAGTTTTTCTCGTCTAACAAAACGTCAACATCTCTTAAGCTTGTGTTAACCACAGACCTTATTTCAGGCGTCTAAACACAAACCGATTCAAAATCCCCATTGACTTTTAGAGTTAGGAACCCATGGCGCTAAAATGCTAACTCACTTCCTGGTTTTAGGACTCAAAACTACACCAGTCTATATTGTTCAGCATTTGCTGGCTACCCATGCTATGTATACAACACGAGTAAATGTATCGATCAAGTCAAAAAAAAAATTATTTGGGGAAAAAGCCAGTCAAAGTTGTAATCAATGTTGAGCTCTTGGAATAATTATTTTAATTTTGTTCCTCCTCCTGCAGATAGTCTACGTGGCCCGCAATGCCAAAGACAACATGGTCTCTTTCTATCATTTTGACCGCATGAACCAAGCTCAGCCAGAACCTGGAGATTGGAGCAGCTTCTTCCACAGATTCATGGAGGGAAAGAGTATGAAATATGATACAATTAAAGCGTTTTTTATGTAACAGATCATGTAACATCACAGGATTATACTTAAGACAGCTTTAGTGTCTTATTGTAATGTACTTTGGTCTCAGTGTTGTATGGATCCTGGTATGACCATGTGAACGGATGGTGGAGGAAAAAGCAGACTTATTCAAACCTCCATTACATGTTCTATGAAGATCTGGTGGAGGTAATTCAGACTTTTTTTCTTTTCACTTTTCTTTCTCGTAAAACGATGATGAAATGTGAGGATTTACTTCCAGGATACTGGACGAGAAATAGACAAACTCTGCAGCTTTCTTGGTTTGTCTGCTTCTGTTGAGGAGAAGGAAACAGTCATAGAGAAAGTTCAGTTTGATAATATAAAGAAGAACAGCATGGTCAACTACTCCACGCTCCCTGTAATGGATTACAACATTTCTCCTTTCATGAGAAAAGGTAAGCGTATAAGTGAATAACTTCATGTGGGCGCCATGACACAAACAGATCTCCATTCTAAGTGATGACAGATTCTCTGTTGTTCTGCAGGAAAGGTTGGTGATTGGAAGAACCATTTCACTGTGGCCCAGAATGAAGAGTTTGATCAAGACTACAAGAGAAAGATGAAGGACCCAACGTTGCAGTTCTGCACTGAAATTTAAACATTTCTGAACAAGCTATGTATATGTATAAAACTATACAAAACATGAAAGATTTAAGATTTAAAGCCTGTTTGTAGAGGAACAGAATTTTTCTTCTTGCTACAAGTCTAATGTATCTTAAATCTTGACAAACACAAGTGTACGGTGTAAAGTTAAACTATCAAAGCAACACATGGTGTGACGAGGAGCTGTGTGGTAATGCAGAGAGGACGAGAGAGTGCACAAGGTTGACTGCTGGACCTAAAGTAAAAGTTGTGGTGGCACACTGACCACCAGCGACCTGCAGGAAGACAAAGATACAAAGTATATTTTATGTTTCACTTGAGTCAAAATGTATATTGATGCAGTTAACCTGTTTTTGTACAGACCGTGTTGAAATGAATGTGATGATAATGGTGTGAATTAAGTAAACTGACCACTGATACCTGTGCAGAGTCTCCGTGAAAAGAAAGACACTTTTAAATAAAGGGTTTCCAGCATTCTTTCACCAGACAACCTCTTTAAACAATGAATGTGGCTGAGAATTACTTACATAACCTTGCTTAATTGAAGTTATTAAATGTATCAGAATCAAGAGGGAACCTCAGGTCTTGAAAAAGGAAGTCAATGCGAGTGTCTGCTTGACGCTTGCTCCAGGAGCCCCAGAAGTCACATACACAACAGGCAATGAAGCATCCATTTCTGTTTTATGAAAGATACACGCTACCCATAGTTAGCTGGATATCTGACCTACTGTATGGGCACAATGGGCTCCAGCTCTTAGCCTGTAGTTAAGTTGACTGAGAGTTGGGATGAGACAGGAGACTTGGAACATCAATATTCTTATTGAGCACATTGGAAGATGGAAGTTGTTGATTTTTTAATTTCTACAGACACTGCAGTCTTTATAAATCTACGGGAGCAATACCTTTCAGTCATTTACAAAACACATTAATGTAGATGTAAAAATAATATGTTCAAGTTATTAGAACTGGCTTTTAAAAACAAAGAAAAGTATGTCATGGTTTTTCACAATTGTCCAATTGGAATTATTTCTGTGACGCAGTTAGTGAAATGCTCAAGAGCTAGATATAACCCAGAAGAGGTCATTTGCTACCCATTATTGTCCCAGGTTTGTCCAGCAGATGGCAGCATGATCAAACAAGTGTTTGGGGAAATCCCTGAGAAAAAGAAGAAGAAGAATGGAAGAAAGTGCTGATGATGCAATTTCATAAAATGTGTCTGAGGTGAAGTGATAAATAGTCCCAGTGCTGTTATATTCATGAACAGCACTCGTGTAATGCAATTGATTAGAACTAACTGTCATCAATTCTGGTGTTAGATTAAAAAAAATCATGACATATTCATGTACCGAAGTAGACCACTTTACTAAAAAGAGTCAGCTCTTATTTTCTAATATTGCAAGAACAGAACTTTCAATGTATAACGGCATTTCTGTTTAAAGTAGTGATATTGTGTAATAAATTAATAGAAAAACACTGAATTTCTTACTTATTTTTAGAAAAATATATACCGTAAATTCCGTACTATTGAGCGCACCTGGATATAAGCCGCACCGGCTAAAAATAAGTAAATAAATGTATTTGTACATATATAAGCCGCACTTGATTATAAGCCGCAGGTGTCCACGCTATAACAAGAGCTATTTACACAGACGTAGGCTACCGGTAACATCCGCAAATACTGTAGCGTCCGTACGGACGTTAAAGGACGACGAGAGCGTTCAAATAATAACTTTTAATAACCCGATCACTGTCGGCCGTGACCACGCCGTTTACAGCAGAGAGCAACACATAACTTGCCGTAACAATCCAACTCTCTCCCCCAGCGTTCTCTCATACAGCCACTCAACACGTTCTCGCTGGTGCATTCACTGACTCTCCACATAATCGGAATTATGAACACATTATCAACTACTGACTTTACAACATGAACCGTTACAATACGAAGCCTAGCCGACGGTGTCTGTAACACGGCTGATGAAAAAGATGACCGTAATATATTTCACAAGAAAAAGTCCATCCATTCACTGCCTCAGAATGACTTCATTACTCACTTCCTCAGTCTCTGTTGTCGCTGTCAGTGTCATCTTAACGTGCAGCAGCTCTGTTAGCTTCTTTGACAGCCAGGTCGATCGCCTTTAACTTGAAAGCTGCATCATATGTATTTCTCCGTGTGTTTTCCATCATGAGGGTGCGTGCATGAAGCGCAAAATGACTGATATTAAGATCCGACGTGACGAAGTCAAATGTTTTTGCGGCAGAAGCTCATTGTCCCGCAAGAAAAATCCATGCATTAGCCGCACCGGAGTAGAAGCCGCAGTGCTCGAAGTGTGAGAAAAAAGTAGCGGCTTATAGTCCGGAATTTACGGTACACATTTTAAATTCATTGACAGTGATACCTTTCAAAACGTTGTGAATAGCAACAAAACAAAGAAGACAAAAAAGGACAGAAGGACAATCATGCTTGCTAAAATAAAAACAAACATAAACCTGACACAATCACAGGCAGTCCTTTTGATTCTCCTGACCCTATCGTTTGCCTCTCATGTGGAGAAATTCCCAAAGTGGAGAGAGAGGAGTTGAAGGGGTTTTTTTCTGACACCCTGGATCTCCCAGAAAAAGGAAAGCTGAGTAAATTTAAAGATTGACATGCAGTAATAAGATATGAAAGCAGGGGGAGAGAGAAAGAGGGAGAGAGAGATAAGAGTTCAAGGTGCCAGTTCCCCTGGTAGTCTAGGCCTATAGCATCATAACTATGAACTGGTCTGATCCAGTCCTAACTGTAACATTTTGCACAATAAAAGTTTTAAGTCTATCCTTAAAGTACCTAGTGTGTCTTCCTCCCGGACCCTGACTGGTAGACGATTCCAGAGGAGCAGTGCCTGATAGCTGAAGGCTCTACCTCCCATAGTACTTTTAGAGACTGTAGGTACCACGAGCAGGCCTGCATTCTGGGAGCGTAATGTTCTCGATGGGTAGAACGACACAATTAACTCTTTGAGATAGGATGGTGCCTGACTGTTTAGAGCTTTGTAAGTGAGAAGAAGGATTTTAAATTCTATTCTAGATTTTATAGGGGGCCAGTGGAGAGAAGCCAGTACAGGAGTAATGTGGTCCCTTTTCCTAGTTCTAGTCAGAACACGAGCTGCAGCATTTTGGACTAGCTGAAGGGTCTTTCGAGATTTACCATAGCACCCTGATGAAAGAGAATTACAGTAATCCAATCTGAAGGTAACAAATGTAAGAGCTAGTTTTTCTGCATCGTTTTGTGACAAGATCTGCCCGATCTTTGAGCTATTACGAAGGTAAAAATAAGCTGTCCTTGAACTTGAGTTAAAGGACATATCCTGATCAAAAAGAACTCCCAGATTCTTAACAGTAGTACTAGAGGCCACACTGATATCACTAAGGGCTGTTATATCATCAGAAAAAGTCTCTCTGAGGTTCTTAGGTCCAATCACAACAACTTCAGTCTTGTCTGAGTTGAGCAGCAAAACGTCTGGTCATCCAGGTCCTTGTCCTCGAGGCAGGCTTTCAATTTATGTAACTGGTTGGTGTCTTCTGACTTCATTGATATGTATAGCTGAGTATCGTCTGCATAGCAATGAACATTTATGGAGTGTTTTCTCATAATACTACCTAGAGGAAGCATATATAATGTAAAGAGAATCGGTCCAAGCACTTATCCTTGAGGCACTCCTTGGCTATCTTTGGTGTACATAGAGGACTCATCATTAACATGTATAAAATGAGATCGGTCTGATAAATAGGATTTAAACCAACTTAAAGCAGTCCCTGAAACTCCAAGCAATTGTTCTAGTCTCTGTAACAGGATCTGATGGTCAATCGTGTCAAAAGCAGCACTAAGATCTAACAGAACAAGCACAGATAGAAGTCCCCTGTCTGAGGCTAACAGAAGATCATTTGTTACTCTAACTAGTCTCAGTGCTATGGTAAGTTCTAAATCATGACTGAAACTCCTCAAATAAACTGTTGTCATGGAGAAAGGCACACAACTGATTACTACCACTTTCTATAGGATCTTAGAGATAAAAGGAAGGTTAGATAGGTCTATAGTGCTACGATTCAGAATTGGACCCAAACGCAAGACACAGAGACAGAGCAAACACTTTTAACAATAGGTTTAATGAAACATGGGGTAGTGACACGATTGGCAAAAAAATTTGTGATAGTCCAAGCTCAGCAGTGAGCAGTGCAACAGTAATCCTAGTGACGATCCCAAAACCTGATTCCAGCACATGTGAGGTGAATCCAGATAATACGAGCAGCAGACGAGAGGACGACAGGATAACAGGGACACAGGTGAGTCTTGACAAGAGGTTGAAGAGGGGAGAAAACACAAGGATGGTTAGTACACGGGAAAACTGGAGAACATCGAGTAAAATCCAAAATACAAGAGAGCCTGATTCAAGGTACGATACCACGTAGTGAAGACAATAATTTGCCGCCGACTGCATGTGGAGAGCCGGCTTATATCCCAGGCTGATTAAGATGAGCTGCACCTGTGAAACACATCTGCTGCCAATCTAACCCGGGGGAAGGGAAAACACAGCTGGAGCAGACAGACAGGGAAAACAGACAACAAACACTCGTGGAAAGGACAATAACCCCCAGATCATGACATATAGTTAGATAGAGTTCATGGATCAAGAGTATAGGCCTTTTAAGAAGCAGTTTAATGGCTACTTTAAATGTGTCACGCCCTGCACCTCTGCCAGTGAGTAGTGGCAGCTCTCTCCCTCTTTCTTTTTTTTTCTCTCTCTCTGCTCTTAGGAGGGCGTGAACTCGGCTGGTGGTGCCAGGACGATCAGGTGTGGCGAATTGCTGATCAGGGGATGAGACGCAGCTGAGCGGAGTTAGTGGCTGCAGCAGTTTGCTTTTAAGGAGCCTCCAGCCTGCTATCCAGTGCCGGACCGTGTTCAGTAACAGTCAGTACTTAGACCTCTGTACATGCCTTGCTTCTATGCTTAGCTGTTCAACCTCTAATACCCTGTTCTTCTGTGCAGTTGGATTCCCTGCAGCCACGGAGCTCTTCAACTCTGCCGTCTTCACTCACAGCACGGAGCTACTCTGCATACACCTCGGATTCGTCACGACGGGTCATCGGCAGTTCAGACACCACCAGCCTTGCTTCCCCCTCCTTTTGTTAATCTCAGCTAAGTGTTAGTTTTAGACTTACAACGCGACTCACGTTTGAGTCCGTTGTTTTGCCTCCGCTTGTTTGTAGCATTAGCCTACCTCGTGTTAGCACGACGCTTTAATTTCTCTTCGGCTGTTAGTCGCTCTTTGTTTTCGTCAGTTAGTTTGTTATTCCTCGCCTGTTTTTATCGGGTTGAGCGTCCTCAGTTGTGGTGTTTATTTTGTGTTGTAATAAATTTATTATTTTGTACTTCGGTCCTCTGTGTCTCTCTGTTCTGCGCTTGAGCCTCAACACGTCCCGTAACAGTACGGTCCAGCCAAGATGAGCTCAGCAGACAGAGACTCCGTTTCGGACACAGCCCGTGATAGTAGCGCTATTCAACACGCATTGTTGAATCAAGGAACGCTTTTAGGTCAACATGACACCGATATTCGCAGGTTAATTGAAAATAATGCTGCACTTAATAACCAGGTCACACTGTTAACTACGCAGTGCAATCAGTTATCTGCGCAGGTAGCACAACTGACCAATGCGCTAGCTCAGTTAGCTCCGTCTAGCTTGGGCAGTTTTTTGGGTAATGTTCCGGTTAATGCTTCTTCGCGTGAACCTAAAGCTTCATTACCTGAACGTTATAGTGGAGATTTAGGTACCTGCAAAGCGTTCCTTACCCAGGTGTTGTTAGTTTTTACACTTCAGCCACAGTCCTACTCTTCCGATAGTGCTAAGATCGCCTTTTTAATTGGGTTATTGTCTGGAGAGGCTAGGGAGTGGGGAACCTCGGTCTGGGAGCAACAAGACCCCATCTGCAACTCCTACCCATCCTTCATCACAGAAATGAAGCGAGTGTTCGATCATCCAGTGAAGGGACGGGAGGCTAGTCACAGGCTAGCAGGCCTAAAACAAAGAGGACGGAGTGTTGCTGCCTACGCGGTGGAGTTCCGGACCTTTGCTGCGGGAGGTGGATGGAATGATAAGGCCCTCCAGAGCATGTTCTACATGGGACTCTCCAATGAATTAAAGGACAAACTGGCCACGTTGGAGGAGAGCTCCAGCTTTAATCAGTTTGTGACCCTGGCGATCGACATCGATAACCGGATACGAGAGAGACGCCGTGAACGAGGGTCACGAACCAAAGCCAATCCAGCAGTCTTCACTCCTCGCATGTCCCAGGCCTCGTCGCACTCCCTACCTGCCGAATCTGAACCCATGCAGCTGGGACGAGCATCGTTATCGGCACAGGAGAGACAGCACCGCCGGGAGACTAATGCTTGTCTTTACTGTGGGAAGAGCGGACATCTCCTGGCCACCTGCACCCAGCGGCTGGGAAAAGAACGGGCTCATCCGTAAGCGGGGAGGTACGGTTGAGCCAAGTCACCTATTCTGCTCCTTCCCCACAACGTCTCCAGGTAATCACATCCATTTGTCAACAATCCCGCACATCTGAGATTCTGGCCTTGATTGATTCCGGGGCAGAGGAGAACCTTATGGACCATCAGACCGCTCTTCGGTTGAAGATTCCTCTGGAACGCCTGGAGAAGCCTCTCAAGGTTCGAGCCCTTAACTCTTTCCCCGCCAGAGAATTCTAGAATTGTTGCCAGCCAGCGCCAGCCTTTTTCACCATTTTCACCAATCTTTCAAGACTCACAGAATATTTTGTTCTTTGAATATGTAAATATTGAATACATCAAAAGAAAGATCAGAGCCTCTGCTTTCATATACAAAAAACTATTTTATTCAAACTTCATTCAATCTTTTTTTATCAGCACTTGAATATCGGCCATTTTCACAAAAAAACAACATTCCGGACAAAAAGCTGAGAAAACAGCACTTTTGTAAAACACACTTATTTTCAAGAAAAAAAAAGTGATTTTGAGTTTACATTTGGATTCTTTTTACCTTCATTTGACAACTACAGTTATATTTTAAAATAAATAAAAATGATTACATAAAATTATAAATTTTCTTTGAATAGTGTAGCACTACAACATTTACAAACTATATCATATATATAGTTTACAATCGTGAGATATAGTTTACAATCGTGAGATAACTTACTAACTGTATACATTTTTCTTCTCTTATACACTCAGAAATACTTTGTTTTTACAAACACTTAAATATCATTATTATTTTCAATAATAAAACATTAGTTGAACAAAAACCTGATCAAGAAGAGAGACAATTGTGTCTCCCAGGGAAGTGCCTTCTCCACAATAGGGTTTCATGTTGTAACAGTACCCTGTGTCAGAATCGTAAAGGATGTAGGATTTGATCCCATATTTGACATGTTTTTGGGGATTGTATACCCTGAACGCTAGCCGTCCACGCCACAGAAGCATACCCTCATCAATGCAAATGTTGGTGTTAGGTTGATACATTTGACTGAATTTAGATATAAGGTAATTTAAGACAGGGCGGACTTTGTACAACCTGTCAGTGCTATTTGCTGGCCTTGATTCATAATCATTGGAGTGTAGAAATCTCCATATGATTTCAAACCGGTTGCGGGACATGACCTTGTTGAAGTAGGGGGTGGCCAACATGTCATCTGTAGACCAGTACATTTCAAGGTCAGGCTTACGAATGATATGATCAAGACCAGCAGCATCATTTAGAGGTCCAGGATTCTCAGTGAAAGGAAAGTCTTTTGGCTGCCAGTTCATTTCTTTCCACATCAGATTACCTGGACCAGGACCTGCACCTGGCTGGTTTAAAGACCCTCTTGCTTGGTCACCAGGTACTTGACCTCCACCACGCCCATAAGATCCACAGGTCCGACCTCTGCCTCTTTGCTGTGATCGACCTGTAAATAATTAGAATGACAATTTTTTTATTCAACAGTGTGATGTGCACAAAGAGAGGAACGTTATTTTTCGGCCTCTTAATATCATATCTTACCTCTTGCACCTTGGGTAGTTCTGTATAAAGGACACCTGGGCCTTGAATCCCTGGACTCTGTGTGTAAAATGACAGTAAAATGTCATACAAATATTCATTTGGTAAATAGTTTGTGTACAAAATGAAAGCTAAATTATTTCTTTTTTATCTTCTCTCACAAGTTAGCAGATGCTCTTGTCTTGTAGTATCTAATAATCATACAATCCAAGTAACATACTATCAAACTAAATAAAATATGTTATCATGACTCACCTCTTGCACCTACGTGTATGTCTGGACCTTGGAGACCTGGATCTTGGAGACCTGGACTCTGTCTGGAAATTACAATAAAAAGTCCATCAAAAATTCGTTTGGTACATAGTTTATGTACAAAACTGAGGGATATGTTATTTCAACGTCACGTTATCTCATGAATTAGCAGATGCGTATGCTATCACGGTGAATCAAAAAATAACGTGATCATATCTTACCTCTTACACATCCTGAAGGTCTGAATGTAGGTCCTGAATCCCTCCATTCGCTGTCGCTGCTGCTGCCTTCATCCAGATCAGTTTCACGGAGGTCAAAAAATGAATTATCAGAGTCTGTATCGATAATTAACTCTGTAACTTCCGCAGCCGAATATCTCCTTGCTGGCGCCGGCATGTGTGTACTGTTCAAGTGCTTTTATCTCACATCTATACGGCTAATGTTGACTTTTTGACATGCGTCAAACTCACATATAAACTGATCAAACTCTGCCCGCTGGAAAATAAGGACGAAGAAGATGTGTTGTTTTTTTTTCTCTACTTTCCCGCAGGTGGTCTTGTTTGTTGGTTTTTGACCCCACAGTCCTGTAACTTTTTCACAACATCCGTCAGAGCGCCCCCTATCATATTTCACTAAAAACACCAATTGACGGAAATTTCCGTCAATGGCGGGGAACGGTTGGGTTCCAAATGACGGAAATTTCCGTCAATGGCGGGGAATGAGTTAATGACCTCCCCTTTTCCGAGATATCTCTGAAAACCAGTCCTGTTTCTCTCCTGCTGGCCGGAAATCACTGCGAAACCATTTCATTTTTTGTGATTGAGCATTCCTGCCCTCCGTTGGTTTTGGGATTTCCTTGGCTCCAGAGTCACAACCCCCACATAGACTGGAAGAGAAAAGAGATCATCTCCTGGGATCCTGCCTTCCACGCTTCCTGTCTCCAGTCAGCTCTAACCCCTGCCACGCCATCTGTAACCTCTGTTTTACCTACCATCAAATTGGATTTGGTTCCCCGTGAGTACCACGACTTGGCACCGGTGTTTAGCAAGGAGGATGCTCTCTCACTCCCGCCTCATCGACCATATGACTGTGCCATCAACCTCATTCCTGGGTCCACACTGCCCACCAGCCGCTTGTATAACCTGTCTAAGCCAGAACACACAGCTATGGAGGAGTACATCCGGACCTCCCTCGCTGCTGGAATCATTCGTCCGTCATCATCTCCGGTGGGGGCAGGTTTCTTTTTCGTGGCCAAGAAGGACAAGACTCTTCGCCCCTGCATTGACTTCTGGGGTCTTAATGACATCCCGGTGAAGAATTCGTATCCTCTGCCGCTCATTAACTCCGCCTTCACTCCCCTTCACGGTGCATCCATCTTCACCAAACTGGACCTGCGCAACGCCTACCACCTCATACGCATCCGACAAGGGGACGAGTGGAAGACGGCGTTTAACACCCCCCTGGGTCACTTCGAGTATCTGGTGATGCCATTCGGGCTCACCAATGCAACCGCTGTGTTCCAGAACCTCATAAATTACATTCTCAGAGACATGATTGGGCGGTTCGTCTTTGTCTACCTCGATGACATCCTCATCTACTCACGGAATGCGGTGGAACATACCCGTCATGTGCATCAGGTGCTGGAACGTCTTTTGAAGAATCGCCTCTTCGTTAAGGCTGAGAAATGCGAGTTCCATGCTGCCACTGTGGGATTCCTGGGTTACATTATCTCTGCTGGTGAGGTGAGCATGGATCCCCAGAAGGTATCTGCTGTACAGGACTGGCCAGTACCTGTAAACCGCAAGCAGCTCCAACGGTTCCTCGGGTTTGCTAACTTCTACAGATGCTTCATCAGGAACTACAGCAAGGTTGCGGCACCCTTGACGTCACTCACCTCCACCAAACTAGTTTTCCAGTGGACCCCTGAAGCTGATCGTGCCTTCCAGGACCTCAAGCGGAGGTTTGTGTCTGCCCCTATCCTGGTCCAGCCCGACCCTGCCCTACAGTTCATCGTTGAAGTTGATGCCTCTGATTCTGGCGTAGGAGTTGTCCTCTCCCAGCGTTCCACCTCCGACCAGAAGATACATCCGTGTGCCTTCTTTTCTCGACGCCTGTCACCTGCGGAGAGGAATTATGATGTCGGAAACCGGGAGTTATTGGCAGTTAAGCTTGCTTTGGAGGAGTGGCAACATTGGTTGGAGGGCACGGAGAAGCCGTTTATCGTTTGGACCGATCATCGCAACCTGGAGTATGTTCGCTCAGCCAGGAGACTCAACGCTCGCCAAGCTCGGTGGACGTTATTCTTTGGACGGTTCAACTTCGCCCTCACTTACCGCCCTGGGTCCCGCAATGTCAAACCTGACGCGCTCTCTCGTCAGTTTTCAGTCCAGGAGGACTCAGGTGAACTGGAGCCCATTTTTCCCAGGAACCGTGTTGTGGCCGCCGTTACATGGGACATTGAGGCCAAAGTCATCCGGGCCCTCCAGCAACATCCTGCTCCAGGTAACGTGCCCCCGAATCATCTGTTTGTTCATGACTCTGTCCGTCCTCAGGTGTTGTCATGGGGCCATGCCTCCAAGGTTTCCTGTCACCCTGGGGTGGCACGCACGGTGGAGGTTATCTGTCAGGTTTTGGTGGCCATCGCTGGAGAGAGACACTAGGGAGTTTGTGGCTGCGTGTACCATCTGCGCCAGGAACAAGAACTCTTCTCAGCCCAGTTCCAGACTCCTGCAACCCCTGCCGGTACCTCATCGCCCTTGGTCACACATTGCTGTGGATTTCGTCACCGGACTTCCAAAATCTCAGGGTAAAACCACTATACTCACCATTGTGGACCGGTTTTCCAAGGCTGCACACTTTGTGGCATTACCCAAACTGCCCTCTGCTCATGAAACGTCGGATTTATTAACTAATCATGTGTTTCGTCTCCACGGCATCCCTACGGACATCGTTTCGGACCGTGGACCACAGTTCACTTCGGCAGTCTGGAAGGGGTTTTGCACAGCCTTGGGGGCCACCGTCAGTCTCTCGTCTGGGTTTCATCCGCAATCCAATGGTCAGACTGAACGGACTAACCAGTCGTTAGAGACCTTCCTCCGGTGCATGACGGCGGAGAACCAGACCACCTGGAGTAGCCTGCTTCCTTGGGTTGAGTATGCGCACAATTCCCTGCCTAACTTATCTTCGGGATTATCCCCTTTCCAGTGCTCCCTGGGATACCAACCACCCATGTTCCCAGCCCAGGAGAGGGAGATCAACATTCCTTCGCTCAATTCCTTCATGAAGAGGTGTGAACGGATTTGGAAGCGGGCCAGGGCATCGTTATCGAAAGCCTCTCTGAGGATGAAGAGACAGGCAGATCGTCGTCGGATTCCCGCTCCCGCCTACGTCCCAGGTCAGAAGGTCTGGCTTAAGGCCAAGGATTTGCCCTTAAGGGTGGAGTCAAGGAAATTGGCACCACGGTTTGTCGGACCTTTCGAGGTGGATCGGATCATCAATCCCAGTGCGGTGCGTTTGAAGCTACCAGCGACCATGAGGATCCACCCTACCTTCCATGTCTCGCAGCTAAGACCTGTGAAGGAGAGTACCCTAGCCCCCCCGGTCCGTCCCCCTCCTCCTCCTAGGATGGTGGATAACGGGCCTGTTTACACCGTCCGTCGCATTCTGGATGCTCGGCGCCGTGGGCGGGGATTCCAGTATCTGGTGGACTGGGAGGGTTATGGCCCGGAGGAGAGGATGTGGGTTCCAAGACGCCACATAGTGGATGATACACTCATCCGGGATTTCAATCGGGAGAATCCTGGTCGCTGCGCACGTGCTCCACCTCTGCCAGTGAGTAGTGGCAGCTCTCTCCCTCTTTCTTTTTTTTTCTCTCTCTCTGCTCTTCGTCTTGTGTTAGGGTCGGCACCGACCCGTTTTAGTTTTTAAATGCATAAAAGAACCACGTAACTTTTTTTTTTGCATCAAGGCTTTTTGACTTTGTCAGGAATCTCTATTTCAACAAAATCAAACATTTTTTTTGGTTTTCACTAAATTGTAAAATGCTCTGGTTAAAATTATGACCTTGGTGTTGTTAGGGTCGGTTTTGACCCAGTTATAAAAATAAGATTATAAAGCAATAATTAGAGCCAAAATTGAACACACATTGACAGCCAACTCCTCTCCCAATCATGTGAGCTTTAGGGGATTCTCATTTTACCTTGTTATCCAGTACAAAAACAAAACAAACAACGACAGGCATTTCCAGACATGTGAGGTCAATTCAGTATAGAGTTGGTGACTTGCAGAGTGCACATCTCCAATTTGCAGCATGCAAAAATGACAAAAAGATTTACAGTGAAAGAAGTTCTGGATAATATTTTTGCTGAAAATGAGGGAGTGGACACAGAGCAGCATAGTGATACGGATGAACAGGTTTCTGAGGAGAAAGACAATGTGGAGTATCATCCAGAAGACACAGACACATCTGATGAGTCTGATGAGGAGGTCACCGGTGGTGAAGCGACTCCCGCTGAAAGATTCAAGTCCAAAAGTGGTGAGATCTGTTGGAGCTCATTACATCATGATTTACATGGCAGGGTAGCTGCTGCAAATGTCATCAAAATGACCCCTGGAATCTCAAGGTTTGCTGTGACGAGAGTCACTGACATCAAGACATGTTTTGAGCTATTTATGCCATTGTCACTAAAAAGAGTCATCATTGCTATGACAAACCTTGAAGGAAAAAAAGTCCATGGCGACATGTGGAAAAACATGGATGAGGAATACCTGGATGCTTATATTGGTGTTCTTTTTTTTGCTGGAGTGTACAGATCCTGCAATAAGGCCACTAATAGTCTCTGGGATGCATCGACAGGTAGAAATATTTTCCAGGCAACAATGTCACTTCAGACCTTTCATATGATATCAAGAGTCCTCAGATTTGACAACCAGAGCAAGATCTGACAAGCTTGCCCCCATCAGGGATGTCTGGGACACATGAGTGCAGCTTCTTCCACTGATGTTCAACCCAGGGCCATAGGTGTTGTGTTTTACAACATCCTCGATGTATCTGCATATAATGCATTTGTGTTGTGGACCCACATCCACCAAGTAATGGAAAAATAATAGTAAATATACATGGGTCGAAATTGACCCGTAACACCATAGATGTTACTATAGTTAAAATTATTAAAATGAAAAAATAAATAAAACAAATTTATTTAAGAGATGTGTTCTAATACCCCTCAGTAATAGTCAGGTAACACAACAACCTTTTATTTATTTATACAATTCTCTTGAGGTTCATTTTACCATTTTTTTAAATTGAAATCGAGGGGTATACTGACAAAAAAAAGGCCCAATGGCCCACACCAAAAATATTAAAACCAATATTTTCATGGATAAGGAAGCCTAACAAGGTAACCAAGAGATGAGAAACAAATTGGATGATAGATAATTGTTTTCAGTGTATTTTACAGCTGATTTAAGACATGGGTCAAAACCGACCCGTTAACATAAGAGATGGTAACAGAAAGCTAACACAAGACGAGGGTTAGGAGGGCGTGAACTCGGCTGGTGGTGCCAGGACGATCAGGTGTGGCGAATTGCTGATCAGGGGATGAGACGCAGCTGAGCGGAGTTAGTGGCTGCAGCAGTTTGCTTTTAAGGAGCCTCCAGCCTGCTATCCAGTGCCGGACCGTGTTCAACAAAATGACTGTGGTACATAACCTGCCACTAAAGATATATTGATCATATCTAGTATGGCTGCTAGCTAAGGGAAAGACTTCCTTAAACAGCTTGGTTGGAATTGGATCTAAAAGGCAGGTTGATGGTTGAGGTGTAGAAATAATCAACTTTAGTTCTGAAAGGTTAATTGGAGAGAAACAGTCAAGGCTAGTATCAGAATTTGGAACTGTTTCTGCTGTATCCAAAATATAGGAGGAATCTGCACTGAGTAAAGGTAGTAGGCTACTAATTTTGTCTCTGATATTTAGAATTTTATAATCAAAAAGCTCATGGAGTCTCTGTCGTTTGATAACCTTCTGTTTTAGGGGGGCGATTGAATCCAGAGTAACTCTCAATGAATCCACCGCACTATCTTACAAACTCATCCAGCTGAGAGGGACTAAAGTGACAAGAGTGTTCAACTGGGTTAGGGCAAGGTACTGAATCAAAAGCAGCTGAAATGGCTCCCTTGAATTTAGCTACAGCGCTATCAGATAAACTTCTAGAGAGCCCTTTTTTATTGAGGAGTTAATGCTGCTAAGAAGACGTCAGACATTACTAAGAAATCTGATATCAGAGAATGTTCTTGAAAAACTGTCAAGTTATTAATTTCACTGCCATAATCTAGAACAAGGTCCAGGGTGACATGATGACAGGTAATGTATGGAGGCAAACGCAGACCCAGGAGGAGAGCTCAATAATCAGTCCTTTATTGCTAGCAGGTTTGGTACAGTCAGATATGCAAACAAATCCAAAGGGGCAGGCTATGGTCAGAAACAAAGAGCAGGCAGGAGTCAAACACAAGCTCAGGAACAAAGAAAATGCTAGGACAAGGTAAATGAGGGAAACACTATGAACTGGCAACATGAGGGTGGAAACACAGGGTTTAAGTAGCACAGACAATAAGGGATCAACGAGACACAGGTGCGGGTAATAAGGGGTGGGGCTTGACTCACAAGGTGGAGACGAGAGGAGGATCTGAAACACAGAGGGTGGATCCCAAGTCCCTTATTTGCAGTCTCCTCGCTCCTCGGCCGAACTGGAAGTAGTTCCAAAGCCGCCATGTTGAGGATCGTCCCAAAGCTCTTATAGCAAACGGAGGAGAGAGGATCGAGGAGAGAGGAGGCTGATCCGAGGAGCGATGACCAAGGAGACACGAGAGCTGACCTCATGGAAGTCTTTTCACTGACAGACACGCTCCCTTCTTGTATATCACTCATTGATTGGACGCTGCACAGGATCAGACTTCAGTGAGACTTCTCAACATGAGCAGAGTTTAATGAGTTCCGTCAAGATGGCGGAGTAGATTGCCGCGAAGTGCGAGCTCTCTGCATCAAAAAATTGATTGAAAGCACAAATTGGCCGTCAGCCTCTGCAAATGCAGTTAAACTCGTTTATAAATAAACGTTAACACTAACCCTTTGTGAATGACCAGACGAACATGAATATAATGGGCAGAAAGTCCGGAGTAAAGCGTCCAAACGAAGCCAAGTCCAACGAGGAGGGGGCTAGCTGTTTAGCTAGCGACCACGACTACAGCAACAATTATTTTATGTTAAAACACAACAGGTCTGAACTGATGTGAGTTTGATATTTGTTTGTTTGTTTTTCTTTCTATGTTACAACACCTGAAATGTGGAAGCTTGCACAGTGATATTTGTACTCTGGAGGTTATTGTAAAAGGTGCAACTGTTGAATAAAGTTTTGGAAAAAAAGAAAAAAAGAACAGAGTTTAATACCGGAGAAAAGACGGACATTAAACAGAGCGTCGGACATTTAAACAGATGATGAACATCAGTGAGTTTGTAAAAAGTCGGTCTGTGATGAGCTGGGATTAAAAAGAGTCTGACATGAAGATTAACAACCAAATATGAAGCTCTATAACTTCTATCAAATCAATACATCCTTCATGTTCTGTTCATCATCCCTCAGACTGTTTGAATGTCTGATGATGATGAGGATGGGCTTGATGAAGAGGGAGTCCGTTTTATATTCTCACTTATTTATCTTCACAAAGTTTCATCATTTAGATTCTAATCAATCATTTTCAGTATCCTGACACATAAATATCCGTTTATAAAATACAGAGTTCGTTGTCTAAATACAGGCTAGGTTAAGTCAAAACTGTTTAATAATAATAAATAATTATAGACAATTCAAAATGAAATCTTTTAGTCAGTAGAAACTGTCCTTTTGGTTATGAGTAGACTGCAGGTTGTTCTTCAGGTGTTTTTTTATCCTCTAAAGAGACTAAACACTGTAACTGTGTATTTGATGAGAAATAATACAGTGTGTGTGTTTGATTAGAAATAATACAGTGCGTGTTTGTGTGGACATAAACAGCTGTTCGGCTGATTGACAGCTGAACATGATCAGCTGATGTCGCGTCATGTGACGCTCTGGAGGAAACGACGTCTCATGTGTCTTAAAGCTGATTTCCTTGGTCCTCTCTCCTCGGCTTCGTTTCCTCCGTGCATCTCTGGTGGGCGGGACTAAGACGCAAGTGGAGGAGACAACTCGGAGGACACTCAGTGCAAATAAGGGACTTGAGATCCAGCCAGAGACAGGAGTAAGTAATACATAAGGAAAACATACTTCTGAATAAACAAAAGACAAAACATGACCTCAAACAGGCTGACTCCTGTCACAGGGTGTGGTTAAATTGATGTGTAGGTTTGTTTACACCCTGGGTGAAGCCAATAGAGTCTAATAGTGACATGAAAGCTGTGCTTAGGCTATCATTAACAACATCCACATGGATATTGAAGTCGACTACAACAATTATTCTATCACTGCTAAGGATTATGTTTGATAGAAATTCAGAATATGGGCCAGGAGGGCGATAAACTAGAACTAGAACTGGCTGAAAGCTCCTAGAGACTGGATGTAAAAGACTGTGTGCAAGACTTTCAAAAGAGGTATAATTCAGCTTTAGTTGAGTGTTAATTACAAGACCAGAATTAAAAATAGCTGCTTCTCCACCACCTCGGCCAGTGTCTCGAGCTATATGAGTATTAAAATGACTGGGAGGGGTGGATTCATTCAAACTAACATATTCATCCTGAGACAGCCAGGTTTGTGTTTAATGGGCTGCATTTAATTATTAGAGTTGTTTGCAAAATTGTATTCATAGTTTTAATTACAATTACATTTCTACGATTTAAGCCTTTTCTATTGAAGTTTGTATTGCTTATAACAACAGATCTGGGCCGGGAAACAGACACGGTATCTGTAGTATAAATAGAGTTACAGTTAGATTTACAGTCATAAGGACAGGATTTACAGTCATGTGGCCATAATTTCTGCCCTGAAACAGGCCTGTATTTAAAACAGACTTTGAAACTCTACCGTGACAATAGGAAACTCAAACCAATTCCAGGATTTTTGCCGCCTTTTCTCGACCCTATGGTCATTTCAGATGGCCTGAGGCAAACTGGAATGACAGACTCTAGCATCCCTTATGGTAATGGGGTGCATTACAAAACATGGCATGGAAAACCTTTACAGCTGTAAAAGGCTCTATTAATGCTAAACAGTGACACATGTTGACAAATAGTTGTTCTGCAACCAAAAACTCAGGGGCTGTATCCAAACCGCCTACCATACTATACGTACATACTAATTTGTCCAAAATAAATGCAGTATAAAGTATCCAAATTAATGCGAGAGCAGCAGTATGGCAAAAATACCCAGGTGGAAATGACGAACAGCAACGGGTATCGTAACAGAGGAAATATCACAAGAATAGACCACTCAAAGATACAACTCATTTATTTTCCAAAATCTTAGAAAAAAAGTTACTTGTCAGCTTTTTATAGAGCTTTACGGAAAGCTACTGATGGGTTGAATAATATAACTGTCCCTAAAGCTGAATCTATCAACAGACTGGATAATATTCACGCAGCATATCACGGCCGTGGTTCTACTCTAACAGACAACACTGAGACTCTGTGCAGGCTGAGAGATAGACGATTTATTGGTCAATGTGGAGCCTTTATATACAGCACAACAGATGTCACAAATTCCTTCCCACTTTAGATATTTCTGTACATGGTATGAAGAAACACATGACCTTTACTCTTTAAATGTCACGCCTATATTTGAGGAACACTTCATCCTTGTACTGTCAACTGAGGCCATACATTATACTTTTGTGATACCTCATATATCGTGTTTCTCTTCAAATATGGTAATATCTTCTAAGAATAAATCGTAGTCTGCTAACAGCAAGATCATCTCCACAAGATGTAACCACACTGAACGTATTCACAGAAATTCGTACTATCAGCTACACTGTAGCAGTGATTGCTATTAGCTGGGCTGTGCTTTACTTCCGGATGTCAAAGCCAGAAACCAGCTTAGCAGAGCCTGGCATCCTGCTTGTTGTTGAACGTAGTATGCAGTGTCAATGACATATACTAGCACTGCACACTGTTAAACTGTTTACTGTAAATTTACATCAAAGACTTGCAGACTTTGAAAGTTTTTTAAACGGGCCTCAGGTATCTTCAATTCAGAAAACCAACAGAGAGCAGTTAAAAGAGGTGCTGATGATGATGTCACAGTGGTAAACATGACCCTGTCTCAAGTGTGGCTAGCTTTAAATTAAAATGGAAAAATAATCTTTGAATTTATGTCGTCTATGTGTTTTTTTGATTCCCAAAGGGTGAGAAGACATGCACACCAAAGGTGATAAATCTAAAGATTTAAAGAAACAGTACACCTATTTTCCTCTGTAGTTAAACAAATGTAAAGTAATATCATCCAGGTTTAAATATTTTAACAGCTCCAGCCTGTCAGTATAGATTAACAGTTAAGAGAGACTGGGTTTTAAGGACAACTCTAAAGGGGGATGGGAGGAGTTTGACTTTCGTCCAATGTCCAGTCGAGTCAATAGTTAAAGTTATGCAATGAGTTGAGAGAAAAAGGAAAGGTGCAAGAGAAGAGTGGAGTAGTGTCGGCTGATGTACATGAATAACAACAATAATAGACTGGACTCATACAGCGCCTTTCAAAGGACCCAAGACGCTTTACATAGTAATCATAAAGTGATCAGACAATCTGATCCAAACAAGGTATGTTTCTTAATTCTTCTATTAATTTTTAGAGCAACAATTTGTGATAGAAGTTGCTTTTAAAACAATCATTGTCTGAAACTGAACATCATCTCTTCTCCCACTCACTTATTTTATGTTCTGAATGTTATTTTTTTTTCTTTCTATATAACAAAAGATGAATTCAACTCGACCAGAACTGTTTCATTCCATGGAGTCTCAATGACCCACTATTCAAAACTTCCAGGCCAGGCCAGATGACATCGTTATTGCATCTTACCCCAAAGCTGGTCAGTACATAAATGATAGGAAGTGTTTTATGAATCAGAGTACATGAGTTTACAGGGCTGGAGATTGGGGTTTTACTATCCTCTCTCTCCTCTGTCTCCCTTTCAGGAACAACACGGGTCTCTTACATCCTCGACCTGCTGTATTTTGGTCAAACAGCCCCAGAGCTTTAGACATCCATCCCTATCTATGAAAGAGTACCTTTCCTCGAGATAGCCCGCCAGGCTTCAAAGAAAGGTAAAACTAATAATTAAACATATTTGTGTTTTATAGCTTTAAAACACAATATTGCAAATGCTCTTTAATATTATAAGAAAACGTTCTATGCCCCTAGGTTCCTATCTCCACAATGGCCTTTTCTTCTTTTGCACTGGCAGCCTCCATTTTTTAAACAAAACCAATGCAGTTAGCATTGTCAGTGCAAAACTCCTAAGCCAAAAATGCCTTAAGCGTCCTTTTATTTTATTGTCACAGACCTCTAAGACTGAAAATTGTTTGACTTTTTGACTTTTGAATTACTATAAGCCGCTTAATATATTTTCTCCCTCGTCGAGCAATCAAATTTGAAAAAGTACAGCACTTCCAATGTCAACTTTTTAATGTTTTCCCAAAATTGTCCATGCTCAGAGCACTTGCGTTGTTGGTCTGGAGTCTGACTATGATGGTGTGTCTGAGTGTGTATGAGTCTATGTTGTTAAACTTCCTTAAAGAAAAGCAAGCGTTAGTGAGAAGTGCTATTTAAATTCAGGCTGCGGGTGTTGCCAGCGCAATAAACAGATGTTAATGGACACAGGCCCTTGTTAGTGCCATACTTCAAACAGGATGTCATATTTATTACACAGTATAAATCAAAATACTTTGGCCCTAAATACATGTCAGATCTACTTGTAGAATATAAAACATCCAGGTTCACTCAGTGTTCCCAGAGTCAGAAGCAAACAAGGTGAAGCAGCTTTTAGTTACTACACTCCTCACCTGTGGAGCAAACTCCCTGAACACTTGAGGCCTATACTACGAAGCAGGACTTGAGCTTAGCAAGATCACTTCAGGGTTAACTCTGGGTTTTCAGTCCTACGAGGGTCGATTACTTTTTGTCTGGGTATATCACAACAGTAACTGAGGCGGTTGCTTGGGCAGGCCGGACTCCACACTCAGCTCCTTTAAATCAGGCCTTACAACTTTATTATTCGCTCAGGCTTTCAATTAGAAATATACTTTCTGTCTTAGACGAACAAATTAATAGTTTTTAAAAGTTGTTACCTTATTGAGTATTTTTACATTCTTCTCTGTCTTTTAACGATTTCTTTCTTTTGCACCGTTTTCATAATTTCTGTTGCACTCTTTCGTTAAGCTTTGTTTTAATGTATTTCTGTTTTTATGTCTGTAAAGCACTGTGAATTGCCTTGTGTCTGAACAGCGCTATATAAATAAACTTGCCTTGCCTTGCCTTGAGCATTTTAAAGTTTAAGAGTTTTGCCTGCTTCACTTTTTCTGTTTGTCACAGGAAAAGACCTAGCGGACAAGCTGCCAACCTCTTCTCGGCTCATGAAAACTCATTGCCCCATCCAGTTTGTGCCAAAAAAATCAAAAAATCAAATCAAACTTTATTTATAAAGCGCTTTTCATACTTTTAAAAGTAGCACAAAGTGCTTTACATGTTAACATCACATTAAAATCACATTAAAATCATTCCCACCCTCCCCCCATCCCCCACGCATACAGACAGTATCACACTCACAGTCATACTCACAGTCACCCCACGCTCCAACACACATGCGCAGACCTAAACCCATACACACACATGCACACACACCAGCATCAATGATATGGACAGAAGGCTGAGTACGGATGAACCAGGTAAGTAAACGCCAAAGAGGAGCCGTCTGCATCGAGAGCGGCAGATCGGCCGCGGCCATCAGGGGCACCATCACAGGGTGCCCAGGGGAGGCGGGGCCGAGACCCCTGACCTCCACCCAGACACCGCAGGACGGCGCCCAGGCAGCCACAGCCCTCCACCGCTCCCGACACAGAGGGCTCCCTCGGAGGAAACACTGGCAAGAAACGTAAAATACATAAAACTTTAAAATGAGGCCAAACAATAAACTGAATAAAGCTAAAACCAATAGAATGATGGTAAGAGATAAGTAAACATAAAATGCTAAAATCATAACAGATAAAATGAATAAATATTATTTAAAAGCTAGACTAAAAAAGTGGGTCTTGAGCCTGCTCTTAAAAATATGAGCGTTCTCTGCGGCCCTGAGGTCCTCCGGCAGGCTGTTCCAGAGGCGAGGGCCGTAAAAACTGAAGGATGCCTCGCCGTGGGTGTGTGTCCTGACTTTTGGGATGACTAAAAGACCTCTGCCGGAGGAGCGCAGGGACCGCGAAGGCTCATATGGTAAAAGCAATTCTGACAGATAAGAAGGCCCAAGACCATTAATACACTTAAAAACCATTAAAAGAACCTTAAAATCGATCCTGAAAGACACGGGGAGCCAATGCAGTGATTCTAAAACCGGAGTAATGTGAGCCCGCCCTCTGGTCTTCGTCAGGACACGAGCTGCTGAATTTTGTAGGAGTTGTAGGCATGAAATATTCTTTTTAGGAAGACCAGAGAGCAGGGCGTTACAGTAGTCGATACGACTGGTGATAAAAGCATGCATTAGCGTCTCCGTGTTGGCCCGAGAGAGAATGGGGCGGACTCTGGCTATGTTCTTTAAATGATAAAAACCTATTTTGGTGATGTTCTTGATGTGTGGAATAAAAGTCAGCTCAGAGTCTAAAATCACGCCCAGGTTTTTCACCTGTGTGGATGGATTAAAAGATAGTGCCTGTAATTTGGGTAAAAGTTTCTCTCTCTGAGCCTCAGGACCGAGGACTAAAACTTCAGTTTTGTCCTGGTTAAGCTGGAGAAAGTTATCTGCCATCCAGGATTTGATGTCTAAAATGCAGTTAAAAAGTGCATCCATTGGCCTTGTGTCATCAGGAGACATGGAGATGTACAACTGTGTATCATCTGCGTAGCTGTGAAAGCTGACTCCATGTCTCCTGATGACACTGCCTAGAGGTAGCATATACAAGTTAAAAAGCACTGGGCCTAAAATCGAACCCTGGGGCACACCACATGTGACTTTATGGACCTTAGAGGAGCAAGTATCTAGACTTACCATGAATGTCCTGTCTGTGAGATAGGAGGTAAACCATTTGTGAACAGCACCGGACAGGCCGATGTGCTGCAAACGGGTTAAAAGGACAGTGTGATCCACTGTGTCGAAGGCGGCGCTCAGATCCAGTAGAATCAACACTGTCAGCTTCTGTGAATCATAATTTAATCTAAAATCATTTAAAATCTTTAAAAGGGCCGTCTCGGTGCTGTGGTTTACCCTAAAACCAGACTGAAATTTCTCCAGGACATTATGTGAGTTAATAAAATCATTCAACTGAATAAGAACAAGTTTTTCTAAAATTTTGCTTAAAAATGGTAAGTTAGATACTGGTCTAAAATTATTAAAATCATTAAAATCTAAATTGCTCTTCTTCAGCAGGGGCCTCACCACTGCCCTTTTAAAGGCAGCAGGAAAGACCCCCGTCTGTAGAGAGCAATTCATCATGTTTAAAAGCTCTTCTCTGAAGGATCCATAAAATAATTTAAAAAATGAGGTTGGGGTTGGATCTAAAAGACATGTGGTGGGCCTCACTGAGGAGAAAACTTTATCAAGGGTCTCAGCATTAACCAGGACAAAACTGTTCAGTGTTTCCTCCGGTGAAGACAGACACCCAGATGTGCTTAAAACCATATTACTTTGGGAGGATAAAATGTTACATCTGATAGTGTCAATCTTCCCCATGAAGTGGTCTGCAAACTCCTCACAAAGGGAGTCAGTGGCGTTAAAATGAGGTTTGTTCAAATCTGGATTGAGTAGATTGTCTATTGTTGAGAAGAGAATTTTGGTGTTATTTTTATGGTTATTGATAAGGTTTGAGAAATAATTATTGCGTGAGTTTCTTATTGCTTTATTGTATATTTTTTGCTGTTCGGCATACATTTGATGGTTTATTGTAATTTTGTTTTTTCTCCATCTTCTCTCTGCGACCCTACAATTACGTTTCAGTTTCTTAAGTTCTTCATTTCTCCAGGGGGGTATTGGTTTATTACTGATGATTTTTGTTTGAAGTGGGGCAACTGTGTTGATGGCCGACCGTAGTCTGCTGTTAAAATCATCAATAATAAGATCGCAGGGGGCAGGTAAAACAGTAGGTGGACATTTTTCTAAAACCTCTTTAAAATTTGCAGCCACTTCAGGGGTTAGATGACGTTTCGTTATAGTTCTCACAGAGGTCTCCCGCTGAATAAAACCAGAGATGTTAAAAAACACGCAGTAGTGGTCCGACACAGCCAGGTCAACAACAGAGGACACCCCGGTGGACAGGCCATATGTGATGACCAGGTCCAGGGTGTGCCCTCTGTTGTGAGTCGGCTGTGTGACGTGTTGGGTAAAATCCATGAAATTAAGAATATTTAAAAACTCATTAGACAGAGGGTCTAGTGGGTTGTCTACATGAAGGTTAAAATCACCGGTTAAAATAATCATGTTAAAAGAACTGGGGCGCCGATAGCTCAGCGGCAGCGGCAGCGGCAGCGACAGCGCGCGTACCATGTTGCGAGGATTCGGTCCTCGCGCGGGCGGCCCGGGTTCGCGTCCGGCCCGGGTTCGCGTCCGGCCTGTGGCCACTTTCCCGCATGTCTCTCCCCACTCTCTCCCCATTTCCGACTCTATCCACTTTCCTATCAATAAAGGCAAAAAGGCCAAAAATAAATCTTTAAAAAAAAAAAAAAAGAACTGTGTAAAATTGCTAAGAATTCTGAAAATTCCTGAATAAAAAGACTACACCTTTTAGGTGGACGATAAAAGGTGACACATAAAATCGGAGGGTTGCTAAAAACAATTGCGTGATATTCAAAGGTGGTGTATTGCTCAAATAAAATAGATTTGGTGGCAAGAGTGTTTGTGCTTATAGAAGCTGTGCCACCTCCCCTTTTACCACACCTTGTAGAATAAAAGCAGTTAAAATTAGGTGGAGAGGCCTCGGTGAGAACAGCAGGTGCATCCGCACCCAGCCAAGTTTCAGTTAAAAACAAACAATCAAGTTTTCTATCTAAAATCAGTTCATTCATAATAAAAGACTTGTTCAGCAGAGAGCGGACATTGAGGAGGGCCATGTTGATTGTGAGTGGAGACTGATTTACTGTAGGATGTGGTTGAGCTTTGGGAAGAGGTTTGAGATTATTGATGTTAATGGTGGATTTGTGAGGAGGGTTATGCTGATTCCGCTCTCTGCTGATAATGACAGGGATGTGGTGAATTGAGTCCAGTGGAACAGCAGATGGTGTGTGGGAGGGGCCTGTGTGGCGCAGGTGTGTGTGTGGGGTCATCAGTCAATCAAGTGCAGGTGCAGAGTGGTGGATGGAATAGAGAATATTGCCTGTGAGTGTGTGGGTGCCGAACCTGTTCAGGTGAAGGCCATCTGGCCCGAAGAGAGTGGGACGGTTCCAGAAAAGATTAAAATTGTCAATGAGGTGAATGTCGTGGAGTCTGCAGAGGGAGTTGAGCCAAGTGTTCAGGTATCGGGTCCGGCTGAAGCGCTCATCACCTCGGTTGAGCGTAGGGAGGGGACCAGAGACAAACACAGACATGCCTTTAATAATCCAGGGTTTCAGCATGTTGAAGAGCTCCCTGAAGTCTTTTTTTGTTTGTTCTGACCGCCCGTGCGGCATGTCATTTGTACCCACGTGAACAACAATCCTGTTGATGGTGGCGGGCATGGACTGGAGCAGATCAGGGAGCTCCCGCACCATCCGTGCCACTGTCGCTCCAGGAAGACAGTGCACTGTAGCATTGAAGAAACGAACGTTTCTGATGATGGAGTCACCGACAATAATTGTTGTTGGAGGGAAGAGTGGCTGTGGCTGGGGGTCCGAGCGTGGATTTCTGAGATGTGGAATATCGCCATGGGAGGAGGTGGGCTGGCGAGAAGAAACGAGGTCCCCGGGCTTGCGCCGCGTACAGAGTGGGTTCCCATCAGCGATGGACCCCGGCAGCAGAGGCGCATTCACGGCCGAGATCCCCGACGGAGTTGCGGCCTCCCGGGTCCCGGAATCCTTCGCACCATCAGCGCGGCGGTGGTCCACAGAGTGCCGGCGCACCGCCTCCGCCAGCAGCTGCCGGCGGGATGTTCGCGATGGGAGCTGAACGTCCGACGCCGCAGTCGGACACCGGTCAACTCCGCCAGATGCCAAGGTGGAGGGCGTTGGGTTAACCGAGTGGGCGCCCACGAATGACGGCGGGGGTGAGGACGGCGGCTCAGGTGTACCGGATGACCTACCGGTCGCCGTCGGAGCCTCCCCAGGCATCAGGCCCGCTGTGGAGGGGGGAGCATCGGCTCCGGGCTCCGAGCCCACACCAGGACCCGCAACCAGGGCCGAACCAGCTCCCGACAGTGGACCGAAACGGTTTGAGAGGCAGAGCCGGGGAGGCGAGGCAGAGCGGTTGGCGGCTTTCTTTCCGCCACGGAGTACCACCTCCGTCCAGGACCGGTGGTGGCTGGGTGTCGAGGAGGAGGACGGCCGCGGGTAGATGGAGCCGTCCCAGTGCGCCGTGTCGTGGAGAGCCGCTGTCATTGACGAGATCCGGCGGGATTGCTCGTGCGCGATGTTCAAACATTCTACCAGCATGGCAGATTTGGCCTCCAGCTCAGCCTTAAGCCGGCGAACATCCTCCTCAAGGCTAGTTATGTCTTTATTTGTTATGTTTGGTGTTATGAAGTCTTGGGAGAGCAGGGGAGTAGCCATAGTTGTGGCGCGCTTAGCTAGCTTTAAGTTTAAGCCCCTTGTGTAGCTGTGGTGGGCTGGTAGCTCCTGCTACTGGCTGCTGTGGTGGTGATGGCCTGGTAGCTCCTGCTACTGGCTGCTGTGGTGGTGATGGCCTGGTAACTCTGTGATCCTGATCCGGTAGGCCGGGCAGGTGGCCGGAGGCCGGATACTGGCAGGCCGGGCAGGTGGTCGGAGGCTGGATACTGGCAGGCCGGGCAGGTGGCCGGAGGCTATTGTTGTCTTGAGTTTAAATATGCACTGACAGAAAGTATTGCCATAAAAAGAGCAGAAAGCAACAATCCAAATTAAAATCCCAGCTTCCATTGGCAGTCATCTATGACTATTTATTTTTTATTTATTCCAAAACAAATACATGCCTGCATGTGCTCACTATCAAATGGCTTTTTCAATTTGTCTCTTAACATCTTATCCACTGTCTTTTCATAAGTTGTGAGTCAAGTATGAACAAGGGCAACACACAGAAGAGAACGTCACGACCAGAAGTCCTAAAGCTAACATCTACTACACAGGAGTGTTAGCCAGGATTACCAGAGGCTGAATTGTCATCAGATTATAGCAAATAGTTTCCAGGATTGGCTACCAAATGAGTGTTGTTAAATAAATGGTTGCAGGCAGGTTTTCGCCAGACAAATAAATATTAATATTTTGTGCGAATTTTAAATTGCTTGGTTGGCTGCCTGCTTCAAGTTTGTAAAATATATTTACTGAACTGTCTGGGTCTTTGGCTCAGTGGATGTCTTTACGACAGTAGATGACTGGTCAGTCGGCGTCTAAACAGTTAAATGGCTGGTTTTCTGGGTCCTCTGCCGGCCCATTGGATGACTATTGATAGGTTTACTGGCTGGTCTTTGGTCTTTGTCTCTCCATGGGATCACTGTTACAGTCTAATCTTATTTGACGAGGTTACACAAACACACACACCACACAGGCACACTCAGTGTTTATTAGCCTTGAAACGCCACAGGCAGATGAGCTGATGATGTCATGCCTTCCTCTGATTGGTTGATCCTCACTTCCTCCTCCCCCCTCTCTCTTTTCCTGCCTGCATCTGCTTCTCTCTCCTCCCCGCCTGCCTCTCTCTCTCTCTCTCAATCCTTGCTCAACACAAACAGTCTCAGTTCAACACCACCCATCTCTCTCTCTCTCTCTCTTCTTCTTCTCTTCCTGTCTCCTCTTCTCTCCTCCTCTCACTGCTCCACTCTGCTCCTGCCAGGAAGATGATGGGGATGATGATGATGTGACACTGTGGCCAACCAATAATAACGCAAGGAGTGAGTTTGAGGGGTGTGTCCTGAGGCTGGGAGCTTAAAGCTGATCGATGCTGAGGAGACTGAGCAGGAAGAAGGGGTAAGCGAGAGGGAGATAGAGGAGGGTGGGGGAGGCCTTGTCCGAGCTGTGGAGCGCCGAACCGGGCTTAATAAAGGAGGAGGAAGAGGAGGAGGGAGGGAGGAAGCTAGCACCTGTCAGAGGGGGCTCAAACCTGTGCTGTCATGGATAAATATCGACCAAAGAGGCCGACCACCCTGGCTCTGTTCCCTCAGCTGCCACAAGCCGGCACCCAGGTAGGGAGGCTGGGAGGATCCTTGTTTTTTTTTAAATCAGTGTGTACGTGTGTGTCTCTTGTGTAGTTGTCTGTCTGTGAGGAGGGGTGGATGCTGTGTTTAGAATCAGTGACATCAGGCTGAATAAATGGGTTACTGTGTGTGTTGTGTGTGTGTGTGTGTGTGTGTGTGTGTGTGTGTGTGTGTGTGTGTGTGTATTTCCAGGAGGAGGCTGTCAGAATGAGACAGCGATGGCCAGTCGTGTCTCTGTGTTTGTGGATGCTCTTGGGCGTGTGTGAGTCTTGGCAGTGGGTCAGTTCTGAAAATGATACATTTTTACCTGTGTATAATTAGCTTTGACTCAAAAAATGGCACATTTTCTTTCCCTGATATGTGGCATATATTCTGGGCAAATACGTATTTTTAGAACATCCATAATCATAAGTCAATCTGTATCATGTATCATGCAGCAGACCCACAATAGGTGAGCAGTTTGACTTCCTCAAGGACGCTTTGACAGCTCA
The DNA here is from genome assembly GCF_947650265.1 of Symphodus melops. Taxonomy (NCBI): domain Eukaryota; kingdom Metazoa; phylum Chordata; class Actinopteri; order Labriformes; family Labridae; genus Symphodus; species Symphodus melops. The sequence goes on along the minus strand of NC_136696.1, from coordinate 9,795,730 downwards.
TATTTACTGGTTAGGAGATTGAGCCAGGTTGTAATGGTTGGGATCCTTAGAGGTAGTCTGCCATTTTGTTAAATACAAGTATGGTAAATATAGGTCATCTGTACCTGTGTATATGAGTAAAGAAATAGGAGAACAGGATCGTTAAATGTCAAGTTTAGAGGAACATTTCTATCAAAACAATTCCAGATGATACAGCGGTGTAGCTCGTCTTTGCTGCTGGAGCAGTGTTTAGTAATGAGTGCTCTCTTGAGGGATCAAGCAGTAGTAGCAGCAGTACTAGTTTTCTGGCGTATCCCTTTAAATGAGTTGCATCCTTTTTACTGTGTCAGTGCACATCAGATCAGAACAACCTATCCAGGGTCTCCATTCAGTTACAGCTAAATAACTCAACACAGAGATGTAAGAGTTCCAATGAAGCACTGTGACCACAGTCTCACTGAGGTGATTGGTTACATTTGGTCAAATGAATAGGTCCAAATCAGGCCAGGAGATTCCTTCATCACTTAGAACACATGCTGTAAATGCTACAACATAATGGTTTGCTGCAAATGTGCCTGTTCAAATACACTACAGTAGTCTACCTGTAACAGTAACCAACAGGCTCAGGTTTGTATCTGTAGTTTTTGACAACATAACAGGAATGACCCATATCAAAATTGAACTTTTCTTTCTTGTGTCATTCAAATACTGTTGTCTAAGGAGGCAGGACATGACACAAAAAGGATGCTGCAGAGTGTTATCTCAACACAAATCCAAAATGGAGGATAAATCAACAGAGTCCAATGATATGAAGACAGTTTCTGCTTCTTTCTTTTTTTTTTAATAAATGCTGCATGTAAGTGGAAGTATTCACAGTACAACCCAAAGACTGGAGAAGAGCAGAAAACCATATGTAGCAGTTAAATTACAGGCACAAAGATCCCACCGGTCGCATGATATACACCTTATTACCACGTTCACGCTTGCGTTTTCATAAATGTGTTCACACATGAACTCCCCCCGCATTCTTGCAGAAATTTTGATTGGGGTTGGCAGAAAACTATCCTGATAAAGTTTGGATAAAGAATTTGGCAGATGCAGGTCACACCTTAGAGTTGTGCGCTTGTGTTAAAATGGCTCTTCAAATGCAAGGATGGGAAGAGTATATCACCATTATATGACTAACTCATTCAGCATAACTCGATCAGGAGACTGAATAAGATAGCCCTCCCATCTCAACCAGGATCTCTTCCTTGAAATCTTACCAATATTCAACGTCTAACTGGACGTGAGTTTCAGCTTGTTGCATTGTTGATAATATCCAATACGGTCCTTAGAGAAATGGTCCTCCTACAGACTGTGATGTTAATGTCTCCTATATAGAGGTTATCAGTTATGATGGGACCGTACAGGTTCATTCAACGCTCAATGATCCTCTCCAGCCAGAAATAGAGTGACAATGTGCTGACAGGCATATATGGAAGGTTATTGTGTCTTCAATTCAGTCCTTCTCAAACTGCATACTGGCCTGCTTGCTTTAATGCAGCAACACTGTAAGAGCTGTGGACCTGGTCTCAGAGGATTAAGGGAACATATAGAGGCTGCTAGGTATATGCTGCTTCAAAGGGTTTCTCATTTAATCATGTGTGATACGTTTGCTTGACTCAAAATGGGTTTTGCATTAAGCCCACTATCAATACTTGAACTTTAAAGGTTGAACGTGATTCTATGCGTTGCTTGTATGGCCCTTGTATGGTAGAAGTAAGCGAATCCATATTAACTCCATAATTGATGTACAAAAACATCCTAACTGACCATCATTAAGCAATAGTTAGGAAGGTATTGAGGGCACATTCTTGGTTTTTGGCCTATTATAAACTATTGTCATGTGGAGTAAGGTGCTAATATGCACTTAATAAAGACTGCACGATTTAATGATAAATATTAATAATAGGCAGCCAGTATGCTACAATTAGAATGCTAATAAGCAACTTGTATTGACCTTAATTTAAAGTGCTGCCAGAAATGTTTGATCAGAAATGCACTTAAATTGTTTTTTTTTTTTCTTTTGATGAAGCAGTAGGGGTGTACAAATAGTATAGTGTCCCTATATCTTGTTATGTAAAGAACATCCAGAAATGTGTCTTGCACATATGATGATTACCTGAATTCTCCAGTTGCAGCTATTGTAAAGCAGGACAGATGCAGATAAACAGACATTAGTCTGACCAGTACGAGGAAAGAAGACTGCATGAAAAATTCTGCTTTGTGTTTGTTGTTTAAATCCAATGCTAATACTTTCCCCAATACTGACATTAACTTGTACATGGAGAGTTTCCATAATGAAAAAAAACATATTTCTATACAAAACTGTGTGTACTTAAAGTAGCCGTAGTTTAATATTAGGCGTTGCAGGATGATACCACAGCATGTGAACCAGTCCATGATCAGCCAGTGTAGTATTGATCAGGTCGTCATGTTAAACACATCAAACCTGCAGTGTGTTGATCACCAGTGAACTGTAAACTGTGTCCTCAGCAGCCTCTCCTGCCTGACAGCTGGACTCACCACAGGAGCTGGATTAGACTAGGCCAGATAACACTCACTCTCACTTAACATGTAAGCCCTGAGGCTTACTCAGTTCTGTGCATGTGTGCGTGTGTGGGTGGGTGCGTGCGTGCGTGCATGTGTGTGTATGAGTGTGTGTAGTGAGTGACTCTTATTAGCAGTGCATTAATCAGCTAATTGTCAGTTCTAAAATTATTACGCGTTAGGAAGGTGGCTTTGACCTGTTAATAGCTTCTGCTCTTTAGGTTGTTCAGTACATCTGTTCCAACAAATATAAGCAACATGCATGATAATGTTCAAACTTAAATAACTACAGTACATGTCACTAACTTCAATTCAAATGAATTGACGTAAAATGAATTGACTGAATTTGTAACCTTTTCAGCTCTACATAGAAATGTGGAATCTGCATCTGGATGACTGAACTTTGGTATGAGCAGTGTTCTGGTTTCTGTTTGTAGTTCGAGTCGTAATTACCAATTACATATCAGCAGGCTTTGGTGTTTGCTGGAGACACAGCCATGTGGAGAGCAGATGCAATCCACTGTTATGACATTTGGGTCCCCATTAGCAGTTGATATATATTTAGCCCTAAACGGATGTCAGCATTCAAGTGCAGCCTGGTTATAATTTCAACTTGAGTGAAAGACCTGCTTGACACTCAATCAGTATGTGGATTTCCAATTTACTGTGAGGCATCAGGAATGTTAGATCCATCCTCCATTCAACAAACAAGCATTTTGAAAAGTTTATTAATTTGGATTTTTTAATTTACTTTAAAAAAAACTGTATCATGATGGGGTTATTTTGGCAAGATTGAGATCCAGTTAATTGCAAGTCAATCCTAAGATTTTCTTTTTTAGCACATACAGCTGTTGTCAGGCAGTGTGAGGCCTCTGCGTAACATATTTAGAAGAACAGACACTTCTCTTGGAGGTGTAATCAACCAAATAATTATTTTGTTGAAACATCTGGAGGTGCGAATGTGGCTTTGTTAATGCTCTGAACCCATGGACACTTCTCAAGTTGCTTCTTGGACTGTTAACTATGCAGCGTTACCTTCTTGGCTGGGATTCTTTACTGCTTACTGATGGCTTGACTGCAATGCTCAAATTTTTTTCCCCTAAATTTCATATACTTTATTAATCCCAATAATAAAATTGTGGTTCACACTCTGTTATTTTAGAAACATGCTTCTCAGACACACAGGCCTGAATCAAACACAAGCAGGACCTGTGGACATGCATTCATTGAAAGATGTCATAGTGCGGTGGCAGCCCACAGAAGGCGCCCCCTGAGCTGGTGGGGGTTCAGTGCCTTGCTCAAGGGCACCTCGGCAGTGCTCGAGAAGTGGTCTTGCACCTCTCCAGCTCCAGAGCAAAAGTTGAGCATCATTCCTATAAAACCATATTTTTTTGTTAGATTATACCTGATGGGTTCAGATACTGTAAGTAACCTATAAACAGAGCCAAGCAAGTTGTCTCCTCCTTGTGTTTTGTATTTGAGCTAGGCTAAGCCATCAGGCTAAATGAAGCTTTTATTAAGTCATGCCCAGAAGCTAGGCTGCAGTTACCTCTAATCAACACCCAACTAGAATGTGAAGATTGTGCTTGAATCAAAAGTTTTTTAACTTTTCGAAATATGTACAGGAATATTGGGTAATTTATTCAACAAACAAGTGATTAGTTATACACAGCAGCTATTTACACTACATGGAGCAGGTGTTGGAGATGAAAATCATCTGTGAACATCTGTTTTGATTAATAGTTCATTCCGCGACTTTTCTTCTCAGGATTGATACAGATTTTATGATTCAGCAACTGACATGAATAATACTTAGGGACTTCTGTTTCCTCCCTCTGATGACAAGAGGATGAAATAAATAGTGTTTAGGCCTCCACTACACTCAATGAATGACAGCTAAAACGTGATCCACTGGTTTCTAAACTTGGTTTTCATAATCATCAGTTTTCACTCAGATTGTTTTTTTCTGAATGAATTGACTCTTAAATTTCAAATCGTACATTGTTACCATTTCAAGCCAAATGTGTCCTTCAAAGTCACTGAATATGACCTAATTTATCTGATGAGGCAAATCAAGATCACATCTTTAAAAGTTGAAAGCTTCAACAAGAAAAAGTACTTGAGGTTGTATAGCATTTTTTTGTCTTTTAAAGCACTTTAATACTGCACACCTACCCATTCACACAATGATCGCAGAGGCTGCTATGCAAAGTGTCGTTCAGTATTAACTTATCCCATTCACACACATTCCCACACCTCCGATGAAGCAGCGGGGACAACTTGTCTTGCCCAAGGACACATTGGACAGTTGGATCCCTGGCCTTCCAGTTGAGACATGACCGACTCTACCACTGAACCACAGCCACCGAAAAAGACAGTGACTGTTAATTCTGTCTGTCATTACCATTTAAAACACTGTAAATTAGGAAGACATCTGGATGGGTTTTTTTTTAAGATTGACTTGAAAGATTGTGAAAGCATTCTTTAACAGTTGTACAGCATGCATCTACCAAAAGTAACTTTGACCAAAGTAATTTCGTTGTCTTTGTACTTGTACCTGTAACAATGACAACAATAAAGTGATTCTGATCTATCTGCTATATTGTTACTTGTTCTGAAGACATCAGTGGTGTTATTTGTAAAGCTATGAAAAGGGAGAGAAGATTAGTGAGAATAGAATAGACAGCTATCTCTATTCTTTGTAATTCCTCTATCTCTATATGGTAGCAGCTGTATATGCAGACTCATCAGGGCAGTGGTGCATTCATGCACTGTAATCTGAGAACTGAGCTGGAGCACTGACTTTGCTTTGGGAAAATGTAAGCCCATAGACAAATTATAAGCAAACATTGACGGACTGAAAGGAGGGAATGTGAATTTGAGAGATCTCTGAAATACCTTAAGACATGTTCTCTAGCCCTAAACCCTGCAGTCAGACAGGGGACTTTAAGGCACATGTTGAGGATGATGAGGTGGATTGTAGATCTGCTGAGAACAAGTCTAAGTTGCAGTACTCTTTGGCCTCAAGGTGAAGTCTGGCTTCCCTACACTGTTTTCTGCCTCTGTTTGAGGGAGTAGGGTTTAGCATCAAAGGCAGCCATATTGATCTCTAATGTCTGTCTGAAAGTAATTTTAGGTACACTTAGGCTGTATGGGGTCTGGTTTCATGACAGGTCTAATGACATGTTTTTATATCTAACCTGCTCGGGTCTGTCTCCAATGAGAAATCCTCACTTTGTTTTGAAGGTGACAGATGACCCTTAAAGGATTTTATATATATATATATATATATATATATATATATATATATATATATATATATATATATATACATGAATAATACAATACAATATATGTTTTGAGAGGAGTCATTGTCACAGGTTTACAGGCAGAAAACAAGGAGGGAGGACCCGATTGCAGAATAAACAGAAATGCTGATTTATTTGAACAAAAGCCAAAGACAAGCTCACTCAAACAATAATCCAAAATGTCCAAAATCCACAAGAAGAAAAACAAAGTAAATCCAGTGAGCATAGAACAAAAGGCAACATCCAACTAGTAGAACAGACCAAAAGGCAATGAACCGACGAAAGGGTAAGAAAACACAGAGACTAAATAGACATGGGGTAATCAGACACAGGTGAGACTAATCAGACAGGTGAGGACAATCAGGGTAATCAAGACAGGAGGGAAACACAGAGAGGCAGGAAACCAGACAACGCTGAAGACTAGAACTGCAACTTAAAAACAGGGAACACAAAAGACTGAACTAAGAAACACACAAGAGGCAACACTAGAGAATTACTAAAACAGAACTCAAAACACTAGAATACAACATAAACGAAACCAAACGATGACAGTCATGGAAAATCGTGTCCTGCGTACTGAAGAAGAAACTACATGCAGTAGCCAGTTAGCTTAGCATAGGTGTAGAAACAGGGATCAAAGAAACACAATTAATCTGACTTATCACACTTTTGTTTATCATTGTTTTCTCTTCAAACGCCAATGTGAGACATGACAGAGCAGGAATAGGGCGTGAATATGTTGTGATTATGCAAGCAAAGAAAGAAGTCGTTTTCAGTGTGGTTTGCTTGTCTTTTTGTGAGTGCACGTACTCTGCCATTTTTGTAAGTCTGTGTAGAATATGCTAAACAAGAATCAATATGACCCTGGATCCGACTCACATCAAAGAAAAAGAGGATCTGACTCGCGAAAAACTAAAATGTCTTCCCTTTTTTCACTTTGTAGCAGTTAGTGTGTCATTAAATAATTATGTATTTTTCTTCATTTAAATTGCCTAGTATGTGAAATATTTCTAGTTAATGATGGCCTAGCTGAGATGACACTTCAGCCTTACTTTAACATCACTGATAGTTTCGTAAATGTTGCCAGACAAAGGCCTATAATGGTTACTCGAGTCACAGGCTGCTTAAAGTCTGCAGTTCTATATTAATTGTTTTTAAGTAATAATAAAAAAGGATATAAGATTTTAAAAAAATGCAAACGCATAACTTAATGTAAGTGTTAAGGCAGATACCAAACATGCACAATTAATTGCACGAAACACAACTTCAGCAAATGGTAACTACTAGCTATTTCATTTTGTAGTTTTCTCATGAAAGCATGCATGATACTATCAACAAAACTGTTCAGCTGTTTTCTTATTATATTAATAAAGTGTTTATCGTTGATATATTGATGTTGTTTTGACTTGGAAATTCTGGACAAACCGCGTCCCATATTGATTTAAAACGGGACGCGACATTAAAGTGCAAATACAGGACGACTCAGGTGGTATCCCTGCTGTATATTGTCTGTTGAGTAAAAAGTTATAACAGTAAAAACCTAATAGTAAGAGCTGCATTGGGAAGCCATGAAATGTGAAATGGTAAATAGATGGTACTTATGTAGCGCTTAAGTCTTCTGACCACTCAAAGCACTTTGACTCTATATCACATTCACCCATGCACACATTCATACACTGATAAGGAGGCTGCTGTACTAAGAGCCCATCAGTACTATCTAATCCAATTCATAGACATTCAAACGCCAGGAGCATTTTAAGTTTCAGTTTCTTGGCGAAGAATGCTTTGACATGTAGCTAGAAGCTGAGGATCAAAATGCTGCACCAGCCCTGCAATGAGCTACAGATAACCCAAAATGATAGTTATGTGATTCCCAACAATGATAGGTACCATGACATTTTCAGCTTTCCACTCTGAGTGTAAACGTGAGGGGAAAACATTCAAAAGCTGAATAGGTCTTCGCAGCGGTTTGCTCTTTGACTTGTGTTCAGTTAATAATGAAAGTTTAGATTTAAGTCTATACATTGAAATATCATATCAGACTGTTGCTGTTTTAAGAGAGAGGTGATCTGTCTCACATAAAGAGAGAGAGATACTTTGATCTACACACACACACACACACACACACACACACACACACACACACACAGATACACGCTGAGTAACCATCCTAACAGAACAGAACAAGTGTGCATCAGAGAATCCAGATGCATGATGGGATGTCAGCAAGTGAGTCAGCATGACATTTGGTTTTCCTGATGTTTAGGCTGGGCCGTTGCACATTTCCTGGTTGATGTTCCCTCCTTCTCCTGGAAATGATGTCATGAGAGTGAGGACGATATTAATATTAACAATAACATAAGGATCCAAATGTTTGTTTCATTATACCTTTAACTCAGATTTGTTTTTATCTTGTGAATGTTTCTGTTATTTTGTCTTTTGCTAACTAAGAACAGCACCCAGGAGGGAAAAAAAGAACAGACTTCAGTCCTGCTATAATACATTATTTAAATTGAGCAAAATAATATTGCTTTTTTACAAACACTACTGCCTCAGTACAGCTCTCAATCATCCAGATACTATTGTAACGTTAACTAGCTAATGTAGGCTAATAAGCACTCACCTACTGTAGCTTAAAGCTGTATTTCTTGGCCTTCACTTCTCAAACAGCATGCATTATTGACAGATCCACATCAAAAATACCTTAACCTTTCTGTACGTTGGTAGACCTTCTTGCAGCAGTGTAAGGTTAGGGAGATATATGTCAGTGAAGTGCAAGCAAGTACAGTGCTGTTACCGACTGAAATAACATACGGTGTGCAGTATAACGGTGGCAAGTCCCTAAAACTAGATATTTATCTGAATATCATTGTTTTGTCTGGTTTTCAGGTGATGTAAACATGAGTTGAAAAATGTAAAAGTCCATGCTGCAGCTACACAGTGTGGTGGATAGTAGCCGCTAAAGTACATCCTTTAAGCCACGCTGGTCATGCGACTGAAAGATTTAAATTATTGCAAGGCTTATTAGAATCAAACAATTATGTAATTTTTTAAGGCTTTAATTTTAATTATAACAACTGCACTATCAAAGGTGCAATGTACAACATCACCTTGTTAAGTTTCCAAATGATGACTAAACATTTTATTAATTATTTTTACAAATGATCATTTTGACACATATTTAACTTGTGTTGACAAGTTTATCAGAGAAATGTTTTGTTTTTATTTTTTGTTTTTTTTACAGTTTGATTTTAAACTTAAAATATCAGTATTGCCAAGAGAACATACATTTTTTGAATACTGTATAAAGATATTGTGTTAGATTTTTCATATTTAACATCAGGCACACTGATAGTACGAATTTCTGTGCATACGTTCAGTTTGGTTACATCTTGTAGAGATGATCTTGTAGCTATGACCATATTTGACAGTAGAATGATGAAGTGTTCCTCAAATAGAGGTGTGACATTTAAAGAGTAAAAGTAATGTGATTCTGCAGACCATGTATAGAGATATCTAAAGTGGGAAGGAATTTATGACATCTGTTGAACGGTATATAAAGGCTCCACACTGACCATTAAATTGTCTATCTTTCAGCCTGCACAGAGTCTCAGTGTTGTCTGTTAGATCAGAACCACGGCCGTGATATGCTGTGTTAATATTATCCAGTCTGTTGATAGATTCAGCTTTAGGGACAGTTATATTATTCAACCCATCACACACATAACTGATTGTTTAGCTAAATTCAGTATTTCAGGTGTCACAGCAAATGAAAAATATCTAAATCTGTGTGGCAACTATACTTGCTGCCATAGGAGGGACTGAAAATGTTTGTTCCCCCATTAGTTTTTCATCATTTAATGCTTTTGATCCTGGAGAGAGAGAAAACAATATCTCGACTGCCTGTAACAGAGATGCTTTTATGTGCACCCAAGATGGCACAAGAATGGTATGGCTCTGAGAACAGACTTCTCTGCTGCCAGACAAGACCTCCTCTGTGTGTGTGTGTGTGTGTGTGTGTGTGTGTGTGTGTGTGTGTGTGTGTGTGTGTGTGTCTTTTTTCTGTGTGTTGAATTTAGTTTAATGCTGCTTTTTTGTCTCTTTAACATCCAGGACTGCATTAACAACAACTCCTTCGGGAAGAAGGACAGCTGGAAGGACTCCCACTCCTCCTCCCCACACATTACAGGTGTGGACATACAGTAAAAGATAAAAACAAAAAATAAAAACAAACAACAATTATCACAAATAGTTATTGAAGGTTGCTTTTTAGGCCATACATTGGTGTAAAAAACCTTTCTCATACTTACTTTGAATGGGGTATTCCTCCACTTTTATATAGCCTATCTGAACCTTTCCTTAAGACAAAAAAAGTTTTTTTGGCAAAAACAAGCACTTTTGTTGGTCCTACTTTGATCATGTGTACGAGCACCTTATGATAAGCTGCAGCCATTTAAGCCCATTGTTTTTTTTTCCCGACTGAAAGAATCTACTGGGGAAGTTCCAAAAAGTTTCAGACCTCGCAGGGATCAAGATGCCAATATATTTAAAAAGGGACACATTTTAAAAATAGTAGAAACACCTTTTAATTGCATATAAAGAAATGTACAAGTGGAGATGCAAGGCAACATATAAACAGATTCATGAGAAAATTACTTGACTATCATCTGCATGGATAGTTTTCTCTGTTCCTGTCATTCATCTTAAATAAACTGCTTAATGTGAGCTACTTTAATAATCCCTATTCTTACATCTGGTTGCCTAACTCTTAATCTAAAACTATTGTGTTGTTTCTTGTGTGTAAAGGAGAACTCACACCAACTGATAGCCAACAAAAACCAGAGGACAAAGTCCGACGCAGCACGCGGCGCCCAGCCCCAAAACCACCCACTGCCAATGGAGCTAATGGAAAAACTAACACTCATACAGCTGCTGCTGCTGCAGACACACGCACTCGGCCACAGGAAAAACAGGTGCTCAGAGCCACGCACACAAATCCCTCCAGCACACCAAGGACTCAGAGGAAAGCAGCAGGAGGAGGAAGAGGAGGCAAAACGGTAGGAAGAGCAGCGACAGCGATGAGAGAGAGGACCCTTGGGGACATCAGAGGGAAGGACGGGGTGACAGTAGGGAAGGAAGACAAAAGAGGAGGACGACTGTGTGAGGAGTCAAGGGGGAAAGAGAAGGAGAAGAATGGACATCAGAGGTCAAAAGAAACCAATGGCCTGAAAAACAAGGGGGCTGATGGGAAAGGAAAAGTAGGTGCTAAAGGGGGTAACAAAGGAGCGGCATGCAAGCTGAATAACATCCTTTGTAACCAGGAAGTTTATCTGCCCGCCATGGTGGTGCCACGTACACCTGTAGCACCAAGAAATCAGGAAAAGACCCAAGACCAAGGTAATGAACCACCCGTACAGCTCAGGGTGGTAGAGAGCAAAGTTGGGTTGCTTTCAAAGTGGCTTCCAACAATGGTCAAATCAGCATATGAAATGTAAGCATACTTTTTTTTGGCAAAACTCAGCACTGTTTAAAGGTTTAATTTCAGGGTTAGGGTTGCTGAGAACAGTTTTGAACAAACAACTGTCTCTTTACGAGACACAGAGCCAAATAAGCAGTTTATTTCTATTCTGCGTTGATCTGGCAGTCCATAAAACTATGATTTGTGTTTCTAATCCATGCCAAATTCCGATATGTAACAGCGCATACATATTCAAATAATGTGCTGTTACAACAACAATGCTCATAATAGGTCTTTAAATCTGTGGGGGGTTTATGCCTGGTACATGACACAAAGCTGATTAAAGAATGAAATTTGAAGGCTGAATACACAAATATTCAAAGAGACAAGCAGTCCTGTAAAAAAAAAACAATAAAAGTGTTTAGAATGTTCTCCATGAACATGTTTTCCCTTTAATATATTTATATCATGCCGTTAGATCCAAACTATTCAAATCTGTTTAAATGGGTCCAGATTTTATCCCTGATTCCCTAAAAAATAATAATAGTATGATTAATTCCTGTCTGTGTTCCTAGGCCAAAACCATGACAGGACCCAGGACAACCCCCTTGTTCTCTCCCGGTCCAGCAGCGAGGGAGGCTCAAACAGAATGTCCCTGAGCTCAGACACTGAGGGCCCCCCACCAGGGCCCCTGAATCCATCGCTATCCCACCGAGCTAACCCTGTCATCAGTGAGGAAGAGGGGGAAGGAGATCCGACTCCCTGCATGAACATCCAGAATGGTCCAACCTGCTGCCTTGATGGCAACAAAAACAAAGAGATGGGCTGTAAAAAGTCAGAGGTTATCACAGAGAGAGGAAGAGGTGATGGTAAGTCTGAGGTGCATCGTACCAACCTTGTCACTCAGGAGGAGTGTGCGGGTGCTCAGACTGTACCAAAGAGTGAAGCTTCAGCGGGTTTAAATTATGACTCTGTTAAATACACTCTGGTGGTCGATGAACATGCTCAATTGGAGCTGGTCAGCCTCAAGGACTGCTTGCACGGTTACAACGAGCACAATGACGACAGCGATGCAGAGACAGTCTATCAGTCAGCCAATGAGGAGGAAGACCCGGAGTATAAGGAGGAGAGGAGGAGGAGAGAGGAAGCGAGGCAGGAAGGTAATAACACAGACTGATTCGAAGGAGGAGCCCAATCCTGTCCCAAAGCAGTATTGTGTGTCGTAATAAGAGTGGTTTAACATCTTAATAAAGATTGTATTTTTTCACGATGTTGGTTTTCCTAACCAGGACGACTGAGGTTAGTCTCTGATTCACAGGTTCTTGCCATACAGTTAAAGGCAGAAAGATACAATTTTGAGTGTATCTATTAGACAAGTAAAACCAGAAAGGGAGAGTTCATTGTTTTCTCTTGTTTTTCACAAACATCAGTGAAACTAGGCTTGCTCTAAATAGGCTAGGGTCAATACTATTCCAAAGACCAGTAGGGTGTGGTTGAAGTTTTTGTGGTTAATGACACAGTTTATCAAAAAATGGAAACCTGAAACAGAACTACATCAGCACCAATAGCAATCTTTTCAAACACATGCATAAGTTTGCCTTTAGTTGACATGATAGGTCGCAGCTTAATTGATGAATCTACGGAAGGGATGTACCAGAGGACGTCTCTCTAGCTCACCCTATTCATGAATTATGCAATTGATTGCAATTTATTGATTGATTTTCAGGCTGTTTTCCGTCCTTATTAGAAAGGTAGACATGAAAAATGCTTGGAAAATACACCTTGCTTTCCTGTCCAGGCAAAGTTTATCTTTGTAGGGACCGCTTTTGTTGGTATTATAAATTGGGTATAGAAATGAGGTTGAAAATCACAGAAAAATCACAAGCATCCAAGAGTAAGTGATCCCCCTGAGAGAGTAGTGTTTCTCTGTCTTTGTGAATGTTAATGATGGTTACCATATGGGCAATCAAAATAAAAAGTGGATCAACAACAGATGAAACCTTAAACATAATGGAAATCCAAACTGTTGGACTGGAAGTTTTTTGTATCCGTTAGATTGAGATTTCACAAAGGCTGGTGTTTAAACTGGAATTTTCTTATTTATTATTTTAAGTAAGCAATAATGAATTTGTATTAAAAAAAAATAAAAATAATAATAATAATTAGAACAAGGGTTAAAAAAAAGCAAATTGTTAAAGATCCAATACTACGCCTTGTGGAACACCACTGAACCATTAACATTGATCTAGATGACTGTGTAGCTGTAAAAATCAAACATGCAAAGTATCTTGACCTGGTTGTTGACTTATGTTGCTTTCAGTTGAATCTTTTCTTCTTCTATGCTTGAAGAAAGGAGAAAAGAGGAGGAAAAGCAGAAACATGAGGAGGAGGAGACCAAAAAGAGGAGGGAAGAAGACATGAGGAGGAGGAGGGAAGAGGAGGTGAAGAGAAGGAGGGAAGTTGTGGCTAGAATCTGCAAGCAATCCAAAGTAATATCGACCATAACCTCAGAGGAAGAAGAGTCTAATGGAGGTAGAGCCGAAGCTTCAAGGAGTAGGAAATTCCTCAACCTTTTTACTAACAAAGGCAACAATTACAGTGCCACAGGTAAACAAAAGAGTCTGAGTTTTTATCAACAATCGGCTAACCAATTAAAGTTGCTTTTTGACTTTCTGCTCCACAGTTTGCATCTAAATACAATAAGAATGGCCAAACAAAAAACAAAATGGCACATTTTTTTAGGTACACACGTAGGGAGGGTGGAAGGATGTATGTATGTATAGCTATGCCTGCAGAATTTTTATTTTACTAGCTAATTACACATTACTTTAAATATCTGTGAATATGTTGATTTGAAAACCGTTGACATAGCAGAGCATCGAAAACTGTCTGCTGTCGAAACGCTCCTTTAAATTTAGGAGACATGAAATGAATCCTCCTTTCGTCCAATTACCCAGAATTTGATTTTTTGACTGTTTTCTTTTTTATAAAGTTATAAATGTGAAACTTATCATAAACTTGGATGAGTTGTTTCTTTGTTTTTATTGTAAGAATAAAATCAATGCTGTGTCTTATAGGGGCTGCATCATTTGGCATGTTCTCCTGTGTTTTGGATGGAGTAGAGAAAGAGCAGAGCCACAGAGCCGCCTACCGGTAAACACATATGAAACATTTCCAAACGAATAGTGGCATGTCCAAACAAACTACATTAAAAGTTACATATTTTGTCATGCCGATTTTCAGGTTTGTCCCTCGTCATGCGGATGAGCTTCACCTAGAGACAGACGACCCTGTGTTGGTGCTGAACCAGTGTGAGGACCTGTGGTGTCAGGGTTACAACATGAGGACTGGGGCTACTGGAATATTCCCTGCCTTCTACGCTGTCAAGGTGTCCAAAGATAGTGACCAAGGTAGGAAACTAAAAAACTGGACTGTAGAAACAGATTATTACCATCAACATCATTTTATAAACATACTTTTTCTCCTTCCTTCTCACAGTCCAAAGAGATGGTTGGACAGAACAGTTCATGGTGAGATTTCTGGGTTCAGTCCAGGTCCCCATCCATACAGGCAACGACGTGCTGTGTGCTGCAATGCACAAGGTACGTCGATACAAACTCTTTGGTTACTTATTGTGTCTTCAGAATCAGAATCAGGTTTTATTGCCAATTACATTTACACAAACAAGGAATATGTCGTGGTGTAATGGTGCAAAAAAAGTTAACAAGGAGATAAGGCAAAAATTCTGCTTTCAGGTTAAACACGATGCATGTTCATTTCAAACATAATAAGGATTTAATGACAAATATTGTATGTCAGTGTTTTTTGATTGAGATAATAGTATAGAGTGAAAACATAGGTTTGCTGATAGTGTCGCAAAGTAGCAGGAGCTACCATAAGCTAGCGTTGTATTGCTGATTTACTGTGCAGTGATTTTTTAAATTTGCGGGTTGAAATTCTCATACAGTTTTGTAAAATCTGCTGCTCTATCCTCCCACCCCCTACCACCCTGCAAAGTGTTACAACAGTAACTTATTTAGTCTATGTTTTGTTAGGTCACTGATCCCAAAAGCAAAATTGTTGAAATGGTTAAATGCAACCCTATTTCCAAATAATTATTTTTTAAAAACAACAAGTGGGAAATGTGTACTCTGGCTTTTTTTTCTTATTTCTTTTTCTTATTTTTATAAAACCACATTATTTTTTTTTGTTTTATTAATAAAACATCTTAATTAGCTTCGGACCCCGTAAACATTTTACTAAAAATGGCTTCTATACGCAGGATCAACATTGTGCTTAGAGTTCTAAGTTAGAGGAGCTAACTCAGCTCAACACTGTTTTCTCTAAATCCTTCACTGGGTCTTAATCCTGCATGAGGACATTACAGCACAGAGCTGGCTACTTAAGCTCAAAGTATAATGGACACACTTTGTAGACATCACATTTTACAACTCTCAACTTGAACTACTTTAGAAAATGAGATGGAATTTTATGAATCTCTGCGATGAAGTGATTACCACCGGGTTCAGAGCAGCATAAGATGGTGAGCTCTGCCCCTTAGTGTGGTGAAGAGGTTAAAGTCCGGTAACTTAGTGTGAAATAACTTTGTTTGCTGCTTGATACTGATTAGGTGTTTGCACAATGGTTTACTCCTGGCTAATCTTAAACTGGGATTATTTACTAGCCTTTAAAGTGTCTGGCTGAGTGGCTCCATCAACAGCTTCTTTTACTCCAGTGGAAAATTGAAAAAAAAAAAGTGACATGCAGTATTATTGGAAAGATTGAGAAGGGTGCAATGTGATGTAAATCAGTTCTGTCCCTTTAAACTTAGATTTCCTCTTCTCTGCAAAAGAAGCAATGACTTTGTTTTTTAATTGATATTCTGCAAGTTTCGATAATAGTTACATTTGAAAAATAGCTTGGGGGTGGCAGGTAGCCTAGTGGTTATGTTACTTTTTTTGTATTACAAAATGGTCAGACAGCAGCTTGTTTAGACTTCTTCTGAATAAAATGTAACTCTAACACTATAGACTATTCAAGTGATGTGACTGATTCTCTGATCATTTGTGTGAACAGGTGGCATGTAACAGGCGTTCAACAGGTCAACCTCCTCCAAACTGCGTGCTGGAGGTCAGTGTGACGGGCGTAAAGATAACCGTCCAGGACCAGTGTCACTCCGCACACAGGGTGAGAGAGCACTTTACCTACTCTGCTATTCCTTGCTTTTAAGTGTGAATTCATTTAAAATATAGCTGAAACCTTAGTGCAGGTAATCAAATGTTTAGAGTGTTGGTCAAAAGTAACTCCAAGCTACTCGAAAAATGATCATAATAAACTTTTTCAGACCAAAGCAACTTTCTGTAGTTTGAGGAACAGTTTTTTAGTGATTCCGCATCGCAGGAAATATGACTATTTTAGTTCCTAGAAACCAATTAATTGAAACCTCCCAGCGACACGGCGGTGCAAATGCAGACAGAAAAAAAAAGTCCCTGTGGTGTGTAGTTCTCGGGGAACTCAGTTGCGTATAGTTTCTGTTTGTTCTGATAACACGCTCCATGTAAACGACGAATACTACTTGCTGAACATATGGCGTGATGTTAGCAAGAAAAACAAACACCAGCTAAAGTTTGGACTTGAATGATAATAACACTGATTATCTCTGTGACAGGGGGACCAGTGTTTCCATTTCTTCCAGTTAAAGAACATCTCCTTCTGTGGCTGTCACCCAAAACATAGCAAGTGAGTCCAACTACTATAGGAGTATTTTACTGATTCGCATGACCTATGAAGACTTTCCAAAGATGTTCAAAGAGTGAACTAATGTTATTATTACAATTTCATCATAACATCATCCATTATTTGTATCATCACTACCCTATGATTACTACTTTTATTATTGTATTTTCTATTTGATGATCAAGCAATACTGTCATTGTTTTATTCACGTCAATGAAATGTCTATCATACTGAACTTTGTTTATACAGACTGGTCAATGGCATTTTTTTCTGATGACACACATTTGACCTTGTTACGTCTTCCTACTGAAGCACTTTTTTATTCACACAAAGTTTTGGATAAAGTGTTAGCTGTGTGTTTCTCCCTGGTATTGTGTTGCAGGTATTTTGGTTTCATCACCAAGCACCCTGACCAACAGCGCTTTGCTTGTCATGTGATGATGTCAGAGACAACATTGTATCCTCTGGCTGTGTCTGTAGGGTAAGGCTTTGTTGTCATAATAGATCACTAATACTTTTTTCTGATTGAGGGGTTTCTGTCCATGTACAAAGAGGAGTGAAACACAAAACTGACAACATGGGAGCTTATCTTAATCAGAAAGTAGCTCCTAAACTGTAAATATTTTTTTTGTGAGTAATGCAGAAGTTTTATTAAAGTTCCAACCAAATCAAACAAACTTCTGTTCACCTCCATTCAATCTGGGTTGAGGCACAGATCTCAGGAACAGATATTTCAAAACTTTGTCCCTAAAAAGATCAAACTGAATGAACACACTCATATTGTGGCAATATCTGCATTGGAGGGGATTGTAACCCAAAACAGCAGAGCTTTTGCTAACCTTGCTCCTTTCTGGCTGTTAATGACTCTTTTTGAGAAGTTCGTACAATGGCCTGAAAAGCTCAACACACTGCAGCTTGATATAACGTCACATGACCTTTGTTTCTGGTGAAACAAGGATTAAAGTCTCTCTTTAAAGCCACCAGACTATAACTACAAAAAGGTACTTCCTCCTTGTACGACACAAACTGCAGGTCAACAGGTCCAATAGCCGGAACCTAAACAAAACATAAAGAAAAGGAAATGAACTAGGAGCTGGTCGGTAAACAAAAGGCGAGTGGACAGCTGGGCTTTCTTATTTGCAGGCAATCGGCAGCCTCTCATCAACAGTTGGAGAGGAGGACAGAAATGATGTTGTTCCTCTCTAGGAACCGTCACCAATGGGATGTGTAGTTTTCTACCCAAAACTGTGAAACTTGATACAACACCTCCTGTTCGCAACCAGCTCGTTTATAGATGAAAGGAAAAAACGAAAACCTACAGGACTATTTGTAAAACTGCTTTTTTTTAACATTTTTTGTTTCGTCTGCTTTCTTAGCTCTGTCTAGGAACTTTGGTTAGGAACTGGAGCTGACCTAGTGTGGAAATTGGTCTGGTATAGCCGGAGAGGTGATAATTCACTTTCTGAGCACTGCCAGGGTGTCCGGGTTAAATAAAGTAAAATGCCACAATAAAATGTACTGGCTAAATCAGCAGTAGATCCTCACATTTCCACATAATAAAACATTAATAGTTAAATGACTGATTTTGGAAATGGAGTCTGTTGGCTTTGAGGAGAACAATCAAACTGCTTCCCTGGCTAGAAATCTTAAGTGTGTTTTAATCAGGTAAATTTACCCTCAAGAATTAAATTCCACGTTTTGTACATTATTGTCTCATAGCTCTTAAATATGTAAAAGTATGGCTCAAATTTTAAAGAAAAAAAAAAGCTCCTCTAATCTTTTTCCTTTTTGTGTTGTCCTACAGGAAGGCCTTCCAGCAGTATTACAAGCAACACGTTGGTTACTCCTGTCCCACTGAAGACATCTTCATTGAATAACACCTGCCCTCCTCTCACACTATGTACTGAATACTCACTATGTGCATGTAAGCCCAGTCTTACACCACAAACTGGATCACAGATATATCTTTGTGCATGGTGGATTTCTTTTCTTAGTGACATCCAGTGATACAGCAAGCTTTCCCTTCCTTTGGCCATGACACAATAGAAATACCTCTCTGGATGGATCAAACAAGCTGTTGCTGACCATGAGAACAAATGTAATATAGACCTCCCCAAAAACAAATGCAAATATTTGATAGTGATATATTTTACAAGCTAAAATTAATGACAGGTAAGTATTTGATGTAAAACAGTAGGGATAGCCTTCAAGTGGATGGAGGTCATTTTTTTGACAGAATATTTAAAACAACAAAAACGTCTCCAAAACAAGATGGCCATAGTGGTCGAACTCCAAATTCACGAGGATTTCAACTTCAGGGACAAAGAAATGTAATCAAAACTTTATGGCAGAAGATCTACATTTATAGTCTAAATCTGATGTATTTTTAATATTCATAAACCAATATTTTAGTATAACCATTCAGTGAGGTGAAGAGCTAAACCAGAAAAGGATTTTATCTTAAATGGACACTTCCACCAAATACTTAAACTGTTTCCGGAGATCATCCCGACCTAGCCATTCAGATATTCTCCTTCAAGAAACTATCCCTGTCAGACGGGAGGGGGGCAGGGGTCTCCTGAGGTAACACTATAAGTAGCGGTAAAAGTAACTGAATCCGCTGCACGTTGCTATAATGACAGTATTTACCTTCATACCAATGCTATGTTTAGTCCAATAGAATGAAAGAGCAGAAAAAAACGCCCCCATAACAGAAAACATTATGCAGCAGTTTAATTACGTGCACAGAGCTAGTGGTCGTGTGCAGACACTCTATGCACCGTGCAGCACTAACAGTATACAAACATCACTTCTTTTCTCCAAAGACGGGTGGTCAAGACAAACTCTGGGTGAAGTGTAAACGAAAAATGTGGCTCTATTTGTTGTGAGTATGTGAACCAAAAGGAAAATTAGTTAAAAGGCCTGCATGTTCGAGAGAAACTGTAGCTAAATGTAGTTATTGATCCCAGATTAGGGGATCAATCATGATTATCCTTATCCTTATTTATGAAAGTCGTGTTCAAACCAAAAGCAATGCAAAGTTTTACCTCACATTATTTGTCTTTCATCATTTTGAGATGATTTGTTTATATTGCTAAAACAGAATGTTTGTAGTTGCAGAACATCTGTCCATCTGTTTCTATGAAAGTGCAGTTCTACTACACCTATAGCTAGTCACATGTCAACAGAAATCTGGCAAATTATGTCGGTATAAACACAAAATTAAAAGATTTATGGGCAATTTCCAAGAATCAAGAAAGAATAATGCAGAAAAATGCAACATCATGATGTGTAAAAGCAAGAAATTCAGGTTCTGTGCAAGTGGACAAGGAAACATATTTGCCTACTATTGGAGGTCGTATTAACTTTTCTTTTAAAATCATATTATATGATTTTCTCACTGGATTGCACATTTTTAACTTATTGATAATGTGAAAAACAAAGTTTTGTATGTTTGCATGTGATTTGTATAATAACATAAATCATATGAAAAGTTGCCTCGCTTTTTGGTCTGAACACAGCTACAGACTCCCTTGTAAACATCTATTTTACAGCAACAAAAGGTTGCTTAATTAATTAAACTAGATTTTAAAACAGGATAAAGATCATGGGACAATGCTAGCCTGCATTTGAGTGCAAATCTTCTGTCTTTAAATGACCTTCATCCTCTACTTATTACAAAAAAGGGCTTCTTCATAATATAAACAATCCCCACTTCAGTATAAAAGGCAGCACTCTGAAGAAATGTATGATAAACAAATTAACCTGCTTGTCTTTTTTTTTTGCACGGATGAGGAAAGAATGATGTTTCCAAAAAATGTTATATAGAGTCTATTTATCTTTATCTTAAAAGCCCAAGACCTGACAATCTACTGCTGGAGTCGTTTGGAGTTACTGTGAAGGTGCCTCATTTCTCCTTTTTGCTGCTTCATGTTCCTTTTCTTCCACATGTGGTTCCATGCAGGGTTTCTCTGGTTGAGCTAAGACATGATTCCTTTAACTCTGTGTACTAACCAGGCCCAAACGACGCTGTGCAATTTAGTGCGTGACTGTGTGTGCAAAACAACAGACTGTGAGGATGGTGGATCGCTGTGCTGTGTTGTCATGTCCGAGTCTGTCCTCAGCACTTTTTGAGCTCACGTTTCTTTTGTATTGCCTGCTCAAATCTAGGACCAACGTCAGGGTCAAATGAACACACATATACTGTATTTACAAGAGATGTTAATACATGATTTGTGTATCATACCGAAACTTGGCTTTTAAAAAAAACTGATCTTTAAAAAACATACCCAAAAATCGATCTTATTCGGC
The DNA here is from genome assembly GCF_947650265.1 of Symphodus melops. Taxonomy (NCBI): domain Eukaryota; kingdom Metazoa; phylum Chordata; class Actinopteri; order Labriformes; family Labridae; genus Symphodus; species Symphodus melops. The sequence continues at coordinate 9,774,346 of NC_136696.1, read as the reverse complement.
TAAAGAACGATTTCCATTCCCTTTCTAAATTAGCTCCAGAGCTGCACCAATCAATATTATTTTATATCAACGGATCATGTAGCTTCAACTGGGAGGCTTTTTGTGGTTGACCCTACAGAGAACAAGTGTTCAACATGCAGTTGCCTTCGGTTCTAAAGAGATTTTTGGTGTCTTTTGGACAATTGTTTTTCCTGCACACATAAATGCCCCCTCCGTCCTTATCTCTACTAGCAGGCAACTAAATGTAGCTAAAAAGCTGCGATGCTTTAGATTTAATGGCAGGTCATCTAGACATGACTCAGAATAATGAAAGTGTTAGATATCTAAAAGGACAAATACTCTAAAAAACATCAGGCATGCCTGCTCTTATGCTGTTACGCAGTATTGTAGCTAATCCTGCTTTCCCAAAAGATTTAAATACCAATTAGTGCAGCTTGAAGAGCCAGAATTTGAACTTTAGGCCCCTTCAGGCTCCTTAGACACCTATAACAGGCACTAAGGGGTGCAAAGTGACATGCATCTGTCGTTGCTGGTGTCAGTAATTAGAAGAACTATTTGAAACAATCTCATGCCAATGAAAGTGTTAGTTATAAAATAAAGTCGGGTCAGGTTAATTGTAGGTGCATTGCTATCTTAAGCTAGTAGAAAGCATCTGACCAGTAAAACCTGGTGTAAAAGAAAAATGGTGCAGTGTTGCCCTGCAATTTAAAGGGCCCATTTCTAAATAGTAAGATGCCCCTTTGTAGCAGGTAAACAACCACTGTATTTTGTACAAACACGTTTAATAAATAGACTATATGCAACGCCTCTGCGCCTTACACTATGCACGTTTTGCCATAAAATGTGCAACTGGACACAGTTTAAATACACCTGTACCATGCACTTTACAGTTATGTGCTACCGATCATTTGTAAAAGGTCCTCTGACTTAGAATTAGGGCCAAACACAATGCATCCTCAAAAACAGCATACCTATAGAAGAGAGGAGATTTGAGCAGGCAAAGCCAATGGAAAATTACGATGACATATTTTGTTTGGAAAAAAAACAGTGCCTAATTTTTTTTAATTTTCTGGTGTATAGTAAATGTGACTGTCCTCAGTATTAATTGTTGAATTCAGATGTCTCGAAATCACAGAACATAAATGATACAAAGGCCAGTCTCATGAGTAGTTATGTAAAGGATAGGACTTAGTACACCTGTGATGGCTGCCATGGACATGAAATACTGTAATGACACTGTATAGAGCTAATATGTGGCGCCATTAGGGGTTGAACAGGTTTACAGAGGTTGTCTCTCAGTCAGTATGTCTTATGAAGTTTGGTTGTTCACATATTTACTTTAGAACTGGTCAGTGTTGCAAGTGAAAGTAATTTATCTGACGTTATTATATTGCACCATTTTAGTGAGACTCAGACAACAGTTGGTGATTAGTTTTATAGCTGCTTTTAGTCGAAGCAGCATTAAGAGTCTTTGCTGAGATTTTTGTGGAAAAATCTTTGTCCCATGATCTGACTGCTTTTGTAGCCAAGGAAGGATAATCATACAAAAAGTTTAAAGATTCTGAATTTCTCAAAGACAGGCAGAGTATGTTTGAAAATAAGGATATTGGTATGAGTTGAACCTATAACATTGGACAAATCATGGACATTCATTATTTTAGAATTTCCTAATATTCTATATTAATTCAACAGAAATGTTACATTGTCAAAGTATATAATGTTTATTTTTCTCTATGACGGCAGACTTCAACATTTAATAGAGGAATGAACTACTACTACAGTATGCTCTATTATGTTCATCTTCATGGCAGCCATCTGTGGTGCACCACAGGGAGTAGTTCTGACCCACCAGAAAGTGTCCTTTTTACTGTATGTTTTCAACTTTTTGTGATTCTAACGCCAAGGGGATCTTCTGTACATGACTCATTAACATAGATATATCCTGTATATATATATGTATGTATGTATGGCTGTATGTATGTATGTATGTATGTATGTATGTATGTATGGTTGTAAATGAGTTATTATTGTATGCTGTAGGTTTGAGCAAAACCTGGGTGTAACACCGCATGATATATGTTGTAAAATGAAAACGCTCAGAAGATGCACAGACGTGTCATTACAATGGTGGTTATTCTTGTCAATAAATCACGTTTACAAATGCACCGAAAGCCCATCTTCATTAGTAGGAACCAAATAATGTGTCTTTCCTATGTATCAAATGTATGCTTTCAAAGCTTTATCCATAATTCTTTAAGTAATTTGAAAAATGCCTCACATTAATTTGGTGGAGGAGAAAACTTGGTTCATGGAAAATTTTGTCAGTGGTCAAATACTGTAAATGACCGCAGCCAGAAAGGGGAGAAGGTACGTAGGCCCCCCCATCTGACCACACCAAAATTGAAACCAATGATTGGTTATTTGCCTACTAAAAGCTTAGCTTAAATTGAATAATACTATTCTGTCTGTTTTCAGCAGTTTACTGATACCTCTGGGGGTACAATAATGGACCTTAATGTTTTGGGGACAAAGATGTACCCTTTAGAATGTTAAGAATTTGGTCTTTTAGAGGATTGCCCCAGTGAAGAACCCCTTGTACCTTAAAGTGGCAGTGTTGTACAACATGAGAAAGAGTCAAAATTGTTTTTATAGCATTTATTAAAATTGCATTATTATTATTATTATTATTATTATTATTATTATTATTATTATTATTATTATTATTATATGTCATGGCATTTCAATACAATGATTGATATTTTATTACATGGACTTTAGTAATGACATGACCAGACCGTATATAAAAATGGATTAAACCAAACTGATAGGACGTTTCTCTGAAGGTGATCAGAAAACACACTTCAATAAACATCTTCATAATAAACTAACTTTTCCGATTTTTCTGAAACTGACTGCTCGACAAAATGGTTGGGCACATTTTAAATCACTATGTTTCAATAAGAGGAGTGTCTAACTTAACACAAACTGATTAAGGCATTTCTGTAGACGTATGCAAAGCTAAACAAAATCCACCAGAAGGCACTGTGGCTATAATCAAAGCCACTGACTTTTTTGATGAAAATTTGAAAGGTCAGAATAGTTGTTAACATGACAATAGTGATGAAGGGCTAACTGAACCAAAATATGTTCCTTGATAGCAGAAAAAAAGTGAAATTCTATGTCTAGTAATTTTTTAAAAACATACTCAACCACATGTTTAATTGTCTCTTCATGGTGTGTGTCGATACATTAATCTAATGTAAATTTATTATTTGCCATACAATGTAATCCAATTGACCCTTCTAGATCATTAGTTATTGCAGAAATGACAAATCATAATTAGCACTTTGAGAATAATCTGGAAAAAAAATCCTCTTTGAGTAACTTTTTTTTTTTTGGTTCATATTAGTGTGGAAAAACAAAAGAGTAAAGCTCAGGAAATCATAATTATCATAACTAATCCCTTTTAAATTAAACAGCACAAGCTGCAATGCTACCATTAATAAAAGTTGTCACTTATAATTTCTCTAAAACTATTAGAAGGACCCTAACACATTCTGCAGCAAAAGACGCACAACCCCACCAAAATCTGTTCTGTTTGCATTTCTTATTTCCTTAGGGAAGAAATTATGACAATCTTTTTTTCTTTTATTTAACAGACCCTTTACTTTTTTTAAATATTGACCTCTACATCTGAAATGGCTGAGATGTCACTTGATGGTTACGTATGACATTACATACAAATACCAACCAATCTCTGTCCAAATGGTGTGTCAAGGTGGAGATGTCAGAAATGCAATGTTTTCCCTGTGTTTGAATTCAAACCAGGAATACTTTTACCATCAAAACTAAATTGGTTCAAATGCTCAAAAAAATGTTGTGCTGTTGCACAGATGAGATGTGTTGAGTTGAAAGGTTGGAATTAGAACGTTTGATAAAAACCAGCAAGAATAGTTCAGTCAACCAAACCAAAAGAATAGAATCGGACTAATTATCCTGCCGTTTGAACCAGCCTTTAGCTAGAAAGATTGAGAATTTTATTGAATTGAGTTACTATAGACTGGAATAGTAATGACGTATTTTTGTAAGCCAACCCGGAAGTAGCTACGCAGGTGGTTCCTACGAGAATTCTCCAATGGGATTTTTGCATTGGATTTTGGATCGTTGCAGAAAATAAGCTCTGTGTCAAACATACGTTTCTTAGCTTAGACGTTTTGTTGAGCTGGATAATATGAAGTTTGTGTGAAAGGATAGCGTAGAGCGAGGAGAACCATCAAATATGGCGGCGATGTTTCATGTGTTTCAGAATGTCGTGAGGCGTTTCCATATATTATGTCTGTGGTGTGGGCTCGTGCATGCATGGGGTAGAGAGGCTTGATTAGTTGACAAAAAACAAACTGTCATCCGACAATGGTCAAAGTTTTAACACGCTTACAACTGCTACAGATGATGGATTTTCTTTGTTCCTTTTTCAGAGCACATAAGACCTAAATTATTGTCAGGACATAAAGACAATTTGAACCAAAAACTTTAAAGTACCAACCCTACCTTTAATACAGAAAATAAATATGTTTCTCCAACACTGCTTAACTGCCTGTGTCAACTAGCGTTAACGCTGGCTTATAAAACATTTGGGGCCTATGGGCTGCTGCATAAATGTTAACTATCAAAAATCATCTATAAATCTGTATAAATTCAAACTTACCTTAAAATAAACGGTTTTGGTTGAAGTTAACTTGTTTAACTTCTATTTTACTGAACATCTTCAGTTGAAAATATTTTCTATGTTACTCTTGCAGTCAAAACGGTAAAAAAAATGGTCCAGAAACAGTCAGTAACCAATCATTGTTAGCGTCAAGTGATTGACACACGAACTCACCAATCAAAAATAAGCCTTCCTGCTTCGTAACAGCTCGGCAGTTAGACAACACCATAGACTGTAAAAAGAAACGTAAAAAAACTAATCTTATTTAACAAAAAATAACCTTTACATTGATCAGTTAACACGCCTTTAAATCTAAGACTATATTCCTTTTTGAACTTCATTATTTTTCAAGATGTTGCTCTAACTAAAACTGTGTCAAGATATTGTACCCTAAATGTTTAAAAAATGTACAGAAATACCATTTACTTCTGGAGAACATAAATGTACCTTTTAAGCACTGATAATGGTACAAAAAGTCAACTTGAGGTACAAAAATGAGCCATTGTGGGTCCAAAACTGAAAATTATAACTGGAGGGACAGAAATACTCCTTTCGTACCCATATTTCTGACAGTGTAGAATATTTCTTTTCTTGGTACATTCAGTTGTAAAATGTTCCCTTTATGACATCACAATGTGCAGTGACCCCTCTCCCAGTGGGGTTGACACTCCCACAGCTAATTGCTTGTTCTGCCCTCTAAGTCTGCCTCTTCAAAGTAAACAATAGGGCAGGTAAGAAAAACAAATCCTCCTAAATTCCTCAATCTTACTTATACCTCAGGGTTTTGATTTAATATGACAACAATTTAATAATAAACATATGAAGCTGAATAATTAATAACTGAAAGTGCATATTTCCATACTTATTGCCCATTGTGATGGTCTGAGAAAAATAAATACATTTCTGTCTCTCTGTGCTGGGCTTTTGGTTTTCTTATGTTGTCTTCCTGTTTCAACCTTTGAGCATATCTGCAGGTACACTGCCCTCTACTGACTGGAATACACTAAGAAAGTTCCTTTATACAACAGGACATTTTAATCTCCAAACCTATTACCTTTCGTGTCCAGCTTAAATAAGCAATAAAAACCCTCCCAATGACCTGTTAATGAAACTTTCAAAAAGAAAGGAGACTGTAAAACTATATAATAATTATTTTATTTATAGAGTTTTATAGAGCTTTTTGTCAAAGTGCAGCTTAAAAACATGGACAAACAGACACAACACATCATTAAAAACATCAGCCATAGACAACAGTGAAAAGGTGGGTCTTCAGCTTCGCTTTGAATACATCCAGGGAACAAGAAAGTCTGATATCCGCAGGGAGACTGTTCCAGAGAGTGGGAGCGCAGAATGAAAAGGCCCGCTCACCAACAGTCTTTTTGCGAACCTTAGGGACAGCTAAGAGGCCAGTATATGCTTATGAAGATTTAAATGGAAAGACATTAGCAGAATTAAGTACAAAAAAATTAAAATTGATTGTTTGTTCTTTTTTCCAAACAATTCCCCTTGAATAAAACCTCATAAAAAGCTTTTGAAGGTTTGTCCAGGTCACCCTTGTGAAAGAGATCTTGATCTCAATGGGTTAATTACCTGGTTAAATAAACGTTTTAACTTGTGTCTCTTTACCAACTGTTAAAGATGATAATGTTTCTAAAAGACATAGAGTATATCCGTGTGTAAATGAAGATATATTCTTATTTTATTCCTGTACCATTAATCCTCTCAAAGCTATACATTTATTCAGCAGATACATGCAATTACCCAGTCTGTGATTAAAAGCTCATCAGTACTTCTGTTTGCTTACATCAAATGTTTAATTCAAGAAGAATTAATATTCAATGGGTTGTTCTTATCTTTTATTCCTTTCTCTGTGTGACTCCAGCACTTCGCTTGCTGCACTTCATAATAGAAAGCTGCATTACAGTCCCTAAAACTACATATTGTAATGTAGTTCAATCAGGAGAGACAAGTGATCTTAAGAATGAATTTATTACAGTGAAAGTGTGATTGACAAAATGAGATTTGACAGAAAAGTTTTGGCGCTTGGCCTCTATGGGGTGGAAGATGCGATTTAGTGATGATGTTCTGCTCGTCATTATGATAGACCCCCCATGGAGTCCAGACCCTGGTGGTTGAGGACTGATGATTTGATGAAACCGAGTGGGAGAAGATTGATGGGAGTCGACTCTGCTTCTGAAGATGGCGGTGATGGGGAGGTGGAGGGGCGCACGAAGCCAGCTTGAAAGAACTAGGGAAGAAAAGGGATCATATTGAACGATGATAGGCCGAAAACGAGGGAGGAACGCTGCGCCATTGGTTAGATGAGGTCCGGTGACAGAACAGCTGATTAACCCACGGACGGCCCAAACTGACAGCTCGAGAATGACAGCGGAAAATAGATAACGAGAAAAAAGGGTGACTGAGAAACCTGATTGTGGATCACTTCAAGTCTTCCTTACTGAACTAAGCTTCATTCCAGTTGAGGTTATTCAGTGATGCTATTTCAGAGGCTTCTCAAGCATGATTGAAACACACATTCAATATGGTTCAGACTAATCACAGAGCACTAGCTGTTGAAGTCATTTCTACATCCAGCTTGATATCGCTCTTTATACTGATGGAAACACATTGTACTAATAATGAGGGTACGACTCAAGTTATGTTTGGAGAGACATTTATGCCCAAAACTAAAGACAGACAGAGACAAAACATTTACAGTATCATCCACAGTGAATCTAAAGTGCATAACAATAAAAATACTAGTTGCAAACTAACTGCAGTAGTTGACAATAATTCTTTATTCAAAATGATTAAATAACTCTCACGGTCAGTGGAGTCTAGTAGCTTTGAGGAGACATGCAAACCTTTTTACTGGTTTTAAATTAAATGTTTTTGCAGATTACATGTCAGCTGTTACGGCCTGTATACAGAATCAGCCTTAGAAATATGAAGGAGTAATTCCAGATCTCTCTTTACCTATTAGTGGTAAAAGCCCCAAACAAAAACAAACAACAGTGCCTGGGTAAGTCCACAGGAACTACTCTGAATACCTCTCAGCGTCACTGAACAACAGAGAAGAAAATGACTTTCCACTTGTTGTGTGAAATGTTTTCTTCAACATGCGATTTTCCACTTCTGCAGGTAAAGGGGTTTACACAGTACATAAAGGGTGAATAGTTATGATGTATGCCAGACTACAACAGAAGTTTACATGTCACAGGTCAGTTTTCAGAGGAGTCTGTCTCTTCTGTGGAGCCGTCACTTTCCACCTCCATCCTCCTCCTGTGATGAATGTTCCTCCTCGGGGAGGCCTTCCTTTGCACCTCCTTCAGTCCCCCCCCCACAGCGCTGCCGCTGCTGTTGCTGCTGGGACTCACTGAGATCTGGGCGATACTGGAAACACGGGACAAGAAAAGAGGCGTTGATCGAAGAACATGAGAGGAGGAGGAAAAGTGGGGGGGGGGGAAAGAACATGGGGAAGCAAAGAAGGGAATTTAAAAATGAGTAGGACAGTAGAGTTTTGTACAGTGTTATATACAGTGTGTGTGTGTGCGAGGCTGTGTATGGGCATGTGTTTGTCTGCTCTTACAGCTTGTCAAGTTCCTGGTCCATCTCTGGGTCAATGAGAAGCTCTGCCTTGCTGGGTAATGCTCCTGCAGAAGGGGGAGGGAGTTGAATTTAATTACTATTTCAACATATCCCATTCATACATTCATATTACTATTATTAATTTAATTGAAATAATTCTGATGTAAAGGGGTCTTCATTTAGTGATGATACCAGAGGATTCTGGTCAATCAAACATACTTCATCTATTAAAGGTCACATATTATCCTCCTTTTAAACACTATTAGATACATCTCAGAGCTCCCCAAAACATTTCTGTGAAGTTTCTTGTTACAAAACCTCTCTGATTCTGTATTTGATCATGCCTATAAACCGAGTTGAATACTGCATTTTAATATAATCTCTTAACATGGTAGCATTACAGTATAAATAGTCATCATAATAATTCTGTGTTGTTGTGTTCATGTGTTAAATACCGATAGTCTGGTTGATGGTCTCATGTTTAGCCAGGCTCATCAGGAAGCTGTGGTAAGAAACTTTGTCGACCTGTTCCAGTGTTTCCCTCATACAGGACCTTGGAGGATGACTACACACCCACACCCACACCCACACCCACACACACACACACACACACACACACGTGACACATCAAACACAGTGATAAGAAACTGATGACACTTCAATGCATAGAGACTAATGTCATTATTCAATTCAAAGATGGAACTAAGCAAGGAAATTCATCTTTCTTATTTTCAAATTATCAGAATAAATTTAAATTAACCATAAAAAAAGCAGAGTTAAGTAAAAGTCACAAAATAAAGGTTTTTGGATTTTGATGTAAACCAAAATATAATATTAATATACTACATTCAAACAAAGACTGGTCAATAAAGTGCAAGACACGTCTTTTCATATTCAAACGTGTAAGGGCACGTCAGGGATTGAAATTAAGGGACATTTGCCACTGGCTCTCTGTGCCGCTGGTTGTCAAGAGTTTCCAAAAATGAGCCAATATGATAAAAGTCTCCCAAGGATCAAGAACAAAAATGTTCAAATATCTTAGCAAAGTGTGTCTTCTTGTCCTGGAATAACTTGTGATTTGACTCTATAACATCAAAAAGCTGATTTTTGGCAGTTGTCAGGTGATCATCACTGGAATATGTGTATGTATGCTCTGATATCCTCTGACCTGAGTTTGAACCTGTCACACAGGTCGTCTACACACTGAGCCAGAGTGAAAGACTCCACGCCGTCCTGCTGCTGCTCCTCCTTTTCGTTCTCCTCTGCAGCCACGGAGGGAAGCTGCTCGATGGAGGCCGATGTGGGGACGATGACAGTGTTTGGACTCTTCCCTGATAACAAATCCTGGTAGATCACGAGCACGCTGTCCAGGAACTCTAAACACACACACACACACACACACACACACACACACACACACACACACACACACACACACACACACACACACACACACACACACACACACACACACACACACACACACACACACACACACACACACACACAGCGGGGGAAATTCACTCAGATTATTTCGACCTAAAACAACTCAATGACCAAAACATCAAAACACACTCAATAGGAACTGAGAAACTAATGTTAAACATTTGGATAACATACAGCTGCTCTTAATCTCCCCTATCAAATAACTGTGTTGAACTCAAACCATAGAGCATCAAGTGTTTAAAATTAGATTCTGTTTACAGACAAGTAGAAATGAATGATCATCATCAATGTACAAGCTAATGAGGATGTAAGCCCTAACCAATAAGAAACATTTTGTTTCCACGGTACCTTGGTAGTAGAACTGCAGTTGAAAGGCATACAGAAAATCAGAGAAAGACATCAAGCAGTCTATGGCGTCGTCCATCAAAACAATTCTAGAGGACCAAAAAGGAAAAAAAGGCTAACAGTTAACTGACAGCAGATTTAGTCCACTTGTTTTGATGTCATTAAAAGACCACTACACACAAAGAAATACAGTCGAAACATGATCTCTTCTCCTCTTAAAAATAGTTACAGGAGAACTGAGCCATTGGTGTGGCTCGATTGGTTGACTTAGTCGTCTCTTCAGCGGAAGGTCTGCCTTTGATCCCCAGCTCCTGCAGCTACATGTACGATGTGTCCTTGGGCAAGGATCTTAACACCCAAGTTGCTCCCACTGCTTTGTTGGCGGAGTATACATGTGTATGAATGGGATATGTTGAAATTGATGGCCACTTTACATAGCAGCCTCTGCCATTAGTGTGTGATGTGTAGGTGTGACCTGCTGTGTAAAAGCACTTTGACAAGTTAGAAGACGAGCTCAAGTCCATTTACCATTTACTCATTTCAAAAAGGACAACAGAGATCCATCCATCTGAAGGCACAACACAAATAATGCAATGTGTTAAGTTGCAAAGCTTCAGCAACCAGGGAAAATGAGAAGGCCATTCTGTGTTTTGTTCTTTTAGTATAGGATAGGTTGTGGCTCTGAGCAGGCTGAGCGAAGCTCTGCTGGAGGAGCTGCATGTTTGACATTTACAAAAAAGATGTGCTTAAATATGATCATACACGATTTCATTCTTTGTACATCATTTTGTTTTTCTCCAGAATAATAAAAAATGTAGGTATGTTCAAATTGCTTGCGAGATGAATAATGGATTATCTTATCTTATATTTATTTCTGCTATCTTTCTATTGGCTTTATTCAACTTGTTTTAGACATTCTTGTGTATCTCTAGCTCGAGACACTCTATTGTGGTTTCACATCATCAAGGTCACGCTTCTCTGATTAAGAGAGGAAGCTTCTCCTGACCTTTTTTATTTCTCTTTGCTGACTGGGGTGTTAACTGTACATGCTCATATGAAGAGAGACCTCTGCTGAGAGCTGTCCTGATTATGCTCATGACAGAATTTTGCTTGATAGTGTTAGATGTTTTAGCTCGTAATAAAAGGAGGAAATATTTATTTGTGATTGTTAAAGTTTTATCATTGCACTGACCTGGCTGCGCTTTGCACCATCTCTACCGGGAAGTCTGGACACAATAACTGCAGCAGAGACCTGTACTCGTGCATCGACAGTAAGTCTGCAGAACAACAAGACCTCAGTAATCATAGTCAGACAAATTGTTTGATAGATTGACTTGATTGTCACTTATTACATAAGCTTCACGTTAGAAACATACACCAAACCATATACGGAGGAAAAACATTGATCTGACTTTCATCAAAGTAGTAATCTCGATTATCATTCTCATTATTTTTGACTCTCTCTCACCCCCGCTCTTGCCGATCTGCCTGTAGCATCTCCAGAAGACTCTGATGAAGGAGGCTCTATTATGAGGAGTGGCCTTGATGTAGTTATACTCTCTGAAGAGGACATGGTTACTGTTCTTCACACTGCTGAAGCTACAAACACACATCAGGAATAAGTCAGAAAACACAGAGGCAGCACTACTGAAGAAGTGAATACACTGTAATACATAGAGACAATGGTGATTATTACAAATTGCATTGAGAAATAAAAGACAAAACCTGAACTCTGTGTCTGTCTGTCTGTGTGTGTGTGTGTGTGTGTTCAGTGTGACTTACTATTCAGCAAAATAGCGGACCACTCCAAATTGCGTGTATTCCTCTTTATGTTCCAGCAGCTGGGTGACTGCATCACTCAGGTAAAATAACACATCACTGTCGGCTGCAAGAAAAACACAAACGCAGAACATTTGAGAGCTGCTATAGTTTGCTTAAATCAATTCATTAGCAAAAAACAAAAACAAAACAACGACAACTAATAAGACAAAGGGATGGATAAGCAATAAATAGCATATGGTTATTCCTTCAGTATAAGTTAATAAAATTTGTTATCGAAAGACTGCACTGGTTACAATTCACAGCTAACATACTGAGGTATTCGTCAACATTCAAACGGTTCATTCTGCTCGTCCTTTTGGGAGCTCGCGTTCAAATGACCAGAAACACTGGAGTTGTGTGTGTGTGTGTGTGTGTGTGTGTGTGTGTGTGTGTGGCTGTTATCGTCTCCTCGCTAGCTATGAATACAATTGCACACATTTATCAGTGTAGCCTTTAGATTCTGTTAGCTTTCATAGATCGGCCGTTTTTTGACATTGTTGGGCTTCCATGGAAACGTCAGTGTTTTGAGTTACATTAATTTAACACCCCCCAAAACACAGCGCACAATGGTTCCTACCCTGCGCTGCTGCTGTTCTTCTTCTTCTTCTTCTTCTTCTTCTTCTTCTTCTTCTTCTTCTTCTTCTTCTTCTTCTTCTTCTTCTTCTTCTGGTCAGGCTTTAGAGTGTAAAGCTGCCCTCCACAGTCTTAAGAGTTTGTACTTCATTTGTATCTTCTAATACAGGCCAGTGGCATGTACAAAACTGCGCCAACAGCAGATTGAAAGTTTGTATCCACAGAAAATATTGACTTTAAAGGAGAAAGAGGAGATAACTCCATGAATAACTGACTTCTTTTATCCCTACTTTTATCATAAAACAAACACAACATGATGGACTGCTTACTCTTTTCCACACTGACACAGACTCCTGTGTTGTTCAAATAATTACTATAATAACTTAGTTGATCATAATATTATGAATTAATCATAATACCAAAATAATAATAAATACCATTAATAGTAGCCTAAATATATTAATTCATTAGATTGTGTGTGTGTGTGTGTGTGTGTGTAAGCAAGTGTCAATAGACTCTGGTGAAGGGTACGGGGACTTCGGATGGAGAGTCAGAGTGTGAAGAAAGATGACAAGCAATAGTGACCACACAAAATGAATACATAAGTAATTTGAATAAATAAGTCATTTCATGCTAGCAGTGATAACAATATTCATCCAGAATTCATCCACAACATTGTCATTATTGTGACCATTGTCATCCGCTCCATCAACAACAAATTAGCAGTGCTATGTCAATGGAGTCAGGGGATGTGCTGCAAAAGCTCTTAACAATTAAGCTAATTCAGATCCTTTCAGAGAGCTGGGGCTGTAATTGGTGAGATCAGGTGTTTTCCAGTTATTTTTGTGCTACCATTGTAGGAGAATATTTGTATTTAATACCCAATTATTGAAAAAATAATGTAAAGGCTATTTGTGTTAATAAAAGGACTAAAGGAGGATCTTAATGACCTACATTTTTGATAAACCTAACATGACAGCAGTGTTCCATGTTAAGGGCTTTTTTTAATGTTCATCATATGTTTTTCATACATCTCTTTTAGGCTAGTATATTGTAAAAGGACTAAAGGGATGAATAAGAAATGATCATGAGAACTATTTTTATTTCACAACCTTATTTCCACCAAAAACACAACTACTATCCTGTATGGTTACAAACAAGCTCTGAAATCAGAAGCAGAAACTGACTCCTGCAAGCTTTAAGACTGAATGGCGGCGAGTACTGGAAGGGCCTCACAGCTACCCATTAAAAGATGCAATATATGTGCTACAATTAATTTAAAAGTCTTAAGGGCTTATTTTGACAAACCAAAAACATAACAAACAATGTATTTTTAAAAAGAACAAAGAACAAAGAGCGATTCCCCAACCAACAAAAAAACTATGGTTAAAATAAAATTGTACAATTACAATAAATGTTTGTTTTGTTTGAATTGGTTTTTGAAATAATTTCACCAGTTATAAAATAGATTTAAATGTCAATGTATTTCTTCAGCAGTCAAGTGATTTTTCCTTCCAATATGTTCCTATTGATGGAAAGTTACTGTCTGACAAGATTTAAACAAATTAAGTGCAGACATGCATTGTTGTATTACCTTTATTTGAAAACAAAAATTGTTGTATTTGCTTTGTGGCATTTCTTTTGTCTTAAGCAAATGCGATGTTTTGCACCATACTTTACATTTTCTGTAAACTGAAATGAAATTCAAAATAACTACAACTTTAAACTGAGTTTACCTTTTAAAGCTGTCTTCATTTATAGAAAAGAAAACGTGTTTGCTCATCATAGAGCTAATCTCTCAGGAAACCTATTTTGTCTAAGCTAATTTACATATTTACAGAGAACATCCAAAAATAAGTGGTTTAAATGATTTGAGATTACAGAATTCGAAAAATGGACCAAAGATTTTCATAGGCAGGGGGCTTTTTTTTTAGGTCAGCCAATCATAACTTATCCACACAGAAGTAATAAATGTAATGGTCCTATCCCAACATGGAATGGGGAACTCAGGGGGCGGGAAATAATTCAAATGCGACCAATCAATGACTCTTTAAAGAGACACATAAGGAAACCCCCAAAAGATCAAATTAATCAATGAAAGTGTTTTGCCGATATGTTAAGACAAATCTAATTCAACACGTTGTGCTTTGTTCTGGTTATTAGTGGTGTAAATGTATTTTTTTTCTGAAACTGTCCATGAAGTAATGACTGAATATACTATAGTGATGTAGTCAGGGTGGTGCCCTGACTCCGCCCCTTCTCTGTCTCTCCGCCCTTGGAAGTATTTCAAAAAGCTTAGTCAAGTTAGACACAAGCAGCAGGATCACACTGGGAATTGTTTTTTAGAATAAGAGCGCGACGTGTCTCACTTACGAAATATGATACTCTAATGAATAAAAAAACGTATTCGGTGAGGTGCTTTAGCTTACGTGTACTAATACTCAATTTGTATTTACTACATATTGTATTTGTTCTGACCAAGAGATTCTTTTGTTGTTTGTTTTATTTTGAAAAAGGAAATGATCTTTCGTCTTTGCAGTAGCAACGCCTGTATAAAGCTCGGCAGGGCTTCTCTCTGTAGTCATCCCACTATCAACCCCATCGACCTGAACAGTCGGCATCGTATTGTCTCCTAAAGAAGCAAACAGGTATCCCAACGACATAAAACCATTCGCATATTGTAGTTAGATCTCATGTTTGACTGTCCGCTAGCGTGCTAGGATGTTGTGTATCTGTAGCTTTCTGCTGTGAACTGCGTTGTCAGGCCTGGCTGTGTTGGCGCGTATGAAAGGTTAGCCCGTAGCCTGTTTTCGAGACAGCTAACGGCGGATAAGGACTGCGAGCAAACCAAGCTCACATTTTTCAGACTTCAGACGCGTCTACCACGATAGCTTATATGTGGCTTAGATGAGATATGAACGCTTTATACCTTTGCTTTGGCGCCTCAAACAAGAGCGAGTTTACAAGCTAACCTAGCAACTGTCACTGTGGTTGCTAAGTTAGCTTACCAGTACATGGCGCTCACTAATTAACTTGTGGCTAACGACAGCGAGTTAAGATCATAGATTTAATATGCTAACCACTAACTGACTGAGCAAACTGGAACACATGCTGGTGACAACCACTAAATACTTGACTAAGTCGATGATAGCCCCGCTTGCAGACAGTTGCAAACCTCATTGACAACGCCGGGCTGTTTGAGGGTGCAGTCTTGTTTCTGTATACATCGTGTGTATGTGCATTGTGTGCTCAGTTGCATCAGAATGTGGACACAAGATATTATTATTTTACCTTTTATGTAAAAAATAATTGTTAATTGGTATTTTGAGTCATCGTGTATTTAACTGTCTATCTCAGCTGAGCGTATAGATGGGATTATAAACGGACGACTGGTTGATTTACACGTTGTTGTTTTTTTTTAATCAAGTGTGTATTATAAAGAGTGACTATCGTAAATGCTTCATTAATGTTAGTTAAGTCGTAATACTCTTCTTGTCCTCAGGTTTTTATACGGTTGTCATAGCCACAGTCTAGTGAGTTTTCTCGAATCATATCACTTTAGTAAGGATTTTGTATCCTAGCAACAAGAGCTATTTGCTTGTTAAAAAAATCCCTGATCTGTTTTTGTCTGAAGAACCACAAGAGACGTTAAAATTCAACGAAATGAATGAAAACTAGCACAAGGTTTTAGTGTGCGTGTAGATGCATCTTTAGACAAGTTGAATTATAGATGAGGTTTTCTGATGGTAAACTATTCCATCAATCAAAAATAATCTTTAGTTTTAATTCAGTATTACATGGAAAGCTGTGACTATGCTAAAATAGATGTGTGCATTGCATATTTTAAAGTTTAGGATGTGTTGTTTTTCCATAGTCTTCAGCTGGGTGCTATTTAAACTTCAAATAGTAGCAATATGTAAGTAAGCTTCAATATGCCTGTCTTTATGATTAATCAATCACCAACATGACTTAGTCTTTGCTTTTTTTTTTTGTATCATTCTTCTGTAATTTAAAGGGTGCATTCTCAATCCAGGGGGTTTCTCTGTTTTTATATTCTGACAAAATGTGAATCTATGCCCCTTAAAAGCTTTAATAGACTGAAGTCTGCATTCAGTGTTTGTAAGAGTGGCTCCAAGCTGACAGGAGTTTGCAGAGACTTGAATGATTTCTGTTGCCTGTTTACTTTACTGGTTTGGATCAATATGAAATATGAACTCGGAGCCCCTCCCTGACCGACTGTGCATTAGACAATCACATGCTCAGGCTTTCCAGCCTGGGAAAGAAAACGCATGTGAGAAAGTGGGTGCTTGTTTTTTTTTTTTTTTGTGTGAAACAGAACTACCAATCATCTGAGATGATTCTTCACCTTCAATGTCAAAGTGTCTTTGGTGAAACACACAGGACTCTGCAGGATAAACGTGATATTTATTAAGCTACAGAAGCAGATCACAGTTAGTCTTAATTTGCTCCATTGCATTTGTGCATTTCATTCCAATATGAATATTGATATGAAGTGAGCCAAAAAAGATAACATGCATCACCAATGCAACCACACTCTGGTCTCATTTTGCAATTTGCTATCCAGCCATCTCTTTAGCGTCTTAGCCTGCAGACGTGTTAAATAGACAGGTGCAAACTGAGCGAATGACTGCACACTTCTTGAAAGTTAAGTGTCACAAATAGAAACTTCCATAGTTCAGAATCATAAGAGCCTTACCTGGTGTATCCTGTCGGACATGTCCCATCAAGTTTTTACAGCGTCTATGTGATGGTGGTCCGTGGGAGGGAACTGAAGGGCTATAGGGGATTTTTTTTTTCAATATACCACAGGAACGCAAGGAGCCACTGGGTAGAGTTAAAACAAGCCTGAGCAGTGTCACCATATGTAGGTCGAAAATGAAATTGTATACACGGGAGGATGAGAGCTCAAGGTGCATTGTTCCAGCAGAGATGAGTTTATAGAAACTTTAATCCAAATCTGTTCATGCCACATGCAAACTGAAGATGCTTAGAAAAAGGCAAATACGTCCATGTTATATTGAAGATGGCGCTCCAGGGATTTTAAAGCTCCACAAGTCTTGTTTTCAAGATGGTCAAAACCAATCCCACGTCATTACTGTTTTCTCTAGTTTTAACGACGACAATGTAAAAGGAAACCTTCTCGGCCATCCTTACTTCATGCTCCTTTATATCTCTCGTCCGCAGGTGAAACGTAACGCTGATGTTGTTTTTGTTGTTCTCCAGTTGAGTACCTTTGGGGAAGCCCACCCCCTGTGTGGCAACCATGGGGGACGAAAGCGAGTGGATGAAGCTTCCCATCGACCAGAAATGTGAACACAAGGTGACTGATTGTCTGATGGGAGTTTTCTCCTGCAGTTTAAACCTGACATAGATATAGATAGATAGATAGATATTGACTGCAGGTGTTTTACACGTCTCACGCCTGCCAAAGATAAACTAGTGTCAGATGACTGAGGAGAGGGGTGCATGTATGTTTTATCCTTTTGTGGTCTAATTTTTTTTATTTTTTCTGGATCAACTAATGGATCCTTCTACTCCTGTACGTTTTTTTATTGAACCTCTTACATTGTACGAACTGATGAAGTCCGAGCCACACCCTCTGCTTTGTTTCACCTTCCTTGAATACTTTTGTTCGCATTTCAGTTGGCTCTTTACTCCAAGTCTTCATCATGAGGGAGTAAAAACACAAATCTAATCCATGTCACCGTCATGTACTTTAAGGTACAGATGAGCATGTACGCTCAATAGGAAGCGTTTGTATTTACTATTAAACATGGGGATTTGTTCCGCCTCTTGTCTTAATGACTTGACTTCTCTTAATGAGAGTTGTAGATGAAGTGGAAGGATAACAACAAGCAGACTGAGCTTTACTGTTATGCTTAATTTTAGATGATAAAAAAAAAAAGCCCCATCTTTAGAACATGTCATGATGAGGATAAACAGACTACAGCATGTAACAGAGATGTTCAGTCATTATGAATGGAGGTCATAGTCCCTGTTTGTCACACAAATACCCAACTTTCTAAAATCCTTACTTTTGTAAATGTACTTTATTTATACAGCCCTTTACAACAATGTTTTCGGCGAACCAAAGTGCTTTACAACAAGGCAAAGAAAAAATAAAATCAATTGGGGGGGGGGGGGAAATCCCCCCCAAAAAACTTAGAAATGTGCATTTGTAACCTGTTCCCCTCTTTCCCCCTGGACAATCTCTCTCTCCTGCTCAGGTGTGGAAGGCCCGACTCAACGGTTATGAAGAAGCCCTGAAGTTGTTCCAGAGGATAACAGACGAGAAGAGTCCCGAGTGGGGGAAGTACCTGGGACTGATCAAGAGGTTTGTCACGGAGTCCAACGCCGTGGCTCAGCTCAAAGGCCTGGAGGCTGCTCTGGTCTTCGTTGAGAATGCACACGTAGCTGGAAAGTGAGTATCTGCAAGTTTACCTGAAGCAGCCCCGCAAACGATGCACTGTGACCACACGCCGCTCAGTGGGAGGAACAGATTTGTTTTAAAACCCTCACCAGATGATGGGTTTTTATTTTTGAAGAAGGAAGGTGCCAAAATAAAACAGCCTGAATATATTCTTAATATTCTTAAGCTGGTCGAGCCAGTAGACGACGCCACAGACACGGGTATTTATTTAAAATGCGTAATCACTGCTGAAAAGAAGTGAGATGTGGGGACCAGTTAGCGTGAGCAGATGTCACAGATATGTGGTGTGACAATAAAGACAAAGAAACGAAGAGCATGAATCAGTGTTACAAAAAAAAGAACAGAGGCTTTAGTTCTTAAAGAACTGAGCCCAGCTGCTCCAACAAAACCACACCCGTCATTTAAAAGGGACAAAACTGATGACATCACAGATTTAGAGTGCTCTTGAACGTAGCTACTATTCCTGTAATCACTGCTACTATTAATCCAATTTGAACGTGTTAACAGTATGCCAAAGCAGAGAGATGTCAATCAAAGGTGTCCCGCCCCTTCAATAAATAAAACAGTTTAATCATTTAATAACTTCACTTTAAACAAAACTTATGAACAGAGTTTCTGTGCATTTAAAAACATTATACAGGTGAATGTGTTTGGTTGAACTGGTCAGTAACTTCAAATTAGTCTTAAAAAATCGTCGTGATTTTGCCATTAAAAAGAATTGTTATGTTTTTCCCGTATGGTCCACCTCTAATGTGTCGCAAATGATGCTTTGTGTGTGCAGTGTGTTAGCTCAGCTGAGGAGTCATAGGAGCCATCTTGTCTCTGCTGGTTTGACACAAAAAAAGCAGACCTCCATTTGTTGAGTGTTTTCATCAGGGTTTCTATATTTTAGACAGATTGTTGATGCAAAATGGTCTTTGCATCAACAAAGACCATTTTGTTGATTATTTGAACCTCTATATTAATTTAGTCTGTAATTGGACGAAACGCAGTTAAAATCCCAGCTGTCATTGGGCGAGAGGTGGTGTAACACCCTGGACTTTTCGCCCGCCAATCACAGGGACACAGCCACATTCACATCTACAGGCAATTTGAGGGTCACCAGTCGACCCTGTCTTTAGTCTGTGGGAGGAATTCACACTGAACGGCTAACCTCAGTCGATCACCTCTATGGAGTGTGTCCAGCGTGTTCTGACAGGCTGTGCTCGTCTGATGTCTTTGTGCTACAGAACGACGGGCGAGGTGGTCTCCGGCGTCGTGACCAAAGTGTTCAACCAGCCGAAGGCCCGGGCGAAGGAGCTGGGCACAGACATCTGTCTGATGTACATCGAGATCGAGAAAGCGGAGGTGGTTCAAGAGGAGCTGCTCAAAGGACTGGAAAACAAAAACCCCAAGATAGTGGTGGCCTGCTTCGAGGCTCTGCGGCGCGCTCTCAGGTCAGTGTCACCATCGTGTAAAGCCAACCGTCTGATCTGGTATACATTGAAAATGCACCGAACAATCTCAACGGGGATGCGACTATGTCCCGTTCACTCACCCTTTCTGACTTTTCCTTGTCCCCTCAGTGAGTATGGGTCTAAAATTGTGACGCTGAAGCCAGTAGTGAAGGCTTTACCCAAGCAGTTTGAGTCCAGAGAGAAGGCAGTGAGAGATGAAGCCAAACTCCTCGCCATCGAGATCTACAAATGGATCCGAGACGCTCTGAGACCTCCGCTGCAGGGCATTAACTCTGTACAGGTGTGTTCACCGTTCTCATCCAACGTTTTTTTTTTTTTTTTTTTAAATGTACCGACTTCAGCATTGTGATCAAACGTCTGTTTCCTGTCCGTGTAGCTGAAGGAGCTGGAGGAGGAGTGGGTGAAGCTGCCTCCGTCGGCGCCTAAGCAGACCCGCTTCCTGCGCTCGCAGCAGGACCTGAAGGCCAAGTTTGAACAGCACCAAGCCCAAGGAGGAGACCAGTCCGACGGTACGTGGAATTCCAAGTCGACTCCGGACGTGCTCGTTCGTGTCATATGCTTCTGAGTGGCCCCTCCCCTGAGGTTGAGCAGCGGTGGAGTCACGGCTGTCATGCTTGTCTCTTTCAGGAGACGATGAGGTGGAAGCTGTGGCACCAGTGGATCCTTACGAGCTGCTGGAAGCTGTGGAGATTCTGTCCAAGATGCCAAAAGACTTCTATGACAAAATCGTGAGTTTATACTGTGTACACCAGGATTTTGCCAAATAGTGATTGGATCATAAATCGATATTTGACGAATGGTCACTAGTGGATGAAGTTAAAAAAAATGTTTTATCCGCTTAATGTGTGAATTTGCGTCTGCAGGAAGCTAAAAAGTGGCAGGAGAGAAAAGAAGCTCTGGAGGCTGTGGAGACTCTCCTCAAGAACCCCAAACTAGAGAACGGAGAATATGGAGACCTGGTTAGAGCACTGACCAAGGTAAACACTTTATCATGAAGGGAGACGAGAGGGAACTACACAAGGAGCCCGAAGAATTACATTTTTAAAACAACCCGTGAATTCTCCCCATGAGCGGAGTCTAAAAACAGACCATGTGATACGTCTTCATTTTAGACGCTCTTTTTTTTTTTTTTTTTCTCTCCAGGTTGTGAGCAAAGATGCAAACGTCATGCTGGTGACGCTGGCAGCGAAATGTGTGGCTGGCCTGGCTGCTGGTCTCAGGAAGAAGTTTGGAACATATGCAGGACATGTAAGCTGCAGGAAGCTATATCATCTGACTGTTTAAGTTAATTAACATGTATATGAAATGATATGAGAGAAGTTTTGAAAGGGTCTGCTGATCTTGAGTGAAGTAAAGGGAAAGAATTGACTGACTGTAGTTAAAGTCATTTTCCTTTTTATTACTTAATTTTTAGGCTTTATTTTTGGCTTTGTATGCCTTTTATTTTAGTGATAGAACAGTAGAGAGAGAGAGAGAGGGGGGAATGACATGCAAGGAAGAAGCCGGAGGTCGGATTTGAACCTGTGACTATAGCCTCTGTACATGGGGCGTCTGTGCACTTCATAGCTGGGAGTGCTGATAATGTGGCGTGCGTGTACAGAGGCTATAGTCCTGGCTGCAGCGGCTGTGGGTTGAAATCCGACCCGGGCCCTTTGCTGCATGTCCTCTCAACATTCCCCGTTCTTCAGCTGTCCAAATGTAAAGATATAAAGAGTTTGTTGAGATGAAACAACAATTAAACGCAGTACTTTTTCATCTTTCAAAGTCATCGGGTACTGCTGAATTAAATCTGTGTGATTTTTAGGTTGTTCCAGCTGTTCTGGAGAAGTTCAAGGAGAAGAAGCCTCAGGTGGTCCAGGCCCTGCAGGAGGCTATGGACGCCATCTTTCACACTGTGAGTGTTTTCTTTTTCTTTTTTTCACTCTTTCAGTCTCGTCTTTTTTTATTTTATTTTTTTTTGAGCTCTACACAAACGACATGTGGTGGAATTCACAGAACACATAAGACATCGTCACACAGTCAGTTTAAACCTCTCAAATCAGACCTGTGTGGTTATATATCGGTGCGATTTATATTCCTGATTTGGTAGCTAAGCTGAGGCCCAGCAGAGATCGCACGAGAAATGCTCTGCAGGTGAAAGAGCCAATGTCCCAATGTCTAAGCGTATAATGTCTTATGTATTTAAAAAAAAAAAAGGGTACAAATGACAGAATGCAGATTAATGTTGTCGGTGTAACCTCTTCATTACAAAGCTACTTTTTTGTCTGGACAACAAATTTCAAACTCCCAATGATGGCTGACTTTAAAGGACAGAGTCGTAACACCACTCGGCACGCTGCTCCTCCCTCCACTGAGGTCAGCACAGAACCCCTGCTGAGCTAAAGTCAATTTAGTCGCATTAGAGCCGTTTCCAGTAAGCTGCCTGATTTAGACAAAGTTTAACATAGAACCTGCAGCTGGCAACACATTCCTTTATTACCCAATCACTGTGAAGAATCATCGATCCCACCAGGCGTCTCCAACCGGCGAAACAACTTTAATCCTACCAAACAAGCACACAGGACGTCTTACACTTATTAGTACACGTGTAAGGTTACTGCCTTCTGTGGCAGCAGATCTCAGTGAGGCAGAGGGATGAAGGTCAGGGAGGGAGACTGGCAGTCTTCTCAGTTTGCTCTGACTCTACACCGGTGCACTCCTCGAATGTATTCGTTCCTAACTTACTGACTGCTGTTATTTATGAAACACTTAATGACTCTTCCTGCCAGCTTTAAAAGCATGTCAAGTCGTGCGGCTAACATCGTCTCTCTTTTCTTTCCAGACCACTCTGCAGAACATGTCGGAGGATATCCTGGCCGTGATGGACAATAAGAATCCTTCCATAAAGCAGCACGCCTCTCTGTTTCTGGCCCGCTCGATCAGACACTGCACGCAGGCCACGCTGCCCAAGAGCGTCCTCAAACCCCTCTGTGCTGCTCTCATCAAGGTACGCAGCCTGACGCAACGCAGACGTTGGTCGTGTCCGCCGGATTTAAAGAAATCAGATTTATTAAAGTGCGTCTCACAGGACTGTGAAACATCCAGTGATGTAGCTACAGCTGGTATGAGAAGGAATTCTTAAGGAACAATTTCAAGACATGAGGGAAGCATAAAAATGGCTGACACGGGATTGTATCTGGATATCAGGCTGTTAAAGAAACAACCTTAGTTTTTACTAACTAAGGTCGATACTGTGAGCCAAGTTGTCAGCTTGGCTCACAGTATCGGAATTTATTTATTTATTTTTGATTAATCTGAAACTAGTTAATGAAGTATGCGTCTTTTGAAAACCTCCTTAAAATATTTAAAAATTAACCCTTTGATTTTTATCAGTCACTTTAAAGATCCTCTTCAAACAGGATGCATCAGCAAGTTTCAATAGGTTTCAAGGTTCAATAGAGAACATACAATCAAAGCTCCTGTCCCCGTTTTGCCTTTTCACCTCTCAGCAAGTGAACGACTCTGCTCCAGAGGTACGTGAAGCGGCGTTTGAAGCCTTGGGGACAGCCATGAAAGTGGTCGGGGAGAAAGCTGTCAACCCCTTCCTGAGTGACCTGGATAAACTCAAACTGGATAAGGTGAGGACCAGCGGCAGAGCAAAGGGTCGATGAGACTCTCATCAGCCTCTTCCCCTTTTTTTTTCTTTTTTTTTTTTTCTGAACTTGATCTGACGAGCTGCTGCCCTCTCTGTCGTACGTTCACAGATAAAGGAGTGTGCGGATAAAGTGGAGCTTCCCGGAAAGAAGGGAGGAGGTGGAGGTGGAGGTGGAGACAAGAAGCCAGCAGCTAAGGCTCCTCCCCCTGCCGAAGCCCCGCCCAAATCATCCGGCCCACCCAAGAAGAGCCAAGCTTCCGCTGCCAGCAAGGTAATGCTCAAAGCTAAGCACAACTAGGCCATTCAACTGTCACTCCCTCGACGTCCCGTTCAAAGGACAGAAAGCCGTTCATGATGTGTGAAGAAAACAATCGCGCAACATTTCGAAAAGCTTGACGCTGTACACGTTTCCGTCTCCTTTGCAGCCTTCTGCAGGTCCAGCGAAGAAAGGCAAACCAGCTGCAGCAGCTGGAGGAAAACCCAAGAAGAGCTCGGACAATAAAGAAGTGGCAGAGGCGGAAATCTCTGTAAGTCAAAGATTTAACTCTTCAGCTTATCAGTCTACAAGAGAAACCTTTTTGAAAACTTGTTCCAAAAAGAGAGTCCTCATCCTGAGTGTCTCCCTCTAGTGTTGCTCTGTTGTCGTCTTTGAGCAGTCTGAATCATTTTGCCTGGCTAACGGATGAAGACTTGTTTCAGCTCTTTGATTGATTCCTGTGTGGTTGATTATTCTAATAAGGAGATTTATTTAATTTTTTTTGCTTATTGTTTAAATGTACTGAATGTTGCCTAAGATTGCTGATGCCGCCGTGTTTCAGGCAGCCTGTAGCAGACTGTTTGAGAATGAGTTGAGGCCCGTAGAGAACGTCGGTGGTAGACGGCTTTTAAAAAGAACTTTTCTAAGTCTTATGATGAGGTAGAAGTCTAAATCCTTCAGTATTTTATTGTGTGTTCCAGATTGAGGTGTGTGAAGAGCTGGCAGCAGCTGTCCTTCCGGCCTCTTGTCTGCAGCAGCTGGACTCGGCTAACTGGAAGGAGAGACTGGCCAGCATGGAGGAGTTCCAGAGGGTAAAAGACCTCCTTTTTTTTCTTCTTCTTGCCTCTGTCCCATACAAGGGCAGGGGGAAAAAATCACTATCTCGTGCATAGCAGAAAGTATTTGGTGTGAACAAAAATGTATTTCTTCATTGTTTTGTGCATGCCTCCTTAGGGTGATGATGGCGCACAAACTTATTCTGTCATGCACATGGGAGGTGGGGGGGGGGGAGACTTCCATCTTTAAACTTTTGCAAATATAACCAAACAAAATGCAAGGAAGATATCTCCTTATATATAAGCAGTTATCTTTGGCCAGTTTTGTATGCAGTAACGAGTAAATGTCCGGGTGATCTAAATTAGGCGACCCTATTCCAGTCTCTGACATGCAGGAACGTCACACAGTGGTTTTTGTGTTTCAGGCTGTTGAGACCATGGATAAGGCGGTGATGCCCTGCCAAGCCCTAGTCCGGATGTTGGCAAAGAAACCCGGCTGGAAAGAGACAAACTTCCAGGTACATGTGCTGCCATCAGGGCTGATCTGGATATCATGCCACTTCTACTGCCTTTTGACTTTTCCACTATCTCACACTCGAAGTGTTTACAGCTTTTTATCCCCATCGCACTCTTGAAGTCGTATCTGAAGGATTCCCTGTGCTTCAGCAGGACTGACGTGTTCCTCTTCTGAGTCTCCTGTCTCCTCTGTCTCTCAGGTGATGCAGATGAAGCTGCACGTCGTGGCTCTGATAGCTCAGAGGGGACAGTTTTCAAAGACCTCTGCGTCAGTCGTGTTGGAAGGTTTGGTGGATAAGGTTGGAGACGTCAAATGCGGTGGAAATGCCAAAGAGGGACTGACTGCGATTGGAGAGGCCTGCTCTCTGCCTTGGACTGCTGAGCAGGTTGGAAGCCTTTTCTTTCTGTTTGTTTTGGATAAAAAAAAAAAAAAATCTCTGCAAAGAAAATGAAGTGTCCAGTTTATACTGAAGACAATACATGAGTTGTATTAACCTGGTTTGTTTTTATTTGTCAGCTTGTGTCGATGGTGTTTGCACAGAAGAACCCCAAAAATCAGGCCGAAAGTCTCAACTGGCTGGCTAATGCCATGAAGGAGTTTGGCTTTGCTGGGTATGTTTTCATATTTGGTCATTTAAATACTCAAGTCAGAGTCATTCTAAAATATAAACTCTTTAAATTTCAGTCTTTCCTGACAATCAGTGTCTCAATCAAGTATTTTAAACCCCGTTTCCACCAAGCGGTTCAGTTTAGTTTGTCTCGGTACGGCACACATTTAGTGGCGTTTCCATAGACTAAAGCCAAGAAAGATCCCCAAATAACCAATCCTTACCATCCTACTTTTTGGGACCGTTCTGTTGGAGTGCCAAGTACGTACATCGATCTGACCCTAAAAGGTGCAGCTAAACACTGCAGTCTGTTGAGTGATCAAAAGAATCATCACTTCCTGTGTGACACCGGTAAACGCAACTGTCGTGTTTGGGGCGGCAGTAGCTCAGTCTGTAGGGACCTGGGTTGGGAACCAGAGAGTCGCTGGTTCAAGTCCTGGCACGGACCAAGCCCGGAAATTGGTTTGGCAGCTAGAGAGGTGCCAGTCCACTTCCTGAGCACTGCCGAGGTGCCCCTTGAGCAAGGCACCGAACCCCAAAACTGCTCTGGAGCGCTCGCTGTGGGCAGCCCCCTCACTCTGAGACCTCTCCGTCACTAGGATCCTGTTTGTGCATGAGTGTGTATTTCAGCCTGTGTGTGTGTTCATGTTCATTAGACAGTGTAAACTGAATTTCCCCTTGTGGGATTAATAAAGTATAAATTATTATTAAACACTCAGTCGATTGTTTATCCGTCTGTATTTCCCCTCGGCACACAGCCTTCTCTGAAACAAAAACACAATCCAGATTTGTTTCAACGATATACAAATGACAAAGTAGATGTCTGAGAACTGCTGGATGTCTTTTGTTTACCGTCGTGTTTTTTCTTCTTTTGTTGAATTTATTAGCAGTGTGTTGTGCTGCACGGTCTGTTTCCAGATGTTGTTTTTTTTTTTTTTACATCTGTAAACATTAACCCCTCTCTCTCTTTCTGTCCAGCATCAATGTGAAGGCTTTCATCAACAACGTAAAGACGGCCCTGGGAGCGACAAACCCCGCTATTCGCTCATCTGCCATCACTTTGCTGGGAGTCATGTACCTGTACATGGGAGCGCCGCTGCGCATGTTCTTTGAAGATGAGAAGCCCGCGCTCCTCGCTCAGATCGACGCCGAGTTTGAGAAGGTAGAGACGGCGTCAGAGAATCAAAGATGTCTCCTTCACATTCCGTGTATTTGAGGCTACAAAACAACTTCCTGACATGTTCTTGTCAGCGAGCGACGTGAAACCCAAACGATGAGCAAGACTTTGTCATTTCCTCACAGATGCAGGGCCAGTCTCCACCCGCTCCAACCAGGCTCCCCAAGAGGGCAGCTGCGGTGGATGCTGCTGATGATGGAGAGGAGCAGGAAGAAGATGGAGGAGGAGGAGGAGGAGGAGGACAAGACATCATGGATCTGCTGCCCAGAACAGATATCGGGTAACAGAGAGTGAAAAGGCTCTCAGCCTCACGCAGAATAAAAAAAAAAAGGAATATTTGAGCTTTTAAGGTCGCGTGACCGCTGAGCTTTTTTTTTTTTTTCCCCAGGCAGAAATGTGCTGCCTGTGTGCTCCGGAGTGTTTTCATCAAGCGCTACACGTCCTTCCTTTCATTTGATAACGGCTGCCATATTAGCGACACTGCTCTTTTGCTTTTCACTAGAGCTGCAGCTATCGAAATATTTTAGTAATCGAGTATTCTATCGAATATCCCGTTGATTAATCGAGTAATGGAATAAATCATACTTTTGCTTAATTAAGGTTTAACTCGTCTTGGGTCGTCTCTACAAACCTGCTTCTTTGCAGTTACCATGGAAACGCCTGCTTGTTACAACCAACCACCTCTGCTCTACAGCTGCTGACACTCACCATATTACTGACAGGGTCCCAAATAAACTTTTGGATTCATTGGTCAAGGCGGCAGATAAACTAAAAATACAGGCCAAACACGTTTTAATGGCTGAAATAGCAAATAGTGTTTTGTGTAGCCTACACATCTGTTACAGTACATTTAATTGAGAAAGCATTATGTTCTGTTGAATCAATCACAGAATCAATCATTATGTCAGATAAGGAAATTGAGAAACTTTAAATATATATTTGCTAAATTATTATTCCACAAATAAGTTCTGTCTTGATTTAGCTTTGAAGACATTAGACATTTAATATAATCAGCCTGTATATTGTTAAAAGTGTATCTCTGTCTGCTCCTGCAGCGCGTGCATTCAGCACGCTCACAGACTACAGAGACCAGAGACGCGTCTATGACAGAGACTGTGAGAGGACGCTGCTATCGTTATGTTAGCTGCAAACACGGAGAGAGTGAACGGAGAAAAGCCGACTGTTTGACCGGATCACGTGTTCCCGACTGGGTCGTATGGATCACGGATCAACTGTGTGCTGACTAAAAGTTAAAATGGGCGCGCCGCGCTCGTGTGTGTGTGCGCGTGTTAGCGCTAAAGTGTGTGTGTCAGAGAGAGGAGCAGGTAGCTGCAGCTACATTAAACGTGTTTTATACACATATCAAAAAGTTTTGATGACGCAAAAAAAAAAAAAACTTAACGAAGCCTCGAGGCAGCGAAAATTCCTCGATGAATTTTTGTAATCGAATTATTCGAGTTATTCAAGGAATCGTTTCAGCTCTACTTTTCACTGACTGTTTCTATTTTCAGACATATTTTTTTTTACATCATTAAATCATCTTCATCTTGTGACACTATTGTTCAACTTGACAC
Source organism: Symphodus melops (assembly GCF_947650265.1). NCBI lineage: Eukaryota > Metazoa > Chordata > Actinopteri > Labriformes > Labridae > Symphodus > Symphodus melops. Next base: position 9,745,419 of record NC_136696.1, on the reverse strand, counting down.
AGAAGACTTGTAAGAAAATACGGAGGAATGCGGTCGCCCAGGCAACATGATCTTTGAGTGAATGCAGCCAATCAGAGTGCATCCATAACTTCTGAGAGCTATAATTCCTGTTATGACCAGCTGTTACCGAGCTGTCTTATGGAGATCTGTTCTCTGTGATTGTCAACCATTAGAGTCCATCAGACACTTTTAAAGAACATGCTTGCACTCAAGGATGATGACTCATCCTTTTTTTTTTTTTTTTTTTTTTTTTTTTTTTTTTTTTCCCCCAGCCATTTAATGAAGCAGTTAAAATATACTGATTTGTAATACTAACATAGAGTCCATCTTTCTTTCTCCTCCCCTTCCTTCTTAGTGACAAGATAACGCCTGAGCTGGTGTCAAAGATCGAGGATAAGAACTGGAAGATCAGGAAGGAGGGTCTGGATGAGATTGCAGCCATCATCTCCGAGGCCAAGTTCATCACAGCAAACATCGGGGATCTGCCTTTGGCCCTGAAAGGTCGACTCGGGGACTCCAACAAAATCCTGGTCAGTCAGAGAGCTGGCCTGTCCTGCACGTCTGGACATTTTAAACCTTGTGTTTTAAAGGCTGGTAGCTTTGTTGAACGTAGATTGAGGTTTTTTTACAGTAAATATGTCAATTGTGTGTTTTTTGGTGTTCAGGTCCAGCAGACCCTGACTATCCTGCAGCAGCTGGCCACAGCAATGGGACCTGGACTCAAGCAGCATGTTAAGGCACTGGGAATCCCTGTTATCACTGTGCTGGGAGACAGCAAGGTACTGGGCCAGTACGCTGATCTCATAAAGGGACAAATGAAATGGCAGCAATGCCATGAGAAGGAGGGAATGTGTTGTTCATGCATATCATCATCATCATCATCGTCTTCCTCCTCTGTAGGTTAATGTACGAGCGGCTGCCATGGCAACTCTGCAAGCCTGGGTGGAGCAGACTGGGATGAAGGATTGGCTGGAAGGAGAAGATTTTTCAGAGGAGCTAAAGAGAGAGAATCCCTTCCTACGACAGGAGGTAAACACACACACACACTCTCTCACACACACACACACACACACACACACGATGTCTTCACTGATTGTATCAGGAGAGCGGTCCTGTAGTAAAATCCTAGAACACACGCTGCAGATCTGTGGGTGATTATCAGTCATTAACGCATGTCTTCCTCCCTAAGGTGCTCGGCTGGTTAGCGGAGAAACTTCCCACCCAGAGGAGCGTCCCCACAGATCTCATGCTGTGTGTCCCTCAGCTCTACACCTGCCTGGAGGACAGAAACGGAGACGTGAGGAAGAAAGCTCAGGACGCCCTGCCCACCTTCATGATGCACATCGGCTACGACAAGATGATGAAAGCTACTGGGAAACTCAAAGTATGGATGGAAATGTACTGTGCTGTTATTAACGAGCACCTAAAGCATCATGGTGTGCAGCATTAAATGTCTCTGTGCTCACATCCCTTGCAGACGTCCTCGAAGGATCAGGTCGTTGGCATGTTGGAGAAAGCTCGGGCTGTGATGCCGGCTAAACCCGCAGCTCCCGCTAAAGCTGGAGGAAAAGGCTCTGCAGAGCCGAGAGCACCCTCAGGTATGTTTGAGAATACAGAGAGGAGATCAGGACTCTTTACAAACCGCAGTCTGTTTCCCCAATATCAGCTCTGCTAGAAGGAAGTAAGTCTTTATTTATATAGCACTTTTAAAATAAGTAGTTACAATGTGCTTCACAAATGCAAAAAGGAAAAACATGAAAACAGAAGAAAAGAATAGATGAGAAGAAAAAATAAATAAAAATAAAAACATGCAAAACAAAAAAAAAGTAGGGATGAGGAAGGGTAATTGATTACATGAAGGCTTGTCTGTACAGGTGAGTTTTTAGAAGTTGAATGCATGATTTGAAGTGGGTTAGGGCTGTAACCAGTGGTGGAGGAAATAATCGATTCTTGGATGCATCGTGATACTTTGTTGCAAGATTCTGCATCGACGCAGGGAAGTCTATAATCGATTTATCAATGTAATGGACTGGCCGTTTTCCGGGGCCATCACAGCTGGTCTCTAATTGTCTTAACAAGGGTCAAATGGAGGAGTGCTTGAAATAAATGCATCGTGTGAACATATTGTGCACACCTCAGAAGTGTTGATGACGTGTTCTGTCCTGCAGCCACCAGGTCTCAGCCGGCCGCCGATGAGTGTGACAGTAAACCTGAGGCGAAGAAGGTCCGAGGGGGAGCGCCTGTGAAGAAGGTACGTCTGTCTGAACCAGCTCCAGTGTTCGGCTTCAACTATTACTACACAAACGCACAACTTTTGATCGTTGCTATGACTACCACTTTCTTTTTTTTTTTACACCACACAGATGCTGTTTTTTTTTGTTTTTTGTTTTTTTTCTATTAAAAACAATCAGACTCAGAAGAAGCCATTTTCAAAGATTAGGATGCAGGCTGATTTACAGACAACAGAACAGCAAAACTTTAAACCTCAAAACATGTCAAAGTCGGGCTGGAGTTCGAACATCTTAGCTCTTTACAGACCTGATGGTTGTTGACATCCAGCATTCGTGTTTTTTTCCCCCTTTCTGTCTGATGCAATCCAAATGTTTTGCATGGTCCTTTCGTTACCTTGAAGTGTAAACGTCATGTGGTTTTTTCACCCAGCCCTCCTCCCCTCCTGAGGAATCTGCCCCTCCCCCTCCCTCCAAGGACAAGGACAGTAATGCTAGTAAAAAGCCGCTGGGCAAAGGGAAGGCTGCAGCTGGCAGTCAACAGGTAGACGTGTGAGGCAGGGCACCTCGGGGTGAAACTCGGTCTACGACCTCTTTAACCCCTCGTGTTAAGACGTGGGCCGAGTGTTTCTGTGGACGGGTCTCGGCTCGGTCTAACCTCGCCTCTCTCTGATCACTAATACTGAACCCACAAGTGTAACAAACACACAGGGCGTGTGAGGTGATGACAGACTGGTTTCTGGCTTTTAACACGTAACCTTGACAACGCTCTTTTTGCATGAAGGGTCTCGTGTCACTTTAAGGGTTTTTATGTCGGGTGTGTGTGGCGGTTTGAACTAATCTCACATAATGTGTGTGTGTGTGTGTGTGTGTGTGTGTGTGTTAACATGCACTAAGGTCTTCTCAGCACATCTGCCGTTTATCTTCTTTCTACTCTCTCTGCCTTTCACATAAAAACACACACACACTCCTTTACACTCTTTATGATGACGCACCTTCATGAGCGCACATCCATGCGTAGCTTCCTCGCCCTCACACTGTGTTGCCCCCCCCCAGGGTGCAGCTGGCAAGAAGCCTGCAGCCAAAGGCGTGAAGGATGATGAAGATCGATCTGGAGCAATCTTCATCTTTGTCCCCAACGCGAAGGAGCAGAGGATCAAGGAGGAGAAGCAGCTAAAGGTACAAGACGAGCGAAATATTAACTAGTTGACTTTGTATGTAGGAGGTTAGAAAAGCAGGGGGGATGTTAACATGGTTAAATTTAGTAAGTCTTTGAGGCCGTTTCTATCCATTGGATAGCTATCAGCTCTGCCGCTATTGTCACAGACCAGATGCAAATACCTGACGGAAAAAAACCCAAGCTCAAATAGAAGAACACATCAGGTGTAAGGGGTTTAATTAAATGTCCCTTACGCTGAATCTATAAAACAGTCTGTATTATAGAAGACGGTATCACCCAATTGGGAGATTGGAAGACAGTTTAATGATGATAAATACCGTTTACAGTGTGTAATAAATTCCTTCCAGCTTTAGATTCCTCTATACATGGTGTGGAGAATCATATTACCTTTACTCTAAGAATGTCAAGCATCATTTAGAACAATCTCTTATTACACTGCTGATCGAGTCAGTACATTTTGCTTCAGAGACATTACATGTGATATCAAGTATGGTCATAGCTACTCAGAATAGATTGAAGTCTGCTGACCTCAAGATCATTTCTTCAGTGTCGCCAAACTGAACGAGTACAGAGAGATTCGTACGATCATCAGGTGACGGCAAGAAACTTTGCCGTCCCCTTAACTAGCCACCACATGTTAGAAAGAAGAAGAATAAGCTGGAAGTCACTGTTGTAACAAAAGGTTAAAAGTGGACCTTTGTGCAGAGCTGTAATCCTCCCAAACTGAGATTAAAGAGGACACTGTCAAGTCTGATCATTCAAACTGTCTCCTGCGATCTTTGCGGGGGAATTTAAACTCCACCTTTGTGACTCTCGTGTTTGACGCTGTGTCGGAGCGTTTTTAGGAAGAAGCTCCTGATTTTTATTTTTGGGCTTTTCTTTGGTTTTTGACAGTAGGTAGAGCTGGAGATAGAAGGTGCAAAAGATTAGGGGACTGACGTGAAGGAAACGAGCCACAGGCCGGATTCCAACACCAGCAGTCCGCTTCTAAGACTACAGCCTCTGTGCACGGAGGCATTTAAACTAAGCACTCGGTCATCAGCACCCCAACACCTCCTGACTCTTTAGTTAAGAGTTGAAGCTCTTGCAGCTGTGAGAATTCTTTACTGGGGTCTGAAAATAAGTTGCATTTAATATCCAGGACTTCAGGGAACACGTCATTCACCTCTGACTATAACTGTAGACGGATTTATCATCCAGCTTCAACTCTGTTTGCATTTTCTGCTGCCACGGGTCTCTCAGGCCTGCTGTTGATCGATTTGCTCAAATCTTGTGTTGACCGCCACATGTGCAGTTGAATATCCACTTGACAGGATTTCGTCCGTTAGTTTTTGTTTGAAAGTGAAACGTTTTTTCTTCCGTAGGTCTTGAAATGGAACTTCATGACTCCCAGAGACGAGTACGTGGAGCAGCTGAAGACTCAGATGTCCACCTGCTTCGCTAAGTGGCTGCAGGACGAGCTCTTCCATTTCGACTTCCAGAGACACGTCAAGGCCATCGGAGTCATGATCGAGGTAGCGTCCAGTCCCTTTAGTACAAGCTGGGGAAGCCTAAAAGTGGGCAACTTGACATTTAACCACTCTGTCTGTGTGTGTGTGTGTGTGTGTGTGTGTGTCAGAGGCTGGAGAGTGAGAGCGAGGCCACCATAAGCTGCCTGGACCTGATTCTGAAGTGGTTCACCCTGCGCTTCTTTGACACCAACACCACGGTCCTGATGAAGGTGTTGGAGTATCTGAAGCTGCTGTTTGCCATGTTGAACAGAGAGAACTACCACCTGACGGAGTACGAGGCCAACTCCTTCATCCCCTACCTCATACTTAAGGTGAGAACACATGACACTCAAAGAGAAACCTCTCTAAGGCTTTCTGCTCACTTTGCTCTTCTTCTTCTTCTTCTTCTTCTTCTTCTTCTTCTTCAGGTCGGAGAGTCCAAGGATGGGGTGCGTAAGGATGTGCGAGCCATACTTGGGATGCTGTGTAAGGTTTATCCTGCATCCAAGGTCTTCCCTTTACTGATGGACGGAACCAAATCCAAGAACTCCAAACAGAGAGCAGGTAGGTTTCTCCACACAGATGGCAAAGAGGCCGACATCTTGTTCCCATGAAATGTTTTTCTTTCTTTTTTTTAAGAGACCTAAAAGGACTGTTGGCTCACGGTGTATGAGGAAAACTGTGTTTCTCAAACAGCAACATTTTTGCATCCATCTCTGTATAATAGACAATTAGTTTATTTTTATAGTGTAAACCAACGGGGCTTAAAGTGAAAAAAAATAAATCCTGAGCCTGAAAATTTTTGCTTCAAGGGTAATTGGCAAAAACGGCTCTGAAATTCGTGGAAAATTTCTTTCTTCTGTTCGGGGGATTTCTCTATCAGAGGATAATTCTTAAATCGTCTTACTGTGTGGACCCCTGTGTCTGTGAGGGGTCTTTTTCCTTGCTTGTGTCTCGTCTTCTCGCCCCTCATCACAGCACAGTTATCAATTCAAATGCTGACTACCCGGTGCCACTCAAGCCCGCAGGAAATCTTTCATGTCTTGAATGAGTACTGCAGCATTTGCAATATTTATATAAAAACAAAAAAAGTTACGCATGTATCTCCGGTTCTGAGTCCTGAGTGACCTCCAGATGGCGTGCTTGAAACACTCTGACCCCCATCCTGAGGAGCCAGCGTCTGTGGTGGTCACTGAGCACTTGAGGAGCCTGATGATTGACACATTTATAGATGAGTTGAAGAGATGCTAATCACTTGTTTTTCTTTTATCACAAGTCATCTGCCTCCTTCCTAAGAATGTAACTGCTCTGTTGTGTATCATCATCATCAGTGTTGATGCTTGTCGGGCTGCTTGCTCACCAGAAGGTTACGCAATCATTTCAATGTGGAAAAGTCAAAGAGTATATGAAACAGTTTGCAGCATGAAATGCTAGTTCTTCACTTCCTTTGTTTCATTGTCCAGTTTTAAGCAGATCTTTCACAGAGCAACCTGAATATTCAATGCCAGATAAAATCATGAGTTTGTTTGAGTTGGAAAAAGCTGCAGTTTCCTCGGTTATTTAAATATGGTCATAAAGAAGTCCATGTCCTGACTCAGCCCACCTGCTCCGTTTGATTGGACGCCTCTTTCTAACCACGTTGTTGTTTCTGTTGTCGCAGAATGTCTGGAGGAGTTGGGTTGTTTAATCGAGGGCTATGGGATGAATGTATGCCAACCCACGCCTGCAAAGTCTCTGAAGGAGATCGCAGTCCACATCGGCGACAGAGACACGTCTGTCCGCAACGCTGCCCTGAACACCGTGGTGGCCGTCTACAACGTCTGTGGAGAGCAAGTCTACAAACTCATAGGAAATGTATGAAAGCGTTTATGCTGTTCTCAGACTAAGTACAGATAAAAAATAAAAAAAACTTTAACTCTAACCTGACCTTTTCTCTGCCCCCTCCAGTTGTCAGAGAAAGACATGAGCATGCTGGAGGAGAGAATCAAGCGCTCGGCGAAGAAGACTGCTGCAGCTCCCGCCAAGCCGAGCGTGGCTGAACGATCTCAGAGAGAGCACCCTACAAACCCCAACGCCACCTTTCTCCGCAAGCCTGCACAGGAAGACCCCAACAAACTCAAGTAGGTCACCTTTGACTCAGGGGTACGGGGAATTAAACCCCGGCTGAACTAGGGGAAAAAAGAAAAAAAAAGGAAGGAGGCTGAGAATATCGAAACATAATTGAGAAGGGGAAAAAAAAGTGTAAATATTTGCGGCCCGTGCTGATGTGTCAAGTATATTCTTATTGTAGCGGTGTGCAGAGTCTGCATGTGTTCAACAAAAAACTTTGTTTGGATAAAAGTAGGCGTGGCATATACTGGAAATTTTTTTGCCGTCTTGCAGCCATTATTAAAAAAAGATGACAAGAACGGACAAAATCAAACGACAAATGAACATTAGATTATCAGTCATGTTTATTGATTGACCCTAAATCGTCGTGTTGATTTACTCTGAAACATGTTTCTTCTTCCTGTTTTTTTAATCTAAACTGTCTGGATGCTTATTCAAACTTCATTGAAACAGGATTGATGGCTTTACATCTTTATTGGATGAAAGTTGAAAGAGATAAAAACATTGTGTTGAAACAAAAGGTTTCCATGAGCCACCGCTGCCTGCAGCATCGACCTCTGTCCTCCTCACAGTGCGCTCACATGGCGCACGTGTTGGCTCGGATTGTGCTGGTTAAAAACGGGCTTTGGACAGATGGACATCCTTTTGGCTAGTTTTCAGTTAGTTGGCAGTTTTAAAAATTGTATAATAAATGAAAGAATAGCTCAGTTTCCACACAGCAGCCTGGGATGGATCAGTACAGTTTGGTACTTAAGCCTGATCCCGTTTGCATTTCCACAGCCAACTGTGCCCTATTTGATAGGATAAGCCGGATGCCGATTGCAGTGTTAGCTACGTAATAGCGTCACATCATAGCAGCTATCGCTAACAGCTAACCCGCTAATAAATTAATCCAGCAGTTTATCGACTTTGTCACTGTCATGTGACTCTTTGAAACAAAGCTTGATTGCGTTTTTAATAAATAAAGGCTGTATACTCGGACAAATAAACAATCCACTGTTTAAACACGGTGGGGTCACACGGGAAGTGACAATTCTTTCGAGCGATTGCGACTGCAGTGTTCACCTCCACCTTTTAGGGTCGGCTTGATATTCTCGGTATGCCTCAGTAATTTGGGGATCTTTCCCGGCCGTACTGAGATGAACCAAGGTGGAAACGGGGCTAAAATTAAAGACATGTTCCAATGAAATATATTTTTTAATAATGTCACATCTGAGCATTCAGGAGAGAGGAGATGATGAGTTAACGTCAGAGCTGCACGAGTCTGGCTAAAAATGTCAATCAGGATTTTTCTCTCATTGTTTCAGCTTCTCCAGAAATGTTTCTTTCCTGACTTAATTTGTATTCACCTCTCAACTCTCCAAGTATGATGTCACCTTTCTGTCCTTTTGTGTCTTTATCAAATCTCTTTCAGTGTTCATCAGATACATGTTCACACAATGATGAATGTATTCCTGTGAACACGTGTCACTGCACTGCTCTGTCCCTGCACCGCCTCTAAAGCTGTTAAACAAGCCGGTCGAGAACGGGAATCAAACCTCAGCCAGACTGACGACTGACTGGGACGCGTGGTCGTGCAGGGAGGACCTGCTTCTTGTTTTAGAGCGGTCGGGACCACAGACTGTCACTCCGTATCACATAACTGAACTCCAGTTTGAAACCTTTCTCTTGCGTCTCCTTTATCACGACAGGTCAGCGTTGTGTAAGGTGCTTTATTCTGAACACTGAATCCCATCGCATGGAGCTACAAAAAGTATTATGCGCATTTAAAACCACAAAGGGTCAGACACACAGACTTATAATTATTTTACGATATTCGGGGCGTTTCTAAGATTATCAGAAGGGGAGAATCAGGGCCAAAATCAAGCATAATTATCCTGCTGTGTGAACCAGGCTGTGGGAGCAGTGATGTGAGTGCCTCGCTGTTTTTCCCCCTTCCTCGTCGAGCAGAGATGAGCAGCACGTCTTGGTGACTCTTCCTTTGTCTGCTGGGTAATGTCGAGTCCTGACAGGGACGTAATGCAGCTGACGTCAGCCACCATGCTGTTTGTTACGAGTCATTAATGAGCTCCTCAGATATTGTAGACATGTTTTGGGTTGTTGTTGTTTTTTTAGACAGCCTTATGTGACCACACCTCCCTCACGGCTCCGCTGGTCTCTGAACTCGAGTAACATCCAGTAACTACTTGTTTCCCTGAGAGATGAGGACAACATGTAAACTGACACTGAAACTTTTCAGCTGAGTTTCTAACGTGGAGGTTTTTAGAGATGGCTTCAAACCTTCTCAGCTCGTACAGCCTCTCTATGAAGACGTTCAGACTGAAGTGTCCGCAAATCGTCGTCATCAGGACGTTCAGATGAGACAGAACGCGTCCTTCAGTTTCATCAACCGTACGACACTTTCAGTTTCAAACATTTGATTTGAAAACCGTCCTGTTGTTGCTGCTTCCTGTTTGTGTGCAAAGCCAAGTTTACTCCAGCTTTGTGCAGCCTTAAACGTAACTACCAACAACACTGAGTGATGATCATAAAAAATATATCAGCATCGGCACACGTGTGTCTGAAGGTTCCAAAACGTTCACTGCCCAACTGTTAATGAATCCTGTCTGATACGAGCGGAGAGAAGAGCTCACGCGTCACACGTCTGTGATGTGGACTGAATTAAAATCAAAGCTTTTCCTGAAGTGAAGCCTCGGTGAACGAACGCAGAGGAAGCTGCAGGGCGTCGGGCGGCGCATGCAGCGTCAATGAATCGCAAAATATAAACATAGACTTTTTTTTCTTTCTTTTTTTTTTTTAAACTCCTGATAATAAACGGGAGGATATCCAGATATATAAAAATGATCTGTGTCCGTCTTATTAGCCGTGGTGCTTCCTCAGGATGTTTGTGAGGAGTTGAGTACACGTGCATCGGTCAACGTAATTTTTGGTCACATCATCACTTTCGGCGTCTGCCTCTCCCGCGGCTCCCCTCTTTCTTTGACACTGGGGTGAAACCTTCTCCAGCTGTTCTTCTTGGTGCATGTTTTCTGTTCTGTCCGAACCATCACAGACCTCCTGACTGCAGGATGATTCCAGCCGTCCATCTTTGAATGTTTGTGTCCTGCCTGAAATGAATCATCCTCCTCTTCACTGCATGTCGGGGTTACTCTCACAGACGAGTGTGCCATTGAACATTCTGCTTTGTGTCTGTGAGACCAACCTGTGTGTGTGTGTGTGTGTGTGCATCAACATCTGCCTGTCTGTCTCTGAAGCCTTCATCTTTCTTCCTGTGTGATTTCCTTCTTTCTCTGCTTTGCCTGCCTTCCTCTCTGGAGCAGAATAATGTATCGCACGTATAGGATGTAAGTACCTCGTCCTCCTGATCCCTCCGTTCTTCTACCTGTTGTCATTGTAAGGACTCACCTGAATGCAACCTCCGACAACAAACCATAAAACGAATGACAAGACTTTCTTTTCTTTTCTTTTTTTTGGGTGACGTTTGAGTTGAAGTCATGGTGCTTTTTCACCTTGTTGAGAAAGCACCAGACTCTCACTCAGAATGAATATGGTTTTGTTTGGTCTTCCCCATCACGCCTTTGCCTCTGTGTTTGTTTGTGTTGACGGCTCGTGGATATGTGATGATGCCTGCAAAACGTTGAAGGGACGCATTGAGTATTGAGACATCAGCTTTCTGACCGGTGGAATGAGGCGTTTGTGTGCAGCAGAGTTTAGAGAACGCGCCATGATTTGACATTAAAAATAACCCCCCAACAACATGTAAAGTAAAAGGCTGAACGGAAAGCTAGGAATAAGCCCTTTACGCACTGGGATCGATTTATCAGTACTCATAGATGTTTTTCACCTGTCATATTCCAGTTTGACCTGATTTAACTGCTTATCTACCTTTTTTTATTTATTTTTTTTCAAAGGAGTTCCACAAAGAACTCTCTGGCGGCTGCAGCAGTCTCCGCATCTTTCTCCAGTTCTGAATCTGAAAAACCAGGAAAGTTCTTTGTTAGAATCTGATAGTAAGCAAAGAGATCTGTCTGTGGTTAAAAAAACCCAACTGATTAAGATTGACATGTTGAAGCTTCCTCTGATGTACGCTGCAGAGAAGCACAGGGAGAGAAATGTTTGACTTTTTTGGGGGGGGGGATTTCAGTTTGACCTCTTCTCTTTTATGTAGCTCAACTTCCTGCCAATATTCAGTCTGTGCGCGCTGCTTTCTGTTGCCGTGGTGTTGCATCATCGGAAGGTGCACGCGATGATCAACTTTTTTTCTTTTCTTTTTTTTGTACGAGTCTGTATATTGTGTTTTATTGTGAAATCTGTGCGTTTCCTTGCCTGACTTCCTGTCCGGATCGATCTTTACTGTCCGACGTAAGGCATGCTTGCAGCGTGCTCCATCAAAGCGGAGCGTCGCGGCGCCGCTGGTACGTGGATCTCAAGTCTCGCTGTGGGAACGCGATCATTGACGAGAGTGGCGGCGAACGTCGTGTGGCGTGCTGACGGGACTGCGGCGCGCGCTGACTCGAAGATGTGGAAATTGGCAGTCAGTTTTTGTTTGGTTCGAGGGTAGCTAAACTTCGAGGTCAGCTACGTCCCCTCCCCTTCCTGCAGCAGTTGTGACATGTTCAGAAAGGTCTGCAGGTCAGTCAGTGCAGCGCTGACGCTTCCATCTGCAGTCCAGGTTCAGGCCGCTCTCGTAGGAATGTCGTGTTTGTCGTTCAGCCCGTGTGAGGTAGACCAGCTAGACGAGGCCGTGTTCAGTGTTTGATCCCTCCTTCGGAAAGGACACCAAATGTTTTATCGAGATCAGTGCTGATCAGCTCCAGTCCTGAAAGTCCAACTGACCAAGACCAGAACCCAATCCTCACTCTTTAATCCTTTAATGACCAAACTGGAGGTTTTATCCTCCAGCACTAATGGAAACCAAACTTTCTCTGCAGTACAGCTAACATTGAGAGCTCCTGCTTCAGTTCATAATCAAAGTGATTGTTCATAAAACTTTTCTCCTCCTCGATCCTCTCACACGCTCAGGACTGGAGTTAGAAGGCACTGATCGCTAATACACTGGATTAAAAAAAAAAATCTCTTCCTGTCCGTTTCCGTCTGTCCAGCCAAGCCCGTCAGAACGCCCAACACAGCGAGTCCTCCCACCCGTCCACCCCCAAGGAGTTCCAGTTGGACCTGGACATGATCGAGATGGACCAGAGCAGAGTGTGCGAGCTGCCCGACCTCGTCCAGCACAACATGGACGAGCTGCTGGAGCCCATCCTGATCCCCGAGCCCAAGTAAGCACAAACCCGGTCGACACACACTCGGCGTTCAGACGCCGTGCCGTTCAGTTAGACGTTCATGTAATCCGCGTTGTCTTGTGTTGACAGGATGCGTTCGGTCTCGCCGCACTTCGACGACCTCCACAACAGCACGACCTCCACCATCAACTTCGTCATCTCTCAGGTGGCGAGTGGAGACATCAACACCAGCATCCAGGCGCTGGCACAGGTACGCACACATCCTGTTTAAAAAAAAAACTCTGCTGATGACGGGAGTCATCCTGAACTGTGTTGCTTTCTGACTACAGCAAACCTTCGTGTCTGTGATGGCAACACAACCTCATTTAACTCAAAATGACTGTTAGAAAGTCACAAGTCTTAACGTTTAGCAAAAAGCCACCGGAGGGAACCTCGCGTCATTTCCAACTCGATTACCTTTCACTCTTTATGAACAGTCATCTTCAGTAAACGCCTTCAAAGGCCGGGCGTAACGCCGAACTGTGAAACGTAAAACTACACAACAGGACCCAGAAACAGACACAGACAGACACACACACACACACAGGAAAGCCGTGTGGCGTTCACCAGTGATTTAGGCAGAAATGGGAAAACAGGGGGTGCAAAAAAAAATACAGGGGGTGCAAATTTTTTTCAGTGTCACTAACGGCGGCGCGGCGGTTATGTGCTCCCTAACACACTAGTTTTGAAGAAAACTGAATAAGTCTCTAAATGGTGCATTCTGTTCAATAAGATGCATTGTTACACGTTTTAGTTTTCACATTTTAGTTTTCCCAAGCTTCATAATGTTGATTTACTGTACAGCCCCTACCCTGACACACCCCATCATCATTTGACTGCAACTCACTTGGTTCATGTTGTCTAAGCCCTTTGTTGGCCCACTGCTTCTATCTGCACTTTCTTTAAAAAACAAACAACAAACACATAAATTCATAATATAATATTGTGTCATCCAGTAATAATAGATCCCTAGACCTTGATAAGTCAATCATCTGGAGCTAAACCCTGCAGTCCGTTGATTGGTTGAAAGAGTCGTCACTTCCTGTGTTACGTTGGTAAACAAAACTCCACCGTGTTTAAACCATTGACTGTAACACAGCTGATTGTTTACGTGTGTATTTCTCCTCGCCGCACACAGCCTTCTCTGAAACAAAGCTGGATTGAGTTCTTGTAATAAACAGTCACATGCCAATGACAAAGTGGATGAACTGCTGGATGTTTCCAGCGTTGGTTTTGTTTATGTAGCGTTTTTCTCTTTTGTTGGATTTATTAGTTAGCGGATAGCTGTTAGCGGTTAGCTGCTACCATTTGACGCTATTTACATAGCGGCTATCGTTATCCTGACATTCCGCCTACCAAATAGGGCACGGGTGGCACCGTACAGAAACCCGTGTAGTAAGCACGTCTATTAAATGTAGATTTTTGCACGGCCTAGGTCAAGCCGTGCAAAAATTTCAAGGCCGTGTTTTTTTAAAATAGGCCGTGCAAAAAGCGGCTTCGCGGCAGGCTACCTAAATCAGTGGCGTTCACTGACTCCTGATTCCTCATCACCTGTGATGTTCTTCTCTCGCTGCCTTTGGCTATTACAGCCGAGGTGTTTACCTCACCACACACAAACACATACACACACTATAACACACATCAAATCTGCAACAACACGTGATGTCATGACTAATATTCCCAAGGTTTAAAACTGAAGGATCAGTCTGTATTTGTTCGGAGCCCACTCATAACTGGGCTGGACATAAATGTCGCACTTTAGGAAAAGAGCCGGTCTAAATATGATTCACAAAGATCCTTCATGAATCCACCTCGTGCTCTGGACTTTACAACATTTAGCACAGTGGCAAGAAAAACCTTCTTTGAAGAGGCAGAGAAACAGTGGAGACGGCGTAGAGGGAGAAACGGAAACGACGATCATGAACTTTGCTTGAACTATCCGGTGACATTCTCTGAATGATCATTTGATAGTAACTTGGAGCCTATCACACATGTGCTCTTTGTATCATGAACATAAGGAGTGATAGACTCAGTGGCAGCACACACTGAAGACGAAAGTTCCTGCTGCTTTCATGGACGTTTCATTGGTTGCGTAGGTCTTTGTTTCACTCGTGAATCCTGTGAAACGGTCTCTCTGGTCTTTACCAGCAGGCCTGTAAATCCTTTTAGTAAAGCAGTGTGCGCCCGACATCCGAATGTTGACAGATTATGCTGCTGCCTTTTAGATAAATCTGTGTGCATCACATTTCAATTGTTTATTTCTCTGTCTCTCTCTGTCTCTCTCTCTCTGTCTCGGTCTCTCTCTCTCTGTGCAGATCGATGAGGTGTTGCAGCAGGAGGACAAAGCAGAGGTCATGTCGGGTCACATCGATCAGTTCCTCATCGCCACCTTCATGCAGCTGAGGCTCATCTACAGCACACACATGGCCGACGACCGGCTGGCCAAGAAGGACATCATCAGACTGTACAGCTGCATCATTGGAAACATGCTCTCTGTGAGTCCCTGATGATTCTCTAAGGTGTAGTGAGATCCTGAGAGAGAGGAGACGCGTCACATTGAATCTTCTCCTCACTTTGTTTACCTCCAGCTGTTCTCCATGGAGTCTCTGGCCAGAGAGGCGTCGATGGGCGTGCTGAAGGACCTCATGCACGGCCTGATCACGCTCATGTTGGACGGCAGAGTGGAGGACATCGAAGACGGACAGCAGCTCATCAGGTCTGTCAACCTGCTCGTCATCCGAGTCCTGGAGAAGTCTGACCAGACCAACATGATCAGGTTAGTAGTAAGACACTCTACCACTTTCTCCTTCATCAGCTCTGGACCTATTCCATCCTTCCACTCATTTTTGATCCAGTAGATGTCGCCCTTGAGCACCAGTATAAACCCCGACTCGTCCTCCTTTGCACTAAAGCCTTCACTCTCCTCCAGCCCCTCTCTCCCTTCACGTTGGTACAAAGGAGTTTTAATGAGGATGTTAATGAACGATGAGCACATGAGTATTTCTGCAGAATGCACACAATACTCTAAAAATATATGCCCGTGTGAAGAGCTTTGAATCGCCTGGTGTCTGAACGGTGCTCCATTATTAAACCTGCCGTAACACTTGACAGGTTTCATACGCTTCATTACACTCTCTGACAGTTCAACCAAACGAGACATCTTTCTCTTTCTGCCTGTAATGTTGTCAATGGTTTCTCGACTCAGCTTAATGGAACAATAAAAGTTAGGATAAAGTTCCATGACAGCTGATGCTTTTAAAGTTTTAAATTCTCCATAAATGAAATTAGCCTCAAAAATGCTGAAGAGACAATCCAATGATCCCTCAGGCTGGTTTCATTGATAATCCCAGAAGAAGACAAATCTTCAGCCTTTAAAGCACACACTATCTCTCCCCCCTCTCTGCAGCGCTCTGCTCGTTTTGCTTCAGGACAGTTTAGTCACAACCGCCGGTCCCCCGATGTTCTCTGACCTGGTCATGAAGGTAAGGAAGGAGTCGCAGCAGCACGTGAGAAAACACTTGTCACTCTGCGGTTGACTAACTCGTGTGTTTGGGTTTTTTTTTTTTTTTTTTTTTTTTTTTTTTTGAAGTGTCTGTGGAGGATGATCCGCTTCCTCCCAGAGACCATCAACAGTATCAACCTGGACCGAATTCTACTGGACGTCCACAACTTCATGAAGGTTTTCCCCAAAGAGAAACTCAAGCAGCTCAAGAGCGACGTCCCCCACAGAACCCTGAAGACCCTGTTACACACACTCTGCAAGCTCACTGGGCCCAAGGTAACACACAAACACAAACACACACACACACACACACACACACACTCTGAGCAGCTTTTAAAGTCTCCCTTCTGATTGGTTTAAACTCTTTCATTTCTTTGCTTCTACTCATTGTATGAATGTGTTCATCAACAGATCCTGGACCACTTATCAATGATCGAGAATCGTAACGAGTCTGAGTTGGAGGCTCACCTGAGGCGGGTGGTTAAACAACCCGGGAACCTGTCGGGGCACAAGAGTGACCGTGGCAACGAGAAGGGCGGTCTGCGCATGGTGAGCAACGCGAAGCCAACGCACGCCAATCAGCATTTTAACAGCCTGCGTCTTCATGAATTTAAATAAATAAATAAAGATGACTCTGAAGCTGCTCCTGTTTCTTATGAGACGAGACGTAGAACACGCACGGTCATCTTTGAGCGAATGTGTCCAGTCAAAGTACATCCCCCTAATTACCACCAATGTTGTTATTCAAACTGAGACGGACTTCCTGTTCGAGGACACAAAACCACAAACGGCTGTGACCTCAAAGCCTCCAGACTGTGATTTAAAAAAGAATTCTACTGCTGAAGTGATCAGTAAGATCTGTTATCAAGGTGACAACTGTCAATATATGTTTTGGCTCTTTGCCTTTAATGATCAGTTAAAAGAGACAGGACATTAAGTGTTAGTTAAAACTCATAAAGACATTGCCTTTGAATAGAGGGCCATCTAGTAACCTGACAAAGACCAGGAAGTAACATGTACTGTGACATCAAGTTACGTCTTCATGTCCGCTGAGTCTGCTTCAAGTGCTGCCTAATGGAGCCATTCAGCTGTGTTTGAGTATACAGTTAATAAAATTCAATTACCGATGTGACGTGAACGTGTCCCTTTATCTTTTTGTCCCCAGGACGATCGAATGTCAAAGTCGAAGGTCAGCGACATCCTGTCTGAAATCTTTAAGAAGATCGGCTCCAAGGAGAACACCAAAGAGGTCAGGCCCGATCTGCAACCCAAAGGTCAGCTCCGGGTATCGTGAACGTGTGATAAACGTGTCCCGTCTCATTTTCCAGGGTTTGACGGAGTTGTACGAATACAAACAGAAGTACTCGGATGCAGACCTGGAGCCCTTCCTCAAAAACACCTCGCAGTTCTTCCAGAGCTACGTGGAGAGAGGCCTCCGCATGATCGAGTCCGAGAGAGAGGGCAAGGCTCGCATCCAGACCTCTGCAGGTACCACTGAGCGATCTCGCTGTGTACACGTGTTCAGAATAAAGGGCGGCAGTGTGTATTAACCATGCTGTGTGTGTGTGTGTGTGTGCGCAGTGATCCCTCAGCACGGTGTGGACACCAGCCTGAGCAGTAACAATGAAGAGCTGAAACCAGCCGTTTACTACGAGAGACTCAAAATCCTCAGACAGAGACAAGGCCTGGAGAACAACGCCAGGGTGAGTGCACTGTGATGTATACGTTTTGAACAGCAGCTCTCCTGAGTCAATAGCCCCGTTTCCACAGCAGTCCGGTACAGATCAGTACAGTTCGGTTCGGTAAAGCCCGATCCCGTTTGCCTTTCCACAGCCACCCGTGCCCTATTTGGCAGGCGGTGTGTAAGCCGGATGACGATAGCCTTTATGTAAATAGCGTCATATGATAGCAGCTAACTGCTAACTAATAAATTCAACGAAGGAGAAAAACGCTAAACAAACAAAACAAACGCTGGAAGACATCCAGCAGTTCATCTACTGTCAGCGTCATGTGACAAAACTCAATCAAGCTTTGTTTCAGAGAAGGCTGTGTGCCGCGAGGAGAAATACAGACGTAAACAATCAGCTGTGTGATTTAAACATGGCAGGGTTTTGTTTACTGTTTTCACACGGGAAGTGACGATTCTTTCGACCAATCAAGTCGGCCCGATATTCTTGGCACCCTAACAGAAGGGTCCAAAAAGTAGGACGGTACGGATCGCTTATTTGGGAATCTTTCCCGGGATTTGTGTATGGAAACGCAGCAGAATGTGCGCCGAGACGAACCGAACCGCTCGGTGGAAACGGGGCCTATATATGCCACATGATTCTAGAAGCTAACCCATCCCCGCTCTCTCCGTCTGCAGCAGGGCATCGTAGGAGGCGAGGACGAGCCCCAGCACCGACCCTCCATCTCATCCCTGCTCTCCTCCAAGCCGTCTGTGGCCTCCTCCACCGACATGCTCAACAGTAAGCTGTCGCAGCTCAAAGAGTCCCGAGAGCTGTACCAACAGGAACACAACGCACACTCCCACTCCCCGACGCACGCACACACCCGCTCGGCCTCGCCTGCAGCCAACCTGGACGACCTGAAGAAACGTCTGGAGAGAATAAAGAGCAACCGGCAGTGAGGAGCCCCACATCGACGCCTCATCTCATCTGCAAAAAAAAAACACCTGTGGAGTTCAGCTGGTAGAACATCCATCGTCCTATTACAAAAATCCCTGTGTGTTCATTTTTAATGTGCTGGGAGATGGAGATAGAAATCACTTCCAGCCCACTCCTCTGTTTCAATATACCAGGTAGCAACAACAAAAAAATACACCCTCAAGTTTGAGCCTGACTCCACCCACTGTGCCTGTACGTTAGTAGAAATCAAACACACCTTCATCTGATTGTCTCGTTGGGTACATTCAGATTGATCGAAGGCTGTGACTGGGATTTTTAGCACACGCATACATACACACACACACGCACATAGCTGGACCCATTTTAAGCTAATATTCAAACTTCACACACGTCATGTTTGTGTTGACCATCAGAAGAGAAGAACCCCGAGTGAGTCCTACCCTGTGTTAACTGTTCTCAGTGTGTACAGTTTCATCGCTCTACCATGTCCCAGCCTCCAAACTCCACTAGAATAATGACAGTGAATTCATCCTCCTCCTCCTCCTCCTGTGTTTTGGTGTCACCACACAAAATGTTTGTACATATTTAAACGTTGTTAACCACTTTAAACGTCATGAAGAGCGTCTCGTGTGGCTGCAGGAGGAAACGACTGACGGGTTGTTTGGTTCCTGTTCGACCATAATGCACCATGTCACTGCTGCTGTGTTTGGAAGGAGAAGCACTGCTGTAAATAGCTGAGGAAACTGTGTAAATGTAGTGTTGGACTGCCCCCTTGTGGCTGAAGCGATAGGAGCCAAAGTCGAGTTTGTACAGGGATTTACCTCGTCGGGATCAGTTCAGTAAACAACAAATGAGGGACTGTTATTTGGGGACAAGGTTTTAAAAAACCGCTCTACAAACTAGACTTGAAGCTCCAGCGTTCACTTGAATTAACTTTCCGTTTTCTGAGTTGAACTGCATTTACACGATGGCAACAAGCCCTCTGCTTTTTTTTCTGCTGACTGTAGAAGCTACAGCTGTGTGTTCAGTCAGGGTTACATGTGTATCTTTTTATCCTAAAAGCATTATGTGGCCTTTCTGTACATGGTTGTTCAAAGGAAGTGGTTTTTAGTCCTCCCAGTTTTTAAAGTGGAATTCTGTTTGGGTTTTTTTAATCGGAGTTCTTTTCTGGCTTATTTTGGGGTCTAAATGATTCATTTTTATCAGACGTTATGGCTTTATATTTGTAGATGGCTTCTGTTGCAGCAGCAAAACGAGTGAGAGCTGTTGGCTACATCGCTTTCTTTCAAACGAACAAACTTTATGAAGAAGGAAACAAACCCTGCTTTTGAATTGGAGAGCTTTGGTAAACCGATGCTTTCTCCTGCACAGGTATTTGTTTTTAATGATGGAAGTTTGTTCAGGTCAGGCTGTGATTCGTTAAGACCCCAAAATATGTTTTAAAAAAATACTCCTTAGGTTAAAAAAAAATGCAGAAATCCGTCTTTAAGTTTTTAGTAACTGCTGCTTTAGTTTTCGAGGTGAAGTGGCAAAAAAATCCCTGCTGTTACTGTTCAGTCGGAACAGAGATTCTGTCCCCTACTTCAGCAGGCAGAGGCGTACACACCAGTGTGTTTAGGGTGTGTTTGATTGTTCGGTGGGCTGTAAATACTGTACTTAAAGTCCTCCATTAACACCTCCCTTCAGTTATTTAACAGCAGCCACTCTGTGTTTGTAGGCTTTAAAGAGCATGGCATGAAGTCAGTGATTGTTTTTATTTCCTCATGTAAATAAAGTTTTCATGAATAAAACCTTTGTTTAATAAAGCCACTGTTTTACTGATGAAGACCACCATGATGAGGATGACGAAGATGATGGTCATGGCCCTGTCAGTCATCTGCTCAGTAGCTGAATGTTAAGTAAGAAATATTAATAACATTGTTTTTGTATTTAATTCAGATGTCAGTACCCGTTCATGTCGCTCCAGCTTTCCTTGTATAATCCATAGTGGAAAATGGCAATAAAGTCTTGTTGTTTTTTTAACAATCCATCCTGTTTGTGGTTTATTATTTTGGTCTGGTCTATTACTGCTGCATCTCTTGTTTTGTTTTTTTAGATCTAACATCGGAGCAGCAGGAACGTCTAAAACTTGAAGCTCCTGAGAAAAGACGAGGGATTTCACATTCTTGCCTTTTAAAGCTCTTTGAGAAGTTTTGAGCTTGTTGTGAAATGGTCTGCACTGAATATTGGTGCAATTTATTTTAAAAGAAGTAAAATTATTTTTATTTTATTTTTTATTTTTTTACACTTTTGTCCACAGGGGTCGCCAAAATCAGCACAAGGTGAATTTTCCTCAAATGAGCTTTCATTTCAGACGAATCGTCATTTGAGTCATAGAAATGATTCTCCAGTTTAAATATAGAAAGTTTTAACATGAAGTCTGTGTGTGGGTTATTTGTCTGAAAGAAGCAGATCTATCACAACAGCTGTCATTAAAACCTCTTTGTAATGTTGATCTACTGCAAAGGAAAAAAGATTACAGGTTACAGTTTCAGATTAAAAAATGATACACAAGTCAAACTAGTTTAATTTTTAAGTGACAAATAATGGAATTAAAAATGTGAATAATTGCCATTATCTATTAAAATGTGAAAATCATTTCACGGCACTAGTAAAAATATGATCAAACTTAAAATACCACAAGAATAAACCCTGAACCCTAAACTGAGGGATCATAGATTATATTTAAAGAGGATACTAAACATCACTCAATGAGACTTCAGATTGGTTATATCAAGATTTATTAGAAATATAAAGAAAACAAATATGTATGAAAAGAAAACATTTGAATATTTAATAGTTTTGATCATGTCCCTCTACAAATATCTAAAAGCGCTCAGTATACCTCATATAAAGTGATATAAACAACATTGTACAGAAACATGGCACTGAGGGGTGAGGCTGAGAAAACACAGCTGTGTACGGAGCCCATTCAAAGTTTATTTACATCAAACCAAGCGTGTCCATAACTCTACGAGACGGTGATTTCTTCACTTTCTGACTCGGACTGTTTGCTCGACTCTGACGGAGAGGAGGAACTGTGGTGGTGATGATGACGATGATGATGATGTTGGTGCTGTTGACTATGTGACTCCTGGCTTTCCAGCTGTGATTGGCTGATGGGTGCAGTCCTTTCCAACCTCTGGCAATAAGTGCTGCCTACGTCAGTGAGGTCTGGGTGGGGGTTGGTTTTGGTGGGAAGGGTCTGTTGTCGACAGCCGCCCGTTGACAGCAGCTCTCTCTCTTTGGAGTTTCTCCATTTCATCCTCCTGTTCTGAAACCAGATCTTCACCTTCACAGGACACAGAACAAAAAACAATGTTAAGATAAGTCTGACTGGGTCACAGCTGGTCTGGGGTCAATACGAGCAAATTTAAAAGACATTTAGAAGAACATGGTTCTTCAGTGTGTACCTGGGAGTCTTTCAGTCCCAGTTTACTGGCCAGTTTCTTCCTGTCTGGTTTGCTGATGTATTTCTGCTTCTGGAAAGTTCTCTCCAGCGCCTTCCTCTGGAGGTCCGAGAACACAGCCCGCCGAAGCATGCCCCTCCTGGGCTTCCCTCTGGGGGCCAGGGGCCAGGAGAACGTGCCTGGTACAGGAACCACAGAGGAGGAGGCTGGAAGGAAAAAAGCACAGTCCGGTGAGAATAAAGTATTTCCTGTTATGAAGAAGTGATGCTGAACTAATCATAATTACAACACTGGGAAGAAGAAATCAACCATCAGTAATAAAACATACAAATCAACAATGCTGCAGCCAGTACGTCATCTTTCTAGTTTCAATTCCAGTCCAGAATATTGGAGATGCTTTTGAAAAACTTAAGCAGGAATCGAACTCAGAAAGGTTACAAGACGTCTGCAGAGCTGGCTAAACACTGAAGCTTCAGTGTCTGCTACGTGGCAACCTGCGTACGAATTAACTCAAGAGAGGAGGGGGCGGAGGGAGCCCACTCTCTCCAATGACTTACATACTGTATGGCCCCTTTAATACATGTGCATTACTGATTATGATCATGAATACATGCATGCATTTATGTTTCATCCATACATTAATGGACAAATTCATGGCAATTCCTGTCCCCTACTGTAAAGCATTACCCACGAAATATGTGTGCTATATTTATGTTTCTCAAATGGATTTATTTATTTGAAGTTTTAAAAATGTATTTTGATTAACTGCCGCTGGTTTGCTTTTCTTCTCTTTTTTTTTAAAGCTTATTTATACAGAGAACAAATAAGAGTTTGGGTTGGTTTGACATGGTGTAGAAACGGGTCCTGTTAAGGTTTCTCTTTAGTCCATCGCTGGTTAAAAAGGTGTCATTTTGATACATTTAATTTAACCTAAAACATTTGATTGTAGTAAGCATTTGGATATCCATATCTAGAGCCTTATACATTGGGAAGTTTTTCTCTAATTATAGGTGCTTATATTTCTGTATAAATGTTTACATTTCAGAAGTGACTAGCAGCTTTAACTCCACTTTCTCCTGAACTTTGATGTCAAGAAAAAAGCATCACTCACACACAGGCTCCGTGATGCTGCCCGTAATATACTTGTTCTGCCTGAAATCTGGTGTTTAAAAGCCCAATTTGTCGGCCAGTGGAAACACAGCCTATGCTAATGAGCCGGGCTCTCCAAAGCTGCGCTCACACTGCCTCTAATGAAGCATGAAGGGGGATTGTATGGGCTGCAAATGCACAGAGAAAGGTGATTGTGTTGTAATGAATTGAGTGGAAAAGGCCGTCGACAGGCCAGTATATTACAGGCCCATTAAAGACAGGTCAGTATAATGAAGAGCTGCTGGAGAGTCTTCACTTCGAGCTTCAGAGGACACAGAGTGCTTACCGCTGTCTAAAGAGTCACACACACAGATCATGTCATAGAGATGATCCACAGGTTCATATAGAGTTTGGGTTTTACTTGATTAGTATACAGGGGAATACATGCAAGGTAAATACAGGTCAGAATCTGTTGATGTAGAGGAGAGCTTCTGAGAGCTTCATGGAATGTGTGTGTGTGTGTGTGTGTGTGTGTGTGTGTGTGTGTGTGTGTGTGTGTGTGTGTGTGTGTGTGTGTGTGTGTGTGCGTGTGCGTGGTTTAGGCTCCGTTTGGTCATGGTTCTGGGAGCTTTGTGGGCAGGCAGAGGGGGCTTGGTGGGAAAACGAAGGCCGCATGAAGAGGCGCTGAGTTCCCGAGCTGGGAAGATGCCCGCCTCACATTTAGACCATGACAAACGGCACTAATAGGTTGAGAGCGTGACAAACTGGACTAATTTGTAGATTAGGACAACTGGTGCTAATGTCAGCAGTCAGAGTGTTGCCTAAATAGGCCTCCAAATAGGCGGAGCTGATTCTGAAAATGTCCGTGGGGGGATTCCCATACTAAGGAGACCTCATCATCTCCATCAGACTTCAATTATTAGAAGCTGTGAAATCCAAACTTTAGCTAGAATTGTGCACTTTGATTTCTATGAAATAAGCCTCCATTTAGGGGATGATCTCATCACTGAGTCTATTTATGAGCAACAAAAAAAAAGTCGAGATCTACTTAAAATCTAACTTGGCTTCATGTGGCCCAGATTTGGATTTGACAAAACATTCTAGTGGGATCAAACTGAAACATGTTTTGAACAAGACTCTTCCTGTTTTTAAGGTTTTTTATATACATTCTTGTTTGTGAATTGTATTTATAGGATTACATATTGTGTTCATTATGTGAGTCTGTGTTTCTTACTAGAGGTGGGGAAAGAAATGTAAAAATTGAGCCTTTTATCTTGTGAAATTTCAAATAGATTCATAACTTCCAAAAATCTTTTTTTTTTTTTAAATCTAAACAGTTCCTCCCTGCTAAGTGCTAACTAGCTCTTTAACTCACTAGAATGCCAGTGGAGCAGCAAGAAAATCAGCAAATTTCACAGACGACTGGAGTAGGTCCTGAAGTCTGTACTAATTTAAAAGCTTTGAATCATAAATCCAGAATCATTATGAATCAAAAATAGACTCTTAATCAAATCGTCAGCCAAAGAATCGAAATCGAATCCCAAACACCCAAAGTTTCTCAGCCCTTTTTCTTACCACCTCCTGTGTATTTGTTGTAATTGAGTCTGTGAAAATGCTTTGAGAATAATTTAACGTTACAAATGTTGCAGTGTTTCCTTTGTTGACAAGATATATGGAACACCTTTTGACTAATTAACTGAATCCTTAAATCTTCCATCTTCTTCATAATATATAACAATGAAACAGAGTACAGGGAATATTTTCAGGGAAGAAGTACACTAAACATGCACAGCTGAGTTGACGATGCTTCAGCTAAACGTATTTCAACATGATTGTAGAAGGTTAAAAACTCTATCTGGACAACTTGAGGTTGTGTTTCAGATCCATAGAACCACAATATATATTTACAATATTTTATATTTTCATATTAATCCAATATTATGTCTTTGGAATGTTTGAGTGAACCTGCGAATGAGGTCTTACGTTCACTCTTCTTGAATAACACATGACAATAAAAGAACTCTAGTAAGAGTTTCACTCCTCGAAAAAGTTTTTCTTTGTTTGAATCACATTAAACGTTTAATCAGATTTACTCGCTGACAACTTAAATGACTCTGTATTATTACGAAATGAAAGCACACCTTTAGAAAGTGACGTCAGGCACAAAGAAATCAACTGCTATCAGCTTGTTTATTGTTACGTTTACTTATTGTGAGGATATTTATATTCATTGTGTGTATGTTCATTTATATACAACCTATAACGTAACTTTTACAAAAAAACCCACTAGGGTTTGGCAGGCAAATCTGACTCATCAGATCAAAAGAGGAATACTTACATAAAAATAAAAAATGACATTTTGTTCCAAAATGTGTGATTGTTTAAAGTCTATTTAGACTACCGACTGTGAGGACTAATAAGCAGTAAACTCAGAAAGTAACTGTTCAATGATCTATAAACAATTTCACAATGTTCAAGAAATGCCACTCAGTCTAACAATAATAATAATAATATATATAAATCAACTTTAGATGAAGAGCACGTAGCAAGTATAGCTAAGAAACAGCGTGATTGAATCCTCTTACCTGTAAAGTAGGATGCTCTGAGGAAAGGATGGAGGCTCCCATCAAAAAAAGGCAAAGGCAAAGACTTGTGAAAACTCTGAACTGAGAAACAAAATGAAACACAAACAAACTTAACATCAGTGACACCCTAAAGCAGGAAACATATAAATACTACAGGCACCAGAAATACAGCAAAAAGATAAACATCACTGAAGAACTACAGCATCTAATTTAACTGCACTAAGCAGACAGGCATTTTAAAAAACACTTACAAGTTATGTCATGCACCACAGCATCCTGCAAACTATAATGTAATGTAATGTATGTTTTTCTTTTTTTGATTGATCATTCAATGCTTCTCTGGGTCTACATGTGTAAATACAACGTATTGAAATGTATGATCACAAGCAGTGCTGTTGGTCTAAAAAGGTCACAAAATAATAAATAATGATAATAAATAATAAAGGACTGTAGGAGTTGTTACTATGTAGGATTTAAAAAAAAGATATACATAATATTAATCAGTGATTATTATTAATTAATCAGTGATTAATATTAACATTTCGTTTGTCCAATGAAGCGTATTATCTATAGTTATCTATGTTTTAATAAGTTTATCATCAACTTCGCAGTTTGCCCCACACACTCACCGCTCCGTGTCGAAGGGGCCAGTATCGCGCTGACACCGAACTTCAGGTACCCTGAGTCCGGGCACGCAGTCTGCGGAGAGTCGGGGCTGTTGTGACCCGGCTGCGCGGAGTTCTGGAGCACACACCGCTCGGTGCTGGGTCCCAACGCCCGGGGAGAAGCGCCCTGTCCCGGGCCGAGGGCGAACATGTCCCCGACACTTCTTGAAGAGACGGTCCGGTGAATGTAGCTGACGGGTTGGCTTAACCGCAGTAAATCTTCAACCAGAAAGCCTGAAGGGAGGGAGCGGGTCAGGGGAGAGGAGAGAGCCGCAGGAGGACGCAGAAAGGCCGGGCAGAGAGGAGGCGGCAGGGCGCTGCAGGGAAACATCATGATGGCAAAACTTTTCTTCTCTGTCTGCTGATTTTAACTTGAGCTAGAAATATATTTTTTTTAAAGGCACCCTTACAACAACAACAACAACCCACTCTGATGACTGCGCTGTCTGTCGTAGAGGTTTTATACTCTCCTACTCAAACACACACACGAGCTCAGGCACACGTGCACGCGCACAAGTTCAACCATCAGCGATGCGCGAGGCTTCTCCGCGTGAAGCTCTCTTTACACACAAACCAGGGTGAGGGGATTGGTCAACGGGCCGCTTATTCACATGTGATTGGACCCCTGTCACACAAAAAAAAAACTACAACTACGACGACTTCAGGGGCTCGTGGCTTCATCTCTCTTATTTATCAAGTTGTGTGTGGGCAATTGATGTTTCATGTCACGGCCTGCAACCACCGTAGTTCAAGATGCCATCAAAGCTATAATAACAACACTTAAACTATAAAAAATACACTATTTTCACGAGTCTGCCCTGTTAAAGCGCTTAAAGGTTTTTTTTTACTTTAAAAAGAAATGACCTATAGCCTACACTTTAAACTCCAATAGCTAACGCAGCCTAGGCCAATACCATATTCTCGTAAACACAGCATAATGCCACCTGCAACACAAACACAAAAGAAAAATGAAAGAAAAGGAACAACAGTTTTCTGTATATATATGACCTTAATTATATTTTTTTCTCTTATTCTGTCCACCAAGAAAATTCATTTTGAGAACACCCAGATAACATGGCCTATGCCTATTATTTTTATTTAAACGGGAATATAATAATCTCATAAGTGGAAAAAAACAAAAAAAACAAAAACAAAACAACGCTTTGCATCCTTTGTTTTGTCTTTGAATTTCAGCGTTCTCACTGGATGTTTTGTTGAAAAATGTTCCCATTGATAATAATAATAGCCCAATAATAATAAATAAATAAAATGACAATAATAACGATAGTAGCAGCTAATAATAATAATAATAATAATAATAAATAATAATAATAATAATAATAAAGGACTCTCAGAGACAGACAGGTTCTTATTAAATGTGACCTTGGCCTGCCTGCTCTGAGCCCCTTAAGCATGAAACAACCTCGGCCGAGCACCCGCTGTCTGTCCACTCTTTTGATCCGGGTCTCCACGTCTGTCAGAGCAGCGTCAGTCTGCACACATTTATCAACGTTTGCTGTGGATGTGATGATGAATATAATTGACAGGTTTTATATCATCAGTAAATATGGTAGGCCAAATTACTGCCCACGGCCGTGATCGATAAGGCTGATGATAATTAATAATTAAGTTACACATTTAGGCAAACTACAAAACAGGATTCAAGTTAAGAAAAAAAAAAGCCTTGAGTATAGGCCTATATTACGTTGCAAAAATTCAAGGCATCTTTTCTAATACTGCTACATTAAATCTGTAGCACACAGTCTAGGCTACTTGATTTCAACATCTGCCATTCTTTCTATGACTGACGAAGACTTTAGCATCAACCATTTGAAGGAGAGTAAGGGACTTAAAGTCAGCTTTGTTCTGATGTCTTTGATCACAGTGATCGCCTGAAAGCCTCCTGCGGACTTAAATGATTGTGAAATAATTGAAAGTTTATTAAACACAAAACACCCACTGGCCCTGAACGTCTCCACGATCACGCTCAAGCGTGTGACGTTTACTGTACTAAACTAACTAACTACAGTCATGGAGACTAACAGTGGCACCACATTTTCCTCAGTTATCCATATATTACTTTGGACAAAGTCAGACTTTTAAATGAATTACATGTAAACCTCTCTGCTTTATCCCCAAAGAAGGCGTTAAAGACGATTAGCCTATATCTGACACATCGTTGAGAATATGTTTAGTAACTAAACTAAAACAGTGTTTCAAATGTAGCTCACGTCATTTTATTGTTAACTTTATTAACTGTTTTAATGACAGTGCAATCTTCAAATAATCATAGTTTTGAAATCGTATCATGGTATTCATTCATACAATAATGTTTGTGTTATTTTATTTTGTACAAAATAAAATAACACAAATAAGTTTCATTTGTATTTCATTGTTTTGTATGATTTCTCTTCAAACATACTGATATTATCAATGCTATTGGAATTCTCTATCAAACTGGGAGAATGGAACCATAAAATGCAAAAAACATGTTCATATGATGTCCATCTTTTATAAAACAAAACCAAAAAAAAACATAGCATGAACAAACCAGCCTGTGGTGACTTTTCACACTTTTAAACAGAACAATAACCATCTCACTAAAAGGTCCGTATGACAACAACCTAGCTCATGTCATTGGGAAAACCTGACTTACATAGGCTACTGCACAGTGCATTTCTGTTTATGTGAAGGTCAAACTGAGCATGTGCAGACTAACTCTCCCTCAACCATGTCTTTTTTTCTTTGCGGTAAAGCTTGGTGCAACCATCCCATTTTGCACTGCAGTGATCTAATTTACTCTCCTTAAGCAACAAGATGTTATTATTATCATTACTTTATTTGAATCAGAGACACTGTACAAAGAGAAACATTAGTCCCATAAGAGAAGAGGTGCTTTGTATCAGATTTAGCTAACTATTCCCGGGTCAGGTGATGGGAAGAGTATACAAACATGCACGCACATATGCATTCATTTCATAAGAGAGAAGAAAGACAGTACAATATACAGAGATTAAAACATCATGTGAGCATTACCCTGAGATGTAAAAGGTTGCGGAGATGAAACATGAATGCTGGCAAGACTGGTTACTTAAAATCAATTTTTTAACTTTGCGAGTTAAAGTGCAAAGGTTTGTACAAAGTTTAAGACTAATTGGAAGATTATTCCATTCTTTTATGGCTTTAAAAGCAAATACAGATTGTGTTAAAGTAGAGCCACGTTTAGGAATACTGCAATGTGTGTTAAACTTGGAGTCATATTTCTGAAGATAATGGTAATTTTGTACCAGTTTTGAAAACCACAATAGCCCTCAGCTATTTAGAGTTAGCATGAAAGATAATCTCACCTAATTAGTAGCTTCGACAGAACCATTGCGTTTATGGCCCATCTAGAAGAGGATAAACGGCATCTGTCACTAACAGTGACTTGTAAGACTACTCTTGTATATTTAGTTCATGGATTTGGCACATAAGAGAAAGAGTCGGGAGGGTCACCCCTTCAGCACCACCACCAAAACTGTAGCATCCTACTGAATAATATTGTCATCTATTCAATGGTGTAAATCAGAGGAGATTTAGAAGTGGGTACACCCTATGGAGAGTGAAAAACAAGTCGGTATACTTTGTATACCTGCATATACCCTGCAATACACCACTGGTAAAGCCACAATTAAAGCTTAATTATGTAATTTCATTGGTCCACTGTCCTTGTCCCATTATAGAAGCCCTGAGGGAGAGTCCATTTATAGACAGAAGTATGTCTGTAGGCGGTGAAATGCTCCCTTTCATCTAGTTACTATTGGACCTTCTTCCAATCAAGTATATTTGTAGGCCCTACTTTTGGTACAAATGTGATGCACACAATCCCCTTAGCTTATGGTAACAATAATAATAAGAACTTTCTTCAAATAGCACCTTTAAAAACACACGTTTGCAAAGTGCTTGACAACCATCAACAACAAGAACAAAGCAAACACAAAAACATAAACAACAGCAAGAATGTGACAAATGCGAAACAACTGAAACCCAACAGACCCAACCCGACCTTTATAAGAACCATCAGAAGAACCCAGGCAAAACAAGAACCCAAGAACACATGTTGAGATCAAGAGGACACAAGATGAAAAGGATTAAGAAACCAAAGGAACTAAAAGATGAGCATTTGGACAACAACTTGACTTCATGCTTTGCTACAAGTTTATGCTATTTGACTTCCGGGTCAAAGCCTGGTTATAGGGGACTGTGGAGCATGTGCAGGCCGCTTTGTTCAGTTTGTTTCCCATTGAGACGTATACATTTAGGGTGTATTCACACCTAACTTGTTTGGTTCGCTTGAAACGAACTAAAACCCTGGTGCGGACCTTTTGAGTAGGTGTGAATACAAACCATCGAACTCAGGTGCGCACCAAACAGCTGGACCGAGACCCAGCCGAAGAGGTGGTCTCGGTTCGCTTCCAAACAAACCCTGGTACGGTTCGTTTGAGGTGTGAAAGCAACCAGACCTCAGTCCGACCCAGCTCTAAAAATCGTACGGCTTTTTGGACATAACAGGCTCCCGTTGCCTCGCGCATTAAGGGAAATAATTGTTTGGTTAGCAGCACAGTGTTCTTGTGTGTTTCTATTGCCTGCTTCTTTGATATAAGACGCGGAGGTAATCTTTAGTCTATCTTTCAGACACTTTCACTGGTGTTTCATCGCTCTGTTCCTTTATTATCCAATACATTTAAATCACACAGACTATGAACAGAACAGCAGCTGCAGCAACGGTTTCCTGGCACATTTCCCCCGCGGCAGTCTGATCCTCCTCCTTTCCCCTGCGCCACAAACTTCATTTATAACCTCGGCCACAATCATCATAACACCGGTTGATTGCCCACACATAGATCTACATTTTTTACACAATTAAATATTTTTGTACCTGTACTAAATGGATGAAATTGTTGCTAATATGTTTAATACCAGGACAGCGAGTGCAGCATGCAAGTTCTCCATGATTGTTTACTTTTGTTTATGAATTCTGGGCCTCTTGCGAAAAGTGCAATGTGAAAACAAACCGCACCAAACCAAAAAAGAAACATTGTATTTGGTCCGAACCAAAGAAAGCGGACTAAAGGACTTTTCTGGTGTGAATACACCCTTAAAGTAAATCGGTCCCCAACAGCATTATGAGTTAGACTTTGGAAATGAGATCTTTGATTCAGTCAGACTAACATGTTTATATGCATTTAAAGCACCTTTTTAGTTATTATAACACAAAATATCAACTTTCCTAATTTGCATGTAAACATAACGAATGTTGCAGATTTTGTACCCTTCACATTTGACCTTCTCTAAACTAACAGAGATCAGGTTGCCACAGTGTTGGTGTTTATCTGATCGGTGACTCAAAGGTGAGAGAGATGAACAAAGCAGCTCTTAAAGGAGATCAGATCTGGGGCTTGAGGGGTGTCCCTGAAGATGCGCGGTAAGACCTGTTACTAATGGCTTTGAAGCTTGTGCTGCTCTGCCTGTCTGTGTTCACAGAGGTAACCTGTAATGTGGTACTGCTGCACGTTTTGACAAATAAAGGCGGTGCTTAATTAGAGGCCCCTCTGTGCATCTAGTGCTTAAACTTTTGGGGATCAAAAGTAAAAAAAAAATGAAATGGTAAAATTGTTAAAACATTTTTTTTTTTTTTTTTAATCTCTCAAATGTAATTGCTTTTATATCTGCTTTAAACAACTAAAGACACCGTGTTGCAGGTTGGGCTACTTGTCTTACAAAGCTGAAACAAATGAGTGATTTGTAATTTAACGTGTTTATCAATGACCTCATATTGTACACATATTCTCTCTGGGGTCTGTGCTTTTAAACGCATGTTGTTTAAGTTGAATCCTGTGAACTCCTCATTTCGAACTCATCCTGATGAGACGATCCTCTCTCCAACAAAAGGAACCAATCATTAAATGTGCAGCAGATTTACTGAGTGGCGGTGCCGGGGAAATAGGACACCTTAACCAAAAGCCCTCTCACAGAGAGAGAGAGAGAGAAATTGTTGCGTTCAAAGCATTTTATTCCTTCAGAAAATCCCTCTATTGTATTGAAGTGGAGCAGATGGTTCCCTGGGAGGGAATATGGGCATCAGCAGAACTAATTTCTCCTCCTGGTCCGTCTGACAGACCGGCCTGTCGCTCCATCCTTAACCAGCACAACAGCTGTTGGTGAATTAAAGACCAGTTAAGACTCATTTGAAAGCTATTAGCCTCTTGAAGTCTTACAACATGGACCCTCCCCACCTAACTGTCTGAATTGATTACACATGCAAAGAGGGGAAAAACAACTAAGACTATGTCTGTGGGGACATGGAAACTAGTTAAGTCTCATGTCAAGCTCTAAGCCTCCAGGTCAACTTATTGAGACTGAGATGAGCTGCAGAAATGAAGGCAGGAGACTTGTTTAGAAAACTAGAACATAGAACATATTAAAGTCTTGGTGAACAAAAAGATCATTTGTAGCAGTCAAAATTAAAGAGGTTTATAAAACATTAACTACGGACTGTCACTGAATGTCTAATGCTACTTGCTTCCAATGTTAGTGTTGCTAAAATGATCCACGAGGACAACATTTAAAATGTTCACAAAGATTGGATACCCACTCTGAAAGAAACACTGAATAACATGTGTTTAACATTTATTAGTATTTATAGTTTTTAAAGCTGTCTTGACTGAAAATAAACAACTTTGAATATATGTCAGCTTATTTACTGTAATTACTACATGTGTACCAAGAAAACATGTAACACATTTTAAAACTGCATTGACCCACTCAAGGTCATTTCTCAACACTTAAAAAAATATCAATATTTGTTTTATCAAACTTACAGTTATTGGCCTCACAGAAGCTTCATTCACCTGTCAGTGTGTCCGTGGTTTGTTCATGCAAATATGCTAATTTGTTTCTTTAATAAAGAATTGAACAGCTGACATTAGACTTTAACTTCTGTCATGCTGTGTTAAAGAATTAGTTATTCTTCTTCTTATTGTTCTTATTATTAGAACAAATGTGTTTTTAGTCAAATCATGACTGTTTATGGTATCAGAGGGATGCTGACTGTTTTACAGTTCTGAAGATGTAACAACAGATCAGAAAGCTCGCTAGTGATTTTATGACACGCTTTCATCCTGAAAGATATAAAATTCTATTAATACGCATCAGTGTTAGTTTTGATGCTGGAAGAATGAACAATTTAAACTTTTTAAGCTAAAGTTTAGTAGAGAAACATCCCATCATCCAATCAGGAACAGAACACAGCTAGTTTAATAGTGCTTTGAGTTTACAGTGAAAATGTAATACAGTATGTAACAATGGAGATAATGTATTCTGATTCAAGAACTTGCTAAGTGAATCAATAGCCCCAGTATCGTATGTCTCTCTCGCTCTCTCTCTCTCTCTTTTTCTCTGTCTGTCTGCCTGAAGTGTCTTTCGGCCGGGCATCTGTTTTCAGGCGGTGTGGAACAGAGTGGATTAGTGGGGCCTTCAGTGTCGAAGTGCGACGACAAGCATTAAAGCCATATTAGCTTTCCATTAAACATCACCTCACTCTGTTGAGGGAGAGAGAGACCCGGCGAGGGGATAAAGCTCCTTAGAGGAAGAGAGACACTGTATATGTGTGTGTGTGTGTGTGTGTGTGTGTGTGTGTGTGTGTGTGCATGTGCGTGTATCACCCTCAATACACCTGTTGCCAAGTTTTTTTTCACCGGAGAAAAATTACCGTAAAGAAACTTGCAGGATGACAATATAAACACAATTATAAATAGAGAATTGTACACAGTGTTTACAATTAATGTATGTTATATGTACAGTGGCTGACAAGTGCAAACACTCTGCAATGGGTGCAAA
Source organism: Symphodus melops (assembly GCF_947650265.1). Taxonomy (NCBI): domain Eukaryota; kingdom Metazoa; phylum Chordata; class Actinopteri; order Labriformes; family Labridae; genus Symphodus; species Symphodus melops. The sequence continues at coordinate 9,711,338 of NC_136696.1, read as the reverse complement.
ATGTATAGTTTATTCAGAAAGATGAAAACAAAAGCAGCCACTGAAACCAACATGTTACACTGCAAATACTTAAAAAACATTAAGTCAGTGAAGTTGGAAAGAAATTGACAGATTCAACCTGACCTGGGCATTTAACTCATCAACAAACATCATACACTTACCCAACATTGTCTTTTTAAGGTTTTGTCTTGTTGAATTTGGCTAAAATAAAAGGCCCAGTGTGCAGCAATGTCACTCTGACAGGTTTCTCAATAAGAGAGCCGAGCGTCTCCACGAGCATCTAACTATTGACAAGTAGTCTTCAGTAACAAACCTGGGCAAGAAATGTCACCCCAAGTGGCTCCCGCTGCTTTGTCAACACTGTGTGAATGTGTATGACTGACAGAACAAGTCAGAAGACAGAAAAGCGCTACACAAGCTCAAGTCCATTCACAATACACACAAATCTACAGTGCGTTTCTTAAAGCTTGACAACTTCTACCAAGATGGGAAATGTAGAGTCATAACAGTTTTAGCAATGTCATACTTAGTTACCAAGAAAACTTTGATCTGCACTTCAATTTTAAAATAAAACAGAAACTGACTTTATTAGAAGAGGAGTGCATCTTTCTTTTTTCTTTTTATGTCCTTCTTTGCATGTAAAGTGAGTTCCAGAATTTAAAAATGAAATCTGACTGCCACAAGGCAGTGAGCAGCCCCATGAATTTTCATCAAGCAGTGTGAGAACGTGAGAGCGTCCTCTGTATATTGAGTTCATACAATAAAAGTAAAACTTGACCAAAGCGATTAGCCTCTGCTGCTGACAAATATGAGAAATTGCTCGCCTCAGTGTCCCCATCAGGACACTTGTGACATAGAGCACGCTCGCTGAATGCTCATTAGTTGTAGATTGGTCATGGGAGCTCAGAGCGACACATTGCTGTGCTAACAATCTTTCCCATTATAAGAGCTTCCATTCTTCCTTTCACAGCCCATTCTGCTCTAATCTTATTGGAGTCTCATAACGTTCTACGGCTCTTCAGCGGGAGGCTTAAAGCACCTGGCAGGTTGTTAAGAGGGGAGCTTGTAAATGCCTGTGGTTAAAATGGGTTCTGAGGCCCAAACACAAGCCAAGCACTGCCCGTGAAGAGGGGAGGGGGACCGATGTGGTTGTCAGGTCCAGTTTACATTTTTGTCAGTTTTTGTCACTGGAGTGGGCAAAAGAAAGAGTGACCCAGTGCTCGCACCAACCTGTTGCTTGAGTACAGTATGTGGACCACAGGTAATCAAGGCAAACAAGTATTTATTCCAATTTTACAACCAGTAATAAACAAGTATAGACATTTTAATATCAGTTTTAAATCATTTTTCTTTAAAACGGTGTGCACACGTCAAGTTTTGCCTCTTTACCAAAAGGTTTCTTTAACTCTTAAAAATAATGATGCCTTTCAAAGGAAATAAATCAAACATTTTGTTCTGAGTTGTAGGCATTAAAAAAAGCCTGTAGTTTATATTGCTCTTTTAAAAGCCAACAGACCCCACTGATAAAAACAGATGTTTTACTTTGAAGAACTCCTTCATCGGGTCATGAGGGTTATTGTGTTGTGATGTGTTTTAAAAGGGTTAATTTACATCCAACACCGTATTGTACGCAATATCACACCTGTAAACCAGCGAACCTGTTTTCTGCATGCTAAAATCACTTTCACTAGTCTATTGGTTTCATTGTGGGCCATGTTAAAGTTTTTCTAGTTTCAGAATTTCTCAATCGTTCACAAAAAAGGCTGTCTCTGCAGCAATTCTTTTGAAATGGTGTCAGCCAGTGAGTGGACAAACACACTTTAGGTAGACACAGGGAAAAGGTTTTGCAGCACCTGTGTCCAGGCTAATAAATGAATGAGTTTTCTGGAGCAATCACAAAACTTTATCAACATTTAAACCACTGAATATTTGAAACGTGTTGTTATTTTCCTTGTACAAATTCCCTATGGCCCCAACCCTGTTCTACTTTTGGCTGTCCCTGGTATGTGTGTGTACTTAGCAGGAACCAAACTGATTATTTTTTATATATAGACTTCCTGTTTTGGTGCTGTGTATATATTATTATATCAATAGCCATTCATTCCCTGTCCTACATTGGATCCTTTGGGTGGTTGAGAAGAGATTTTGTTTCGGAGAGCCTCGGGAAGCACCTCGTTCAAAGGCCTATAATAAGCTGGGCTGATGGGTTGAGGGTAGGGTTAAGGGCAGAGTCTCAGAGCTAGCTGAGGTGAAGAGACCAAGGTTAGCTCCGGGCTTGAAGATGAATACGAGCAGTCTTATTTCTGAGGCGGTCTGAATACAAGGACGCCAGCACAGCACTGCATGGCTAGCAGGTATTGAGGCGGGCCACGCCATATAATTGGATTGAACGCCGGCCACGGTATTTATGTCACTTCTCGTCTTGTCAATCCCATAACAGGCATGGCAACGGCGTGGGGATCTCCCATGGTGACGGGACTTTGCCTTATTCAGATTGAATGGAGAGAAAAGAGCCAAGCCTCATTTAATTCACGTTTAATTCTCACTCAAACCGTTTTAAGGGCTGACGTTATTTGCATAACAGGGAAAACGGGACTCTGCCTTTTCAGTGTCCCTGTGTGTGTATGTGTGTGTGTGAGAGACAGAGAAAGAACAGGAACAGTGTTGTAATTGAAAGTGTATAGTAGGCTTATATATGCATACGCTGAGGGACAAGCGTTCTCACACGGATCAGCAGACAGAGAGATTCTGTTGCAGTACACTCATGCGTACCCTTGTTTATCTACAGACTGAAATCATTTATGTGATGGCATTTCTACACAGCGTGACACAGTTACATCTCCCTCTTTGTCAGATCTGTGGTCAATGCATGCAAAACAAATGCCAAAGAAACTCTATTTCATATTAAATGTGGTAATGGAAAATCCCTTTCACATAAGCTATACAAAAACACCAACATTAAATGGCATGCAGTATACTTACCACGTCAAATAATTAAAGGCAACACTTAATGAGCTAAATGTGTTCAAACTCTTAACAAACATATCTGATATAGCAATGGTCATAACATCCAAGGAGGTGGAGGAGAAAGATTAGGCCAATCAGGGGTTTGACTTCCCTGACCTCAACCACATAGAGTTTAAGAAATGTAGAGTCTCAGAGTGGTAAAACACAATTATACTATACTAGTAAGTTTGGATATGTAGAACCCCCCCCCCCCCCCCCCCCCTAAATATTACAGAGACATTGCTTTTTAAAATACATTGTGTCCAGACTTCATCTCATTTAGAAAAACCCCAACTTTTGAGTAAAGATTTTTTTTTCCCAATATAAAGGACATGACCCTAATTCCTTATTTTGTTTTGTACCTACTTGTCACCTTGAGCACAGTCCTTGTGTGTTCTGATAGAAAGCTTATAGAAGCAGCAGATGTTGGGGCAGACCCAGACCAACCCATTAGTTTTTTTTTTCAATCTTTGAAACCTTACTTCTTGTCGGGGTTTTTTTTAAACATCCTAAAATGTTTGAATAAGAAATAGAAAGTTTCAGCTTGTGCTTCTTTAGCAGTGTTTATTGTTTGGTAACACATACACACAAAACACAAAACGTTCTAGCACATTAGAAGGACACCCTAAAGTTATGCATTTGTCCTTGAAGGATTCTCTTAAGGCACCTTTTCTGACCTTTACACTGAAAATGCACCCTTAAGGCGGTATCCTTCCACCCATGTTAAACTTCATCTGCGATGTGCAATGCAAAGAGGCGGAAAGGTGGAGCCAAGTGTTGTCCCTTCTGATCTACGATTGGAGGCAGTAACAGAAGTAGAATGGGGGTAAAAGGAGGCAATGTTTAAATCTGGAGATGGCAGGACGAAACAGTGATGTGTGTGTGTGCATGCCTGAGAGTGTGTGTATGTGAAGCCCCCACTTTGTGCTCATATGCCGTTCCTCTGGCTCAATGCAATGCTGGGTTCCAGTTGAACATGGAAGTGGGAAATTCCGAGTTCACATAGTCCGAAGTGTCAACAGGAACGCACCCTAGTTAAATCAATCACACCAATAATATTGTGCAACTTCTATCTGTGGACGTGTTGTCATGTTGCTTTTGTGCACAAACTATCACATAGTGTGTTGTTATCGTCTGATATTAGCTAACAAAACAAAGGTACACCCAGGTTTAAGTACGAAGGGTTAATGAGGGCAGAACTTAGTTATTGCACTGTCGTGGAAAAGCAATCTGTACAGGGCTTCAACCTCTTCTAATGGTGCACTTTTATTAATTAAAATATTATATCGTCCTTTAATCCTTCTTCAGGGAATCTAATTGAAATTGTCTCTACATGTTTTCCTGATTTATATCATGCTAAAGCTAATTTTAGCTCTTCTTCTTTTGTCTGAATTGTAACATTTTGGAGAGAAAGATTTTTGATTATTGTCAACGATCTTTCAGAAACTTCTTTAATTCCTGGTAACTTTATTTGAAGGAAGTCGTTTGGTTTTTTTTTACACTTAAAATTCAGAGGTATAATTTGTTTTGAAGTCATTTTCTTTGTGGAAATCAAGTGGTTAAAACTCCAACATCTGTTGGAAGAAATAGGCTTTTCAAAATACTTCTATTATTGTTGGTTAAATTTTCATTTTCTGTGAAAAATGGATTTTAAAACCATTTTAAGGTGCATATTTTAGTTTTACTTCAAATCTACTACCAGATGATGATCCTTACAGATTAGTCATTAACTAAAGATAACCAAAGGCAAACACATTTCATGAAGGAGAAGACAATAGTTTGGTATCAGCTTGATTTTAGGATACACTCAGGACACAGACAGCAGCCTCTCTGGTAAAAGGAAAAGTGCTTTACAGCCTGGCAAGCTGGCAAACACATTATTCAAACTAACGTTAAGTAATGCCAACTGCTGTCTGATAGATATAAACTTAAATCTTACCAGCTTAAAATGTGAGTCAGATTGAAATACATGGCTATAAAAGTCATACTGAAACAATAAGTTTGGGTCTGTATGCCTTCTCTGTTTCCGGACTTCATCTTGGACTTCTTTGAGACCTAGGTAGAAAAACAGACCACAGACTCGACAGACAATCTAATCTGAGCATTGAAAATCATCCTGGTCCTCCACCCCTCTCCACTGAGGGCTAATCCCTGGTTCAACCTTTGATTTTAACTTTCTCCCTTGATCCCTCCGTCTGCCCAAGCAGAGTGAGAGTGAGAGAGAGAGAGAGAGAGCGGGAGGGATAAAGTGACTAGTCAGCTTCCTGCTGCTTCTCTCTTCTTGTTCTTTGTTGGCTTTCGGCCCTTTAGCCTGGCTCTTTGCTCCCTGCATGCACACACACAAATACACGCACGCACACGTTATGATATGCGCTGTCTGCACATGTATACTCGTGTGTGGGGCTTGATCTGGTTTCCTGGTGAGGCTATTGTGTCGGGGCAGGAAACAGCTAATCCAGTCAGATCTAACCCAGCCAGGGATCTGATGCTCATATAATCTGACTGGCAGGAGCTCAGCGATGAGAAATAGAAATAAATCAAATATGTCATATCTTCAGGAACGTCGGTTCCTTCTCAAAGTAACATGACATGGAGATATTGTCATATTAAATTGAAATGCTCTATTGTAATTATTACAACATGTTATGTTCTTCATCATTTCCATTAATTATTTTCAGAAATCAAATGTGTGAAGTTTCAATAAAATTATAGTGAAAAACTACAACATAGTAAACACTTATTTTTGTGATAAGATCATTTGCATTAAACACATGACATCATGAAGAACAGCAGACAGGCAAAGACAACTTGTGCTGTCAGATAATATGCACTCTTAAACATTTCTTTATTTATCACACCTACATTGAACAATTGTTGTTTGTGGACCAAACAGTTTTTCGAAGGAGGTACCTGAGAACTACACACCACGAGGACTGTTTTTCTGCCTTCGCACCACCATGGGGTTGGGAGAGTACCTTCTTTTAGGCAGGTAAACAGGGTTGAAGGAATTGAAACAGTTCATAGTTTCTGCAGTGCAGAATCAGGGTGAGAATGACCCTGAGGGTTTCAACAGTTCCTCGAACTATGAAAAAGTTCCTGCAATCAGAAAACGACTATTTGTTATCATCATCATATTTTTTTCCTGAATTTTATTTAGAATCAGAGCAGAAATAATCCAACTTTTCTCTCAAGGGTGAGTAAACACATTTTGTTAGATTGATGTTATTAAAGTCAACTATCTGGCAACATATCATGGACTATTTCAACACATTGGAATACATAATTTTGCAGATCTCTGCTGTTTCCCTGTTTAAAATGAGCCACTTGATCTAAACAATCTCCAACCACAGAGACAAACAGCAATAAACAAAAAAATATATATATGAACATGTTCAAACATTTTAGATTTCTGAGGAGGGGAAAGTAATAAGTGTGTTTTTGCTTTTTTGGATATTTTCATAAAAAACTATGATCGGAAGTCAAACCTGCGACTTGTACAATGAAGACCATATCCTCTGTTTATAAATGGACTTGAGCTTGTATACTTTGACAGCACTTTGACACCACAGGTCACACTGACACATTCACACACCATCAGAAGTAACAAATCCCATTCATACTCATTCACACTCCGCAGATGAAGCAGCAGGAGCAACTTGTGGTTAAGGACTTGCTCAAGGACACATCTGATATGTTGCTGCAGGAGCAAGGGATCGAACCCTCGATTTTTTTATTTGAGAGACGACTGTCTCTTTCACTGAACCACAGCAGCATCAGCTTTGTAGACCTTCTTTTGGCGCCTGCTCTATCAGCTGAGTTATGATTCAAAGCAAAGTATAGTTTAAATGTCGAAAAACGAGGCCAGAAGGAAACCTTTAAAGATCGGTGTAAAAAAAGTGGTTTTACATTGCATTTACCATTCATAAAGAAATGCTGAGAACATGTAGTCACATAGCTCACTATTATTGGATATCACTTGAGGAGTTATTCTTGGTCTTTTGCATTCCTTGTGTTAATATTAAATTGTATGAGAACTGATTTCAAGTGTTTCACTAATAGGCGTAATGAGTCTTTGTAGAATAAAAAAAAAAAGAAAAACATTATTATTCATTAGTACAATATCATACAAGTAAACAGGGCGGTGACACACCACAGGAGTTTAATGGTTGAATTTGAAGTGTTTCTTCACAGAACACATATTCAAATTGCTCAAATGACTCATTTGAATATCCATTCTGAGAAAAACAAACACTTTCCATTTTACAAGCAGAGTGACAGTCTTTCAGAAAACCAGCAGTGATCGTACAAGCAGAGCGCCGTGTCCATTGAGGAAAAAAATCCAGAAGCACAACAGCACACTTTGAAAAGGATCAAAACATTTTCATTTCCTGTTTGAGGACTGTGTCAAACAATTCTTTCCCATACAGTGTGAGTGTGCGCAGACACCCACACACACACACACACACACACACACACATTAGATTATGGTCATGGTGCCCAGCATGTGTGCTATTCATTAGACTTCCTACTTCAGCTTTGTCTAATAATTTCACATGCACTGAAGTCAGTGGCAAAGACACACACACACACACACACACACACACACACATATATACACACACAAAAACGCACACACTCGAGAATAAAGGAACAGCCAGGAGGATATCCCCATTTCTTCCATATCAGGGCTCCTTTGAAAGCTTCAAGTTGGGGATGAATGAGAGGTTTCACTGAAGCCATTCACCTCAATGATCTGCTCTGATCTGCTCACAATCAACCATATCTGTCATACATGGCTAGGTCGAAGAGCCAGGAAGAAGGGGGGGCAGAGTGGGGGGGAGGGGGGGGGGAATGGGAGAAACAGAAGAAGCTGTTAGGACATCAACAGCGAGTGGTGCGACACAGGAATGGTCTTTAGTTCTGCCTTTTTCACCGACCAGACAGTAATGGTATCAATTTACCATGGGCATTACCAGCATGAACACACACACACACACACACACACACATACACACACACACACACACAAACAGCAAGTTAAAGGGTGATTTCATGGAGGTCTGCCTGGAGAAAGGAGAGCAGAGCTCATGTGTAGATCTGTGTCCTTCAGGTCCAGGTGCTTCTATGGTTCAACGCCTGTCAAATGCAAATATGATGCTTGACTATTATTGTATTGTCTTCGCCTGTTTCTGCAGTATTTCAAACTGGTAAAAGGTATCTGAAGCCTTTTTTTTTTTACTTGCAGTCATAACACTTGGAGACACTTTTTTGAATGATTTGACACAAAGCACTATGTCAGAGTTGAAAAGAACCATCTTCTTTCCACTTTTTTGAATACAAGCTTATGTCAAGAGTGACGGATAAAGTAGTACATGCATTTTTTACCTTCAGAATAGATAATTGTAATTCCCTCTTCAACTAGTCCAAATCCTGCAGCTCATGTAAAAAGGGACCACGTTATTCCTGTAATGGCTTCTCTGCACTGACTCCCTAAAGACTCTAGATTAGAATTTAAAATCCTTCTTCTCACTTACCCTTAATGGCAGGCACCATCTTATCTTAAATAGCAAAAAGTGCCGAATTACCCTTGGAGAACATTAAACTCCCAGAATGCAGGATTGCTTGTAGCTGAGCACACTTCACCCTCGAAGTCCAGTTCTTCTGACTGACCGAGCCTAGATTTAATGCACCCTACATGTACGATAGGAGGTCGAGCCGTCTATTATCAGACCCCTCTCCTTTGGAATCCTCCACCATTAAGGGTCTGAGAAGCAAACATACTTTTTGATAGAGCTTATATCTAAGGCTCAGGTATGGACCAGCGACTAGTTATGCTGTTATAGGCTTTAGACTGCCGGGGGTCCTGGCACATTGAGCTCTTCTCTTTCTCTATCTTTCTCTCTGTGCATTGACATTATAATACTGCAGGCCACTCTTTTTAAATCTGCTTCTACTATGTAAGCAACAAAACGTATATACTCCTGGGAGTTAGTGAGCTCATGTCTCATATAGGTTCCTCTGGATGGTCTGGACCGTCTGCTCCTGGACCATCCTTCTGACTCCAAATACGACAACATAATAATAATAATACAAATAATAATACATTTCATTGCTTTTTTTTAAACATCTTGTGAATGTTAAATCTCAAACTGAGACTCTATACGTCATTGTGGGGTTCAGTGTACATGTACAAAGGAGCGTTGTTACAGCAGATTCTCGATGTAAAATGGATAGAGTATGATAAGGGCTGTGTGTGAACGTGTGTGTGTGTGTGTGTGTGTGTGGCCTTCCCTCCCTACATCTCTAATCCCTGTAACAGAGTGGAGATCATGAAAAAGCTCTTTAGCCTGGCTGGTCTCCACTTCTCCATATGTCAGAGAGAGCTACATTCTCCTTAAATCATCATTCCCACCATTTACCAAAGAACCCCCTCCAATCCAGTCCGCCATCCATTTATGTCTTTTTGTGTTGAGATAATTGTTGCTTTTGTTGTTTTTAGTTGCTGATCGAGAAGGTAAGAGGCCGAATGAAGTGAAGGGCAATTCTACGTGACAAACTGCAATCTGGTGTAATTCCCTCATTTCTATTTCCCTCACAAGACGAGAGAGAGAGAGAGAGAGAGAGAGAGAGAGAGAGAGAGAGAGAGAGAGAGAGAGAGAGAGAGAGAGAGAGAGAGAGAAAGAGAGAGAGAGACAGGCTCATAAAAAGTCTCACCCTAAATGGAACCCACTGCACAGTGAGTCATTTTGTTGCGATATAGCAACCATGAATGAATCTTTATTTTTAATCAGAAAGTGTCTGATAGCTTCAACTCCTCATTCCACTTGGATGGCAATTCAATATTTTTAAACCTGAATTTATTAATAAAACTGTAATGAAACCAACATCACCTTTCTTTCCATTCCAGTTTTCCTCCCCGCTGCAGTGTGTTGAAGTTTATTCTCTAAGACCATCAAAGCCCTGCTAAGCCACACAGAGCTCTGTACATGCAAACCTCTGCCACTAGTGTCGGACTGATTGTTCCCCTCAAGTACATCGACTTTGAAGTCCCACATTCATCGATCTCTTTCTCTTCTCTCCCGTCTTTATCTGTTTCTCTGTCTTGCTCACGTCTAATACCGTAATGATGTTCAGAGGCAGAGGAGGAGGAGGGGATTTAAATAAGAGCGCCGTCTTTCTCTCTCATTGTATTTAATGGCTCTTATTGTGAGAGCTGTCAGGCCAAAAGGAATCCCTGAAGGGGGATAGGGCCATTCCTTCTGCCACTCTGAAGAAAGGATGAAGGAGAAGTGGATCAGGAGAAGGAGTATGGCCAGTGTAAGTGGGCTAAGACCAAAATACGGAGATGTGAGAGTACCAACTACAAGTATCCAGGCTCCTTTCTGTGGTTTTGATTAAAACGCCCTGAGGAATTCTAAACAGGCCTCTTATTTCTTTCTCTGAGTTCAGAGCTTAATGTGTTGGAAACCTCGTCAGGGTTATAATGGGAGAGGGACGAGAGAGGAGGAGACTGAAAGAAAATGAGAGGCTGTTTACAGATAAAGCCATTTACCATTTCTCGTTAATCAATTAACTCATTCATGCTTAATGAAAAGACTAATTAACTCCTGGTTAAAAGGTCATGGGAGGCCTGTGGAGGAGACGTGGTGTAAGTGCTGAGAGCTCTCTGAAAAATAATAACAGTATGATAGTCTACAATAGGACTTTTAAAATTAGTCCCTGCTCATTTAACGCAGTGTCATGCATCGATTAAATGAGGGGGGTAAGTGAATGCATGCGTTTTTTCTGACGCAAATGTGTTCTCCTGTCTCTTTTCACCTTTCTAACTTTTCTTGTCTTTTCACTTTTCACATTTCACATCAGCTCATGTAAAATATCTTCTCATGAGTAAATAAACATTAGCACTGTCAGTAACATAAAAGGACACATGTCATTACAACATTTTTGGAGTAATAACTTCAATTCAAATTTCCCAAAACCTTCCTGCTCCTTTTGTCCAATCTGCTTAAACTGGCTCTTGCAGTTAAGTATTTATTCATTTTCTGTTAATAATAACAAAGGATTTGTCCTGTTGCAATATCATTCAATGTAGCTAACACCAATCACTAAAAGGCCCTGATACATCTGTGAAATATGATCAGTGCCTCTTTGTTTATTTGGCTTTTATCCCTGTTGGTCAATATGGCTGAATCAAGTAAAAACATAAAAATGAAGAAGCTGTCAGAAGCCCGGGCAACAATGGACTTTCGCCAACTACAAGTCTGAGGTCAGATGCCACAAGTTTGCTCTCTGATGTTGCTCTGTGAAACCTACTCATCAATATTAAGTTAGAAGGATGAAAAGGTCGTGTCATTGATCCCAAAGTGTCCAAGGATGCCTTGCAGGCACATTGAAAGGGCCCACTTGGAAGAACAGCTTGCTTCCACCACTAGTTTGAGCTTCAAACAGGAAAAGACAAAGCTGACCCTCAAACCAAGAGGAGCCTTGTCAGCTATGGAGAGAAGCACTATGCTTTCAAACACAAGCCAATCCCAAATGAAGAGGATGATATGAAACATGATGGGGATGAAGGAAGAACACAACAAGAGTCAAAGTGGGACAAGGAAGAAGAAGGACAACTTAGAACAGGGTTGCACACTAGATTATTAGTTGGTCAGACATCCAAAAGATTCCTCATCCAAGGCTTACTTATCCGGGTGACCTGTGCATTCTGAGGAATGCCATACAGATGGCACCACGACCAAGATAATGACCTAAGCTCTCTACTGCTGTCAAACAGTGGCTCATGAGAATGGATCTTAGAAGGCAGCATGTGCTGTGGAGAATATGCTACCACATTCTATTATGTGGGCTTCAACAGCAAAAGATGTGCACAATAAAGGACCAGATTAGGCCACTGAGTACTCAGGAGGCTGGTTGGAGGACCATCATCCATGTAAGATGAATGCAAGGCTATACTTTGGTCTGTCTTACAAAGGCCAGATGACATATACAGGAAAACTGACAAAGGCAACAAAAGACAAGGACATCTTTTGGCTTTGGCTGAAGTAGGAGATAAAGCGTTGGGAAAAGAACTCGTTCACAGTGCCAGTGTGAGGGAAAGGAAGAGCAATAGTGGTTTTCAAGATGATGAACCTCCAGTTGGCTCATAAGCAACAGAGGGCGCACAATCGGTGCTCCTTTCCAGCAGCATATACTGGCAAACTGAATATTGATCGATTGGTTAAGTCTTTTTTTTTAATAGAAAGAAAACACATGTGCGTACTGTATCCAAAATAATTGTGCGAATAAATTGATATCAATTAAACTGTCTGTATAGCTTACAAAGAAGCTCAAGCTTCTAACATAGCTGGTGCTTTGGGCAGCTATGGCTCATTTCTAGAGTTGGTCATCAGCAACAGCAAGGTTGGGGGTTCGATCGCCAGCTCTTGCAGCAACATGTCAGATGTCGCTTTTGGGCAAGACACATAAGCTCAAGTCGCTACTGCTGCTACAAATGTGTAAGAATGAATTAGTTATCCCTGATGGCCACTTTACATAACAGTCTCCACCCTCAGTGTGTGAATGGGTGTGACCTGCAGCGTAAAACGATCTGAGAAGTTGAAAGACCAGAAAAGCACTATATAAGCTCAAGTTACTGTTTTCCATCTGCGCTTGATCTTACTGCATCAACATGATATTTAATAATAATGATAATAATAAAATGCAATGGACGTCTGAAATATTCAATCCAACAAAATGTTTATTTGATCTGTGATTTTAAAGTCTTCGCTAGCTCCCTCCCTTTTCTTCATTTCCCACCTCTCTCTCCTCCTCTGACTGTGCTGCTCACTTCTATTAAAATGTGGTGAGAAGGGAAGTAAGTGAGAGTGGGTAACAGTTGGACTTAAGTATACAGGGCCTTTTGAGTGAAAGAGAGACTCTATAAAAGAGGCAGTGAGGCATGCTGGAGGATAGGGAATGATCTGCTGGCTCCTTCTACCTGAGAGTAGAAACAGAGCACACACACACACACACACACACACACACACACACACACACACACACACACACACACACACACACACACACACACACACACACACACACACACACACACACACACACACAACCAAGTACAAACACACACAAACACCATACCAATGAGCTCTCAAGTGCAGCTGAGAGAAGTTGAGAGAGGGGCAATAACAATGGGCCCCTGGGGATACAGGGTGACCCCGAGGAGTCTATAATTCAGAAAGGGGTTAGCCAGTCATTCACACACTCACACAATCTCTCTGAACAGACTCACAGGGGCAAGACCGGCAGTTCATTATCACTGAGGAGAGGAAGAGGAGGAGGAGGAGGGGGGGAAGAGGAAAGATAGGAGGAGGGCTGAAAGGAAGGGAGGGGAAGGGAAGAAAAGAAAAGGGAGAGAGAAGGAGTAAATAGATTTCCCTCGTGACTGAACACAGCAGAATAAGCTTCAGTTTCTACATTAACAATACTAGAGGCAAGAAAGAATAAAAACGAGCAAAGGTCAAGTCCATGGGGACCACTGATCCCTGAGGACTTGTGGAAGTCAGAAAAGAACAGAAAGCAAATTGGATGTATTTCATGGTACATGGATGCAAAAATGTAAATTTCAATCACAAGTGGACAGATTTACCATGTGAAGCTCAGAGATCATTAGAGTAACATCCCCAGGCTCTTTGGGATTCCTTGTCCTTTTAACTTTTCATATTTTTGCTCTGATGAACCAACTATAATAACTTAAAGTCATTAACTAACAGCCAACATGGCTCTCTTCTTCTGAGAGCATTACTTTAAAGGAAATGATTATGCAATCATAACAGAATATTTGTTTTAAGCCCAGCACAGTTTAGCAGATGGCTGTTCCGTCATGAGCCCGGGTCTGCTGAAGATTTCTGCCTGTTAAAAGGAAGTTTTTTCTTGCCACGCTATGACGGATTAAGCTGGGCTCTTGTAATATAGCCATCAGTAAGGTCCTTTACCTGCTTTTTGTAAACATAACGATGAGCATGGTCTTGTTACCTGCTCTTTCGTTAATGTTAACAGACAAACAGTGAGGTCCTTTACCTGCTTTTGTAAAGTGTCTCGAGATAACGCCTGTTATGAATTGACGCTTTACAAATAAAGATTGATTGATTGATTGATTGATTTGTCTACATGCATTCTTCCTTTGAAAAAAAAAACTTGAAATAATTCACCATATCAACATAATTTACAGCTTTTTTCTATAACATTTTTTTGAGTGTGGAATGTGAAAAAATCGAAATGGAAGAAAAGTGTTTTAGTTGGCCACATCTGAAGAAGACTTCAGGACTTGGGAGTCTTCGGAATGCTGCTGTGACGTAACCAACCTTCAAATGTGCCCCCGAAGGATGCAGCCCCTGAATTAAGACACGGCTCCTTTCTTTCCTTCTGTGCCCTTCTCAGTGTGTCATAGTTGTGTAATGCTAGTCCCCTTCCTTCTGCAGGGACAGTGGTACACCAGGATCTGAAAACAGGCATTTGTGCCGTGGAACCCAAAGGATTAGCTTCGACAGCTAGTTCCTGTTAGCTGATGGACTGTAACTGTCTGCCCATCAGCTGCCCGAGAGGTTCACAGTACAACAACAGGAAGTCAGGGTGGCAATCCAAAGTGTTCATCTTTTTGCTACCTGCATACAAAAGGCGCTGCCCGACAACAGGTGCAAATTCAAACTCACACTAAATAGCTTGTTTGACAAACTGGGCTTGTTTAATGAAGGAGGTGTGACTGAGCTGACACTGTGAAACACAGTCATTAGAGTTCATATGGCAGCATCGTGGAGTGTCACAGAGATAATGTTGTCTTAACAGTATGTTTTATCATTTTCAAATCCTCTGACCAATTAATGAATGATGCGAACTTTGTATAGTTGCAAGAGTTTTTATCTCATAAACATCTATGGATTGATTGTGCTACCTGCTGCTTTGAATCTGTGTGGTTTCCAGTACTTCATTTATTATAGAAATTCAGACTGATAATATGATTATCAGGGCTGGCTATAAGTCAGTATTAAGAGTTTTTCGTTGTTGTTATAGTTGTTGTTATTATAGTACGGCCCTCTTACAGTCTTACTCTGACTTCTTGTCCGTCTCTATTTGTCTCTTTTTTCCTGACTCACTCTCTATCCCACAATCAGAGGCTCAGTAAGTCGCAGCAGTTGGCGATTCACCATTTAGGTTTGGATCAGCTTCATATCTTTTCTATTTATATATATTTTTAAACCCATGTCAATTTTGCCATGCTTAAAATGCTCACATATGGTGTATTAATGCTTTGTCTCTACTTATAATATTTCTAAGCTTACACTTGTAATGTGGTTTGGAACAATAAAAATACAGATATTACTTTTGAAAGCTCTAAGAATTAGTTTAGTGCAATATCTGAGGTTCCTTCTCAAATATTGATGGATATTCTGCTGTCATAGCTAATACGTACTTAGTTAGGGGATAAGAAAAGCCCCCTAGTGGACAGAGTGGAAACATCTACAAGGTGATGGGAAATGATGAGAAACAGTGTCTTCAGTTTTGACCCCCGCCCTGATAATGTGGCACTATAAAAAATGATGAGTCATACATGTAGCACATCACATACAACATCTTATGAACCTGTATGTGTGTGAGTGTGTGTCTTAACATGGTTCCTCGTGTCCGTGTGTGTTAGAAGATACCACACAGAGCTGTGACTAAAGGAGCAAAATACAGACATTTCACACACACACATTCTCACAGACACACACACATACTGCAGTTTTTCAGCTCATTAGGCAGAGGGTTGCGTGTCTAATCAGGTTTTGTGTGGATGGTGCAGGGTCATTATGATCTAATTTCCCTTTAGAGGTTATTCAACTGGGTAGAGAGGGAGGGAAGAGGAAGGAGGAGGAAGGAGAAGGATGGTCCCGATCTAACTGGAACTTGTGCAGCATGTTTGGTCTTCACACTGATGAGAAAACATGATAACTATGAAACGCACATGCCAACCATAGAGGATCGTAGCTTTGATGGAAATGTCTTCTGTTCTTTGTTCCTTAAAGTTTGCATCCCTTTAAAAAGTTATTTGTTGAATAATGGTTAAAACATTAAAACCTAAGGTGCATTAATCAATATAACTTAAGTGAGCAAGAGAGAAACTCTGTGTGTGCAGAGGTCTCAATAAATGGCTTAAAGTTACCATCACTTCTCAGTAACATTTTCACCTCCAGAATCTTTTAGTGTATAATGTAGTGTAGTGTGTTTTACTGTAAAAGCCTTTAATTTAAGTGTTTTGGTTCTGTGTTACTCCTTTTAGGATCTAACTAATTTTAGCATTAGGAAGTTCTTTTCAGAGAAAATGCTACTGTGCTGAAAATGGCCCTGATAGGCTCCCACTTGAAGAAACTTGCTGGTTTTCTATAAGTTCTCCAGACCTGTAGAGGGAGCTCTAAATGAAACCCAAGAGAGAGATCAGCCAAATAAACTGTTTAGTAGACTACAAATGAGAGGGGAATTTGTCAAAAAACAACAACAACAACAACAACAACGACCTATGTCTGCTGTCCAGAGCACTTATTTAACTCATGCACTTCTACTCAAAGTTACAGAAAGTGTGATGACTCTTGTGTTAGTGTTTGTTATGTTTCCCGTTGGCGTCCTCTACTCTGATGCTCTGGTGCGCAGAGCTGAGTTCGTCAGCAGTGCTGTCAATTATGATGATGCATCCATTTTTGTTTTTTGTCAGATGACAAATAAAATAAAAATATGGACATAAACCAGCTTATCAACAACTATAACTATGATGACATAAACCATGTTTGAGAACTATATATCCAGCCTCCTTTGAAAATGTGATAGTTTGACCCATATCTAATCTGTTAACATGAAGGAGGCAGAGCTTATGACCTACACTGCTGCCAGCGGGGGGATTTCAAATGTTTTAATTTAATTTTGTCTTCAATTTGGGTCAGAAAACCTTTTTCTCCAAGCAAGCCAAAGCTCCGTATAGTCTCCTTAACATTCACCAAAATAGAGATCCACTTGCCCTGAAGTTTTCTCTTTTTGTGTTTGTCTGTTTTTGATGATGAAAGATGACTGACATAATTATGCAAATGAACTAAATCTCCTCAACTGACATTTTTTTTGTTTGTTGTGGTGGACAAGTAAACTATCTGACGGATAGAATTGTGTCGAATCAACTCATGTTTTCTTTGTAAATGTCAGCGTCATGTTGAGGCCAACTGTTGCTAACTTTGGACCCTTCGAGCTGTTTAAATTCCAAGCTGTTTTTTTTTTTTTTTTTTTTTTGGTGCAGGAACATGTATAACATGGGGGTCCAGTCCCTTTGTGGAAGTGTGTTAAATGGGTTAAAGAGTGGTGTCCAGAAGCAGCAGTGTGTGTCCTGCACAGCATGCAGGGATAAAGACTCCATATGTTACTGGTCAGTTGGCTTCAGCCCCCAGCCAGGAGGGCTGACCACCTGCCAATCAAACAGAGCTCCCACAACAATAGGAGGGAATCGGCTTGAGCCACCTACCAACACTTGCACACACACACACACACACACACACACACACACACACACACACACACACACACACACACACACACACACACACACAGAAGTATTGCAACGTTTTCTTGACTTCACTTGTCACACCCTTTCTGGACTTTAAAGGCTTTCTTGGAGGGGTCGCTGCTCCCTCTAGTGAATCTAAGTTTTACGACTGCAGGGGGTCTATCAATAACTTGCAAAATGTCTTCGCGTTTTTTAAGGCTTTTGTCATAGACTTACATTCATTAGGAGAAGTAGCTACCCCTCTCCAAGATGGCCACTGTGTTGACAGAAGACTGAACAGTGGCAGCTGAGGCAGCATGTTTGTGTATATATTTTGGTAAGTATGCAGATTAACAGAGAGAATGAATCAAAGCAGTAAGGATCCAGAGCACTAACAACAACAATGAGTTGTAAGACACTTCAACACTTTCTAAACCTAACGGGTACTGCAACATTTAGAGATTCTTAATTTATTCATTTTAATTTGACAGTGAACACCACCGTGCACATTTAAAATGGACTCTTGAGAGTTATTAGGATATTACTGCCTTTACAGTAAAAATGGTAAATGGATTTGAGCTTGTATTGGGGTTTTCTAGTTTAAGGACTACTCAAAGCTCTTTTACACGGCAGGTCACTTGTACACATTCACACCCTGATGGTAGAAGCTGCTATGTAAAGTGTCCATCAGTATAAGGCAGCTAATCCCATTCACACACCGCCAACGAAGCAGAGGATGCATCTTGGTTTACACACTGATTCCATTTTTTTCCGGCTGGGTTTTTCTGGATCTGTAATCCAGAAAGAAAGTTATGCGCAGACACCTTGCACACTGATTCCGGTGCATTTATTTTTCTATTAAGAGCGAACATTTCTCTTAATAGCGAACATTTGACCTAAACATTCAACATATCTCAGACTCATTACGCAGAGTGATCGAGCAGTGAAGAAGATTATCACTTTCTTTCACTCCTTTTAAGCAACAACGGGGTTGATCCATATGAAAGACTTAAAGTTAAAAATAACTCTCCATCATTGACAAGTGATGTCAATGATGGAGAGTTATTCCTTGCCTGTCTTGTTTTCATATGGATCAACCCCGTTGTTGCTTAAAAGGTCCCTTCCAGGTTTCCACGAGTGGTCCAGCTTGATGTACTTCTCCCCATGCTGGAACCAAATACTAATAAGAAGAACACCTATTTCAGTGAAGCAACTCATCCTATAGGGGCCGGCAGTATGGTATGACCACTAAACCCACAAACACACACATGCAAAAATACACCCACCCACAAACACACAGGGCTGGACGTGAAAAAAAGCAGAAAATCGAGATTATTACGAAAAATTATGACTGACGAAAGTTTTAGAGTCACGCAAACATGATTGACATAACATGAGATTATTATAAAGAAAGACAAAATGGCCTTATTGTAAGTGCCTTACCCAAGGATGTGTCAGACATTTGGAGGAGCTGGGGATTGGGACCACTGTACCACCTGTACACCAACTCTATCACTGTGACAAATACACACCTCAAAACAACACAGTAGTCTGGACGGTAAAGACATTTAATCATGTCTACTTCCCGGTGATATCAATGCAGCCTTGTGTTCCCACATTAAGTAACTGTAGTGCAGTAAAACAACAGATTAGTTTATGGAAACAACTAATGAAATGAAAATGGTTACAAGTTGTGAGAGAAAGAAACAGGAATGCTGTTTCCTCTCAGGGACTGAACCAAGAAATTCCACCTGTCCTATAAGATCGTCGTCGAGTGATTTCCCGGCCTTGTCTTTGCGTCTTCATTCGCTCGCATTAATCTTTTGCGATAACACTTCACTTCTCTCGCTCGTCTATGCACGCTGGAATTGTGTTTATCTTTTCAAGCGCTTTGAGAAGTAATTCAGGGACAATCATTCACTGAAGCTGCCCTGCCACCATGTAGCTCCACTCACATCAAAGCCACTAAATGATGCCTTTCTCTTGACGCTCAATTTGAACCATTCCTAATTCTTGCGGGAGCTTTTGGCACATTTGATTAGAAGATTAGAAAAGAAAGAAAAAAAACAAAAAATTGGAAGAAAAAAAAAATCTGAAAAGCGGCTTTACGAGGTGATTATAGACAATTGTGTGCGTTGACAGAGGGCAGGGTGTGTGGCCGCTGTCTTCAAGTGCTACTTCACAGTCACACTCACATGTTTGACAGGATTGAAGCTCTGACCAGCTTAGATCGGTGGATAGGCTACAAACACATCTCTGTTGTGACACATTTCAGAGCTGCTACACTCAACAGTCTGCTCTCAGGTGTATTACAGAGTCTGTATGTCACACATCAGAGGCATTTATCAAGACACCGCCTGAGGGACCTGAGCCATTGGTTAGAAGGAAATATCAAACTTTTTCTTTTCCAGAAACTTCTGGAGATTCACACCAGCTCTCCCGTTACACAACAGCCCTGGGTCCTGACCCGCTGTGTGGTCTGATCAGTTGACCTCAATTAGCACTTCAGATTCACAGCAAGAGTTGGAGGGGGGTGGAGCGTAGAGTGTCCAATGTGTTATCAAATAATTTAAAGATTCTGATCACAGCAAGAAATGGCTCATTTTCATGTCTGTTCACGTTGAACTGTGAATCAATAATCCATACTGTCGTGGAAGAAGCATGTCAGGTAGAAGGTCCTTCATTTAAAAAGATTCCTGTGTTTTGTAAACATGGAACTCAATGATTTAAAAGTTCAGAAGGATGCTTCGTTTGGCAGAAACAAATGAGCAGTAATGGCTGCAATAAAATCCACTTTAAACTGTGTCTGAAAGGCCCATGTTGAAATGGTAATTAGTCTATGGTGACAAACTGGCTTACTTACACGTTTATGTTCATTAACGTGCACTGTGACTCATGAAGTATTAAACTGGTATATTTGAATTCATTTGAATAGGTTCACTAACATGTGGACTTAAACAGTTCTTGTGTTACTGCTCTATTTCAGCCCTGCGACTTTCTGAAGCTGCAGCTAAACAAGAAGCCTTAGTCAAGTCCACATGTCGGTTTGGTGCTTCCTCTTGGCTAGGTTGGTATTTTTTTTTTCTGACTTTAGTCTTTAAAATAGAAATATATTAATATTTGTGTTACACTCTACTGAATGTTAAGTATTTATAACTTCTGTCATATACTTACACATGAAAGGCACACGAATGGAGCATAATGTTGAAACATGAGTTGGCTGTTTTATTTCTATAAAGTCTAGCAAAGTTGATTTTTGGAAGATAATCAGCTTCTTCTTCTTTTCTTTTTTTTTTTAATGAATTTGTTTTAATGTGTATCTGAACTCTTAACTGAAGTTACCATGGAGGAAAGCTGTCCTGATGTTAGCTTTTTATAAACTTGGAGAGTTGAAAGGCTGGAAACAGCAGAGAATAAATAAAATGTCTAATTCGATGTCAGAAGTTTATTTAACAGTTTATTTAAGTTGTGAATTCAAGTAACGTTGTCTTATTTTAAGAAAGACAAAGACACTAAGTCAACGTGTGTCTGTTTGTGATCAATGTGTCCTTTCTGTTCAGTGCAGGGAGGCTGTGATTTGTAATTCAGAGTCATGAGTAAACATCTTGGGACAAATGCTAAAGGTTGCAGTACTGAAGACACTTTTCTGTGGCCAGACATTTTTGATTTGTTTTACCTCAGGAGGACTAGTTGTGACCTTGGTATTAGCTAATGAGGATAAAACATTAAAGGTGACTGGTTTTATTACCTCTGATACTGACAAAACTGCATCTAAATCTCAATATAGCAAATAATCTTTTTTTTTTACCTGATTATGTTGATAAGGAGATGCATCATTTGACCACAGGGGGGAGCTCTGTGCAAGCTGATACAGTGTCCCTGATTCAGTCAGTTTAATAGTCTTCAGAAGTCAACACTGTGCCACTGTTTAATGAGAGGCTGATAAAACTATTATCACTTCACAAAAAAAAAACCTTAGGATTGACCCATCAGGCTACAAACATGCAGCAACCTTTGGTCTCTACAGTCTCACTGTGTCTCAGTCTGCTGTGCCTTGAATAATGTCTCTGATTCTCTGTGTGTCTGCCTGCAGGGATTCACTGAGAGGGTCAATCTTCAACGCAGCTTGATAGTCCTGCAGCCCTGAGGAAACATGTGACAGGTAACCATGCGCTCCTTTCATTCAAATGAGCAATTGAAAAGCATAAAGATGGTTGGTGTTCACACCTTCTGCGTAGAGCTGCAGCTGGCAGAACGCAGAGCCTCTGCGGACATGGGCTCTGACTCTGGCAGCTGCGTTGGCAGCAACTGGTGGAGTCAACAGATCCAGAGCCTGCAGAGAAACAGGATGTTTAAAGCTAACTCGACACTTCAGCTCTTCAGAAAACACACCAGCTGAATGGAACTAGAGTTATAATTAAAGATGATTAAAGACTTCTTTTCCCCATCGGCAGCGAGCAGCGGAGTGAAGCTACAGACCTGAGAGGAGTCCTCGAGGGCCTTGTGGAGGTTTCGTAGCTTCAGATGACATGCAGCCCTGTTGGAATACAGAGCCGGGATCTTCCTGTTGAGCCTGATAGCCAGGCTGTAGGCGTTCACGGCCCCGAGGTAGTCCCCAGTCCCAAAACATTTACTAAAAGAGAGCGTTCATCACGTTAGTCCATCAGATAAAAAACTCACTTTAAAACAGATCTGAGGGCAGGCTTCACCTACTCTCCTTTGCCCTTTAACCAGTCAGGATTCCTCTGCTCCTCTTTCAGGTCATTTAGTTCTTCGACATCTGCGTTTAGTGCACGCCTCGCCTCGGCTTGTTTCTGGAGCCACTGGTTGGTTAAAAGATCAGACAAAGACAATGTGAGTGCTGATTTAAGACTGACGAGGGACACTACTTTGATTAGAGGGATGCTTTTTTTAAAAAGTCTTTATTAGAAGAAAAGCAAAAAAGAACAGAATCTGTGTCATGCATCATCCACGACTAAAAAAGTAATGTTGTGACTAAAAAAGTGAATGAATTGTCATTGTGTTCTTTTAGAAAGACACTTTTTCCTTCTAATAACAATAATGATGTGAACATAATGTAGCAGGTCTTGAGATCAAGGCAGAGTACTTACAAAACTAGATTTCAGCCATTTTGGGGGGCTGCTAAAGATTGATGAAAGAAAAAATGACCCTTTGATGTACAGTATGAGTCAACAAAGCTCTAATCATGGTTTCATTTTTCTGTGAACCTATTCATAGTTTATTTCTTTTATTCCAACTTTGTGACCGGACTGCACATGTCCACATATAAAATCTTTTGTTCCAGTATGAGTATGGCTTCAAGGTGTGACCGTGTTGACTGCAGACTTACAGAGAAGAAGCTCTCACCTCTTCCTCTTCTTGCACTCTTGACTCCCTGAGAGCTGTTGGAAAAACTCGAGGAGTAAAGCTCACTTGAATGTTTCCTACAGTTCTTGGAGCAGGCAGGTCCGCTTGATTCTTCTTGCTGTTTTCGGCACCTTTACTTTTTGGATCTAAAATCAACAATGTGTTCATTAAATACTATATTAGAGTTAACCAATGACATTTGGACAGGGTGGAAATAACTTACTTGATTTGATCTTTCCTGCATCTGAACATCCTTTTTCCTGCTTAGTCACAACTCTCACTTTGCTTTGATTTTCTCTCTGACTTTGAAGTTTTAGTTGGGTTTCTTCTTCTTCTAACTTTTGTTTCTGTCTCAGCTGCCATGCTGCCAGCTCGGCGCTGGTTTTCTCTCGCTCAGTGTCCTTCATTTTCTCAATACGATCCCTTTCTTCCTGTTCGAGCTGAAAACAAGTGAAACATTCTTTCTATAAACCTTTGCAGATTTGATATGAGGAGGTCATGAGTTGATTTTGTACGTTACCTTCATCATTGTCTCCAGTGCATATTTTTTCTCTGCATGCTTTTTCTCCGCCTTGGATTTGGACTCTGAAGAAAGCTTTTCCTGGTATTTCAACAGAGCCCTCTCTCTGATCCCCTTCTTAGTTTCTTTATCATCTGAAACACATTGATTCATAATGGTACACGGATGGGATTAAGTAAAGGTGACATAACAAATGCCCTGAAAGCTGATCCTCAGATGAGTAGCACGGCTGTGCCCCTGGCCCCCATCGATCCTCAACATAACAGATTCAGCCTTCTCTTGAGTAAAAATGATTATAAATATAAAGATACACAACAGTTTGTCCAAACATTGGTAGCATTTTTTTCCCAAAGGTGTCAGCTAAATTAATGGGTGGATTTGACAGAGAAATCAAATCTAATTTATTTGTATACACCCGGGATAATAAACAGGCAGGATTTCTCCCTTGTAGTCCTCGTGTTCCTGTTGTCCACACTTCCTTGCCTCTGAGCTGGAGGTCGGAGCAGGCGGTGCATGAATGAGGACGGCGGTGGTTGTGGTGACCGAGCGTCGGCTGGTTGTTGGTATACTTTGGCAACTGAATATGTACCACTGTTGCACTCTAACCATGAAGAATTTTAGTAATAAATGTATTAGTCTGAAAAAACTGACACCTTCACTGAGGATGAAGTAAAACAATTTTTTCAAGATACATTTTCCATTTGTTTCAAATACATCAATAGTTTAACTGTTGTGCACAGGTTACAGGGAGCAAAAGCAGCATTTTCGACAAGTAAAAAATATGATACATATATTTATCAAGCATTTATCCCTGCTGATGTATTCACTGAAACTTTCAGGGCTCCTAGTTCAACTGATAATACAGGAAAAAGCTCATCAAGCATCATCAGAGACAATGGCACATAATTAGAAAAGGAAATTCATGACATTGTGAAAAAGTTTATTTAGAGAAAAACAAGTGGGGCTTGATGTTCTTACTTGTACTTATCATCAGGTGCTCCCACAACTTGTTGGTTTTCTTCTGCAGACCGATCAGTGCAACTCCGTTTCCAACCTTTGCCGTGCTCATGGCATCATCCACAGGTTCAAACAGGAAGGCTTCAAATAAATAAGGTGGGTAATGTACCTGCAAGACAAGAACCTCATCAATGATTACAAATGTAAGACTTGATTTTAACCAATGACCTTTCAGTGTTTCTTTGTGTTGTATCTACACAGATGAGCAAGCTAGTAAGACAAAGACAAAGATTTAGATGATTTTTTTTTTTTTTACAAGAAGGGAAACATCACGCCCAATTCAAAAATCATGCACATAGCCTACAAGAAAAAAAAAGAAAAAAAACCCAGCAACAATGAGTGTAGTTTAAAGGGGTACGGAAATAAAGGCTAATGCCTATAATACCACAGTAAAACGAGGATCCTAGAGTGCGACTATATTGTAACGTTTGCAGTATCCTTGTTACGTTGTTGCCGCATTATAATCTTTACCTTGATGTATTCATCTGTAGACATGATGTCCACTCTCCCGACTGTGGCTCCTTTTAAAGGCACGCTGATGTAAACAGTCGACTCTGTCTGTGTCCATGAGAAGTCTGTTACGAGCAAAGGCATCTTCGTCAGGCTACAGCGAACCTTTCGACGTTTGTTGTTGTGTTTTTTATCTGATGGACTGGCGGAAGCGGCTTCACAGTTAACACTTAAATAGTAACTTAAAAGTAGCAACTTAATCGGGCCAAAAACTAATTTACTAAGTAGGCCTACGACAAGCTGTGAACGCCAAACCATACTACAGGATCATAGCGTCCTGTTACTATGGTGACCAAAGCGGCATCGTGTTGCCTTCACGATTATTGGAAAAATAAGAGTCGAGGTATTGCACTGATTGACTCATAAAATATAAATGAATTAATAATAATAAAAAAAACAGTCAATGTTCTCTAAAGGAAATTTAGAATGTATACAAACATAAACTAAATATTGACCTTACTTTTCACTTAATGCTGCGGGTGTTTTCTCCACTGCATTCATGCAGGCTTGGGTTACCCCCTTTGTGCTCTCCAACATCAGAAAGACCTTACCTGTCAGAACCTTCAGAACATGCTGGCACAGGCTCTTGTGATATCATGCATTGACTATTGCAACTCCCTCCTGGCAGTTCTTCCTACATACACTATCAAACCTCTGCAGATGATACAAAATGCAGCAGCATGACTGATCTTCAACCTACCTAAAAGAACACGTCACTCCACTGTTCATCTACTTACACTTGCTCCCAGTCACTACTTGTCTCAAATTTAAAACTCTACTGCTTGCTGACAAAACAGCAACAAAAATGCCTCTTCTTTTCCTGCCTCCTGCATGCATAAACTCAGTCTGTCTGGGGTTCTTGACTTTGTATTAGCCCTGCCTTCCAAGACTGTCGCAACCATGAGGGGAACCACTGTGGAAACTATGTCTTTTCTTTTCAAGGCATCCAAAAATGAGGACAAGGACAGCCATCATCAGCTGAGGATAAAAGGCCCCTGAGGCTGAGGTGGAAATGTGTGTTTTGTGTATACAGATGGCCACTCAAAGATACTGTTCCTTCTCTGTGACTTGTTCCATGGGACTGACTGAGCGTCAAGCACAAACATTGAACTGTACTGTGCTTATCTTTACCTGATTACTCCTGTACTTGTAAGTTAACATTAAAATTATTACTAATATCTGTTGTCTTGTATGCATTACAGGTAGATTTCTATATGGGGAAAATAGAGTGTATAGAGCTTATTATAGAAACTTGAATGCGTATAAAAAGGTATGCCATGCCTTTTTATGTATGTTAATATTCTATATTAAGTCTGCATGTCTGTATATTTATTTTATAACCATGACTGGAAGAGGTAAAGAAGGGACTAAAGGAAAGTCCAAATAAGGGACTAAAGAATGGACTTAAGGAGAGGTAAATGAGGGACATGAGGGACTCAAGGAGAGTTAAAGGAAGGACTTGAGAAGAGGTAAAGGAGGGACTAAAGGAGCAGAAGAGGGCCAGGGTCTTAGAAGTCAAACAAAAATTACCCAATAGTAACTGTGATTTTTGAGTAAAATTATTTTTCAACAGAGGGAAAACTCAGCAGTTTTTGTGATTGTGGGTCATTTGGTGAACCAGTAAGTCCTTCATGGCCGAATAAGCAGTCTCAGCAAACCTTCTCTTTAAATACGTAACTCAAACCTAACGCTATCAAAAAGACAAAGAACAAGAGGAATATGACAGCAGCAACATGTTTCGGTTTGTGTTCAATGATTTATATTTACAAAGCTGTAATGAATCAGAAGCTCAAATTGAAAGGTTATTTTGGCAGGAAAAAAAGTCATAAAAATAAATTGGTAAGCTTTGCGATCATGTCTGATGTACATATGTTTATCTATTTACACAAACGTTGTATTTTTCAGCTTCATCTCTCCATTTGCAGCTCGTTCATCATGAAAACAAGCTGTGAGACTGAGGTATCCTCTGGTTTGGTGTAGCTTCAGGTGTTCACAGTGTTCGCAGCATTCAGGAGGGAGGAGAACAAAGAGTCTGGTCTTTGTTTGAGCACATCTGGATGACCTAACTCTGCCACCTGTCAGACACATTGGCTACAGTCAGTTTAAGGGTCATTAAAAACGTCAACTTTGTACGTTCCTTTTTTTCTTACCTCTCCGTTCTCCATGACCAGGATGCGATCTGCGTCTATCACAGTGTTGATGCGATGGGCAATGGTGAGCACGGTGCAGTCCTGGAAGGCTTCTTTAATAGTGTTCTGGATCAAAGCATCTGTCTCTGCATCGATGGATGCAGTCGCCTCATCCAATAGAATAATCTGATGGACAACAGGAGGGACAATAAGAGCAGTCCAAGAGATGGATATGGAAGGTGGAAAGCTAAGTTGACATTTTTGACCAAATAAAGAGGTCAAGAAGCTCCAGCAACACTTGAAGTCTAAAGATTCACTTTATTAGACCAAAGTGTTTCCGTTTGAAGCCTTCATTAGGATCATAAAATGCCCCCAAATTAATGGCAGGACAAGACACTTCACAAGTGGGGATTTAATAACAGAGTTAAGATGTCACACACAGTAGTCAGCCATAGACGCAAGAAGTGGAGAGGCAGGAGAAGAGAAGTCACGACCAGTTTCATTGGTGTTGCAGCACTGACAAAAAGTTGATGCAACTTTGAGGTGTCTGTGCAGAGGCGCTTCAAAATGAAACTTAAAAAACCTTAATATATCAGAAGGGTTGAATTTACAAACCTTGGAGTTGCGAAGTAGGGCTCTAGCCATACATATCAACTGCCTTTCTCCAGCAGAGAAGTTGTCTCCATTCCCCAGAACCAGAGCATTTAGTTTTCCCTCCTGTCGAGCAATCTGAAGAAGGAATGTGTTATTTTTTTTATCCTGACATTTCACAAATTTGCACATCAATCCAGGTCCATCCAACACACATATCCTAAATCAGAGGATTCAGAAGTGAAAGATAGTGCTGTATATCTGCGTATGGCCTTCACTACACCACTGTTTACTTCTGTGTTCATGAATTGTGTCGCATTATACTGTTACATACTGAATCCTTCATGTAGGTCTTCTCCAGCACATCCCAGATCTCCTTGTCTGTGTGGTTATCGAAGGGGTCGAGGTTGTACGTGCAGGCGAACACACCCTTCAGCTTAGTAACTTAACAAGTGCGGGTGTAAAGCTCTGCTGAGTAACATGTTAGCTTTGGTTACCTGACTGTGCCAGTAAACAGCACAGGATCTTGGGGGATGATTGACAATCAGTGCGCTCCAGACCACAGCAGAAACTCCGCTGCATTTGCAATTTAGAGATGCCTGGGGAAATGTAGCTTCTGTATAGGCTATCACATTATTTGATCAGTAGATTAGCTTTAGTGCTGAAAAGATATTTGATGTGGAAAACAGAACCACGCTACTGAGAAATATAGTTAAACTAGTATCGCAGCTACCCAACGCTGTGTTTTCAGGCAAAGTAAGCAAAACTGACATTGGTCCTACACAGTACATCCCCGACACCCTCTGGCTCTACATAACTGGATGTCACATCCCCGGGTTAAGTTTTCTGTTTATTTCTGTTTTCCTCATGTTTCTTGTCTTGTGCTTGTGTTTTACTCTGTCACTTACTCTGTGTCTCGTTTCAGGTTTGTTGGCTGCATGTCCTTCCCCCAGTGTGTCTCAGCCTGCTGATTACCTGATGTGTCTCACCTGCGTCTTGTTAACTCCACCCCCTGTCTTGTATATAATGCCTGTTCTCCCCTCATCCTGTGCCAGTTCGTCTTGTTCTTTATAGCAGCGATACCAGCACTTTAATTATCTGACTTCTGATCCTGATCTAGTTCTGTTCTTTGACTGCCTGACGATTTTGTACCTCTGCCTTTTTCTGATTGACCTCCGTTTCTGACCCAGCCTGCTGTTTTTGTACTTTTGCCTTGGACCTTTTGACTACCCGTGTATCGAACCCTGCCTGAATAAATGGACTGATTGTTTTACACTGAGTCGTGCACTTGAGTCCTTTGTACTGGCCATGACAGACCCAGCCGACTCAGACCTGGTTCATGGCGCCATTAAAGCGCAAGGACAAAGGATTGCCTACCAGGACAATCAAATCAGCGCTCTCTGCCAGCTGGTTAAAGAGCTAGCTGATAAGCAGGAGTCTGCGCTGTCCGGCTTCGGAACTCACGGGAGGGGTCACCTGTGTCTCGCGAAGAGGCTTCCGTACCTGCCGCTTCTACTACCGAAGCTGTTGTAGAGGTGCCCACACCTGCAGCCATTTTTGGACCTCCAATTCAGTTGTCCCGTCCGGAGAGATTTTCTGGAGACTCGGGGGATTGCAGAGCTTTTTTAACTCAATGTGAGCTCCATTTTGAATTACAAAGGGCCAAGCGGAGGCTTGGGCCACAGCGGAATGGGGAAGAAGCTCACCTGTTTGTCAGTCCCTGCCCATTTTTGTTAGAACTTTCACCCAGGTGTTTCAACACACATCACTCCTGGGAGAGAGGCTTCACGTGTTTTGGTAAAACTAAGACAGGGCTCTCGACGAGTTTCAGATTTTGCGATCGAGTTCCGCACACTTGCAGCTGAGAGTGACTGGAACTCAGCAGCTCTTTTTGACGCCTTTTTGGAGCGTCTGTCTCAGACTCTTAAGGATCAGCTTGCTCCGCTCGATCTGCCCTCAGATCTTGATGGACTAATCGCTTTAGCCATTAAGATAGATAAAAGACTTTTTGAAAGAGAACGGGGAAGATTGAAGGTGTGTACATCTCCTCCCTACCAGAAGAGGGAGCCAGAGCTCGATATTCATTCGCCACACCATCGTCTATCTCCGAACCTCCAGCGCCAGTGGGTTCCCAGAGGAACCCATACAGCTTGGTCGCACTCATTTGACGCCGGAGGAACGTCATCGCTGGATGAAGGATGGTTGTTGCCTGTACTGCGGGCAGCTGGGACATTTAGTGGCTTCCTGTCACGTTAAGGCGAATAACTATCCGGTCCAAGTCAGAGCACTGGTAAGTCGTAAACTTACCATCTCCAATCCCGCTCGAATTCAACTTAATGTCACTGCTCAATCAGCCTAAGGGGTACGTACAGCATGACTGGGATGTTGGGTTCTGAACGTGTCTGCCTCCTGTCCCACATAAACCTCCCTGGATGGCAGCAGCATGGCATCCTTCAAGACCATCTCTCCCAGAGCTTTGGGAGACAGCTGAGTGGATGTAATTAATGAGTAACAACTTCATTACCTTATAAATATTAAAAAACATTGTTTGTCAATGACTTTACAATTACAAAAAAAGAACACATGATTGAATAGACAACAGAAAAGTAAAAATAGGAATAAAACCTAGAATTGCATCTCCAGAAGGAAATACCAGTCAGGCATGAAATCAATTTAAGCAATACATGCAAAGAGCAATGGCTTATAAGTGTTAAAAAGTTTAGAGGTGAGCAATTCTACCTCAACTTGTGTTTTCTGCCATTGAACATATAATTGATGAATCATAATTACATACATAGTAATTACAAAAGCCATGTGAAGGCTACATAGTTCAGAGGTGATTGAAATTCTTGGAAAAAGTGCAGTAAATTCCGGACTATAAGCCGCTACTTTTTTGTCACGTTTTGAACACTGCGGCTTTTACAAGGATGCGGCTTATTCATGGATTTTTCTTGGGGGATAGTGAGCTTCTGCCGCAAAACATTTGTCCTCGTCACATCGAATCTTAATATCAGTCATTTTGCGCTTCATGCACGCACCCTCATCATGGAAAACACACAGAGAAATACATATGATGCAGCTTTCAAGTTAAAGGCGATCGACCTGGCTGTCAAAGAAGCTAACAGAGCTGCTGCACGTTAAGATGACACTGACAGCGACAACGAAAAAGAGACTGAGGAAGTGAGTAATGAAGTCATTCTGAGGCAGTGAATGGATGGACTTTTCCCTGTGAAATGTATTACTGTATTATGGTAATCTTTTTCATCAGTGTGTTACAGATACTGTTCGATAAAAGATTTCCAGAAGGCTTCGTATTTGCGGATGTCACCAGTAGCCTAAGTATTTAATTAAAAGTAAAAAAAAAAAAAATTGTGTCACGTCTTTCAGTGTAAATAGCTCTGTTACAACGTGGACACCTGCCGCTTATAAACATGTGGCCTATATATGTACAGATACATTTATTTACTTATTTTTAGCCGGTGCGGCTTATATCCAGGTGCGCTCAATACTCTGGAATTTACAGTAGTAATAAATGGGCTATACTTGATAGACTTTATTGACCCTTTAAACACATGTACAGTCAGGCGCATAGTGTATAGTGGGGGTAAGGTACACTCAACAAAAATATAAACGCAACACTTTTGTTTTTGCTCCCATTTGTCATGAGATGGACTCAAAGATCTAAAATTCATTCCAGATACACAATATTACCATTTCTCTCAAACATTGTTCACAAATCTGTCTAAATGTGTGATAGTGAGCACTTTTGCTTTGCTGAGACAATCCATCCCACCTCACAGGTGTGCCACATCAAGATGCTCATCAGACACCATGATTAGTGCACAGGTGTACCTTATACTGCCCACAATAAAAGGCCACTCTGAAATGTGCAGTTTTGTCTCACAGCAAAATGCCACAGATGGCGCAAGCATTGAGGGAGCGTGCAATTGGCATGCTGACAGCAGGAATGTCAACCAGATCTGTTGCTCGGGCATTGAATGTTCATTTCTCCACCATAAGCCGTCTCCAAAGGCGTTTCAGAGAATATGGCAGTACATCCAACCGGCCTCACAACCGCAGACCACGTGTAACCACACCAGCCCAGGACCTCCACATCCAGCAGGTTCACCTCCAAGATCGTCTGAGACCAGCTACTCAGACAGCTGCTGAAACAATTGGTTTGCATAACCAAAGAATTTCTGCACAAACTGTCAGAAACCGTCTCAGGGAAGCTCAACTGCATGCTCGTCGTCCTCATCGGGGTCTTAACCTGACTCCAGATCGTCGCCGTAACAGACTTGAGTGGGCAAATGCTCACATTCGATGGCGTCTGGCACGTTGGAGAGGTGTTCTCTTCACGGATGAATCTCGGTTTACATTGTTCAGGGCAGATGGCAGACAGCGTGTGTGGCGTCGTGTGGGTGAGCGCTTTGCTGATGTCAATGTTGTGGATCGAGTGGCCCATGGTGGTGGTGGGGTTATGGTATGGGCAGGCATCTGTTATGGACGAAGAACACAGGTGCATTTTATTGATGGCATTTTGAATGCACAGAGATACCGTGATGAGATCCTGAGGCCCATTGTTGTGCCATACATCCATGAACATCACCTCATGTTTCAGCAAGATAATGCACGGCCCCATGTTGCAAGGATCTGTACACAATTCTTGGAAGCTGAAAATGTCCCAGTTCTTGCATGGCCAGCATACTCACCGGACATGTCACCCATTGAGCATGTTTGGGATGTGCTTGACCGGCGTATACGACAGCGCGTACCAGTTCCCACTAATATCCAGCAACTTCGCACAGCCATTGAAGAGGAGTGGACCAACATTCCACAGGCCACAATTGACAATCTGATAAACTCTATGCGAAGAAGATGTGTTGCACTGCATGAGGCAAATGGTGGTCACACCAGATACTGACTGGTTCTGAGTCCCCAGACCCTCAATAAAGCAAAAACTGCACATTTCAGGGTGGCCTTTTATTGTGGACAGTCTAAGGTACACCTATGCACTAATCATGGTGTCTGATGAGCATCTTGATGTGGCACACCTGTGAGGTGGGATGGATTATCTCAGCAAAGCAAAAGTGCTCACTATCACACATTTAGACAGATTTATGAACAATGTTTGAGAGAAATGGTAATATTGTGTATCTGGAATGAATTTTAGATCTTTGAGTCCATCTCATGACAAATGGGAGCAAAAACAAAAGTGTTGCGTTTATATTTTTGTTGAGTGTATTTACCCGAGTAATGTGTTCAGCCTTTACAAAACAAGCCATGAAGGCCAGGAACAGCTCAAGCTGCCGGTCATGGAGTTTGCGGACCAATGTCTGGCTTCCCTGTTTAAAACACAGTTTTACAAAAGTGACACCAACAATGGGATGTGCCTTCCAGGTACCAACAACAGCACAATCAAGTAATGCCCACCTGAAAAACCATGACATATTCTTTCAGAATGGCCATGTATATGTACATGTAAATACATGTATAGGCTCAGATGAAGGACCGTTGTTGTTTCCTCATGCCACAGCTTCTGGCAGATCCTCTTCTTCCTCTCATGGCCTTGTGGAGTCATGCCTGTGAGAAATTAATTGATGAAAGTGAAATACGGTAAATATTATGACTCCTGATTAGTAACTTCATGACTTCTAAAACTCCAGACAGTTATAAGAGTTGTAACATCATGTCAACAACACCTTTACTGTTGAGTTCCTTTTGAATCATGTTGATTCTTGATTTTGCTGCAAGATTAACATTGTACTTTTTGTACATGAGTTCCAAAGGCTCTCTATATAGCTCCTCATCAGCTGTCAACAGGTAGCCAAAGTAGAGAACCTTATATGCTGGCATCATGGCACAGGTAGCCAAGCTGGCATCATATGCCGAAAGCCAATGGTGAGGAACAAAGCCCCTAAGAGGGCTTAGGGTGGGAAGATTGAAAATAAGAGCTATCTCCTTGTGGTACATCATCTGATAAGACAGATGGTGAAAGTACTTAACAGAGCATCCACACATCTACAGTATTAAAGTAGGATATAGTAGGGTCAGTCATGATCTAGACTTTATCACAAGGGAGTGGAGTGCTTCTGTGAGTGCTGTGGAGAAAATGCATAGGGTATTATGAGTTTGCCATTTATTTACCTGGTCTGAAGACCAAAGATGGTCAAGCTACAAATCTCCGAAAAGCTTCTCTAGGTAGCTGTCAAATGGCTCAGAGAATTTCTATGCAGCATTGTGAATGTGGTGGCAGGAGTCCCCATCAATGTCTAGGAGTGTTGGGCAGTACTGGTGCATCCTGGTTTCAAGACCAGTCTTTCTACCCCTCATCACAGCACATGAATCCATCAGCACACTCACGAGATTTTTCCATGGGAGATTGTTTTTCTCAAAGAACTCACAAAGCACCTTCTCTAAAGAAGCAGTGTTCACCTTGATGACCTCCAAGGATCCTAAATGCTCTACCATGACCTTCCCAAACTCTGGATGATAGTAAGAAACGCGCATGGAGAGGACCTTCAAAATCAAGGTTTGCAATGTAACATTTGACATGGTACTAACAGCAGCTAACACAGAAGAACTGTGTGTGGATACAATCATCTCCACCTTCTTCTTGTGTACCTCAGTTTAACAGTGTGTCAGCAAGGCATGGCTGCCCTTGTTAGCATAATTTATTTCTTTCTGACACAGTGTGCATCTTGTAAATCCCTGCTTATTTATCTTCTGGAATACGTCTGCAACGTGAAAAGCCAGCTCTTGTCCTTTTATCAAGATCGTTCCTTCTTTCTTGAGCCAGGACCAGTTATTTCAAATTAATAAAACTATACCTTTTGACCGTGTCACTTTTCTGTCACTTCCAACAAATAGGCCTAGGTTAATGCTTTTAGTGATACCATCATGATATTAAACAACTCAGCCAACTCACGTCTTCTTAATGCAATGTCCAAATGCCCTGTCGACTACAAGGTGCGTGCTGGCAGCCAATCCACAGTAGGCAGTTCCCATCCATTCATAAATAACCGCAACACGCAACTCAGGCTGCCTTTCACCTTACAACCACATCCTTACATCCCAAACAGAATAATGAGGTAGGATTAGCCTGAATCAATGACTTTATGCTCTACCTGTAATTTATGAAAGACAAACAGGTTTAGTTGTGAAATAACCTTTTGTTGTAATTGACTCAATAAGTTTGACCAACTGAAAAAAAAACCTGTGGCACCATGCTGGCAAGTTCATAGCCACGTGCTAAAGTGTTAGCTTACTAACTCGCTGCACCTCAAGAACAAATTCCTCAAAGAAGTGTCGGAACAAACACAAAATCATAATAAACATGCTAATTTGTACAAAATTGGTCTCAATATATTTAACAAAGGTGTTAGTTACTTTCTTTTTTGGGGCCCGGAGTTGCTTTTTCCCTCCATTCCTCCTCCTGACTGATTTTGCGCTTTCGACGTTTCTCTGACGTCATAGGTCCGCCTTGCGAATTAAATTGACCAATCACAATTCGGTGTGTATAATGGACAGCACACTCATCCAATAACCTTTTTGATTGCTGACAGCGTCCGCTTCACCTCATGACTACATCTTGATGTGCCTGACAGTCGTGATGATTAATTCTGTAATTCTCTCACGAAAATGTTTTTGTGGTTACAGTAGATTTCAACTGTAAGCAGTTCACATCCTCAGCTAACATAATATGATTATTGAAAGTTAAAACCAGTAAAGTTATGTTAATGAAGCCATGCAGTCATAGTAACACATTCGGTTAGCATCACAGCACAGAGCCTCTGCACACATCTGCTAGGTAACTATTCGTCGTTAATGTGCTTAACAATGTGTGGTTTGTGTTAATAGTGTTGTGTCGTGTGTTTAGTGCTTAAGTTTAACCATAGACTGTAAAAATAAAGTTTAACAGCCAATTAATATTGTTAGCATGCTAATCGCTAATAGCTAATAATGAGTGAAACTGATGTCAATTAGCCACATGCTAGTTGTTAT
The DNA here is from genome assembly GCF_947650265.1 of Symphodus melops. NCBI lineage: Eukaryota > Metazoa > Chordata > Actinopteri > Labriformes > Labridae > Symphodus > Symphodus melops. The sequence continues at coordinate 9,675,634 of NC_136696.1, read as the reverse complement.
TGTATAAAACCTGAAGGTAGTAATACATATATTGTAATTTAACCCCCTCCAGTCCCTGAACACATTTTTTTTCATGTGAGCCTCAGATGAAATTAACAAAAAATGTACAGAAATCACCCACAGTAACAGCATCAAAAGACACTGAATGACTGTATGTTTACTGTATGTTTGGTCTTACTGCCCTTAAATCACGAGAGTGTAGTTGTTAAATTAGAAATAAAAACATCAGCAAGGAAAATCAGTGTATTCAATTTTGAAATAACACGAAATGTTCCTGCAGGCTTTCATTTGTGAACATTAGCTTTAAAATCATGTCTGTATTAATATCAGGAAAACGGATTTGTCCACACGTCAATGTCCACAGACTACTGTATCTTTGGAGAACTCTGAAGTTCTGTGTTGAGTCCAAATGTGGTTTATATTCATCAGTTTATTCAAGTCTTTTACTTTATTTTATGATATTACCTGCTGAATAGAGGCTTGACAAATAACTGTATACATTGTGTGTCTGCCTTTTCCGTCATCATTACAGTTTCCCTGTCCTTACAAACACATTATCAAAGGTCATCATTGCTCCTTTTACAGTTGGATAGAGCTTTTTTGGCAGTGGGGTAAGTAGTACACAATTTACCTTTATATTTTAATTTCATGAGCTCAGATCATGCACAGAACACAAATAAGCAGGATTACTCCAACTGCTTTAGTCATCTTATTATAGTTTTTCCAATTCTCTGTACTAAAGAAATGAAAACCCTATATGGAAATAGCAATACGAGGATATTATCATAGCGTGAGATTTAGGAAGAAAAGACGAAGCCATCCTTCACCATGTCCTCAATAAATAAAATCAGCTGTAGTTTGTGTTATAAACAAGAGATCAGTACAGACTGTGCCTTTACATTAGAGGTTTGCAGGCCACTGCATTTATGTTTGTATTGTTGTGTAGAAGAGAGCAGGGTCATTGTAAATCAATAAAAATATATTAAGGTAGTAACTTCATCTTGTGTAACAGTTCTGTCACAGTGGAAGTGGTCTTGATGTGAGTCATAAGCTACAACTTATGCAGTCAGATACAGAAGCAAACAATAAATGAGTTGGTAAGGTATGACCACATACCCTTTCTATTTCATGTTAAGCAAACTGCAACTGAGAAGCATGCCTCCCAGAAATATTTAACATTTTTGAGGCAGCTATGTGTAACACTGGTTCATTTAGTGTTCATTTAAATTCCCACTCCCACAAATGCACCGTCACATGAGGTAATCATGTGACCGGAACTCACCAATCAGGTACTATTTTAGCTGCCCTGGCTTCATTCACCTCAGGTGTGTGGGAGAGAAGTCAAGGGACAGCAGTTGCAGGTCAAAACTTTAGAAACCAGACTATCACTGCATTGGGGAGCTGATATCTTGTGCGTGCCTTTGATTCAACTGAACTGGCCAGGTGTCCTGTGTTGGGACCGGTCTCCGATGGCGAGCTATGGAACACGGCTAGGAGCCTGAAACTTGTGCCTGCTGTTAATGGCCTGGTAGGAGGCTTGCAGGCCTGTTGCCCTCCCACATCCTCCAAATGAGCATTAACCCACACTACAACCAAACCTTACAGGACTTTTGCGCTATTGAATCATCACTCCTCACTCTATAACCTGTTGCTCAGTCAATTAATTGTTTATTTGTTCAAGGAATTGGGACTCAGGCTAATTCAGTTCAGGTTAGCAGTTTAAACAAATAAACTAGAATATGGTTTAGTGTGTTCATTGTTGAATTTTGTTTTTGAATTTATAACAGGTTCATGAACTGTACTATGTACATATTTTTGGGCTTTACTTTGTTTTTGTTTTTTTTCCATTGGTATTCAATATATTTTCAAATTTAACTGCAACCGTTGTGTGTCTCTTTATTTGCTGCACCTGCCCTCCAGCAGCCGAATTCTAGTGTCTTTTTCTAATTTACTAGCCACATTAAATTAACTGTAATAACAACATCAAATTAAAACTCTACACATGTTACATTTCTTGGCGAGCTAGCCAGGAGGGCAGTTGCAGTAAATACAGTTTGCATTCATTCTCACCAGTTCACTTTCCCAATATGGAGGTTTTCGATAAATTGGATATCAAAATCCCAAATGCCGTTCTTGTAGATGGCGCAACTGAACCCGCATTGCGAGATGAAGTCATAGATTTTCTTAAGCAGTATGGTGAAATTGGCCAAAGCATTGCTATTGAGACCACAGAATCTGAATTTAATGACCGCATTGTCGTCGAGTTTATTTCTGGTTCAGCGCTAGTGCAGCTAACACCATTATTACCATACATCTATACCTCCAGTTTAGGTAATAAATTCTGCATTGAAAATCTATCCGACATCTATTCATCCAAGGTTTGTGGTTCAAAAACTCGCACTCTTATGGCAGAGTTCAGACATATTGCCAAGTTGTCTGGTAAACACTATGCAGAGATCCTTCAGGAGATGATGGAACAGATCAGTCACTCTGTACCTGAAATTCATCGTCCCATTGATCCTGATGCTGCCACAGACACAGCAGACCCTCCACAACCAATATCTCATGTGACAGTAAAACAGTCTGACTCTCCAGGTTCAGGTCCTTCTCCATCAAAGTCAAGCACCAGTGCAGAGGCACAGGGGAATGCGCAGGAGAGAGAGAGGCGATCCAGCATCCACATGGCTCCAAGTGACCTGAATCCTCCAGAAGTCCAACGGTATGTTGTTGAACATGTGATCAGAAGTAGGGACAGTTCCTTTCATCCATCTCAGAGGCTGAGAACCTTCTCTGGGAAAGTGCCCAGACCTACACAGGAGACAGACTATGATACATGGCGGTCAAGTGTTGAACTAATATTAAAAGATCCATCAATATCTGACCTTCAGCGCACCAGGCTGATCCGTGATCATCTGTTGCCCCCTGCAGCCAATATTGTGAAACATCTGAGCCCTGACATTGGCCCAGAGATCTATTTACAACAACTTGACTCAGTGTATGGTACTGTGCAGGATGGTGATGAACTTTATGCCAAGTTCTTAGATACTTTCCAAGATGCTGGAGAGAAGCCATCCACCTACTTGCAACGTCTTCAAGTTGCTTTGCAGCAAGTTGTGAAGAGAGGAGGTATGCCTGTGAGGGATGTGGATAAGTGCCTTTTAACCCAATTCTGTCGGGGATGTTGGGATAATAACCTCATTGTGGAGCTACAATTAAAGCAGAGGAAGAGTAACCCACCTTCTTTTCCAGAACTCATGCTGCTACTTCGTACAGAAGAGGACCAGGATGCAGCAAAGGCAGTTAGGATGAAACAACACCTGGGCGCAACAAAGCAAAAGGTTGCCAGTCAAGCACAGCTCGTACATCCAGATGAGGAAACCAACTTGTGTGCTGCGCTGACGACATTCACCAAACAGCTGTCTGAACAAATGGCTGCCATTCAGAAACAACTTGCTGCTTTAACGGCAAGTCAGAGCAGAACCTCAGCAGCCCCTGCCATGAAGACAATGGAGAGACAAAAGCCTGGTAACACAAAATCTTTCCCAAAGCCTGGCTTCTGTTTCCGCTGTGGAGAAGATGGTCACATTAAGCCCCAATGTGAGAACGCTCCGAATCCATCTTTAGTGAGTGCCAGAAGAAACCAATTCAGTGGTAAACGGCAAAAGTGGCAGAAACCAAGCACTTCTGGACATTTAAACTAGTCTCAGCTCCTGTTAAGGGACAATCAGGAGCTGTGCCGGACCAAACCTGTCCCACGACTAGGAAGCCTGTCCAGTGTGTGGAAATGCAGTCCACCATGAAGACAAAGAAAAAATTACCAAAGGGATTAGTTGGTTCCAGGTGTACGGCAGAAGTCACCATTGCTGGTCAAACTTGCCCGTGTCTCCTTGATACCGGTTCGCAGGTAACCACAATCTCAGTGTCATTTTATAATGCACATTTGTCAGATCAACCCATTCATGCACTTAACGAGCTACTCCATATCGAAGGTGCAGCGGGCCAAAGTGTTCCCTACCTTGGATATGTCGAGACAGCAGTGACTTTTCCAGAAGATTTCCTTGGGAGCAACTTTGCTATCCAAACTCTTGCACTTGTTGTTCCAGATACCAGATCTGGATTTCCAACTTCTGTCTTAATTGGCATGAACACCCTGGAAGCCCTTTATGAGCGGTTTTCCAGCAGTGATTCTTCCACATTTCAGCCAAGTTCGCATGGCTATCAAATGGTCTTGAAAACTCTCCAGTTGACACATCAGAGCAACTGTGAGGATCATATTGGGCTTGTCACTCTTTGCAGCAAGACTCCATTGCTCATTTCAGCAGGTCGCACTGTTGTGGTCGAAGGCTTGGCGAAAGTGTCTGTTCCGACCACCAGCCAGTCTGCAGTCATTCAGCACCCGGATTCAGGCCTGCCGGGTGGCTTGTGTGTGAGCAGCTGCTTGGTTGCAATACCTTCACATTCACCCCACAAAGTTCCTGTTGTAGTGACAAATGAGTCGGAGCAGGATGTCTTCATCCCTCCATTTTCGGTGATTGCAGATCTAGACACATATGACTGCATACTTTCTGACCATCATGTGGTCAGCAAATCATCTGAGAGCCCAACAACTCCTCTGACTTTTGCTTTTGGTGACAGTCCAATTCCACCTGAATGTCGAGAGCGGATCACAGCCAAACTGAATGCCATGCCTGAAGTGTTTTCACACCAATCTTGATTTCGGGTGTACAATCCATGTTAAGCACCATATCAACCTTCATGACAATACCCCTTTCAAGCATCGAGCACGACCCATTCACCCACATGACATTGAAGCTGTTCGAAAACATCTCCAGGAGTTTCTTGATGCCGGTGTGATTAGGGAGTCGGAATCACCATTCTCGTCCCCTATTGTGGTTGTGAAGAAGAAGAATGGAGACATCAGGTTGTGCATTGATTATCGCAAACTGAATCTACAGACCATAAAGGATGCATACCCATTACCGAATCTGGAAGAGTCTTTCTCTGCACTCAGTGGCGCCAAGTGGTTCTCGGTTCTGGACCTTAAATCAGGTTACTACCAGATTGAGATGCAAGAAAAGGATAAGGCTAAAACCGCCTTTGTGACTCCCCTAGGTTTCTGGGAATTTAATAGAATGCCCCAGGGCGTCACCAATGCACCCTCAACATTCCAGCGCCTGATGGAAAAGTGTATGGGAAATCTACATCTAAAGGAGGTTCTCGTGTTCATTGATGGCCTCATAATCTTTTCTGACACCCTGGAGGAGCATGAACGCCGCCTACTTCGAGTGCTGAACAAACTCAAAGAGTATGGGCTCAAACTCTCTCCAGATAAGTGCAAGTTCCTGCAGACATCTGTCCGGTACTTGGGTCATGTGGTATCAGAGAAGGGCGTTGAGACAGATCCTGACAAGGTCGCCACTTTGAAATCCTGGCCAGTTCCGCACAATCTGAAGACCTTACGTCAGTTCCTAGGCTTTGCAGGCTATTATAGACGTTTCATAAAGGGTTATGCCACCATTGTAAAGCCGCTCAACAACCTGACCCGAGGTTACTCACCCGGTAAGAAGTCTGCAACAACGAAAAAAACCTCTAACCCTTTCTTTGACTCCAAGCAACCTTTTGGCTCCCGATGGACTCCCCACTGCCAGCATGCTTTTACTACCATCATAGACAAACTTACCACTACTCCTGTGCTGGGATTCGCCAATCCGGCGCTGCCATACATACTGCACACAGATGCTAGCATCACAGGACTTGGGGCTGCCCTGTACCAAGAACAGGATGGCGTCTTGCGGGTAATTGCTTTTGCCAGCAGGGGGTTGTCACAGAGTGAAAGCCGCTACCCAGCACATAAGCTGGAGTTTCTGGCCCTAAAATGGAGCGTGACGGAGAAGTTCCAGGATTACTTGTATGGAGCAAGCTTCACAGTAGTCACCGATAGTAATCCTCTTACTTACCTTCTGACATCAGCGAAGCTGGATGCCACCAGCCATCGTTGGCTGGCTGCCCTTTCAACCTTTTCATTCAAGATCCAGTACAGAGCTGGGAAGCTGAATTTGGACGCGGATGCACTTTCCCGACGGCCACATGACAGTTCTCCTTCAGACACCGTACAAAGGGATCATGAACTCTTGAATCAGTTTGCCCGGCAACATCTTGTAGACACTAGTGATGCTGAGATCCCTTCTGAAGTGGTTGATGCTGTCTGTCAGAGTAGTTTTGTCCGGTCTCTGGAAGATGCCACTCTTGTTGAATCACTCTCTCTTTCAATCACTGCTGATACCATTCCTGAGATATTCACGGAAGATATACATGGCCTGCCCATTGTTCCTGTGTTGTCCCATGCAGACCTCCAAGACAAGCAACGGGCAGATCCAGGTCTTCGTGAGATCATCTACCAGCTGGAAACTGGTGAAAAAGTACCACCTACAGCTCGAGAGGAAATACCAGAGCTACCGCTTCTCCTAAGAGAACTGAACAAGCTGGAACTCCTCAACGGTATCCTGTACAGGAAGAGGCATGATTAAGCACAACCCTCCTATCAACTGGTTTTACCTGACGAACTCCGACCAACCGTTCTCCAAAGCTTGCAAGGCGTTGCCGGAAAAAGCTGCTCCACTTGTCAGCATCCAAACCTCTCGTCCATTAGAGCTTATTTGCATGGATTTCCTTTCCTTGGAGCCTGACACAAGTAACACCAAGGATATTCTAGTTTTGACGGACCACTTTACCAAGTTTGCTGTGGCCATACCAACGGCCAATCAGAAGGCTCGAACTGTGGCAAAAAGTCTCTGGGACCATTTCATTGTCCATTATGGAATTCCCGAGAGGTTGCACACAGACCAAGGCCCGGATTTTGAATCTAAGCTGATTCGTGAATTGTGTATTGTGGCTGGCATACAGAAGTGTCGAACAACACCTTATCATCCTCGAGGAAATCCAGTCGAGAGATTTAACAGGACATTACTCAACATGCTGGGAACCTTGGAGACAAAGCAAAAATCCAAATGGAGGGAGTATGTCAAACCATTGGTGCATGCGTACAATTGTACCAGGAATGAAGTAACCAGATTCACGCCATATGAGTTGATGTTTGGACGATCTCCTCGGCTGCCTGTGGATCTGGCCTTCGGGTTGCCAGTGCACAAACAGAAACCTCAGCCTCATTCCCAGTACGTACACGACCTGAAGCAGAGACTGGAGGAAAGTTACCAGATCGCTTCAAGGAATGCTGCTAAAGTTGCAGAAAGGAACAAGGCTCGGTTTGACCAGCATGTGACACCGTCCAAACTGGAGGTTGGCGATCGAGTCCTAGTGCGCAATGTGCGTATCAGAGGTAAACACAAGCTCTCTGATAAATGGGAACAGGACATCTTTGTGGTGGTGAAGCAATCTGGAGACCTTCCAGTCTATGCTGTGAAGCCTGAAAATAAAGATAGCCCAATCCGCACTCTGCATAGAGACCTTCTCCTCCCATGTGGGTTTCTTCCCATGGCAGAACCATCAGTCGATTCCGTTCCTTTGCCTGAACCACGGATAACTCGTCAGCAACATCAAACACAGCATGAGTCAGCTGATGAATCCGTTGGGGAAGACCAGATGGTGGAACCTTTTGTTAGCCATGTTTGGGATCAAGTGAGATTCATGGAGAAAACTCCAGACCCTGTGGAAGTGACCTTACCCGATCCTGTGGAAGACTTACCTGAGCAATTACCTGAACATTCACCTGCCCCTGCGGGACCACTGCTCCTCAATGTTCCGCTCGATAATGGTAATTCTGGAAGAAAAGAAAATACTGAACCAAATCTAGCTAAACCACAACTTCTTGAGAGAATACCAGACCTACCTGATACTGAACCTACTGTAAGACGTTCAACTCGTCATAGATCACCTCCCAAAAGATTTGCATACGCTTCTTTGGGCAACCCATTAATATCTGTTGTCCAGACTCTGTTACATAGCTTGTCTGACGTTTTAGGTGCATCATCCGAGTCGAGTGCTTCAGTCGTCCATGTTGTTTAGTGTCAGCTTGCAAAGGGACTTGCAAGGGTTAAAGGGGGGAGGGTGTAACACTGGTTCATTTAGTGTTCATTTAAATTCCCACTCCCACAAATGCACCGTCACATGAGGTAATCATGTGACCGGAACTCACCAATCAGGTACTATTTTAGCTGCCCTGGCTTCATTCACCTCAGGTGTGTGGGAGAGAAGTCAAGGGACAGCAGTTGCAGGTCAAAACTTTAGAAACCAGACTATCACTGCATTGGGGAGCTGATATCTTGTGCGTGCCTTTGATTCAACTGAACTGGCCAGGTGTCCTGTGTTGGGACCGGTCCCCGATGGCGAGCTATGGAACACGGCTAGGAGCCTGAAACTTGTGCCTGCTGTTAATGGCCTGGTAGGAGGCTTGCAGGCCTGTTGCCCTCCCACATCCTCCAAATGAGCATTAACCCACACTACAACCAAACCTTACAGGACTTTTGCGCTATTGAATCATCACTCCTCACTCTATAACCTGTTGCTCAGTCACATGTCTTTGCTATACCCTGTGTTGTCTGCACGGATGCCTGTTACGTTGCTTATAGGGCTATGATTAGATGATGAAATAAGTATCCAAAGATTCAAATATAATATCTTTAAAACACATTCTTCGTCACACTATTAGTGTAACAATTGGCTGTGTTAAGATGGACATACTTTCTATGAAAAATAAACAGGTTCAGACTAGTAAGCCACAAACTCCTGAATATTGCCTTTGAACACTTGGTGTATGTTTAACATATTTGTTAAATGTTTTATATGATTCTGTTTTGTGTCTAGAATCAACAAACTGGAGGCCAGATGGTTGCTATGCAGAAGGACTAGAGTGCCTTGCTACTCCTGAATCTGCTGACTCTGCCCTTGAGGAACATCCATCCATCAGGAATTTGTGTGACAAAAACAACCATAGAGAGAGAAGAGACACGTCACACTGGCCTTGATGACATGTTTAGCCTACTTTGTATTAGTTATAGTGTGAACATTCAGACATTATACAGCTCATGGAGCTAAAAAGGCTGCGATCTCATCATAACAGCTGGATTACACAAATACAAAAATAGAAAAGACAACCTGCAAGTGTACAAGTTTTATTTTTTACATTTTCTATGTGAATGTGTTATTGAAGCGCAGCTGTCTTTATCCAATTCAAAATCTTTGTTGCATTTATCAGCATCATGGGATTTTTTATTTTTTCATGAATTGACCTAGTTTTGGCCTATTTTCATAACCTATTCTGTTTTAGTGTCTACCTGCTACAGCTTGCTGCTCCTCAAGTCTCCATGTGTCTGGAGCTCATATTGTTATTTACATTTAGAAGCCAATAGGTAGAAAGCTCACTCTGGAAAAGTAAAGCAGTTTGATAATGGTCTATATTTTCTCACATAAATGGACCCATGTGAATATTACAAAAAGTGCAGATAATAGGTTCATACAAAAACAAATAGATAAAAGAGAAAGCCAATTAGGTTGTAACCAGACCTATAGAAATAGGGCTTTGTTTACAAATGTAGTGCATTAAAATAGTACATTCAAAGCAGTTCATGACACCATTAGATCAAGCTTATTAAAAGAGCAGAGAGCACAAGGCTCTTTTTTTGCTCTATGTGAGATCAACATTGAAAAAAGTGAGGGGAGGTTAGATTGAGCAAATTAAGAGAGCTCTCCTAGTTCTCCACCTGAGCTCAAAGAGAGTCTCAAAACTTGAGACAAATCTGAGAATCATATCGGAACTTAATGAAATCTCCTTTGGAACAGGAAGGGAGACAAGGGGTGGATCCCAAGTCCCTTATTTGCAACGAGTGTCCTCCAAGTTGTCTCCTCCAATTGCGTCTTAGTCCCGCCCACCAGAGATACACGGAGGAAACGAAGCCGAGGAGAGAGGACCGAGGAAATCAGCTTTAAGACACATGAGACGTCCTTTCCTCGACAGTGTCACATGACGCCACACCAGCTGATCACGTTCAGCTGTCAATCAGCCTAACAGCTGTTTATGTCCACACAAACACGCACTGTATTATTTTCTAATCAAACACACACACTGTATTATTTCTAATCAAACACACACACTATTATTTCTCATCAAACACACACTGTATTGTTTCTCATCAAATACACAGTTACAGTGTTTAGTCTCTTTAGAGGATAAAAAAACACACACCTGAAGAACAACCTGCAGTCTACTCATAACCAAAAGGACAGTTTCTACTGACTAAAAGATTTCATTTTGAATTGTCTATAATTATTTATTATTATTAAACTGTTTGGACTGAACCTAGCCTGTATTTAGACAGCGAACTCTGTATTTTATAAACATATATTTTTGTGTCAAGAATACTGAAAATTATTGATTAGAATCTAAATGATGAAACGTTCAGAAGATAAATCAGTGTGAATGTAAAACGGACTCCGTCTTCATCAAGCCCATCCTCATCATCATCAGACATTCAAACAGTCTGAGGGATGATGAACAGAACATGAAGGATGTATTGATTTGATAGAAGTTATAGAGCTTCATATTTGGTTGTTAATCTTCATGTCAGACTCTTTTTAATCCCAGCTCATCACAGAGCGACTTTTTACAAACTCACTGATGTTCATCATCTGTTTAAATGTCCCACACTCCGTTTAGCGTCTTTTTAATGTCCCTCTTTTCTCCCGTATTAAACTCTGCTCATGTTGAGAAGTCTCACTGAAGTCTGATCCTGTGCAGCGTCCAATCAGTGAGTGATATACGAGAAGGGGGCGTGTCTGTCAGTGAAAAGACTTCCGTGAAGTCAGCTCTCCTCTCTCCTCGATCCTCTCTCCTCCGTTCGCTATAAGAGCTTTGGGATGATCCTCAACATGGCGGCTTTGGAACTACTTCCGGTTCGGCCGAGGACCGAGGAGAGTGCAAATAAGGGACTTTGGATCCAGCCAAGGTTGAGATTTTGTGCAACTAAGTTACCTGGAGTCCAGGGTGACAAGCTGGTGACATAAGCCATAGTCTCATTTAGCTCTCACATGGATCTCAAAGTTGTCTAGGAGAAATAAATGAAACCTTTTCGCCCCACAATTCATTGCAGCCGCAACTTTTCAAGCAACTCGCGCATCCGGCCCATATCTGAGCTATACGAAAACTAACGATCTGTCAGAGAAGAAATGTGGAGACAATCTGCATATTGATTTGTATATTGATTTGACTTATGATTAGTTACAGCCTTTGTATTTATTTCATTTCTTTTTGTTGTGTGTGTGAAGAAGGTGAACATTGCTTTTTAATGTTCTTCTATCGTGTTTTTGGAGATGATTTACTGTTATTTGATGATTTAATATGAGAAATTGTAATAGGCCTATAAAACTTTGTTTATAAAAAAAGAAAAGGAAAATGGACGCAGATCATAGAAGTTAGCACTGCAATAATTTGCCTTGAACAATCTTAAACCCAGAGGTAAGCTCTGAACATGATGTTGATGTCATAAACCATCAAAGTGGAGTTTCATGGTATCTAATAAAGCCTACCATTTTTATTCACACTGAAAGTAGATTGGAGGGACAATCTGAATGCACCCTAAATTTAAATTAAGCATTTTCTTGAATATGGAATTGGAATGGTACGATACGTTTGTCTCCAGTGTGATAATATTGTTATTATTTGAGTCACCAAGATATTTGTCTTAAAATGTTGTTTACATTTGAATGCTGACCAGTATGTCTGTGGACGGAGCCAAAACATCAGAATTTGGTGATGTCACAAAGCAAATCATCTGGAGATTGCCTTTGTTCCCATTTTCCATCTAGTTAATTTCTCACACTACTGAAAAGGGTCGCTGTAGAGTTTTGTTCTTAGTACAATTTTGTTAAGGAAAGCACTAGAAACAGTCCCATAATCTGACATTTATTTCAATTATCTGCAGCTGTTCCTGTTACACTTTTTCAAGTTTTAAAACATTTCACAAAAATGTCCAAAGAATACAAGAGAGGAGTGAGTGTATCCTTTGCTGAGGCTGAGAGTCCATATATGTCCCAATGGGTGTCTGCAAAAGACCACCTGCACAGTGCGTTTGGACCAACCAAAGAAGAACTGTATAAGGATTTAACAGCTCTGCAGATGAAACACATACTACAGACGAAAATACATACAGAGCTGGAGATGGACACGGAGGCTTTGAAGAAAGAGAACAGGGCGCTCAAACATCAGTTGGCAGATAGAGAGTGCACTGACCGAGTAAACCGTAAACAACTTGAACTTGTTCAAAAAGAGAAAGATGCTCTGAAGAAAGTGAGCGAAGACTACAACTTTGTATACTTTCAGTTACGTCAGGTAAAAGCAGAGTACAAACTTTTGGAAGAAAGAAGGAGAGAGAAAGAGGAGGAGCTGATGAAGACCGCAACACTGCTTCATGAGACAGTCGCAACAAACAATGAACTGGACAAAAAAGTGAAACAGCTGGATCATGAACTGTATCAGAGCCAAGTACAAAGAAAGAGGTTGAAGGAAGAGGTAGACACACTGATAAAACATGAACTGCGCTTTAAAAATGATTTTAAGAAATGCATTGAAGTCATTGACAAACCAGATGTACTGAGAAGCCGTTTGTTTCAGCTTAGACAGTTCTACATCTCTGACAAGATCGAGGAGACCAACGATCAGATCCTGCCTCCTATTTCTGAGGCTGAGAGAGACAAACAGAGAAAGACTGTCTACGAGTACGAAATACAGAATCATGAGCATGATCAGAAGTTCAAGCTTGAGCTTAAGCAAAGGCGTGCAATGGATCGTGAACATCAACTCCATAGGAACCACAAGCATAGGCTGAACATGTTCAAACAGAACACAAGAGAGAGAGAATACAAGCGTTCTACCGTGTGGGAGAATGATCCCGAATACAGAAAACCAAAGGTGGAAGATAAAAAAGGCACAGCCAACAAACAGCCAACGTGTCCTGATGACCTGCAGAAGGTCAATGTGTCAGCCATGCCTCATCATATGGACAGCATGACATCATCATGTGAACAGCGTCACACCTTGCTAAACACAGATGAGGCCAGCGTGAGTTCTTCTTCTTCAACACGGTGGCACACACACCCACAGACCACCATTCTGAAAGAAGACGCTGTGAAAGGCTACATCCTCATCCCAACCCCTCCTAACAAAACCCGAGTCTGTGACGAAGTCATCACAACGCCCTGGAAGAAGTTGGCTTCCTCGAGTTCCTTTCGCAACCGGACACTCCTACTTGATTCAGAAGATCAAGACTGTCATCGGCACGAGATACAATCAGACCGGGCATGCAGGCTGCCACCAATCAAACCAGCCACTTCAGAAAAGAGTCCTCTCCCCACGTTCAACCAACTTATTAGGAAGGCCAACGCCGCCACCAAATTACCCATGAGACCAAAGCAAGTTCACTTCCCCCCAAAAAACCCACACAACGCTCTCTAAACACAGAAGCCCATTCGGCCCAAGCAGCATAATTTTCCCCTACTCTGACCAATCACAGCGCACCCTTCACTTCTGCTCTGACCTTCACGCCCGAGCTCAATTTATAGATGTTTTACTGGTTTTCTCCAGGTGCTCTGGTTCACCAGTTCACCCACTATCTAACACATGAGAGCCTCTCTAATGATAATAAATAAAAGAACAACAGCTATCTTGTTGTCCACATTTATTCCTTTCTGACATTAAATGGGATGAGCTGCATTTTTCTTTTCATTTCAATTATCTTCTCTGCCAGTTCACCATCAATTTGTTTTGACAGTTTAGCCTGTTTTAAAAGTGTATGGTTCTCTTTCTTATACTGCTCAAGTACACCTTATTACACAATATAACTCTCTGTGATTGTTGCTGTGTCTTTTACCGCATTCCTTAATACACATGCTTTCTAAGAGCTTTTGTCATCTTGAGGCCTCCTTTGATTAGTTTGAGTAAACGCTGATATCGCCTCACAATCTGCGATGGTTGAGACCTTAAACACAAATCAAATGGCTTCCGGGTGTGGGGGTTTACAGGAGCGAATAGCTGATCAACAATTGTGTTGGGTTTCATCAAGTAAAATGTGGTTATTGAAAGAATAAATGAACATTAATAATTAACTTTATTTAATTATTAATATAAATCAATAATTTGTTAATAAGCTGAGTTCATAAAACTCTATCAGAGAACAACCAAAATATTACAAATATCAGTGTCAAATTAATTAATGTTATTTTAATCTATGTTTTAATTTGACCTGGACTATGTACAGTATGAATGCATGAAAATGATTTAACTTAGAAACTGATTGAATTGATAACTTGTGATTCATTGATCTTATGAACTTATTTGATTCACTACAGGTGCAAACTGAATCACAAGAAAATGATCTGGGCTTCCACGCTAACAAATACACTGCTTTTAATCCTCCAACAAAATATTTAGACTGCACATTATTTACTGTGTGCTGTACCGTGCAGAAAGCAGCACATTGAATGTGGCAAAAATAGGGAACTACAATCACCCAACTACTTGCAAAAAGCTTTCTGTATATCTTTCTTCAGGAGCACCATTTACTTATTCAACATCAAAAGCAAAATAAAGCAACAACACATGAAGAACACACTAAACTAACTATTCCACAAAAATAACACCACATTGTTAATGGGATACTTCACCCATTTACATGAAGCTGTGTATCATTAGAAACATGAGCGTTGGATTCATGACCATTCAACACTACTACCATGTTTCTAATGATACACAGCTTCATGCAAATGGGTGAAGTATCCCTTTAAACAACTAGGGGGGTGCCCGTTTTTAAACACTTGTAAACTTCTTATCCTCACAATGTATGTTTCAAATGTGACCAGGAAAGTTTCATATTCTTTGTTGGTATCATCGTAATCACGAACAAACAATACAAAAACCACCAAATGATCACTGATATCATTTAGTAGTAACCCACTCTTTATGCTGTTGTCCAAACTGTTTGTGAATATGTTGTCAATTATAGTTGCACATGAGAGATGTTATTCTGCTTGTTTTGGTGATAAGTGGAAAAAAACTCATACTGAATGATGTCTAGCACCTCGCCAACGACCAGACAAAATTTATCAGTCAGTTTGTGCTTGTTGGGATTTAAGAGACCTCAGTTAAAATCCTTGCAAATGAACACAAGTTTTTGATCTTTCTTGGCAAACAATCTTTCCATACTATTCTTGAATGTTTCAATATTCGAACCAGGTGCTCTGTATACACAGCTCACAATTACATGACGCAAAAACCGTCATATTGTGTCACGTAAAGAAAACTTTCAGGGAAAGAAAAACATATGTTTCTCTTCTCAGAGCAAAATGAGGGCTGGATTCACGACCATTCAACACTACTACCATGTTTCTAATGATACAAAGCTTCATGCAAATGGAGGAAGTATCCCTTTAGGCCTCCTCTGGTGACCCATTTAGCTTTATAAACACCTTGTTTGCGGTCCAGGTTAATTGGATTTTCTTCTGCTTCTTGAGGAAGCATGCACTTTTGGCAATGTCTTTTTTTTTTTTTTTTGGTAAGGTGCTCATTCGCATAAACATCAGATCCATTGAGCTTTTTCTCTCGTATCTGTTTGAATTAACATGGCTGGTTTGCCACTTTGTGTTTTTCAAGGTAAAGGGTGACATGCCTCAATGTTTCTATTAGACAAATGAATAGAAGAAAAGCATTTACCAGTTGCTCCACAGAGTCCCTGTCTTGGTCGGTGGCTGTAGTGCTAGATTTGGCTGCTGAGGGAAAGTGAAGTGGTAGAAAACAGCCACACAGCTAAAATTGGTTTCAGGACCAACAGCTGCAGCAGCCTGGGCCTGGTGGAAGCTGACTGCTACTGGAGTCTTTGGACAAAGACTGAGAGAGGTTGAGCCTAGCCTAGTGGTTACTGTCTGTTTCTGGGCCTGGTGGGGGAAGCAGGCTGCTAGGCCTAAGCCTGCCTTCCTTTCAGTTTGTTCACAAATTTACACTTTCTATCACAAATGTCACTTCTTCTTGATATCTTAGAATACTTGAAAGCAAGTAATACAGTTTTGATTGAAAAAAAAACTCAGGATTAAGCAGATTGCTGACAGATTCTGCTGCCAACCAACTCAAACAGGAAGTGTCACTACATACACTACAGGTATGTCTTAATCATTAAACCAAAAAAAAAAAAAAGTTGTTAGTACTATTGAGAAGAAATGGGTAACTTCACAAGTGGTACAGTTATGCATTCATAGAGTTGGAAAACATCTAAATGTATTTATGTTACAATAAATATCAAAGGAGATTTCTTTTACACTCAAACACTTGTCAGATACAGTTGGTGTTGTGTTTGCCCTGTTTAATGCCGTCATCTTTCGCACTCTCTGCCTCTTTTACACCCTCTCTTCTTCAGTTAAACTGTCGGTTCAGCAGAAAGTGTACATTCTTGGTTACAGATGGCTAGTGAACATATTCAGGAAGGTTAATGTTCTGTGTGTTTGATATTCTAATAAAATGGCTCATACCACCCCCATGGAGTCTGTTTCTGACCGTTTGAGCAGACACATGGCGGAGGTAGTGGTCCTGCTGCTGGGTTGTGAAGGATAAAAGTTGCTATTTAATCCTTTTCCTAAATGTTGTTAATATAAATCTGACTCCTCTAAACACTATACAGAGAATATCTAACCAAATAATGCATTCGAGAATGTGCGGCTTCCTTCCTTCAATTGGGCAGCTTTCCGCGTGTCTCTTGATGTTTGGTTCCGCTTCCCTCATTGGTGCATCATACTCCCGGATCCTTTGTCCAAGCTGTAGGGGAAGACACTTCCTATCTGGCCTGTTTCTTATCATAAATTGACATCTAGTCTAGTGACTAATTCCTTTTAAGCAGAAAACCATTTAAGTGATTAACTATCAAGGCTCATTGAACCTATATAAAAGTGGGTGAGTGATTAACTGTTCAGGGCCTTAAACTGAACCTATGTTTGAGTTGGTGAGTGATTCACTTTGAAAGGCCATACCAAACACATGCTGGAATGTGCACTCACTCCTGCAAGCCCTCTTCACACAAAACACCTTTATATGCTGAAAAGTCAGACAATTGTATTAACACACACAAACCTAGAATAGAACATGATAAAATAACTGGTATGATGTAAATGTAAGCAGAAATCATTCATACTGTAAATATCAAACCTTTCCTTTGCACTGAGTAATGAAACCTTATCTGATTTATTCAACAACACTTTAGTGAACACATTGAGTATAAGCAGAAAGAGGCCTATTATTCTATCAACAGTCTGCAGGAACATTACCTCTATATCGTTGCTTCACAGTAATCCTCTTCTTCGTGGGTGTAACATCAATGGTGCTGGCTATCTCCACTGCTTGTTTATACATGGCAGTGAATCTCTCATCACTTCTTAGGCTTTCGATGACTTCATCCACTTTCCTTTTTTTTTGGAGCAGATGATGAAAAGAAAACTGCATTCTTTTCAGTCATGGTCATTGTGTTCCTCACAATGGGAACATCTGAGCAGCCATGGACCACTACAAGATTCAAGGCATGGCTCTGATAGTGAGTGAAATGGGCTTGTGGTTATAAAGTTTCTGAATAATGATACACACAGCAGAGGATGGTTTTAACGCTCTTTAGTTATGCTTGTGTCCTCTCTCATAACCTCATTCTAGTTCTCCTCGATTTCTAACACATATCTTTTAACATGAACCCAGAGGGCCCCCTTGTGGGCTAAACAGAGCATTACCAAACTCACAGGCATAAACCATAAATATTACAGTGGTTAAAGCTCCCTTATCTTCTGCACTCCACCAAAACTGCCACTCATGGTGCTGGCACCATCGTATCCTTGGCCCCGCAGAAAAGAGACAGGAAGCCCCTACTTGTTTAACTTCAATAGGGTGGCATGAGTGATGGATGCAGCATCCTGCTTTTGAAGTGGACAATAAAAAAATCCTCCTGCATCTCAAACTTCTCATAAACATAACACATGCTCTATTCCACTCATATCTAATATTTCCTCAGCCAAACAGAGAAGTACTTTGCTTTGTTGATGTTATGAACAATTGTTTCTAGAATCTCTGCTCCACAGCATGCAGTTCGTTCATTTTGAATAGATGGTGACAAATAGGTAGCATTCCGAGGTCCTGTAGGTGGAATTTAAGTGTGTCATCAAACTTGAATTTCCAACTAAGTAAGTGTTGGACGTTGCCATCCTCCTCATAATCCTTTCCAATTACAACGCAGTGCAACATTTCCTTTTCCCAGATTTGTTAACACATCAAGGATTGATGACAAAATGTCACGATTAGCCTGAACTTTGTCTGACTAATGACAGTATGTATGCTTTTCCTTTGTTCATTTAACACACTTAGGAAAATCTTTGCCATCTCTGAAGCTGTCAAATATCCTGGAGTGTTTCCATGATTTCAAATGATCTCACTCTTCTCATTAACAGCATTCTTCCAGTTCCTTAATCCCTCCCTCTGGAATGTAGCATTTGATTCTTTCTGTTTATTAAATATAATACACACACAGCAATATGATGCATGCTCAGATAGGGAGGCGGTGGATGAAAATGGCAATAGCCCTTGTGCGTAGCTGGGCCTGGGCTGATAATGGGCTTCCTGGACCTGACTCCACATGCATCTCACTAGTTCCTTCCCCTGCTCTTTCTCCAGTCTCTGTCCCTTCAACCTCTTCATCTCTCTCTCCTGTCATCTTCTGTTGATTTTTTAAAATAAAAAGTCTAAGTATACTACTGAGTAGGGATGCTCGATATTGGCTTTTCTACCGATATCCGATATTCCGATATTGTCCAACTCTTAATTTCCTATACCGATATCACCGATACCGATATATGCAGGCTTTTTACATCAAAACTGTTAGGTAACAACAACATAAAATATCTCCTGTGGAATTAACACATTATGCCTAATTTTATTGAGATGCCCCACTGGATGCATATGTGAATGAAACATGGCTTTCCAAATGTACACACTGAGAAAAATAAGAGAACAACTTAAATTATGGAAAAAAGTGCCATATTTATTTAGTGTTAGAGAGAAACCTCAACAACAAACAGACTCAAACAACACCACAGACAATATAAAAAAAAGGAAGAGGCATATCTTCAGTCCATTAGTTGTAAACAAACATAGTCAATGAATGACTGGCCATAACTTGTCAAATAATATACTCAAACTGGGCTCAATCTCTTTTGAGAGTAACAAAATCCTCTCTCCTGATGCCTCCAGTACTCCAAAGGGCATCCTTTCGAGGGGATGGCTTCTCCTAGGTATGCATGCACCTAAAGAAAGAATAAAAGAGACAGGGAATAAATGTATAATAGAATTCCTCCATTTCTTTAATAGAATTTCTATTATTTATTTTTCTTTGAAGCACTGACTGCCAAATGGTTATTGTATTCATTGCATGTAATGTATATTTTTAATGTGACGCACTCAGCACAGCAGATTAAATTTAGTTTGATGATTAAGTTAATCAATTACTCACCTGCGCTGTCTCGCTTGTAGGTGCTTGAGCTGCAACTTCATTCTCTGCAAGGATTTCTTGGTACATGTCCCGCAGGTTCATGCTTCCAGTTCGAGCCTTCTTAGGTGGGCAGTCCTGGTCCTCCCGGCCTGGGTCATCTGCACTTCCACCAGCAGCCTCTCCATTGCTGCCACATTGTTTTTTCTCAGTTGACTCTTTAAGCGACAACGGTGTGGTTTTCTTCGGTTTCGTTTCTGTTGCTTCTTTACATCACTTTGCTGCGCAAATGTAGCAACTCCGCGTGATTCTTCTTGACATGCGTTATTAAAAATGATGTATTAAAGGAAGACACCTTGTTTCCTCCTCGCATAACCGACGCTTTGCAGTCATTGCAAATTGCAAATTTATTATCCGTAGTTGACACTTGGAAATAGTTCCAAACCACGGACACCTCATTCACCGGGTGAGCTAACTTGTTAGCTACGAGTACTCGTTGTATTTGTTGTTGTTTAACGTCATCAAGCGCGCGCCCATAAACGTCCTATGCTGCGTTCAAGCAGACTCGGAAATTCCAATATCGGTTCCAATATCGGTTGTAAAAATCCGATACCGATATTTCCAAATGTTACATTTTTAAGTCAATATCGGCCGATAATAGCGGCCCTCCGATATTATCGGACATCCCTACTACTGAGTAATAATTACGATATTTGACGTAATAGTTTAATGCCATTTTTAGCCATATTATTACTTAGCCATCCAAATAATATTATTAATGGATAATTCTGACTGTGATTGAACATGGCCTTTAAATATTCTGAGTCATTGCATGTCATTTCATTTTCAGCCAAGGCTACATTTACAGTAAGTTACAGTTTAGAGTCTCTATTGGCTATCTGTTGCATCTTATTACAATTCTCACCTTTCCTCTTCTTTGCCTTATCACCCTCTGCCTTTCTCACTGCAATGAATGATAACTTGATTGAAGCGGCCTCTTGACACTCTGTTTTCACCTTTGGTTTCATTCATTTAATTGCCCTTCTAAAAATAGACCTGCAGTCATGTTGCGGCCGTGTTTACTTTTGTTTTTTAATGAAACGAAACTTAAGGGAAAAAAATACAGAGGCCTACAGCCCTGCTCCTGTACGTGCTCATGTTAGCTGTAGCAGAAGCTACATGTTACGCTCGGTCCCAAGCCGAATGAAATTTGCTAGTGTGACGTCTTGCCAGTGTGAAAAAGCAAAACCACAAAAAGCATGGAAAGTGAGAAAATGGCTTTGTTGTCAGAAAAAGTGTAACAATGAAATGGTGATGAAAGCAAAAATGGAAAAAAAATCTTCTCCCACAGATGACAAGAGGTCATTGAGCAGAGGCCCATGATAGAGTAATTCAAAAAAAGATGGCCTGCCTTGCTCAACAGAGAGAAGTAATAAGTTAACTTGTATTTTACATATTATTTCTTGATGAATAACTTTAAGACAATGGCAATTGATTTTTTTTCTAAATTATTTAGAAGAGTGGTGCAGAACACCACAAAGCCACTGCAGTCAAAGTTTATGGCTGGACCACTTTCACACAAACTGATGCAGATCATCAAGAGCAAAGCAGGAGTGAAGGGGCAAAGAATCAAAGATGTTCTGGCAAAAAATAGATTTGGTAAGTAGAAATGTATATCATAAACAGAGTGAATGGAGACGAAGATGGGTGATGATTCTGGAGGTTGGCAGAGTGAAGAGGATGATGGCTGACCAGAGCAGAGCAGGGGTGTGAGCATGGCTAAAGACTGGCTAGGAATCCAGAGATTGAGGCAGATGGGTAAGCAGGAAGGCAGTTAGGCGATACGTGATCCTGAAGCGAAGGGGAAAACTGGATGAGAATCAAAAGGACAAAACTAGCACAACAAACTTAGTCTACCGTTGTAGCTGAAATAACAATCTTGTGATGAGTGGGTGGAGAGCTGAGGTATATATATACTGAGTTGATGAGCTGATGGAGAGTAGGTGTGCAAGTCTGAGCAGGTGGATGGCATGACCAGTAATCAGGAGGGAGCCATGACAAGTGCATCCTCAGAAGCCTTTTTGTTTACCTCATTGAAGATCCAGACACTTTTTTTCAAAGAATATCTGATAAGTTAATAGTTCATGTTACACAGTAGTATGGAATAGTGTTACTCAACACTATACAACTTATAAAATAACTGCACATTTTGAAACAATAGGTTTGAATTTTTATTATTTTCAGTTTGAAATCACTTGTAGTTGCAAGAACATTTAGATTTGGTCCAGTAGATCTCCTAAACTGGCAGTAGTGAACAGGCTGAGGCCCTGTGGTGTCCAATCCTATCGTTCAGGTCCATCTTTATAGGGGGGAGGTTGCTGAAAGGATCAAATTGCAGTATGGTCATGGCTTTTAGCTGAAGTTATTTATGATGTAGTTTCAAATATTATATGTTTTTTCACGTGTAACTCATGAGTTACATAAACGATCTATTTGACGAAACATGCAGCATTTAGAAAACACTGCAAATTCATATGAAATATATTACAGACGCATGCCATAAAACAATTCTTTTTCTGCTTGTGGTCTTCAGCATTTTACTCAATACAAATGTTCTGTGTTTGTATTGTTGTTCAGGCCTCTGCCACTGAGGATGCAGAAAGAGACTTTGCACTTGCAGTAATGAGGATATACTGTGCATAATCTGTCGAGATGGCAATAGGCTGCCAGAGCACGTGAGAGTTGTTAGGCATCAAAGTCCTGAGTAATGTGGACAGCAACATCATGGGGATCATAAATGATGTTTTGGCTTATGCCCTTGATCTAAGCTTCCAAAACACCCTCATTGAGTTTTTCCAGAAGATCCTACTGAACCAGGATGGGCACAAGCTGAATACAAAGATACAGCAATAGAAATGTAAGTTGTTTGCATGAGAGGCAAACACTTGTTAACAAACTTCTTCATCAAATCTTGATTTTTGGTTGTTTTGTTTTTGCTTTCATTTTCAAAGACAATCTATGATTTATGAGGCTGTTTCCCTTGATGTTTTGAAATTGAGAATTGGACTCAGAATTGCCTAAGTTGCACAGAAGCCGGCAATGGGCCGTTATTTACTGAACTGTTTGAATAGCGAGATCAACATATGATATGCAGCCATAGGGAGTGGAGAGAGATTATTTATTTACTCCTCAGATCCTCCTCAGACTTGTTTTCAGCAGTAGACAATCGTGACAGTGACATTTGAATTTTAATACTCTTAGATCTCAGCACAGCATTTGACTCGGCTGACTACATCCTACTCATCGCTAGACTAAAGGACTGGGTTGGAATCCAGGAGCTATCCCTAAATATGTTTAAATCCTATGTGGAATAAAGAACTTTCAAAGTATGCCTAGGAAATACTGTTTCCCCCCCTTATCCGCCCCTCACCTGTGGGGTACCCCAGGGCTTCGCCCTTGTTGTTCTTCCTATACATGCTGGATGCCCTTCAATTCAATTAAAAAAACTGCCCTTGTTAGGAAGCACGTCTATCTTTCCACTGTTTTGCAGGTGACACACAAATACAGTATATCTCCCGCTCAAAAGCACCAATCCTCACTCCTCTACTCGACTGCTTCAAAGAAATCAAAGACTAGATGGTCCTAAACTTCCTAAAACTCAATGAACAAAAAACTGAGGTATGTCTGTTTGCCCAACCGGACTCCACCAACTTTATGTACAAAAACCTTGGCCCACTGTCCTCCTTCATGAAACCTTGCAAAAAACATGGGGGTGATCTTTGATTCAAATCTCATTTTTGACAAACAAATAAACTCAATTTGTTATAGGCTGCTTCTTCCAACTATGAAACCTAACAAAAATAAAACCATTTTTAAAACTCATCCATGCCTTTAGTTTGTCCTGCCTGGACTACTGCTACGCCCTATCTCGTCTGCAGTTTGTCCAAAATCCTGCTGCAAGATTTTTAACAGGTACAGTACACAAAAACGAGAGCACATAGCCCCTATACTCGCCTCCCTTCACTGACTCTTGGTAGATCATAGAATGCATTTCAAAATTCTATTACTTGTTTTTAAGTCTCTGCATGGTCTACCCTCCCTTATTTAACAGATCTTTTAACCCCCTACACCACATTGGTCCTCTGAACAGTCCCTCCTTGTAGTCCCTCAAACCCACAAAAAAAAGGGCGGCGATTGTGTGGCTGGCCCCCGTCTCTGGAATGAACTTCCTCCCCCCATCAGGACACAGCCTCTAGCTGTTGGGACATGGAATGTCACCTCACTGGGGGGGAATGCACCTGAGCTTGTGCGGGAGGTCGAAAGTACCGACTAGATATAGTCGGGCTCACCTAGAAGCACAGCTTGTGCTCTGGAACCCATCTCCTTGAGAGGGGCTGGACTCTTTACTTCTCTGGAGTTGGCCGAAGGAGAGGGCTAGTTGGATGCGCTGGCAGGGGAAGAAGCCCGTCAGATTCAGCAGGCCCTGAGTGGACCATGCTCTCCACCTCCATTGTTGAAGCTGCAGCTCTGGGCTGTGGTCGCAGGGTCTCTGGTGCCTGTCGAGACGGCAATCCCCGAACCCGGTGGTGGAAACCGGAAGTAAGGGAGGCTGTCAAGCTGAAGAAGGAGTCCTATCAGGCACTGTTAGCTCATAGGACTCCTGAAGCGGCTGACGGGTACTGGCAGGCCAGGCATGCCGCAGCCTGGGCTGTTGTGGAGGCAAAAACACGGGCCTAGGGAGGAGTTCGGGGAGGCCATGGAGGAGGACTTTGGGATGGCTTCGAGGAAATTCTGGCAAACCGTCCGTCACCTCAGGACGGGGAAGCAGTGCTTCACCAACACTGTTTACAGTGGAGGTGGGGGGGGGCTGCTGACCTCAACTGGGGATGTATTTGGGCAGTGGAAGGAATACTTCAAGGATCTCCTCAATCCCACTGTCACGTCTTCCACTGAGGAAGCAGAGGCCGAGTTCTCAGAGCCATCCATCACCCAAGCCAAAGTCACCGAGGTGGTGAGCAAGCTCCTCGGTGGGCGGGGGTGGATGAGATTTGCCCTGAGTATCTTAAGTCTCTGGATGTGCAGGGGCTGTCGTGGTTGACACGTCTCTGTAACATCGCGTGGAGGTCGGGGACAGTGCCTCTGGACTGGCAGACCGGGGTGGTGGTCCCTCTTTTCAAGAAGGGGGATCAGAGGGTGTGTTCCAACTATTGGGGAATCACACTCCTCAGTCTCCCGGGGAAAGTCTATTCTAAGGTATTGGAGAAGAGGATCCATCTGTTAGTCGAACCTCGGATCCAAGAGGAACAAAGTGGTTATTGTCCCGGCCATGAAACACTGGACCAGCTCTACACTCTCCATCGGGTGCTCGAGGGTTCATGGGAGTTTGCCCAACCAGTCCACATGTGCTTTGTGGACTTGAAGAAGGCGTTCAGCCGTGTCCCCCGTGGTGTCCTGTGGGGGGTCTGGGGCCCTTTGCTAAGGGCTGTCTGTTCCCTGTATAACCGGAGAAAGAGCCTGGTTCACATTGCCGGCAGTAAGTCAGACCTGTTCCCGGTGCTTTGGCCTCCGAAAGGGCTGCCCTTTGTCACCGGTTCTGTTCATAACTTTTATGGACAGAATTCCCTTGCGCAGCCAGGGGCCGGAGGGGGTCCGGTTTAGGGACCACAGGATCGCCTTTATAATTTATTATGATGAGAATGACAGTCTGATGCAAAGGGGAATCAGTCAGTCAGAAACATAGCAAGATTTACAAAAACAAAACTCCCATGGATCACATTTGGCTACAAACAAAACATAAATCAGATTGGAGTGATCGGCCTACAATCCATGATTTTAATTTGATAACTATTGTGCTTCATATTTCGTAGAGCTAAAGGAACAAGCAAACCTCTACATGAAGACCATGGTGTGGTCCACTGACCTCAGCCATTACCAAAAAAGTCACCAGTTGGAGGATGGACAGACATGAACCTAAAGAAACAGTTTAGTCTTAGCTGTGAATCTCTTAGACATGCATCTAAATTAGCAACTTTATAAACAATTTAGTAACAATAGTTAATACCTTAATTAAAATGTAAAGCCTTAGTTAGAACGCCAGAGACATTTGTTCATGATTTCTCAATTTTTATTACTATAAGAAATAACAGTTAATTAGGGTTTATTATTGCATTAATGCATGTTAATAGTATCCTTAGAAACAATTAAGTAATGTATTAATTAATACCTTTCAGATTAACACCCTTATTAAATGAGACACATTAGTAAACTGCTAGTAACCATTAGTTAATGCTTCTTAAAGCATTAACTAAAGTTAATTAATTTACCCTTATTGTAAATTGTTACCCAAAATATTGTTCAATACAGATCCCAAAATCAATGGAACGTCACATCATTACACTGCTAGTCCAACCTCTACACAATCAATGTACTCTTCTACTTGACTTTGACCTGACAGTCACTGTTAGAGTTACCTTTATCTGAGTATCACAGAGATAAGAACAAGGCCACCGATGGCAACACAATAGCCATGGTTGTTGTAAAACGGTGCTATTCTTGCTCACTTTCTGGCCTCTTCAGTAAACTCTAACGTCATATCACATTTTCTTATCAACAACCCATTCATTTATTAAAGCCCTTTAAAGTTTCTACAGTAACATGTTGTTCTCTGTAGGTTCTCAGAGGAGAATTTATTTCAGGTAAGATAAACCTATAAACATGACCGACACAGTAGCTGCTTCAAATGCACATCATGTTTACTATGAAGGGCTTTGAATATTGCAACATTGTGAATGCAAAAAACCCCCACAACGTTTCAGTGTCAGCATTTAAAGAAATGGGATAATGCACTTGTCCAGAAAGATGTTTTCCACTAGGACAGCAATGACAAATTATTTTCATGGATAATCAAAAATACTTACGAGAGAACATTCATTTGTAGTCTTTTTTTTAAACATCATGCAGTTTAGCCACGTGCATTTCCATGCACACCACCCATCAACGTGAACAAGGCAAACGCAGAAAGACTCATGAAGAGCTTCTTTCCTCACTGTCTGGAATGTTAACATTACCATTATCTGTTCAAAACATAGCACCTCATGAAAAAAAAACAGAACTGTTTCTCACACACACATTCCAATCTGCACATTGCACTTTGACACCTTAAGGCTGGTTCACACGGCAGGATTTTAAAATTTTCGGCCGATTTCCCAAACTTGAGAGACCACACACATGGCGATAAATAATCGGAGGTTTTACAGTTTTGGTCGTACAGTGGACATTCATGGAGAGATGTCAGGGAAGCACCCCCTTAGCTGGTGGGGGTTCGGTGCCTTGCTCAAGGGCACATCGACAGTGCTCGATAAGTGATCTGGCATCTCTTCAGCTACCAGACCAACTTCCATATTTAAGTCCGCATCGGAACTTGAACAAGCAACCTTTCGGTTCCCAACCAAAGTCCCTGTGGACTGAGCTACTACTGCCCTGTACGCATGTGACAAATCTTGAATCTGAATCTCTTTTGTTGACGCAATGTAAAATCACACACTGGCAAACCAATATTATGCTGTTGTGGATTCAATACAAGAGTAAAATGTCATAGTGTGTACTGTATATAATTATTATTACTGTCCGATATAAAGAGCAAACTGTCTTCAGCAATTTTCCCCTTTAGTAGTATTGGTCCTTCTTAAACAGTCCTGCTTAGGTCGAAACACATACAGGACTCAAAACAAGATCTCCTGGGTGAAAGTCCAGCCTTGGCTGACCCATTAGTTGCTCCTAACGACCACTCTGTGTGGACTTTGTCTGTATTTCTGCTCTGTCACATGACTTCCCCAGTGCTGGATAGCGTTAGTATTTGCACTGGGTGGCTATTATTGCTGTAGATGGGTTAACACAGGTTGAAAAACTGATAACTGTAAGAAACTAAAAAAGTGTTTTGAGTGTCAGTTGAGATGCTGTGGGGGTAACACGGGTTATGTGTATAAAAGTACATGACTTTGAAAGACAGGCCATATGAATGCACAGGTGATTTTTATCAGCCTGAATACACAACCTTTTGAAATGTTGTTCTATAACATTTACACAGTGATGGGTTGAATAATCTAAATGTCCCTAATGCTGAATCTATTGAACAGACTAGATAATGTTGATGCAGCATATCACAGCCGTGGTCCTAATCTAACAGACAACACAGAGACTCTGTGCAGGCTGAAAGATAGACATTTAATGATCATCGTGGAGCCATACAGTTCAACAGTCATAAATTCCTTCCCACTTAAGGTACTTCTCTGGAGAATCGGGTTACCTTTACTCTTTTCAATGTCAAACTTCTATTCAAAGAACAATTCCCCATTCCACTGTCAACTGAGGCCATACATATGCTTCTGAAATACTTCATATGACGTGCTTCTCTTCAAATATGGTCATAGCTTCTCAAATACAACTGGTCGTTAAAGATGTGAAAACAGGTTAGCAAAACGTAAATCTTACCAAGTCAAATTTCTTGAAGTTGGACTACAGATAATGCAGTTTGACGTCAATTTACTCTTTCAAATATACATCTCAATCTGCCCCAAAATGGGCGACAGTAGGCGTTCTGTGCATGCACCACTGTTCCCACATTGAGCTCCAACTAGAAGGTCAAATAGTATAAATGGGTAGCAGAAAGCAGGAAAGACGATTGGATGACGGTAGCAACATTGTGATTGCTAAAGAATCATGTGATATCAAATCAAAGGCTTTCAAACTGTTATTAAGCTGTCATTACCACCATATCTTCAGTCAGATCAGTTTTATCATCTACTGTACACTCTTGCCAAAGTGTTAAATAACATGGAAATGCCTTCTGTACAAGTTCTTTGTGATTGTTTGAGCTGGGAGGAAGGGCAGGAGGACGATGGAGAGATAAGGAGATGCAGTAACCAGCAGGGTGAAGGGCTGCAGATGGATGTAATCTTTGATAACTCCTCTTCCCCTCCTCTTTATGATGACTGTGCTTTACTGCTGAGTGATCATAAAATGACATTCATAAAAAAAGGATTATGGAAAATTGCCCCTCTGTTAATTTTTAACCACAGATGGAACATCTGATAAATCACACGATAAAGAGAACAGCAGGATAGAGATCAATAAAGTGATTCAGCTAAAGGAAGACGTTTAATGGCAGAACTCACATGTGCTTTTTATCAAAGAAACGATACAGTTTTATCTTCCATCCTCCATTATCCTCCACATTTACACAATATGTTGACTTAATTATAACACAAAAGTCTTTCTAACAAAACCACAGCAATTTATATTATGTAGAAGACAGCTGGTTTGTTTTTGAGATTATGATCTGTTTAGTCATAGGTTAAAGTGTCAACTTTACTTTCAACTAATGTTTTGAGTACACACAACAAGACATTTTCACATGTAGATTATATAGATGAAGTTAACACAGTCAAAGGGAGATTATTACACACACATCTTGTCAAGCATCGTTTTTAAGGTTTGAGTTTGACATTCTGACAGTCAACATATTGTTTATTTGTGACCAGAAGTCCCCATGTTACAAAAAGAGGGAGGAGTTTTCAGCTAGTGGTAGCATGAGCGTGGTTAGCAAGGTGCAGCTTGATGCTACTTTTTGATCAAAGAATAGTTTAAACAGAATGAATTTAAAGTGTGCTTAAGTTCAATTGTACACAAACAAAGTTGATATAAAAGTTGCACTCATAGCACTTTGAAACAAGTAGCTATGCCCTAAAGTAAATTCTCTTTTATTCTTTGCTCTGTTGTTAATGGGAACATGATTTCCAAAATGAACATCATGCTGAATTAAATGCAAATCACTTAAAAAGGTGTAGGGTAAATTTCTCATTGACTTTTGCAATCCAATTTATTTTTGAAACAGTTGGGGTCGCCCTAAGTGGCTATTAGAAGAAAAAACTTGAATGTTGTGTTTTCACACAACTTCTATACAAATGACTCCAAAAAGCAGACACAAAACATTGAGTTATATTTTCTTGCAAAGTAAACCTTTGTTTGCTTCAGCAACATGTTTTCAGACATGAAATTGTCCTTCTTTTCTTGGTGAAAGTGATATTCAAGAATGATTTAGACAGAAAGTACCAAAAACTAAACCATTGCCTACATTTTCAAGCTGTAGAAACATAACCATACTGATGTGATCAAGGTGAAACCTAATTGTTTTTTTATAAACCAAAGGTGAAGGCTCATCTGCTCCCTGAAAATAGTTGACTTTGATTGTGTTCATTTGAAAAAAAGGAAGGGGTTGTTATGGATGGTGATAGTCTGCTATGTGCGTTAAATATTTTTAAATGTAGTACCCAATTTTCATTTTTACAGATTTTGAATATTTTCCTGTTATAGGTGTCTTTTGATCTGATCTGGTCTGTGTGTAATAAAAGTGTTCCTTATTTTATTATCTCCGTTTCAAACGTCTCAGTGATAAAAACAAACAAACAAACAGAAAGTCCACTTTTACATTGAGGTACCTTGACTTTCATCATGAAAAACCTACAGGCTTGAATGAATGAAAAAGTATAGTAATTACCCACATGACTATTGTAACAGAACCAGTTTTGTTTTCCCCAGGTGAAGCCAGTATTTACAATCTCACTGTTAATGTATCACTTGGTGCATAGATGGGAGGGGAAATGGCTACATAAAGACATTAACCTTCCACCCTCTCGTGTGCTGTCTCAGTGTGGGGCTCCTAACAGACCGACAACATGGCGAAAGGTTTTTTTATCAGCAAAACTATTGGCATAGTGGGTGCCATCGTGGGTGTAGCGGCCGTGTCTACCATCATCGCTCTGTCTGTTGTTTACTCCCAGGAAAAAGCCAAAAATAATGAGGTCTCGCCAACTGATGGAGGAACAACAACATCCAAACCTCCCGTCACTACATCTGCCCCATCCAATTTGCCCTGGGACAAATATCGGCTGCCCAAGAGCCTGGTGCCTGACCACTATAATGTCACCCTTTGGCCACGACTCACTCCTGACACAACAACTGGACTCTACATCTTTACTGGTGAGGTTGAATATTTGTTATGCTGTAACATGAGATGGTCTTCTTTTATACGAAGTATGCACTGACCATGTACTCAGGGTTTAACATTTTCTCATCTTTGGTGAAGAATATTGAAAATACCATATTGTCAGAAATGGAGATAAAATGTGTCATTTGGTTTATAAGTGAACAGCTTTTCATAAAGTTTGATGTCTGTTAGATTATTGTTTTTGTGTCTGTTGAATCGGATGACACTGTTTGAACAGCATCACTGTCAGCATGGGACTCATGGGTGGTGGATAGGTCAAACATATCTGTGCGTCTGGTTTTTAATTCTTCTGCAAAAACAGTTGACAAGAAGTTTGTTAACAGTGAATGTTAGAAGTTTTAGTTTAATCATCTTTACAAAACAGCAAAATAGATGTCCGTTTTGAAACATACAGTACTTTATACATTGAGGACCGTGCACCCAAACATGACCCTTTTTTGCCCTTGCTCTTTATATGAGTTGTGATGTTTGTTTTTTTTAACAAAATCAATCTCCCCATAATCTATTTAACAGTCATATTTACATTAATTGAAGTCACTTTTTGTCGCATGTTGTCACCTCGTCTGAAACCTTCTCACAAAAAACGTTTTCAGACATTAAAAATGACTTTATAGAAATATTCAGTCTTGTCATTAATGGTTTTAGTTACTTTTTTACGGCCATAAGAAGTAACTAAGAGCTCCCCATAGCAACTTTAAAGCTTTGTAAACCAAACCAAGTAAAGCCTGGCTTTGTTTTATCTATCTATTTCAATGGATTTTCAGTTGACAACATCTTTGTCAGTTTCAGAGTCCTTCAAATTAACCAAATTGGTTGAACATTTTTTTGCAGAGCTGACCGCATTATAAGTTCTGTCATTCTGTTTCAGGTGACTCCAGTGTGGAGTTTCAGTGTGTTGAGGAGACTGACCTGATTCTTATCCACTCAAATAAGCTGAACTACACCGAACTGGAGAATGGCCATTCCGCAATGCTAAAATCCGTCAGTGGAGGCAAAGTCCCCTCTATCAAGAAAACCTGGCTCAAGATTGAGACCCAGTACCTGGTTGTGCAACTGGATGGTAAACTGATGAAGGGCCATATGTACCAACTCTTCACCAGATTCACTGGAGAGCTGGCTGATGATCTGGGAGGCTTCTACAGGAGTGAATACATGGAGGATGGAGTAAGAAAGTAAGTGTATTAGGAGTCAGCTATACTTTGAAAATTTAGTCCACTTTAAATTGGCAAAACAGACCAAGACATACTGTATCTACAGTAATGTGTTGGTAAAGTAGGGGCCAGAAGTGTGGATAAGATGCCAATGAAGGATGAAGGTTGGGGTAAAGGAAAGCTTTTCTAACATGTGGTTAACATAAAACAGTCCTAAAAATTGCTTCATTAAAATTACTGGGAAATGGGCATCCATTCCCAGAGGCTTATGTCATATGAGACAATGATTGCGAATGAGTTGCCATGTTGGGTTTAAAATGGTCTACTACATTTAGGGGCTTGTTCCAAACAAGACTTTGGTTAAAAAGAAAGAAATGACAAGGCATTTAAACTGTATGTTTCAACAACGTTGTATGTGTGTTGGCACATGGAAAAAGCCTTTCTTTTTCAAACAAAATACAGTAATTTACTTCTAATTGTAATACATGAGTTTGAATTTGTTTAGATGGACAACAAGAAACAATTTGTCAATGTAGGCCTACTCAGTTTGTTGTACAGATTTTACTTTTTCATGTCTTCACATATAACTGGATAGTTGATGGATAAAAATGGTTTAAATGTCTTGCATTTACTGGTCATAAACCAGTAGACCTGACAATGTTTAGGTAAATGTCTTATAAAACATGAAGGACTATGCTGACATTTGCACATGGCCTTTTCATTTTCATAACATCCTAACAGTTTGACACTTCATCAAGTCTTCACGTGAATCTGGACTAAACAATACCATTGCGGACTAAAGTGTTTAAAATACATAGATATAATGTTGATATACCTTTTACACATTACAATTGTTGTCTCCATCATGTCAGGGTTGTTGCTACGACTCAGATGCAGCCAACAGATGCAAGGAAGGCATTCCCCTGTTTCGATGAACCTGCTATGAAAGCTATTTTCCACATCACTCTGATTCACCAGAATGGAACTGTAGCCTTGTCCAATGGGGAAGAAAAGGGTACGTTTTTTTTACCAAACATTTGTCAACTTTATCTTGCCAGTTTATGACCAACTGTAATACTGTAAGTGAATGAGGAAGGCTGGATGTAGAACAATCTGAATTGTTATGAAGTTTGAATGGCCTGGACAGCAAGATATGATAAAGCCACAAAAATACAAACATAATACCACAGAAATGCAGAGATATGACACATACAGTTCAAACACATATTAAGTAACAAATCCTATTGTCCAATTGTGTATTACAGAGTCGGGCCATGTCCACATGGAGGGTCAGGTTGTGCAGAGGACAGTGTTTGAGCCAACTGAGAAAATGTCTACCTACTTGTTAGCATTCATTGTCAGTGACTTTGGATACATCAGTCGCACCATTGATGGAGTTCTGGTAAGTTTCTTCACCATCAATCCCCCAAGCCAATAGACTAAACATTGTTAAATTCCTTGCATTTTAAAGGAAATAGTCAAAACAATTATAATTATATAATTGTATTTGTCCCCGGGGGGCAGTTCATGATAAATTTACAGGGTTACATAATGCAGCCCAAACACTTATCAACCAGTTGCTCATACAATATGAATTTGGAATAACAATTCTAAAATAAATATTTACATAAAAGAAATACATTGGCTTTTTTCGCTGAAAGGTACAGAAGAAAATTAGAGTCAAATTTGGGGGAATTTCATTTAGAGATTCTGTGATTTAAGCAGAAATGTACGAGAATAGAGTCGTACATTAGCAATAATCAAGTTGTTATTGTAGTCTATTGTTAGCCTATATTAGAACAACAGCCATCTGTAAGAAATAAGGAACATGGAGCATCTCGTGTAGCTGATATTAAGTAAAAGTTTACAAATATGCACATACTTTTGTGTAGTCTGTTATTAACTCTCTGTGGAATGAGCTGCTTTAAAACAACAGATTGACAAGGTCTCAAACTATCTGATTAGTTAAGTTGAGGTTATACTATAAATATGAAAATGAAATCATCACATTGTCATCAGGACCCTTAAAAGGTACTGCGAGAAACCAGAGCTTTTCTGGAGGGAGAACCGCACGGAAGTGGTCTCTTTTCAGGAAATGTCTTTTAGGGTTCTCCTTTTATCATTTTCATGCAGGCAGATGGATGCTCTTCTGATACCGCCTAATTTAAATTGATGTACAAATTCAATATTATAAATTACAGTCTTTATTCTAGTAAAGTTACAGCTTTAATTTCATAAATGTACGACGTTGATCTTGATATTTTTTTCTTAGTGATGTCGATTATACTTTGTAGAAAGGTCACATTGATTTAAAGCTGAGTTGTATTCTTTAGCATTTAAACAAAAAATAATGCACATTCAGTAAAATGTTTTAGAGAAGAACATCTGTCAGAGAAAAATCTACTTTTTGGAAGGATCATTAAATTCATTCAACACAGAATCTGAAATTTAAAAACCCTATGAAAATGATAATCAAGCTGACATAAATGTGCGTGATAACACTTGTCTGTTCTAACGAATGTATTGTTCGATGTTGGTTCAGATCCGTATCTTTGCACGGAAGCCAGCTATTGATGCTAGGCAAGGAGATTACGCCCTCAACATAACTGGACCCATCCTCAAGTTCTTTGAGAGATATTATAATTCCACATACCCTCTGCCAAAGTCTGGTAAGTCCAGTATCTGTGTGAACATGCAACATAAAGATTTCCTAAAGCTATAGGGCTTGCAGTAGCTTATGAAGTTAGATCAGTCTCAATACAGAAGGGTTGTGATTTAAATATAAATGATTCTATCCACAAATATATTTTTCAATGCACACACAAATGTAAAAACAAATCCATGTTTCACAAATGTATTTCTGATTTACACACACATATTTTAGTTATATATATATATATATATATATATATATATATATATATATATATATATATATATATATATATATATATATATATATGGAACAGAAATCCACAATAGGGTATTCACATATATTCTAAAAACTCATTCGTCACTCCCATTAAAACATCAGTCAGCAATATCCAAACGTGATGTGAAGTGCATATCCTTCATCCTGTTTATTGAACAAGACTTATCTGATAGTCACATGAAGGTTTGTACTTTGTCATTTTCATTTGTTTATGATGGGGAGTTTAAAGAACATCTCAGAGCTTCCTGTAAACTATCAATTATTAACAAATACAATTTGGTAACCTGATTGAAATAAAGTCTTTCATGACAGGCATTTTTCCTTATTATTCTGTAACAGCCCCTTTAAAAATATCCCCATATTTCATATTCAAGCTGAACATACGTCCACACCAAGTGTTACAACAACCTTGACTTGACATGAGACGTAGATGTAACCTATTGATTTTAAAAGTGAAGTTACAGCTGCATTCTTTGTTACGGCCTGCTAGGGGGCAACACCTCAACTGGTTAGGAATAGCTACTGTTAGGAATAGCTCCTAAATCCTTCTAATTGAGAAACAACCAATTAACCTCAATAGCATTGAGGCACAGCAGCACCTAATGAAATGATGGTCACAGTCTCCAGTTTACAGTAATCTTCGATACACCATAATGTTAAAGTAATAAACTAAGATCCTTACAGACTATTGATTTAAAAGCACTACCTTGGGATTTAGGCTACGCTACCATGGCAACTTCAAAATGTGTTCTGGAAAAATCTTTTTTTCATGCCTGATTTTTCATTGCAAAATTGGAATCAGTTATCACACTCTCTTTAAACAGATACTGCATGACGTTTTGAACTGTAGGAAGAGTGATAGTATCTGTTTATATTTTGGAGTTTTTGCTCATTAGCATTTCTGCAGCTTATTGCTGTGCAGGAGAACAGTCCTTCTGGAAAACAATCTTCATATGAAGCTTTTGGAAGCCACATACTGTATGAACACTTCCAAAAAATGAATACACAAGGATGCATTTACCTATAATGACACATTTATCCCTAGCGTCGAAAAACTCTTCGGCAATCAATAGACTCTGAATGTGTTTTTAAAGACTTTGATCTTAATATTGTATCATCAAAGTCTGATTTAGCTTTTTTTATACACAGTTTCTCCATGCCTGCTTCTCAAGCAAGCTTTTAGGACTCTAATCAGTGGCCGTGAGAAAGGAAGTCATGGCTACATGATATGTGTGAACACCTTATTTTAACAGATGATATAGCTGATATTCGGAAATTGCAGTAATCATAAAACAGCTGCACCATGCTCATAAAATGTGTTGATATTTAGTGTTTGACAGTCTTTGCTCTTCTAAGTCCTCACCAACGTCAATATTGGTAATTATGGGTCCCAAAAACCTAATTTAAGGTTTCAAAATGATACTCCACAAACTTTCGGTAGCTATTCTCCTCTCATACTGTATTCGGCCCATGTTAAAAACCTGGTGCAGATAAACTACTGTTAGGTTTAACAAGCAAGTTGTATAGAAACTCAACCAAAAAAATTTCTCTTTTTGTGCAGATCAGATAGCTTTACCAGACTTCAACGCTGGAGCCATGGAGAACTGGGGACTTATTACATACAGAGAGACGGCACTGCTCTATGATGAAGCGTACTCATCTAACTCCAACAAGGAGAGAATTGCTTCCATTATTGGTCATGAACTGGCTCACATGGTAAGGCTTTAACATTGCAAACTATATCACTTCATAATCTTATGGTGTTCACTGTTTAATCTTCTTTAAACATGATTTATAAATGAAGATGATACATTTGAGATGACAATGTATTGCCTTATAGAAAAAGATTAATCTGAGTTTAATGAATATATAATAATATAAATAGCTTTCTCTTCTCAGGGGAAAATGATGCACGACCATTCAAAAATCCTAGCAGGTTTCTAATGATATAAAGCTTAAAGTAAATGGGTAAAGTCTCCCTTTAAGATCAAATCCAAGCTAAATCAGCACCGACTTCAACAAAAAAGTCATGACCAAGTCAAGTCACAGGTATTGTAGCAGACTTAAGGTCATTTTGGTGATTTTCAATTTGGTGACCTGGCATTTGTTTGAGTTCCAACAAATATATATTTTCATATTTGAGACATGAAACTAGTCTGGTTCTTCTAAATTCCAATATACTTTGTACTCTAAGGGCCTCATATTGAACATCACTTATTCTTTTTTAGGACATACATTATGAAGTGTTATCAAGCCTCATAGAAGTAGAATCAAGGCCTTGTCTTGACTGTTTTTCATATCTTAATTCTGCAGATCTACTTGTGTTTTTAGTCTTTCCTGGCATATAAAGTATATAAACCACATATTTTCTCTGTGCTGATCCTTTCAGTGGTTTGGTAATCTAGTGACCCTGAGGTGGTGGAATGACTTATGGCTGAATGAAGGCTTTGCATCCTATGTTGAGTACCTTGGAGCAGACGATGCTGAACCTGAATGGAACATAGTAAGGATTTCTCCTGCACCTTATGGCCTCGATAACCAATGAAGAGCAATGAAGGATGATAAGGGGAGGCATCAGGCAAGTTTTGTTGATCCTGTTTAATTTTTTTTTTTTTAAAAGAAAGACCTCATCGTGCTCAACGACGTCCACAGGGTGTTTGCAATCGATGCCCTGGCATCTTCTCACCCTTTGTCCTCAAAAGAAGAGGACATCCAGAAACCAGAACAAATTAGTGAGCTTTTTGATGCCATCTCATACAGCAAGGTAACGGAATACACTCTAGACTGAAACACAAAACACTTTTCCCATCCCATATTCCAAGATCAATCAAACGTTTTAACATATACAATTTGTCTGCAGGGAGCATCTGTTCTAAGGATGTTATCCGATTTCCTGACTGAACCAGTTTTCCAAATGGGACTTCAGGTAGGGACATTTTGGGGAAGTTTATTGGTTACCTAAAAAAAGAATACAGGTTTATTTATTTATTGGGAAAAGAACCCTATGTATTGTGTCTTTGTCAGATATGGATTGTCAATAGCTTTACTCCAAGGCAAGGCATGTTCATATGCTAAACAGTTGACTGAAACAGCCATGCTTGATTTATGCACCACATTCTTTATTTTACTTAATTTCATGAATAGATAGGTAATAGAAGACAAATTGGACATATGACTCATCAATAATAAGGATACCATTAAACAGCATACCAATTTGCAACATTTGGTTGCAGTTTTAAAAAGTACTTTCAGAAACATCCACTAGAGTATCAGGATCTGTGTTGTCCCCAACAAAATATTGAGGTACAAACGTGGGTGTATCTTGATCTTGATATGCCGGACAACATTATACACCCAAGGGACTATTTCTTTTACAGGAAAGACATGAATGATTACTTGGCCAGTTTCTGTTGGAGCACCTATTGAAGGAACTAACAGGGTTTTGAATTCACTATGATTGTATCTTCTATTATCAAAAGTTCCAGAGTAAGCATTGCCTAAAGAGTTCAGAAAGGCACTCACAGGTGAAAGGATATAAAGTACAAGGATTCTTGTGAATTAGTGATTGACTTTCGTGCTAAAGTGTTGAAGCTTTAGCCTCCCTGTTACCTTTATAAGGCATCATTATCGCAGCCACTTGGGTTTGATGCCAATCTGGGGTGCTATTTCCTCCCTTTCACTCAACACACCTGACTTTCTTGTCTCTTTTCAGCTATTCTATCAATTACTGACCAACCTTTTATCAAAAAATACTTGTAAAAAAATCAAAGGGTTGGGCTGGTTGGATTTGCTCATACTTAATTTAGGGTTCATTGTAGAGTTTTTTTTAGAGCAATTCAGAGCTTTACCACAACATTTTGACAGAACACATATAACTCATACTTGTCTTTTGTGTGTTTACCCTGCAGAGCTACCTGAATGAATTTCAATTTGGGAATGCAGTCTACACAGATCTGTGGAACCATCTGCAAAAGGCATTGCCCTTTCTAAAAAGTCTCATGAGCGAATAAATCAAAAGAATTGTCCAGTATGTTTTAGCCAACGTACATTTTATAATTACTTTTTCTCTCCATTCACAGGCTGTCGATGATAGTGGCACTTCTCTTCCTGGCACAGTTCATGAAATCATGAACACCTGGGTTCTTCAAATGGGCTTTCCTGTGGTAACAATAAATACAACCACTGGGGTTGTATCCCAGAGCCACTTCCTCTTAGATCCAGATTCTGAGGTCACCACTCCTTCTATTTTCAAGTATGTGCCGTATCGTTATTCATCCCTTTCTCTGTATCAATAATTTTTTTAATCTGGGATTTTTCTATAACTGTTGCTATATATTATACAGCAATATAACTTCCTCATCATATACAGCATTACAGTTACTCTCCCAACTCTTGATAAACTTAAAAAAAAAAAAAGGAAATTGTATGTTCAACTGATCATAAATTAATTTATCCCACAGCTATGAATGGATTGTTCCAATTAAGTGGATGAAGACTGGTGTAGACCAGCAATCACAATGGCTCACTGAAAAATCAGGTAAGATGAACAAACCTAGCATGAGAGAGTGTGATGATGAATGGAATTATTACCATCACTGTAGACATAGTGATTGTTGTTACTGCTATGATGTCTTTTTATATCAAATAATGTTGTTAAAGTTGTCAAATTATTAGTTTTTTCAACAAAAACGAGTAATGGCTGGTTTTCAATGGATAATTGCGATAATTCGTAATAAATTGTAATGTTTTTCTCATGCTTTTATTTTAGCTAAGGGTACTCTACTTCCTGTTTTGAATTGAAAATCTGCTTTAATTTTGAAAAACACAAGGATCTTCCTGTAGATTCAAAGTTAAGTTAACTGATTTAAATACAGGAAAAGAAACTTGCTTCAGATTAAAAAAGGTAAATGTAAATATTAAGAAAAGGTAAAAATAAATAAATAAAATGTTTTAGCTATCAGGAGCAAATTAATTTTGAATTGTCAATTAGAATTGTTTCACATCACTGTGGTGGAAGGCAACAACTGTAAATGTTTGCATTGAAATCAAGTTGTAAAAATGTAAACACATTTTGTCGGTGAAAAACACCTAACCACCAAACCTGACAGAGCAAACATTTTCTAGATAGATAGACAGATAGATAGATAGATAGATAGATAGATAGATAGATAGATAGATAGATAGATAGATAGATAGATAGACAGATAGACAGATAGATAGATAGATAGATAGATAGATAGATAGATAGATAGACAGATAGATAGATAGATAGATAGATAGATAGATACTTTATTGATCCCGAGGGAAATTCAGGGCATCCAGTAGCAGTATACAGACAGGCAGGACACAAGACAGGACACAAGACATTTCTAAACTTAAATTAAGAAAAACTCATTACATGTTCAGCAATAATAAGTAACTCCCCCACCTGCTTCCTCCTGTAGTCACAATTGATGCAATGAAAGCACCAGGAAATGAGTGGGTGCTGGCCAACCACAACGTGTCCGGTTACTACAGAGTTAACTATGACGAAAGCAACTGGAACAAACTCCTGACAGCACTGACCAGTAACCATCAGGTGATGCAGCTGTCAGATGAGTGACAATATATACGAATCAGAGTGATCTCTATTTTCCTAAAATGATAAATCTGAGTTGTCTTAATCATAGTAATAGTGATATTTTGCTTTTATTTTAGCTTATTCCTGTGATCAACAGAGCTCAGTTGATCAATGATGCATTCAACTTAGCCAGGTGAGTTCCTCTTCAAGGGTATGAAGGATAGATGATCATAGAAATTAAGGTTTTTCAAAAGGTTTTTCCTGGGACAAGTTTATCTGGACTTCAAACCCATTTTTTTTAAAAATCTGTAATCCATTTTGTGTTGGTTTTAAGGTGATCCAAAAATGTAATCTGGGTCAGGATTTTAAGGATTTTCACAAACAATAGTAAAGAATTTTACGAGTCGGCTTTAAGGGTGTATGTAGGCCTGTGAGGCTGTAGAAAATTAAGTCAATAGAATTTTGTAGTAGAAAATTAAGATTTATCAAGATGTTGAAGGCAGCAGAATCCTATAAACAGTCATAAATAGGGTTAAGAAAATCTTTGTTATAGTTAAGTCACACAACTAGTTGCCACATTGAAAGTAAATTAATGATTATTATGAGGAAGTTTAAAATATATATTTAATATTCCCAATCATTTGATCCCAAAGGGCAAAGATCATTCCTACAGTACTGGCCCTCAGAACTACCAAGTACCTGACAAGTGAGAGGGAATACATGCCATGGAATTCAGCCCTGGGCAGCCTAGACTTCTTCGAACTAATGTTTGACCGCAGCGAGGTTTATGGTGTCATGCAGGTGAGCGTTCTCTCCACCCATAAAAATCAAAAGAGCAAAAACATAAATACCGTAGTTTTCTATGTTTTCTTCCTGATCTCTATCTTGTTGATTTTTTTTAGCAATATCTGAAGCAACAGGTCACCCCTTTGTTTGAATACTATAAGCTCATGACTGACTCCTGGAAGGCAATACCCGATGGACACATGGACCAGTGAGTATAGAAACTCTTAGACATGTTATGTTCTTGTGCTTCTGAAAGGATGCAATAAAATATTATACTTTCAAATTTGAGTTATAAGCATAAAACAACTTATTTTAGAGTGAAAGTGAAAGTCTTATTGCCTTTATGGACAGAATAATTTGATCAGTGGTAGGTGGGTACAATCCATTTTGCCGACCAAGCAAAAGTAAAGAAATATATTTGAGTTTGCTGCTGGAAAAAGCTTAATGTCACAAGGCTTCACAATTTAGAAAGTCCTTTTGACTTCATTGTTTCAACCACTTGTCTTCCGATTTTGTATGGTCTTCTGTCAGCAATCTGTTTCCTCTTTTTCCAGGTATAATCAGGTGAATGCTATCAGCCTGGCTTGCAAGTCAGGTCTTGAAGAATGCCAAAATCAAACCACGACATGGTTCAAGCAATGGATGGACTCGGGGATCAACCCGTAAGTATAAACTTCAATGTAAGCCACAGCATTCCCACAGTGGATATATGTTTTAAGTGTACAAAGAATCTAAAAACATTAATACATGTACGGTATATGGGAATGCAATAAAATAAATACATTCTGGAAGGGAGTGGTTTATAAAGTAATGACCATTTTGTCTATAAGTATCCCAGTAGACTAAAAAATCTGCATATCTGACATTGCGTAAAAAAAATATAGAAACAAAAATATCCCAACAGAGACATGTAGTTTGTGTCATGCTTACGGTTTAAAACTTGGGAAAGGTTGAGAATCTGATCAGCCATGCAGGTAAAACCATTGCGTTTACGTCAATTGCAGCAGTTCATATCTTTTAATGGAAAATGGAAAAGATTGGAAAGATTACATTCTATTAACAGATAGTGGACTTTTAGCTAAATTCAGGTGAATTTTTGTTAACCTTCAAGTTAGTTAACTATCAGCATTTTACCACTTCCATCATCATGATTTACTGACCTCTAAAGATCTCATTATTCTTTAGGATCCATCCCAATCTGCGTTCCACTGTCTACTGTAATGCCATAGCAGCAGGTGGTGCTGCAGAGTGGGAGTTTGCTTGGTCCCAGTTTAAGAACTCCACCATTGCTATTGAGGCTGACAAACTCCGCTATGCTCTGTCTTGCTCAAAGCAGCCCTGGCTTCTCAACAGGTCTGTTAATACCGTTTTACAATTTGCTAAAAAATTAACTGACTGTAACTGAATAGTACACACTTAACATTTCAGGTATCTGGAGTACACTCTGGATCCAGAGAAGATCCGGAAGCAGGACGCCACGTCCACCATTGTCTACATTGCTGGCAATGTTATTGGTCAGTCCTTGGCCT
The DNA here is from genome assembly GCF_947650265.1 of Symphodus melops. NCBI lineage: Eukaryota > Metazoa > Chordata > Actinopteri > Labriformes > Labridae > Symphodus > Symphodus melops. The sequence goes on along the minus strand of NC_136696.1, from coordinate 9,633,103 downwards.
GGGACTTTGTCAGGGCTCGTTGGACATATATTTTCACTCAGTAAGTATAACCCAACATATTAGTGCTTACTACTGATAAAGGATGAAAGGCATGGGATATAACTCTTTTTTTAAAGTCACTGAAGTCTTCTCTGCAACACAGTTTGTCCACTTTGACATTTCATGCCAAAATGGGCTTTACAGTTCCATGTAAAAGGTTCTCATAAATACAGATATCTGCTGTGCTTACACAACAAATGTCTTTGAACTTTGACTTTCACATGCTACACCTTGGAGTTAAATAATCCCATATTGGCGAGTCATTTTATAATTCATCTTTTTATAACTGGCAGATTTATTATACAAACATTGACTTGTTATTGAAACTCTGCCTCAGATGGCCTTTGGTCTTGCTCTCTCATAAACCTTGACAGACAGAGCATACAAAGGTCATGCGTGTTATTAGAACTAAATATTTCAAAAGTTCAATCAGAAACTCTGACAGTTAAACTCTATGAGTGGATTTGTAATCAATTAGCATCCAAACATGAAGGATTGATTCAAACATGAACACCTGTCACTTGGGTAGTCACAGCTGATGATCTCTGTAGAGTCTGATAAAGTCGTGACACTAATGTGACAGCAACTGGAGTGTGATGGAGATATGAACATTTAAATTGTATTTAAATGAAATGCAGGCAGGGGAAACTAGATCTTTAGAAAGACAGCAGCATGATGTGAGGCTAATATGGGGGAAAGCTGATGATAACAGCTGATATTTGAAATATAATAATAAACTAACATTCAAACCAATGGTCCTGATTTTACGCTGTGCTTTACTCACAGGTATGGTGGCGGCTCTTTCTCCTTCTCCAACCTCATCAACGGAGTCACTGAGCGTTTTTCAACAGAGTTCGAGCTTCAACAGGTTAGCTATTCTGGATATTTTTGGACACAATGTTTCTTCACCATTAACATGTTTTGTCCTGGATTAAATATAGTTCTGCCTTCACTTAAGGCATTTTTATTTCTGTTCGTCCACGTTATGGTTTGCCTTTGGGTAATTTTCTTAATATGCTATACAATAATGAGTACATGCCATCAACTGTGACCAAGTTATTCTATTGATTAAAAGCACCAATTTTAAGTGAAGATAATAAGAACTTCAGAAACAAGGAAATGTCTAAAATAAGGAATATTCAAATCCTGTATGAAAAATTATACCAGAGTCCCAAGTTCCCATAGGATATCAATTGATTAGTCTTTCTTTTTGTGTATGTATATATATATATATATATATATATATATAATATTATATATTTGCAAACCTTATGAAAGTCTTATGACTCAAAGTCATAAGACTCTGCTTTTAAGTGTGTTTCATATCATATCACCTTTGAACCATCTCTGTCAAAATGCAACATCACAGACACTAACAACACTGATGGTATCCATTTATTTTTTGGGACAGCTGAAGCAGTTTAAGGCAGATAATTCAGAAACTGGTTTCGGCTCTGGGACCTTGGCAGTGGATCAGTCCATTGAGAGAACCATCGCCAACATGAAATGGATTGCAGAGAACAAGAAGAGCGTTCTGGATTGGTTCAGCAGCGAAGTAAAACCCTGATGATGCCACCTACGGCTGCAGCTCCATTATTATTACTACTTGTTTAAGAAAGGATCTTTTTTTATGAAAAGAAAATTTGTATTTGGAGAAAGATAAGGTTCACATCCTGTTTCTAGGATCCATAATAAGATTACTTGGATCTTTTTTTGACTTGTGGTATCCTTTTTGTTTAGTATTTGAGTGCCAAGAAGTAAGCTTACGAAGGTTTGGTTACCATCAAACCTAAAATGTTGAAATTACAAAGACAATTTTAATATTTACATTTCAACGACCAAAGAAGACTCGTTTTAATGCCATTTTATGTATCAATCTTTTTCTCCCTTCTATGTAAAAACAAGTACAATGTCATGATGTATATTTTGGTGCCGTTTCATTCCATTTAAATTCTGGTTGTAATAAGTAATCCTCCAATGATAAAATAATCATGTTGTAGTCATAACATGCTGATTTAGTTTATAGCACACAATACCAATAAACTCACATCCCTAAGCCATCTATTAAAATGAACTTTTGTACTGTACCTTTACAGTAAATGTAATGTTTCTCATTCAAAATACCAACAGTCCCACAACCTTCAGCACCAACTAAATCTCCAAGTTGATGAACATTTCCTTATTTATTATTCAGATTCTTCAAAAGATTATGTTTTTTGTTTATGAAAGATGACTCTTGACATCATAAGTTAGCCTGAACCAAACTTTCTTAGGGTTTTATGTGTGATTTCATCATTGTATTAAAAAAAAAATCAAATCCCTGAGATCCCTTTCAAGAATAGATGTTTAGATCTGTCAGGGAAATAAATCTCTTCTAAGACTTTACACTTCTAAAGCATTGATTATGTTGATGTTATATTCATTTATGTTCATGTTCAAATACTGGATTTAATGCTCATTTAGGCACATACAGTATACCCAAAGGATATTTCTATACATTTGAAAGCACAAGTCATTACCACTGATGAATATGTCATGTAAAGACATATATTGTATTCTACTTTAAGAACAAAACAAACATTAAAAATCTGCTGTTGTGCCTGGTACAATAACACAATACATGTTTTTTTTCCGACATTTTATCTTGACTTGGGCACCACACTGTTTTCAATACAACCCGGGATTGCCTGCTGATTTCAGCACAATAAACCAAATGTTTTGTTTTCAAGGGGTTTCTTCATTGCACACAAATGTCTTAATGTCAGACAGGACAAGCAAGTTTTTACCGGAGTTGTGGAGTTCTCCAGAGTGTTCGATGGTGGTCAATAAACTTTATTAGAGAAGCTTTGTTCAATTGATCTTTTGTTGTTCTTACTATGATGTGAACAGAGTAAACAGTGACCCATTCCTAAAAAAAACGGGAGTCCACTGTTCGACATGGGAACAATGGATGGTTCATAGAGGCCTGCTAGCTTGTAATGCTGATCCAGCTAACATTACAGACTTAATCAGTTAAGAAAACAGAACAGTTACAGTAAATAGTAAGCATCAATACAAACTGTACATTATGAACGTGTTACACATTTGTATCTCCAAAGGTTAAAGGAGCAATATACAACTCTGACACCTAATGTTTAAGATTGGTACTGCAGTCCAAATTTGAAACAATAGGAAAAGCTGTCTCCCCCAACCCCTCTTCCTTAAAGTCGATGCAGGTTGCCATGTCATGGACAGAGAAGCTTTAGCTCTGAATCAGTCGTGAAACCTTTCTTTGCACAAGTATCTAGTTTATCCTAGTTTTAACACTTGCCTGTTTATGGAGCTTATGAGAAAAAAAGTATGTGTAAGTCAGGTGGAATGAGTTCTATGTACCTGAACCCTTTCTAGCTTCCATCACTGCAGCACCTGTTGGTTTGCAATTTTTCTTGGCCATTCCAGATTCCAGAAGAATCCAAACTTAGAAGAAAGACACACTGGCTGATGTATTGTTGTCAGAAAAGCAAACACTTCCACAAAACATGTTTCCTTGATGTCTGATGATACAGTAAGCTTGTCTTATGATTTAATCAAGTAGACCTGTAACATATTGGTCCTTTAAGAAAAGAAGATAAAAGATCCACTTCAGAAGAAGAATTGTTATAATTTTGACTGTCTTTTGTGAAATTCTGAATATCCCACAACAGCATTTAGATTTGCATCAGTCAACTATAATAAAACACAAGCGCAGATAGTTTTGTGAGTAGCACTTGTATAGACTAAGAGATGGATAACACATCAACTTGAATGTGTAGAAACCTCCATGCAATCAATATCAATAAGTCTTTCAGTCTAGAGGCGTTGCTCGCAGTCCAGAGAGGGACGTAAAGTTTGACCTATGAACACAGTGACGCAAAGACAATAAAATATCTCTGTCATACTCCTCTGACTGCTTAGCAGTTTTATGACAGTTATGAGAACACTCAGTCAAACATGAGTCTCAATAATCCATCAATGTATTTACTCAGCTCGTTATCAACAATTTTTTGTCACACTGTTCACAAAACAGCTTGTCTGACCTAATATGTCATCCATTTTTTTCTGACAGGGCTCTGTGAAACAGGAAGTTAAATGCTGGAAAGCCCCACTCTCTGCTATTCTGCAGGAACACTGAGACTCCGTTTTCCTAGCTGGTACTCTCTGTTTAGAGGACTATGGAGAAAAAATGTAGCGTCAGCAGGCTGTGCATTCTGAGCATTGTAATAGCTGTACCCGCGATTGTAACGATTGTCACGTTGTGGACTATTGCCCTGACAAGAGATGAGGAACCTTGGGAAAGGTATGACATTGTTTTGGACAATTCTTGAAAACTTCAGCAGCTTTGAAGTATGATAATGCATATCTCTGAATTTGCTGAAAGTGCAACCGGAATCCCAGACAGAGTTTTCTCTCTCAGGATGGTTAAAATTAAAATTCATGTGATTACAGTGAGAAATAAACTTCGATGAACAAAATCTGAGGCTGTTATTGTTTTTCAGTGTTGGTGCTCGATGGACTACTGCCAATTTTTTACTGAAGAAACATTACTAATGGACAATAAACATTTAAAGGAACTCAATGTTTTTTCCACTGAGATGCCAGTAGTAATTTTATTGTGTTTAAAAAAAGAAGACCTCTTAAGATAAAAAAATCAATAAAAAAAGAACAAACAAACAGAAAAGAGACGTTAATGAATTGCAAACAATTTCTTTACTGCATGAGCACTAATTACATAATATTACAAGTCTCTAAACGATTTAAGTGAAAGGCAAGTGCACTGAATAATAAAACACTTACAAGTGACAGCTGATCAGCAGAGGACACTGTCAGACCACTCACAACAAGGAAAATGACAGACCGTAACCAAAAATGATTTTTAAAAGTTAGTTCAAAATATACTAATGAAAACAGCAGGATGAACACAGTTTAAAGTGAGTACATTAAATATACTATCTGCAATGAGAAAGAAAATGTAGATTTATTCATAGGTTAAAATGTTAATGCTGATACTGATTGGTGAAAAGATAAGTATGGGTGCATCCAAACTGCAAAGTGCCGATGCATTCTGACATTCCCTTCTATCTATGATGTTTACTGTTCTGTTCTGTAGTCTTACACAGTAGGCCGTTTGTTCCTACTTTGTCTGACTCATTCAGTGTGGAAGTAGTGTCATCAACCAGCCTCATGTTATTGACACCCAAACTCAGATGTGATATATTGGCTCAGTAAATTAAAAAAAAAAACAAAAAAAAACTTCACATTGCATTTAAACAAGTCAATAACTCACACATTTTTCATTCTCGTTTGTTTTTATTTGGAAACGCATGTGAGGTTACTTTTTACAATCTATTTCACACAGCATTGTGGGAGTTAAAATACAATTCATATCCTGAAAGTATGCATCAAAACCATACTGCACAAAACCCGGAAGTTAGCATCCATACTGAAATGTTAAGTCTACGAAGGTGGACCCATAAAATACTGAATGACCACAAGAATTCAGTCTACTGAAACGCCCTACTGAAATGTCTGCACTCAATAGTGAACTGTATCTTCATTTGAGCCTTAAGGTGACATAGCGCTAAAAATATAAAACTGCACAATATTGTTGTTGCAACTCTTTAAAAGACATTTTCAAAGAAATGTTTTTCCTTTATTATTCTTTGACAACAATCTTTTATCAAAATGAAAGAAAAGTCTCAATCAAATGTTCCCGGTGTTGATTCTAGATAGATAGCTTGCTGTCAGATGTTGATGTCCATGAATATACTGTAAGTCCAGTAAGCGATGATTTATTTTATGTTGTAATATAAGTTTACATGCTGGCCTTCCTGTAAACATATGGATATGTTACAGGCCCTGAATGATCAAAGTAAACACATTATGTCATCTATGTTTTCTTCCCGTAAGATATCGTCTACCGGCTGATTTGATCCCTGTTTCCTACAACATCACCCTGTGGCCTCGTCTCAGACCCGACCCAAACTCTGGCCTCTACATTTTTACAGGTGAATAAACTATACAATGGTTCTTGTTCACAGCACGTCTGCATTTTGACTGCATTTATTTTTTCCTATAGGCTTCTGCCAGTGAACATGTCAGATTGTTTACCTCTAACAGATGTAGTTAGAAACAGATGAAGCATTAAATCAGGATTTAGTGGTTTGTGTTCTGGGTTACTGCACAATGTTGGCTCTTTGGGACATGAAAACAATATCCACTGTGCAGCTGCTGCTGGATATACTGTGTTAACCGATGTGTGGTAAGTTTAATGTTCATGTTCTACAGGCATGTTGTGTTTGCAGCATGAACAGCTCCACAGTAACGATAAATAGTCAAAATGAACCTTGAACTTTGAAGAGTCTTTACTTAATGAATGTTCGTTGACGCCACCGTTAGATGGGAGTTGTTTCTGTATTACTGTGCAACGATGAAATCATGAAACCAACCATGGATCATCTTTAGATTTATTCAGCCGTGGTCAGACGACACAACAACAGAATACATGTCTGAAAAGTGCTCACAAATCTCTAACTGACACTTGTTGACCAAGATATGACAAAGTATTCTTTTTAACAACATTCTGCTAGAAGGTACAGCCTACAAGTACAAGCCATACCTTACATAGTGACTCTCTCGCTACAGCATGTTGACAAGCAGAGATACCAGAATGGACGACTTGTAGTTTACAGAGGAGTGGCAATAAAATGTAAGCATGTCATTGACATTGTTTTTGACTTCAATCAATCAATCAATAATTTATTATTTAATTCATAACAAGTGGTCTCTCGAAACGCTTTACAAAAGAACTCAATATGCAGGGGGACGACACAGTCAGAAAGCTGGGCATTGATTGTTGATTGGGACGGCACAGTCCGATGGGGCAGCTGTTAAGGGGCAACACGGTCCGTAAAAGTGTGTTTTACGTTGACATGTGGATGAAGATGTTTTTGAGAACTGAGCATGTGTGGACATGATTATTTTTTGTAACGGAGAAGGAAAACCTCAGTTTAAAAAAAATTACCTGCTACGAGGCCTAAGTTTGCTGAGAACTTGAGTCTGGTGTTGTGCTGCTCTCTACAGGACTCAGTGAGTATTGACATTCTAGGAGGGCTGTTTTCTTCTCTGCGTAAACACGATATCAACTAATGCATCATCAGCGGTGAATCAAGGGCGTTGAGATGGTAGAGAAACATTTTCATATTCATGTTGGTGTGGTGCAGGAGCAGTTTTGGAATACTGGACCAAGAGTTACAAGTGCATGTACATCACCACTGTCACAGAGCTTCTCCTATGGACTCAAGTTTTGCCACTTGATGCTCATGTCACACTCTTGTATTGACTGCACTTACTTGCAAAAAAGTGCAGATGTCATTTGTTGTTGTTGTTGTCAGGATCTGATTTGAGAAACAAATCAAGTCTTTGTTCTACCCTTTGTGTTATTCAGCTTTTATGTTTTTTTTGTTCATTGTTGTCTTTGAGTTTGTTTGATCTGCATTCCTTTAAATGGACTGCTTACGACAGCCAGATTCTTCAGCAAAGATCTGTCACTTAGCCCTTTGTGTCTCTCAGCACAAGAGTCCTTGTACCTCGGACTTGTATCTGTCTTTGTGTTTTTATGTGCATGCATATAATTCAGTTTATTATGTTATTGTTAATGCTTTCTTTAATTGATGACTTTTCCATTCCCATGCATTTATCAGGCGAGTCCACTGTGAAGTTTGAATGCATAAAAGAAACAGATCTCATCCTGATCCACTCCAACAAACTCAACTACAGGACTCTAGAGAACACACACATCGCCAGTCTCAGTGCATCAGGTGCAGTATACCACGCACAAACACACACTCAATGCAAGCAAATTAATTGTATATCTTTAAGTATTTTTATAAAAAGTAATCTATATTTGTTTTTAAAGTTTGTTTCTACTTGTTATGGCTTCCTAAACCAACATAAGTAAATCCAGGAAGGGGTAAATGGAGAATGAAGGACAGGTAGAACAGGTGTGCAGCAGGTAGAGGGACAAACAGAATGAGAACAGTACCACACATAATACCCACCCACTCTAGAACTTTAAATTAGACATAATGACATAAAGGGTAGCTTTTATGTATATATTTTTTACAATTCAGAACGATTTATAATTTTAATTATAGCAGTGGAATCATTTCCTTTACCTCAATTAAAGTGGGTCACTCTGAACTAAGTTATTTTGTCTCGGTTAATGTCAAATTGTCATAACAAAGACATCCAAAAAAATATCAACTTAACATAAAAAGGTGACATAATGGCTAAATGACGCTTAATGAAAACATTTATAAACATTCATATTAATGATTGGAGTCATGTCAGTCTCATGCATATCATTTCAGATGAAGTGTTATTGTAGGGCCGTCCTGGAAATAAGTATTGTACTTTTACATGTAATCCTTTGGATTGGCTGTTTTTATGGTTCTGATCCAAAAAATAAATCTATCTAGCTATCTGTACATAAATCAATTGAGTTTTGATTTTAACGATCTGATGTAAAAGGTTGAAGGCAGGGTAGGTCATTTTCTCCAAATACACTTTTTAAAATGTTGGTTGAAATTGTCTTTAGGTCTTGACAGTAATTAATTTTTGTCCTCTGAAAAAGAAAAAAAAATCTGTCTTCTGTAGCAATTGTAAACGTAAAAACTTTGACCAATGTCGGCACTCGACCAAGTTTTATTAAACCCATCAAGCCTTTCTACCCCATGCATGCACAAGCCCACACTCAAAGCATGATTGACCAATAGTGCTAGTGCATGTAAGTAAGGGGCGTGGCTTTTAATTGAGTACAGAGGGGAGGGGGTGGTTAAATATGGAGATCAGAGAAGATGCTTTCGAAATCATGTTAATTTGAAAAGACTTCCGACCATGCCTTTAAACAACGTATTTACTCTGTAAAATAAAACTGCTCACTGGAGCGGATGAGGATACATATGTGTCTTTAGATGTCAAACACTCTGAGTTCACTTGTTTTACTGCTTATGGATTAAGTCTCCATCTGTTCTTCTCTAGATGGTGGACCTTCTCTCAGCATTAAAAAATCATGGCTGCAGCCTGAGACACAGTATCTGATCATCAAGCTGAGTGATAAATTAACTCTAAACAGGATGTACGAGCTGTACACCGAGTTCACGGGAGAACTAGCCGATGATCTGGAAGGCTTTTACAGGAGCGAATATGAAGAAGATGGCGTACAAAAGTTAGTTCTTTATTTTCTCTTTCTATCTTTATATTTGGGAATTGTGTTGACATTGTTTTGCTCATTCTCAGGATTGTTGCCACATCTCAGATGCATCCAACTCATGCCAGAAAGACGTTCCCTTGTTTTGATGAGCCGGCTATGAAAGCCGTTTTCCACATAACACTCATCCACCCTGTTGGGACAGTGGCCCTGTCGAATGGCATGGAAATGGGTCAGTAGAGCCTAAAAATAATAAAAGTGTCATTTTACAATACATATTTTATAATATTCACATAAGGAAAAGAACTGTTCAGTCTTTAGAATGGTGTAAAAATAAAGCTAATAGCTTTACTCTTGCTCATACAAAGCCCTCCATAAACTGGCTCCCCCTACCTGTCTGAGCTCCTCCATCGGCACACGCCCACCCGCACCCTCAGATCTGCCCTTGCAGAACAAACTGTCTGTACTGGGGGGACTCCTTCGTTGCTGCTGACATTTGGGAGGGGTCTTTGAAGGGGTCCTTCAAGAAATGTTTTAAAAACTCACCTTTTCAACATCGCCTACAATCACTAACTCCCATCCTTCCCCCTTAGATTGTTTTGTTTATTGGTTGTTGTCTGTTTTTTGTCAAACCATATTTGGGTATTTAGAAAACGCTATATAAAAACAGATTTTTTATTTGAATTGGAGAAAAACAATATAATTAAACAAACAGAGGATATGAAGTTATCTATATATGCCTATGTTAAAGGCGAGAACATTTCTTGTGAAACATCTTAGAAATTCACATTCAGAGGAATATAAACAGACTGGAAGGCATTAATGATATGATCTTAAAGGACTAATATGTAGCTCTGACACCAAATGTTTAAAATGGGTACTGCAGTCCAAATTCAAAATATTGGCGAAAGCTGTCTCCCCCGCCCCTTCCTCCCTTTAGAGTCTATGTAAACACAGGCTGCCATTTTGAGGCCACTGAAGCTTCAGTGTTCAATCAGCTCTGCGTTTTAACCTCTCTCCATTCTACAAAAGCATTTCCATTTTTCATGCTAGTTTTACCACAATTCTGGCTCAATAAAAAAAATTCTGAGTAACGATTTAGAATTGTATTTAAATTTAAAATATTAAATTTGAAGCTACTTTATAATGAAGTTTATCTTACACATTGTGAATTTTTACATGAATGTAAATCTCATTGCTTTGAGCCTGTTCATCTGAGTGTTTTTGTCTTTCAGATATTATGAACACTACTATGGATGGAGAAGCTGTGACACTGACCAATTTTGAGCCCACCAAGAAAATGTCCAGCTATCTACTAGCCATTATTGTCTCTGACTACACACACATCATGTCAACACAAGGAGACACTCTGGTAACTGGTCTCTAATATAGCCATAGATATTTAATTAAAATTATTTGTGACCAAAGATTTAACATACAACAGTTCTTTAATGTGTTATCCACTGATCACATGACGTCTTTAACACAGATATACACCAATAAATATGTATAACTTCTGCATCCTGCAATGAGTGCAGTGAAGTGATGAATTTTGCATTCATGCAAGTGACACAATGAAAAAATTATTTGGGCTTTGCTTTTTTGTACAGCAATGTCCTTTTTTTTAGTTTAACCTGTACAGTTACATTGATCAGCTGTGACATTATGGCAGCCAGCCTAATCATGTGTAGGTGTCCCTCTGATCAGGGTCAAAACAGTCAATGTGCTGTGGTATCTGCCACCAAGAGATTTAGCATAAGAAAGTGGGGCCTCCATTAAACAGACTTGGTTGTGCAGCATATCCCATAGATGCTTGATTGGATTGAGATCTGCAGAATTTGGAGGCCAAGTCAACGCCTCAAACTCATCGTCCGTCCAGACCATATTCTTCTTTGCTCCATGGTCAGGTTTGGATGCCCATGTTCCCATTGTAGACACGTTGGCAGTGGACAAACCGTAGTGCACCCCTGTTTCCCTATATATTTCTATAAGTACTAGCATTAATATTTTCAGCAAATTTGAGGTAGAGTAGCTCTTTCATTAGAACGTATCACACAAGCCAGCCTTTACCCCCAACATGCATTAATAAGCCTACAGCCCTGTCTCTGGGTCATCAGATTTCCTCTCCTCGACTACTTCTCTGTTTGTACTGACCATTGCAGTTCTGGAACACCACATAACTGCTGCAGAGCTGGAGATGCTTTGACTTAGTTGTGTAGCCATCACAATGTCATTTTTCCTGCTTACAACACATCAACTTCAAGGCCAAAATGTTTACTTGCTGCCTCACTGCCAGGTGTCTTAAGGAGAGATAATCAGTATTATCTACTTCACCCGTGAAGTGGTCGTAATGTCACGGTTGTTTGGTATACGGAAATAACTGTTTAGCTTTAAAAAGGGCAGCCTAAGTTTTGATGCACAGAGGTGTTTGCTGTTGTGTGTTCAGATCCGTATCTGGGCTCGCAGGAAGGCCATTGAGCAAGGACAGGGGAGCTATGCCCTCAATGTGACTGGACCCATACTGGACTTTTTGCAGTTATACTATAACATCTCCTACCCGCTGAGCAAGTCAGGTGAGCTGCTTGTATCATCCCTGGGGAACTCTTTTGGTTCCTGTGATGTAATAGTTTGTGTTGCTTTTTGTGTGAGGGATTTTTTTCTAACCTAACTCCACATTTAACAATTTCTCATTAAATGTTATTCATTCACATTTTGTTATCTTCTATTTATTCACAGGCAGATTTGATGCACCTGTTTTGAGATGCGTTATGTTGAGCTAACCCCTTGTGAAAGAATATACAGTATTTCACTGCTCTATAGAGGTCAATCAAACCGGTCCAAAGCCAGCATGGATGAATTCAAATTTAAAGAACATAGCTCCTGTTAGTTGACAACTTCCCCCCTCACTCCTTATCAGCTCGCTTCCTCATCCAAGCATTGTCAAATGAATATGTTGTAATAAAGTATGAATGGACATGTTCTATAGTACTGTATACAACAAGTTATAAATCAAACCCGCTCTCTGCCTAACAGATCAAATCGCTCTGCCAGACTTCTACTACGGTGCGATGGAGAATTGGGGTTTGGTGATGTACAAAGAGGCCAACCTTCTCTATGACCCTGTGGCCTCCTCCAACAGAAACAAAGAGACCACTGCCACCATTATTGCTCATGAACTTGCACATATGGTGAAATGTTTTTTTTAAAGATATTTTTATTGACTGATTTATCCAACTAATGGTTAATCAACCAGTTGACCAAACGATTGTCTGTTGCAGTGGTTTGGTAACCTGGTGACGCTGCGCTGGTGGAATGAGGTCTGGCTGAATGAGGGCTTTGCTTCGTATGTGTCCTACCTGGGGGCGGACTACGCTGAGCCCACATGGAACGTGGTAAGAACTCACTGCTGTTCTTCATTGTTTTCTAACCTAGGGCTCTTCTTAGAGGTCACTAGTTCTACATGACTGAAAATGATGTTCCGTGTTGGTATTGCCCTTATAGTTGAAAACATAACAGACAAATTCTTTACTTGGTACCATGTTTGTTAAAGGGTTAGACACGTAACAGAAAGCCAAAACGTGCTACCAAATATCCTCTCTGCTCCAATATTTTATCATGTCTTTAAACCCCTGCTCAGAACAGGCTGTTTCGGTGTCTTTAAATGCAAGTCTGACCCCTCTGGAAGAGCTTGGATGGCTTGGGCTTTCTTGCATCATGCACCCTTGTTAGCAATTGAAAAACAGACTTAAAGGTCATAACATACACCTAGCTCTAGGAGTGTCATCTACACGGGGGAAGAGATACTTTCCTTTGTGATGTCATGAGAGGAAAATCAAGTGAATCAGGCAAAATAAAGAGAGAATGGACTTTTCTCAAAATATGTGTTTGTAGGGGGGCTCGGAACACAATCACAAGCCTTTCTGATCTGAAGGCATACTGTAAGCTATGCTTAAATGTTTGACATACGTTTCTTGTATGAATAGAAATAGTGAAGTTGATGCCCACATGTATGTTTCTTTCCAAAACAAAAATGAAATGAAGTTGTATTGTTATAGTTTCGACGTCTATTATTCTAAAATGTGGAAAATTGTTAAAATAAAGACAAACCCTCGATACAGCTTATAGTAGCTATATCATAATAATATAGTATACTGCATTATTGATAATACTGTGACTGTTGTGTGTCCAATCTTATTATATGTTAATGGTCAAAAACATGGTTATGTGTATTTTGCATTTAATGTGACCTTTAAAAGAAAGGGAGCCTGTCAGTTGCAAAATGAGCACTTTAAATGAGGATGCACTTGAATTTTGGAAATTCACCCAAACAACAACAATTGAATGCAGTTACAGTATCTCTCTCTCACTGTTCTTGTTTGTGTCTCTTTGTATGTGTGGTGCGTGTGTGTTTGTTTACTGCAGAAAGACCTAATAGTACTCGATGATGTTCAAAAGGTGATGGCAGTGGATGCCTTGACCTCCTCTCATCCTCTGTCTTCTAAAGAAGACAGCATCATCCTGCCAAACCAGATTAATGAGCAGTTTGATATGATCTCCTACAGCAAGGTAACAACCTGTAAATCTAAATGTATGACACATGACAGCACAGACGCTCAAACACCTTTTGCAGAGTGAAGGAGAGGCCATATCTAATAAATAACTGCAAATAGAAAAGCTGTGATTGAGTTTCTGGTATTGTTAAACAACTGTACATTGTATTGTAAAAAGCCATAGAAATTGTACATATTTGTGAACCACATATGCTGATCCTGTGTCTCTCTCAATGTGTTACTCAGGGTGCAGCAGTGCTGAGAATGATGTCTGACTTCCTCTCAGAGCCCGGTTTTTGTCCAGGGACTAAGTGTGAGTTTTTTTTAACCATTCAGCGTATGTTTCAAACAGAACAAACAGTGCACATTTTAAAACACCACTGTACCGAAGTCAAATGAGTTTGACTTCTGAATCTGGGGAGACAGAGGGGTGAACTTGGGTCTGTTCATTGACTGACTTTACAAATACTGTGACCAAATTGTTTTGGTCACAGTATGTGAAAACAACACACTAACAAAGTAATAACGTTAAAAAAATAAATTAAAAAAAAGACAACAGAAAGACTGACTGATGTTTTTTTTCAAGTCCAATTGGATGTTTCTCATTTATTATAGCTGGACTGAATTCTATAAAGTTTTACCTGAGT